>NC_091982.1:45136840-46407215 GCF_044704955.1 Pristiophorus japonicus
TTACAAGTAAAAGCACAATGGGGGTAATGTTGACTTTGTGTGATAGTGTAAAACAAGTGATAGCGAATCAGCAGCCCGCTGAATTCAATGGAAATAAAATTCGGGAGAGATGTAAAACGGGCTGCTGATTCGCTATTACTCATTTTACACCATCGCACAAAGTCAACATTACCCCCAATAACTTACAGGAAACAGAGAGTAGGAATAAACGGGTCTTTTTCGGGGTGGCGGCAGTGACTAGTGGGGTACCACAGGGATCAGTGCTTGGGCTCCAGCTATTCACAATATATATAAATAATTTGGATGAGGGAACCAAATGTAATATTTCCAAGTTTGCTGACGATGCAAAACTAGGTGGGATTGTGAGTTGTGAGGAGGATGCAAAGACACTTCAAAGCGATTTAGATAGGTTGAGTGAGTGGGCAAACACATGGCAGATGCAGTATAACATGGATAAATGTGAAGTTATCCACTTTGGTAGGAAAAAAATAAGGACAAAGTATTATTTAAATGGTGATGGCTTGGGAAGTGTCGATGTACAGTGGGACCTAGGTGTCCTTGTATATCAGTCATTGAAAGCAAACATGCAGGTGCAGCATGCAGGTAGGAAGGCAAATGGTATGTTGGCCTTCATTGCAAGAGGATTTGAGTACAGGAGCAAGGATGTCTTACTACAGTTATACAGGGCCTTGGTGAGACCGCACCTGGAGTAGTGTGTGCAGTTTTGCTCTCCTTACCTCAAAAAGGATATACTTGCCATAGAGGGAGTGCAGCGAAGGTTCACCAGACTGATTCCTGGGATGGCAGGACTGTCGTATGAGGAGGGATTGGGTCGACTAGGCCTGTATTCACTAGAGTTTAGAAGAATGAGAGGGGAGCTCATTGAAATGTATAAAATTCTGACTGGGTTGGATAGAATGGATGCGGGGAGGATGTTTCCCCTGGCTGGGAAGTCTAGAACAAGGGGTCACAGTCTCAGGATACGGGGTAGGAAATTTAGGACTGAGATGAGGAGAAATGTTTTCACTTAGAAGCTGGTGAACCTGTGGAATTCTCTACCAAGAAGTCTGTGGAGGCCAAGTCACTGAATATATTTAAGAGGGAGATAGATAGCTTTCTAGAAACAAAAGACATCAAGGGTATGGGGAGAAAGAGGGAATATGGTTTTGAGATAGAGGATCAACCATGATCGTATTGAATGGCAGTGCAGACTCGAAGGGCCGAATGACCTACTACTGCTCCTATTTTCTATGTTTCTATGTTTCTATAATTCTACACCTCAAAGCAAGTGAGATATACAAGCATGAAGTCTGTCAAACAACGACAGCAATTTAAGTTAGAGCAGGTGAGTAACCCTTTAAATGCCACTCGAACTGGTCGTTTCCCACCCTGTACTGCCCATGATTTCTAAACAAGTTTCAGAAGCAGTGGTGGCAGCGTTAGTCTGACGAAAATGGCGCCTGGGTCCTAATCACGTCATTAGACCTTTGGGTAAACCTATTTATTAGGCCTCAAGGCAATCAAGGGATATGGGGCTAGTGCGGAAAAGTGGAGTTGGAGTAAAAGGTCAGTCATGATCTTACTGAATGACGGAGCAGGCTCAAAGGGCCGAATGGCCTATTCCTGCTCCTATTTCTTATGTTCTTATGCCTCCACCCATTTCCAGCAGGAGTGCTGTCTGCCTGAAAGAGGTCTGCTCGAATAAGGCACTGGGATTTTTTTGCGTTTCATCCCAGTATCTCCTCGTCACACAGAGACACGGGGTGGATGAGAGACAGAAATAGATACCTCAATCCTTTAACAGCAACTAGGAATGAGAAATAAATACTACCTTGCCAGTGTCACCCACATCCCAAAAATAAATAGATAAAAAGGCAAATTAAGATGGGCTAAATGACTTCCTTATGTGTAATTATCTTGGGACCAAAATTGCCCTCCGCCCCAAACGGGGTGCACCTACTGTTATTTAAGATTTTTCTCCACCCCAATCCATGGGGAATAATGTTAACAAAAATGTAGGCGAGAGTAAAAAAGCTATAAAGTTAAGTCAAAAATGCCAAAAGTCAATTTGTCCAAGTTAGCACTGATTTAAGAATTCCTACCCTTCAAAAATAGATTAACGGGCTTTCATGGAAAGTTAGTAAAAGGTATGTTGCAGTCTTCTTTAAATCTTGTAAAAAGTGAACATTTTGCTTCAGATCAGAAGGGACAGATGAGAATTTTTAAAACATTTATTCATTGGATGTGGGCATCGCTGGCAAGACCAGCATTTATTGCCCATCCCTCATTGCCCATGAGAAGGTGGTGGTGAGCTGCCTTCATGGCAACTGAGCCATTTCAAGGGCAGTTAAGAGTCAACCACATTGCTGTGGGTCTGGAGTCACATGTAGGCCAGACTGGGTAAGGATGGCACATTTCCTTCCCTGAAAGACATTAGTGAACAAGAGGGGATTTTACAACAATCTGGTAGTTTCATAGTTATTATTACTGACACTAGCTTTTTATTTCAGATTTATTTAATTAATTGAATTTAAATTCCCCAGCCACTGTGGTGGGATTTGAACTCATGTCTCCAGATTACTAGTCCACTAACATAACCATTATGTTATCATTCCCTCTACCATTCTCTCATACTGTGAGGATTCATAGCAATAGGAGGAGGCCATTCAGACCCTCGAGCTTGTTCCACCGTTGAATTAGATCATGGCTGAGTTGTTTCTTAACTTCATCTACCTGCCTTGGTTCCGTAACCCTTAATACCCTTGCCTAACAAAAATATATCAATCTTAGTTTTGACATTTTTAATTGGCTTAGCCTCAACAGCTTTTTGGGGATGAAAGTTTCCAATTTTTACTACTCAAGGAAAAAAACAAAGAAAGGCCAGGAGTAAAAGTTCTCGATTGGGGAAAGGCCAATTTTACTAAGCTGAGATGTGATTTAGCAAAAGTGAACTGGAAACAGCTACTTGAAGGTAAGTGTCAGAGCAGTGGGAGGCATTCAACGATGAGATAGTGAGGATTCAAAGTAAATATGTTCCCACAAAGAAAAAGATTGGGACTCCCAAATCTGGATCCCCCTGGATGTCAAGGGCAAAAAGGGGAAGCTTATGTCAGATACTGGGAGCTAAATATTGCAGAAAGTCTAGAGGAGTATAGAAAATGCAGGGGTGAAATTAAAAAGGAAATTAGAAAAGCAAAGAGAGGGTATGAAAAAATATTGGCAAGTAAAATCAAGGAAAACCCAAAGATGTTTTATAAATACATAAAGAGCAAGCGTAAAGAAAGAGTAACGCCTACTGGAGATCCAAAAAGGAAGCTTGTGTGTGGAGGTGGAAGACTTGGGTATAGTTCTTAATGAATACTTCGTGTCTGTCTTCACAAAAGAGAGGGATGATGCAGACATTGTAGTTAAGTAGGAATGTGAATATTAGATAGTAAGAGAGGAAGTATTAAGGAGTTTAGCATCTTTGAAAGTAGATAAATCACAGGCCCAGATGAAATGTATCCCAGCCTGTTAAGAGAAACAAGGAAGGACATAGCAGAAGTTCTGTCCGTTATTTTTCAATCCTCTCTGGCTACAGATGTGGTGCCAGAAGACTGGAGGAGGTAACAAGGAGGGTTGATGTGGGTAGCACATTTGATGTAATGTACATGGATTTTAGCAAGGCTTTTGACATGGTCGCACATGGCAGACTAGTCAGAAAAGTAAAAACCCATGGGATCTAAGGGAAAGTGGTAAGTTGGATCCAAAATTGGCTCAGTGGCAGGAAGCCAAGGGTAATGTGACTGGACTACTGTTTCAAGTGGGGTTCCACAGGGCTCAGGACTCGGTCCCTTACTTTTTGTGGTACGCATCAGTGATTTAGATTTCAATGTAGGGAGCATGATTAAGAAGTTTGCAGATGATACAAAAATTGGCTATGTGGTTGATATGAGGAAGAAAGCTGTAGGCTGCAGGAACATATCAGTGAACTGGTCAGGTGGGCAGAAAAGTGGCAAATAGAATTCAATCTGAAGAAGTGTGCAGTAATGCATTTGAGGAGGAGCAACAAAATAAGGGATTACACAAAACATGATAGGATACTGAGACATGTAGAGGAACAGAGGGACCTTGGAGTGCATGTCCACAGGTCCCTGAAGTTAGCAGGACAGGTAGGTAAGGTGGTTAAGAAGGCATACTGGATACTTTACTTTGTTAGCTGAGACATAGAGCAGGGAGGTTATGCTTGAACTGTATAAAACATAAGTAAGGCCACAGCTAGTGTGTACTGTGTACATTTCTGGGCACCACATTACAGGAAAGATGTGATTGCACAAGAGAGGGTACAGAGGAGATTTACGAGGGTGCCTGGACTGGAGAATTTTAGCTATGAGGAAAGATTGGATAGGCTGAGGTTGTTTTCTTTGGAACAGAGGAGGCTGAGGGGAGACCTAATTGAGGTGCATAAAATTATGAGGTGCCCAGATAAAGTGGATAGGAAGGACCTATTTCCCTTCACAGAGAGGGCATGGATTTAAAGTAATTAGTTGAAGGATTAGAGGGGAGTTGAGGAGAACTTTTTTCGCCCAGAGGGTGATGGGGGTCTGGAACTCACTGCCTGAAAGGGTGGTAGAGGCAGAAACCCTCATAGCATTTAAAAAGTACTTGGATATGCACTTGAAGTGCCGTAACCTACAGGGCTACAGACCTAGTGCTAAAGGGATTACGCTGGGTAGCTCTTTTTTGGCCGGGACAGACACGATGGGTAGAATGGCCTATTTCTGTGCCGTAAATTTAGATGATTCTATGATTCAAACAAACCTCCTAAATTTGGCAAAAGATTGATTTCTAAAAGTTACATAGAATTATGTAGAATCTACACCACAAAAACAGGCTATTCGATCCAACTGGTCTATCCCATTTTTTTTTACAATCCTCCTCCTACTCTAATTACCTCTTCCCACCCAGCCCCCATTTCATTCTATGTCCTGTATGCATCAAGCCTCCCCTTAAATGCGTTAAATCAATCCGCTTCAGACACTCCATGTGGAAGCGAGTTCCACATTTGCACCACTCCCTGTATATCGAAATTCCCTTGATCTGTTGGTGGCTATTTTATATTTATACGCCCTTGTTTTGGACTCACCAGCAAACAGTTTCTCCCCAATCACCCAAACAATTCATCCGGTCTCTTCTTAGTCTTCTCTTCTACAGAGAAAAGAGCCCCAGCCTGCTCAGGCTTATAGCTACATCTTCTCAATTGTTGTAACATCCATGTAAATCTTTTCTGCACTTTGTCTAGAGCTTCAATATCCTTTTTGTAGTATGGAAAGCAGAATTTCATGCAGTACTCCAAGTGTGGAATAATTAAGGTTCAACATACATTTAGCATTACCTTCCTGCTTTTGTGTTCAAGTCCTCTAGAAATAAACCCCAGTTCTTTGTTTGCACTCTTTATGGCCTTATCAACTTGTGTTGCCACAATTAGGGGTCGAAATTCCATTTTTAATGCCACCCGTTACCGTCGGCTGGAGGCGGCTAATGGGCGGCAAAGTCCTACCATCGGTGATAAGCGCCATCCACGCCTCCAGAGAAATTCAGTTGGGTCTTTGGTAGAGGCGCCAAGACCTAACACTGCGCCCTCTAACGCCACCCACATGGTGACGTTATCCAGCATGCACCGCCCCCTTGGCTTCACTCTCGTGATATTTGGTCTCCATGATGGCCTTCCCGGCAGGCATTCTTACAGCCTGAAAAAAGTGGTGAGTACATAGCGGATCTCAGGTGGAATCGCCCAGAAAGCAAGTTAAGTTTTTTTTCTTATTTATTTCTGCATGTTTTCATTAGTTGTAACAGTGGTGAAGTGTGTGTGTGGGTCGGAGAAGCTTTAGTTTTTTTTTCCCGTTTCTTCAATCAACATGCTGGCAGCCTCCCGTTGTGAAATTCAGTCGGCCTCCTGAGCTCCCGCCCCATTGGCGCTGAGGATGTGTGTGCAACGCCACATTTTAGCACTGCTCTCTCATCTTTGGGTGTAAAAACTGAATTTGGCAGTTTGAGCCTGCACCTAACGCCTAGCAGTAAAATCAGAACTCAGGCGGTGACACCGCCTCAAAAACGGCAGTACCAAATTTCGATCCTTTAATCATCAGCTGGCTCTCTTAAAGGGACCAGGACCACATTCATTTTGACAGTTGTGCTTTCAGTGTTCTTCAGCATTGAAGTGCTCAAAAACACTGACAAGCGCTGCACAAAGGTGCACGGCAGCACCCAGGCTCTCCCATCACTCCCTCCAGATGCTTATGGAGGGAGTCACAGCACGCAGGGAGGTTCTCTTCCCTTCCCATGGGCGGAAGTGACCTCCCCAGGACACCAACACAGCCTGGTTGCACATTGCACAGGAGGGCACAAGCAGTGATGCAGTCAGGAGGATTTGGCTGCAGTGGCGCAAACCTTTCAATGATCTCAGTAGATCACAAACCGTTACTGCAAAGCTACACTCAACCTCATCCTGCTGTGCCACTCATCACATCCCCATCACTCTGCCTTCCCTACCCTACTCCTGCACATCCTCACTCATACCAACTTACCTTGCACCTCCACCCATCCCTCTCTCTTTATCTACATTTTCACTTCCCCATCTCACTAGCCACCCCTCACACTCACCCTCATTGTTGTCCAATCATACATAGAAACATAGAAATCCACAGCGCAGAAGGAGGCCATCTCGGCCCATCGTGTCCGCGCCAGCCGACAAAGAGCCACACGGCCCTCGGTCAGCAGCCCTGAAGGTTACATATAAACCTATAAACAATGAATAATGGCGGAAAGGTAAAGACCATCTGGCCCAACCAGCCCACCCCACACAACTGAGATACCCTTTAGATTGAAAAATTATACACTCCACCCCACCCAGAGCCATGTGATTTCCTGGGAGAGGCAAAAAAACAGATAAAAACCCAGGCCAATCGGGGAAACAAAATCTGGGAAAATTCCTCTCCAACCTATCCAGGTGATCGAAACTAGTCCAGGAGATCACCCTGGCCGTATTTGATTCCCTGTAGTACTTGCCATCATATTTGTGCCAGCCATCAAGAGGTTATCTGGTCTAATCCCACTTACCAACTCTCGATCTGTAACCCTACAAGTTACGGCACTTCAAGTGCCCATCCAAACACCTTTTAAATGTAGTGAGGGTTTCTGCATCCAGCTCCCTTCCCGCAGTGTTCCAGACCTCCACAACCCTCTGTGTGAAGAAGCTTCCCCTCAAATCCCCTCTAAACCTTCCACCAACCACCTTTAAAACTATGCCCCCTCGTAATTGAACCTTCCACCAAGGGAAATAGACCCTTGCTATCCACTATATCCAGGCCCCTCAAAGTTTAATCCACCTCAATGAGGTCTCTCAGCCTTCTCTGTTCCAATGAAAACAAACCCAGCCTATCCAATCTGTCCTCATAGCTAAGATTCTCCATTCCAGGCAGCATTCTAGTAAATCTCCTCTGCACCCTCTCTAGTGCAATCACGCCCTTCCTATAATATGGCGACCAGAACTGCATGCAGTATTCCAGCTGTGGCCTAACCAGAGTATTATACAATTTAAGCATAACCTCCCTGCTCTTGTATTCTATGCCTCGGCCAATAAAGGCAAGCATTCCGTATGCCTTCTTCATCACCTTATCCATCTGGAATGCTACTTTCAGGTATCTGTGGACAAGCACTCCAAGCTCCTTTTGTTCATCTACACTTCTAAATGGCCTACCGTATAATGTGTATATTCTTTCCTTATTAGCCTTCCCCACACTTCTCTGAATTAAATTCCATTTGCCATTGCTCTGCCCACCTGACCAGTAGATTGATATCCTCCTGTAGTCCATGACTTTCCTCTTCATTAACAACTCACAGCCAATTTTCGTGTCATCTGCAAACTTCTTAATCATACTCCCTATATCCAAATCTAGATCATTAATGTATACCACAAAAAGCAAGGGACCCAGTACTGAGCCCTGCGGAACCCCACTGGAAACATCCTTCCAGTCACAAAAACAAATACCAACTAACAACACAGAACTTACATCTTTTAGCCAATGCTGATGTAAAGTTTCTGTTAAAGTGTTGGCAAACATTAAAATCTCTATTTTCAACACTTTGCCTTCTTGGACAGATTTGTGTGGTCCTTTTGAAGTGACTTAGTGAGTTGTAGTCAGTGGTGAGACAGAACGGTACCCTCCTCAATGGTGATGAGTGTGACAGGAATGGCTTGGGGCATTGTAGGGATGCTTTATGGAACTGGTGTGGGGTGGTGCCAGCCTGGCGCATCATGTGGCAGCCAGGGTGTACAGCATCAAGTGAAGTAAATCCGGCCATGGTGAGGCCATCCTTGGCCTCCTGGGCAACAATGTGGTTAGGTGCTGATGCCCTGTCTCTTGTGCAGCTTCAGGTGATTGCATAGGTTGATGCTGCTGGTGTGCCTGATGCTGTTGATGTGCCTGGTGATGTTGGTGTTGGGGCTGATCGTGGTGGAATTCTGAGGACCAAGGTGAGATTTTTTCATGCTGGTGGAATAGATGGCAGCTGAAGTTGAGATGACAGAAGCAATCTGTCAATAGTTACATAAGTTGTTCCAAGGAGGTGACAATGGATAGAGTATACTCCAAACACTTTCAACCTTCCTAAAGCTGAAACGTGTATTCCAAATCCTGAAGGCTCCAGCTTCTAACATTGTAAAGTGAACAGCTGTAAAATGATGGCTTTTATACCACTTTTGCAGCTGTCACCTATTCAAAGCAATGGAGAGTCACTGAAAACCCGATGTACTTATCTGACATGATCACCGAGCGATGGGAACCTCCTGAAAAAGTTGGCAAAATGATTAGTAGCTGGTACAATGCTACTTAAATACCTTTAAAGATCTTCTTCCATATTTCAATTGCCTGACCTGCTGCTTCATGCTGGGTCTGCAAAGCACAGGCAGAGCCGGCATTTGGAAAACTTACACGGAGGCGGGTTCAGAGCGAGATACCCCTTTTTGGCGTGGAAGCAAGTCATCCTCGTTTCGAGGGACCGCCTATGACTGACTGACTGACCCCCCCCCCCCCCCCCCCCCCCCGCCAACCCCACTGTCAATCTTTTAGATTGTGACAATAGACCTGCCTCCAAACCCACCATTTGAGTGCCGGCAAAATCCGGGCCTAAGATTGCAAACAAATCAAGTTGTGACTTTCTACAAAATGCATTCAGGATTCATAATGTTTTAGTTTGGGATTTTCAGTTAGGTGCATATTTGTAATCTTTGATTTACTCTATCTGAATGACATGTAACTCAAGGGCAATGCAGGATTTTTCATTTTTTATTAAGCTATGTATCACAATCATTGCACACTAAATTACTGGATTAAGGGATTTTAGGACATTTATATTGCCTCATTATTTGCTTAAGAAGTGATAAAATATCATTATTATAGCCGTATTGTGACTGGTGGCTACTTCTTCATAATACTAATGAACTTCTGTTCTCAGGAATTTCATGTTTCAAAATTAGAGCCTTTATAATGGTTTCTATAATGCCCTGTAAATCTGGGTCATTATGAAATGTAAATGTGGGTGGAGACCAGCTGTGCTGGGTCTCTGCCCCTAATACAAATGACTCAAATTTCTACCGGTGAAATAAATGCCACAAGAAGTTGTTGGCAGGGAGTGATTATTAGGATAATTTGGGGGAATTAACATCATTTAGACCTCAACATGATTTTCTGGCCTTTATGCAAAAAATGCACGCGATCTCAACTTCACTTGCTGTGTCCAGGGTTGCTAGATTGCAGCTTTCACATTATTTAAGTCGGCAAGCTTCAGGTGTCCTTTCAAATTGTATTTTGATATTTAGCTGCTTTTTTTTTGTTCTTTTACAGCCAACTCTGTGGCTGAACAACTCTCCCAATCCATCATCATCATAGGCTGTCCCTCGAAATCGAGGAAGACTTGCTTCCACTCGAAAAGTGAGTTCTTAGGTGGCTGAACAGTCCAATACGGGAATTACAGTCTCTGTCACAGGTGGGACAGACAGTCATTGGAGGAAAGGGTGGGTGGGGAGTCTGGTTTGCCGCACGCTCCTTCCGCTGCCTGCGCTTGTTTTCTGCATGCTCTCGGCAATGAGACTCGAGAAGCTCAGCGCCATCCCGAAGGTTCTTCCTCCAATTAGGGTTGTCTTTAGCCAGGGACTTCCAGGTGTCGGTGGCGATGTTGCACTTTATCAAAGAGGCTTTGAGGGTGTCCTTGAAATGTTTCCTCTGCCCACCTGGGGCGCACTTGCAGTGAAGGAGTTCCGAGTAGAGTGCTTGCCTTGGGAGTCTCGTGTCAGGCACGCGAACAATGTGGCTCGCCAACGGAGCTGGTCAAGTGTGGTCAGTGTTTCGATGCTGGCCTTATCGAGAACACTGACGTTGGTGCGTCTGTCCTCCCAGGGGATTTGCAGGATCTTGCGGAGACATCGCTGGTGGTATTTCTCCAGCGATTTGAGCTGTCTATTATATATAGAAACATAGAAACATAGAAAATAGGTGCAGGAGTAGGCCATTCGGCCCTTCGAGCCTGCACCGCCATTCAATAAGATCATGGCTGATCATTCCCTCAGTACTCCTTTCCTGCTTTCTCTCCATACCCTTTGATCCCCTTAATCGTAAGGGTCATATCTAACTCCCTCTTGAATATATCCAATGAACTGGCATCAACAACTCTTGGCGGCAGGGAATTCCACAGGTCAACAACTCTCTGAGTGAAGAAGTTTCTCCTCATCTCAGTCCTAAATGGCCTGCCCCTTATCCTAAGACTATGTCCCCTGGTTCTGGACTTCCCCAACATCGAGAACATTCTTCGCGCATCTAACCTGTCCAGTCCCGTCAGAATCTTATATGTTTCTATGAGATCCCCTCTCATCCTTCTAAACTCCAGTATATAAAGGCCCAGTTGATCCAGTCTCTCCTCATATGACTGCCCAGCCATCCCTGGAATCAGTCTGGTGAACCTTCGCTTCACTCCCTCAATAGCAAGAACGTCCTTCCTCAGACTAAGAGACCAAAACTGGACACAATATTCCAGGTGAGACCTCATTAAGGCCCTGTACAACTGCAGTAAGACCTCTCTGCTCCTATATTAAAATCCCCTAGCCATGAAGGCCAACATACTATTTGCCTTCTTTACCGCCTGCTGTACCTGCGTGCCCACTTTCAGTGACTGATGAACCATGACACCCAGGTCTTGTTGCACCTCCCCTTTTTCTAGCCTGCCGCCATTCAGATAATATTCTGCCTTCGTGTTTTTGCCCCCAAAATGGATAACCTCACATTTATCCACATTATACTGCATCTGCCATGTATTTGCCCACTCACCTAATCTGTCCAAGTCATCCTGCAGCCTCTTAGCGTCCTCCTCACAGCTCACACCGCCACCCAGTTTAGTGTCATCCGCAAACTTGGAGATATTACACTCTATTCCTTCATCCAAATCGTTAATGTATATTGTAAAGAGCTGGGGTCCCAGCACTGAGCCCTGCGGCACTCCACTAGTAACTGCCTGCCATTCTGAAAAGGACCCATTTATCCCAACTCTCTGCTTCCTGTCTGCCAACCAGTTCTCTATCCATGTCAGTACATTACCCCCAATACCATGCGCTTTGATTTTGTACACCAATCTCTTGTGCGGGACCTTGTCAAAAGCCTTTTGAAAGTCCAAATACACCACATCCACTGGTTCTCCCTTGTCCACTCTACTAGTTACATCCTCAAAAAATTCCAGAAGATTCATCAAGCATGATTTCCCTTTCATAAATCCATGCTGACTCGGTCCAATCCTGTCACTGCTTTCCAAATGGGCTGCTATTTCATCTTTTATATTGATTCCAACATTTTCCCCACTACTGATGTCAGGCTAACCGGTCTATAATTACCCGCTTTCTCTCTCCCTCCTTTTTTAAAAAGTGGCGTTACATTAGCTACCCTCCAGTCCATAGGAACTGATCCAGAGTCGATAGATTGTTGGAAAATGATCACCAATGCATCCACTATTTCTAGGGCCACTTCCTTAAGTACTCTGGGATGCAGACTATCAGGACCCGGGGATTTATATGGTCCACTTCTCTGTGCCATACAGGAGGGCGGGTATCACTACAGCCCTGTAGACCATAAACTTGGTGCTAGAGTTGAGGGCTTGATCTTCGAACACTCTATTCCTCAGGCGGCCGAAGGCTGCATTGGCGCAGTGGAGCCGGTGTCGAACCTCTTCATCGATATCTGCCCTTGCTGATAATAGGCTCCGAGGTATGGAAAGTGATTCACGTTGTCCATAGCCACGCCATGGGGCTGTGCTATCCATAGACAACTGACAACAAAAGGACGTTTGATTTTAAATTGGCAGAATTCCCAAAGTGCCCGAGGATTGTAAATTGCACCCATGTGGCCCTACATACTCACTCACACAATACCATGACCTACAGGAATAAGGAATAGGAAAGGATTTCGCTGAATGTTTAGCTCATTTGCAACAACTGCTCCGTATTAAGCCAGTAAATTCTTGCTTCCCTGACAGCTGTCATATGCCTTCATTTTAAGGCAGTCCACTGGCCCACCAATATCTGAATGACAAAGGCAAGCCTCAGGGTGCCTTTTGAGTAATCAAGGCACTAAGGGGATAATTTTGGCCAAACGGTGAAAACAGGCACTAAATGGGTGCAGTGCTAATAAGACACGCCTGTTTGAAAGTCTGGATTTAGCATACAATTTTGGTCCTAATTGCTGATTTAGCACTCAAGTGCTAATTAGACACAATTTCGGTATATGTGGGCTCCTCGTACCCACTTCTACTGAAGGGGTGGAGTGCTCTGGCTGGCACACTGATTCTCAGGTGCATCACTGGAGATCCTGGTGGAGGAGATCCAAAGCAGAAGGGATGTCCTGTACCCGCATGGCAGAAGGGTACCACCTCGCCCTCTTGACCCTCTCTCTGCAGCAGATAGTCTTGCTCTGTCTGGCCTCATGTCCTCCTCCCATTCCTCATCTGGACCAAGGTGGACCCCTCGCAAGATGCCCATGACTAAGCACTCCCTTTCTCCTGTTGACTCCTGTAAGGTGGAGTAGCACAGCACTTACTCTTTTTAAGTGAAGTCCTCAGAGAATGTTGCTCGAGCGTTGGTGAGGTCTTGACAAAGTGTCCCAGAAAGTCTCCCGATGTGTTTCAGAGGTCCTCTTCACAGCTCTAGCGGCCGTGATCATGAAATGGTGAGTATCCCTTTAAGTAGTGCTTGAAATCAACACCAAAGCGTGTTTACCGCCAAATAGATGGTCGCTGTTCGGAGAGGGTGCTAGTTGAAGTGCTAGCCACCAAAATGCTGTGCAGCCTCTTTAATGAGTGCTCGTAGGCATTTTGAGAGGCAATCAGCTGTTTAACAAGCCTCCAGGCTGCCATTCCTAGCACTGGCTTCAACTCCTTTACCAAGATGGCATCTTGCACTAAACGTGGGCTAAACCGGCGTTTCAGCTTAAGACCTCATCTTGGCCACCTCTTTAGTGCCAAAAGTATTTGGTGAAAGTCACCTCTTTTGGCTCTTGACACGTATGCAGTATCCAAGGGGACTGGATGATGCAATCCAGTATAATGAATTCTTGGCATCCACTCAAATAATCATCAAGCCAAATTTGTCATTTTGAAGCAATGCTTTTTGGAATTTAGGTAGCCTTGACATTGCAGCAGTTGAGTTCCTGATATGGACTAGCTGCAGGTTGCAACACATCCACAACTGTAAGGGTGGGCTTGTCCTGTACTCTTCCCGCCACATGTGCAAGCATTGGAGAGTGTTGGCAAATAGGTCCAGATTTGCTGCAGTCCTGAGAGATTTCAGCATCATTCGGGCCCACTCCAACCATGTCTCAGCTGCGGGACATTACCTCACCATGGTCGCTGATCAATGTGATAGTGGACCTACTGGTACCAATGAGATCAATGAAGCCCTGTCCCATCATTCTTTCTGGCCAATCCTCAATGCAGCAAAAGTTGGAAGAGACAACACAAGACCTCTGTGTAATCTGAGGTGTACTGAGGGGCTTTAGGGCTTCTACCATGCAGAGCTGCCCGTACATATCCATGCAGTTGCCGCACACTCTATGATGGGCTTCGGTCTTGCAAAACCTTTGTGCACAATAGTACACTTGCAGCTGCTGGATTCCTCCTCATGAGTCATCATTTGTAGCAAGCTGCTTGGCACATCCCTAATATCATCCTTTTGAAAACAGGTCCCATGAAGAACAGACAACAAGTTCCTCCTCCTCCTCTCTGCCACCACCATCTGTTCCTGCTCCCTTGTGCTGTGTTCTCACCAAGTGCATTTGCCGCTCGTTGACTGTCTATATTTGTCAGGATTGCTGTATCTGAGCTGGTGCTTTGGAGGAAATAGAATGAGTGACAATATCTGTTGTGAAGTACCAGTATGTCCAGCCATCATGAGTCTGGAGAAATAAAAAGCAGCTACAGCACAGTAACGGGCCATTCAGCCAAACCAATCCAAACCAATAAAGGCATGTTGTCCTTTACTGCAAGGGGATTGGAGTATAAGAGTAAGGAAGTCTTGCTACAATTGTACAGGGCCTTGGTGAGACCACACCTGGAGTACTGTGCACAGTTTTGGTCTCCGTATCTCAGGAAGGATACACTTGCCTCGGAGGCAGTACAACGGAGGTTCACTAGATTGATTCCTGGGATGAGAGGGCTGTCTTATGATGAGAGATTGTGTAGAATGTGCCTATACTCTCTGGAGTTTAGAAGAATGAGAGGTGATCTCATTGAAACATACAAGATTCTGAAGGCAATCGACAGGGTAAATGCTGAGAGGTTGTTTCACCTGGCTGGAGTGTCTAGAACTAGGAGGCACAGTCTCAGGATAAGGGGTAGGCCATTTAAGACAGAGATGAGGAGGAATTTCTTCACTCACAGGGTTGTGAATCTTTGGAATTCTCTTCTCCAGAGAGCTGTGGATGCTGAATCTCTGAATATATTCAAGGCTGAGATAGATAGATTTTTGGAGTCTAGGGGAATCAAGGGATATGGAAATCAGGCGGGAAAGTGGAGTTGAGGTCGATGATCAGCCATGGTCTTATTAAATGGTGAAGCAGGCTCGAAGGACCATATGACCTACTCCTGCTTCTATTTCTTAGGTTCTTATGTTCTTAATCCAAGTCAGTGTTTACCCTCTCCACGAACAAATGGTTCTAATCACATTTACCCACCCTGCTCTCAAATCCCTTCAACATTTTTCCTTCTTCTACCCATCCAATCCAGTCTTCAATGTTGTGAGAAACCCCAAATTTAACTCGGGGCGAGAGGTCAGCTTGGGGCTGGCGGGGCAAATAACAGGCTCGGCCCACCCATAATTCGGCGACATGGGCCTGGGAACATTTCAGCTCCCAGGCCTCATTAGCATAGTGCAGGCCTGACCCTGCACTAAACTGTTGGAGAAGACGAGATGTCAGTGGGCCATAGCGTGGTGAACCCTGCCATGAGGCAAATGGATTGTGGTTTGCCGGACGCAATTGCAGTGGTGGGGGTGGGGGAGTGCGGGGGAGAGGTTAGGGAAGGTTAGCCCAAGGTTTCCTCGTTGGACCTGGAGGAACACACCAGCTCCTCCTGGCCCACAAGAAACATTCAAGAAACAGATTAACTTACATCCTTAGTACTTGTCTGTGCTTGCTGGTCCTCGGCGAACACATGAGACAATGTTAATATTTGCTTTGTTCAGAATGACATCATCAGACCCCCGACTTGTGCATGTGAATGTGGACCTCTCCTGTCCGCGGCGAGGGTCTCGCACACTAGCGCTTGTAAAAATGGTGTGTGACACAAAGTGCACGTGCATCTGGTGAGTAGGGCGCAACTCCGATTTTAAACCCAACACGCACCATTCTGGTTGGGCATGGAGTTTAAAATCGGGCCTTTGATTTCTGCCTCAACTTCTGACCCTGTTGGTGAATTCCACATCCTCACAATACTCTGTGTAAAGCGGTTTCTTCATCCCGGTGTTCTAAATCCCTCACAATTATTCTAACATCTATGGCTCCTTTTCCTTGACTCCACCAGCAGTGGAAAAATCTGCTTCTATCTACCATGTCGCATCCTTCCATAATTTTAAACACTTCTATCATGAGGCCCTGTCATCAGTGTTGTTCGATTCGGTTGTAGTATTTTAAAGCATCAATCTGTGCAAATTATGAATGAATTATTGTCAAACTGTGGGGAAACTACAATGCAAGCCGGAAAAAAAAATCTGCTCCATAAATATTGAAGAATCTAATTTCTCTCTATAAAACAGTGTACTCTTGCAATGTAAGAAATTAATAGATAAGCCACACATACCAATAACTGAACAGCATGAGAAATTGTTTATTACCTGTTTTAATTTATTCCCTGTTCTGACTCAAGGGAAAACTAGCATGGAGTGAGGTGGCCAGAAGAGCAACAGGTGGTGGAACATTCCAAAAGGAAGTGTTGACAGTTCGCGAGAGATAAATAGTGCAGCTCATTGGCAGAGAATGGCTTTGAGGATTTTGATATAGGCAAAACGTTTGACTAAAATCAAATTGGCAACATTTCTGTCTTATATCTTCTGAATATGATTAAACTGGACAGAGGAACCATGGACTTACAGTTACATGTAGCTGAAAAAAAATGATTCCTTTATTTCCGTGACCAGAGATGGTGGCGGGGGTGGGGTTGCCAATACACAAAACTATTCTGATGTATCCACAGTTTCAATAAGAGTCACCATACATCCTTTGCTGGTGGCCCTGAATCTCCGCAGGGTTTGTCCTGTTTCCCCACCATAACTTTGGCCATATCCAACTGTTTATACCATTTCCTCAGGAATCCTTTGCTGATGTTTTAACAGGAGATTGGGAGAATCCCAGTGGAAATTCAGGCCCACTTTCTGTTTTCAGAAACTAATTAGATAAAGTTTCATTTTCATGGCTTGGTCATCATTTCTTTGAAGTGTTAATGTTAGCAAGTTTGTAGACTGGAAAAAGTAGACTGTAATGGCTGACACAAATCCTAATTTTAGGCTCGCTTAAAACGGTCAGATGCAGGGCATAATATAGCAGAAATGTGGGCGGAGATCTGTTGAGCTTGATTTCAGCCTACAATGTTCATCACCAATATTTCCAGGTTGTATTTTGAAAGGTGCATGAAGCTCTAAACAGAAAGACGTGGGGGCTTCAATTCAATATTTTAATGAGGAAGATGTCATATAGACAACACCACTATTTCTCAGCATTCTTGCCAGACCTGGACTGAAATTAGCTATATACCCATCTACAGTTGGCTTCCAGGATTGCTAGGTAACTGTTCAATGAGAACTGAAGATTTAAACAGCTACATAAATTCAAACTAGTTCTTTAGAAGGGTACTTTCTGGGTGGTTTTGTATTTTATTTTTGTCCCTTTTTTTACCCACTTATCTGCAACTGGTTTTCTTAGGTCCCAGTGATGTAGATAATGTGATTCTTTATGGCCATTCTGCTTGGATAAAGAGGAGAACCAACAGACAGACGTATGCCAGACAGATGCATTGATCCCACTATGACTACAATATGTTACTCATGGCACTGGGGCAGATATATCATGTTTCATTGCTCATGCAGATATAGCCAGTATTTGAAATCCCAGCAGCTGAGCAGTTGACTCGATTATTAACCGCCCTCCCCCGCACTGCTACACCCTCAGCTATGTGCCTTTATATTGTTTTATTGTAGAACACTGTAGGAGGTATGTGCAATGACACCATTCAGCAACGATCCCAAAGACGCGTGCAGTTTGTGTATGGGCACTGGCAGCAGATGCTTCCATGCTGTGCTGTTGACAACTTTACTGAGCTATTCATTTTCAGTAGTGCTGTACATACACATTAACATTTTAACCCGTAATCTGGAAAGCAAATTCATTGGCCTGCTGGGAGCCAATAACTAGACTTGCCTTCTGAACCGTAGCTAAGGAATTTCTCGGCAGAATGCCCTTTAAAAACTCTTACAAGTCTGCTTTCTGCTTATTTTCTTTCAATATTGTTAAGCTTAGGAGAAAAAGTCAAAAGAGTTTATTGCTGCTTTCTATATTCCAAGTTAGACAGGTATAGCGTCAGTGTGCGGTTATCCTCATCCCTCTTCTGGCACCAGTCCAAAAATTCAACTTTGTTTCTGTCTCTTAACACAGTTGTAATTATGCTTCTTTTCCAAACAAGTCTTCTCTTTATTGTCTTTGGAGAAAGTTCACAATCCTTGAGCAAGCAGATCTTCCCGGCCCTGCGAGTGCAAGGTTGGAGACGGGCCCACTGTCAAAGTGAACATGATTGACAGCAGGGCGGCAGTCCGCTCTGAACCCGCCTCCTTGTCAATTTCCTAAGTGTCGGCTCTGCCCGCGGATTGCAGATCTGGCACTAAGCCGCAGGTCAGGCAATTGTGCTCGTTAAGAAGTTGCTTTAAACGATTTAAAGTGCATTTTTCTAGGTCCTAATAATTTTACCAAGTTTTCTATGAGGTTTCCTTCCCTTGGGGATCACGCCAGGTAAGTGTGTCGGATTCTCAACAACTCTGGATTGGTTTGACTAGTTGACAGCTGCAGAAGTGGTATAAAAGCTACCATTTCACAGCTGTTCAATTTCCAATCAAAGAAGCTGGAGCCTTCAGGGTCTGGAATACACTTTTCAGCTTTATTAAGGGTTGAAGTGCTTGCAGTGAACTCTCTATCTAGTGTCACCTCCTTGGAGCAACCTCTCTCACCATTGACAAATCGCTTCTGTCATCGCACCTTCAGCTGCCATCTATTCCATCAGCATCGGTGCCCCTGATAAAATCTCACCTTGGTCCTCAGAATCCCACCATGATCAGCCCCAAGACCGGCATACCAACAACAATGCCAACCTTCTCTGCAATCACCTGAAGCTGCACAGGACACAGGGCATCAGCGCCTGACCATATTGCTGCCTGGGACGGCCTCACCATGGCCACCTTTACCTCACAATGGTGTACACCCTGGCTGCCATATGATGCTCCAGGTTGGCACCACCCCACCAAGACCATAAAGCATCCCAATAATGCCCAAGCCATTCCTTTCACACTCATCACCATTGTGGGGAGGGGGGGGGGGGGGGGCGGGTGGTGATACCATTATATTTCACCATTCACTGCAACTCACTAAACCACTGATCTGTCCAAGAAGACAGAGTGCTAAAAATAAAGATTTCAATGTTGGACAACATATTAACATAAACTTTACATGAACATTGGCTGAAAGACCCAAGTGACTACCTTGTGTGATGTTAGTTGGTATGATTGGACAAGGATGAAGGTGAGTGTGAGGGGTGGCTTGTGAGATGGGGCTGTGATAATGCAGATAGAGAGGGATGGGGTGAGTAAGGATGTGCAGGAGTAGGGTAGGGAAAGCAGAGTGATGGGGATGTGATGAGAGGCACAGCAGGATAAGGTTGAGTATGGCTTTGCAGTAATGTTTCATGATCTGCTGACATCATTGAAAGATTTGTGGCACTGCAGCCAGGTCCTCCTGATGACATCCCTGCTTGTGCCCTCCCGCTGCATTGGTGTCCTGGGGAGGTCTCTTCCACCCAAGGGAAGGGAAGAGAACCCTGCATGCTGTGATGCCCTCCGTAAGCCTATGGAAGGAGTCATGGGAGAGTCTGGGTGCAGCTATGCACATTTGTGCAGTGCTTGTAGCACCTCAACGCTGCAGAACACTGACAGCACAACTGTCAAAATGAATGTGGACATGGTCCCTTTAAGGAAACCGCCTGATGATGTGTCATCAAATGGCATCATCCGACTCGCTTCCTTTTAAATGGCCGGGAACTTCGCAGGGCAAGCTTAACAAGCCCAATCTAGGGAAAGTTGTGGGGGGATCTGACATGGAGCCAGGAGCGGGGTCGCAGCCCACCTCGGGCGTCGCCCACCTCGGGCATCGCCCACCTCTTTCCTGCATCAGTAGGAAAAATCGAGCCTAAAAAAAGTCTTTGGGATTTTTGCTGAATGGTGTCATTGCACATAGTCTTACTGTGTTCTAAAATAAAACAATATAAAGGCACATAGCTGAGGGTGTAGCAATGGAGGGTTGATAACCAGGTCAACTGCTCAGCTGCTGGGATTTCAAATACTGGCTATCTGCATGAGCAATTAAACGTGATATGTCTGCCCCAGTGCCATGAGTAATGTATTGTAGTCACAGCGGGCTCAATGCATCTGTCTGTCATTCGTCTGCCTGTTGGTTCTCCACCTCTTCCAAGCAAAATGGCCATAAAGAATCACGTTGTCTACATTACTGGGACCTAAGCAAACTATGCCAGTGCCAGAACCAGTTGCAGATAAGTGGGCAAACAAAGGGAGAAAAATACAATGCAAAAGCACTCACAAAGTGAGTGTTGGTCCCTTAGAGGACGAGACTGGGGAATTAGTAATGGGGAACATGGAGATGGCAGAAAAGCTAAACAAATATTTTGTATCAGTCTTTACCGTAGAGGACACTAACAATATTCCGACAGTGGATAGTCTAGGGGCTATAAGGGGGGAGAAACTTAACACAATCACAATCACTAAGGAGGCGGTACTCAGTAAGATAATGGGACTAAAGGCAGATAAATCCCCTGGACCTGATGGCTTGCAGCCTAGGGTCTTGAGAAGTAGCGGCAGGGATTGTGGATGCATTGGTTGTAATTTACCAAAATTCCCTGGATTCTGGGGAGGTCCCAGCAGATTGGAAAACTGCAAATGTAACGCCCCTATTTAAAAAAGGAGGCAGAAAAAAAGCAGGAAACTATAGACCAGTTAGCCTAACATCTGTGGTTGGGAAAATGTTGGAGTCAATTATTAAAGAAGTCGTAGCAGGACATTTGGAAAAGCAAAATTCAGACAGGCAGAGTCAGCATGGATTTATAAGGGGAAGTCATGTTTGACAAATTCGCTGGAGTTCTTTGAAGATATAATGAACAGAGTGGATAAAGGGGAGCCAATGGATGTGGTGGATTTGGACTTCAGAAGGCATTTGACAAGGTGCCACATAAAAGGTTACTGCACAAGATAAAAGTTCACGGGGTTGGGGGTAATCTATTAGCATGGATAGAGGATTGGCTAACTAACAGAAAACAGAGAGTCGGGATAAATGGTTCATTCTCTGGTTGGCAACCAGTAACTAGTGGGGTGCCGCATGTATCAGTGCTGGGACCCCAACTATTTACAATCTATATTAACAACTTGGAAGAAGGGACTGAGTGTAACGTAGCCAAGTTTGCTGACGATAAAAAGATGGGAGGAAAAGCAATGTGTGAGGAGGACAAAAAAAATCTGCAAATGGACATAGACAGGCTAAGTGAGTGGGGCAAATATTTGGCAGATGGAGTATAACGTTGGAAAGTGTGAGTTCATGCACTTTGGCAGAAAAAAAATCAAACAGCAAGTTATTATTTAAATGGAGAAAAATTGCAAAGTGCTGCAGTACAGCAGGATCTGGGGGTACTTGTGCATGAAACACAAAAGGATAATGTTGTGTATGGAGAAAGAATCAGACTGAACACTGTGAGCTCAAAGTAAAGTGTGACCTTAGTCTTTTATTGCAGGTTTCCAGCGTGTCTCTCCAGCTGTGAAGCCTCCTTAAATACCTGTGCTCCGAAGGGATTATGGGATCCCATGGGACTCCAGGGGATGAGCCCTCTGGTGGCTGTACAGAGTAAATAAAAGTATACAAATATAACAACACTCCGCCCCCCCCCCCAGCCCCCAAAGTCAATAATGTAACTATTTACAAAGTGAGTCGATCTGGGGCCCTTCTTGTCCTGGTTGATCGTCTTGGTGTGAAAGCTGGTGTTGTTGAATCATTTGTTGGGCCCTCGCTGGGCTGCTGTGCAGCTGGCCTTGCTGGGCTGTCTGGTGTGTTGGGCTCTGCTGGGCTGCTGTGGATGATGGGTTCTGCTTCATGGTCATCCGTGGTGCAGGTTGCCACTAGTGTGTATGTTGGGGGATCAAAAAAGGTAGGGTTCAAGGTGGGTTGCTCAGGATAGTCCGTGAATCTGAGTTTAATTTCGTCCAAGTGTTTCTGGTGAATGAGTCCATTTGAAAGTTTGACCCGAAACACCCTGCTCCTCTCTTTGGCCACGAAAGTACCGGGAAGCCTCTTGGGACCTTGTCCATAATTTAAAACAAATACAGGATCATTGATTTCAATCTCGCATGACACATTTGCGCTATCATGGTATGCACTTTGTTGAAGCCGCCTGCTCTCTACCTGTTTATGTAGATCAGGGTGAACTAACGAGACCCTTGTCTTCAGTGCTCTTTTTATGAGCAGTTCAGCAGGTGGGATCCCAGTGAGTGAGTGGGGTCTCGTGCGGTAGTTAAGCAAGACTCGGGATAGGCGAGTCTGCAGTGAGCCTTCAGTTACCCTCTTCAAGCCTTGCTTGATGGTTTGCACTGCTCTCTCTGCCTGACCATTGGAAGCTGGTTTAAACAGGGCAGATGTGACATGTTTGATCCCGTAACGGGTCATGAATTCTTTGAACTCAGCACTGGTAAAACATGGCCCGTTGTCGCTCACCAGGACATCGGGTAGGCCGTGTGTGGCAAACATGGCCCGCAGGCTTTCAGTAGTGGCAGCGGACATGCTAGCCGACATTATCTCACATTCAATCCACTTGGAGTACACATCTACAACCATAAGAAACATTTTACCCAAGAACGGGCCTACATAGTCGACATGTACCCTAGGTTTTGAGGGCTAAGACCCTAAACTTAGCGGCGCCTCCCTGGGTACATTGCTTAACTGCGAGCATGTATTACATCTGTGAATGCAGGACTCTAAGTCCGCATCGATACCGGGCCACCACACGTGGGATCTGGCTATCGCTTTCATCATTACGATGCCTGGGTGGGTAATGTGGAGGTCATTGATGAAGGTGGCTCTGCCCTTCTTGGGGACCACTACTCGATTGCCCCACAGAAGGCAGTCTGCCCGTATAGACACTTCATCTTTGCGCCACTGGAACGGCTTTATCTCTTCGTGTATTTCCACTGGGACACTGGACCAGCTCCCGTGAAGCACACAGTTTTTGACTAGAGATAATAAGGGGTTCTGGCTTGTCCAGGTTTTGATCTGCCGGGCAATGACGGGTGATTGCTTATTCTCAAATGCTTCCATAGCCATGGCTAGATCTGCGGGCTGCGCCATTTCCACCCCCGTGGTGGGCAGTGGCAGCCTACTGAGAGCATCGGCACAGTTTTCTGTGCCTGGCCTGTGGAGGATGGCGTAGTTGTATACGGACAACGTGAGCGCCCATCTCTGGATGCGAGCCGATGCGTTGGTATTTATCCCTTTATTCTCGGAGAACAGGGATGTAAGTGACTTTTGGTCAGTTTCCAATTCGAATTTTAGCTCAAACAGGTATTGATGCATTTTCTTTACCCCATAGACACACGCTAACGCTTCTTTCTCAATCATGCTGTAGGCTCTCTCAGCCTTGGACAGACTCCTGGATGCATAAGCAACCGGTTGCAGTTTCCCGAAATCATTAGCTTGTTGCAATACACACCCGACGCCATATGACGACACATCACATGCTAGTACCAAACGCCGACATGGATCATACAACACAAGCAATTTGTTTGAGCGTAACAATTTTCTCGCTTTTACAAAGGCATTTTCTTGGCTTTTGCCCCAAGCCCATTCATCCCCTTTTCATCGTAAGACATGCAGTGGTTCTAGCAGTGTGCTGAGACCCGGTAAGAAGTTACCAAAGTAGTTCAGGAGTCCCAGAAACATCACAGCTCCGTCACGTTCTGTGGCCTCGATGCGTTCTCGATTGCCTCCGTCTTCACGTGGGGTGGGCCTGATGCTGTCCGCTGCAATACTGCTTCCCAGGAACTCCACTTCAGGCACCAGGAAAACGCACCTAGCCCCACGCGGTTAAGTCTACTAAGATCATCCTCCAGGTTCTGCAGATGCTCGACTGTGTTCCGACCTGTGATCAAGATGTTGTCCTGGAAGACCACGGTGTGCGGGACCAACTTCACTAAGCTTTCCATGTTTCTCTGGAATATCGCCGCCGTCGATCGGATTCCAAACGGGCATCTGTTATCGACAAAAAGACCTTTGTGTGTGTTGATGCAGGTGGGGGCCTTCGATGATTCCTCCAGTTCCTGTGTCATGTGGGCTGATGTTAGATCCAGCTTCATGAACATCTTTCCTCCCGCCAGCGTTGCAAAGAGTTCGTTGGCTTTTGGTAGTGGGTATTGGTCCTGCAGGGAGAAACGATTGATAGTTACTTTGTAATCGCCACAAATTCTGACGGTGCCAGCTCCCTTGATGACTGGGACGATAGGACTGGCCCACTCGTTGAACTCGATCAGGGAAATGATGCCCTCTCTTTGCAGCCGGTCTACCTCAATCTCTACCCTTTCTCTCATCATGTACGGTACTGCTCTCACCTTATGATGGATGGGTCGGGCCCCGGGAATTAGGTGGATCTGCACTTTTGCTCCTTGGAATTTCCTGATGCCTGGTTCAAACAGCGAAGGGAATTTGTTTAAGACCTGGGTACACGAAGTGTCGTCAGTGGGCGATAGCGCTCGGACGTTGTCCCAGTTCCAACGTATCTTTCCCAGCCAGCTCCTGCCGAGCAGCGTGGGCCCATTGCCCGGTACCACCCAGAGTGGTAGCTTGTGCACCGCTCCATCGTAGGAGACCTTTACGGTAGCACTGCCGATTACAGGAATCAGTTCTTTCGTGTAAATTCTTAGTTTCGTGCGAACTGGAGTTAAGACTGGCCTTGAGGCCTTTTTGCACCACAACCTTTCGAAAGTCTTTTTGCCCATGATGGACTGGCTCGCACCCGTGTCCAGCTCTTTTGACACCGGGAGTCCATTTAGTTCAACATTCAGCATTATCGGGGGACAATTCACGGTGAATATGTGCACCCCATGTACCTCTGCCTCCTCAGTCTGAGACTCTGGTTCGTCGTGCTCCTCCGTGGATCTGTCCTCCTCTGCAACATGGTGGTTTTCAGGTTTAACAGGCTTTGTAACTCGCCTGCACACTCGATGGAGGTGTCCCATTGTTCCACAGCCCTTCCAAATGTACTCTTTGAATCGGCATGAATGGAAACGACGATCATCCCCGCAGCACCAACAAGGTGTTAATGGCCTTGCATTCATGAGACATCTCCGGATGTGTAGCTGCAGGTATGTGTGACCTGCCCTGTACGTTACGATTTGAAAACAGCATCACTTTGTTCACAGTACTTGCAGCAGCACTTGTGTGCTGAGAGATTTGCTTCGTATAGTCACTGGTGGCAATGAACGCCTGGGCTATCGCTATGGCCTTACTCAAGGTTGGGGTCTCTACAGTCAAAAGTTTGCGAAGTATGGTTTCGTGGCCAATGCCACGTACGAAAAAGTCTCTGAGCATGTGCTCCAAATGTCCTTCAAATTCGCAATGTCCTGCAAGGCGTCTTAGCTTGGCGACATAACTCGCCACTTCCTGGCCTTCAGACCTTTTGTAGGTGCAGAACCGATACCTCGCCATCAGAATGCTTTCCTTCGGGTTCAAGTGCTCTCGGACCAGTGTGCACAAATCATCGTACGATTTCTCTGTGGGTTTCGCTAGAGTGAGCAGATTCTTCATGAGGCCTTACGTTGGTGTCCCACAGACAGTGAGGTGGATCGCCCTTCGTTTGGCAGTGCTCTCTTCCCCATCTAGCTCATTGGCCACGAATTATTGGTCGAGTCGCTCCACAAATGTTTCCCAATCATCTCCCTCTGAGAATTTCTCCAGGATACCCACTGTTCTCTGCATCTTTGGGTTCGCTATCTGTATCTCATCGCCAGTTGTTGTGTATGAAGTAAGAGTCAGACTGAACACTGTGAGCTCAAAGTAAAGTGTGATCTTAGTCTTTTATTGCAGGTCTCCAGAGTGCCTCTCCAGCCTGTGAAGCCTCCTTAAATACCTGTACTCCCAAGAGATTATGGGATCCCTTGGGACTCCAGGGGTGAGCCCTCTGGTGGCTGTACAGAGTAAATACAAGTATACATATATAACAGATAGTATGCAGGTGCAGCAAGTGATCATGAAGGCCAATGGTATCTTGGCCTTTATTGCAAAGGGGATGGAGTATAAAAGCAGGGAAGTCTTGCTGCAGCTATATAAGGTATTGGTGAGGCCACACCTGGAATACTGTGTGCAGTTTTGGTTTCCATATTTACGAAAGGATATACTTGCTTTGGAGGTAGTTCAGGAAAGGTTCACTAGGTTGATTCCGGGGATGAGAGGGTTGATTTATGAGGAAAGGTTGAGTAGGTTGGGCCTCTACTCATTGGAATTCAGAAAAATGAGAGGTGATCTTATCGAAACATATAAGATTATGAGGGGGCTTGACAAGGTGGATGCAGAGAGGATGTTTCCACTGATAGGGGAGACTAGAACTCGAGGGCATGATCTTAGAATAAGGGGTCACTCATTTAAAACAGAGATGAGGAGAAATTTCTTCTCTCAGAGGGTTGTTAATCTGTGGAATTCGCTGCCTCAGAGAGCTGTAGAAGCTGGCACATTGAATAAATTTAAGACAGAAATAGACAGTTTCTTAAATGATAAGGGGATAAGGGGTTATGGGGAGCGGGCGGGGAAGTGGAGCTGAGTCCATGATCAGATCAGCCATGATCTTATTAAATGGCGGAGCAGGCTTGAGGGGCCGTATGGCCTACTCCTGCTCCTATTTCTTGTGTTCTTATGTTCTTATGTTAAAGTACCCTTCTAAAGAACTAGCTTGAATTTCTGTAGCTGTTCAAATCTTCAGTTCTTATTGAACAGTTACCAAGCAATCCCGGAAGCCCACTGTAGATGGGTATATAGATAATTTGAATCCAGATCTGGCAAAAATGCTGAGAAATAGTGGTATTGTCTATCTGACATCTTCCTCATTAAAATATTGAACTGAAGACCCACCTCTTTCTGTTTAGAGTTGCCTGCGCCTTTCAAAATACTTAGAAATATTGGTGATGAACATTGTAGGCCGAAATCAAGCTCAACAGATCTCCGCCCACATTTCTGCTATGTTATGCCCTGCATTTGACCGTTTTAAGCAAGCTTAAAATTAGGATTTGTGTTAGCCATTACAGTCTACTTTTTCCAATCTACAGACTTGCTAACATTAACACTTCAAAGAAATGATGACCCAGCCATGAAAATGAAACTTTATCTAATTAGTTTCTGAAAACAGAAAGTGGGCCTGAATTTCCTCTTGGGTTCTCCCAATCTCCTGCCAAAACATCAGCAAAGGACTCCTGGGGAAATGTTATAAACAGCTGGATATGGCCAAAGTTATGGCGGGGAAACAGGACAAACCCTGCGGAAATTCAGGGCCACGGCCACCAACAAAGGAAGTATGGTGACTCTTATTGAAACTGTGGATAAATCAAAACAGTTTTGTGTATTGGCAACCCCCATCGCAACCATCTCTGGTCACAGAAGTATAGGAATAATTTTTTTTCAGTTACATGTAACTGTAAGTCCATGGTTCCTCTGTCTAGTTTAATCATATTCAGAAGATATAAGACAGAAATGTTGTCAATCTGATTGTAGTCAAACGCTTTGCCTCGATCAAAATCCTCAAAGCCATTCTCTGCCGATGAGCTGCACTATTTATCTCTCGCGAACTGTCAACACTTCCTTTCTGTTTAGAGCTTCCCGCACCTTTCAAAATACCTGGAAATATCGGTGATGAACATTGTAGGCCGAAATCAAGCTCAACAGATCTCCGCCCACATTTCTGCTATATTATGCCCAGCATCTGACTGTTTTAAGCGAGCCTAAAATTAGGATTCGTGTCGGCCATTACAGTCTACTTTTTCCAGTCTACAAACTTGCTAACATTAACACTTCAAAGAAATGATGACCCAGCCATGAAAATGAAATTTTACCTAATTACTTTCTGAAAACAGAATGTGCCCCTGAATTTCCGCTGGGGTTCTCCCAACTTCAACAAGGGACTTCTGGGGAATGATATAAACAGCTGAATATGGCCAAAGTTGCAGCGGGGGAACAGGATACACCTTGCTGAGATTCAGGGCTATCAAGGGAAATCAGGGGTAGTATTAAAGCCAAGGAAGTGGCATACAAATTGGCCAGAAATAGCAGTGAACCTGGGGACTGGGAGAAATTTAGAACTCAGCAGAGGAGGACAAAGGTTTTGATTAGGGCAGGGAAAATAGAGTACGAGAGGAAGCTTGCAGGGAACATTAAGACGGACTGCAAAAGTTTCTATAGATATGTAAAGAGAAAAAGGTTAGTAAAGACAAACGTAGGTCCCCTGCAGTCAGAATCAGGGGAAGTCATAATGGGGAACAAAGAAATGGCAGACCAATTGAACAAGTACTTTGGTTTGGTATTCACTAAGGAGGACACAAACAACCTTCCGGATATAAAAGGGGTCAGAGGGTCTAGTAAGAAGGAGGAACAGAGGGAAATCCTTATTAGTCGGGAAATTGTGTTGGGAAATTGATGGGATTGAAGGCCGATAAATCCCCAGGGCCTGATGGACTGCATCCCAGAGTACTTAAGGAGGTGGCCTTGGAAATAGCGGATGCATTGACAGTCATTTTCCAACATTCCATAGACTCTGGATCAGTTCCTATCGAGTGGAGGGTAGCCAATGTAACCCCACTTTTTAAAAAAGGAGGGAAAGAGAAAACAGTGAATTATAGACCGGTCAGCCTGACCTCAGTAGTGGGTAAAATGATGGAATCAATTATTAAGAATGTCATAGCAGCGCATTTGGAAAGAGGTGACATGATAGGTCCAAGTCAGCATGGATTTGTGAAAGGGAAATCATGCTTGACAAATCTTCTGGAATTTTTTGAGGATGTTTCCAGTAGAGTGGACAAGGGAGAACCAGTTGATGTGGTATATTTGGACTTTCAGAAGGCTTTCGACAAGGTCCCACACAAGAGATTAATGTGCAAAGTTAAAGCACATGGGATTGGGGGTAGTGTGCTGACATGGATTGAGAACTGGTTGTCAGACAGGAAGCAAAGAGTAGGAGTAAATGGGTACTTTTCGGAATGGCAGGCAGTGACTAGTGGGGTACCGCAAGGTTCTGTGCTGGGGCCCCAGCTGTTTACATTGTACATTAATGATTTGGACGAGGGGATTAAATGTAGTATCTCCAAATTTGCGGATGACACTAAGTTGGGTGGCAGTGTGAGCTGCGAGGAGGATGCTATGAGGCTACAGAGTGACTTGGATAGGTTAGGTGAGTGAGCAAATGCATGGCAGATGAAGTATAATGTGGATAAATGTGAGGTTATCCACTTTGGTGGTAAAAACAGAGAGACAGACTATTATCTGAATGGTGACAGATTAGGAAAAGGGGAGGTGCAACGAGACCTGGGTATCATGGTACATCACTCATTGAAGGTTGGCATGCAGGTACAGCAGGCGGTTAAGAAAGCAAATGGCATGTTGGCCTTCATAGCGAGGGGATTTGAGTACAGGGGCAGGGAGGTGTTGCTACAGTTGTACAGGGCCTTGGTGAGGCCACACCTGGAGTATTGTGTACAGTTTTGGTCTCCTTACTTGAGGAAGGACATTCTCGCTATTGAGGGAGCGCAGCGAAGGTTCACCAGACTGATTCCTGGGATGGCGGGACTGACATATCAAGAAAGACTGGATCAGCTGCGCTTGTATTCACTGGAGTTCAGAAAAGTGAGAGGGGATCTCATAGAAACGTTTAAAATTCTGATGGGTTTAGACAGGTTAGATGCAGGAAGAATGTTCCCAATGTTGGGGAAGTCCAGAAACAAGGGTCACAGTCTAAGGATAAGGGGTAAGCCATTTAGGACTGAGATGAGGAGAAACTTCTTCACCCAGAGAGTGGTGAACCTGTGGAATTCTCTACCACAGAAAGTTGTTGAGGCCAATTCACTAAATATATTCAAAAAGAAGTTAGATATAGTCCTTACTACTAGGGGGATCAAGGGGTATGGCGAGAAAGCAGGAATGGGGTACTGAGGTTGCATGTTCAGCTATGAACTCATTGAATGGCGGTGCAGGCTCGAAGGGCCGAATGGCCAACTCCTGCACCTATTTTCTGTGTTTCTATGTTTCTATGTATCTCCAATACGTTTTGAATTTTTAAAATATTTTCAAATGAATTGACTGCCATGATATGCCAATCTAACTAGAACATAGAATTTTTAATTCATTTTCAGTCATTTAAAATCCGGTTACTCACAAGTGGTGGACTGACACTATGGCCCTGAATTTGCAGTCAGCGGCAAAGCACAGTCGTTCACTGCTGACCCCAAAGAAAGTTGCCCTCGGAGATCTCACGATCTCCACGGTAAGAAATTTGCCTTTATCAACACACACGTGAGATCAGTGCAAAATAATGGGAAATCCTTGCTGCGCTCTGCTGTGACAGCAATAAACTGTCTAAGCAGCCAATAACAATGCAGAATTCTCACAGACCGGAAGCAGGAAATGAGAAGCTGCTTTTATCCACAAAGAGACCAAAACAAAGATTGGGGCTCTCAAATGGGGAAAAAGTAAACCAGAAATAAATCTGAACAAACTTTCAAAAAATATATATTTTTATGTTTCTTAAAAATTGGACCTTTTTTAATATTGGAGAAATTTGACACTCCACAAAATTTAAATTTGTTTTTCAGGCCCATAATGTTTGTTTAGCTGACAATTCACTGTTAAAACTCGAGTTACACCAAATCCAACAAAGCCTAACATTTAATAGGGTATTTAACAACGATATTGTAGTGTATGTAGGCACCTTTAGTAATGACTCCACGAAGCAGGGTATGGTACTTAAACTGTGCAAACCTGCAGTCCTTTATTAGCAGCTCCTGGGTGCCAACAACAAGCTGTGTGTTCCTTTTTATACTGGGTTACCTGCCGTGTGCTGGCGAATCCTGGGTCTCCAGCAACAGCACCCTCTAGTGTACCAGTAAGGTGTGTACAGTACAAGGGTACATTCAATATTGCATGACAGTGTTACAGACATCACACAGTGAACAGGCATGCCTACACAACAATACTTCCCCCTGAGCAGTTTTCATATCCTAGTTGTCATGACCAGGGGAGGTGATCAGTGGTGGGCTATGGGAGGTTGTGGTGAGGGTTGTGTGGTTGCCAGGTGTGACCCCTATGCTTGGGGCTGGCCTCATACGTTTCCCCTCCCTCACACACAAACCAAGTGGGTGTCACTGTTGTGGGATCCCTCGGGGAGGTAGCCACGGCAGCAATGGGTGGTGTGTATACACTGTGATGTGGGTAAGTTGTGTGGTGGTGGGCAGGGCCACAAGACTGGGTGGGCTCCTTGTCCATCAATGGGGATGAGGGTCAGGTCATCCCAGGGTTTGCCAGGGAAGCTGGAGGTTATTGGCCTCATGCTTCTGGTGTTGGCCCTGGTGGCCAGGGGCTGTAGGGCTGGTCTGGTGCCGGTTGCCATTGGTAGTGGCTGGGCTGCCCATTGACCACTGTCCCTGTAGTGGGTCTGCTCCCACTGCCTGTGTGTGTGTCCTGCAAGGGGCATCACATTCATTCCAAAGGTCCAGGCTACATGGTCAGGTAGCCTGCTGGACCTGGGGGTCTCCCACAGGGAGATTCCATTGGCATCAGCATGGTCCCTGTAGGACCCAATGTCCTTTGGCAGTGTCCTACCGGTATACATGACACCTTGGCTCTGATCACACATAGTCGAGCCTGCATTATATATTCTAGCATTTGGGTGTCCTGGTTTCAACAGACATGGTTACATTCGGCATTTCACAATCGCTATCCTTCTTGTTAAGCAAAATAAACTTGTTCTTAACCTTACTGACACCTGCATTCATCTCATTAGTCATATTAGTTAAACCAGCATCACAATTCATGGTTACATTGCATACATTTTCATACTTGCACCCTTTAATTGCATCTTTAGCTTTAAAGTCCATGTACTCAAATAGTTGGAACTTCCCCTTTAAATTTTTTGGGTTACCGGTCTCCTTTAAGGGAGCTTTCAAATTCAATTGGCCGCTCGATGTCACCTGATGCTCCTCCATGTTGACTCATGGCATGGAGGAGGCCATTTTGAATGCAGGTCTGCTGCTTGGTGTGTTGCAGCCATTTTGTCGTGCTCTTTTCTTCCACGTTCTTGTGGTGCTGCAGCCATTTTGTGGTCTTGTTGCAGGCAGGCTGTGGTGCTCCTTTCTTCCACATGCTTGTGGTGCTGCAGCCATTCTGTGGTCTTGCTGCAGGCAGGCTGTGGTGCTCTTTTCTTCCACAGCACCACTTCGCTGATGTGGACCCAGTTCATCCAATTCCTGCCCAGCAGCGTGGGACCGTCGCCGGCTACAATCCACAGGGGGAGTTTGTGCAACATGCCGCCCTGGGAGACCTGGACGTCTACACTGCCAACGATTTGGATTTTACTTTTGGTATAGGTGAGCAGCTTTGCCTGGACAGGAGACAGTTTTGGTCGAGTGGCAGGATTCCTCCAAATTTTTTCCAAGGTCTTTTGGCTCATCACAGACTGGCTCGCCCCTGTGTCGATCTCCATGGAGACTGGGACCCCGTCGATGTCCACTTCCATCATCCACGGAGAACTTCCGGTGGAGCAGGTAAAGATTCCATACTCCTCTCCCAGGGTTAGAGCAGCTTCATCTTCATCTGGGTCGGAGCCCCGGTGATTAGCCAACTCATCAGAGACACAGTGAGTACAGCCTTTTCTGCACATTCTCTGAAGGTGCCCTTTATCTTTGCAGCCTTTGCATGCATAGTCTTTGTAGTGGCACTGGTAGGCCCTGTGGTTTCCTTCACAGCGCCAGCACGGGGCCATCCGATTTGCCCCATGTGGCGGACTCAGGGTTGCGGGACTCGGGGCAGCATTTCTGCCTTTAGAAATGTCCATGTAGTGCACTGCGCTCGCCAGTTTGGAGTCCTTGGTCAGTATTCGCCTGGAGTCGCTGGCCGAAACCATGTAGGCCTGGCTCACTTGAACTGCTTTCTGCAGGGTGACCATGAGGTCAGCCGAGAGCAATTTGTGTAGGAGGCCTTCGTGGCTGATTCCGATGACAAATATGTCCCTTAGTGCTTCATTAAGGTGGTCACCAAACTCACACGGTGCACCTAGTCTTCTTAGGTGTGCAGCATACTTGGCAATTTCTTGGCCCTTAGGTCGCCGGTAAGTGTAGAACTGGTTCCTGGCTGTGAGGATGCTTTCTTTCGGTTTTATTTGTTCCTGTATGATTGTTACAAGTTCCTCATAGCTCTTGGTGGTTGTCTTCTCCGGGGCTAGTAAGTCCCTGACGAGACCATAGATGGTGGGCCCACAACTGTTAAGCAGGATGGCCCTGTGTTTGTTCGGTAGTGTGGCCGGTGTGTCCCCGTCCAGGTTGTTGGCTATAAAGAAGTGTTCCAATCTTTACACAAAGGCATCCCAATCGTCTCCCTCTGTAAAATGCTGAAAGTTGCTGAGGTTAGACATGTTGAGCGTGTAGTTCGTGATCCCGTATTCCCGTCGCCAGTTGTAGGGTATGTAGGCACCTTTAGTAATGACTCCACGAGGCAGGGTATGGTACTTAAACTGTGCAGATATTACTGTGGAAAAGCCCAAGTTTTTTTTCAGTTTCACTGATTTCACTGTTTGCCGGCTGTCTGGCGGCCACAACACAGTCTGTGTTGGAGCAGTGATTGACTGACTGCGACATCAGGATTTCCACGTTTAGATGCGCATGCGCTACATCCTGAAGTTACGGTCAGTTTCAAAGGGGTAATAATGGTGAATGCTGTTCGTGCGTCGTTATTACCCACCGCAAATTCTGGGCCTAGGATTTAAAATGCTTACTTTTTGTGATAAACATATTTAAAACTGTGTTGATCAAACTGCACCAAGTTACCACTCTTAAATATATCAAGGATTATTTTTCAAAGAAAAATCTTTTTAGAAATATTACTACGGTTTAAAACACTGCCCGATTGCACTGGTTCATGGCAGAATGTGTGTTCGGCAACATGCAAATGAGTTTGAGTGGAAAATCGGGGGTAGGAGGGAATCTTCTCAAAACAAGCGCAATTTTCACTGGAATCGCCCAATGTGCCCAACAACAACAACAACAACTTGTATTTATATAGCGCCTTTAACGTACTGCATTGTCCCAAGGCGCTTCACAGGAATATTATGAGATAGTACAATTTGACACCGAGCCGCATCAGTCGAAATTAGCACAGGCGACCAAAAACATGGTCAAAGAGGTAGGTTTTAAGGATCGCCTTGAAAGAGGAAAGAGTGGTGGAGAGGTTTAGGGAGGGAGTTACAGAGCTTGGGGCCTAGGCAACAGAAGGTATGGCCACCAATGGATGAGCATTTATAATCAGGGATAGAATCATAGAATTATAGAAATTTACAGCATGGAAGGAAGTCATTTTGGCCCATTGTGTCTGTGCCGGCTGATCAAGAGCTATCCAGCCTAATCCCACTTTCCAGCTATTGGTCCGTAGCCCTGTAGGTTACAGCACTTTAAGTGCACATCCAAGCATCTTTTAAATGTGGTGAGGGTTTCTGCCTCTATCACCTTTTCATTGCAAAGTCTGCAACGCCTCTCTCTTTTGTGAAAACAGATGCAAAATATTCATTAAGAATCCTACCCACGTCTTCCGCCTCCATACACAAATTTTGTTTATGGGACTGGATTTTTTGTCATTTTTTTCTATTCCACTTTGCTCAAATCTGTTGTCATCACCCCTCTTCTCAAAAAACTAACCCTTGACCCCTCTGACCTTGCAAACTAGTGCCCCATCTCCTCCCTTTGCTCTCCAAAGTCCTTGAACGTGTTGTCGTCTCCCAAATCCGTGCCCATCCTTCTGCAATTCCATGTTTGAATCTCTCTGATCCGGATCCCACGCCTGCCACAGTACCGAAATGGCTCTCATCAAAGTCATAAATGACATCCGGGGAGGAAACAAGGACTGAAAAATAGACAACTGACACCTGGGAATCCATGGCCAAAGACCACCCTAAGTAGAGGAAGAGCATCCGGGAGGGCACTGAGCACCTCGAGTCTCGTCGCCGAGAATATGCAGAAAACAAGTGCAAGCAGCAGAAGGAGTGTGCAGCAAACGAGACTCCCCATCCACCCTTTTCTTCAACCACTGTCTGTCTCACCTGTGACAGAGACTGTAATTCCCATATTAGACTGTACAGTCACCTGAGAACTCACTTTTTGAGTGGAAGCAAGTCTTCCTCAATTACGAGGGACTGTCTATGATGATCATAATTTCCTTGATTTTGTACTCTATGCCTCTAGTGATCAAGCCCCGGATCCCGAATGATTTTTTAACCGCTTTCTCAACCTCCACAGCCACCTTCAATGATCTGTGTACATATACCCCCAGGTGTCTCTGTTCATGCCCCCCCCTTAGAATTGTACCCTTTATTTTATATTTCCTCTCCTCATTCTTCCTGCCAAAATGTATCACTTCATACTTTTCTGTGTTAAATTTCATCTGCCACATGTCTTCCCATTCCACCAGCCTGTCTATGTCTTCCTGAAGTCTATCACTAACCTCCTCTCTGTTCACTATATTTCCAAGATTTGTGTCATCTGCAAATTTTGAAATTGTGCCCTGTACATCCAACTCCAAGTCATTAATATATATCAAGAAAAGCAGTGGTCCTAGTACCGACCCCTGGGGAACACCACTGTATACCTTCCTCCAGTCTGAAAAACATGCGTTCACCACTACTCTCTTTGCCATATTACTGTGAAATTTATTAAGGCAGCACCATTAGCAAAGGTAAAGGTTGTGACTCTTATATTAGTATGATTTCTAACTAGGATAGCACCATAGTCCATAATTCAAGCAAGAAAATAATCTAATATTTAAGTATTAGGAGAAACTCATTTCTCAGTCTTTTTAATACCAATCTTATGAATCATAATATTAACCATTATAATAGTAGTAAATGTGTCAGAATATAAAATCATTACCTGTTATTTATTCTGGAATCTTCATTCTGGTCATCATCTAAAAGAATTGATTTTAACTCAGACTGCTGGAATGGGTTGGTAGCAACCTTAAAACAGGAGCACATAATGCTCTGCTCAGCCTCCAAATCCATCCTCCTGAGTCAAGCAGAAGCCTCATTAAAGTATGCAACTCAAGGTTCTATGACATACCCAGCACCTGATGCAATTTTGAGGTACAAATGGGTGGCGCATGCTCCATACAGTTGCACCATGCAGTCAGCAGCGTACATGGTGGTCCTTAAAGGGACCACTGCGGGCAGCTCCCAAAAACAGTGTCCATGTTTTTTGTGAGTCAGGAGGAGCAGGAGTGCTCCTTTCAGCTCCACAAAAGTATTATGGTTCACTCCTGGCGCATAAGACCAGGAGTACACCATTTCGCCCCTCGAGCCTGTTCTGCAGTTCAATGAGATCTCTGACCTAACTCCATATACGTTCATGTAACTCCTATATTCCTCGTGGCGACTTTCTCAGTGGCTGATAGCAGGGAGATTCCTCTGTAGTTGCCGCAGTTGGACTTGTCGCCTATTGTACCAGTTTGACAATTCTATTCAAACCCATGTCTCTGACTTAGATTGTCAATTTAGCATCATACATGTGTTCCCACTCGGGGCTCAGTTGAAACTATCCCAAACTACATTCACACAGAATCCTGATAGTTATCAGAGAGAGCAAACATTCATTCTGTGGGTCTAGGCTGCATTTCTGAGATTCCAGAGATCAAAGGATAGTGCAATTACTCACAAGCATGTTGAGACTCTTCAAGCTAATTATGATATTAATTCATATTGAATTATAAAGTAAAGCAAGTCTCCCTTGCATTGTTAAAGCTCCATTTCAATGAATTACTACTGGACACTTAATGTTCTCTCTCTCTACAGATTTCTGGTATCTCTGTGAGTACTTGTAAATTTTGCAGTAGAGGTCAGTCAGAATCATAAACAGCACTTTTTCATTTGTGCTTTAGACCACAGTTGGGTTGTACTGGGGCCTCTAAATGATATTGGCACAATTAACAAGACAGATACATGGAAATCATCATGTATTGCTGTAGATATTAAACTAGGTCAGAGTATATACTTAAGTACACAAACCAGTTTGAACCAGTCCTCAAGAACACTAAAATGAACAGTAGAATATTAGCATACAAAAGGCTTAACATGTTCACCTGATATTCGCCTCCTTCTACTTTACCGGATGCATTAACCGTTGTTAAATAAATAGGTTAATACCTCTGTTGAAAGAGCAATGGAAATAATTTTATACTAACAAATTCGTAGACTAGTATTATCACGTGTAATTTCACGTCAAGGCGTTTTAGGCGATGTGTTTTGCAAAGTGCACGGTCAGAGATAAAGAAGCTACAAGTTTGTTGTGAATCAGACTCATCGATAGCCAGGGTCATCTGCCAGTCCGTAACACCGGCGGAGGTGTGGCGGGGCATGCATTTTGCCTGCCACAGAGGCATGGTGCGGAGGGTGACCTTCGTCTTGCTAGTGTGAAATGAAAAAAGTTTGTCAACTTTTTTTCCAAAACAAGTCTTCGAAATCAATCGCAGAGCGATCAAAGAACGTTATTAAAATTGTAAATGGGTGCACCATCCACCCATAGCGACAATGCACGCCAAGGATTATTAGGTGGCCCTTGCATTTTTTTTATTCATTCACAGGATGTGGGAATTGCCAGCAAGGCTGGCATTTATTGCCCATCCATAAAATGCCCGAGAGATTTCTAGGTCATTTCAGAGGGCAGTTAAGAATCATGGTCGATGGGTGCTTTTGTGACTGGAAGACTGTTTCCAGTGGGGTTCCACAGGGTTCAGTACTAAGGGCCCAAATTTCCCCATGAGTTGCACCGTTTTTTTGATGTAACTTGATTTTTCTGGTGTATCTTTTTAGTTGCAAAGATGGCCATTTAATTTCCACCAGTGTAAGTGAGTTATTTTTTTTTTCAAAAGGGGGCATTCCCAGCCACTTACAACATTTATGCCAATTTGGCCAGAAAAAAGTTGCATTAAACTAACTTAGGGCAGCGTATATGTCCACTTTTTTCCACACAGAAAGACCTTACTTACAGTTAAGGAATCGGCACAAGTAACTACATTTAAAGCACCACCAAGCACCAAACAAAGCACAAAACGTAATAAGCAATTAATTAACAAATAAAATAGAAGGAACCCTGCCCCTAAAGCACCAAAATCAATCAATAAATAACAAATAAAAAATAGAAGTCCTACCTTAAAGAACGCAGCGGGTTGCCGATGAGGGAGCCCATTCGGCCAGGGCTAAGAGAGGGGGGGGGAGGGGGGAGAGGGGGTGAGGGGGTGAGGGGGCGAGAGCGGAGGGAGGGAGGAGAGAGGAGGGGGGAGAGAGGGAGGGGGGAGAGAGGAGGGGGGGAGGTGAGGGGGGAGAGGAGGGTGGAGAGGAGGGGGAGAGGAGGGGAGAGGAGAGGGGGGAGGTGGAAATATCCTCTTGATCAAATAGTACAAATCCTCTGGAAGGTCTGGAGCCAGCCCCTTGGACTTCAGTATCCTGAGGATCTTGTTCGCCCGAGATACGGTGGACGTTCCCTTTGCTCAGGTGCATCTGTTCCTGGGCTTGAGCAAAATTGCGCCCTTAGACGTGAATGTAGGTGGTATGATAAAGAAGTTTGCAGATGATACAAAAATTGGCTGTGTGGTTGCTAATGAGGAAGAAAGTTGTAGACTGCAGGAAGATATCAATGAATTGGTCAGATGGGAAGAACAATGGCAAATGGAATTCAATCCTGAGAAGTATGAGGTAATGCACTTGGGGAGGGCTGACAAGGCAAGGGAATAAACAATAAATGGTAGGACACTGAGAAGTGCAGAAAAACAGAGGGACCTTGGAGTGCATGTCCACAGATCCCTGAAGGCAGCAGGACAGGTAGATAAGGTGGTTAAGAAGGCATATGGGATACTTGCCTTTATTAGCCGAGGCATAGAATACAAGAGCAGGGAGGTTATGCTTGAACTGTATAAAACACTAGTAGGCCACAGCTAGAGTACTGCATGCAGTTCTGGTCACCACATTACAAGAAAGATGTGATTGCAGTAGAGAGAGTACAGAGGAGATTTATGAGGATGATGCCAGGACTGGAGAATTTTAGCAATGAGGAAAGATTGGACAGGATGGGTTTGCTTTCTTTGGAACAGAGGAGGCTGAGGGGAGACATTATTGAGGTGTATAAAATTATGAGGGTCCTAGATAGGGTGGATAGGAAGGACCTGTTTCCCTTAGCAGAGGGATCAACAATCAGGGGGTATAGATTAAAAGTAATTGGTAGGAGGTTTAGAGGGGATTTGAGGGGAATGTTTTTACCCAGTGAATAGTGGGCATCTGAAACTCACTGCCTGAAAGGGAGGTAGAGGCAAAAACCCTCACCACATTTAATAAGTACCTGGATATGCACTTGAAGTGTCGTAACCTACAAGGCTACGGACCAAGAGCTGGAAAGTGGGATTAGGCTCGATAGCTCTTTGTTGGCCGGCACAGACATGATGGGCCATAATTGCCTCCTTCCATTTCTATGTATCTATGATTCAACCATGTTGCTGTGAGCCTGGGGTCAGGCCAGACTGGGTAAGGACGGCAGATTTCCTTCCCTGAAGGACATAAGTGAATCAGATGGGTTTTTATGACAATCTGGTAGTTTCATGGTCACCATTACTGATACTAGCTTTTTAATTCCAGATTTATTTAATTAACTGAAGTTAAATTCCCCAGCTGCTGTGGTGGGACTTGAACTCACGTCTCTGGATCACTAGTCCAGTCACATAGCCATTATGCTACCGTACCTCATGCATCCAGCTTGGTAGGGTACAATTGATGGAAATTAGTCTTTTGAGCTATTTCTGTCACTTCCATAATGTTTCCTCACCCCGTCCTGTCACTTCTGGCGAGAAGATCCAGAAGGAGCTGAGACAACTCCAGAGCCAATGTTGCATCAAATGTGTTAGAATTACACCTACTTTCTGGCATAACTTCTAGAATACCATTACAAGGTCAAACCTGGACTGATTGAGAAAATAGGGCATTTGGGGAACAGTGACAATCCTGGAAATGCAGAATAGGATTATTTTTGGAATAGGAAAAGTGGATGAAAGGAAAAGGACTCTTTTCATGTCATGAAAGACCCTTGCCTCAGCTGGTGGCCTATTTCCCATCACCCCCACCCCGTCGGCTTCCCATCACCCCCACCCCATCCCTTACCCCTGTGGAAATGTATTTTTATCTAAGCTGATACCACACGGTATTTTTGTGCCCTTTTTAATATATAACAAAATGGAGTCCTAGTCCTTCCAGAAATTTCTGCATAAAGCAGTCGGCTTGTATAAACAGCTAAACCTGGCTTGAAAGGGCTGATAGCCACCAGACAGCTAGGAGGCAAGTCCTGCTGAGACAAGTACCCCCACCATGGTGCTCTCCTATTGTCTATACAACACCAGTTCCATGCCACCCCACTCTTTTCGAAGTACTCAAACCATCAGCCATTATCTCTTGTAGAGACCTCATCCATTTGATGCAAAAAGATAACCGACTAAGAAACTGGACAATCCTGACACAATGCAAGGCAGGTAATAGCTCATTACCACACGCTCATCGAATAATGGCCGGCTGGCCAACTAATAACCCTGACAAAAGGAAATATCTGGAAACCATGTCAGGACAAGGATGTAGTAATTAACTCTTTTATCTGTATTCACTGACTGCGAGACAGAGCCAATACACAGGGAAAGGCCATAACTTGGGTTTTATTGTATAAATATCTTGTGAAACTGTACCATTGCGGAGGTGTTCACTTAGCCATTGACTGAGTGTAACCTTTCCCTTGCTAGCAAGTAAATTAAAGAAACTTCTGCCGGAGTTGAAGGTGTCTGAGTCATTTATCGGAGGTCGAGATTTCAACAGTTACTTCTTGGAGGTTCCACCGAGATGCATACACTCTGCCCTGTGAGTAAAACGGATACAGGCACAGTGCCTCTCCAGTGAAAGGCTTCAGTGGCCAAAACAAGGTGAGCCTTTTGCTCACAAGAGGTTTCTTCACTGTTGAATCGCATATGTAATCTGTTGTCCACAGGGGAGGTACTGCAATCTACGAGACTCGACATTTAAAAGCTAAAGTTATTTTTTTATAACCATTTCTTTCTCAGCTCGCAAGCAGAAGAGAACTGGTTCTGGAAAAATCTCGAAACAGCCCGGGGAAGGTTTCAGTAGGTAAGGTGGAAAACAGCACTATTAGGGGGGAAAAAAAGGTTCTTAAAGGTTCTTATGTGATAAGATTAGGAAAAAAAAGCGCTAATCGATCGAAGGTTCTCATGTGATAAGAGTAGGGGAAAAAAAGCGCAATTGATCGAAGGTTCTTATGTGATAAGAGTTAGGGTAATGGAACCATAAGTTTTATAAGTTTTATTAGGATAAGTTAAGGACTCGGTCTGTAGTGGCGTACAACGCAGACTGAGAATTGATTATTTGTTTAGATAGAGTTTAAGGTTATGATTTGTGTACTCGCGTGAATGTTGTTTGTCCTAGTTGTCCTTGTTATACTGTTGTGTGCAATACCTTTGTGCGACATTGCAATTAGAGAAACGGGAAGAGTCACTAGGGAAAATTGTGATTTGGAAAAACAAGGATTGATCGAGAAAAGAAACAGTAACTGATTGATCAACTACGGTTGGTTCGTGCCAACATATCTCACACACCCAGACTGAGCCCGAATTAAGAGCCTTTTCAGGCCACGTAACGGCCAGGAGAAGTGGGCGTAGAGAACTTGGTTGGCCAAAAGGATTGTGAGATCAGAAACTGTGGAAAATCTTAATCATCCAGAAGTTAAAACACCACAAAAGGCACACCAGCCTATGTCATGCTCCAGAATTGTGGTCAGTCTTCAATTGACCAAAGAAAAAAAACGGTAAAATGGACTAAGGGTGAAAACAGGCCATTTCCACCCAATGGTTCATTTAATTTAGAGAGAACAACATGTCTAGAGGAGTGTCTTATAAACAGAGATCCAGGTAGAAGAGGGGAAAAAAAGGAAAGTAATACAAAAGGCCTGGGTTCCGATTCTTCAAGCCCATGTAAAATTAACAGAGGAAGTAAATCAAATGTAAAAAAAAGAGAACCTGATAGTGACTTATGGACTCAAAAAAAAAATAAAGCTAGCCAAAAAAAAAGCTTTATTGAATGGAGAGAGACTTTTGTGAATGTCTTGTCTTTGAATGAGAGTGCTTCTGTGTTTTTTTTCTCGTGTCTGGAAACCTGTTTGGAAAGGTTGTGGAGCTGCCTGTTTGTTTTAGCTCCACCCACTTTTTCAAACAGAGTGAAGTTTTTTAACCCTCCATAGTGTTGTCCTGTATGTGGGAAGTTTAAGACATTTTAAGTTAGAAACGCAGGTGTGGATTTATTCGGATGAGAAGTTACGGAGCTAGAAAATGCACAAAGGATAGGTTTGTTGAGACATGGTCCCGGTTGTTAAAAAAAAAAAGAATTTATTTGACACACTCACTTACTTGTTGAAAGAAGACACGCAATCATTGATTATATTGGTATGAAAGACATAAATTTAGTCTAGGAGTAAGGTAAAGAACGGGGAAGGGAAGTTGTAATTAATGCCTTGGGAAGTTGTAATGCCTTTTTTTTTTTAAAAAGCCTTTGTGGGTCTCTCGAGGTTCAGGCTGGGGAGTACACTCCCATTGTCCTTGGTGTAAAATCTTGATGCAAAAGCTTCTAGCTCAGTAAGAGGATTTGTTTTTTTGATAAAGAGTGGCAGTACAATATTTGAATTGGGATTTTGAGATATTTCAGGTGATCTCCTTGATCAACATTTTGGGTGTATTGGAAAAATCTTGGGTTTGGAAGCCTTTTAATAAAATTATAAAACAAGTACTTTACATTCTGTGATCTGTGAATCACTATAAGCATAAATGAGAAGTCCCTGTAACACACCGATTCTTCTGGTTCAGAAGCCCAATAGTGACAAATGGAGGTTTGTCCATGACGTACGAGCTGTGAATGAATCGACTATATTCTCACAATGCTTAAAGAAGGATTTGGAATGAAGTATCCCGGAATGCTTTCCAGAGTCTTAAGCAGTCCCTCACTTCAGCACCAGCCTTGGGATTACCAGATGACACTAAGCTATTCAACTTATTTGTGCATCACAAAATCGGGTTTTGCACAATCTGTTTTGACTCAGTTACATGGGGACAGGCAGCGACCGGTAGCGTATTTCAGTACCCAACTAGACCCAGTGGCACGCGGACTACCAGGATGTCTTCCTTTGCTGGCAGCAGCTTATTACGCTATACAACAGGCTCAGACAATAACTCTAAATCCTCAGACCATTCTATACATCCCACACTCTGTCGAGATTTTATTTACTAAATGTGCCACCCAACACCTAACCTCCGCAAGAACCACTAAATATGAAGCCGAACTGTTATCAAATCCGAACCTTATAATTGCTCAGACCCGCCACCCACTATTAATGACATGCTGACCTTTCAGACACAGGCCAGTACGGAGGAGGTGGTGACCTGGACGAAGGATCAATGTTATAAAAATCCAGAAGGAATATGGGTTCACCATGACGGCCGCGTGGAGGTGCCCAAATCCTTACTTCCATGGATTGCCCAATGCGTTCATACATTCACACATGCAGGCAAAGGGGGAATGGCAGATTATATTTTGGCAACTTGATATGCACCAGGTCTTGCTGGCGACTAATACTGCAATCAAGGTAAAGGAAAGACCAACATGGATCCATTGCAAAAGGGCACCCGACCAGGAGGAAGGGAAGAAGGAACCAGAGGAACAGAAAAAGGAAGACTGAATAAGGAACTGTATGGACTATGGGGACTGATGGTGCTGGGCTTGACAGGGTTTTACTTTGCATTATTGATTATACCAGGGGTACAGACACGCCACCGAAGGGAACTGCAAGTAAATGTATTTATGGCACTGAGTCATAAGTATGCTCAAGAAAGAAACTTGTCGAGTTGTTGGATATGTTCCCATGTATCTGTCCACTCCAAAGGGGGTATTCCCCTGAGATCTGTCCCCTTTAACGAATCAGAAATGGTAGAATGGTAGTGCAAGGTAGGACAAACCTAACCAAGGTGTCAGAAACGAAGGAGCAAACAGAATGGAGGTCAGCAGGGTATAAACTTACAGCCTTCCAGGGATGGTACCAGCCCAATTATAATAATAACCGTCAACCACCCTTCCTAAGCATTACTCCCAGAATAGGAAATCCTGAAGGTATAATATGCCTAGTGAGTGATGAGACTAAAGGACCAGAAATGGGACGCAGCAAGTGTTCCCAAATGACTAAATGGCAAGCTACAACTAATCCCACTGATGGGAGAAAGATAGCAACCGTTGGCTGGACAATGGTCCATAACAAAGCCCCAGGTGAAGGGTGGGAAGATGAGACCACTCGAGTATGGATGGCGCGAAAGGACCAGGAGCTGACGTCCTATAATTGCACCTACTTTATTTGTGGCCATAAAGCCTACCCATGGTTACCAGCCAACTGGACAGGGTCCTGTTACTTAGGATATGTGGTACCCTTTATCAGATCAATAAAGACTCTAAGGGATGCCTATGGAAGTCATAGACTTAAACGGGATTTGACATGGCTAAACGGAATATTCAAGGTAATGGTGCCACCCTATGGAATAGCATCAACCGAATGGCAGTTATGGGAACTGGCTAACTTAGTCGAGTCAGTAGCCAACGTGACTTCCCAAGCCTTTGAAGGGGTGAATGATGAAATGGTAGCTATTTGAACTATGGCGCTCCAAAATCGTATGGCCTTAGATTATCTCCTAGCCAAGGAAGGAGGGACATGCGCATTAATAGGTGGAGAATGCTGTACGTATATCCCAGAAAAATCAGAAGAAATCGTCAGTCTACCTGAATACATTAGAAAAAAAGGTAATAGAGTATAAACAGACAGTTGGCCAGGATGATATCACCTTGTGGGGTTGGGCATCGGGATGGTTGGGATCCCTAGGGAGATCTGTGGTACAGGGTTTGATCATATTCCTGCTGATAGTCTTCGCCCTATATCTATTATTTGTCTTGGTTAAGTGTTACTGTGCCAGGGTGGGAAAAACCGTGTTACCTACTGAGACCACAGCTAGAGTTATGGTAGCAACAACTACTGAAGGCTCTTGTGTGGAAATGGAAATAGAGAGACTGTACAAGATCAGAATGGATTAAGTTGTCCTTGTGAAGGACAAAATGGGGGAATGTGGAAATGTATTTTTATCTAAGCTGATACCACAGGTATTTTTGTGCCCTTTTTAATACATAACAAAATGGAGTCCTGGTCCTTCCAGAAATTTCTGCATAAAGCAGTCGGCTTGTATAAACAGCTAAACCTGGCTTGAAAGGGCTGATAGCCACCAGACAGCTAGGAGGCAAATCCTGCTGAGACAAGTACCCCCACCATGGTGCTCTCCTATTGTCTATACGACACCAGTTCCATGCCACCCCACCCTTTTCGAAGTACTCAAACCACCAGCCATTATCTCTTGTAGAGACCTCATCCATTTGATGCAAAAAGATAACCGACTAGGAAACTGGACAATCCTGACACAATGCAAGGCAGGTAATAGCTCATTACCACACGCTCATCGAATAATGGCCGGCTGGCCAACTAATAACCCTGACAAAAGGAAATATCTGGAAACCATGTCAGGACAAGGATGTAGTAATTAACTCTTTTATCTGTATTCACTGACTGCGAGACAGAGCCAATACACAGGGAGAGGCCATAACTTGAGTTTTACTGTATAAATATCTCGTGAAACTGTACCATTGCGGAGGTGTTCACTTAGCCATTGACTGAGTGTGAACTTTCCCTTGCTAGCAAGTAAATTAAAGAAACTTCTGCCGGAGCTGAAAGTGTCTGAGTCATTTATCGGAGGTCGAGATTTCGACACCCCCTTCACAGGACCTACCTGTGGGCCCATAGCCAGCATCGCAGCCGACACAATTTGTTGTTATTTGGTATTGGCAAGCTGCTTCTGGATGCCTGCATGGTGCCCACAACATTCAGGAAAGATAGCATAAAAGGAAAAGGAGGTGGGGTAGCATTGCTGGTTAAGGAGCAAATTAAGGCAATAGTTCGGAAGGACATTAGCTTGGATGATGTGGAATCTATATGGGTAGAGCTGCAGAATACCAAAGAACAAAAAACGTTAGTGGGAGTTGTGTACAGACCTCCAAACAGTAGTAGTGATGTTGGGGAGGGCATCAAACATGAAATTAGGGGTGCGTGCAATAAAGGTGCAGCAGTTATAATGGGTGACTTTAATATGCACATAGATTGGGTTAACCAAACTGGAAGCAATACGGTAGAGGAGGATTTCCTGGAGTGCATAAGGGATGGTTTTTTAGACCAATATGTCGAGGAACCAACTAGGAGGGAGGCCATCTTAGACTGGGTGTTGTGTAATGAGAGAGGATTAATTAGCAATCTCGTTGTGCGAGGCCCCTTGGGGAAGAGTGACCATAATATGGTGGAATTCTGCATTAGGATGGAGAATGAAACAGTTAATTCAGAGACCATGGTCCAGAACTTAAAGAAGGGTAACTTTGAAGGTATGAGGCGTGAATTGGCTAGGATAGATTGGCGAATGATACTGAAGGGGTTGACTGTGGATGGGCAATGGCAGACATTTAGAGACCGCATGGATGAACTACAACAATTGTACATTCCTGTCTGTCGTAAAAATAAAAAAGGGAAGGTGGCTCAACCGTGGCTATCAAGGGAAATCAGGGATAGCATTAAAGCCAAGGAAGTGGCATACAAATTGGCCAGAAATAGCAGAGAACCCGGGGACTGGGAGAAATTTAGAACTCAGCAGAGGAGGACAAAGGGTTTGATTAGGGCAGGGAAAATGGAGTACGAGAAGAAGCTTGCAGGGAACATTAAGACGGATTGCAAAAGTTTCTATAGATATGTAAAGAGAAAAAGGTTAGTAAAGACAAACGTAGGTCCCCTGCAGTCAGAATCAGGGGAAGTCATAACGGGGAACAAAAAAATGGCGGACCAATTGAACAAGTACTTTGGTTCGGTATTCACTGAGGAGGACACAAACAACCTTCCGGATATAAAAGGGGTCGGAGGGTCTAGTAAGGAGGAGGAACTGAGGGAAATCCTTATTAGTCGGGAAATTGTGTTGGGGAAATTGATGGGATTGAAGGCCGATAAATCCCCAGGGCCTGATGAACTGCATCCCAGAGTACTTAAGGAGGTGGCCTTGGAAATAGTGGATGCATTGACAGTCATTTTCCAACATTCCATAGACTCTGGATCACTTCCTATGGAGTGGAGGATAGCCAATGTAACCCCACTTCTTAAAAAAGGAGGGAGAGAAAAAACAGTGAATTATAGACCGGTCAGCCTGACATCGGTAGTGGGTAAAATGATGGAATCAATTATTAAGGATGTCATAGCAGTGCATTTGGAAAGAGGTAATATGATAGGTCCAAGTCAGCATGGATTTGTGAAAGGGAAATCATGCTTGACAAATCTTCTGGAATTTTTTGAGGATGTTTCCAGTAGAGTGGACAAGGGAGAACCAGTCGATGTGGTATATTTGGACTTTCAGAAGGCTTTCGACAAGGTCCCACACAAGAGATTAATGTGCAAAGTTAAAGCACATGGGATTGGGGGTAGTGTGCTGACATGGATTGAGAACTGGTTGTCAGACAGGAAGCAAAGAGTAGGAGTAAATGGGGACTTTTCAGAATGGCAGGCAGTGACTAGTGGGGTACCGCAGGGTTCTGTGCTGGGGCCCCAGCTGTTTACACTGTATATTAATGATTTAGACGAGGGGATTAAATGTAGTATCTCCAAATTTGCGGATGACACTAAGTTGGGTGGCAGTGTGAGCTGCAAGGAGGATTCTATGAGGCTGCAGAGCGACTTGGATAGGTTAGGTGAGTGGGCAAATGCATGGCAGATGAAGTATAATGTGGATAAATGTGAGGTTATCCACTTTGGTGGTAAAAACAGAGAGACAGACTATTATCTGAATGGTGACAGATTAGGAAAAGGGCAGGTGCAAAGAGACCTGGGTGTCATGGTACATCAGTCATTGAAGGTTGGCATGCAGGTACAGCAGGCGGTTAAGAAAGCAAATGGCATGTTGGCCTTCATAGCGAGGGGATTTGAGTACAAGGGCAGGGAGGTGTTGCTACAATTGTACAGGGCCTTGGTGAGGCCACACCTGGAGTATTGTGTACAGTTTTGGTCTCCTAACCTGAGGAAGGACATTCTTGCTATTGAGGGAGTGCAGCGAAGGTTCACCAGACTGATTCCCGGGATGGCGGGACTGACCTATCAAGAAAGACTGGATCAACTGGGCTTGTATTCACTGGAGTTCAGAAGAATGAGAGGGGACCTCATAGAAACGTTTAAAATTCTGACGGGGTTAGACAGGTTAGATGCAGGAAGAATGTTCCCAATGTTGGGGAAGTCCAGAACCAGGGGACACAGTCTAAGGATAAGGGGGAAGCCATTTAGGACCGAGATGAGGAGGAATTTCTTCACCCAGAGAGTGGTGAACCTGTGGAATTCTCTACCACAGAAAGTTGTTGAGGCCAATTCACTAAATATATTCAAAAAGGAGTTAGATGAAGTCCTTACTACTAGGGGAATCAAGGGGTATGGTGAGAAAGCAGGAATGGGGTACTGAAGTTGCATGTTCAGCCATGAACTCATTGAATGGCGGTGCAGGCTAGAAGGGCCGAATGGCCTACTCCTGCACCTATTTTCTATGTTTCTATGTTTCGAACTCACCGGTTAAATGCAGGTGAGGCCCAGTGCCGAATTTGGCACAGACTTCGCACCAGCACGGATCCACACGAGCAGCAATCGCTCCGCTGATGTACCGCCCGTTTCAGGTGCAAGTCCAATTTCTAGCCCATTAGATTGAACAAGCCTGTTGTTTTTGATTGATCTTAACTCCACTCCTTGCATTCTCTTCATGTGCCATAATCCCTTCTTTCTTTAGAAATGCATTCAACCCACTGATGCTTTAATGGTCTTCCCTGCTGATTTATTCACAAGTTTATTACCCTACAGGTGAACAAATGCAGCCTGACTTTCCTTCTTGTTTCTAATGTTCTAATTTTTGATTTTTCTCTCTGGTATTTGAACCCTACTATATAGTTGGGCACCAATCAGTATTTATTCTTATCGCAAAATCTTATTGGAAGCCACCATGCGATGGATTTGATTCATATCACTGAACTTCTGAAGACTCTAAATCTTAATAATGACACTTTGTGCATGGCAAGTAATTTTCACTGATTCAGAAATTAAAGATTTACAGTCAAGAGAACAACAATGGGATGCATTGAATTGCCTATGTCAGCATTTGAAAAATGTTTATGCAGTATTGTCAAGGTCAGACCATTGGAAACAGTAAGCTTGAAAACAAAACAGTGACAAATTGTAATATAGAGACAGGATTATAAATTTTATAATGAGATGCACAAAAGGAGAGAACTTTTTCATAAAAAGTGATATTTACTGGAAATAAGCGAGGCAATGACAGCTTTTCCTTAAAGTATCTGATTGATGAAGAAGTTCCAACTCTCCTGCAATTTTTTTAATCGTCTTTTGGGTTATAATTCCGTCTGGTCAAAAAAAAACTGGAGAAATGCTATGTTTCATTATAACTTATGACCCACAATAAGGTCATGGCAACACACACAATTTTGAAGTATGAACATCTGGAAGATGGAAATCAGTTAGAAAAATTATGAAAAATACCAGTCAATTATGATGAATCTGAAACAATAATTCTTTAACATTTTTTGAGTAGCTAACAAGCCACTTAACCCATATAAATATCCCAAAGTTCATTAATCCAGAGTCTTGAAGAAAATTGAGATCATTCTTAATGTCCCGCAGACCTCTGTGTGTTCAGTTCCGGAATCACAGTCCTGAAATTCCTTTTCAAGAATGGCTCCAAGTCCACAAATCCATTATTCTATGCCATTTGACAGCCAGCCGGCCAGACAAACTCTTGATATACTAAAGTGGACATGACAACTGAAAATCTTTATTTAATTTTTTTGTTGTGTCCATTTTGTATTGTTTCTTCTCTCCAGTCTGACCAGCCAATTATTCAAACTCCCATCTGTGTATTCTTTCTTCTTCTTTGTAACTTACTAAATTTTCTGCCTGTTTTTACATTATCATTTGGGGTAATGTCTCTGTGATGAGACTTCTCAGCAGCTCCCAACTATGTAAAAACCCATTCCTGGAATAAGTCTTTAACGAACCTCAATTCTGAGGAAAATTTAAATCAGATGGTTCGAATAGGTTTATATTCTTTTTTTAAACTATGAATTTTTAAGGCATAATTGAAGAGTTTTTAAGGAGGATTTTCAAGCAGGGAGCGGAATGGCCAATGATCTGTGGAGTACACCAGAGGTGACTACAAAGAAAGGAGAAGCCATTACTAGCAATGTGATTTCGCAAATATTGCACACGGAAAGATACAGGGCTAACGAATATTATATTTGTAATACTATTTACCTAACACTTTACAAAAATAGGTTATAATGTGAGTAACTTTCCTTGTTCTGTCCTCCCTAACATCTCTTGTTCCTAGTTATTTGCATTCTAAAATATATATTTTAAACTCACACATTAGATTTGCAAGTCTGGATTTTCCAATCCCAGTTGCTCACGAATTAGGTAGGTAAGCACAGGGATAGGGATCAGCAGTATCGGAAGCATTTGCCTCAAACAAGTGAGTCCTTCCTTTAAATGTTAATTTTGGGTGGGGGGGGGGCGGTGGGAGGGGGGTGGTGGTGACATTCTGCATCCTGTTTCCCGATGTGCTGATGTAAATCACACCCATGTGAAATTGCTATCCAGGACTGCATGGTGGTGGTAAGTATGACTGAAGGTCATGGGAAGGATACAGTAATGTTAAGGTAAGTGTATTTCAGCCATTTCTTAACCATTTATTTTTCTGCAAGCACTTAAGTACTTTTGTGAAAACGGTTGTAAATTATTTTTGTTTTGCCCCAGCATCATTCCCACTGGGAATGCAAGGTGTTTGGAAGAGGAACAACAGAAACAATGAACGGATGCCAGGCAGATCAGATTGTTCAATAGGTGCTATATTCTCACCCACTGAGACCTGCACATTCATAACTGCAGACGGAGGTGAGTGTACCTCACTTTGGTCAACAAGCCATTTCTTTATCCTTTGAACAAGATTCCTTTTCTTGGCTTTAATTGGCCCCACTCTTTGGGCCCAAGTTTCCACATGATTTGCACCTGATTTTTAGGAGCAACTGGTGGAGAACGGACTATCTTAGAAATCACAATTCTCCACATTTTTTTTTCTGCAGTTCTAGTCAGGTAGAACAGTTCTACTTTGGAACAGAATTTTTTCTTCAAAAGGGGGCGTGTCCGGCCACTGACTCCTGATTTCAAAGTTTCCACAGTGAAAACGTACTCCAAACTAACTTAGAATGGAGTAAGTGAAGATTTTTGTAGAACTGAAAAAATCTGTTCTACACATTAAAAAATCAGGCGCAGGTTTCAAATTAGGCGTAGGGAACGAGGGGGGGGGGAAGGGAAGTCATTAAATTCTACAATAAATCCTTAGTTATACTTATACAAATATTATACAAATAAATCCAACCTGAATAAACATTTATAAGCAAAGAAAAGATTAAATAAACCATGTTCCTACCTGTGTGAAAGTTCTTCAGGCAGGCCTTTAGGAAGCGGTTTGCCGTCGGGACCGAAGGCTGAACGGGCCGGGCCCGAGATTTCGGGCAGGGCCCGTCCCCAGCACCAGAGGTAGGTGGCGTTGGGTCGGGTCGGGGAGAGAGGTTCGGTTCAGGTCGGCGGGGGAGGGAGGGAGAGAGGGGGAGGGAGGGAGAGAGGAAGGGGGAGAGGGAGGGGGAGGGAGGGAGAGAGGGAGAGAGGGAGGGGGAGGGAGGGAGAGAGGGAGGGAGGGAGGGAGGTCAGGTCGGAGAGGGAGGTCAGGTCGGGGAGAGGGAGGTCAGGTCGGGGAGGGGGAGGTCAGGTCGGATCCAGTCCGGGGGCGAGAGTAGAGTCGGGTCGAGTCGGGTGGGAGCGGGAGCGGCAGTGGCAGACGCAGACGGGTCGAGTCGGGTCCGGTCCGGTCGGGGGTGGGGGGGGCGGAAGCAGGAGCGGCGGGGAAGCAGGAGCGGCAGCGACAGGCGGGTCGAGTCGGGTCCGGTCGGGGCGGGGGGCGGGGGGGGGAGCAGGAGCGGCAGCTCGCCTTCTCTGAGGAGCAGTTCCTTCAGCTGCTCAGGGTGGGGATGCACTGGAGGACGGGCATGGTTCTTGATCTCGGAGCTGGAGACGTAGAGGTTACTAAAACCATCAGCCCCCATTTTGACGAGGTCTATGTGACTGAAGTGTCTCCCACCATGAAGTGGCAACTTAAAAAGAAACAGTACAGAGTTCTAGGTCGGTCCGGGTCGGGTCCGGTCCGGGGGGGCGGGGGGGAAAGCAGGAGCGGGAGTCAGCAGGAAGCAGGAGCTGGCCGTGGGAGGAGCCTTATTCACGCAGCCCCAGTGAGGCCATTCGGCCAGGGCTAGGGGCTGCGTGCTTCGGGCCCCTCCCACACAGTTTCGGGCGCCTGGAGCTACTGCACTTGCGTGCCCATTGTAGCGCGCATGTGCAGAGCTCCCGGCACTGTTTTCGGCGCAGGGTCCTAGCTCCGCCCCCCTACAGCTCCTGATGCGCCGCGCCGAGGGCCAGAGGACCTGCAGGGAGGTGGAGAATACGGAGGGTTTTTTTAGGCTCGGAGGGGCGCCCGTTTTTTATCGTGTGGAAACTTGGGCCCTTTAAGTATAGTTTTACTATTTATAAAATCCTTTACTATTTCCTCTTATGAATGCCTGCCAGTCTTTCTTCAAACTCCTTCTGAGCCTTTCTAATTTGCTTTGTTGCTTCCTGTATATATTTTCCACTTGACTTTCACATACTCCACTTGACGTTTTTTTCAATGAGCGCATTGCGACTATCTTCCTGACCACAACATGGACACATGCCATATCCTATCAAACAGTAGCTCCCGCTGTTGAACGTGTGGAGATTCAGTAAGTCAGTTTGCGTCTCTGCAACCCAACCATGGCAAGGATATACAAATGCATGTTTTCAGACCCAGCCATCAAGTAATGCCTCAGAGCAGTTGTTGCTATTGTCCCAAGCTTCAAAGCTTCTTCATCAGCTGTCGGACAGATGTCTGCTTTCATTGTAATAGAAAGACCTACATAGGGCAGCTTGTGATACATGAACAACCTTCAGGTTTTAAATGTCCAAGTCCAGTGTCACATTTTCAACTTCACTATCATCAGCTGCTTAATCCAAATCTTCATGCAAGGCGCTTTGGCTGAGGGATGTGCACATCAAGAGGCTGACTTCCTCTCCAAGAAGTCAGGTTAGTGTTGGTAGAGTCTCCCTTCTTGCAATTGTTTCTCCTTTTTGCCACAAATCTACCTCACAGCTTGGTGCTGAATCTTACACATGGACTAGTGGAAGCTCTAATGGTGAACACTTCGGAGCTTTGGACCCGAATAAGAAGTGTTTGAACACATGTTTTTTACATCACAAACTTTATGTGCATTGGGACTTGCTGTGCATGAAGAAAGATAAGGCCTAAGTGCCCTTCACCCCTTCTCAGAGACATCCTGAAGAATCATGTCTATGGTGAAATTGGCATTCAATAACATCCCAGATATTGAAATGAATGAGCAACAGACAGATTTCCCCTTGCATCTTCCAATCAATATCTTTGAAAACTCCTCTTGAGCTGTACAAACCCATAATACCACACTTGGGGCAACTCTCATCATATCCTATTAGTTAATCCATTGTTAGGTGATTGCAGTGCACTACAATTTCATCTCTAAGTCTGTCAAAAACATAGAATTACCTACAAAAAAGGGCACTGCTGTGGAACCTTTTGGGATTGAGATGGTTTTCATATCCCAGGAGCTAAATTCTGAGAAAAACTTGCTGCAGGCTTTGTCACTTGTACTACTGCATGAACACCCTGGCTTTTTTGGCAGCTGTACAGATATTGGAGGGTGCTGTTGAGAGGAGATAAATCTGTTGGCATCCTGAGACATAGCATCTTCAACCATGTCCGTTCCAGCCGTGCCTTGCTATTAAATCCAGACAAGATACCCTGTTCCACTCTGAAACCTGTGATCTTTATGACAGCAGTCTGAGCATCTGTAAGAAAAGAATTGGTTGCCTTTAAGGCACCTGGCATGAGGGACTGTGCTGCACATATCATGGGAGCTGCCACAGGCTTCACGATAGACTAGTGTTGAGGAATTGTCATTCAAGGCTGAACACGTGAGACTAATGGACTCTGCAACAGGCTGTTCAGCATGGCCCCCAATGCCTACAGCAACACTTAATGCTAAGAAAGTATCCTTCATTTACAAACAGGTCCCATGAGATCCAGATCTTCAGGCTCAGCAGTTGAGGTGGAATTTAAGCTGGCCCGACAGACAGCACGTTCCTCTTCCTGCACCACAATCACCTGCGCCAGTTCACTTGTGCCATGTCACACCCAGTGTACTTCCCTATAATTCACTTTTGAAATGCCCCAAAAAGTATCAATCAATGCTTTTAAAAAAAATTATATATAGGTTAATAATTAAACTATTATATCATAAAATATATCAGGGATATTGAAGTTTTGTAATAAATAAATAATCAGTGATAACTAATTAATTGCTCAATTACTATGGCCTTATTGAATATGGGCAGTATTGATTTTACTAACTAATAACATGTTTGTGGCTATCTACCTTAGGGGGGAGATAAGCGAGCTCTCTTTGGGGTCAAGTTGGCTCTAAGATGATGTGCCTCATGATGGAAGATAAGTTGATTCTCTGTGGTGCGTTTGGTAATCCGGTCTCTGACACCAGGGCACTATTAATGATTGATTATTTTCCCTGATTCAGTGATGAGGACTGGAGGATAGAACTGACACACAGCTCCAAATGACCCTGTAACCCAATGACCTAATTGGTACACTTATCTTAACTGGACAAGCAGCAAGAAGCTTGCCAGCTGCTTGGTTTTTGCAGGTTGAACTCCAGCAGTATCCTATACACATTTGGAGCTTCCTAAATATTGACTCCCGCCAACCCAACTACTTCTAAGTTCTCTGGGCTTAAATGAACTGTATGTGTTTCAGGATAGTATACACTCCATTTCAGGCAAATACAACCCACCATGTTCATTTCTCAATACTTTGCATTGGATTCTCTGAAGCATGCTGATGAATTTCCATGAATGTCAGACACCCAATTGATCAAAAAAAATGGCACCAAATCTGTCATGTATGTACTTTTGAAATCACTAGCCACTAGATGGCGTCACTGTTGGAGGCCATTGGGCTGCACGCATGTGTGTGCAGCCCAAGTATAAAAGGCCAGCCATTTTGTATATGAGTCACTTTGGGCCTTAATAAAGCCGAGCCAAGGTCATATGACTTGGAGTTAAACAGTACTCAGTCTAACAGTTATTGCATACACAACAAAATCAATCCTGTAGCACTGAAATACACCACCATTACCCTGCATGATTGTACGATGTGGTTTTGGACATTCTTAGTGCATATTCTTGGAACTCGTTAAAATGGCAATATTTATATATCTAGTCTATTGTTTCCAGTGAGGAGTGTGCGCATACCTAGTACTTTGGGTTGCTGTCTCCACTCTGGAATTGCATATATGCCGAGTACAGAAGACTGATGTTTCCAATGTGTGTATGCTCCTGTACAATGGGTTAATATCTCCAGTGTGGATTGCATGTCTGTGCCCAGTACAGGAGGTTAGTGTCTGAATATGAAGATATATGTGTGTCCAGTGCAGCAGGTTCACATTTCAGTGTGAAGTTTTATATGTGTCCAGTTTATTGTTGAGGGGTTGATTGAAAGACTGATACATAAATTACCATTTAAGGAGCTAGGAGCTAAATTAAAAAATAGGACCTTAAAAGTAGTAATCTCGGGATTGCTACCAGTGCCACGTGCTAGTCAGAGTAGGAATCGCAGGATAGCGCAGATGAATACGTGGCTTGAGCAGTGGTGCAGCAGGGAGGGATTCAAATTCCTGGGGCATTGGAACCGGTTCTGAGGGAGGTGGGACCAGTACAAACCGGACGGTCTGCACCTGGGCAGGACCGGAACCAATGTCCTTGGGGGAGTGTTTGCTAGTGCTGTTGGGGAGGAGTTAAACTAATATTTCAGGGGGATGGGAACCAATGCAGGGAGACAGAGGGAAACAAAAAGGAGACAAAAGCAAAAGACAGAAAGGAGATGAGGAAAAGTGGAGGGCAGAGAAACCCAAGGCAAAGAACAAAAAGGGCCATTGTACAGCAAAATTCTAAAAGGACAAAGGGTGTTAAAAAAACAAGCCTGAAAGCTTTGTGTTTTAATGCAAGGAGTATCCGCAATAAGGTGGATGAATTAACTGTGCAAATAGATGTTAACAAATATGATGTGATTGGGATTACAGAGACGTGGCTCCAGGATGATCAGGGCTGGGAACTCAACATCCAGGGGTATTCAACATTCAGGAAGGATAGAATAAAAAGAAAAGGAGGTGGGGTAGCATTGCTGGTTAAGGAGGAGATTAATGCAATAGTTAGGAAGGACATTAGCTTGGATGATGTGGAATCTATATGGGTAGAGCTGCAGAACACCAAAGGGCAAAAAACGTTAGTGGGAGTTGTGTACTGACATCCAAACAGTAGTAGTGATGTTGGGGAGGGCATCAAACAGGAAATTAGGGGTGCATGCAATAAAGGTGGAGCAGTTATAATGGGTGACTTTAATATGCACATAGATTGGGCTAACCAAACTGGAAGCAATACAGTGGAGGAGGATTTCCTGGAGTGCATAAGGGATGGTTTTCTAGACCAATATGTCGAGGAACTAACTAGGGGGGAGGCCATCTTAGACTGGGTGTTGTGTAATGAGAGAGGATTAATTAGCAATCTTGTTGTGCGAGGCCCCTTGGGGAAGAGTGACCATAATATGGTGGAATTCTGCATTAGGATGGAGAATGAAACAGTTAATTCAGAGATCATGGTCCAGAACTTAAAGAAGGCTAACTTTGAAGGTATGAGGCGTGAATTGGCTAGGATAGATTGGCGAATGATACTTAAGGGGTTGACTGTGGATGGGCAATGGAAGACATTTAGAGACCGCATGGATGAACTATAACAATTGTACATTCCTGTCTGGCGTAAAAATAAAAAAGGGAAGGTGGATCAACCGTGGCTATCAAGGGAAATCAGGGATAGTATTAAAGCCAAGGAAGTGGCATACAAATTGGCCAGAAATAGCAGAGAACCCGGGGACTGGGAGAAATTTAGAACTCAGCAGAGGAGGACAAAGGGTTTGATTAGGGCAGGGAAAATAGAGTACGAGAAGAAGCTTGCAGGGAACATTAAGACGGATTGCAAAAGTTTCTATAGATATGTAAAGAGAAAAAGGTTAGTAAAGACAAACGTAGGTCCCCTGCAGTCAGAATCAGGGGAAGTCATAACGGGGAACAAAGAAATGGCGGACCAATTGAACAAGTACTTTGGTTCGGTATTCACTGAGGAGGACACAAACAACCTTCCGGATATAAAAGGGGTCGGAGGGTCTAGTAAGGAGGAGGAACTGAGGGAAATCCTTATTAGTCGGGAAATTGTGTTGGGGAAATTGATGGGATTGAAGGCCGATAAATCCCCAGGGCCTGATGGACTGCATCCCAGAGTACTTAAGGAGGTGGCCTTGGAAATAGTGGATGCATTGACAGTCATTTTCCAACATTCCATAGACTCTGGATCAGTTCCTATGGAGTGGAGGGTAGCCAATGTAACCCCACTTATTAAAAAAGGAGGGAGAGAGAAAACAGGGAATTACAGACCGGTCAGCCTGACATTGGTAGTGGGTAAAATGATGGAATCAATTATTAAGAATGTCATAGCAGTGCATTTGGAAAGAGGTAATATGATAGGTCCAAGTCAGCATGGATTTGTGAAAGGGAAATCATGCTTGACAAATCTTCTGGAATTTTTTGAGGATGTTTCCAGTAGAGTGGACAAGGGAGAACCAGTTGATGTGGTATATTTGGACTTTCAGAAGGCTTTCGACAAGGTCCCACACAAGAGATTAATGTGCAAAGTTAAAGCACATGAGATTGGGGGTAGTGTGCTGACATGGATTGAGAACTGGTTGTCAGACAGGAAGCAAAGAGTAGGAGTAAATGGGGACTTTTCAGAATGGCAGGCAGTGACTAGTGGGGTACCGCAAGGTTCTGTGCTGGGGCCCCAGCTGTTTACACTGTACATTAATGATTTAGACGAGGGGATTAAATGTAGTATCTCCAAATTTGCGATGACACTAAGTTGGGTGGCAGTGTGAGCTGCGAGGAGGATGCTATGAGGCTGCAGAGCGACTTGGATAGGTTAGGTGAGAGGGCAAATGCATGGCAGATGAAGTATAATGTGGATAAAGGTGAGGTTATCCACTTTGGTGGTAAAAACAGAGAGACAGACTATTATCTGAATGGTGACAGATTAGGAAAAGGGGAGGTGCAACGAGACCTGGGTGTCATGGTACATCACTCATTGAAGGTTGGCATGCAGGTACAGCAGGCGGTTAAGAAAGCAAATGGCATGTTGGCCTTCATGGCGAGGGGATTTGAGTACAGGGGCAGGGAGGTGTTGCTACAGTTGTACAGGGCCTTGGTGAAGCCACACCTGGAGTATTGTGTACAGTTTTGGTCTCCTAACCTGAGGAAGGACATTCTTGCTATTGAGGGAGTGCAGCGAAGGTTCACCAGACTGATTCCCGGGATGGCGGGACTGACATATCAAGAAAGACTGGATCAACTGGGTTTGTATTCACTGGAGTTCAGAAGAATGAGAGGGGACCTCATAGAAACGTTTAAAATTCTGATGGGTTTAGACAGGTTAGATGCAGGAAGAATGTTCCCAATGTTGGGGAAGTCCAGAACCAGGGGACACAGTCTAAGGATAAGGGGTAAGCCATTTAGGACCGAGATGAGGAGAAACTTCTTCACCCAGAGAGTGGTGAACCTGTGGAATTCTCTACCACAGAAAGTTGTTGAGGCCAATTCACTAAATATATTCAAAAAGGAGTTAGATGAAGTCCTTACTACTAGGGGGATCAAGGGATATGGCGAGACAGCAGGAATGGGGTACTGAAGTTGCATGTTCAGCCATGAACTCATTGAATGGTGGTGCAGGCTAGAAGGGCCGAATGGCCTACTCCTGCATCTATTTTCTATGTTTCTATGTTTCTATATAGCATGAAGCTGCTTGGTACTTCAGACTCATAACAAGTTTACCTTAAAAGGAATACTTTTATTTCACTCTTCAAAGAAAAGGTGTATAAATCTAGCTATACTTGGCTGCTTTTTTATAGTGATGATGCCAGGTACTGCCTTATAATTTAAGATGAAGCAATGACAAGTGGAACAAGCTGTGTCTTTTTTCATTGGTTGATAACTGTCAATCCATAAATTATTTTAAGTTTGGTTTGGCCAATCGCATTACCTGGTAAAATTGCTGCGGTAAAATTGTTAAAGTATGGTCATTCTCACAAATGCAAAATTACCTTTAAAACCTGCCGTATTATACAGGAGCTATTAATAAACAAAATCTATAACTTGGCATTAAAGTAAATAAAAATATCTGCAGTACAATTTCAACTGAAAAAAGCCAAATGTTCATCAAGCAGAATCAGTGGAACAGAGAAAAAAATTGTATTTGGTTGAGTTATTTTTTCATGGTGAGATTCAATCATTTGAGTACTCATGGCATTGCACGCTGTAAGTCAAAGATTTGTCTCTTTCTTATCTGTCTCAGTTGTCTTCTCATTGCTGTCTTTCTATCTCTGTCCCTCTTTTACTTTTTTCTTTTTCTCTGTCTTTTTCTTCTGTGCTTTTAGGTGGACGATGGTTTGGTGTGAAATGATGGGGTAAGGAGCTGCCGACAATTTTCCGGCGCAGGGAAAATGTGGCCCTCAGTAGCTCCCTTCTCATCCCCTTTTTCCATAACATGTGCTGCTGTCCACCCATGGTTCCCTTTGCATTCCTTATATGTTTAACCTTTCCACTACTCTGTCTCCTTTCTACCACTTCCCACTCCCATCATTACCCCTACCTCTTTCCCTTTGAACTATCTGCTCATACCTGAACCCCCACCCCTCCATCTACTATCATTCTATTCACCTTTAACCCTCCATCCACTCCCCATCACTTCCACTGGCTTCCTCTGCTAGAGCAAGTGGCAAGCGGTCAAAGGGCCTCTCATCCTCAATTGATTTCTCTCCTCCTCATCTCCATTCCTCCGATCTGTTTTCCTCAAAGAGACAGTTTGCTTTCAAAATTGAATCTATCTCTTTCTTTTCAAACAAATCACATTTCAATAAGAAAAGACACCATTTATCTGTGTTTCTCTCTTTTTCGTTATACCTCTCCCTCCTCCATTTTACAGGTGTCAACAATTATAGGGTTTACATTTTCCAATTATCAACAAAACACAGATGAGGTGATTAAAGGCTTCCTGTTTGTATCTAACTTGTATATGATTATTTGAAAAATGAACTAACATTACATCTCTCCCTTTCTTTTGGCTTAACATAAAAAATGCACTCTCATTATTTGCCTCTCTCTTGCACACGCACACACAGTGGGAGTAATATTAACCCCACAAAATGAGTGGGTTTGGGTCAGGTGAGAAGTTAAAATTTAAAAAAATCAAACCTGAACCCAACCCACCTATTTCTGATTTTATGTAATATAAATATGTAATCTTTTGATTATTTTATTTTGCTTAAAACATTTTTGGACAGATATTTCAGTGACCAGAAAAACATTTTGAGTGATTTGTGGGGAAAAGATAATAAGCACCACATAGTGGTATGACAGGGAGCCTTTAGAGGTCAGTTTATCAGATTTAAATAAAAAACTGATTTGAGTGCCACCTTCTAGCATCGTAAGGAAGCGTCACAAGGAAGGAGCCACAACTACCTGTGGATGTTTTAAATGAGGCTCTCATTTGGAATGATTACATAGCATTTTTCAGTGAAATTGCACTGTTTTATCACATAACTATTGATTAGAAGGCTCACAAAATTATCATAAAGGATTATGTTACAGATTAATACTTAAGGATACCATTATCGTGGAATCTTCTCTTAGAATATATTTCTTCAAATCTTCACTGTGCCATGATTTACACACTGAATTTTATACATGGACATGGTTCTGCCCTAAATCTAACTCATTGTGCATCACCATGTATCAATAGGTGTGTATGATTATAATTAATGCGGTGCAACCCTGCTTTGCACAGTTAGATAAATATTCATAATCGAATTTAGGTTGAGACATTGCTTCAAACCACTACCCATCTTACCCCATGACAACACAGCAGCCCTCTTTGCCCCTACATGTGCATGCCAATCTTCATCATATTAATGAAGACATCAGCACCACATAGGTACACCATTTCCTGTATGACTCAGGAACAAAGCATTGTTAGCAAACAGTCTATTTTAATACCATGAATTGCAAAGTGCACACAATCTACTCTTTCTTCATGTCACACTTTCCCTGGGTTCCTGCATGTGACTTCTTTTACTTATTCCCTGCTTCTTCTGGGTACCACGTGAAGGCCAGGATTTAGTAGATTGGTTGGCTGCTCATACTCTACAAGTGGCTTGGTCTCACAGCAGCAAGTTGCTTGGTGTCACCTCCCACTTTCCATTGCTGTAGTATCAAGAGGAGGTAATGTTCTAAAAGATGGCGGTATCATGTAGCTGCAACTCTTGCTTGGCATAGTCCCCGTCATCTTCTTTACCATCCGTGCTGCCCATTACTGTGGTGTAATTGCAGGAAAAGAGGATGGAAACTTACATTGGGTGAACATCACCCCCTTGGGAATAAGGAGACAGTGAAAGGCTGGGTCTATGTGGTGATTCAGAGAGATGCTAGGGCAGCAGTGCAGGTGCCCAATACAGGTGCTGAGTGCCTTCCTGTGAGCTGCATGGCCTGGCCTCAAACTGGATGAGGTCCTGAAGTTTGGGAAATTCCCCTCCGGTGGCTTGCCTGTAGTGGGCATTACATGCCAATTTGTCCGCAAGAAGATAGCGTGAATGAGGGTAAGGCTAGCAGTTGAGGTGTGTGCGGCAAGTGGCACACGTTTGGCGAAATAAGAGATGTGAGGGAATGAGGGTATTAAGTTGGAGGAAGGGATTTTACGGCTTTACATCATAAATGACTACTATGAAGGGAGCTGGATCCCTCCCCCATCCCTAAGCAAGTTGCATTGTGGATGGTTAGTTGTAGAAATGTTGCTTTAAGAGGGTGAATAGTGTGCTGGTACCCAGGGTGGACAAAGAATAAAAAAGAGACGTGTGCAGTGGATTACCTTGCTGAGGATGTGGAACTTCTTGCGCACTGTTGTGGGCGTTGACAAGTCAGTGCAGCCTTCGTCCAGGGGATAAAAGTGACAATTCCTGGTGAGTTGGCGGCATTCACACCCAGGAGGCTGTTCGCCTTGATTTCAGTGCCCCAACCTCCCGGGAAGCCTTGGAGCTTTGAATGAGTGACATTGTGCTTTCTTCTCCTTTGGCTTGGCAACATGCCCTGCTGCCCTTAGGTATTTGAGTATTCATAATTCTGCCCATAGCAATAAAAATATTCATAAGACATGCAATTTTAAAAAGTTGAACGAGAAACAAAAGAGTCAAATGGTGTTGTTGTCTTACAGTGTCAGCTGTGGCTCAGTGGGTAGCACTCTCACCTGAGTCAGAAGGTTGTGGGTTCAAATCCCACTCCAGGGACTTGAGCACATAAATCTAGGCTGACTCTCCAGTGCAGTGCTGCATTGTCAGAGGTGCTGTCTTTCAAATGAGACATTAAACTGAGGTCCCGTCTGCTCTCTCAGGTGAATGTAAAAGATCCCAAAGCACTATTTCGAAGAAGCGCAGGAGACTTATCGCCAGTGTCCTAGCCAATATTGATCCCTCAATCAACATAACATTAAAAAAAGATTATCTGGTCATTATCACATTGCTGTTTGTGGGAGCTTGCTGTGCACAAATTGGCTGCCACATTTCCCACATTACAACAGTGACTACACACCAAAATTACTTCATAGGCTGTAAAGCGCTTTGAGACGTCCGGTGGTCATGAAAGGTGCTATATAAATGTAAGTCTGCTTGACCCCCAGTGCTCTGCTAAAGAGCACAGGTTGGACAGTGCATTTGAAGGGGTGCACACAAGTTTCTTGCTTGTTCAGCTGCTTGCTGCACCAATGGGTGTACAAATCTCCATACCGAGGAAATTACTACAAAAGCAAAATATTGTGGATGCTGGAAATCTGAAATAAAAACAGAAAATGTTGGGAAACAGAGTTAACATTTCAGATCAAAATCCACCTGAAATGTTATTCTGTTTCTCTCTCCACAGATGTTGCCTGACTTGCTGAGTATTTCCAGCATTTTCTGTTTTTATACCAAGGAAATTTCTGTGTATCTCCCTCTAGAGGCCACCACAGGAAGTTACCGAGGAAATTCTAGGCTAATGATTTCAGTTGTTTTGTCTACTCTAATCTATGCAAACGCAAATATTGTACCAATCTTGAAGCATTTCTCTGCAGGAGAGGAAAAGTCGATTGGTAAGTAATCTTTAGCCTACTTTTTTTTCACATCTTAGCAGGAAGCTTAAAATAGCATAAGCAGATATGTGAGAGCACATCATCTGTCTGTCCTTTTGTATGCCCAGGGACTAATTGTCAATTGTATTTAGGTCTCAGTTGTTTTCTAGTGCAAGGCAAGAAATATTCTAGCGCATATACTCTGATAATACATCTTTATTTGATATGATCTACACATCCTGGCCACTAACACTGGAGTTCCTAAAGTTGACACACATCAATCAAAATATGCTTTACTAAGGTTAGGTGTGTTAAAACAGTCGGGTTAATGTAGAGGGAGTTTTACCTTGCATCTGACTTTGGAATGCTGGATGTTGACATTGGGAGCAAAGAGAGGAAAATGATTTTTTTTAAGGTAAAATATACTTTATTCATATAAAAAATTTGCACAATACATTCAAAAGCAGTTCAGTACATTTGGATGCAGTCAGCAATTCCATACATTACATTTGGATGCTAACCGCAGTTCCGTTCGATACATTTCTTTACTTTACATTTCAAGGTACAATTCATACAATCCAGTACACATTGTGGTACGTTCATCAAGTTACATTACATGTGTCACCATGCGGTACACAGTGAGGGTACAGTTACATTTGTTTCCAACATGCATTACGTAACAGAACTTGCATTATACATGGCACTACATAGGTGTTTGCAGATCATGGTGCTCTTGTATACAAAAGGTTTACCATTGCAGCCCGAGGGGAGTTTTATACTGATACCAGCCCCTGGGTTTACCGTGGCGGAAGGGCTTTAAACTGGCTCTTCCCCACCGTGCCTTTGCGGCGGCTGCACCAATTTTTAGTGTGTCCCTCAGCACGTAGTCCTGGATCTTGGATTGCGCCAGTCTGCAACACGCAGACGTGGACATCTCCTTGCTCTGGAAGACCAATAAGTTTCGGCAAGACCAAAGTGCGTCTTTCACCGAGTTGATGGCCCTCCAGCAGCAGATGATGTCTGTCTCAGTGTGTGTCCCTGGGAACAGCCCATAGAGCACAGAGTCCTGTGTTACGGAGCTGCTCAGGATGAACCTCGACAGCAACCACTGCATCTCTTTCCAGACCTGCCTTGCAAAGGCGCAATCCTGAAGGAGGTGGGTGACAGTCTCGTCCGACCCGCAGCCGACTCGGGGGCAACGTGCCGTGCTGCTGAGACGCCGGCTGTGCATGAACGCTCTGACGGGTAGGGCCCTCCTCACCGCCAACCCTAAGCTACATCTTGGTGCTTGTGTGAAAGCTCTGGCGATGAGATGTTCTGCCAAACGAGTTCGACAGTCTGCTCAGGGAACCACCCGACAGGGTCCACCCTCTCCTTCTGTCGTAGGGCGTCCAGGACCTTACGTGCTTACCACTGTTTTATGGCTTTGTGGTCAAACTGTTTTTTTGTGAAAAACTTTTCCACGAAGGACAGGTGGACAGGCATGGTCCAGCTGGTGGGGCCATTTCGCGGTAGCGTGGCCAGGCCCATCCTTCGCAACACCGGGGACAGGTAGAACCTCAGCACGTAGAGACACTTGGTGTTTGCGTACCGGGGGTCTGTGCATAGCTTGATGCAGCCGCACACAAAGGTGGCCATCAGGATGAGGGCCATGTTCTAAACATCCTTTCCTCCAATGTCCAGTGATTTGTACATTGTGTCTCTGCGGACACGGTCCATTTTGGCCCTCCAGACAAAGTGGAAGACGGCCCGGGTGACTGCCGCGGCACAGGAGCGAGAGATGGACCAGACCTGCGCCACATACAGCAACACTGAGAGCACCTCACTCCTGATGACCAGGTTCTTTTCTGCCATGGAAAGGAAGCACAGCTTCCACCATACCAGTTTTTGCTTCACTTTGGCAATACGCTCTTCCCAGTTTTTGGCGCATGCCCCGTCCGCTCCGAACCATATTCCCAACACCTTCAGGTATTCTGGCTTAACAGTGAAGGGAATAAAGGATCGGTCAGCCCAGTTGCCAAAGAACATGGCCTCGCTTTTGCTGCGATTGATCTTCGCTCCAGAGGCCAGTTAAAACTGGTCGCAGATTGTGAGCAATCTGCGAACCATAAGAACATAAGAACATAAGAATTAGGAACAGGAGTAGGCCATCTAGCCCCTCGAGCCTGCTCCGCCATTCAACAAGATCATGGCTGATCTGGCCGTGGACTCAGCTCCACTTACCCGCCCGCTCCCCGTAACCCTTAATTCCCTTCTGGTTAAAAATCTATCTATCTATGACTTGAATACATTCAATGAGCTAGCCTCAACTGCTTCCTTGGGCAGAGAATTCCACAGATTCACAATCCTCTGGGAGAAGAAATTCCTTCTCAACTTGGTTTTAAATTGGCTCCCCCGTATTTTGAGGCTGTGCCCCCTAGTTCTAGTCTCCCCGATCAGTGGAAACAACCTCTCTGCCTCTATCTTGTCTATCCCTTTCATTATTTTAAATGTTTCTATAAGATCACCCCTCATCCTTCTGAACTCCAACGAGTAAAGACCCAGTCTACTCAATCTATCATCATAAGGTAACCCCCTCATCTCCGGAATCAGCCTAGTGAATTGTCTCTGTATCCCCTCCAAGGCTAGTATATCCTTCCTTAAGTAAGGTGACCAAAACTGCACGCAGTACTCCAGGTGCAGCCTCACCAATACCCTGTACAGTTGCAGCAGGACCTCCCTGCTTTTGTACTCCATCCCTCTCACAATGAAGGCCAACATTCCATTCGCCTTCCTGATTACCTGTTGCACCTGGGCCAATTGTGGAGCAGTGGAGGCGTGGCCTAAACAGTTGGAGCTGTGAGCAGTGAGAGAAGGAGCTGCTGCTTTTGCTCCTGGCTGGGCCTGTGAATCAGCCCAGGAAGAGAAGGAAGGAAGGAAGGGGCTTCACCAACTTTCACCCAGAGGGAGAGGAGGAAAAAGCAGAAAACTTGAACAACTTCACCATTTCTACAAAGAGTTGGAGAGAGGGGGAAAGACCAACAACAACATCCAGTGTGGAAGGAGGGAGACTCTACCATTCTACAGGTGGGTGTATTGGTGCAGTCCCTAAAAGACTTTGCTGTATCGGTGGGGGGAGGAAAGAAGACCAGTCGGGGGCCGGAACATCGCGGGGGGTGTGTGTGTGTGGAAGTGTGTGTGGGGGCCTTGCTTACATCTAGGCCCCACACACCTTTGAAGCACCCCTCCCCCATTGCCTAGCCTGGGATAGCTGGAGCTACCAGGCTGAAGAAACAATTAATCCACCCTAATTAACATCGTTGGGAGTGTGTGCCTGTGTGGCTCCAGCTGCACCAGGTGAAGACATCTTCTCCCCTCACCCGAAGACCACCCCAAAGACTATTTTTGTTTGCCATCTGGGGATTGCACCCACCCACAGCTGCGAGGGGAGACCTGCCCTCGCAGTTTCCCCCCTTCCCACCCCCCACTCTCTTTCTCTGTTACTCTCTGTCTCTCCCCTCTCTCTCTTTTCCTCCCAATTTGATTGGAAAAATATAAAACAATTAAGACAACTGAGCAGAGGGAGCAAGGCCCCTCCCCAATTGTCAACTAGGGGAGAGGTGTGCCTCGTTAAGAGCTCCTCTGCTCAGTCTATTAAACAAGGCCATTTAAAGACCATTAAGGCCTGTGACTTTGGGGTGGGTGTAGCCCTTAAAGGGACACCGTGATGGCGACCCCATCTACGCCGGTGGCAGGGCCAGCTAGGACTTATGCGCAGGCGGCATCCACATCCACGGCACCTCCTGCGCCACCTGCTGCCCTGCCACCATTCAGACTTATAACTATGAAACACGGGGTCAAGAGCTACACTCACCCCACAATGAGCATTGAGGAGTGCGTGCGGGCGATGGCTGGGGTAGTCGGCCCCTCGGCCATTGTCGCAGCCTCCAAGATGTCTGGGAAGGCCGTGTTCTTCCTGGGGTCGGAGCGGGCGGTGTCCCTGGCCATTGAAAAGGGGCTCACGGTGGGCGGGGCGTTCCTGCCGGTGGACCCTCTCGAGGCCACCGCGCAGAGGGTCATTCTATCAAACGTCCCGCCCTTTGTTCCCGCTGAGCTCCTCCTCCCTCACCTACACCAACTGGGGGAGGTAAGGTCGGGGATCAACCCCATGCCGCTTGGCCTCAGGGAGAACAACCTGCGCCATGTGTTCTCCTTCCGCCGCCAGCTCTTTGTCCGGCTGGCGCGGTAAGAGACGACAGAGGGCAATTTTAATGTGGTGCACGAGGGGACTGCCTACCGCATCTTTTGGACGTCGGACAGCGTGCGGTGCCATGCCTGCAGGGAGGTGGGGCACGTTCGCAAGAACTGCCCCGCCTCCAAAGCCGCCAAACCACCGAGGGCGGACAAGGCTGGCGCCGCCGCCACCCCTCCCCCTAGTAGCGTCCGCGTGCCGGGAGCTGTGGGTGCGCGGGCATCGTCGGGGGCCTTTGTTTTCACGGCCTCCGGCGGGGGGGAGGGAGAGCGTCCGGCTGGAAAGAAGGCGAAACACCTAGAGGCGGGTCCCCTTAGTGCGCCAGACAAGCTGTTCACCGCGCTCGGCCCAACCCCGTCACCGGCGAGCGCGGGGTGCCCTGAGCCCGTGCCCGAGCCCTTGACTAATACCGCAGAGGGGTTCGGGCGCGGGCAAGATAAGAAAAAGGGGGGAGTGGAGCGGGAGGCCTCGGCAGACACGAGTGTCTCACTGTCTCCGTGCCCCCCCAGGAAAAAAAGGAGGCGCCGCTCCAATGAGGCGGGGGGGGAACAACATCCCTCCGCGGAGGAGTCGGTGCCCGCCGCGTGTCCCGCGTCCCCCACCGGCGCCCCCAAACTGCGCCGTAGGCACAAGGAATCTGTCCCCGGGGAGGGTGAGGCAGTCGAGGCTGCTCAGCCGCTGCCTCCCGGGGATGGCGTGAAAGATCTGCCTGTCGTGGGGGGCGTGGGGCCAGCGGAAGAATGCGTAGCCGCCGGGTCGAGCGTCCCAGGGACTGAGGTGGGCAGGGCCAAAAAGGCCGAACCTGAGCCCGCCCAGCCAATATCCAACTTCCCCTGGGATTTGCTCGACTCGGCAGAAATACAAAATATTAACACTTTTAATGAATCTGTACACGCTGGGCCTGGGGCTGGCGGCGGGGAGGGGGAGGAACACCCACCCTCGCCCCCTACTTTGGAGCTGGAGCGCTTGGAGGGCCTGGGGATTTTCTATGGCCGGGTCTCTCCTTGTTCCCCGATTCCTGGGGCGGAGGAGGAACCCCTTCTGCTGTCGCTTCCCGACCCAGCACCAATTCTAAAAGAGCCCAGTGGGGACTCCTCTGCCGACGATCCTGGGGGTGGGATCGGGGCAGAGGCAGTGCCGGATGGAGCGGCCGGGCCGTTTGCCGTACCTCGTGCGGTCGACGGGCCGGCTGCTAGCGGCGACCTCCCGGAGGAGGACGGGGACTCAGTGGAGGACGCGGGTGAAGATCTCGAGTCCATCGCCAGTGAGGCGGTGGATCTCCTCATGCCCGCCGCTGAGTCCCCCCTCATTCCCGTAGAGGATCTCCGGGACTTTTTGGTCGAGAGCCAGGGTCGCCGCAACCGAGCCCATCTGGCCCGGGAAAGATGGTCCGAGCCGGGGCTGCTCATCGCTTCCGTCCGCGTCACCGCTAAAACCATGGCCGCGGGCGGGCCCTTATCAAGGGCGCAAGGCCTTGAGCTGCGCCGGCTCAAAAAGTTCCTCGTTGGGCTGCTGAAGGAGTGGAGTTCAACAAAAGACTCCGCTCCCTACCCCGCAATAGTTTAAGGTAGAGGTTGCACTATGCTTTTGCCATGAAGATAACCATAGCCAGCCTCAACATCAACGGCGGCAGAGGGGCACGTCATAGATTTGACAATTTTTCGCTCCTGCGGGAGGGGAAATATGCGGTGTGCTTCCTGCAAGAAACCCACACCGTTCCGGGAGACGAAGCCACGTGGCTCCTGGAATGGCAAGGAGAGGTCCGCATGAGCCACCTCACCGCCACTTCTAGTGGGGTGGCCATCTTGCTGGGCCCGCATTTTCAGCCGGAGATCTTGGGGGTCGAGGAGCCCATGCCAGGCCGCTTGCTGCACGTAACGGTTCGCCTGGGGGACGTGCCGCTCCATCTCGTGAACGTGTACGCCCCTCAGATCGGCCCGCAGCAGGCGCGCTTCTTCGAAGAAGTGTCCGCTCTTTTTGGCTCCGTCGACGTCGGCAACTGCATTGTCCTCGGGGGGGATTTTAACTGCACCCTCGAGGCGAGGGACCGCTCCGGTGCCCAGCAGAGCATGACGGCGATGGAGAAGTTGAGGGACCTGGTCGGGTCCTTCGACTTGGTGGACGTCTGGCGAAATCTCCACCCCGACTCCAGCGCCTTTACTTGGGTGAGGTCTGGAGTAGGATGGTCCAGAGTCGACCGCCTTTACGTGTCTCGGGCGTACGTTTCCTGCGTCCCGGCGGCCTCCATGCGGCAGGTGCCGTGTTCGGACCACCACCTGGTGTGGGCGGAGCTCGCTTCGCTCCGCGCGAGGACGGGGTCCGCGTACTGGCACTTTAACAACCGGCTGCTGGAGGACGTGCGGTTCCAGGACTCGTTCCGTCGATTCTGGGCCGACTGGAGAAGGAAGCAGGGGGGCTTCCCCTCCTTGAGGCTATGGTGGGACGTGGGCAAGGCTCACGTCCGCGTCTTCTGTCAACAGTACGCGAAGGGGTCGACCAAGAGGCGGGCGGCCGGAGTCGGGCGCCTAGAAAAAGAGGTGCTCGACCTGGAATCCCGTCTCGGTCAAGTCGTCGAGGACCCGGCCCTGCGGACAGTGTACGAAGCTAAGAAGGCCGCGCTGAAGGACCTGCAGCTCGTCGGGTCCCGAGGCGCGTTCGTGAGGTCGCGGATCTGGTTCCTGCGGGATCTGGACCGCGGCTCCCCCTTCTTCTACTCGCTGGAAAAACGGCAGAGTGTCCGTAAGCAGCTCTTGACGCTGCTGGCCGACGATGGCTCTCTCGTCTCGGATCCGGAGGGCGTCAACAACAGGGCCCGTGAATATTACGGGGCTCTGTTCTCTCCGGATCCGTCCAGCGAGGAAGCGCGTAGAGTTTTGTGGAAAGACCTGCCGAAAGTCAGCCCGGAGGGCGGTGAAAATTTGGAAGCTCCGCTAAGCCTGGCGGAGCTGACCGGTGCCCTCGACTGGCTCTCGAGGGGAAAATCCCCGGGGCTGGACGGGCTGACCGTGGAGTTCCACAGGGCGTTCTGGGACGTCCTGGGGAGCGACTACGCGCGGGTCCTGGGGGAAAGTCTGGCGACCGGGGAGATGCCCCTCTCTTGGCGCAGGGCAGTCATCGTCCTGCTGCCTAAGAAGGGCGATCTCCGCCTCCTTAAGAACTGGCGCCCGGTCTCCCTCCTCAGCACGGACTACAAAATCTTCGCCAGGGCGATGTCTGCTCGCCTTGGCACCGTGCTGGACCACATGATCCACCCCGACCAGTCCTACACGGTCCCGGGTCGGACAATCCACGATAACATCCGTCTGGTCCGGGACCTCATCCATCATTCCCAGGAGGCTGGTCTGTCGGTCGCCTTCCTATCTCTCGACCAAGAGAAGGCATTCGACAGGGTGGATCACGACTATCTGCTCGGAACTCTGCGTGCTTTCGGGTTCGGGACGCATTTCGTCGCCCGGATCCGACTTTTGTACGCCGCCGCGGAGTGTCTGATTAAGATTAACGGGTCCTTGACGGCGCCCCTTCGCTTTAGGAGAGGGGTGCGCCAGGGATGCCCCATGTCCGGCCAGTTATATGCCATCTGTGTGGAGCCTTTCCTGCGCCTCCTGCGGACGAGGTTGACGGGACTGGCTCTGCAAGGGCCGGGCGTGGAGGTCGTCCTCTCGGCTTACGCTGATGACGTGCTCCTCGCGGTAGAGGATCCCGCTGACCTGCGGAGGATGCGTGAGTGCCAGGAGATTTACACGGCCGCATCCTCCGCCAGAATCAACTGGGAAAAATGTTCCGGACTCCTGGTGGGTCAGTGGCGGGTGGACTCCCTGCCGGAGGAGCTCAGGCCTTTTGCCTGGAGCACGACCCATCTCCTCTATCTGGGAGTCTACCTTAGCCCCGACGAGGAAGCCTGGCCGGCGAACTGGCAGGAGCTGGAGGCCAAGGTCGCCGCTCACCTAGGGCGCTGGACAGGACTGCTCCGAGTGCTGTCCTACAGGGGTCGAGCGCTAGTCATAAACCAGCTGGTGGCCGCAATGTTGTGGTACCGGCTGGTCACTTTGACCCCTCCCCCTGCGTTTGTCGCCAAGATACAGAAGAAGCTGGTGGACTTCTTCTGGAACAACAGGAAGCACTGGGTCTCTGCCGCGGTCTTGAGTCTCCCGCTTGAGGAAGGCGGTCAGTCGTTGGTGTGCGTCAGCGCCCAGCTCGCGACTTTCCGTCTTCAGACCCTGCAGAGATACCTTTACGTCGAGCCCCCTTCTAGGTGGTGTGCTCTGGCGACGTATTTCTTCCGCCAGCAGCGCGACCTCAATTACGACACGCAGCTCCTGTTTGTGAACTTTGGGGGTGTCAGGACCGCCCTCCAGGAGCTGCCTGTCTTTTACAAGGAACTCATCAGGGTCTGGAACAAAGTCTCCACCAAGCGCAGCTCTCCGCCGGCTGGAGTGGCGGCTGTCCTGCAGGAGCCGCTGCTCGGGAATCCGTACCTCCACGACCGAGGTTTCATGTGGCGGTCGGAAGAGAGGGCTGTGGCTGGTGAGGTGACCAGGGTCAGGGACCTGCTCGATGGCAGAGGAGCAGGCTGGATGGCGCCAGGCACGCTGGCGTGGCGCCTAAATTCAGGCAACGTCTACCGCGCGGCCGAAGCCATCGAGTCGCTAAAAACAGCTTTGGGCCCTGACTCTGTTAGGTGCATCGAGGAGGCTCAAGCACGTGGGGAGATCCCATCCGAACTGACCCCCGTCCGGACGTAATTCCTCATCGGCGCCAAACCTCGGAACCTCCCTCGGGAGCCGGCGCCTCACAACTTGAGCCGCCTCGAGGAAAACCCCTCCGTGCCTTTCAGCTCCACGCGGAGGGGTTTCCTGTACGGGCTGCTCCTGCACACTCTCAACTTTGCCATCCTCGCCGGCCGTCCGGACACGCCATGGCGTACCATCTTGCCGTCCGGAGGTGGCGGGGGTCCCCGATGGAGGGCACTCTATGCGGGAGTCCTCCCACTATTCATCGGGGACTTGGCCTGGAGGGTGGTGCACGGAGCAGTGCCGTGCAACAAATTTTTAAGCCGGTTCACGGACTCCCAGGCCGCCTGCAATTTCTGCGGTCTGGAAGAGTCCGTGTTCCATGTTTTTATGGAATGCACGAGGTTGCAACCCCTGTTTTATTATTTAAAGGGGCTGCTCCTGAAATTCTGGCTGCACTTCAGTCCCACTCTCCTGATCTTTGGGCACCCTGTGCGGAGGGGAGCGGGTAGGTCCGAGGGCCTCCTCGTAGGACTGCTCCTGGGCACGGCCAAGGGTGCCATCAGCCGGTCCAGGCAGCGGGCGGTCGAGGGGGTCATTCAACCTGACTGCCTGCCTCTCTTCCGCGCGTACATCCGCGCCAGGGTGTCCTTGGAGATGGAGCACGCGGTGTCCACCGGTATTCTCGCGGCCTTCCGCGAGAGGTGGGCACCGGAGGGACTGGAGTGCATCGTCACGCCCGGCAACCAAATTTTAATTTGATTTTATGTTTTAAAGTTTAATTTGTTTTAATTGCCGGTGCTTTTAGTGTCCCCCTCCCCTTTTATAGGGGGCACTGGAGGAAAAATTTTTATTTTAGTGCCCCAAAAAAAAAACCACAAAAAAAAAGGGCCTTGTAAATGTCTGGTGTGTCATCCAGGGCGGGTGGCACGGTTTAATGTTCATGTTTTTTCAGGTAAACTCCAAAAGAGTTTCATGCACAAGGACCCCCAGGTCCCTCTGCACCTCAGCATGTTGTAATTTCTCCCATTCAAATAATATTCCCTTTTACTGTTTTTTTTCCCCAAGTTGGATGACCTCACACTTTCCGACATTGTATTCCATCTGCCAAACCTTAGCCCATTCGCTTAACCTATCTAAATCTCTCTGCAGCCTCTCTGTGTCCTCTACACAACCCGCTTTCCCACTAATCTTTGTGTCATCTGCAAATTTTGTTACACTACACTCTGTCCCCTCTTCCAGGTCATCTATGTATATTGTAAACAGTTGTGGTCCCAGCACCGATCCTTGTGGCACACCACTAACCACCGATTTCCAACCCGAAAAGGACCCATTTATCCTGACTCTCTGCTTTCTGTTAGCCAGCCAATTCTCTATCCATGCTAATACATTTCCACTGACTTCGCGTACCTTTATCTTCTGCAGTAACCTTTTGTGTGGTACCTTATCGAATGCCTTTTGAAAATCTAAATACACCACATCCATCGGTACACCTCTATCCACCATGCTCGTTATATCCTCAAAGATGTGGGGGTTGTACATCTGCACTGTGATAGTGAGTCTTCTCTGCGAGGGGAGGGTGAACAGTGGTTCCCAAGTCAACACTGACTGCAGTGGTTCACTCGCGTCCTTCAATCCCTTCAGGAACTTCAGGCATAGGGTGACGGTTCTGAAGGTTACATCAAAGTAACCTCTCTTCGGGAGGTCCTGCAAGGCGAAGACATCGGCAACTTTCATGCTACATGTTCCAAGCAGGATTTTCTTCACAAAGAGGTCCCGGTTGATCGTGGTCCGTCCTTCCACTTTCTTTACCGTCACTCAGATGCTGTTTCTGACGCCCTGGTTCGCCGCTCGGTTGGCCACCATCCGGGTTGCAGATTCCTCCTTTTGGCTTGTATTTTGGCCGAATCCTTCAATCTTTCTTGGTGCCAGTCCATGGCCTGCCCAATGGTCAGTCGACATGCAGATTTTCTTCTTCTCTCCAATTGGTGCTTGGCCAGAGCCAGCCAAACTGGAAAGATGAGTTTCTGCAATTAGTCAATTAGCATATGAATGGCCAATCAACACTGGATCTTAGCCAAAAGTCCGAGAGCCAGCAGGGAGTGCCTTTGAGCAGCAATGCATGAAAAGCAAAACCTCTTTTTTAAAATTTTTATTTCAAAATATACTTTATTCATATAAAAATTTGCACAATACATTCGAAAGCAGTTCAGTACATTTGGATGCGGTCAGCAATTCCATACATTACATTTGGATGCTGACCGCAGTTCCATTCAATACATTTCTTTACTTTACATTTCAAGGTACGATTCATACAATCCAGGATACATTGTGGTACGTTCATCAAGTTACATTACATGTGTCACCATGCGGTACACAGTGAGGGTACAGTTACATTTGTTTCCAACATGCATTACGCAACAGAACTTGCAATACACATGGCACTACATAGGTGTTTGCAGGTCATGGTGCTCTATGTATACAAAAGGTTTACCATTGCAGCCCGAGGGGAGTTTTATACTGATTCCATCCCCTGGGTTTACCGTGGCGGAAGGGCTTTAAACTGTGGCTCTTCCCCACCGTGCATTTGCGGTGGCTGCACCAATTTTTAGTGCGTCCCTCAGCACGTAGTCCTGGATCTTGGATTGCGCCAGTCTGCAACACGCAGACGTGGACATCTCCTTGCTCTGGAAGACCAGCAAGTTTCGGCAAGACCAAAGTGCGTCTTTCGCCGAGTTGATGGCCCTCCAGCAGCAGGTGATGTCTGTCTTGGTGTGTGTCCCTGGGAACAGCCCATAGAGCACAGAGTCCTGTGTTACGGAGCTGCTCAGGATGAACCTCGACAGCAACCACTGCATCTCTTTCCAGACCTGCCTTGCAAAGGCGCAATCTTGAAGGAGGTGGGTGACAGTCTCATCTGCCCCGCAGCCGACTCGGGGGCACCGTGCCGTGCTGCTGAGACGCCGGCTGTGCATGAACGCTCTGACGGGTAGGGCCCTCCTCACCGCCAACCAAGTTACATCTTGGTGCTTGTGTGAAAGCTCTGGCGATGAGACGTTCTACCAAACGAGTTCGACAGTCTGCTCAGGGAACCACCCGACAGGGTCCACCCTCTCCTTCTTTCGTAGGGCGTCCAGGACCTTACGTGCTGACCACTGTTTTATGGCTTTGTGGTCAAACTGGTTTTTTGTGAAAAACTTTTCCACGAAGGACAGGTGGACAGGCATGGTCCAGCTGGTGGGGCCGTTTCGCGGCAGCTTGGCCAAGCCCATCCTTCGTAAAACCTCATTCCATTCTTAAGTCCATCTACTGCAGCACAAACTTGCCTGAGCATGTCTGAAACCTTCTCATGAAGGTTTGTATGTCCCCTTTAAAGAAGAATGAAGCACATAATAATCCTGTAAATTTTCATATTTGATACTAGGATCTAATTTTAATTCCAGATTGTGTGGTTTTCAGCTATCAAATGTTGCAGGACAAGATCAACGGGAACTGTTAAAACAGTTGAGGACTCATATTCAAATTTATGGAAAATCAGTTTGAATTCCCCGGAGGGCAAAAAGGAAAGAACTTCTGCAACAGAGAAGCCGTGTTCCATATCGTATTGCCTTTCATTCTGGAATTAGTAATTCACATCGACAGCAATAGAAAAAAAATTAAGTTTTAAAATTAGCTTGGAAAAAAATGATAATCAATAGTCTTGTGTAGCTCTTCTAAAACATTATCATACAGATTTAATACTAACAAATGACCTGGGTCAGACGGCATACATCCTAAGCTGCCAATGGAGACTCAACAAGAAATTTCAAGGCACCAGCTATAACCGTGAAGGTACTGGTTAGGATTTGCAGGATAAGCCGCAGGAAAATGTTAGGGCTGATTTTCAGAGCCCCCACCTGATGGGAACAATGCGGTAACGGGCTAAAAATTAAAGTTCACCAGTTACCATCCCATTCCCACTGATGTCCAGCCCACCTGCTCCTCCTGGCTCCACTAAAATCACTCCCTGCAAAGCCTGACCCTTCATAGTCCCTTATACGAGATTGCCTCCACCACCTTTCACCTATGTGATGGGCTCCACGCCGAAACCACTGGATTTCCGTCCCTCGCCGATCAGCATGCTGCTTGAAGTGTACGAGCAGCTCACTAATGGTATGAAAATGATAATCGTTTGGGCCTCGGACCGATTCCATCTGGCCGGTGACAGGCTTGTACGACCTGCTTCCCACCCAATCGAATCAGTCTCCCAGAAATCAACCCTCTTATATTTTAGTAATATATTATTTTTAAAAGGATAACAAATTGAATACTGGAAACTACAAACCCATTAACTTTGGTCATGGAAGGAGCGTTAACGTGGCCAGTCAGACTGTTCATCACCCTGCAAAACCTTTCATTAATCCACACTGTTCCCGAAAGGGAATAGAGAAAAGAAATGAAAAGACCCATTAACTACTGTAAATAACAGGTAAAATTATGGTTGCTAATCTATGGAGTAGATTGGAAGAGTGCCTACATAGCAGTAACTTGCTAAGAAATGTCCAGCATGGACTTAGAAGAGGAAGATTCTGCCTGACAAACCAACTTGACTTTTCTGAGGATGCAACAGATAAAAATGGATAGTGAAACTCCAATTGTAGTTAATCTGATTTTTCAGTAAGCTTTCCTCAAGGTTCCACATGAAAGACTTCTAACTCAACTAAAAACTCTAGATTGGGAGAACCATTGAGGAAATTTCCAGTGAAACTTTAATGAATCCCTGATTTTAATCGTTCCACCATTGGCGGCTGTGCTTTCAGCAACCTAGGTCCGAAACTCTAGAATTTGCTCCCAAAACCCCTCTGCTTTTCTACCCCTCTCTTTTCTTTGATCATGTCATGTATTCAACTGTCATTGTAACCCATGTATAAGCTGACCTAAGTTGTGCACCTTGAGAACACTGACCACAGGGGGCGAACTTGTGAGAGACACTCCTAACCTGGACATTCCGATAAAGGGGACGCTACACCTACCGTCTCTCTCTTGAGGTCTTAGTAATAACGGTAACTGGTCACAGAGTGATCTTCTCTCAAGTATGGACCTCGTGTGCATTTATACTGTATAGTAAGGACATATTAGATCAAGCTTTTGATAATCTGTTCTGATATCTCATTCTGTGACTTGGTGTTAAAAATGTTTTTTTATTGATATCCCTCTTGTTAAATTGCAAAGTGCTGCAGTATAGAGGGACCTGGGGGTCCTTCTGCATGAAACACAAAAAGTTAGTATGCAGGTACAGCAAGTAATCAGGAAGGCAAATGGAATGTTGGCCTTTATTGCAAGAGGGATAGAGTATAAAAGCAGAGAAGTCCTGCTACAACTGTACAGGGTATTGGTGAGGTCACACCGAGAGTACTGTGTACAGTTTTGGTCTCTGTATTTAAGGAAGGATATACTTGCATTGGAGGCTGTTCAGAGAAGGTTCACTAGTTTGATTCCGGAGAATGAGGGGTTTGACTTATGAAGATAGGTTGAGTAGGTTGGGTCGATTCATATTGGAGTTCAGAAGAATGAGAGGTGATCTTATCGAAACTTATACGATAATGAGGGGGCTCGACAAAGTGGATGCAGAGAGGATATTTCCACTCATAGGGGAAACTAAAACTAGGGGACATAGTCTCAGAATAAGGGGCCGCCCATTTAAAACTGAGATGAGGAGGAATTTTTTCTATCAGAGGGTTGGAAATCTATGGAATTCTCTGCCCCAGAAAGCTGTGGAGACTGGGTCATTGAATATATTTAAGGTGGAGCTAGACAGATTTTTGAGTGATAAGGAAATAAAGGATTATGGGGAGCAGGCTGGAAAGTGGAGCTGAGTCCATGGTCAGATGAGCCAATGATCTTATTGCATGGCAGAGCAGGCTCGAGGGGCCAGGTGGCCGACTCCTGCTCCTAGTTCTTATGTTGTTATTAAGCACCTTAGGACATTATTACTACTTTAAATGCGCTATATAAATGTAAGTTGTTGTTGAAACATATTAAGAATATTCAAAATGATGTTGGATGATCAACAACAACTAATATTTATATAATGCCTTTCATCTAGTAAAACATCCCAGGGTGCTTCACAGGAGTATTATAAGACAAAAAAATTGACACAGAGCCACATAAGGAAAAATTAGAGCAGTTGACCAAAAGCTTGATCAAAGAGGTAAGTTTTAAGCAACGTCTTAAAGGAACGAGAGGTAGAGGTTTAGGCAGAGAATTCCAGAGCTTAGGGTCTAGGCAACAGAAAGCACGACCATCAGTGATTGAACGGTTATAATCAGGGATGCTCAAGAGGGCAGAATTAGAGGAGTGCAGATATCTTGGAGGGTTGTGCGGGTGAAGGAGATTGCAGAGATAGCTGGGTTGCTAAGTTAGACAACTGGGTGACCTTGGGTATAATCGAGGTGTGCGTCAATTGATTGAATGGCCTTTTTCTATGTTCATCTTGAGACACGAAAGAGTTCCTAAAACTGCATGTAGAAATCTAAAATTTTCTCAGCTATATTTGGCAATTGAGCTCCATTTCATGTCTGGCTTTCCATTTTCCATTCATTTACGTTTTATTACACAATAAGTAAAACAACGGTTACAATTTTGGGTGTTTTTCATTACTGTTTATCTCTCAAGGGCTCAAAGCTGCTTCCATAAGATGATTTTGTTCTGTATGATACAGAAGCTGTATCCTCTTTTTGATCATCTGCCCTTGCACTGTTGGATGACCTGAAGATTAACCATTACCCCAATGCAGTTATCTACATAATGGATTAAAGGTAGTTTCGTGCTATATAATCATTATTCAGATTGGCGGAATATCAAAACACAGACCTGGGTTTTTAAGGTTGCAATAACCAAAGTACTACTGAGGAGGTCCTTTAAACTAAGTTTGTAGACAAGCGTATGCTTTTTCTTTTGTGAACTTGACATTGGTGTAGTGTCAGCTGTGGCTCAGTGGATAGCACTCTCACCCCTGACTCAGAAGGTTGTGGGTTCAAGTTCCACTCCAGCGACTGGAGCACAAAAATCTAGACTGACGCTCCGGTGCAGTGTTAAGGGAACGCTGCATTGTTGGAGGTGGTGTCTTTCAGATGAGATGTTAAACCGAGGCCTTGTCTGCTCTCTCAAGTGGACGTAAAAGATCCCATGGCACTATTTCAAAGAAGATCAGGGGGGTTAGCCCTGGAGTCCTGGACAATATTTATCCCTCAATCAACATAACAAAAACAGATTATCTGGTTTTATCACATTACTGGTTGAGGGAGCTTGCTTGTATGCAAATTGGCTGCCACATTTCCCACATTGCAACAACGACTACACGCCAAAAGTACTTAATTGGCTGTACAGCACTTTGAGACATCCGGTGGTTGTGAAAGGCGCTATATAAATCCAAGCCTATCTTTTTGAATGGAACACGAAAACAAATATAATGCTAGCTTTTACATTGCAGGGTTCCTCTTTTGGACTTAATCTCAGAGTTTAGAACAAGCTGAAGATCTGCAGCAAAAGACTAGATTTTAACCTTAAAAATCCCTTTAATTTCAGAGACATCAGTAGCGCAGTTCTAATCAACGGGTGGGAAACAGAATGCTTTCCGATCAGATCTGGAGTCAGGCAAGGCTGTCCTCTCTCGTCGGTCTTGTTTGTGTGTTGTATTGAGCCCTTTGCAAGGTCCATCAGGAAGGATGCGGACATTAGAGGGGTGACGATCCCAGGCAGCGGAGGCGCTCAGGTCAAGACCTCCCTGTACATGGACGACGTCGCCATCTTTTGCTCGGATCCGCAGTCGGTAGTAAGGGGAATAGATAAGCGTTTCTGCAGCCGCAACCGAGACTCTAGGATGGTATGTTGCCTCCAAGGATGTCTCTGAGCGGGTGCAGGACATTCTGAAAAGGGAGGGTGAACAGCTAGTTGTCGTGGTGCACATTGGTACCAACGATATAGGTAAAAAAAGGGATGAGGTCCTACGAGACGAATTTAAGGAGCTAGGAGCTAAATTAAAACGTAGGACCTCAAAAGTAGTAATCTCGGGATTGCTACCAGTGCCACGTGCTAGTCAGAGTAGGAATAGCAGGATAGCTCAGATGAATACTTGGCTTGAGCAGTGGTGCAGCAGGGAGGGATTCAAATTCCTGGGGCATTGGAACTGGTTCTGGGGGAGGTGGGACCAGTACAAACCGGACGGTCTGCACCTAGGCAGGACTGGAACCAATGTCCGAGGGGAGTGTTTTCTAGTGCTGTTGGGGAGGAGTTAAACTAATATGGCAGGGGGATGGGAACCAATGCAGGGAGACAGAGGGAAACAAAAAGGAGACAAAAGCAAAAGACAGAAAGGAGATGAGTAAAAGTGGAGGGCAGAGAAACCCAAGGCAAAAAACAAAAAGGGCCACTGAATATAAAGGGGCTGCAGGAGGGGTCAAAACTAAAAATCATGGATTAAAAACTAGTATTAAAACACTCTACCTAAACGCACGCAGCATTCGAAATAAAGTAAATGAGTTGACGGCACAAATCATTACAAATGGGTATGATTTGGTGGCCATTACAGAAACGTGGTTGCAGGGTGACCAAGACTGGGAATTAAACATACAGAGGTATCTGACAATTTGGAAAGATAGACAAAAAGGGAAAGGAGGTGGGGTAGCTCTGTTAATAAAGGATGATATCTGGGCAGTTGTGAGAGACGATAGTGGCTCTAATGAACAAAATATTCAATCATTGTGGGTGGAGATTAGAGATAGTAAGGGGAAAAAGTCACTGGTGGGCGTAGTTTATAGGCCCCCAAATAATAACATCACGGTGGGGCGGGCAATAATCCAGGGAATAATGGAGGTATGTGAAAAATGAACGGCAGTAATCATGGGGGATTTTAACCTACATATCGATTGGTCAAATCAAATCGCACGGGGTAGCCTGGAGGAGGAATTCATAGAATGCATACGGGATTGTTTCTTAGACCAGTATGTTACAGAACCTACAAGGGAGCAAGCTATCTTAGATCTGGTCCTGTGTAATGAGACAGGAATAATAAACGATCTCCTTGTAAAAGATCCTCTCGGAATGAGTGATCACAGTATGGTTGAATTTGTAATACAGATTGGAGGTGAGGAAGTAATGTCTCAAACGAGCATACTATGCTTAAACAAAGGGGACTACAGTGGGATGAGGGCAGAGTTGGCTAAAGTAGACTGGAAACACAGACTAAACGGTGGCACAATTGAGCAACAGTGGAGGACTTTCAAGGAGCTCTTTCATGGTGCTCAACAAAAATATATTCCAGTGAAAAAGAAGGGTGGTAAGAGAAGGGATAACCAGCCGTGGATAACCAAGGAAATAAAGGAGAGTATCAAATTAAAAACCAATGCGTATAAGGTGGCCAAGGTTAGTGGGAAACTAGAAGATCAGGAAAATTTTAAACGACAGCAAAGAATGACTAAGAAAGCAATAAAGAAAGGAAAGATAGATTACGAAAGTAATCTTGCGCAAAACATAAAAACAGATAGTAAAATCATTTACAGATATATAAAACGAAAAAGAGTGACGAAAGTAAATGTTGGTCCCTTAGAAGATGAGAAGGGGGATTTAATAATGGGAAATGTGGAAATGGCTGAGACCTTAAACAATTATTTTGCTTCGGTCTTCACAGTGGAAGACACAAAAACCATGCCAAAAATTGCTGGTCACAGGGATGTGGGAAGGGAGGACCTTGAGACAATCACGATCACTAGGGGGGTAGTGCTGGACAGGCTAATGGGTCTCAAGATAGACAAATCCCCTGGTCCTGATGAAATGCATCCCAGGGTATTAAAAGAGATGGCGGAAGTTATAGCAGATGCATTCGTTATAATCTACCAAAATTCTCTGGACTCTGAGGAGGTACCAGCGGACTGGAAAGCAGCTAATGTAACGCCTCTGTTTAAAAAAGGGGGCAGACAAAAGGCAGGTAACTATAGGCCGGTTAGTTTAACATCTGTAGTGGGGAAAATGCTTGAAACTATCATTTAGGAAGAAATAGCGGGACATCTAGATAGGAATAGTGCAATCAAGCAGACGCAACATGGATTCATGAAGGGGAAATCATGTTTAACTAATGACTGGAATTCTTTGAGGATATAACGAGCATGGTGGATAGAGGTGTACCGATGGATGTGGTGTATTTAGATTTCCAAAAGGCATTCGATAAGGTGGCACACAAAAGGTTACTGCAGAAGATAAAGGTACGTGGAGTCAGAGGAAATGTATTAGCATGGATCGAGAATTGGCTGGCTAACAGAAAGCAGAGAGTCGGGATAAATGGGTCCTTTTCGGGTTGGAAATCAGCAGTTAATGGTGTGCCACAGGGATCGGTGCTGGGACCACAACTGTTTACAATATACATAGATGACCTGGAAGAGGGGACAGAGTGTAGTGTAACAAAATTTGCAGATGACACAAAGATTAGTGGGAAAGCGGGTTGCGTAGAGGACACAGAGAGGCTGCATAGAAATTTAGATAGGTTAAGCGAATGGACTAAGGTTTGGCAGATGGAATACAATGTCGGAAAATGTGAGGTCATCCACCTTGGAAAAAAAAGTAAAAGGGAATATTATTTGAATGGGGAGAAATTACAACATGATGCGGTGCAGAGGGACCTGGGAGTCCTTGTGCATGAAACACTTTTGGAGTTTACCTGAAAAAAAACATAAACATTAAACCGTGCCACCCGCCCTGGATGACACACCAGACATTTGCAAGGCCCTTTTTTTTCTTTTTTGTGTTTTTTTTTTTTTTCTTTTTTTTGGGGGCACTAAAATCAAATTTTTTCCTCCAGTGCCCCCTATAAAAGGGGAGGGGGACACTAAAAGCACCGGCAATTAAAACAAATTAAACTTTAAAACATAAAATCAAATTAAAATTTGGTTGCCGGGCGTGACGATGCACTCCAGTCCCTCCGGTGCCCACCTCTCGCGGAAGGCCGCGAGAATACCGGTGGACACCGCGTGCTCCATTTCCATGGACACCCTGGCGCGGATGTACGCACGGAATAGAGGCAGGCAGTCAGTCAGGTTGAACGACCCCCTCGACCGCCCGCTGCCTGGACCGGCTGATGGCACCCTTGGCCGTGCCCAGGAGCAGTCCTACGAGGAGGCCCTCGGACCTACCCGCTCCCCTCCGCACAGGGTGCCCAAAGATCAGGAGAGTGGGACTGAAGTGCAGCCAGAATTTCAGGAGCAGCCCCTTTAAATAATAAAACAGGGGCTGCAACCTCGTGCATTCCATAAAAACATGGAACACGGACTCTTCCAGGCCGCAGGGAGTCCGTGAACCGGCTTAAAAATTTGTTGCACGGCACTGCTCCGTGCACCACCCTCCAGGCCAAGTTCCCGATGAATAATGGGAGGACTCCCGCATAGAGTGCCCTCCATCGGGGACCCCCGCCTCCTCCGGACAGCAAGATGGTACGCCATGGCGTGTCCGGACGGCCGGCGAGGATGGCAAAGTTGAGAGTGTGCAGGAGCAGCCCGTACAGGAAACCCCTCCGCGTGGAACTGAAAGGCACGGAGGAGATTTCCTCGAGGCGGCTCAAGTTGTGAGGCGCCGGCTCCCGAGGGAGGTTCCGAGGTTTGGCGCCGATGAGGAATTCCGTCCGGATGGGGGTCAGTTCGGACCGGATCTCCCCATGTGCTTGAGCCTCCTCGATGCACCGAACAGAGTCAGGGCTCAAAGCTGTTTTTAGCGACTCGATGGCTTCGGCCGCGCGGCAGACGTTGGCTGAATTTAGGCGCCGTGCCAGCGTGCCAGGCGCCATCCAGCCCGCTCTTCTGCCATCGAGCAGGTCCCTGACCCTGGTCACCTCACCAGCCACAGCCCTCTCTTCCGCCCGCCACATAAAACCTCGGTCGTGGAGGTACGGATTCCCGAGCAGCGGCTCCTGCAGGACAGCCGCCACTCCAGCCGGCGGAGAGCTGCGCTTGGTGGAGACTTTGTTCCAGACCCTGATGAATTCCTTGTAAAAGACAGGCAGCTCCTGGAGGGCGGTCCTGACACCCCCCAAGTTCACAAACAGGAGCTGCGTGTCGTAATTGAGGTCGTGCTGCTGGCGGAAGAAATACGTCGCCAGAGCACACCACCTAGGAGGGGGCTCGACGTAAAGGTATCTCTGCCGGGTCTGAAGACGGAAAGTCGCAAGCTGGGCGCTGACGCACACCAACGACTGACCGCCTTCCTCAAGCGGGAGACTCAAGACCGCGGCAGAGACCCAGTGCTTCCTGTTGTTCCAGAAGAAGTCCACCAGCTTCTTCTGTATCTTGGCGACAAACGCAGGGGGAGGGGTCAAAGTGACCAGCCGGTACCACAACATTGCGGCCACCAGCTGGTTTATGACTAGCGCTCGACCCCTGTAGGACAGCACTCGGAGCAGTCCTGTCCAGCGCCTAGGCGAGCGACGACCTTGGCCTCCAGCTCCTGCCAGTTCGCCGGCCAGGCTTCCTCGTCGGGACTAAGGTAGAGTCCCAGATAGAGGAGATGGGTCGTGCTCCAGGCAAAAGGCCTGAGCTCCTCCGGCAGGGAGTCCACCCGCCACTGACCCACCAGGAGTCCGGAACATTTTTCCAGTTGATTCTGGCGGAGGATGCGGATGAGTAAATCTCCTGGCACTCACGCATCCTCCGCAGGTCAGCGGGATCCTCTACCGCGAGGAGCACGTCATCAGCGTAAGCCGAGAGGACGACCTCCACGCCCGGCCCTTGCAGAGCCAGTCCCGTCAACCTCGTCCACAGGAGGCGCAGGAAAGGCTCCACGCAGATGGCATATAACTGGCCGGACATGGGGCATCCCTGGCGCACCCCTCTCCGAAAGCGAAGGGGCGCCGTCAAGGACCCGTTAACCTTAATCAGACACTCCACGGCGGCGTACAAAAGTCGGATCCGGGCGACGAAATGCGTCCCGAACCCGAAAGCGCGCAGAGTTCCGAGCAGATAGTCGTGATCCACCCTGTCGAACGCCTTCTCTTGGTCGAGAGATAGGAAGGCGACCGACTGACCAGCCTCCTAGGAATGAGGGATGAGGTCCCGGACCAGACGGATGTTATCGTGGATTGTCCGGCCCGGGACCATGTAGGACTGGTCGGGGTGGATCATGTGGTCCAGCACGGTGCCAAGGCGAGCAGACATCGCCCTGGCGAAGATTTTGTAGTCCGTGCTGAGGAGGGAGACCGAGCGCCAGTTCTTAAGGAGGCGGAGATCGCCCTTCTTAGGCAGCAGGACGATGACTGCCCTGCGCCAAGAGAGGGGCATCTCCCCGGTCGCCAGACTTTCCCCCAAGACCCGCGCGTAGTCGCTCCCCAGGACGTCCCAGAACGCCCTGTGGAACTCCACGGTCAGCCCGTCCAGCCCCGGGGATTTTCCCCTCGAGAGCCGGTCGAGGGCACCGGTCAGCTCCGCCAGGCTTAGCGGAGCTTCCAAATTTTCACCGCCCTCCGGGCTGACTTTCGGCAGTTCCTCCCACAAAACTCTACGCGCTTCCTCGCTGGACGGATCCGGAGAGAACAGAGCCCCGTAATATTCACGGGCCCTGTTGTTGACGCCCTCCGGATCCGAGACAAGAGAGCCGTCGTCGGCCAGCAGCGTCAAGAGCTGCTTACGGACACTGCCTTTTTTCCAGCGAGTAGAAGAAGGGGGAGCCGCGGTCCAGATCCCGCAGGAACCGGATCCGCGACCTCACGAACGCGTCTTGGGACCCGACGAGCTGCAGGTCCTTCAGCGCGGCCTTCTTAGCTTCGTACACCGTCCGCAGGGCCGGGTCCTCGACGACTTGACCAAGACGGGATTCCAGGTCGAGCACCTCTTTTTCTAGGCGCCCGACTCCGGCCGCCCGCCTCTTGGTCGACCCCCTCGCGTACTCTTGACAGAAGACGCGGACGTGAGCCTTGCCCATGTCCCACCATAGCCTCAAGGAGGGGAAGCCCCCCTGCTTCCTTCTCCAGTCGGACCAGAATCGACGGAACGAGTCCTGGAACCGCTCGTCCTCCAGCAGCTGGTTGTTAAAGTGCCAGTACGCGGACCCCGTCCTCGCGCGGAGCGAAGCGAGCTCCGCCCACACCAGGTGGTGGTCCGAACACGGCACCGGCCGCATGGAGGCTGCCGGGACGCAGGAAACGTACGCCCGAGACACGTAAAGGCGGTCGACTCTGGACCATCCTACTCCAGGCCTCACCCAAGTAAAGGCGCTGGAGTCGGGGTGGAGATTTTGCCAGACGTCCACCAAGTCGAAGGACCCGACCAGGTCCCTCAACTTCACCATCGCCGTCATGCTCTGCGGGGCACCGGAGCGGTCCCTCGCCTCGAGGGTGCAGTTAAAATCCCCCCCGAGGACAATGCAGTCGCCGACGTCAACGGAGCCAAAAAGAGCGGACACTTCTTCGAAGAAGCGCGCCTGCTGCGGGCCGGGCTGAGGGGCGTACACGTTCACGAGATGGAGCGGCACGTCCCCCAGGCGAACCGTTACGTGCAGCAAGCGGCCTGGCACGGGCTCCTCGACCCCCAAGATCTCTGGCTGAAAATGCGGGCCCAGCAAGATGGCCACCCCACTAGAAGTGGCGGTGAGGTGGCTCATGCGGACCTCTCCTTGCCATTCCAGGAGCCACGTGGCTTCGTCTCCCGGAACGGTGTGGGTTTCTTGCAGGAAGCACACCGCATATTTCCCCTCCCGCAGGAGCGAAAAATTGTCAAATCTACGACGTGCCCCTCTGCCGCCATTGATGTTGAGGCTGGCTTTGGTTATCTTCATGGCAAAAGCATAGTGCAACCTCTACCTTAACCTATTGCGGGGGAGGGAGCGGAGTCTTTTGTTGACCTCCACTCCTTCAGCAGCCCAGCGAGGAACTTTTTGAGCCGGCGCAGCTCAAGGCCTTGCGCCCTTGATAAGGGCCCGCCCGCGGCCATGGTTTTAGCGGCGACGCGGACGGAAGCGATGAGCAGCCCCGGCTCGGACCATCTTTCCCGGGCCAGATGGGCTCGGTTGTGGCGACCCTGGCTCTCGACCAAAAAGTCCCGGAGATCCTCTATGGGAATGAGGGGGGACTCAGCGGCGGGCACAAGGAGATCCACCGCCTCACTGGCGATGGACTCGAGATCTTCACCCGCGTCCTCCACCGAGTCCCCGTCCTCCTCCGGGAGGTCGCCGCTAGCAGCCGGCCCGTCGACTGCACGAGGTACGGCAAACGGCCCGGCCGCTCCATCCGGACCTGGCTCTGCCCCGATCCCACCCCCAGGATCGTCGGCAGAGGAGTCCCCACTGGGCTCTTTTAGAATTGGTGCTGGGTCGGGAAGCGACAGCGGAAGGGGTTCCTCCTCCGCCCCAGGAACTGGGGAACAAGGAGAGACCCGGCCATAGAAAATCCCCAGGCCCTCCAAGCGCTCCAGCTCCAAAGTAGGGGGCGAGGGTGGGTGTTACTCCCCCTCCCCGCCGCCACCCCCCGGCCCAACGTGTACAGATTAATTAAAAGCGTTAATACTTTGTATTTCTGCCGAGTCGAGCAAATCTCGGGGGATGTTGGATATTGGCTGGGCGGGCTCAGGTTCGGCCTTTTTGGCCCCGCCTGCCTCAGTCTCCGGGATGCTCGACCCGGCGTCTACGCATTCTTCCGCTGGCCCCACGCCCCCCACGACAGGCAGATCTTTCACGCCATCCCCGGGAGGCAGCGGCTGGGCAGCCTCGACTGCCTCACCCTCCCCGGGGACAGATTCCTCGTGCCTACGGCGCAGTTTGGGGGCGCTGGTGGGGGACGCGGGACACGTGGCGGGCACCGACTCCTCCGCGGAGGGATGTTGTTTCCCCCCCCGCCTCATTGGAGCGGCGCCTCCTTTTTTTCCTGGGGGGGCACGGAGACAGGGAGACACCCATGTCTGCCGAGGCCTCCCGCTCCACTCCCCCCTTTTTCTTATCTTGCCCGCGCCCGAACCCCTCTGCGGTATTAGTCAAGGGCTCGGGCACGGGCTCAGGGCACCCCGCGCTCGCCGGTGACGGGGTTGGGCCGAGCGCGGTGAACAGCTTGTCTGGCGCACTAAGGGGACCCGCCTCTAGGTGTTTCGCCTTCTTCCGCACCTTCTTTCCGGCCGGACGCTCTACCTCCCCCCCGCCGGAGGCCGTGAAAACAAAGGCCCCCGACGTGCCCACGCACCCACAGCTCCCGGCACGCGGACGCTACTAGGAGGAGGGGTGGCGGCGGCGCCAGCCTTGGCCGCCCTCGGTGGTTTGGCGGCTTTGGAGGCGGGGCAGTTCTTGCGAACGTGCCCCACCTCCCTGCAGGCATGGCACCGCACGCCGTCCGACGTCCAAAAGACGCGGTAGGCAGTCCCCTCGTGCACTACATTAAAATTGCCCTCTGTCGTCTCTTCCCGCGCCAGCCGGACAAAGAGCTGGCGGCGGAAGGAGAACACATGGCGCAGGCTGTTCTCCCTGAGGCCAAGCGGTATGGGGTTGATCCCCGACCTTACCTCCCCCAGTTGGTGTAGGTGAGGGAGGAGGAGCTCAGCGGGAACAAAGGGCGGGACGTTTGATAGAATGACCCTCTGCGCGGTGGCCTCGAGAAGGTCCACCGGCAGGAACGCCCCGCCCACCGTGAGCCCTTTTCAATGGCCAGGGACACCGTCCGCTCCGACCCCAGGAAGAACACGGCCTTCCCAGACATCTTGGAGGCTGCGACAATGGCCGAGGAGCCGACTACCCCAGCCATCGCCCGCACGCACTCCTCAATGCTCATTGTGGGGTGAGTGTAGCTCTTGACCCCGTGTTTCGTAGTTATAAGTCTGAATGGTGGCAGGGCAGCAGGTGGCGCAGGAGGTGCCGTGGATGTGGATGCCGCCTGCGCATAAGTCCTAGCTGGTCCTGCCACCGGCGTAGATGGGGTCGCCATCACGGGGTCCCTTTAAGGGCTACACCCACCCCAAAGTCACAGGCCTTAATGGTCTTTAAATGGCCTTGTTTAATAGACTGAGCAGAGGAGCTCTTAACGAGGCACACCTCTCCTCTAGTTGACAATTGGGGAGGGGCCTTGCTCCCTCTGCTCAGTTGTCTTAATTGTTTTATATTTTTCCAATCAATTTTGGAGGAAAAGGGCTCTCAGAGAGAGAGGGGAGAGACAGAGAGTAACAGAGAAAGAGAGTGGGGGGTGGGAAAGGGGGGAAACTGCGAGGGCAGGTCTCCCCTCACAGCTGTGGGTGGGTGCAATCCTCAGATGGCAAACAAAAATAGTCTTTGGGGTGGTCTTCGGGTGAGGGGAGAAGATGTCTTCACCTGGTGCAGCTGGAGCCACACAGGCATACACTCCCAACGATGTTAATTAGGGTGGATTAATTGTTTCTTCAGCCTGGTAGCTCCAGCTACCCCAGGCTAGGCAATGGGGGAGGGGTGCTTCAAAGATGTGTGGGGCCTAGTTGTAAGCAAGGCCCCCACACACACTTCCACACACACACACCCCCCGCGATGTTCCGGCCCCCGACTGGTCTTCTTTCCTCCCCCCACCGATACAGCAATGTCTTTTAGGGACTGCACCAATACACCCACCTGTAGAATGGTAGAGTCTCCCTCCTTCCACACTGGATGTTGTTGTTGGTCTTTCCCCCTCTCTCCAACTCTTTGTAGAAATGGTGAAGTTGTTCAAGTTTTCTGCTTTTTCCTCCTCTCTCTCTGGGTGAAAGTTGGTGGTGAAGCCCCTTCCTTCCTTCCTTCCTTCTCTTCCTGGGCTGATTCACAGGCCCAGCCAGGAGCAAAAGCAGCAGCTCCTTCTCTCACTGCTCACAGCTCCAACTGTTTAGGCCACGCCTCCACTGCTCCACAATTGGCCCAGGTGCAACAGGTAATGAGTACAAAAGCAGGGAGGTCCTGCTGCAACTGTATAGGATATTGGTGAGGCCGCACCTGGAGTACTGCGTGCAGTTTTGGTCACCTTACTTAAGGAAGGATATACTAGCTTTGGAGGGGGTACAGAGACGATTCACTAGGCTGATTCCAGAGATGAGAGGGTTACCTTATGATGATAGATTGAGTAGACTGGGTCTTTACTCGTTGGAGTTCAGAAGGATGAGGGGTGATCTTATAGAAACATTTAAAATAATGAAAGGGATAGACAAGATAGAGGCAGAGAGGTTGTTTCCACTGATCGGGGAGACTAGAACTAGGGGGCACAGCCTCAAAATACGGGGGAGCCAATTTAAAACCAAGTTGAGAAGGAATTTCTTCTCCCAGAGGATTGTGAATCTGTGGAATTCTCTGCCTAAGGAAGCAGTTGAGGCTAGCTCATTGAATGTACTCAAGTCACAGATAGATAGATTTTTAACCAATAAGGGAATTAAGGGTTATGGCGAGCTGGCGGGTAAGTGGAGCTGAGTCCATGGCCAGATCAGCCATGATCTTGTTGAATGGCAGAGCAGGCTCGAGGGGCTAGATGGCCTACTCCTGTTCCTAATTCTTATGTTCTTATCCCAGTCATCGATGTGCTGACTTTCCTCGCCAGGTATGTCGATGGGACAGGAAACAGCAGCGACCTGAAAGACCTCCATGGGATTTGGTCCAGAAAGCGCCAGATCCAGGTCACCATGAAAGTGGACACCAGCGGAACCATCCTGCACCCCGCCTCCAGCTTCGCCATCGGAGGAAGTCGGGGCTACATGGTGTACGCTGGCCAACCCAACGGGAAGGCAGGCTACCAGACAAAAGACTGTAAATAGACCAAGTGCTGCAACCTGTAGAGTATGAGAGGAAGCTTGCAGGGAACATTAAAATGGACTGCAAAAGCTTCTATAGATATGTAAAGAGAAAAAGATTTGTAAAAACAAACATAGGTCCCCTGTAGTCAGAATCGGGGAAGTCATAACTGGGAACAAAGAATGGCAGACCAATTGAACACAAACAACCTTTCGGATATAAAAGGGGTCAGAGGGTCTAGTGAGAAGGAGGAACTGAGGGAAATCCTTATTAGTTGGGAAATTGTGTTGGGGAAATTGATGGGATTGAAGGCCGATAAATCCCCAGGGCCTGATGGTCTGCATCCCAGAGTACTTGAGGAGGTGGCCTTGGAAATAGTGGATGCATTGACAGTCATTTTCCAACATTCCATAGACTCTGGATCAGTTCCTATGGAGTGGAGGGTAGCCAATGTAACACCACTTTTTAAAAAAGGAGGGAGAGAGAAAACAGGGAATTATGGACCGGTCAGCCTGACATCGGTAGTGGGTAAAATGATGGAATCAATTATTAAGGATGTCATAGCAGTGCATTTGGAAAGAGGTGACATGATAGGTCCAAGTCAGCATGGATTTGTGAAAGGGAAATCATGCTTGACAAATCTTCTGGAATTTTTTGAGGATGTTTCCAGTAGAGTGGACAAGGGAGAACCAGTTGATGTGGTGTATTTGGACTTCCAGAAGGCTTTCGACGAGGTCCCACACAAGAGATTAGTGTGCAAAGTTAAAGCACATGGGATTGGGGGTAGTGTGCTGACGTGGATTGAGAACTGGTTGTCAGACAGGAAGCAAAGAGTAGGAGTAAATGGGTACTTTTCAGACTGGCAGGCAGTGACTAGTGGGGTACCGCAAGGTTCTGTGCTGGGGCCCCAGCTGTTTACATTGTACATTAATGATTTAGATGAGGGGATTAAATGTAGTATCTCCAAATTTGCAGATAACACTAAGTTGGGTGGCAGCGTGAGCTGCGAGGAGGATGCTATGAGGCTGCAGATTGACTTGGATAGGTTAGGTGAGTGGGCAAATGCATGGCAGATGAAGTATAATGTGGATAAATGTGAGGTTATCCACTTTGGTGGTAAAAACAGAGAGACAGACTATTATCTGAATGATGACAGATTAGGAAAAGGGGAGGTGCAACGAGACCTGGGTGTCATGGTACATCAGTCATTGAAGGTTGGCATGCCGGTGCAGCAGGCGGTTAAGAAAGCAAATGGCATGTTGGCCTTCATAGTGAGGGGATTTGAGTACAGGGGCAGGGAGGTGTTACTACAGTTGTACAGGGCCTTGGTGAGGCCACACCTGGAGTATTGTGTACAGTTTTGGTCTCCTAACCTGAGGAAGGACATTCTTGCTATTGAGGGAGTGCAGCGAGGGTTCACCAGACTGATTCCCGGGATGGCGGGACTGACATATCAAGAAAGACTGGATCAACTTGGCTTGTATTCACTGGAGTTCAGAAGAATGAGAGGGGACCTCATAGAAACGTTTAAAATTCTGACGGGGTTAGACAGGTTAGATGCAGGAAGAATGTTCCCAATGTTAGGGAAGTCCAGAACCAGGGGACACAGTCTAAGGATAAGGGGTAAGCCATTTAGGACCGAGATGAGGAGAAACTTCTTCACCCAGAGAGTGGTGAACCTGTGGAATTCTCTACCACAGAAAGTTGTTGAGGCCAATTCACTAAATATATTCAAAAAGGAGTTAGATGTAGTCCTTAATATTAGGGGGATCAAGGGGTATGGCGAGAAAGCAGGAATGGGGTACTGAAGTTGCATGTTCAGCCATGAACTCATTGAATGGTGCTGCAGGCTCGAAGGGCCGAATAGCCTACTCCTGCACCTATTTTCTATGTTTCTATAATCTTTGTGGTCTGGCTGGGCATCTCTATAAAAACTGCCCCAAACGCAACTTCAGCTATGCGCAGGCGGCAAAGAACATTGCACGAGAGGAGGAGGAAGCTGAGGAACACAATGCTCCAGAGGAGATCTACACCCTCCTCCTGACCGACACGGAGGGCAAAGAAGTAACTGCCCTCGTGGTTTCTGAACAAGTCAGGGAGGACGAGAAGCCTGCTACGGCGAGCTGCAAGACACCAGCACCCAGCAGTGAAGCTCTCCCCCAGCGCACCGAGTCCACGTACGAGGAGACAGCAGATGCTGAAGCGGGATGGGAGACTATCTAAAAAAAAGGCCCATAAGCATAGGAAAAGAAGCAGGCAAGGGCCCCTGCTGAAACGAAAGGGAAGAGGCGGCTAACATCCACGACAGACAGCAGCAACATCTGCTCGTCTGATGACGAAAGGTGAGACAAGACCCCTCACTACCGCCACCAGAACAAGCGGAAAAACGCCAACCCAGGCAACTGAAAGCAGTGAAGCAACCAGCGCAGCCCCGCTCCGAGAACCCGGGAGCAGCGAAGTGCCCAGTGCATACGAGCTCCGGAATACTGGGAGCGAAGAAGCGACAAGCGCAGCCCAGCTCCGGAATACCGGGAGCGATGCAGCGACCGAAGCAACCCAGCTCGAGAACGTTGTGAGTGATGAAAAGAGGGAACCACCAACACCAGGCGAGGACAGTGAAGAGGACATATCGGACTTTCTGACAAATCTGCAGCAGTCCCCTGGTCGAAACACTCCCACGGCAGAGGATGACCAGTATGCCAGCCCAGGTGAAGTAGACTTTTATAGTGTTAATCTATGCATGCAGGAACTGGCCACTGGGCAGGTCTCCGACGTAAAGGACAGTTTATTTGAAATGTAAATGTTTTGAACTGTAACCTGTAACTTAAATATGGATTTAAAAATTGCATCTATTAACGTGCGTAGCGTAAAATCCACTACGCGAGGTGTTTCCACCTTGAGGTACCTCGCCAAGGTCAAAGCAGACCTGCTGTTCCTGCAGGAGTGCAGTCTGCCGCACTTCAGCAGTTATCGGCAGTGGTCACGATGGTGGGCCCATGGACCATCCGTATGGTCAGGAGGCAACGACTGCCGGTCCTCAGGCCTGGGCATTCTGCTGCGGGGAGGCCACTTCACCATCACCGAAGTTAAGGAGGTGGTGGGTGGCCGCCTCCTCATCGCAGATGTAATGTACAAAAATTCCCCTCTAAGGCTAATTAACGTGTATGCCTCGCCTCTCAGAAGCGAGCGGCTGGCCCTCTTCCATAGGTCCCTCTGCTGCAGGCAACGTCCAGGCCAGTCATTCTGGGCGGTGACTTCAACTGCATCATCGATGCGGCTGGACGATCCAGCAGAGCCGACAGCAAGCTGGACACCACGTCCAGACTCCTGATGGACGCGGTAAAAGACGCCAAGCTGTGCAACGTTGTCAGCAACCCTGCAGACGGAGCACCGCGCAGATACACCTGGTCGAGACCAGACGGGTCTATCTGTTCGAGAACAGACTTCCTCTTTGTGTCCCTCACGCTCAAGGTCAGATCCACCGACGTCACGCCGGTGTTCTTTTCTGACCACTGCCTACTGGCCGACTGTCGCCCACAGGAAAACCAGAAAGTTGGCAGAGGGATCTGGAAGCTGAACGTGAAACTGGTGACTCCAGAAAACGTGGAGGAACTCAAGAGGGATTACAAAGGTTGGAGAACCATAAAACCCCTCTGTGATTCCCCGATGCACTGGTGGGAAACAATCAAGACAAACATCAAGAGGTTCTTCATCCTCAAAGGTGTTCAGGAGGCGAGAGGGAGACAGAGGGAATTGTCTAACTCCAGAAGAGCATGCAAAACCTGCTTCTGTTGCAGTCGATGGGGATCAATGTCGCGGAGGAACTCGAAGAGGTGAAGGGCCAGCAAGCCTCACTCTTTGCCTCAGAGTCCTCCAAAATCATTTTCCGCTCCAGAGTCCGCTCCGTCGAGCAGGATGAGACGTGTTCGCGTTTCTTCTTCCAAAAGGTACACAAGGGGAGATCTGTGATCACCAGCCTAAAGGAAGAAGACGGTTCTGTGACGTCTTCGCAGCCTGACATGCTGAGGATCAGCAAATCCTTCTATGCCAGGCTGTATGACGTCAAGCCCACAGACCACGCGGCCTCCCAGTAGTTCCTGTCATCTATCACGGAGGTCCTAGACGACAGCGAGCGGGAGAGTCTGGACCACCCGTTAACTCTGGACGAGCTGACAAAGGCCGTCCGGTCCTTCGAGATGAATAAAACCCCCGGAAGCGACGGCTTACCGGTTGAGTTGTATTCGGCTTTGTGGGACCGGATGGGCCCCGACCTGCTGGAAGTGTACGGGGGTATGCTTCTGGCCGGCAGCATGTCAGAATCGATGAGGAAAGGCATCATCACCCTCATCTACAAGCAGAAGGGGGAGAGGGAGGAAATCAAAAACTGGTGGCCCATTTCGCTGCTCAATGTGGACTACAAGATGCTGTCAAAGGTCATCGCCAACAGGGTCAAGTCTGCTCTTGAACTGGTAATTCACCCGGACCAGACCTGCGCTGTCCCCGGCAGGAAGATCTCTGATAGCCTCGTGCTACTCAGGGATACGATCGCCTACGTGTGGGACAGGGGGGTGGACACCTGCTTAATCAGCTTAGAACAGGAGAAGGCCTTTGACAGGATATCGCACACGTACCTGATGGACGTGCTCTCCAAAATGGGGTTTGGGGAGGGTATCCGCAATTGGATCCAACTGCTCTACAGAGACATCAGTAGCGCAGTTCTAATCAACGGGTGGGAAACTGAAAGCTTTCTGATCAGATCTGGAGTCAGGCATGGCTGTCCTCTCTCGTCTGTCTTGTTTGTGTGTTGTATCGAGCCCTTTTCCGGGTCCATCAGGGAGGATGCGGGCATTAGAGGGGTGATGATCCCAGGCAGCGGAGGCGCTCAGGTCAAGACTTCCCTGTACATGGACGACATTGCCATCTTTTGCTCGGATCCGCAGTCGGTCCGCAGATTGCTCACAATCTGCGACCAGTTTGAACTGGCCTCGGGAGCGAAGGTCAATCGAAGCAAAAGCGAGGCCATGTTCTTTGGCAACTGGGCTGACCAATCCTTTATTCCCTTCACCGTTAAGCCAGATTACCTGAAGGTGTTGGGAATATGGTTCGGAGCGGACGGGGCGTGCGCCAAAAACTGGGAAGAGCGTATCGCCAAAATGAAGCAAAAACTGGGATGGTGGAAGCAGCGCTTCCTTTCCATGGCAGCAAAGAACCTGGTCATCAGGAGTGAGGTGCTCTCAGTGTTGCTGTACGTGGCGCAGGTCTGGCTCATCTCATGCTCCTGTGCCGCGGCAGTCACCCGGGCCGTCTTCCACTTTGTCTGGAGGTCCAAAATGGACCGTGTCCGCAGAGACACAATGTACAAATCTCTGGACAGTGGAGGAAAGGATGTTCCGAACATGCCCGCATCCTGATGGCCACCTTTGTGTGCGGCTGCATCAAGCTGTGCACAGACCCCCGGTACGCAAACACCAAGTGTCACTACGTGCTGAGTCCCCGGTGTTGCGAAGGATGGGCCTGACCATGCTGCCGCGAAATGGCCCCACCAGCTGGACCATGCCTGTCCACCTGTCCTTCGTGGAAAAGTTTTTCACAAAAAAAGTTTGACCACAAAGCCATAAAACAGTGGTCAGCACGTAAGGTCCTGGACGCCCTACGAAAGGAGAGGGTGGACCCTGTCGGGTGTTTCCCTGAGCAGACTGTCGAACTCGTTTGGCAGAATGTCTCATCGCCAAAGCTTTCACACAAGCACCAAGATGTAGCTTGGGGTTGGCGGTGAGGAGGGCTCTACCCGTCAGAGCGTTCATGCACAGCCGGCGTCTCAGCAGCACGGCACGGTGCCCGAGTCGGCTGCAGGGCGGACAAGACTGTCACCCACCTCCTTCAGGATTGCGCCTTTGCAAGGCAGGTCTGGAAAGAGATGCAGTGGTTGCTGTCGAGGTTCATCCCGAGCAGCTCCGTAACACAGGACTCTGTGCTCTATGGGCTGTTCCCAGGGACACATACTGAGACAGACATCACCTGCTGCTGGAGGGCCATCAACTCGGTGAAAGACGCACTTTGGTCTTGCCGAAACTTACTGGTCTTCCAGGGCAAGGAGATGTCCACGTCTGCGTGTTGCAGACTGGCGCAATCCAAGATCCAGGACTACGTGCTGAGGGACATACTAAAAATTGGTGCAGCCGCCGCAAATGCACGGTGGGGAAGAGCCAGTTTAAAGCCCTTCCGCCATGGTAAACCCAGGGGCTGGTATCAGTATAAAACTCCCCTCGGGCTGCAATGGTAAACCTTTTGTATACATAGAACACCATGATCTGCAAACACCTATGTAGTGCCATGTATATTGCAAGTTCTGTTGCGTAATGCATGTTGTACCGCATGGTGACACATGTAATGTAACTTGATGAACGTACCGCAATGTTTACTGGATTGTATGAATTATACCTTGAAATGTAAAGTAAAGAAATGTATCGAACGGAACTGCGGTTAGCATCCAAATGTAATGTATGGAATTGCTGACTGCATCCAAATGTACTGAACTGCTTTTGAATGTATTGTGCACATTTTTATATGAATAAGGTATATTTTGAAATTTAAAAAAAATCCCTTTAATTTCAGGTGCCCAACAGATGTATTGAAATGGGACGCTTGAAGAAGGGCTTCCGAAACACGCAGAAAGCACTGCATGCGTATAGTAATGCAACCTGGATATGAGTCTATGCAGTTCACCAATCCAAAAGCCACCATTAAACGAGTGAAATATATACACGTAATTAATTTCTGGTTCACAGGAAGCAATTGTGAGGCAGACCCAACTGTACCTGACTGCAGGAAGTCAACAGCATTCCATTGAAACATCTATTTATGCCTGCAGTTTTCCATTTAATATACAGCATTTCATATCAGTGGTTGTTAATAAGGTCTTCACAAAAGAAGCAGAGAGTTAGCTTCTGCAGGGATATGAAACTGGTGTTTAGATGCAAGTGGCCAAGAACATCTTACAAGCCAGCTGACCGCAACACCACCACCAAAACAATGAAGACCTTCTGAGACCTGTTGGATTTATTTGAATGAACGGTTCCATGATGTAGAATATTTTCAACGTTGGCTGCAATTACTGCAATAGCAAATCTGAAACAAATTAATATCGCCCGGGATGTGGAATATCACCATATAACTTCAATATATCTGCTACGCTTATATATGTGTGTTTGCTTCTCTCGCTCACACACACACACTTTTGATTGACGCAGCTATTTTGGCCAAACCCCAAGGTCTCAAAACGTAGCGTCAACACTTTCAATTGCCAGATGCACTCAGTAGCTCAGAGAAGACGCAGATCGCACGCTGCTCTGGTATCGCAGTATGCAACCCCGAATTTGACAAAATGGTTCAATGTGATCACTAAAATCGGATGCAGCAAAAAAAAATAAAAGTACCGTGCAATATCGTCGTAGAAGGGGTAATTTACAGATCCAAGGCAGCGTCGGGTGTAATCGAACTACGGAGCCGAACTGGATTACTCAAGAGTGCAAAGTGGGACAGAAAAGTTTGCGATTCTTTGCAGTGCCAATTGTGTGGGACTTTGCTGGATTCATATACTTCACCTGTGCTTTTAGTAACAGGGGACAGTCAAAACTGCACTTTGCATTACGCTGGAAGTAAGTATTTGTGCAATTAACGATAAAGTGAACAACCAAAAAAACTTGATGTTATTAGAACTCGGCGAAAGCTTCCGATCACTAGCATTACTTTAGCTCCCACATGTTGGGAGCCCAGTTCTCTGTTCGTGACTCTCCTGTCCCCGGGAATAGTTTGCTTCTGTTCGGTCTCAGTTGAAACTGGGGAGGGGAAATAAAGGAATCAATATACTTTTTTTTGGAAACAGCGGATCGTGTTTACTGTACGTATCTACTTATGGCCGCTTCTAAATAATTATTACCTAAATCAACCGACCAACAGAAATTGAGCTGCGGGATCTACGTTCGAGAACATTTCTGCAGATCCACGGGTCGGGCTGAACAGGTTTCATTCCAGCAATTATCAATTAAAAACCAGGAATACGGTTGTCACACAACATTTGCTGGAATTGCAATTGGGAAATCGTTGTGCAATTGGAATTAAAAAGCTACCTATCACTGAATCCAGTCTCGCTTAAAAGTGTGCTACTGACTGCAGTAATTCGAAAGGGGAAAAAATACGCGAACGCACGATTGCAGTGCAAATAACCTGTCACGGATGTGAAAGAAGCAGGGCGGAGTTAATATATGGGATTGCATAGTGTTAATTTTTTTTAGACGTGAAACGAAATGATTTAAACACATGATTTAATTATATGGCCATGTGTGGAAAAAGTAATGCTGGCAACAACCACTGATTGTAATCAAACTGCAAGTAGTCTCAATTTGTTTGTGAGCTATGAAAAACTCATTGATATAATTGCAAGTGAGGAGGAAGAAGAAGAAAAATGAATCAAGTAACGGGATTTTGAGCATTATTTTTCCAGCTCTTCCAATTTTGGAAGTCGTCAGTCAATACTTGCATTTTAACGGGGGGAAACATTCTACAATAATAAAAAAAATAGTTTTTTTGGGGGGTAAAAAAATTAAAGATAACCCCCCCCTCCCCGAAAGCACTATGGAGACCGAAAGCCTTTCTGGGAATTACAACGCGCGACCGGCCGTGCTGGAAGCGGTGGGCGTGCAACGCCAGGGGGCGGCGTTCCAGAGCGTCTTCCAAGCGGTGTGCGCGCGCGAGCACAGCCTGATGCGCGACGCCGAGCTGGCGGGCGCGAGCAGGCCCTACCAGCCGGAGCGCGCGGAGGGCGACAGCTTTGGCGCCTTTTACGATGCGGCGTGCCGGCAGACCGTCGCCATTTTGAGTCAGCAAACGCCGCTGCACCAGCAGGAACAAGAGGAGGAGGAAGAGGCGGCGGGCGGCTACGGGCATTCGCCGTTCGTCGTCCGGACGCTCTTCAACGCTTGCCCCGACCGCGACAAGGCCAGCGACTGCCGCCACGACTTGGAAGATCGCGACTTGGCCGCCGGCTATTCGCCAGAGAGCGAGTTCCGAGGCAGCTGCTCGTACTCACTGACCAGCGACACGGCCCGGGAGCTTTGCAAAGCCGTCTCGGTCTCCATGGGCCTCAACATCGACAGCAATGAGCTGGGGGAACTGCAGTCGCCCTACGGCCCGAGCAAGCGGGACTGCATGTTCGCCTTCCCTCCCGGCGGCACGGCTATTGGCGCCGACACCAAGATGGCAGTGCCCAGCGGCAGCCCATGCCCCGGCTCCCAAAGCCTCAGGCAGACCAACAGGCTGGAGGCGGGGGATGAGCTCGACAGAGGCGGACTCGGGGAGACGGAAAGCAGCGTGTTTCCCGCAGAGTATGAACTCGCGCATTCGGGAAGGGAGGCAATTTGTAGCGGGCTAGTTGAAGACCCCAATGTTCACGAACGTATCGCCAGGGCCCAAGCAGCCAAATCCATTGGCAGCGACGGTCAGGCGACCGATTATACCGACAAGGATCATAAGCAATGCCAGTTTGACAAAATGTTTGCAACGAACTATGGTCACGGTCGCCCTTCCTGTGGAGAAAGCACCTTGTACAACCTGTCAGAGAGAGCTTGCTTTCGAGATGCCGAGAACTGTGTCCTTCATAATGGCAGCCAGTGCCATGCCCAGTTTGGTGTTGCTGCAAGCATTAAAATTAAAATAGAAGAACCCGACCCCATGGACAACCGCAAAGAGTTTGCTTCTCAGTGTAGATACTCGGACTGCCCAACCACCCCACTTTATGGATCCACTCCGTCTTGGCGTTATGTTGAGAAGGGAAGTTTAGAGAATGACTATGGCGATTCTTCTGAATATCCAAGAAACGCGTTAGCACTTCGGGATAATGTTATTACATCTGAATCATGGTACTCAAGTGGACTGCTGGATAGAGGGCCACATCCAGCTTCAGGCCATATTAAAAGTGAAATGGATAGTTGGATCGATGGATACTACAACATACGGTAAGTCTGTGCCAATTGATAATACAAGTAGAAGGAATGTTTAATGGGGTATACACATTTGTTGATGGGGAGCTCAAGTGAAGATGTGAATTATGAAGTTCATGATTGCAGTTAGCTAGGTTTCAGCATTTGGAAAAAATGTATATGGATAATAACTTTACTTAGTTTGAATGTGTCTATTGTATTACAGGAATATGTTTCATTATATTTGATCTGCCTGTTGCCTCAGCAGTTATTGTCAGCAAACATTTAGATAATCTGCTTTGGTGAGAATAATGCATGAAATTCATTAGACCATGTCAAGTCCAAATATTAATGTTTCTTAGTAAATTTGGGAGCTGGCATGAACATTTAGCTCTGTTGGCAATATAATTATCAGGAATTAATATATATTCCAATTCACAGTAGTCACACTACTTCAGTTAATCTGACAAGATGCAAGTAGAGTACCACACCTTAATTGTTCCTGAATATAGCAGTATTATGACAGTACTGGAGGATCTAGACTAGTTGTAATCTTGATGCTTTTGTGTGTGTGGGATATTTTCATACTGTACTGTGTGTAATGTAAGGTTTTTACATTGAGAAAACTTGTATCTAAATAACATGTATGCATAACCAAGTCCAGGGCTAGCTCTACTGTAACCACAATCCCATTTCAAAAGAAAATCTGTGTTTACATACAAAACTTTTCTATTGTGTATTTTTTAAGAATGAGCAGCTGTGTTGTGAATATAAATCCAAACATTTTGACACAGATTTTTGGCATTAACAGTATGAAAATCATTACATTTACTGGAAATTTTAGTGATTTCATTATGAATGTTATTGATGAAGTGCAATGGTAGATTCATGAGAAAAACAATCAATTCAAACGGGGAGGAACTTGAGATGTATAAAATTATGAGGGGCCTAGATATAGTGGATAGGAACGACCTATTTCCCTTAGCAGAGGGGACAATAAGTAGTGGGCATAGATTTAAAGTAGTTGATAGAAGGATTAGAGGGGAGATGAGGAAACATTTCTTCACCCAGAGGGTGGTGGGGGTCTGAAACTCTGCTTGAAAGGGTGGTAGAGGCAGAAACCCTCATCACATTTTTGGATGTGCACTTGAAGAGCGATAATGTACAGGGCTATGGATCTGGTGCTCAAAGTGGGATTAAGCTGGGTAACTCTTTTTTGACCGGTACAGACACGATGGGCTGAATGGCCTACTTCTGTTATAATTTTCTATAATTCTATGAACTGTTTACTGGATCATTTTTTTTCCAGTTCTGGTACTTGATTGAATGCAATGCAGGCCATTGGGGATGAAGGTATTTTGTTACAGTTGGCTGACTGAAAGAAATGTGGGCAGTCTCGCTTTAGTTCTAAGCAGACCTAAACCGAAAACATAAAACCAGCTTGCAATTACCAATATGTTTTTATTAACACAAAAACGAATCAGTCTCTAATTTGAAATTAACAAACTTTTTCCCTTTGGCAGCTTTATTCTATGGTCCTTCACTCTGTCTGCCTATCTATCATTTTTGCATTTGCTCTGTGTCTAGCACATGGAAAAGTGTCTGTCAGTAGGGTGTGAAGCATGCTGATTGCTTTTTAGTGATTGGCTCAAAGTTTACAAATACTTAAGCATTATAAAACACACACTGAGCACATTGTAGTCTGTTCAGAAATTCCCATCCACAAGGAAGTGTCATGACTAGGGATTGTTGTTTATTTGACCTACCAGGGATTTTCAGTTTAAGCTACAATAAATATGTTCCTGATATGAACTTGTGTTCGGGATTTTAAGGGTTAATTTTAAACGGTCCGGCATCCTTTCTGTCACTTAGACATGGAGAAGTAGACTGGTGACATTGGTATGTTAATGAACTGACTGGGAATTAAATGATCCAGCCATTGATACTCTTTCCCATAATTATCTGGGACAATAGGTAATTTGTTATTTCATTTCATACAAGCTGGTGGGGGAAACTGTGTTCTTGCTGTGTATGCAGCATGAGATTGACTGGCAGAAATTCATTCTTGAAAGAACAGTAACTGGTTCAATTGGAAACTCTACTGGTCAAGTCTGGAAAGAAGTCATGGGTTCAACTGACAAACTTCCTATCCAGAGAAGCTGCAAAAAACCTCAAATTTTCGAAGTCAGTTTGTAAGGACTGCGAAAGCCATAAGAAATGAGCTGACAGGATTCATTGATAGGGTTGATCAAAGCCAAGTGATTAACTAGAGCATGAATTGTGATGGTGTGATGTGTTTTTTTGTATTTATAAGGAATGACTAAATTTAGAGTCTTTCATTAAGGATGAAATTATTATGTATATTGATGAGGAGAAAATAGTTAGAAGTAGCCAGTTAGATGATTGCAGTGTGCAGTATTGTGCTCCACACTATAGAAGGATATTGAGACTTTATAGTTGCAGTGATTCAAGCGGAAGTGTCTTGACATTATTCAAGGAAGAGCAAAAAATTCTGTGTGCTCTCATCCAATACAGTAGCACCAAAAACAGATTAACTGATCACCTCATTGCTGCTTGTGGGAACTGACCATGCAAACTGGTTGCTGTGTTTGCCTACAAAATAACACATGCTACAATTCATGTTTTGTGAAGTGCTTTGGGATGTTTCTGAGATTTAAAAAATTCTATATAAATGCAAGTTCTTTGTTCTTTACATTTTTGGCTTGAACTACCATCAACTATTCTCAAATGGGCAATGTGTTTACATGAAAGAATTATTGCAAGGTGACAGCACCTTAATTCTGCTCTGGAGAACAGTAGAAGTTTACTTGACTAGCTGGATTGATGCACTTACTAATACAAACTGAAGGTACTGTAAAATCCCAATTGACAGCAGTAATGAAAATACATCAAAAACTAATTCTATTTTTGGTGAATTCATGGGAAATTTTTGAAGGATGAAATCAATTTTACTGACAAATGCCAGTACCTTTTAAGGTTTGAAAGTTATCATACACAGTCTTTGTCTTTGAATGAGTTGAAGCCTTACATAAATTTAAAAATTGTTCTTTTCTTCTTTGTTATCGGTATCTGAGCGACGTGGCAAGACTGCATTTATTACCACTCCTAGTTGTTCTGAGAAGGTGCTGGTGAGCCTTGTCCTTCAACCACTGCAGTCCTTGTAGTGATGACGGTCCTACATTTATATTGGGGAGGGAATTTCAGGATATTAAGCTGGTGACAATGAAGGAGCAGCAATTTATGTCCAAGGCAGGGTGTGTGTGACTTGCAGTTAATGGTGGTCTCACATTGCTATTCCAGCCCTTGTTGGTAGAGGTCGCAATGGAGAGAGGTACTATTGAAGTAACCTTGCTGAGTTGCAGTGCATCCTGCAGATTGTACATATTGCAGCCGCAGTGAACTGATGGTGGACGGAGTGGATATTAAGTTCATGGGCATGATCAAGCGAACTGCTCTGTCATGGGTGTTGTTGAGCATCTTGAGTGTGATTGCAGCTGCACATATCTAGATGAGTAGTGAGTATTCCATCACACTCCTGATTTGAGCCTTGTGGATGGTAGGAATACTTTGAGAGGTCAGGAGGTGAGGCTTTTATTGCATAGTACCCAGCTTCTGTCCTGCTCTTGTAGCCATACTGTTGATATATCTGGTCCAGTTAAGCTGGTCACTGGTGACTTCCCAGATGTTGATAGTGAGGGACATGGCGATGGTTGTGCCATTGAAGGTCAATGGGAGATGGCTGGGTTTTCTCTTGCTTGAGATGCCTTTTACTTGGCAAATAGCAGCCCATGCTTGGCATGCACTGCTTCATTATCAAGAGTCGTAAATGGATTTGAGCACTGTTGAATCACCAGTGATCTGCCCTACTCTTGAACTTATCACAGGAAGATCGTTGGTAAAGCAACTAAAGCTGGTTGGACTGAGGACGCTTCCATATGCAAATTCTGCAGAGATGTTCTGAGGTAGAGTTGATTGGCCTTCACCAGCACAACCACCATCTTTTTTGTGTCCAGTATAACTTCAGCCACTTGAGGGCTTTCTTTTTGAACCCCATTGAGCTCCGTTTTGCTAGGTCTCCTTGGTGCCGTACTCAGTCGAATGCTGCCTTGATGTCGAGAGCAGCTATTTCAAGTTTCTATTCAATCCCACGGGGGAAAACTACCATTCATGTTCCAACTAAAATCAGGTACAAGTTTAGTTTTTTGAGACATGAATGGCACTTCGTCCCATTTGATTGAATAGAAACATGAAATAGCAAAAAAGCGAATGGGCCAGATTTTGCTGTCAAAATAACGGTGAGGCTAATGGTGGTCGCCATTATTTCTGCATAAATGGGACAGCAACATCAGGCGAGGAGCAGATGCATGGTTAAATGCAAATATCCAAAAATTGCTGTCCAAGCTGCGCCGTTCCTCTGTTAGCTTCACGAAAACGTCATTTCGCTGGCTGCCTCACTGTTAACATGCATTGAATGACGTGAAGTTACTGTATTTCTTTCTTTGCGTGGTAGATACAAACTAAACTTGCCGCATTATTTTAGGGCTAGTAATTACAAGTGTAAGTACCATTTTAACAATGTGATAAGTGTAAATGACTGCTAATCAACCTTTTCGGCATTGAAAATTAACCATTGCAAGTATGGAATCTCATTCCTCCAGGTTTTGAATTTTTCGGGGAGATTTAAAAAATGTCAAATTTTTAACTTTTTTTCTTTCTTTCCCTATGTCTCTTTTCTCTCTCTCAATCCACTCTTTCTTTCTCTCGTTATTTCATTTTCTGACATTGAATTTACCTCTTTCCTTATGCTTATTTCCCAGTCCATAAATCTCATTGGTTACAGAGACAACCCGGTTGATTGCCTAGTCACTCGGTTCCCAGATGTCTTGTCTTTCTCAGTGCGCTGTTATCAGCCTCCACTTTCAGGAGCTTTGTGGGCAAAAATGTTTTGTGCTGGAGGGTGTAGGGGAACGTCTGGCTAGATTTTGCTGTTGGTTAATGACCTCTTTCACCAATATCTTCTATTTGCTGCTAATTTATCATCATCATAGGTAGTCCCTCATAATTGAGGAAGACTCGCTTCCACTCCTGAAGTGAGTTCTTTGGTGGCTGAACAGTCCAATACGAGACTCTGTCACAGACTCTGCTAATTTAACCCAGCCATCAATTAAGATGTGGGCATAAAAATCACAAGGAATAATTCTGTTAAAAATGTTTTGATAGAACATAAGAAATAGGGGCAAGAGTAGGCCATATGGCCCCTCGAGTCTGCTCCGCCATTTAATACGATCATGGCTGATCCGATCATGGACTCCGGTCCACTTCCCTGTCCGCTCCCCATAACCCCTTATTCCCTTATCGGTTAAGAAACTGTCTATCTCTGTCTATCTGACCCAGTTTCCACAGCTCTCTGAGGCAGCGATTTCCACAGATTTACAACCCTCTGAGAGAAGAAATTCCTCTTCATCTCAGTTTTAAATGAGCGGCCCCTTATTCTAAGATTATACCCCCTAGTTTTAGTCTTCCCCTATCAGTGGAAACATCTTCTCTGCATCCATCTTGTCAAGCCCCCTCATAATCTTATACGTTTCGATAAGATTACCTCTCATTCTTCTGAATTCCAATGAGTAGAGGCCCAACCTACTCAACCTTTCCTCATAAGTCGGCCCCCTCCTATCCGGAATTAACCTAGTGAACCTTCTCAGAACTGCTTTCAAAGCAAGTATATCCTTTCTTAAATATGGAAACCAAAACTGCACGCAGTATTCCAGGTGTGGCCTCACCAATACCCTGTACAACTGTAGCAAGACTTCCCTACTTTTATACTCCATCCCCTTTGCAATAAAGGCCAAGATTCCATTGGCCTTCCTGATCACTTGCTGTTACCTGCATACTAACCGTTTGTATTTCATGCACCAGGACCCCTCGGTCCTGCTGTACTGCAGCACTTTGCAATTTTTCTCCATTTAAATAATAACTTGCTCTTTGATTTTTTTTTCTGCTAAAGTGCATAAGCTCACACTTTCCAACATTATACCCCATCTGCCAAATTTTTGCCCACTCACTTAGCCTGTCTATGTCTTTTTGCAGGTTTTTTGTATCCTCCTCAAACATTGCTGACAATACAAAGATGGGAGGAAAAGCAAACGTGGCTACATTACACTCGATCCCTTCATCTGTCAATATAGATTGTAAATAGTTGGGGTCCCGGCACTGGTCCCTGCGGCATTCACTAGTTACTAATTGCCAACCCGAGAATGAACCATTTATCCCAACTCTCTCTTGTTTTCTGATAGTTAGCCAATCCTCTATCCATGCTAATATATTACCCCCAACCCCGTGAACTTTTATCTTCTGCAGTAACCTTTTATGTGGCATCTTGATCATGATGTCAGACGTTGAATGGATAACCCTTTCCTTCCCACATGGTATAAGTCTGCATTTCATAGTTGGAACCTTTAGTTTGTTTTTGTTCTCTGTTGTAAGACATCCTGCTTGGTAGGTTCTGGGGAGGGGAGAAATTTAGGGTGGAATTTTAACTGGGAGCAGGGTTTGGGCAAGCAGGGGGCAGGTTAAAATACCCTAAAGTGTCTGGTCATACAAGTTTAATAATGTGTAAAGTGTAGTGAGCATTTATATTGCAGTGAAATGTTTGTGGTGCATGTCTTTGATTAGTGTAGCCCCTACCTGATTCATCTTTGTAGCCTTGATTTGAAGAGATTGGTGAGATGTTTTTTTCAAGACTTGCAAAGTAAACCTAGGATGGGTAATTTCCTCTCATTTCAGGTTGTCCATCAGTCCTTCTGTGACTTGTTTCAGGGCAGTGGGATGTCTTGTTAATATTTAGAGTTCCCTATGCAACAACCAAAAATAGGAAGGGGACTGTAAAGAATTTCTCCTATGTTGGACCTATTGCAGTCCCTCATTAGTGACCCATGTGGGGTTTGGTTACCATCTTGTGTTTGTTGTTCAAATGTTTGCTTTACATATATTGTGCATTTGTGCATTAGCATGGGATAAAATCACCTGTATTAGAGCATACATCAGTATAGTGTAAACACTAATTTTAACCACCACCCCAGACAAAGAGGGCAGGAGAAACAACTCCCATTGAATTGCCTTTAGTGGAGTGAATCAGAGTCTGGTATGAGTATTGTTTATATACCTTCAGTAATCAATGCAGTTATTTAGATTTTACTACACAGATAAAGTTAACTTCAATAATTAGCTAAGGTCTTGGTTTTGCTACATTGCTTTGGAAAATTGATTGTTGTCTTTGCCTATGTTGGAATTTGCAGATCAGAGTAAATCACACCTAAATTAAATGTAATGACAATTTAGCTTAAGCCAGTAAGTGGAGCTGAAATTATCAATGGGAGGAAGAGTTGGAAGTCCTTTCTTCCCTAATTTTAGCAAAAAGGTTTGTATAAGGTGGTGGTTTTTGTTTTATATTCGCTGACTTTTTTTTTGGCTGAAATTAGCAAACAGAAGAATTTCACCACACTGAGATATGTGTGATTCACAAAAATAGAAGATACTAATCTAGACTTTTTGCTTGCCTCCTACTGCTTCTTTGGTAGATCAGGGAAGGAGATCAAAAGTACCTGCCTCCTTGTTCCCCCTCATTTTCTGCTATTGAGGCCTGGCAGCAGAGGATATAGCTGCCCATCCATGAAACTCAAACCACAGGAGTACGTCCTCTGATATTTTTTGTGATTTGTGTCCTTTCAACGCTGGCTACCATAGACACCTGTTGGGAGAAGCCTAGACATCTGGGCCTGACAGTGGTGAAGACAATTATTTTGGCATCAGGACCTATGCAAATAGTGACAGAGTGTGGCCTTGTACAGGCTAAAGAGGAGAATCATAATTTAAAAATAAACAATTTTGGCAGGACTGCTTGCCAGAGGCTGAGGAAACCCCCTACTGTAGGTAAGTGACTGCGGCAGGCAGAAATTACCGAGCCCTCCAAGTTGCATCCCAATCAATGGGGGATGGAGGTGGCGAATTGGGCAGGACTAGGACAGTAAGTATGGATGTGAGAAATAGTAATGTAATATATATTGTTCATTAAGCAAAAAACAATATTGCAATTATTAATACACTTGTACATTGTATATTGTATAGCTGTTTTTCTTTTCTCATGTTAGAACTTCATACTGCTTTATTTATGCAATAATCAACATACATGTTAAACTTAGTTTACAAAAAATGTCTTAAAATAATAATTAAAAGCTGCTTTGGGAGTTTCTGCAGTGTCTGTAACGACCAGAGTGCCATTTTATGTTGCATTACTTATTTAAAATAAAATAAAAATTACCTGATAGTTATGGCTGAAGAATTTTAAACTATAATTTCTTGATCAACTGTGCAGTCCCACTCTCATCCCCAGTACAGAGAGTAACGATTGCTTTAGTTTATTTATTTACCGTGATCTTTAGATACAGTGGGAATTGTAATTGAACAGATAATTAAATTTTTTGTTTAAAGTGGGGCACTCTTGTATTGGCTTACACGCATCATCTTACATTTTTCAAAGTCCTTGACCCTTTTGCTGGCCAGTTCTGGTTGAACCGAATCATCAGAAGTACACTATAGCCCCAATTTTAAGCTAACTTGGCAGGAACAGTGCAGGTTGAAGTCAGTGGGGTGTAAAACGGGGTGGGTTAGCTTAAAATCGAAGCTTAAATTCCCATTGTTAGGAAGGTGTTTCTGAATGTCATTAATAGTGTTTTTTTTCTCTTTTACTTGTTAAAATTTGTGTTGAGTTGCTTGCATTTCGTTCAGAAAATTTTAGTCAGAAGTAACTACAGCAACTACAAGTAAAGTTTACAATGCAGATGTGAGCATGATTAATGATGCCGAGTACTGCTAAATGTAGATAGGTTTGTACAAGTTGATAGGTGAGAATAACTGTTAGAAAATATAATTTTTGAATAGAACTAAAATACATCATTTTGTTTGATTACATTTCCTATTTTTAAACAATTTGGTATAATCATTATTAAACAAGTATATTATTTTAACTATTCTTTGTGCGTTTAATTACTTTTATGAATTATTACTAGATTTCACGGATAATCCAGGATCTGGCAAGTGGTTTCTGATGTCTCTTGTGGTACCACTGCAGTAGATTTAACTAAAAGCAATATGTCACATGACTGAAAGGGTGAAACTATTGCATGTTACTGATACAGAAAATTGCAGGCCTCATAACTATATTGTAATATACTATTTATCTAGCACTAATTTTATTTTTCCCCCTTCAAAACTCCCTCTTATTTATTTGCTTCATGAATTTTTTTGCTCTAGTCTCATGGTGGATTTGTAGTATTTTCTTGAAATATAAATACTTAAATTTATTATCATTCCCTCCTCTCTCTCTCTCTGAAACATTTTCTTTTCACAATTATTTACATGATTATAAATGATATTGTTTTCTTCTCCTTGCAGCAGTGAATTTATTTGGTTAGTTTTTTTTTTGTCCATTGTCAACAACAACAAACACTTGTATTTTTTACAGCGCTTTTAAAGTAGTAAAACATCTCGAGGCACTTCACCGGAATATTATAAGTTGAAAAAATTTGACACCGAGCCACACAAAGAGAAATTAGGGCAGGTGATCAAAAACTTGGTCAAAGAGGTAGGTTTTAGGGAGCATCTTAAAGGAGGAGAGACAGGTAGAGAGGCAGAGAAGTTTACGCAGAGAATTCCAGAGCTTGGGGCCTAGGCAGCAGAAGGAATGGCCACCGATGGTTGAGCGATTATAATCGGGGATGTTCAAGAGGGCAGAATTAGAGAAGTGCAGATATCTCGGTGGCAGTGGGGGGAGGGGGAGATGGAGATGGAGATGGTGAGTGGTGCTTGTGGGGCTGGAGGAGATAAGGGATATGGAAGGATTTGAACACAAGGATGAGAATTTGAAATCGAGGCGATGCTTAACCGGGTGCCAATGTAGGTCAGCGAGCATAGGGGTGATGGGTGAATGGGACTTGATGCGAGTTAGGACACGGAAAGCCGAGTTTTCGATGACTCCACATTTACGTAGGGTAGAATGTGGGAGGCCAGCCAGGAGTGTATTGGAATAATCAATTCTAGAGGTAACAAAGGCATGGCTGAGGGGTTCAGCAGCAAATGAGCTGAGGCAATGGTGGAGACTGGCGATGTTACGGAGGCGGAAATAGGCGGTCTTAGTTATGGCATGGATATGTGGTCAGAAACTCATTTCAGGGTTAAATATTACACCAAGCTTGCGAACAGTGGTTCAGCCTCAGACAGATGTTAGGGGGATGGATGGATGGATGGTGTCAGTGGCTTGGGAATGGAATTTGTGGCGGGGACCAAATAATATGGCTTCACTCTTCACAATATTCAATTGGAGAACATTTCTGCTCATCCAGAACTGGATGTCGGACAAGCAGTTTGACAATTTAGAGACCGTGAAGGGGGTCAAGAGAAATGGTGGTGAGGTAAAGCTAGGTGTCATCAGCGTACATGTGGAAACTGATGCCGTGTTTCGCCAAGGGACAGCATGTAGATGAGAAATAGGAGGGGGCCGAGGATAGATCCTTGGGGGATACCAGAGGTAACGATGTGGGAGTGGGAAAAGTAACTGTTGCAGGTGATTCTCTGGCTATGATTAGATAGATAAGAATGGAACTCGGCAAGTGCAGTCCCACCCAACTGGACGTTGGAGAAGGATGGAGTGATCAACCGCGTCACAGGCTACAGACAAGTCAAGAAGGATAAGGAGGGATCATTTACCTTTGTCACAGATATGGCTTTGATGAGAATTGTTTCGGTACTGTGGCAGAGGCGGGAACCTGATTGGAGGGATTCAAACATGGAGTTGGGGGAAAGATGGGCATGGATTTGTGAGGCAACACGTTCAAGGACTTTGGAGAGGAAAGGGAGGTTGAAGATGGGCTGGAAGTTTGCAAGGACAGAGGGGTCTAGGGTTGTTTTTTTTGAGGAGGGATGATGATGGCAAATTGACTGTAGATAGAAGGTTGTACCATCTTCAGTACCACTGGCACCAGTTCTGGGACAGGAAGGAGCTGTACCGATGGAATGGGCTCAACCTGAACGATGGAACCCGTGTCCTAGTGGAAATGGTAAATAGAGGTGGCAAAGACTTTAAGCTAGTAAGATGGGGGAGAGGGATCGACAATTGTAACCAGCCTAAATATAAACAAAATCAGTCATTGAAGGCTGGCATGCAGGTACAGCAGGCAGTTAAGAAAGCAAATGGCATGTTGGCCTTCATAGCGAGGGGGATTTGAGTACAGGGGCAGGGAGGTATTGCTACAGTTGTACAGGGCCTTGGTGAGGCCACACCTGGAGTATTGTGTACAGTTTTGGTCTCCTAACTTGAGGAAGGACATTCTTGCTATTGAGGGAGTGCAGCGAAGGTTCACCAGACTGATTCCCGGGATGGCGGGACTGACACATCAAGAAAGACTGGATCAACTGGGCTTGTATTCACTGGAGTTCAGAAGAAAGAGAGGGGATCTCATAGAAACGTTTAAAATTCTGATGGGTTTAGACAGGTTAGATGCAGGAAGAATGTTCCCAATGTTGGGGAAGTCCAGAACCAGGGGTCACAGTCTAAGGATAGGGGGTAAGCCATTTAGGACTGAGATGAGGAGAAACTTCTTCACCCAGAGAGTGGTGAACCTGTGGAATTCTCTACCACAGAAAGTTGTTGAGGCCAATTCACTAAATATATTCAAAAAGGAGTTAGATGTCGTCCTTACTACTAGGGGGATCAAGGGGTATGGCGAGAAAGCAGGAATGGAGTACTGAAGTTGCATGTTCAGCCATGAACTCATTGAATGGCGGTGCAGGCTCGAAGGGCCAAATGGCCTACTCCTGCATCTATTTTCTATGTTTCTAAAACCGGAATATATAGAATTATAGAACAGGAGCCTAAAAATATGGTTAAACATAAAGTGAAATACAATCTTATTAAAAATGAGTTAAACTGTATACAGCAATGCATACAGTGTCTGTAATAAAACAGGGGAGCTGGAGGTAATCATGCGTTGCGAGGAACCAGACCTAGTAGGGATTACTGAGATATTGCTACAGAAAGATCAGGATTGGGAATTAAACATCGCAAGGTTTAACATATTTAGAAAAGATGGAGGGGGAAAAGGGGAGGTGAAATAGCTGTACTTATTAGGGATAACATCATGGCAGTAGAAAGAAGTAACGCAGCTATCAGCAAGACAAAAATAGAATCCATATGGATAGAGATAACAGATACTAAAGAATCAAGCACACTAATAGGTGTAGTCTACAGACCACCTAATAGTGGAAGGGAGGTGGAGGAAGAAATATGCAGACAAATTAGGGAAATGAGTAAAAAAACATAGAATAATAATCATGGCGTATTTCAACTAGCCCGATATTAATTGGACAGAAGAGATAGGCAAAGGGAATAAGGGAATGGAGTTTTTACATGGTGTACAGGACTCCTTTCTAACCCCATTTGTAAAAAGCCCAACAAAGGAGGATTCACTATTGGATCTAGTAATAGGGAATGAACCAGAGCAGATAAGAGAAGTAAAAGTAAGGGAACATCTAGGTAATATATAACGCTTTAAGATGATAATTGCGAAGGACATAAATATGACAAAAACCAGGGTAATAGATTGGAGAAAAGCTGATTTTGAGGGGCTGAGAACAGAATTTGGGAAAATAAAATGGGCAACAATATTGACAAACAACGCTGTAGAACAGCAATGGGAAACATTTAAAATGGTGTTTAACAGATTGCAGGACCAATATATTCTGCTAAAAGGAAAGAACAAACTAAAGACTAATGAGACTCCATGGATGAATAAAGCCATAAGGGAACAATTGAGGGTAAGGAAAGAGGTCTACATTAAGTATATAGACAGCAGGGGAGTGCATGACAAGGGAGAATACGAAGTGATGAGGAGAGAAGTCAAAAAACAATTAGGAAGGCAAAGAGGAACTATGAAATTAAATGATCAAGGAACATAAAACAAAATAATAAAATATTTTACAGACACAAATAAAAAAGGACGGTTGGGATGGGAATAGGGCCATTAAGGGATAGACGGGATAATGCTACAGGTAACGATAGGGAGATGGCAGAAATATTACATAATTTTTTCACTTTGGTAATTACCAGGGAGATAGAACAGGTGGACATGACATTAGATGATGAGATACGTGCATTTAATATAAAAAGAGGGGATATATTAAATAAACTAATCAAACTCAAAGAGGATAAAAGCCCTGGTCCGGATGGATTGAATCCACCCATTTTAAAAGAATCTAGGGAAGAGATAGCAGAGGCATTACTACACATTTAACAATTCATTCGAAAAAGGTGGAGTGCGAGAGGACTGGTGGATAGCTACCTCAATACCTATATTTAAGAAGGGAGATAGAACCTGTCCAGGGAACATTAGTGGTAGGAAAAATAATGGAATCCAAAAATATAGTAATGAATAGTCAGCATGGATTTCAAAAGGGAAAGTCTTGCTTGGCCAACCTCTTTTGAAGAGATAACATGGAGTGTAGACAGTGGTAATGCAGTAAATGTAATTTTTTTTAGATTTCCAAAGGCCTTTGATAAGGACTGATGAACAAGGTCAGAATGCGGAGTCGGGTCAAGTAGCAGAATGGATAGCTAGCTGGCTTCAAGACAGAAAGCAGAGAGTAGGGGTAAAGGGTAGCTATTCACAATGGCAAAAGATGGGTAGCTGTGTTCCACAAGGATCAGTGCTTGGACTACTGTTGTTCACAATTTACGTTAACGATTTTACTTTGGAAACAAAACACAATTTCTAAATTTGCAGATGACATCAAATTGAGGAGGACTGAAGCAAATTACAGGAGGACATTAATAAACTTGCAGAATGGGCAAATAATTGGCAAATAAAGTTCAACACAGGTAAATGTGAGGTGTTACATTTTTGTAGGAAGAATAGGGAGATCACTTATTACTTGGAGGATGCGAGGAGTCTAGGTGGGGTAGAGGAACAAAGGGATCTCTGAGTTCAAATACACAAATCACTAAAAGTTGTGACACAGGTTAGCAAGGTCATAAAAAAAGCAAACCAAGCACATGGGTTTATTTCTCGAGCTTTCGAGGTATGGAAGTTATGCTAAACCTGTATTGGACCTTAATTAGACCACACTTGGAATACTGTGTACAGTTCTGGTCACCATATTATAAAAAGGATATAGAGGCACTGGAGAGGGTGCAGAGAAGATTTACGAGGATGATACCAGAAATGTGAGGGTATGCATATCAGGAAAGGATGAGCAGGCTGGGTCTCTTTTCTCTTGGAAAAAAGAAGGGTGAGGAATGACCTAATAGAGGTCTTTAAAATTATGAAAGGTTTTGCTAGAGTGGATAGAGAGAAAATGTTTCCACTTGTGGCGAAGAGTATAATTAGAGGCAATCAATAAAAGATAGTCACCAAGAAATTCAATGGGGAATTCAGAAGAAACTTCTTTACCCAGAGAGTGGTGAGAATGTGGAACTTGCTACCACAGAGAGTAGTTGAAGCAAATAGTATAGATGCATTTAAGGGGAGACTAGACAAGCATATGAGGGAGAAGGGAACAGGGTTATGCTGATAGATTTAGATGAGGAAAGATGAGAGGAGGCTCGAGTAGGGTATAAACGCCAACATGGACAGGTTGGACCGAATGGCCTGTTTCTGTGCCGTATATCTGATATCCTATGCATCAGAAATTTTATTTAATCGCTTATAGTATATAAAATATCTTTTTTTTTAATTGTTGATGGGAGCTTTTTGTTTAGTTTTTATAGCTATTATTTGTAAATCTTTGTAGTTGTCACAGTACATGCTGGATAGTTCCACAGAAGCAAGATTGAAGCTAGAACTTGCTCACTCTCTCACTCTCTCACTCTGTCACTCTGTCACTCTGTCAATGGCAATTGGAAATCTCCAGCACGTAAGGCCCCAGCTGAAATATCAAAGTCAAACTCCAAGTCTAATGCAGAAGGGAAGAAATGTGGAGGAAGCTTGTTGCAAACATTCTAAAATTAAATAACCAATTTTATGGGCTTTCAGAACTTTTTTTTAATATGAATGGTAATTTTAACTGTATACATTGACTTGAGTGATGAAGGAAAATGATGGATGAAAACAGTATGATTTATGTGATTGATTTTGTGGTAATTGATGAATGTTAGATTCAGGCCACATTTAACACTCCAACGTTGGTTTCCCCTGCTGCACTCGGGGATACTGGAACTGCTGAACGTCTGCCAACGAAGAAAATAAGTAACTTACCTGAGTGTAAAGCCAAGAAGGGCAGGAATGCTTTTCTTGACCCCACATTAAACGACCTGATTACCACTCCCGATCAATGTTCCCTTTAACTTTTTTTTTGTGTGATCCCTTTTAAGTGGCTGAGTGGCCCATTCAAATTTTCACACATACGCGGTTCCTTCCATTTAAAAGCCGGTGAGTGCCCTGTACGGGACCTCCTCCGCGCTTAGTGGGAATGTTGCCCCTTAAGTGCCCCCCTTCCCCATTTCCACCACTCTCGTATCTCATCCCCACCCCGATCGCTGCCGCACCAGACCCCAATTCCTATCTCCTGATCATGGACTCCAGGCCCCGACCCTCGATCGTGAATTCCATGTGGCAAACCCTGATCACCCTCCTTTCTTTCCCCCCCACCCCTGACACCCGATGACGGACTCCAAGCCCCCCCACACTGATAGTGGACCTCCAACGTGACCCACAGCCCCGACCTGCATCCCCAATTACCTGAGGGCTGTTGCGATTTTTCTCTTCACAGGCTGCTGCGCCATGCCACGCTGGCTACATGACAATGAGGTTCGAGGACCAATATCTTCGACTAATACCAATATCAGTTTTGTCAGGCTTCATCGGACCCTTCTGAAACTGCATTGGCTGACACTTAATAGATTTTCATATGTGTACATTATTAAAAACGATTGGTCCTGTCATCTTTCCATTCAAAGGTCCTATGTCAACAATGTCCTTGTATTTTTCGATATGAATTGTGTTCACATTTCGTGATGCCTGCTCTGTCATGTTTTTAATAGGACTCTCATTAAAGTGATAGCCTGTGACTCTGTAGTTCTACACTGGGTGGCATTGTGGAGCATATTTCTTCACCTGCTGAATTTTTTCATTGCCCATTTCTTTCCTTAGTAATTTCTAAAATATGGGTTTAAACAAATTAAGTGCAAAAAATTCTATATTTCACAAGATCATGATTAAATCTATACATTTAATTTATTTTGTGATTTTTTTTTTTTAATGCCTTCATTAAAGTTTACTTGATAGCCTCAACCTGTCTCATGCTGGCTTTGACTGGATCTTTTTACCTTATAACAATTAAGTGGGAGCTTTCAATAACATCTGGCCATTCTGAGCATGTGCATTGTGCAAAATTTACCAGCGGGATGTCTGTGCACCAACAGAAATTGAAGGGGGTGTCTCCTCATCCTGTGAAAATGAGAGTAATTTTAATAGTTCTGGCGTGTGCCCTGGATGTCTACACAGCAGGCTGATCTAATGTGGTGGACGGCGTAATGAGCGCAAGCACCCTGCCCACCATGTTGCATGCTTGCAGGCCCATTTTGCGCCTGGAAAAACATGCGCGACGACATAGAATTTCTAGGGCAAAATTTCCCAAAATAATTTCACATAGGACACCTATAGACAGGCAGAGACTTTCATCCCATCAGTCTGGACTGTACTTGAACCCATGTTCAGAAGTGAAAGACCATTGCCATTATTCCAAGTAGTTCTGTCGAGGTCAGAAATTAATTGCTTTTAGGCTGCAGGTTAACAATCTGACCCGTTATCCTGACTCAGCAGATAAGTATAAGGTTACAAACAAACATTTAGCTTTATGTGTCAATTAAGTTATTTTCAGTAATGGGGAGAAGGGCTTTCTACATTCAAAATGACTAATTTTGTTTCATACTTACACTTTTTAACAAAAATTTGCAGTGTGGCATTTAAAGTGTAATGGACAAAAAATGCATGTTAGATATACATTTTGTTTATATATGCATTAAAAATGAATGATAGATCTAGGTTTAGCACAGTTCTGCCAGCAACTTAATTTTTATGCATGAAAGACAGAAGTCATAACAGCTGTCATTTCTAGCAGCCAATAATTTAACATGCCGAAACATCAGGAACGTTTATACTCAATTTGAAAGTTCAAAGGGCAATTATTCTGAAGCCCTCAACCCTTTTTGCTCAAAATTTAATGGATCTGTCCTTGCCATTTGGGTGCTACTTTACTACTGATACTGCCATCCAGAAGAAACCTTAACATGTACCACAAACAAACCAATCTAAAGATTACAATTATGGCTCGTAAAATGTTTGTTAAGGGTCCTACACTTGTTGTAGGACACTTTCAGATGTTGGGCTGACTCACCACATGATAAACTTGCCCAAAAACTTCTGGCGCTGGCAGGCAAGAAGGACCCTTCAGCAGCGTTATTTAAAAGGTTTAGCCACTACATACAGGTTAGTTGCTTGTTCGTCTTTTGAGGCTGTTGGTTAACTTGTGTGCATTTGTTGGCTCTGAAAACTTAATTCTGACTGCTGAGAAATTTTTGCTGATACTTCACTGTTTTTGGTTACCTTCACAACAATTGTACTGCAGTCATGGGTGCTCTGGTAGGTCTGCCTTTGGGGCTGGTGGACGAGGGGGAGCAGCAAGGAAGAGAGCAGGAGTTGCTGAGACAAGTGGGAGGAGGAGGATACTGCACAGGAGGCCATATCCAGTTTTCCAGGAATACTTCGCCTATCTCAATTTCTTAAAGGAGCAATGTTTGAGGTGCCTTTGCCTCACAAAGGAGGCTGCAGTCAAGCTGTCACTAGCTGCAGTCACAACTCGAGCCTCATACCGGGGCATGGACAGCACTGCATGTGGGTGCCAAGGTTACTTTGGCCCTTAACTTTTATGTCTACAGCAGGTGACATCAGCGACATCTCAGTTTACAGTTCATGTTTGTATTAGGGAGATTACCGAAGCTCTACATCAGGAGGAACACTTACATTACTTTCCCCATGGACAGAGCAAAGCGAGAGAGGACAGCAAGTGTGTCTCCATGGAGCCAAGGCCACTCTTCTGGAACTGCGGCTCAACACTCCTCCAGCTCTGCAGAGAACAGAGCCCAGAAGTGATGTAATGCTCCTGGAAGCCAATGTCAACACTGGCCCCCAAAACCAAGGTGGCAACCATCGGTGGCAACCATCTGAGCTTCCATTTCAACAGAGGCTTTATCATGGTGGAAGCCACTGTTGTGTTGATGGAGATGACCGCTCAATCCATGCTCTGTGCAAAGCCTTAACATAAGTTGGAGCTGGACTCCTCCATGTTATGCGACATTGTACGCAAGCTCACTGGCAGACTGCCCAATGCACTTACCAGTTTGTGATGTATGCCCATTAGCCGCCTTCTAGCCTGGGCACTTGAAATCAGCTTCTGAGTCATCCGTAGCACTGGTAGTATGGGATCTCCCCCTCAAGCATCTGGCACCTTTGGCCTCCTAGCCCCCTGGCCTAGCTCATGCACACGTGCCCAGTGATTCACCATATGTGAAGACCTGTCTTCTATCCTAGCCTCTAAAATCCTTCTGTATCCATTCTCAACATGGGTGCAAATTCCTCCCCTGCCATATTTTGGCTTAAGTGGAAAATCTCAGCTGATCGTTTTGGTTCAAAAAAACAAAAGCTTCTAGCAAGACACATATTGTCTTCAACACCCAGTCTTTCTTTAATTTACTTGTCTGGGCCATTTTTTCTCCTCTGTTCTCTTGAAGGCATTTATTCTTGCTGTAGTATGGTTCCACAGACACAGAGCAACCCTCTTTGGAGGATTCACATCCTTGAAGGTGCCAGGGCAAGTTGATAAGGCAGTTAAAGTGTATGAGATAATTAGCTTTGTAAAGAGGTACATTGAAAAATAAGGAAATCCTGCTAAATTTATAAATCACTGGGCATGACACTTTAGGAAGGATGTCAAGTCCACCTGAGAGGGTACAGAAGAGGTTTACCATGATGTTACCAGGGATGTGGGACTTCAGTTACATGGAGAGATTGGAGAAGCTGGGATTGTTCTCCTTTTAGAGCAGAGAAGGTTAAGGGGAGACCTGATCGAGGTATTCAAAATTATGAGGGGTTTGATAGAGCAAGAAGGGAGGAACTGTTTCCTCTGGCAAGTGGAATGGTATAGAAATTTACAGCGCAGAAGGAGGTCATTTCGGCCCATTGTGTCCCGCCGGCCGACAAAGAGCCACACTGCCCTCGGTCAGCAGCCCTGAAGGTTACATATAAACCTATGAACAATGGTGGACAGGTAAAGAGCATCTGGCCCAACCGATCCGCCCTACACAACTGCGATAAATGTATCGCAACATTTTATACTCCACCTCACCCGGAGCCATGCAATCTCCTAGGAGAGGCAAACAATCAGATTAAAAACCCAGGCCATTTGAGGAAAAAAAATCTGGGGAAATTCCTTTCCGACCCATCCAGGCGATCGAAACTAGTCCAGGAGATCACACTGGCTGTATTAGATTCCATGATGTACTTACCATTGTGTCTGCGCCAGCCAACAAGAGGTTATCTAGTCTAATCATTGATTTGAAATAATTGGCAAAAGAGCTAGAGGGGAAATGTGGAGAAATTATTTCACATAGAAGGTTGTTATGATCTGGTTGTTACTACCTGAAAGGGTGGTGGAATCAGATTCCATAGAAGTTTACAAAAGCCAATTGGACATGTATCTGAAGACTAATTTTCATGGTTATGGGGAAAAAGCTGGGGTGTGGGACTAAATGGGACAGCTTTCAAAGAGCCAGCACAGGCTGAATGGCCTCCTTCTGTGGTTATCTTGTACCCCATGTATTTATTGGGTTATCAATGCAAGGTCATTTAGTGAATGCTATTAGGCTGCAGAGCATTCCAAGTGAACCAGATTCTATCTTCACCCAACATTCATATACACATACCTTTCATTATTTTTGTCAGCTTGGAGTGATTTGTGTCCATGTATCTATTCTATTGCACTCATTACTTGTGCCTTGTAGATGGTGGAAAGGCTTGGTGGGTTGGGGTGGGGGTTAGGTGATGAGTCAGTCCCCACAGAATACCAGCCTCTGACCTGCTCTTGTAGCTACAGTATTTATGTAGCTGGTCCAGTTTAGTTTCTGCTCAATGGTGACACCCCCTCCCCACCCCAGGTTGATGGTGGAGGATTCGGCGATGGTAATTGTTATGTATGAATAAAAAGTCTGACTAGATACTGTGAGCTTAAAGTAAAGTGTGACCTTAGTCTTTATCGCAGGTCTCAAGAGTGCCTCGCCAGCCTGTGAGGCCTCCTTAAGTACATGTGCTCCCAAGGGACTGTGGGATCCCTTGGGACTCCAGGGGATGAGCCCTCTGGTGGCTAAACAAGGTATTTACAGGTTTGCATATATAACAACCCCCCCCGCCCCCTCCCAAAAGTCAATAGTGTTAACTATTTACAAGGTGAGTCGATCTGGGGCCTTTCTTTCCCTGGTTGATCGTATCGGTGCAAATGCTGGTTTTGGTGAATCGTTTGTTGAGCCCTCGCTGGGCTGCTGTGCAGTTGGCTTTACTGGGCTGCCTGGTGTGGTGAGTGCTGTTGGGCTGCTGCGTGTGATGGTTTCTGCTTCGTGTTCAATCGCGGTGTCTGTTGCCATTGGTGTGTATGTTGCCGGGGGGGGTCAAAGAAAGTAGAGTCCAATGTGGGTTGCTCTGGATAGTCTGTAAATCTGAGTTTGATTTGGTCCCAGTGTTTCCGGTGGATGAGTCCATTTGAAAGTTTGACCAGAAACACACTACTCCCCCTCTTTGGCCACAACATTGCTGGGAAGCCACTTGGGACCTTGTCCATAATTCAACACAAATACAGGATCGTTGATTTCAATTTCGTGTGACACATTTGCGCTATCATATGTACTTTGTTGAAGCCGCCTGCCCTCTACTTGTTCATGTAGATCAAGGTGGACTATCGAAACCCTTGTCTTAAGTGCCCTTTTCATGAGCAGTTCAGCGGTTGGAATCCCAGTGAGCGAGTGGGGTCTCGTGCGGTAGCTAAGCAGGATTCGGGATAGGCGAGTCTGCAGTGAGCCTTCAGTTACCCTCTTCAAGCTCTGCTTGATGGTTTGCACTGCCCTCTCTGCCTGACCATTGGATGCTGGTTTGAACTGAGCAGATGTTTGATCCCATTCCAGGTCATGAACTCTCTGAACTCAGCACTGGTGAAACATGGCCTTTTGGCGCTCTCAAGGACATCAGGCAGGACGTGTGTGGCAAACATGGCCCGCAGGCTTCCAGTGGTGGCAGCGGACGTGCTTGCCGATATTATCTCTCATTCAATCCATTTAGAGTACGCATCTACAACCACTAGGAACATTTGATCCAAGAACGGGCCTGTGTAGTCGACATGAACCCTGGACCACGGTTTGGAGGACCAAGACCATAAACTTAGTGGCGCCTCCCTGGGTGCATTGCTTAACTGCGAGCATGTGTTACATTTGTGCACGCAGGACTCCAAGTCCACATCGATATCGGGCCACCACACGCGGGATCTGGCTATCGCCTGGGTGAGTACTGTGGAGATCACTGATGAAAGTGTCCCTGTCCTTCTGGGGGACCACTACCCAATTACCCCACAGAAGGCAGTCTGCCTGTATGGACATTTCATCTTTGCGCCGCTGGTACAGCTTTATCTCTTCCTGCATTTCCAATGGGACGCTGGACCAGCTCCCGTGAAGCACACAATTTTTTTACTCGGGACAGTAAGGGGGTCCTGGCTCATCCAGATTCTAATCTGTCGGGCTGTGACGGGTGATTGCTCACTCTCAAATGCTTCCATTACCATGCTGTGCCATTTCCAACCCCGTGGTGGGCAATGGCAGCCTACTGAGAGCACCGGCACAGTTTTCTGTGCCTGCCTATGGCGGATTGCGTAGTTGTATGCGGACAACGTAAGCGCCCATCTCTGGATGCGGACCGATGCATTCGTATTTATCCCCTTTCGGAAAAAAAGGATATCAGTGGCTTATGGTCAGTTTCCAATTCAAATTTGAGCCCAAACAAATATTGATGCATTTTCTTCACCCCATAAACACATGCTAACGTTTCTTTTTAAATCATACTGTAGGTTCTCTGAGCCTTAGACAGACTTCTCAATGCATAGGCAACCGGTTGCAATTTCCCAGATTCATGAGCTTGTTGCAATACACACCCGACCCCGTACGACGACGCATCACATGCTAGCACCAAACGCTTGCATGGATCATACAACACAAGCAATTTGTTAGAGCATAACAATTTTCTAGCTTTTACAAAGGCATTTTCTTGGCTTTTACCCCATATCCATTCATCTCCTTTTACGCAGTAAGGCGTGCAGTGGTTCTAACAGTGTGCTTGCTGAGGCCTGGTAAGAAGTTACCAAAGTCGTTCAGGAGTCCTAGAAACGACCGCAGCTCCGTCACGTTCTGTGGCCTCGGTGTGTTCTCGATTGTCTCCGTCTTCGAATCAGTGGGTCTGATGCCGTCCGCCGCGATTCTTCTCCCCAGGAACTCCACTTCAGGTGCCAGGAAAACGCACTTTGAGCGTTTTAACCTGAGCCCCACACGTTTGAGTCGACTAAGAACCTCCTCCAGGTTCTGCAGATGCTCGACTGTGTCCCGACCTGTAACCACGATGTAGTCCTGGAAGACCACCGTGCGCAGGACCGACTACAGTAAACTGTCCATGTTTCTCTGGAATATCGCCGCCGCTGATTGAATCCCAAACGGGCATCTGTTGTAAATGAAGAGACCTTGTGCGTGTTGATGCAGGTGAGGTCCTTCGATGATTGCTCCAGCTCCTGCGTCATGCAGGCCGAGGCCGAGGTCAAGTCCAGCTTCGTGAACGTCTTTCCTTACCACAGCGTCGCAAAAACGTCGTCTGTCTTTTGTAGTGGGTATTGATCCTGCAGGCAGAAACGATTAATGGTTACTTTGTAATCGCCACAGATTCTGACGGTGCCGTCTCCCTTGAGGACTGGAACAATCGGACTGGCTCACTCGTTGAATTCGATCGGTGAAATGATGCCTTCTCATTGCAGCCGGTCCAGCTCGATCTCCACCCTCTCTCATAATGTACACTTCTGCTCTCGCCTTATGGTGGATGGGTCCGCCCCCCCGGAATTAGGTGGATCTGCACTTTTGTTCCTTGGAACTTCACGATGCCTGGTTCGAACAGCAAGGGGAACTTGTTTAATACCTGGGCACACGAAGTGTCGTCAACAGACGAGAGTGCTCTGACGTCATCCCAGTTCCAGTGTATCTTTCCCAGCCAACTCCTGCCGAGCAGCATGGGACCATCGCCCGGTACCACCCAGAGTGGTAGCTTGTGCACCGCTCCATCGTCGGAGACCTTTACAGTAGCAGTGCCGATTATGGGAATCAGTTCCTTTGTGTAAGTTCTCAGCTAAATGCGAATGGGAGTCAGGACTGGCCTTGAGGCCTTGCTGTACCACAATTTATCGAAAGTCTTTTTGCTCATAATGGACTGGCTCGCGCCTGTGTCCAGCTCCATTGACAATGGGAATCCATTTAATTCAGCCTTCAGCATTATCGGGGGACACTTTGTGGTAAATGTGTGCACCCTATATACCTCTGCCTCCTCGGTCTCGGGCTCTAGTTCGTTGTGATCCGGCGTGGATCTGTCCTTCTCTGCAACATGGTGCTTTGCAGGGTTTGCAGCTCACCTGCATATACGTTGGAGGTGTCCCATTGTTCCACAGCCCTTGCAAACGTACCCTTTGAAGCGGCATGAATGGAAACTATGATCACCTCCGCAACGCCAACAAGCTGTTGATGGCCTTGCATTCATCACCCTTGATGGTGGACTCTGAGAAATCTGCGGACGTGCAGCTGCAGGCATGTGGGGCCTGTCTTGAAAGTTGCGATTTGAAAACATCACTTTGTTCACAGTACTTGTAGCAGCACTCGTGTGCTGAGCGATTTGCTTGGTATTGTCACTGGTGGCAATGAACGCCTGGGCTATCGCTATGGCTTTACTCAAGGTTGGGGTCTTTACAGTCAAAAGTTTGTGAAGTATCACTTTATGGCCATTGCCAAGTATGAAGAAGTCCCTGAGCATGTGCTCCAAATGTCCTTCAAATTCACAATGTCCTGCAAGGCTTCTCAGCTCGGTGACATAGCTCGCCACTTCCTGGCCTTCAGACCTTTTGTAGGTGTAGAACTGGTACCTCGCCATCAGGACGTTTTCCTTCGGGTTCAGATGCTCCCAAACCAGTGTGCACAAACCATTATACGATATCTCTGTGGGTTTCGCGGGAGCAAGCAGATTTTTCATGAGGCTATACGTGTGGTGCCCCGCAGTAGGTGAGGAGAATCGCCCTGCGTTTGGCAGCGTTCGCTTCTCCTTCCAGCTCGTTGGCCACGAAGTATTGGTCAAGTCGCTCCACGAAGGTTTCCCAATCATCTCCCTCTGCATATTTCTCCAGGATGCCCACTGTTCTCTGCATCGTTGGGTTCGTCATCGGTATCTTGTCGCCAGTTGTTATGTATGAATAAAAGGTCTGACTAGATACGGTGAGCTCAAAGTGTGACCTCAGTATTTATTTGCAGGTTTCCAGAGTGCCTCTCTAGCCTGTGAGGCCTCCTTAAGTACATGTGCTCCCAAGGAACTGTGGGCTCCCTTGGGACTCCAGGGGATGAACCCTCTGGTGGCTACACAAGGTATTTACAGGTTTACATATATATCAGTAATGAAGTTGAATGTCAAGGGGCAGTGGCTAGACACTCTTGTTTGGAGATGGTATTTGTCTGGTGTGAATTTTACTTGCCACTTATCAGCCTAAGCCTGAATGTCGTCCAGATCTTGCTGCATGTGGGCATGGACTGCTGCATTATCTGAGGAGTTGTGAATGGAACTGTACACTGCAATCATCAGCAAACATCCCCACTTCTGACATGATGGAGGGAAAGTTAGTGTTGAAGCAGCTCAAGATGGTTGGGCCAAGGACACTGCCCTGAGGGACTCCTGCAACAATATCCTGGGGCTGAGGTGATTGACTTCCAACAACCACCACCATCTTCCTTTGTGCTAGATATAACTCCAGCCAGTGGAGAGTTTTCCCCTTGATTCTCATTTTACTAGGCCTCCTTGATGCCACACTGTGTCAAATGCTGCCTTGATGTGAAAGACAGTCACTCTCGCCTCCCCTCTGGAATTCAGCTCTTGTCCGTGTTTGGAGCAAGGCTATAATGAGATCTGGAGCCGAGTGATCCTGGAGGAACCGAAACTGAGCATCTGTGAACAGGTTATTGGTGAGTAAGTGCTGCTTGATAGCACTGTTGACGACACTTTCCATTACTTTGCTGATGATTGAGAATAGGTTGATGGGCGGTAATTGGCCGGATTGCATTTGGCCTGCTTTTTGTGGACAGGATATGCCTGGGAAATTTTCCACATTGGATAGATGCCAGTGTTGTAGCTGTACTGGAACAGTTTGGCTAGATGCACGGCTAGTCCTGGAGCACAAGTCATAGCTCGACAGCTGGGCTGTTGTCAGGGCCCATAGCCTTTACTGTGTCCCGTACGCTCAGCCATTTCTTGATATCGGGTGGAGTGAATCGAATTGGCTGAAGGCAGGCTTGCATGATAGTGGGCCTTCAGAAGGAGGCCGAGATGGATCATCCACTTGGCACTTCTGGCTGAAGATGGTTGCGAACGCTTCAGCCTTATCTTTTGCACTCGTGCTGGGCTCTGCCATCATTAAGGATGGGGATGTTCATGGTGCCTTCTCCTCCCGTTAGTTGTTTAACTGTCCACCACCATTCATGACTGGATGTAGGACGGCAGAGCTTGGATCTGATCCGTTGGTTATGGGATTGCTTGGCTCTGTCTACAGCATGCTGTTTCTGCTGTTTATCATGTATGTAGTCCTGTGTTGTATCTTCACCAGGTTGCCACCTCATTTTTAGGTACCCCTGGTGCTGTTTCTGGCATACTCTTCTACAGTCCTCATTGAACCAGGATTGCTCCTCTGCCTTGATGATAATGGTAGAGTGAGGGATATGACTGGCCTTAAGGTTGCAGATTGTGGTGTAATACAATTCTGTAGCTGCTAATGGCCCACAGTGCCTCATGGATGCCCATTTTGAGCTGTTAGATCTGTTCGGAATCTAGCCCATCGTGGTAGTGCCACACAAGATGGAGGGTGTCCTCAGTGTGATGATGGGGCTTCATCTCCACAAGTACTGTGTGGTGGTAACTCCTACCAATACTGTCATGTACAGATGAATCTGTTATAGGTAGATTGTTGAGGATGAGGTCAAGTAAGTTTTTTCCTTACTGTTGGTTCTCTCGCCACCTGCCACAGGCCCAGTCTGGCAGCCATGTCCTAAGGGGTGATCTAATCAAGGTCATGGAAATGATAAAGGGATTGGTTAGGTAGATATGGAGAAATTATTTCCTCTGGTGTGGCAATCAGGAAAACAGGGTATAATAAAATTAGAACTGGGCCATTTAGGAGTGAAATCAGGATGCAGTTTTTCACACAAAGTGTAGTGTAAATCTGGAACTCTCTTTCCCCCAGAAAAGGTGTTGATGCTGGGTCATTTGAACATATCAAGACAGAGATTGATAGATTTTAGTTAGGCAAGCATATCTAGGGATATGGAGCAAAGGTGGGGAAATGGAGTTAATGTACAAATCGACCATGATGTAATAGAATGGCGTCACAGTCTCGAGGGGATGAATGGTCTACTCCTGTTCCAATGTTGCTATATACGTATATAGTAGGAGGTCATTGTGGCCAGTTTTAATCTATATTCACATTAATTTGAAATGCCTTAAGTTGCTGACACCAACAGATCTTGATATTCTGCTTTAGGATTTATCCACTAATGAAATAATAAAAAAGCAAACATGACAACCCCACAAATAAGAAATAAATCTAATTGCAAATAGTTGTATAGGTTTTGAGTACTGGTTTGCCAGAGCATGTAGGCAATATGACCCACAGGATGTAATTTAGGCACTGCTATTTGAGAGATTCTTCTCCGCCTCCATCTTTGACAGTGACCGGTGCATCCCTGTTGAGCTGGGAAGTGGGTGGCATTGGCTGAGCTCCATCCAATGGATATTTGTATTTCAATTGTTTGGAATGCCAGTCAGCATTTTGTGCAATTGAACCAGGAAAAGGTGGGTGGGGGGCACAAGTGGCTACCATAATGGTGCCTGACTCAAGGCAGTAATACCTAACTCCATCTCTTCGTCACTATTATGTATTTAACCCCTTGTAACCTTGTGACCTGCATCACACCTGTCCACCAGAGGACCTACCTTGGGCGTGCAACATATAAGCAGGCCACCCACGAGGTACCTGCACTCTGGAACTACAATAAAGGAGCTAAAGTCACACTTGCTCATTACACACAGTACTCGGTCTGACCATTTATTATGAGTATAACAATTGGCGACGAAATAACGAACCGCGCGAAAATGCAAAGAACGGTCGGCATCCTGGAGAACTTCTCAGAGGGGGACGATTGGGAGGCCTTCGCGGAGAGACTCGACCAATACTTTGTAGCCAACAAGCTGGAAGGGGACAAGAACGCGACCAAACGAAGGGCGATCCTTCTAACTGTCTGTGGGGCCACACACTATGGCCTCATGAAGAATCTACTGGCCCCGGCTAAACAAACAGAGAAATCCTATGAAGAACTGTGTACGCTGGTCCGGGAGCACCTAAATCCTAAGGAAAGTGTCTTGATGGCGAGATATCTGTTCTACACGTGTCAACGATCGGAGGGCCAGGAAGTGGCGAGCTATGTCACCGAACTAAGGCGCCTTGCAGGACATTGTGAGTTTGAGGGATTCCTAGAACAAATGCTCAGAGACTTTTTTGTACTGGGCATCAGACATGAGACAATCCTTCGCAAACTGTTGACTGTAGAAACTCCAAATCTGAGTAAAGCCATAACGATAGCCCAGACATTTATATCCACCAGCGACAACATCAAACAGATTTTGTAGAACAAAGAAGTTTCGGCCAGTACTGTGCATAAAGTAATGTCTATTTTGAGCAGAAATGTACAGGCCGGCTGCTGTGGCCCGACCTCAATTGACCTAGAGTCCGCCATCATCTGTTAATGCGAGGCAGTTAACACCCTGTTGGCGCAGCGGGGGTGATCATCGGCCCCATCAATGCCACTTTAAGCATTATGCGTGCAAAGGCTGCAGAACAATGGGACATCTCCAACGAATGTGCAGGCAAGCTGCAAACCCTGAAAACCACCATGTTGCAGAGGAAGATCGGTCCACAGTGGATCAGACGGAATTGGAAACTCGTACGGAGGAGGCAGAGGGATACGGGGTACACATGTTCACGACGAAATGCCCATCAATAATGCTAAAAGTTGAACTGAACGGTATTCCAGTGTCTATGGAGCTGGACATGGGGGCAAGTCAGTCCATAATGAGTAAAATGGCCTTTGACGGGCTGTGGGGGACACAGGCCCAAGCTCAGCCCCATTCACACCAAACAAAGGACTTATACAAAAGAACTAATCCCTGTAATTGGCAGTGCTGAAGTCAGTCTCCTATGATGGAGCAGTACATAAACTCCCGCTGTGGATTGTGCCAGGGGAAGGCCCCACGTTGTTTGGCAGAAGCTGGCTGGGGAAATCCGCTGGAACTGGGATGACATCCGAGCGCTCTCGTCAGTTGACGACACCGCATGCACCCAGGTTCTAAGCAAATTCCCTTCGTTATTTGAGCCAGGCATTGGAAGTTTCTCTGGGGCAAAAGTGCAGATCCATTTGGTTCCCACCACAAGGCTCGGGCGGTACCATACATGATGCGTGAAAAAGTGGAAATCTTGCTGGACAGGCTGCAACGTGAAGGCATCATCGCGCCGGTGGAGTTCAACGACTGGGCCAGTCCTATTGTTCCGGTACTCAAAGAGGATGATACAGTTAGAATTTGCAGTGATTATAAAGTAACGATTAACCGTTTTTCGCTGCAGGACCAGTACCCGCTACCCAAAGCAGGCAACCTATTTGAGTCCCTGGCTGGAGGGACCAAGCTAGATTTGACCTCGGCCTACATGATGCAGGAGCTGGAGGAGTCTTCGAAAGGCCTCACCTGCATCAATACGCACAAAAGTGTTTATTTACAATCGGAGCCTGTTCGGGATTTGGTCGGCTGCAGCGATCTTCCAGCGGAACATGGAAAGCCTGCTAAAGTCGGTTCCTTGTACAGTGGTCTTCCAGGATGACGTATTGGTTACAGGTTGGGACACCATGGAGCACTTGAAGAATCTGGAGGAGGTTCTTAGTCGGGTGGATCACGTGGGGCTCAGGTTGAAACGCTCAAAGTGTGTTTTCCTGGCACAGGACGTCGAATTCTTAGGAAGGAGGATCGCAGCAGACGGCATCAGACCCACCGACGCCAACACGGAGGCCATCAAGAATACGCTGCGACCACGGAACGTGATGGAGCTGCGGTCGTTCCTGGGACTCGTTAACTGCTTTGGTAATTTCCTACCTGGGTTTAGCACCTTGCTAGAACCCCTGCATGCGCTACTGCGCAAGGGAGATGACTGGGTATGGGGGAATTCATGAGGCTGCCTTTAAGAAAACCAGAAATTTACTGTGTTCTAACAAACTGCTTGTTCTGTATAACCCATGTAAACGACTAGTGTTAGCTAGCGACGCATTGTCATACGGGGTCAGGTGTGTGTTACAACAGGCTAATGCATCGGGAATTTTGCAACCAGTTGCGTATGCATCCAGGAGCTTGTCCAAGGCCGAAAGGGCCTACAGCATGGTTGAAAAAGAGGCTCTGGCGTGTGTTTACGGGGTAAAAGAAATGCACCAGTACTTGTTTGGCCTCCAGATCGAGCTTGAAACTGACCACAAGCTGCTCATATCGCTATTCTTGGAGAGCAAAGGGATCAATACCAATGTCTCTGCCCGCATCCAAAGATGGGCGCTCACGCTGTCGGCATACAACTATGTAATTCACCACAGACCGGGCACCGAGAACTGCACAGATGCTCTGTCGGCTACCATTGCCCACCACCGGGGTGGAAATGGCACAGCCAGCGGACTTGCTTATGGTCATGGAGGCATTTGAGAACGAGAAATCCCCCGTTACGGCCCGCCAGATCAGGACCTGGACCAGCCAGGATCCTTTACTGTCCCTGGTTAAAAAAAATGGTGTCCTCCATGGAAGCTGGTCCAGTGTCCTAGTGAAGATGCAGGAAGCGATTAAGCCATTCCACAGACGCAAAGATGAGCTGTCCCTGCAGGCGGACTGTTTCTTGTGGGGCAATCGTGTGGTCTTGCCCAAAAAAGGCAGAGACACATTCACTGGGGAACTGCACAGCACCCACCCAGGCATCGTGATGGAGAAAGCCATAGCCAGATCCCACGTGTGGTGGCCAGGCATTGACTCAGATTTAGAGTCATGTACGCCAGTGCAATGCTTGCTCTCAGTTGAGCAATGCACCCAGAGAGGCACCGCTAAGTTTATGGTCCTGGCCATCGAAACCATGGTCGAGGATCCATGTAGACTATGCAGGCCCATTCCTAGGCAAAATGCTTTTGGTTGTCGTGGACGTTTACTCAAAGTGGATTGAATGTGCAATAATGTCTGGAAGCACGTCCACGGCCAGCATTGAAAGTCTAAGAGCTATGTTTGCTACGCACGGCCTGCCCGATGTCCTCGTCACCGACAATGGGCCATGCTTCACAAGTGTCGAATTCAAAGAGTTCATGACCCGCAACTGGTTCAAACATGTCACATCTGCGCCGTTCAAACCCACATTCAACGGCCAGGCAGAACGGGCAGTTCAGACCATCAAGCAAAGCTTGAAACGTGAGTCGGAAGTCTCCCTACAGACCCGGTTGTCCCGCGTTCTGCTCAGCTACCGCCCAAGACCCCACTCACTCACTGGGATTCCCCCAGCCGAGCTGCTCATGAAAAGGGTGCTTAAAACAAGGCGCTCTCTCTTCCACCCTGATCTACATGATCACGTGGAGGGCAAGCGACATCGACAGAGTGTGTACCATGACCGCGCAAACTTGTCACGCGATATTGAGATCAATGATCCTGTGTTTGTGCTCAATTATGGACATGGTCCCAAATGGCTCGCGGGCACGGTCACAGCCAAAGAGGGAAATAGTGTGTTTCAGGTCAAACTGACCAATGGATAAACGCACAGAAAACACTTGGCCCAAATTAAACTGCGGTTCACCTACAGCTATATACAACCTGAAGAGGACACCACTAACTTTGACCTTCCAACACACACGCACAAGTGGCAACTGATATCACAGTTGACCACGAAACAGAACTCATCATCCCCAGCGGCCTGGCAAGGCCTGCTGCCCAACAGCCCAATGAAGAACTGACCAACCCAACCACACCAACATTTGTACCGAGACGATCGACAAGGGAGCGCAAAGCCCCAGATCGTCTCACCTTGTAAATAAGTGTATTGTTGACTTCACGGAGTGATGTTTTGTATTTAACCCCTTGTAACCTTGTAACCTGCATCACGCCTGTCCACCAGAGGGCCTACCTGCCAGCATCCCTTGGGAGTACAGCATATAAGCAAGCCACCCATGAGATACCTGCACTCTGGAACTACAATAAAGGAGCTAAGGTCACACTTGCTCATTACACACAGTACTCGGTCTGACCATTTATTATGAGTATAACAATCACCACTATTGACTCTAAGGCTACTGCTATATTGATTTACTGCTGGTCTGATATATATTGTATATTATAATAATACTTGATTTCAGTTGATTAGTAAAACCATAGGTACTGAGAATCTACAGTTAACGCCAAATTTTAAATGGCTAGTTTTGCTAAAATGGCAGACTTGATTCGAACATGGATCGGGGGAAGGAGATCGTGGGGCCGGAAGTCGCGATGGTATGAGATCGGGGATCACAGCACTGTGGAGAGGGAGATCAGGAGTCGGGGATCTCTAGCTGGGGTATTGGGAAATTGGAAGTTGGAGCCGGGGGAGGGAGATCAGAGATTTGGGACTGGGAGAGGCAGTGAATGGGCACTTTAATATGTGGTTGGGAGGAGTACTCCTGCTCCTCCCGGCTCCATATTCAGGTAAGTTACTTGCCGCCTTTCTTGCAGGTGTTGTACAGTGACGTGGCTGCCTCAGGGCAAAGCACTGTTAGAGTGGAGATCTCAAGCAGGCGTTAGGCCCCTTAGTTGCATGTGCAAAAAATCTGATGCCTCTGTTTGTCCTTGCACAATATGGCGGTTGGTGCACTTCTAGCTGGTAATGTATGCGTGCTTCTTGCCTACCATTTTGGGGCCTTAGTAGGTTGCGTAGCGCCTGCAAACGAGCAATATGTGGCCCAATTTCGAGGCCTTAAAGTAAGATGAACCCTAGCTTATTTTTGGAACTGTCTTGGTATGGTGTCATATTTCTAGGTATGTGGATTTTCTACTTAAGAGTGGGATGTGACAACTCCCCTGACTTTTATTAGACAATGGCGAAAAAGGAAAATACATACTAATTAAATCAAACACCTTGGCTTCAGTGTTTTAAAGTATGACATTATGTTTAATTTCAGGAGTTGGAATGTCTTCCGTTTGCTATATAAGAACATAAGCAGGAGCAGGCCATTTGGCCCCTCGAGCCTGCTGTGCCATTCAATAAGATCATGGTTGATCTTCTACCTCAACTCCACTTGCCTGCACTATCCCCATATCCCTTGATTCCCTTAATATCCAAAAGTCTATCGACCTCTGTCTTGAATATACATAATGACTGAGCATCCACAGCCCTCTGGGGTAGAGAATTCCAAAGATTCACCACCCTCTGAGTGAAGAAATTTTTCCTCGCCTCAGTCCTAAATGGCTGTCCACTTTCGACCGTGGGCCGAAATCTGTTTTCTTGCCTAGATTTTTAGTTCTGTTGTCTCCATGTGGGAAGTACCTAGAGTCATGCTAAATATGTTAAACATATGTATCTGAAGCAAAAACCAAATGTTCTCAAGTCTGAAAATTGAGTGTTACTGAGAAATGGCCAAGAACAAAGAAACACATAACAATGGTTGCTATGGACTTTCTTTTCCCTAGCAACAGTGACATATCAGTGCTCTGCTAAATTTTAAGCATTGATAGTGTAAGAATTCGTAAAAAGAAGCATGACAGAGGACATCTGAAGTCTGGACACATCATGGTGCAGTTATACATAAATCTTAAGTTTTTTTATATCCGTTGCCAAGAAAGAAATCCACCATAGCAACCATTTATTTCATACACGCTTATTGACATTTCAGATGGACACCCACACATTTGTCACCAAAAGTAATAGTATTGATTTTTTAAATAAAGATAGAGGTACTGAAAAAAACAAAATAGATCTGAAAAAAAGTTTGAGGCTGAAAAGGAATGCATATCTATGAATAATCATCAGAATCAAGGGTATCTGTTTCCTCAGCCCTAGAAGTCTTGGGCAAAGTTGCGTGTTGTTTCCTCTTCCTGTGCGAAAGTAGAGCTTGGCATCAGTGTCCTTGCAAAACACCAAGCATAGTACAAAGACATCAGTGTCGGGCCGGTTTATGATGACATGCTTATTGGAACTAGCAACAAATGTAGTTGGAGAATAGTGCTATGATTTGGTGCCACCTCCAGATCTGTTGCTGTCGTTCTGATGTATAGCATGGCACTCGCTTACGTGTCCAATAGCGAGTGTTACATCATCAATAATCTCCTTTGCAGACTTGCACCATCTTTCATAGAGGAACTGGAGAAGATTTTCCTTGTCACTGCAGGACAGAAATGTTGTCCACTGCTTTGGAATTTTCTGGTCAGGAGAAAAGATTTTGGTGACTTGCGTGCCTCCAACTGACCTCCGACCCCTTTTATCACTTTTGATGCTGATGGTCGTGGATCACTCTGGACTTATCCATTTTTGCTTGTCTCACAAGAACTTTCAGTACTTTGTCAGCAAACTGTCCAAATGCTGATTGGTTTCATGACTTGAATCAATGCCATAGCATCCCACACCCATGTTGAACCACTTGGAATCTCATCAATGGTAGAGGATGGGTTCACTGACCCCTCGAAAAGGTGTAAGAGCTTGGCTTTGTTTGTCTCGATGAGGGATCCATCATAATTAGCTAGAGGCAAGGCAATGATCCTAACATATGAACCAGCATCTGGTTAATCACTTTTCTCACTGTTCCAACAACAATTAGTCTGGCAAATAAGTTCCAATCTGCTTTCAGAGCAATCTCTCTTCACTTTCATTTATGGTAGATTTTCCTGAAAGTCTTCAGTTTCATTTTCTTGAGCAGATCATGAAAGCTGACATCTTGATTTTGTAGTCACTTCTGACAAAAAGTCATGAATGCTTGCTCTCCCTTTTCCTTGGCCTGATGTTCTGTGATACAACTGATCTGTCTCCAAGGAAGGGTCAAAAGGATTAATCACATTCTGTATTGTGTCCGTGACATTTCTCTCATCCTTTTCATCATGCTTCCTTCTTGTCTTGTCCAAATCAATGTGAGATCTTGTTGACATTCTATGACGAGCCACCTCTTGGCATTCTCTGCTTATAGCAGCCCTCTCATGTTGTGACAAGGTCCATCTTTGTACAGCTCCCTTGTTGAGAATAAATCCGGTCAAACCTCCCATTGTCTTGCGGTCGTGGTTTGCCGTCTGTTGTTTAACTTGATCACATGCAGTCTGAGAGAAGCCATATTCCTGCTGACTCTGGGCAACAAACGGTCCTGCTTGTGGCTCTGCATTGATATTGGGATGACACTCAAGCTGCACATCTCAAGCCAGTAAGTTGAAAGATACCAGGAATAGTTGACCTCGTCATACAAGAAGGCACTGCGCTGGAAGAAGATGGGAAGCCCTCACTGGTATAACCTTGGGGTCTGTCATCTTTGAGCGAAGCAGTCAAACCTTGGTGACGGCTTCACTCCTCTCCTCTTCTTTCTGTACTAGTTCTGCAATGGCTGCGAAGGAATGATAAAATGGATATTCCAATCAGGACCATTGACGTGTTCTGACCAGAGTGAGAAGTTTAGTCAGTCAGTCTACACAGTATATGGGGCTGAAACAGGCCCACGAAATGGAACGTGTTAAACACCATAACCATTGAACTAAGGAACGAAAATTGGATATAAACATTTGTAGGCTGACACAGTTTCAATAAAATCACGTGTACTCACGTTCATGGTTCTGATTTTCTCTTTTTTTTGCTGCTTCTTGACTTCTTGGCCCACAGTCTACTTATTCTGAGATTGTGACCCCTGTTTCTAGACTCCCCAGCCAGGGGAAACATCCTCCCTGCATCTATCCTGTTGAGCCCTGTAAGAATTGTGTATGTTTCAATGAGATCACCTCTCATTCTTATAAACTGTAGAGAATATTGGCCCTAGTCTACTCAATCTCTCCTCATGGAACTATCCCCTATCCCAGTAATCAGGCTGGTGAACCTTCGTTGCTCTCCATCTACGGCAAGTATATCCTTGGGCAAGGAGACCAAAACTGTACACACTATTCCAGGTAAGGTCTCACCAGGGCCCTATATAATTGCAGTAAGACAGCTTTACTCTTGTACTCTCACCCTCTTGTAATAAAGGGCAACAAATCACTTGCTTTTTTAATTGCTTGCTGTACCTGCATGTTAACTTTCAGTGATTTGTGTACAAGGACATCCAGGTTCCTCTGAACATCAACATTTCTCAATCTCTCTCCGTTTTTAAAAAATATTCTGCTTTTCTATTTTTCCTACTAAAGTGGATAACTTCACATTTTTCCACATTATATTCGATTTGCCATGTTCTTGCTCACTCACTTAGCCTATCTATATCTCTTTGCATACTCCTCGCAAACTTCGATATATTACATTTGGACCCCTCATCCAAATCATTGATATAGATTGTAAATAGCTGGGGCCCAAGCACTGATCCTTGCAGTATCCCGAAAATGACCCGTTTATTCCTACTCTCTCTTTTCTGTCTGTTAACCAATCTTCAAATCATGCTAGTATATTACCCCCAATCCTATGAGCCCTAATTCTGTTTAATAACCTCTTATGCGGCATCTTATCAAATGCCTTCTGAAAATCCAAATGCACCACATCCACTAGTTTTCCCCTTATCTATTCTGCTAGTTACGTCAAAAAACTCATTTTAAAATCTAGGAAGTGAAGGTACTCCACAAACTTGAGCAAAAATAAATTTTTTTTCTCAATTTTTTTCATGTATTTTCAGGAATGCATAAATTTACTCTGGATCTTCAGTGAAATTAATAGCAATATAGCTAATACTCACTAAAGAGCCAATCATAGAACACATAATAATTCTATTGCGTCACTTGTTAATTATAACCCCCAAAAACGGGTGGATTTGGGTCGGGTAGGATGGTAGGATTTAAAAAATCTCAAACCAGATCCCAAACCATCTCAAACCTGCCTACTTCCGGTTTAACAGAGGCAGGGCAGGGGGCTGACAACCTTGCAGGAGGTTGGTAGGTCATTTAAATATTAGAAAGAGGCTATGCATATTATATCTCCCTTCCAGGTTCGATCCTGGCCAGTCGGGTTTCCCGGGCCTCGGGAAACCCGACCGCTAAAGGGAGGCGAGGACTGCTGCATGGAAGAGTTAAGTGCATTTCCATTATGGGCCAGGAGGAGCAGGAGTGCTTCCCGCAGCCCACCAAGCTTACCTGTTTCCAACCCCCCCCCCCCCACTCCTGGACGCTATCACTACTCCAGCAGCAGGCTCCCTAGCTGCTCCTGGGTTGTGGCATCCTCCAGAGCCTCCCCCGTCAAACAGGGCCAAGCCTGGCACTGGCTGTGGAGTTTTGAGAACTGCAATTCCATCCCGTTCCGAAAACCCATCCCAGTCAAGATCAGGGCCATATATCTTTGGGTAAAAAAACCTGATTTCTCCTCTTAACCCTATATGGGGAATTTTGAGTGTTACCATTGTGCTATCAGCCCAATGCACTGTAGTTTTATTTAATATCTCCCCTGTGCTTTTCCAAATCCAACTGGAACGCAGCTGCCAATTGCACTGATATTGGTAAGTGTGTGCGTAATTTATTTTTTAATCCTACCTTCATTTCTGGAAGGGATATACAATTGAATCAGAAATTGAAGTACGGAAGGGGTCACTTAGCTCATTGGGCCTGTGCAGATGCTAGCTCTTCAAGTGGAACCATGACTCGTATAAATCATGGAAATTTTAATTTACAGGAGGACAGCTGATATCCCTGCATATGTTAGTTGTTGGCAATGGCACGAAAATTGGATTGAGGTCCAAATGGGAAGAGAGTATGGGGCAAATTTATATGTTACTGTCAGAATGGTAGTGAGACCCCTGCATAACATTCTAGTAGTATCAAGCCGTTTGAATGATGAGAACACACTCCCTGTGCACACTGGCACAGGTACAGGGAATGTGCTGATGGAGAGAGGCGCCACTTAATAGTTAAGTGCTCCCACAGGGAAACTAATTCTTTTAGCCTTCTGAAACATTGAAAATAGGTTCTAATGTCTTTTGTCGGCCTTTCCAAAGACTGTATGAGAGGAAAGAAGTGGCAAGCCTAAAGCAAGCAGAGGAAAACCCATTGTAGACACACAAAACAGGCAAGTGGCAGAGCAGCATAGTGCCTGGCCTCCATTCATTGGCTGATGAAGTGGATGGGCTGTTGTATAAGGAAGGGTTGCTTTGTTTGGCATTCCAGGGCATTCTCCCTACAAGATGGCAGGTTCCCTGCTGTGTATGGTACCAGCAGGACTTGGGAGTAGATGTGGGAAATGGCTCAAAGTTGCTTGACACAAGCTATTGCCTGTCAACCTGCTCGACAGTTATTGCTCGCCAATGCCAAGACAGCTTTACAACCATTGCATCTAATGCATATCCACATTTTAGAAGTCACATACCAGTTGCAGTTTAGTTATGGGCAGTGGCAACCTGGTTGCAGATGGTAAACTTGATGACTGGCTCCCTGCTGATCTAGACCAACCTGAGTCAATTGGCCTCAGTCATTGGCAGGTAGGTGTGTCAATATTTGCCAATATGATCTGGTGCATACTGATCTCCCTCGCCTGCCTTCTCTCATTTTGTTCCATCTCAACCATAAAATACTATATTTGAGGCATTTAAAGAAAAAAATTACCTTCAGCAGTAATAGAAATAATTCCAAAATTAAAATTATTAATAATTATGGAAAATTTGCCAATAAAAACACTGCTGAAATGTTGAAAACTAACCAATAAAATAATACAGTTTAAAAGAGCACTTTAAACATTGCAAAAAAGGAAAATACCAAGCTTGTGCCACCTAAAGAGCTCCCATTCCAAATAGGTACACAAGGATAAAAGGAACCAACTCTGAGCAATTCCTGCAGAACTGTTCTAGTGTTCATTTAAATGTGTACATCAAATTTATTGAGCCCAACGTATGAAATGAATGCAAGTTCTTTAGTATGCAAAATACAGCACACTACAAATTTGCTACCCATTAGGAAATGGGTATAACATATGCTCTCATAATTTCCAGGATATTGCACCACAGGATCTTGCCTATATGTTTATTTTTTCTCTCTCCCACCCCTCCATCGCCACCAATCAATTCTTTATTCTTCACCTAGGATGAGAAAACAAAATTAAACATTTCTGTTTTCTTATGAGCAATAAATCATCTTGCACAGTTTTCTCAAATTTGTGATTTGAAGAAAGAAAATATAATTAGTGGCCATCATTTGTACTTGGAAGTTTGTGGGCTAAGTACCTGATTGTGGTGAAAAGAAAATTTGAATGTGTGCATATGGCTTGTATATACAGAAGGGAAACATGCAGGCTGCAAAATTCAGCTCAGCGACCATTGGGCACTGCAGTGCGTTTATGTTCCAAATTGGTGTCTGTGGCATACGTGCACACTTTTGGTGCGGATTGTGCCAAATACCATCTTGAGCCGGTGTTTTTAGCCATGTGCTGGGATCCTGTGCCGGAAGTATGTAGAGTAGGCAGAGCGTGACGTCAATTAACGCTAGCGCTGCCAGTTTGGAGCTCGATGCTGCAGCTGACGATCTCTCAAGCTCGCACACTTGAACATGCGTTCAGCAGCAGGAAGGACCCACCAACAGCACTATTTAAAGGGATTATCAACTACTTTCAGCTTAGTTGCTGATTGATTTCTACTGGCTGTTGCTGAGTTTGTAGGTGTTTGGTATTTCAAACAGTTATTTCAAGATGCTAAAGCCTGCAGGGAGTGGTACAGCAGGTGCTGACGACCTCCAGCATTCTGCGCAGACCACTTGCTCCAAGATATGGGGGCACTAGTAGGCATTCCACTTGGCCTACAGCATGACCACTGGGAGAATGAGCAGAGGCGCCACAGAGCAGGACAAGCTGCTGGCAGAGGGAGGAGGAGGAGGAGGTGGGAGAGAAGGGTTCTCAGTCGGAATCATACCCGCCTGGGGTGTTCAGGGTGCATTACTTTTAACTGATTCTCAGTGAGGAACAGTGTGTCAGATGTCCGCATTTCACCAAGGACGTCCTCACTGAAATCTTCCACCTGCTGCCATAACTGCAACATCAGAGCAGGGTGAGGATCGCATTGCCAGTGACCATGGTGCGTCGGGCTCCTTCCAGGCTAGAGCAGGAGATATTTGCAACATCTCCCAGTTTGCCGTCCACTGTTGCATAAGGGAAGTAACTGAGGCTCTTTATTCGAAGAGAGCTGAATACATTTACTTCTCTCCGGCCAGAGTACATCAGGTGGAGCGAGCACATGACTACACTAGGATTTCAGGCTTCCCCATAGTGCAGGGTGCCATTGACTGCACACACATTGCTTTGTGGGTGCTGCATGTCAACTGAGATGTACTGCAACCAGAAGGGAATCCACTCCCTCAATGTTCAGCTGGAGTACAACCATTCTCAGCGAATTGTGCAGGTGAATGCCCGGTATCTAGGCAGTAGTCATGATGCCTTCATTATGCGGCAGTCTGCTACATTTGAGATGATACAACAAAGCAGAGGGCAGCTACTGGGATACAAGGACTATCGGTTAATAACATGTCTTGTGACTCCGGCGCACAACCCACACACACGCGGGCAGCATTCATGCAACGAAAGCCATACTACCACATAAATATAATTGAGCAGATCATTGGCGTGCTGAAACAGCACCTCCGCTGCCTGGACCGCTCTGGAGGAGCCCTACAGTACTCGGCAGAACGGGTGTTGAAATTCGTTGTGCTGTGCTGTACAACCTCGCCATCATGTGGGAACAGGCATATGGCAACCAGTTGAGGAATAGGAGGAGGAAGAGGAATGGATGAGGCAATCTAGAAAGCTCCTTTCTGGCTGGGCTGTCCATGACTGACTCATCTGGTTGCGATACCAGTAAACAACCCCAATTTCACACTCAGCCCTACACCTTACCTTCCTTCTATCACTGGTCCTTAGTGTCTGCTTGGCCACAATGCAAAAATAAAAGCCAACACAAAATAAACAATCCAAAACAAATTTATAAATAAAATTGTCATTTGCATACACACATCATCTAATCACCCTTGTATATTCCCTTGGTGCCTGTCTTCTGTGTGCCTTTTCCTGTTCTAGTGCTCTTACTCAGTGCTACGGCAGTGGCTGCAGCATGGCTGGTGGAAGGCTGCTGAATTTCAGTGGAGGAGACTGAAGATTGAGTTGGAGGATGACCTCAAGCAGCTCTGGCTAGGAAGCCCGGCATCAGACTGCACCATTTCAGCATGGGCAGCAACAGTCTGGGCTAGCTGGCTGACAGGCAACAGGAAGGACACTGATGGAGTGGGAGGGCAAATGCTGTCATCCTGAGAGAGGACGGCACTCGTGCTTCATGGAACCACTGCTACTCCCCCAGGGTGGTGCCTCAGTAATCCTAGTAATCTGTTGGAGGACAGATTGCTGGACTGCTGTGGCACTTTTCAAGCCCCTTTAAATACTGGTAAGCACAGCCACGATGTTAGCAGTCTGAGCTTGCGTGGCAGCAAGCTGAGTTTGCATGACCGAAGACTGAGCTTCCAGTGTAGCATCATAGGCTGTCCCTCGAACGAGGATGACTTGCTTCAACAAGAGTTCACAGATGATTCAATGAAGGACCCGATGTTCTAGTTTTGAACTCCAATTGAGGGGGTGGAAGATGTCTGTGCGTGGATTTTTTTAACATTTGGTGACCGTTGCACATTAGCCACCACACGGGCTCGACAGAGCTAGGCCTTTATCCAGTGGCAAGGGTTGAACCAGGACAACTGGAGACCTGCTCTGCTGCACAGTACGTGCACACATTGCAGTGTGGGCAGGCCCTTGCTGCCTCTGGGCCCTCGACTCTTCTGGGCCCCATACCCTCATTCGCTGCACTTTCGTCCACAATGTTCCAGGGCCCGGCACTCCAGCTCTATTTATAGCCCCGACCTGCGGTGGTGTTCCCACACAGGTCGGGACAGCCCACGATGTTCCAGGGCCCGGCGCTCCAGCTCTATGTGAAGCTCCGACCTGCAGTGGTGTTCTCACACAAGTCGGGGCGGCCCACAATGTGGCCTGCAGCACCCAGACATTGGACGACTTTTACTTGTGCTGCAGTAGAAGTTGAGACATTCGCCATCAGATGCTGCATCCTGATTGGGTCCACAAGTGTGCTAATGGAGTTGGCCATCATTTCCATGCTGGAAAGGATGAGCTCCGAGCTCTTCAAAAAGCCCTGTGCCAAATTAATGCTGGACTCCTCCATGCTCCTTGACATTGTATGCACGCTTTCTGGCAGGCCTGCCAATGCACCAAGCATTTATTTATGCATACCCATCAGCCGCCTTCTGTAGCCTGCCCCATTGAAATGCTCATCCGAGTCCTCCTCAACAGAACCCGTCTGCGACCTCGCCCTCCAGAGAGCTAGCACCTGCACTGACCTTGTTCTCTGCCTTGGCTGCAGGCCACTCCTGCCCGGTCTCACCACGGGCAGATCCCGCATTTAAGCTATCCTCAATTTTGCGGAGCATCAGTATCTGAGCTGGTGGCTGAAAGCATGTCTTCAACAACACTGCCTTCTTCCTCTTTCAGTTCTTGCTTTTCCACCACTGCCTGGCTAAGTGGCAGTTCTTGATTATTTAAAGCAGAAAGACGCAAGGGTAGTGTTGTGGTGTGGGGTGGTGGGGAAGCATCCAGTAATCTGAGTTTGACTTCTGGCATTGACCACCACGGTGACCTGCTCCCACTGCCTTCGCCGAACTTGTCTGGGGAACCTCCTGCCCCCCTGTTGATGGAGGACCACCTCCTCCTGTCCACGTCCTCCTCCAAGGCCTCCAGTGCAGCATCTGAGAATCTTGGAGCATACTCTCCCATATAGCACCATTATTCAGTGTTCTTTCAGTTCACGTTCCTTTCCCCGGCTGCTTCCAGCATCTGCACGAGCCAGAATGCACCTCTCTAAGTGGTGCAGTCTGGCTTTAAGTGGTGCAGGCCAGCTTTAATTGGTGCGGGTTTCGGAGGTGCTATCTGATAAGCCTTGGCAAGTTGCTGAAGCCCATCTTGTAGCTGGTACACACTGCAGCGATGGAAGGAGTGAATATTTAAAGTGGTGGATGGGTGCCAATTTAGTGGACTGCTTGTCCTGAATAGTGTTGAACTTCTTGAGTGTTGGAGCTGCACTCATCCAGGCAAGTGGTGAGTATTCCATCACACTCCTGACTTGTGCCTTTTTTCGCTGGGGAAATGCTTTGAGCAGTCAGGAGGTGAGTCACTCATTGCAGAATACCCAGCCTCTGACCTCTTGTAGCCAAAGTACTTGTATGGCTGGTCCAGTTAAGTTTCTGGTTAATAGTGACCCTAGGATGTTGATGGTGGGGGATTTGATGGTACTCCTGTTGAATGTCATGGGATGGTGGCTAGAAACCCACTTGTTGGAGATGGTCACTGCCTGGCACTTGCACGACGCAAATGTTACCTGCCGTTTATCAGCCCCAGCCTGAATGTTATCTAGGTTTTGCTGCTTGCGGGCACTGACTGCTTCATTATCTGAGGAGTTAATGGGAACTGAACTCTGCAATCATCAGTGAACATCCCCAGTTCTGACCTTTATGATGGAGGGAAGGTCATTGATGAAGCAGCTGAAGACACTCCCTTGAGGGACTCGTTAAGCGATGTCCTGGGGTGGAGATGATTGGCCTCCAACAATCACAACCATCTTTGTGCTAGGTATGATTCCAGCCAGAAGACAATTTTCCCCCTGATTCCCATTGACTTCAATTTTACTAGGGCTCCTTGACGCCACAATCGGTCAAATGCTGCCTTGATGTCCAGGACAGTCATTCTTGCCTCACTTCTAGAATTCAACTCTTTTGTCCATGTTTGGACCAAGGCTGTAATGAGGTCTGAAGCCGAGTGGCCCTGGTGGAACCCAAACTGAGCATTGGTGAGCAGGTTATTGGTGAGTAAATGCCACTTAACAGCACTGTTGATGACACCTTTCATCACTTTGGTGATTGTGAGTGGGCTGATGGGGCAGTAATTGGCTGGATTGGATTTGTCCTGTTTTTTTTTTGGAGTGACTATTTGTCCTAACTCGCTTCTGCACATGCGTCTCCTGACTCCGCCTCCCTGAGTGCAATTTCTATTAACCATTTTCTGCGCATGCATCCTCCTGCGCCTGCGTTCTCCTCTGGACCCTGCCCGGAACCGGAAGTGGGACCACGTTCTTCTTCAATTGCCCACATTGTCCGACTGAGTGGCAAACCACCGAGCCTCCGACTGGGTTTGGTGGGGTGGAAGGTGGAGAGAGATAGAGCCTGGGGGGTGGTGGGGAGAGAGTGAGCGAGAGAAAGAGAGCCTGGGGTGGGGGAAGAGAGAGACACAAGTGGGGGGGATCGGAGGGGAGAGAGGGAACTCTGGGTAGATGGATCATATACTTCTTACCCCCCGAGTGCATACATGCTCTGTGTGTGTGTGTGTGTGTGTGTTACAAGGGACATCATTGTGGTGGATGAAATCCAGATGTCATGACACTGTCACTATTCATTTCATACCCAATAAACCTGTTAACAATCTGCACACAATGCCCCATCTATGGTGGTGGGGGCGGAGTGGGGAGGTAAGGTCTTGCACTGGGGTGTGGGAGCAGCACATGTGCTGGGATAAGGGTCTTAAGCTGGGGGAGGGATGCACTTGTGCTGGGGTAAGGGGCTTCGGCTGGAACTTGGTGGCTTTTGGGGAAATCTATCCTCTGTGTGGCTTCTGAAGTCAAAATAGATCGAATTACAAATTGAAAAGTCAGTCAGAACTTGGGCTTGGCGGTTCCCCTTGCACATTCCAGAGGAACTTCAGGCTGTGGCCTATCCTCCAAAGGGACTAATCAGCAATAATGGAGATGTGATAATGGAGAGCCAATCAGAAACGGCTGCCATTCAGTTAGTACAAATAAATGGATCCTTTTTTTTTGTGGACAGGACATACCTGGGAAATTTTCCACATTGGTGGGTAGATGCTAGTGTTGTAGCTGTACTGTAACAGCTTGTTCTGGAGCAGAAGTCTTCAGCACTACAACCAGGATGTTATCAGAGCTCATAGCTTTTGCTGTATCCAGTGCGCTCAGCCATTTCTTGGTATTGTGTGGCGTGCATCGAATTGGCTTCTGTGATGGTGGAGACCTCAGGAGGAGGCCGAGATGAATCATCCACTAGGTACTTATGGCTGAAGATGTTGCAGATGCTTCAGCCTTGACTTTTTCGCACTCAAGTGATGGGCTCTGCCATCATTGAGGATGGGGATGTTCATGGAAACTCCGCCTCCTGTTGTTTAGTAGTCCACCACCACGACTAGATGTAGCAGGACTGCAGAGCTTTGAACTGATCCGTTGGTTGTAGGATCACTTAGCTCTGTCTATAGCATGCTGCTGTTTAGCATGCAAGTAGTCCTGTGTTGTAGCTTCACCAGGTTGGCACGTCATTTTTTAGGTATGACTGGTGGTGCTCCTGGCATGCTCTTCTACACTCCTCATTGAACCAGGGTTGGTCCCCTGGCTTGATGGTAATGGTAGAATGAGGAATATGCCTCGCCATGAGGATATAGCTTGTGGTGGTATACAATTCTGTTGCTTCTGATAGCTCGCAGTTCTTCACGGATGCCCAGTTTTGAACTGCTAGATCTGTTCTGAATCTAGCCAATTTAACACTGTGGAATTGCACACAACATGATGGAGGGTGTCCTCAGTGTGAAGACGGGACTTTGTCTCCAAGGACTGTGCAGTGGCTACTCCTATCTATACAGGTTGCACCACTCTTATCCGGCACCCTCGGAACCTGGCCTCTGACGGATAAGGGATTTTGCTGGACGAGGGGAGGTCATGTTAAATTGGATGGTACAGGTACTGAGCAAGGGGATATCTGGGCTGGCTGGCTTGAGGCAGCAGAACAAGGGGTGTGAGCATAAACTCAGGAAATGTAGATTCCGATAGGACCTAGGGAATTGTTACTGAGGGGGTGGCTGGTTCTTGGATAAGCTTGTAGGAGCAAGTAACTTAGATTTCCAAGGTAAAATTAGACACATCTTTTAGAGAATTAAATTATTGGCCCGGACTTTGCTGTACTAATAATGGTGAGGCTGTCGGCCATTATTATAGGGTAAAACTGACAGCAACCTCTGGTGTCCGCAAATGCGCAGTTAAATGTGGAAATCTGGTAGTCGCTGTCAGTGATATCCTGATCCTCCACAGGCTGCGCTGATACAGTCTTCGCGATGGAATCTGCACCGAGATCATTGTAATGGCGTGAACTTGGAGTAATCACCCACTAATCTTGGACTAAAGACAGATGAAAAAGTTAGGGCTTGTGCAATCAGGAGTAACTGAGATTTTAATGGCATAATAAAAGATAATGACTGCTGAACAATCTCTCTGGCCCTGAAAAATTAATTTTACAAGTGTGGAGTCTCATTCCCTCAGAAGAAAATGAATGTTGCAGATTTTTTTTAAACATAAAAAATGTTTAGTTTTTCTATTTTTCTCGTGTCTCTCCGTTAATCCTATGCGTACCTCCCAATCTTTATTTTGTTTCCTGTACAATTATATAAATGTAATTTATATTTCCTTTTATTTTAAATTCCTGCTTTGCAGTTTGCATATCTCAGTAAGATTCTTCAATCTGAATGGTTGATGAGCCTCCCTGCTGCTTGCATTGCTCACAGATGCCACAGATCCCCTGTACTGGATCAGTTGCCAAAGACTAGAAATCTCTGCTGACAAGCCCACTAAGATTCTCTGGGCAACTGTACGCGAGGTGAACGGCAAAAACACAGCGAAATCCGGGCTCGTGTGTGTAACTGCTTGGACAGCAGAAATGCAAATTAGATTTATGTATGGTCTTTTCCAGCGATGACATTTTCCATGCGTCTATGTGAGGTCACAGAGCACTGCTAATTAAACCATCCAATTAAAAGTTATCGGGGCCGAAACTGCCCTCCGCCCCAAACAGGGTGCACCTTGTTTGTGGATTGGGACAGTGTTTCACGCGGTTTTGTCCTCTCTTTCTCTGCGTTAGTGTCGGGGCAGTGAAGTGCGGCTACGGCAGGACGGAAATCGTGGATGAACGGGCGGATGCCGGCGGTCTCATCAGTCCAACGCTTAAGACGTCAGCGCGACACGGACGTGCCGTGACGCGCTGAAGCGTCACAACGTTCCTCCCCTTCTGTTAAAGGGGAAGGCCGCTGCGAGCTCTGCAGCCACTTTAGTGGCACCCACTGGGCCACGAGGGAGGGTTTCAACTGGGCTAGCGGGGGTGCCGGGCTGCCTGTTGGCGGCCCGGCCAAGCCCATGGTTGCCACTGTCGGGCCGACTTTGGAGTCGGCCAACAATTAAAATAAAATGGCGGCTGTGGCCGTCCTGTACACTGCTCCAAAAATAAAGGAGGGCAGTTTACAAAATGTCGCCTCCTCTGTACCAACCGAGCAGTGAGTGCTTTCCGCACCGTTGCCGCCTCTTTGAGGCGGTAATGGCTCTTAAAAAAAAAAGGAGGCAATTTTGGCCCCATCAAACACTCTTATTAAGGAGAGCACAAAATAATATATAAAAAGGACAAAGAAACAAAGGCAAAGCAGTCTGAAGCCTATATTGAAACTTACATAGCCTAATAAATGCTTCCCTATCTCATATGTGGTGTTTGGTGCACTCTTGGCCCGAACAGTATATTGTCTATATCAAATGTGTTTAAATTGGGACTGAGTGTCAACACCAATTGCTGCCAAAATCTTAAACACTCTGTAACTGATGGGCATGACTGAAATCTAAAATACCCATCACCTAACTGTGATATTGCTGCTTGCTACATTTGCCTTGGGTTCTCCGTTTATAATTGCAGAAAGCAATTAAGTTGCACTTCCCAAGTTATTCAGGACAAAACTAACTAAAAGGAAAGACAGGAGTTGCTAACCTTGCATCGAAAATAGTAGGCCATTCGGCCCTTCGAGTCTGCACCACCATTCAATATGATCATGGCTGATCATTCACCTAAGTACCCCTTTCCCGCTTTCTCTCCATACCCCTTGATCCTTTTAGCCGTAAGGGCCATATCTAACTCCCTCTTGAATACATCCAATGAACTGGCATCAACGACTCTCTGCGGCAGGGAATTCCACAGGTTAACAACTGAGTGAAGAACTTTCTCCTCATCTCAGTCCTAAATGGCCTACCCCTTATCCTAAGACTGTGTCCCCTGGTTCTGGACTTCCCCAACATCGGGAACATTCTTCCCGCATCTAACCTGCCCTGTCCCGTCAGAATCTTACACGTTTCTATGAGATCCCCTCTCATCCTTCTAAACTCCAGTGTATAAAGGCCCAGTTAATCTAGTCTCTCCTCATATGTCAGTCCAGCCATCCCTGGAATCAGTCTGGTGAACCTTCGCTGCACTCCCTCAATAGCAAGAATGTCCTTCCTCAGATTAGGAGACCAAAAAGCACACAATATTCCAGGTGAGGCCTCACCAAGGCCCTGTACAATTGCAGTAAGACCTCCCTGCTCCTATACTCAAATCCACTAGCTATGAAGGCCAACATGCCATTTGCCGCCTTCACCGCCTGCTGTACCTGCATGCCAACTTTCAATGACTGATGAACCATGACACCCAGGTCTCGTTGCACCTCCCCTTTTCCTAATCTGCCACCATTCAGATAATATTCTGCCTTTGTGTTTTTGCCACCAAAGTGGATAACCTCGCAATTATCCACATTATACTTTATCTGCCATGCATTTGCCCACTCACCTAACCTGTCCAAATCACCCTGCAGCCTCTTAGCATCCTCCTCACAGCTCACACCGCCACCCAGTTTAGTGTCACCTGCAAACTTGGAGATATTACACTCAATTCCTTCATCCAAATCATTAATGTATATTGTAAAGAGCTGGGGTCCCAGCACTGAGCCCTGTGGCACTCCACTAGTCACTACCCATTCCGAAAAGGACCCATTTATCCCGACTCTCTGCTTCCTGCCTGCCAACCAATTCTCTATCCACCCCAGTATACTACCCCCAATACCATGTGCTTTGATTTTGCACACCAATCTCTTTTATGTGGGACCTTGTCAAAGGCCTTTTGAAAGTCCAAATACACCACATCCACTGGTTCTCCCTTGCCCACTCTACTAGTTATATCCTCAAAAAATTCCAGAAGATTTGTCAAGCATGATTTCCCTTTCACAAATCCATGCTGACTTGGACCGATCCTATCACTGCTTTCCAAATGCGCTGCTATTTCATCCTTAATAATTGATTCCAACATTTTCCCCACTACTGATGTCAGGCTAACCGGTCTATAATTACCTGTTTTCTTTCTCCCTCCTTTTTAAAAAAAAAAAGTGGTGTTACATAAGCTACCCTCCAGTCCATAGGAACTGATCCAGAGTCAATAGATTGTTGGAAAATGATCACCAATGCATCCACTATTTCGAGAGCCACCTCCTTAAGTACTCTGGGATGCAGACAATCAGGCCCCAGGGATTTATCGGCCTTCAATCCCATCAATTTCCCCAACACAATTTCCTGCCTAATAAGGATATCCTTCAGTTCCTCCTTCTCATTAGACCCTCGGTCCCCTAGTGCATCCGGAAGGTAATTTGTGTCTTCCTTCGTGAAGACAGAACCAAAGTATTTGTTCAATTGGTCTGCCATTTCTTTGTTCCCCATTATTAACTAACCTGAGTCTGACTGCAAGGGACCTACGTTTGTCTTCACTAATCTTTTTCTCTTCACTAATCTATAGAAGCTTTTGCAGTCAGTTTTTATGTTCCTGGCGAGCTTCCTCTTGTACTCTATTTTCCCCTTTGTCCTCCTCTGCTGAATTCTAAATTTCTCCCAGTCCTCAGGTTTGCTGCTTTTTGTGGCCAATTTTTATGCCTCTTCCTTGGAGCTAACACTATCCTTAATTTCCCTTGTTAGCCACGGTTGAGCCACCTTCCCTGTTTTATTTTTACTCCAGACAGGGATGTACAACTGTTGAAGTTCATCCATGTGATCTATAAATGTTTGCCATTGCCTATCTACCGTCAACCCTTTAGGTATCATTTGCCAGTCTATTCTAGCCAATTCACACCTCATGCCGTCGAAGTTAGCTTTCCTTAAGATTAGGATCCTAGGGCCCAAGTTTCCACACGATAAAAAACGGGCACCCCTCCGAGCTGGGCGCCCGTTTTTCCCGCCTAAAACGGCGCCGGAAAAAAAACTCGCGATTCTGGAGAGCCCTGCAGCTCCTTGTCTGTTTGGCGCGGCGCCCAGGGGGGCGGCGCCTACACTCGCGCCGATTTTGTAAGTGGGAGGCGGCGGGTACTATTTAAATTCCCTCCCCCCCCCCCGCCCGCCGTCAGGAACAGCTGCCTCCTCCCCCCCTGCCGTCGGGAACGAACGGCTTCCTCCTCCCCCCCCGCGGGAACGGCTGCCTCAACTTGTGAGGCTTCCTGCAGCATTCTCCCTTGCTGAAGCACTTTCACACAGGTAGGAAGATGGTTTATTTAATCTTTTCTTTGCTTATAAATTTTTATTCAGGTTGGACTTATTTGTATAATATTTGTATAAGTATAAATAAGGATTTATTATAAAATTTAATGACTTCCCTTCCACCCCCTCCCCCCCCCCCCCACCTCGTTCTGGACGCCTAATTTGTAATCTGCGCCTGATTTTTTAATGTGTAGAACAGGTTTTTTCAGTTCTACAAAAATCTTCACTTGCTCCATTCTAAGTTAGTTTGGAGTACGTTTTCACTGTGGAAACTTTGAAATCAGGCGTCAGTGGCCGGACACGCCCCCTTTTGAAGAACAAATTCTGCTCCAAAGTAGAACTGTTCTACCTGACTAGAACTGCAGAAAAAAAAATGTGGAGAATTGCGATTTCTAAGATAGTCCATTCTCCACCAGTTGCTCCTAAAAATCAGGCGCAAATCATGTGGAAACTTGGGCCCCTAGTTTCTGAATTAACTGTGTCACTCTCCATCTTAATAAAGAATTCTATCGTGTTATGGTCACTTTTCCTCAAGGGGCCTCGCACAACAAGATTGCTAATTAGTCCTTTCTCATTACACATCACCCAGTCTAGGATGGCCAACTCTCTAGTTGGTTCCCCGACATATTGGTCAAGAAAACCATCCCTAATGCACTCCAGGAAATCCTCCTCTACCGCATTGCTACCAGTTTGGTTAGCCCAATCTATATGTAAATTAAAGTCGCCCATGATAACTGCTGTACCTTTATTGCCCACATCCCTTATTTCTTGTTTGATGCTGTCCCCAACCTCACTACTACTGTTTGGTGGCCTGTATATAACTCCCACCAGCGTTTTCTGCCCTTTGGTATTCCGCAGCTCCACCCATACCGATTCCACATCATAGAAACATAGAAAATAGGTGCAGGATTAGGCCATTCGGCCCTTCGAGCCTGCACCACCATTCAATAAGATCATGGCTGATCATTCCTTCAGTACCCCTTTCCTGCTTTCTCTCCATACCCCTTGATCCCCTTAGCCGTAAGGACCATATCTAACTCCCTCTTGAATATATCCAATGAACTGGCACCAACAACTCTCTGCGGCAGGGAATTCCACAGATTAACAACTCTGAGTGAAGAAGTTTCTCCTCATCTCAGTCCTAAATGGCCTACCCCTTATCCTAAGACTGTGTCCCCTGGTTCTGGACTTCCCCAACATCGGGAACATTCTACCCGCATCTAACCTGTCCCGTGTCGTCAGCATCTTATATGTTTCTATGAGATCCCCTTTCATCCTTCTGAACTCCAATGTATTAAGGCCCAGTTGTTCCAGTCTCTCCTCATATGTCAGTCCTGCCATCCCGGGAATCAGTCTGGTGAACCTTCGCTGCACTCCCTCAGTAGCAAGAACGTCCTTCCTCAGATTAGGAGACGAAAACTGAACACAATATTCCAGGTGAGAGGCCTCACCAAGGCCCTGGACAACTGCAGTAAACCATCCCTGCTCCTATACTTCAATCCCCTAGTTATGAAGGCCAACATACCATTTGCCTTTTTCACCGCCAACTTTCAAAGACTGATGAACCATGACACCCAGGTATCGTTGCACCTCCCCTTTTCCTAATCAGCTGCCATTCAGATAATATTCTGTCTTCGCGGCCCCCAAAGTTAATAACCTCACATTTATCCACATTATACTGCATCTGCCATGCATTTGCGCACTCACGTAATCTGTCCAAGTCACCCTGCAGCCTCCGAGCGTCCCCCTCACAGCTCACACCGCCACCCAGTTTAGTGTCCTGCAAACTTGGAGATATTACACTCAATTCCTTCATCCAAATCATTGATGTATATTGTAAAGAGCTGGGGTCCCAGCACTGAGCCCTACGGCACTCCACTAGTCACTGCTTGCCATTCTGAAAAAAAAACCGTTTATCCTGACTCTCTGCTTCCTGTCTGCCAACCAGTTCTCTATCCACGTCAGTATATTACCTCCAATACCATGAGCTTTGATTTTGCACACCAATCTCTTGTGTGGGACCTTGTCAAAAGCTTTTTGAAAGTCCACATACACCACATCCACTGGTTCTCCCTTGTCCACTCTACTAGCTACATCCTCAAAAAATTCCAGAAGATTTGTCAAGCATGATTTCCCCTTCATAAATCTATGCTGACTTGGACTGATCCTGTCACTGCTTTCCAAATGCGCTGCTATTTCATCCTTAATAATTGATTCCAACATTTCCCCACTTCTGATGTCAGGCTAACTGGTCTATAATTACCCGCTTTCTCTCTCCCTCCCTTTTTAAAAAGTGGTGTTACATTAGCTACCCTCCAGTCCATAGGAACTGATCAGAGTCGATAGACTGTTGGAAAATGATCAGCAATGCATCCACTATTTCTATGGCCACTTCCTTAAGTACTCTGGGATGCAGACTATCAGGCCCTGGGAATTTATCGGCCTTCAATCCCATCAATTTTCCTAACACAATTTCCCGCCTAATAAGGATTTCCTTCAGTTCCTTCTTCTCACTAGACCCTCGGTCTTCTAGTACTTCTGGAAGGTTATTTGTGACTTCCTTCATGAAGACAGAACCAAAGTATTTGTTCAATTAGTCTGCCATTTCTTTGTTCCCATTATAAATTCACCTGTTCCAACTGCAAGGGACCTACGATTGTCTTCACTAATCTTTTTCTCTTCACATTTCTGTAGAAGCTTTTGCAGTCAGTTTTTATGTTCCCGGCAAGCATCTTCTCATACTCTATTTTCCCCCTCTTAATTAAACCCTTTGTCCTCCTCTGCTGAATTCTAAATTTCTCCCAGTCCTCAGCTTTGTTGCTTTTTCTGGCCAATTTATATGTCTCTTCCTTGGATTTAACACTATCCTTAATTTCCCTTGTTCGCCACAGTTAAGCCACCTTTCCCGTTTTATTTTTACTCCAGACAGGGATGTACAATTGCTGAAGTTCATCCATGTGATCTTTAAATTTTTGCCATTGCCTATCCACCGTCAACCCTTTAAGTATCATTTTCCAGTCTATTCTAGCCAATTCACGCCTCAAACCATTGAAGTTATCTTTCCTTAAGTTCAGGACCCTAGTTTCTGAATTAACTGTGTCACTCTCCATCTTAATAAAGAATTCTACCATGTTATGGTCACTCTTCCCCCAAATGGCCTCGTACAACAAGATTGCTAATTAGTCCTTTCTCATAACACATCACCCAGTCTAGGATGGCCAGCTCGCTCCCTAGTTGGTTCCTCGACATATTGGTCTAGAAAACCATCCTTAATACACTCCAGGAAATCCTCCTCCGCCGCATTGCTACCAGTTTGGTTAGCCCAATCAATATCCAAGCCAATGTCCTTCCTTCCTTATTGCATTAATTTCCTCTTGAACCAGTAACGCCACCTCGCCTCCTTTTCCTCTCTGTCTATCCTTCCTAAATGTTGATTACCCCTGGATGTTGAGTTCCTCGCCTTGATCACCCTGGAGCCATGTCTCTGTGATGCCAATTACATCATATCCATTAACTGCTATCTGCGCAGTTAATTCGTCCACCTTATTCCGAATACTCCTTGCATTGAGGCACAGAGTCTTCAGGCTTGTCTTTTTAACACACCTTGCCCCTTTAGAATTTTTCTGTAATGTGGTCCTTCTTGTTTTTTGCCTTGGGATTTTCTGCCCTCCACTTTTACTATTCTCCTTTCTATCTTTTCCCTCTGTCTCCCTTTTATTTCCCTCTGTCTCCCTGCATAGATTCCCCTCCCCAACAGCACTAGCAAACACTCCCCCTAGGACATTGGTTCCAATCCTGCCCAGGTGCAGACTGTCTGGTTTGTACTGGTCCCACCTCCCCCACAACCGGTTCCAATGCCCCAGGAATTTGAATCCCTCCCTTCTGCACCACTCCTCAAGCCACGTATTCATCTGAGCTATCCTGCAATTCCTACTCTGACTTGCACGTGGCACTGGTAGCAATCCTGAGATTACTACTTTTGAGGTCCTACTTTTTAATTTAGCTCCTAGCTCCGTAAATTCATCTCGTAGGACCTCATCCCGTTTTTTACCTATGTGCACCATGACAACTGGGTGTTCACCCTCCCTTTTCAGAATATCCTGCAGCTGCTCCGAGACATCCTTGACCCTTGCACCAGGGAGGCAACATACCATCCTGGAGTCTCCGTTGCGGCCGCAGAAACGCCTATCTATTCCCCTTACAATCGAATCCCTTATCACTATAGCTCTCCCACTCTTTTTCCTGCCCTTCTGTGCAGCAGAGCCACCCACGGTGCCATGAACTTGGCTGCTGCTGCTCTCCCCTGATGAGTCATCCCCCTGAACAATACCCAAAGCAGTGTATCTGTTTTGCAGGGGGATGACCGCAGGGGACCCCTGCACTACCTTCCTTTCACTGTTCTTCCTGTTGGTCACCCATTTACTATCTGGCTCTGTACCCTTTACCTGCGGTGAGACCAACTCGCTAAACGTGCTATTCACGTCATTCTCAGCATCGTGCATGCTCCAGAGTGAATCCACCCGCAGCTCCAGTGCCGCAATGCGGTCTGTCAGGATCTGCAGGCGGATACACTTCCCGCACACGTAGTTGTCAGGGACACCGGAAGCGTCCCTGAGTTCCCACATAGTACAGGAGGAGCATAACATGTGTCCGAGCTCTCCTACCATGACTTAACCCCTAGATTAACTTAATTTGGCAACAACAATGCTAAAGGTTACTTGCTGATAAAGAAAAAGAAAAGCTACTTACCAATCACTTACCCCCTTGGCTGTGACGTCACCTTTCGCTTTCTTTCTACTTCTTTATTGCCTTCTCCCTGCAGCTGCACCGGTAGGCCTTTTTATAGGCCTCCGAGCCTGGACTCTCTCCTCCTCCTTGACGCTGCCCGACTCCTGATCTCGCGGGAGCCTTTTTATCTGCCTCCGACCCCGGACTCTCGCCTCCTCCTCGACGCTGCCCGACTCCTGATCTCGCGGCCTTTTTATAGGCCTCCGACCTCGGACCCTCGCCGCCTCCTCGACGCTGCCCGACTCCTGATCTCGCGGCCTTTCTATAGGCCTCCGACCCCGGACTCTCGCCTCCTCCTCCATATCCAGCTAATCCCAGCTGGGGGTCACTGAAGACTCACCAACAATTGATACTGATGAATATTGCAAAAGCCTCTGGCAGGCCACACCTGACACTCCACCAGGGAGCTATGGGGCTATAACAGCAAGGCATTTCTCAATTGGAGCTGCACTTTTCTGTGCCTCTCAAACTGCATCAAAGTTTAAAAGTCTCTGAAGAACACAGGTCTCTGCAGTATGACAAATCCAGATAATTAAGAGATTACAAATATGAATGTAACCATAAACTATGTGAATTATTAAATAGGATTAATATTAATAGTCTATCCTGGAAGTAACTTGGCTATTTCACTGGGCTTAAACCTGACTATGAATGTTTTGTAATTGTGTGAACAAGTTCTATGTGAACAGGATATATGTTATGTTTATAATAATTTGTTAAGTCTTTAGTTACAATGAATTAGAATTCCTGGCCCAAGACCATCCTAGGTGGAGGTGATGCATCTGGGAGGGCGCTGAGCACCTCGAGTCTTATCGCCGAGAGCATGCATAAAACAGGCACAAGCAGCGGAAGGAGCGTGCGGGAAACCAGTCCCACCCACCCTTTCCTTCAACGACTGTCTGTCCCACCTGTGATAGAGACTGTGATTCCCATATTGGATTGTTCAGTCACCTAAGAACTCACTTTTACAGTGGAAGCAAGTCTTCCTCGATTTCGAAGAACTGTCTATGATGATGATACTGAGGGAATGCTGGACTTTAGAGTTGCTGTCTTTCAAAAGAGATGTTGAACCTGCCTGTTCAGATGGACATTAAAGAAGCAACACAGGAGTTCTACTTGCGTCCTACCCAGCATTTATCCCTCAACCAACATGACCAAAAAGATGATCACTGGTCATTTATCTAATTTGCTATTCATGTGAAATTTTCGTTGCTTACATAACGACAGTAATTACATTTAAAAAGTAATCCATTGTTTGTGAATTGCTTTGGGACTGAGGACATGAGATGCAGGTTCTTTTTTTATTTCTCTATATTTACAATAAATTCAAATATAAATCATAACTGACTTTAACCTTTCATACAGCATAATACATTGTAATCAAGTGCATAGGCTAGTCATACCCCAGCCTAAAGTGCTTGTTACAGTTACTTCAGGATTAGGGCACACTTGTGTTTTCTTGATTGCATGCAGCTAAAATTATTGCTCACTGTTGGTAGGCACTCTGGATTCTGCTCCAAGAATGACCATAAGGGACCTGTGGTGATGAAACCACCAGATGGGATTTCCCTCTAAGCAGTTTATGTAACAATTAAGCAATTCAAAGCCTAGTCTTCTGCCAAATCCAAATTAAGAAGTACAAATAATCTTTTCAAGTAGCCCAAATAGCTGCTCTTTTTGCTGACATGTTGTTGGTCAGTCACTTAGTTTATGATTATTTGATTCATATTATGAAAAAGAAAAAAAAATCCAATTTTTTAAAACAAAACTTCAAAAATGTGAGTTTTTCTATCTTAAAAAAAGTGCGTGATTTCTAAACAACTTTCAGCCTGCTCCAATCATTTGTAATTAATTGAGAGAATTATGGATCTATAGAAAACCCAAGAAACACCAACCAATGAGATTTTCTGGATACATGTTTGGTTAGGTTGAGTTGTGTGCAAGATGAGTGATGATGGAGAAGTTGGTCACTGCAAGTAGTTCAATCTGTCCTGAGTAGTAATTTGTAAGTTGCTACAATTAATGATGAGGGTGACTTTACTCCCATTTAAAATAAATGGTTTACAAGTTTAAGTTATCAAACGGGGCAATTTCGCCACAAAACAGATTAACTGGCTCATTACAAACTGTGCAGCAGAATTTCTACCTCTTTACTTAATTTTTATAGAAATAGAAAGAGAAAATGCTGGAACTCCATTTGCATCCTTTAACATTCAGTGTCTGAGTTTTGGTTTGCATTGTTGGATTATCTCCGACCGTGCCAAATGTAATCATTATCATAGTTGCTGTTGTCCAGGAGTATGTGAGTCATTACCAAGGTAGGATACAAGTTGCCATCTGTTATATCCCTAATGAACTGGGTCAGAAAGTAGTGATTTATTACATTCACAAGCTCAGAATCTAGACCACTTGGGCATTCCCAGTTTATAGTAGGTTAGTTAAAGTCCCCCATTACTCTGACATAAAAATGCAAGAGCATAAGAATTGGAGCAGGATTAGGCCATACGGCCTCTCGAGCCTGCTCCGCCATTCAACAAGATCTTCCACCTTAACTCGACCTTCTCGCACTATCCCCATATCCCTTAATTCCCTTAGTTCCCCAAAATTTATTGACATTTATCTTGTATATACTCAATAACTGCCTCGTGGAGTCATTATCAGAGCATCCTAGGACATAACACAATGTGTTGTACTTGAACTGTAGTAACCTTGGTCCTTTATTGATAACTCGAGTGACGATAACACCTGGTGGCCTGCCTTTTATACTAGGCCAGGCACACCTTTCCAGGTAACCTACAAGTCTCCCACTCTGTGCCCTCTGTACTATCACAAGGTGTGCCACCAAACAGTAGCCATGTAGGATACATGACAAACTGAGCATCCACAGCCCTCTGAGGTAGAGAATTCTAAAATTCACAACCCTTTGAGTGAAGAGATTTCTCCTCATCTCAGTTCTAAATAGCCAACCTCTTGCCCTGAGACTATCGTTCTAACTCTCCAGCCACGGAGAACAGCCTCTCGTCATCTACCCTGTCAAGCCCTCGAAGAATTTTATACGTTTCAATGAGATCACTTCTCATTCTTCTAAACTCCAGAGAATATTGGCCCATTCTACTCGATCTCTCCTCTTTGGGCAACCCTCTCATCCCAGGAATCAATCAATTCACTGTTACTTTTCGCACATACCTCTCTTGTCTCTTAATGGAGTAATCTGTCCTCCTGTTTATTTTCACCCAGTAATCCACAGCAAACCCCTTCTAATTATCTTTGTTCCCTTCACATTACAAAGCTCCAACCAGACTATCTTATTAGAATGCTTATCCTCCACCAGTAAGTCGACTTCCTTTACCCTTCGGGTGTCTTTTATATATCCTCTACCTCCTTTCCTGAGACAGTCCTTTCTGAACGCACTCCACCCTTGTACTTTACACTTATCTCCATCATTGGAGGAAATTTCTAAGATCCCTATTATATCATTACTGAAAAATCCTCAAGTTCATTCATCTTGTTATTAATATCTGTAGCTGTCTTATGGCCTTTTCTACCTCGTGCAGTGTTGGGGTCTCACTGAGGTGCTGGTGGGTAGCATGCTGCAGAATGGAGTCGAGAACACTCGAGTCAAAGGCAGAGTCTCGATTGAGGAGATCTTTGAAGTGTTCCTTTCAGCGGGCCCTGATTGCTAAAAACAACAAGGCTACGGGAGTGGATGGAATCTCTGCTGAGGCACTGAAGTATGGCAGAAAGGCACTACTGGTGCGAATACACGACCTCATCTCTCTCATCTGGAGGGAGGAGAGCATGCCAGGAGATCTTAGAGATGCAGTGATCGTGACCACCACTTTTTTTTTAAAAAAGAGGGGTCCGACTGCGGCAGCTACAGAGGAATCTCCCTGCTATCAATCACTGGGAAAGTCGTCGCTAGAGTCCTCCTCAACCGTCTTCTCCCCATGGCCGAGGAGCTCCTCCCGGAGTCGCAGTGCGGTTTCGTCCCCTCTGGGGCACAACAGACATGATTTTTGCAGCGTGACAGCTGCAGGAAAAATGCAGGGAACAGCGCCAGCTCTTACACATGGCTGCCTTTGACCTTACAAAGGCCTTTAACACTGTCAACCGAGAGGGTCTATGGAGCGTCCTCCTCCGTTTTGGATGCCCCCAAAGGTACGTGGAACTAAACTACAGAACCAACGGGAAGCTGTTCAACCTTCGCCGTCTCCAGGCCAGGTCCAAGACCACTCCAACCTCTGTCGTCGAGTTACAGTACGCGGATGAGGCCTGTGTCTGTGCGCACACACAGCTGAACTCCAGGACATAGTGGACGTATTTACCGAGGCGTATGAAGGCATAGGCCTTACGCTAAACATTAGTAAGACAAAGGTCCTCCACCAGCCTGTCCTCGCCGCACAGCACTGCCCCCCAGGCATTAAGATCCACGGCATGGCCCTGGACAACGTGGACCCCTTCCCCTATGTTGTGTATGGAGAAAGAGTCAGACTGAACACTGAGCTCAAAGTAAAGTGTGACCGTAGTCTTTTATTACAGGTCTCCAGAGTGCCTCTCCAACCCTTGTTCCCAAGGGAGTTTGGCATCCCGTGGGACTCTAGGGGATGAGCCCTCCGGTGGCTGTACAGAGTAAATACAAGTCCACATAGATAACAACACTCTTTTCCACACACCCCCTCCCCCCCCCCCCTTCCTATTTACAATGTGAGTCGATCTGGGGCCATTCTTGCCCTGGTTGATAGTCTTGGTGTGAAAGCTGGTGTTGTTGAATCATTTGTTGGGCCCTCGCTGGGCTGTTGTGCAGCTGACCTTGCTGGGCTGCCTGGTGTGTTGGGCCCTGCTGGGCTGCTGTGGATGATGGGTTCTGCTTCGTGGTCAACCGTGGTGCCAGTTGCCACTGGTGTGTATGTTGGGGGATCAAAAAAGGTAAGATCCAAGGTGGGTTGCTCAGAATAGTCCGTGAGTCTGAGTTCGATTTGGTCCAAGTGTTTCCGGTGAATGAATCCATTTGAAGGTTTGGCCCGAAACACCCTGCTCCCCTCTTTTGCCACGACAGTGTCGGGAAGCCACTTGGGACCTTGTCCATAATTTAATACAATTACAGAATTATTGATTTCAATTTCACGTGACACATTTGCGCTATCATGGTATGCACTTTGTTGAAGCCACCTGCTCTCTACCTGTTCATGTAGATCGGGTGAACTAATGAGAGCCTTGTCTTAAGTGCTCTTTTCATGAGCAATTCAGCAGGTGGGATCCCAGTGAGTGAGTGGAGTCTTGTGCGGTAGCTAAGCAGGACTCGGGATAGGCGAGTCTGTAGAGAGCCTTTAGTTACCCTCTTCAAGCCTTGCTTGATGGTTTGCACTGCTCTCTCTGCCTGACCATTGGACGCTGGTTTAAACGGGACAGATGTGACATGTTTGATCCCGTTACGGGTCATTAATTCTTTGAACTCGGCACTGGTAAAACATGGCCCGTTGTCGCTCACCAGGACATTGGGTAGGCCGTGTGTGCAAACATGGCCCGCAGGCTTTTAGTAGTGGCAGCGGACGTGCTAGCTGACATTATCTCACATTCAATCCACTTGGAGTACACGCCTACAACCACAAGGAATATTTTACCCAAGAACAGGCCTGCATAGTCGACGTGTACCCTTGACCACGGTTTGGAGGGCAAAGACCATAAGCTTAGCGGCGCCTCCCTGGGTACATTGCTTAACTGCGAACATGTATTACATCTGTGAATGCAGGACTCTAATTCCGCATCGATACCGGGCCACCACACGTGGAATCTGGCTATCGTTTTCTTCATTACGATGCCTGGGTAGGTACTGTGGAGGTCATTGATGAAGGTGTCTCTGCCCTTCTTGGGGACCACTACTCGATTGCCCCATAGAAGGTAGTCTGCCTGTATAGACATTTCATCTTTGTGCCACTGGAATGGCTTTATCTCTTCCTGCATTTCCACTGGGACACTGGACCAGCTCCTGTGAAGCACACCACTTTTGACTAGAGATAATAAGGGGTCCTGGCTTGTCCAGGTTTTGATTTGCCGGGCAGTGACGGGGGATTGCTCACTCTCAAATGCTTCCATAACCATGGCTAGATCTGCGAGCTGCGCCATTTCCACCCCCGTGGTGGGCAATGGCAGCCTACTGAGAACATTGGCACAGTTTTCTGTGCCTGGCCTGTGGCGGATGGCATAGTTGTATGCGGACAACGTGAGCGCCCATCTCTGGATGCGAGCAGATGCGTTGGTATTTATCCCTTTACTCTCGGAAAACAGGGATATAAGTGGCTTATGGTCAGTTTCCAATTCAAATTTTAGTCCAAACAGTATTGATGCATTTTCTTTACCCCATCAACACATGCTAACGCTTCTTTTTCAATCATGCTGTAGGCTCTCTCAGCCTTAGACTCCTGGATGCATAAACAATCCGTTGCAGTTTCCCAAAATCATTAGCTTGTTGCAATACACACCCGATGCCATATGATGACGCATCACATGCTAGTACCAAACGCTTACATGGATCATACAACACAAGCAATTTGTTTGAGCATAACAATTTTCTCGCTTTTTCAAAGGCATTTTCTTGGCATTTGCCCCAAACCCATTCGCCCCCTTTTTGTAGTAAGACATGTAGTGGTTCTAGCAGTGTGCCGAGACTCGGTAAGAAGTTACCAAAGTAGTTGAAGAGTCCCAGAAACGACTGCAGCCCCATCACGTTTTGTGGTCTCGGTGCGTTCTCGATTGCCTCTGTCTTCGCGTTGGTGGGCCTGATGCCATCCGTTGCAATCCTCCTTCCCAAGAACTCCACTTCAGGTGCCAGGAAAACGCACTTCAAGCGTTTTAACCTGAGCCCCATGCGGTCGAGTCGACTAAGAACCTCCTCCAGGTTCTGCAGGTGCTCGACTGTGTTCTGACCTGTGACCAAGATGTCGTCCTGGAAGACCACGGTGTGCGGGACCGACTTCAGTAAACTTTCCATGTTTCTCTGGAATATCGCCGCCGCTGATCGGATTCCAAATGGGCATCTGTTATAAACAAAAAGACCTTTGTGCGTGTTGATGCAGGTGAGGGCCTTCGATGATTCCTCCAGTTCCTGCGTCATGTAGGCTGAAGTCAGATCCAGCTTCATGAACGCCTTTCCTCCTGCCAGCGTTGCAAAGAGGTCATCGGCCTTTGGTAGTGGGTATTGGTCCTGCAGGGAGAAACAATTGATAGTTACTTTGTAACCGCCACAAATTCTGACGGTGCCGTCTCCCTTGAGGACTGGGACAATAGGACTGGCCCAGTCACTGAACTCGATCGGTGAAATGATGCCCACTCTTTGCAGCTGGTCTAGCTCGATCTCTACCCTTTCATTTAGAGATCACGTGGATGAACTTCAACAATTGTACATCCCTGTCTGGAGTAAAAATAAAACTGGGAAGGTGGCTCAACCGTGGCTAACAAGGGAAATTAGGGATAGTGTTAAATCCAAGGAAGAGGCATATAAATTGGGCAGAAAAAGCAGCAAACCTGAGTACTGGGAGAAATTTAGAATTTAGCAGAGGAGGACAAAGGGTTTAATTAGGAAGGGGAAAATAGAGTAAGCTTGCAGGGAACATTAAAAACTGACTGCAAAAGCTTCTATACATATGTGAAGAGAAAAAGCTTAGTGAAAACAAATGTGTAGGTCCCTTGCAGTCAGAATCAGGTAAACTTATAATGGGGAACAAAGAAATGGCAGACCAATTGAACAAATACTTTGGTTCTGTCTTCACTAAGAAAGACACAGATAACCTTTCAGAAATACTAGGGGACCAAGAGTCGAGTGAAAAGGGGGAACTGAAGGAAATCCTTATTAGACGGGAAATTGATGGGATTGAAAGCCGATAAATCTTCAGGGTCTGATAGTCTGCATTCCAGAGTACTTAAGGAAGTGGCCCTCGAAATAGTGGATGCATTCGTGGTCATTTTCCAACATTCAATAGCCTCTGGATCAGTTCCAATGGATTGGAGGGTAGCTAATGTAACCCCACTTTTTAAAAATGGAGCGAGAGAGAAAACAGGAAATTATAGACCTGTTAGGCTGAAATTGGTAGTGGGGAAAATGTTGGAATCAATTATTAAAGATGTAATAGTGTATTTGGAAAGCAGTGACAGGATCGGTTCAAGTCGGCATGGATTTATGAAAGGGAAATCATGCTCGACAAATCTTCTGGAATTTTTTGAGGATGTAACTAGTAGAGTGGATAAGAGAGAACCAGTGGATGTGGTGTATTTGGACTTTCAAAAGGCTTTTGACAAGGTCCCACATGAGAGATTAGTGTACAAAATTAAAGCACATGGGATTGTGGGTAATGTATTGACGTGGATAGAGAACTGGTTGGCAGACAGGAAGCAAAGAGTAGGAATAAACGGATCCATTTCAGAATAGCAGGCAGTGACTAGTGTGGTACCACAGGGTTCAGTGCTGGGACCCCAGCTATTTACAATATACATTAATGATTTGGACGAAGGAATTGAATGTAATATCTCCAAGTAAGCTGGGTGGCGGTGTGAGCTGTGAGGAGAATGGTAAGAGGCTGCAGGGTGACTTGGACAGATTAGGTGAGTGGGCAAATGCATGGCAGATGCAATATAATGTAGATAAATGTGAGGTGCAATGAGACCTAGGCATCATGGTACATCAGTCATTGAAAGTTGGCATGCAGATACAGCAGATGGTGAAGAAGACAAATGGCATGTTGGCTTTCATAGCGAGAGGAATTGAGTATAGGAACAAGGAGGTCTTACTGCAGTTGTACAGGGCCTTGGCGAGGCCACACCTTGAATATTGTGTAGAGTTTTGCTCTCCTAATCTGTGGAAGGACATTCTTGCTATTGAGGGAGTGCAGCAAAGGTTCACCAGACTGATTCCCGGGATGGCAGGACTGATATATGAAGAAAGACTGGATCGACTAGGCTTATATTCACTGGAATTTAGAAGAATCAGAGGGGATCTCATAGAAGCATATAAAATTCTGACGGGATTGGACAGGTTAGATGCAGGAATTTGTTCCCGATGTTTGGGGAAGTCCAGAACCAGGGGTCACAGTCTAAGGATAAGGGGTAAGCCATATAGGATTGAGATGAGGAGAAACTTTTTCACCCAGAGAATTGTGAACCTGTGGAATTCTCTACCACAGAATGTTGTTGAGGCCAGTTCGTTAGATATATTCAAAAGGGAGTTAGATGTGGCCGTTACGGCTAAAGAGATCAAGGGGTATGGAGAGAAAGCAGGAATGGGGTACTGAAGTTGCATGATCAGCCATGATCTTATTGAATGGTGGTGCAGGCTCGAAGGGCCAAATGGCCTACTCCTGCACCTATTTTCTATGTACGGTACTGCTCTCGCCTTGTGATGGATGGGTCCCGCCCCCGGAATTAGGTGGATCTGCACTTTTGCTCCTTGGAATTTCCCGATGCCGAGTTCGAACTGTGAAGGAAATTTGTTTAAGACCTGGGCACACGAAGTGTCGTCAGCAGGTGATAGCACTCGGATGTTGTCCCAGTTCCAGCATATCTTTCCCAGCCAGCTCCTGCCGAGCAGCGTGGGACCATCGCCCGGTACCACCCAGAGTGGTAGCTTGTGCACCGCTCCATCGTAGGAGACCTTTACAGTAGCACTGCCGATTACAGGAATCAGTTCTTTCGTGTAAGTTCTTAGTTTCATGCGAACTGGAGTTAAGACTGGCCTTGAGGCCTTGTTGCACCACAACCTTTCGAAAGTCTTTTTGCCCATGATGGACTGGCTCGCGCCCGTGTCCAGCTCCATTGATACCGGGAGTCCATTTAGTTCAACATTCAACATTATCGGCGACAATTCGTGGTGAATGTGTGCATCCCATGTACCTTTGCCTCCTATATCTGAGGCTCTGGTTCATTGTGATCCTCCATGGATCTGTCCTCTGCAACATGGTGGTTTGCAGGTTTAACAGGCTTTGCAGCTCTCTTGCACACTCGTTGGAGGTGTCCCATTGTTCCACAGCCCTTGCAAACGTACTCTTTGAAACGGCATGAATGGAAACGATGATCACGCCCACAGCGCCAACAAGGTGTTAATGGCCTTGCATTCATCACTCTTGATGATGGACTCCGAGTCATCTGCGGACCTGCAGCTTCAGGTATGTGTGACCTGCCCTGTACGTTATGATTCGAAAACAACATCACTTTGTTCACAGTACTTGTAGCAGCACTTGTGTGCTGAGAGATTTGCTTCGTATTGTCACTGGTGGCAATGAACGCCTGGGCTATCGCTATGGCCTTATTCGAGGTTGGGGTCTACACAGTCAAAAGTTTGCGAAGTATGGTTTCGTGGCCAATGCCAAGCACAAAAATGTCTCTGAGCACGTGCTCTAAATGTCCTTCAAATTCGCAATGTCCTGCAAAGCGTCTTAGCTCGGCGACAGAACTTGCCACTTCCTGGCTTTCAGACCTTTTGTAGGTGTAGAACCGGTACCTCACCATCAGAACGTTTTCCTTCGGGTTCAAATGCTCTCTGACCAGTGTGCACAAATCGTCGTACGATTTCTCTGTGGGTTTTGCTGGAGTGAGCAGATGCTTCATGGGGCCATACATTGGTGTCCCACAGATGGTGAGGAGGATCGCCCTTCGTTTGGCAGCGCTCTCTTCCCCATCTAGCACGTTGGCCACGAAGTATTGGTCGAGTCGCTCCACAAAAATTTTCCAATCATCTCCCTCCGAAAATTTCTCCAGGATGCCCACTGTTCTCTGCATCTTTGGGTTCGCTATCTGTATATTGTATCTTGTTGTGTATGGAGAAAGTCAGACTGAATACTGTGAGCTCAAAGTAAAGTGTGACCGTAGTCTTTTATTGCAGTTTTTCAGAGTGCCTCTCCAACCTGTGAAGCCTCCTTATATACCTGTGCCCCCAAGGGATTATGGGATCCCTTGGGACTCCAGGGGATGAGCCCTCTGGTGGCTGTACAGACTAAATACAAGTCCACATATATAACACCTTATCCCTGGAGGCTCCTATCAACAAGAGCAGGCATTGACGACGAGATCCAACACCGCCTCCAGTGCGCCAGGGCAGCCTGAGGAAAAGAGTGTTTGAAGACCAGTCCCTCAAAACTGTCACCAAGCTCATGATCTACAGGGCCGTAGTAATACTCGCCCTTCTGTATGGCTCATAGACGTGAACCATGTACAGTAGACCCCTCAAGTCGCTGGAGAAATACCACCAGCGATGTCTCCACAAGATCCTGCAAATGCCCTGGGAGAACAGACGCATAAACATTAGCGTCCTTGTCCAGGCCAACATCCCCAGCTTTGAAGCACTGATCACACTTGATCAGCTCCGCTGGGCAGGCTACATAGTTCGCATGCCAGACACGAGACTCCCAAAGCAAGCGCTCTACTCTGAACTCGTCCACGGCCAAAGGCGGGCAGAGGAAACGTTACAAGGACACCCTCAAAGCCTCCCTGATGATGTGCGACATCCCCACTGACACTTGCGAGTCCCTGGCCAAAGACCACCCTAAGTGGAGGAAGTGCATTCGGGAGGGCGCTGAGCTCCTCGAGTATCGTCGCCAAGCGCAGGCAGTGGAAGGAGCGTGCGGCAAACCAGGCTCCCTGCCCACCCCTTCCCTCAACGACTATCTGTCCCACCTGTGACAGAGACTATGGTTCTCGTATTGGACTGAACAGCCACCTAAGAACTAATGCTAAGAGTGGAAGCAAGTCCTCCTCGATTCCGAGGGACTGTCTGATGAATGCCTGCAGCATTTGTATATATGTGCCTGAATGGATTGAGATTATTCTTCACAGTATTCCATTTCTTATTTGAACTTTCGATAATTTTCTTCCTTTTTGGGCTGCTTTGTTTATCCTTTCCCCCAGCTTAAATTCCTTCTGACCCCTGACCACTGCCTTGTTTACCCTCTCTTCAAGGAGGCTATTACCAATCCAGTTAGAGTGAAGACTATCCTTTTCGAAAAGCTTGCCCTGCTTTCTAATTGGGCATTCTTTTTCATTACAACAGTGACTACACATCAAAAGTACTTAATTGGCTGTAAAGTCCTTTGAGATGTCCAGTGGTCGTGAAAGGAACTATATAAATCCAAGTCTTTCTTCTTTCTTTCAGATACAGATTTGTGATTGGAAATCAGGTTGGGGGGGAGGGGGGGTGGTCTCAGAACTCCTATGTATAACTATTTGCTGCCAGTGCTTAAACAAAACTGTTCTTTGTTATGACTTTAAATTATAAAACACCTCTATTCACATTCTATCCTGCAGGTATCAGGCAATTAAAAGACACATCGTTGCCATGGAAAAGTGCCTTGCAAAACAGTTTGCCATGGTTGCCTTCAGAGGACTGGGCAATTAAGACATCATTGCACCTAATAGTGCAATTTATTTTTTAAATACTTTGAATTAAAAAAAAATGCTGTTAAAATGAAAAAGCGACTCAAAAACTTGCCCTGCAGTTTAGTGTATGCTGCAATGCAAATCTTTCCTGTAGCCATTAGTTTTGGTCAGAGTACATGATGACTGGTGTGGCAAATGAAAACATTGAACTGATGCAGTATGTGTTGCTCTTCAGAGGCTGAAGCTAAGGCACATTCTTGAACAATATAGAAGCACTTTATTTACTCTGCAACTGGTCAAACCAGACCTAAACTGGGAGAGTTTGATACATACGCTATATGCAACAGGTTTCTCGGCACAAAATTCACAGTCTGATGAAATCATAAGGTGTAATGCCATATATATATAATATATATATATTTACATAATATATTTTGATTTCACCCTTCCAATGGTTTAGTAATTAATTTGTAGAATTGTTTCATACCTAGAAATCACTATACCATACATATAGGTGGGGTATTCGCACCAGCCAACCTGCAAGTGTCTGGAACATGGAAATTTGAGAAACTTGGTCCAATCCACGCTTCGTGCTGTAGTTTGTCTTCCTTAATAGGTTGGTCTTGGCAATTTCTGGACATAGGGAGGAATCCACGTGTGCTTTGAAGTGGAAGCAGCCTTTTGCCAAATGTTTGAAAGCCTTTGAAGTGTTTTTTCAAAGCTTATGTATGATTGTTGTTTACCTTTTTTGGAGAGATAATTCTATATCATAAGTGATTTAGATTCTATGCCATTGTTTCCAAAGAATATTTTCAGACAGGCATTTTTTATTCTGATCTTGGGTCTGTTTTGATCAAGTATATCATCAATACTGAGTGGTGACCTGACGCATCATTCTGTTATACTTTGTGCGTGAGAAAGACTTAATATCAGAGAGAATTAATATCAGAGAGACTTAATGCCACAATCACACCAGAGAGGCTACTATCTACTGTTCTGTCCTTCTACAGAGAAATGACAAAGTTGAACTAACAAGTCCTCAAACTCAAAGCAACATTGGGCTAGTTATGTAACTCTGAGTTCTTAAGTGCTATTTAAAAGATTTACACTGTCCATACTTTAGTATGCAGGTGTGAAGTCTGGGACTGAGGCCGTTCCGGGGGTGGAGGGGACGGACGGGGGGGGAGGACGGTCAGGGGATTGGGGGGGTGCGGGAGGAGGAGGAGGAGGAGGAGGAGGGAGGAGGCCGGCCGGGGGAGGGGTGGTGGTGGTGGGGGTGGCTGAGGCGGGGGAGTCTGGATTTTGGAACATTTTTCGGATGACCCCGCCACTGATCGGCCCGGTGTCCGGATTCCGGAACATTCTGATCTCCAGATTTTGGACATCGCACTTGTACTACTGTTTTTTTAACTATATTCTTGGGTTGTGTCAACAGTTGCTCCTGCAGTGGACCCCACGTTGCCTATGTTTTCACTGCCCAATATTTAGTTACACAGTAGCGTAACCCAAAACCTGTGCATACTGGATACTACGATCTCGCACATCCCCTACATGCATTTCTCCTATGTTCCAGAAGGCTAACTGAACACTCTAGTGTGACAAGACTGAATAGAATATGGTTTTCAGTGATATTTACCTATTTTCTATCATTCCTTGTAACACTAAAAGTATTGAAGTACACAAGCTTTATCTTTCATATGGGCATACCATCACTTTACAAGTCAGTATTGCTGAACTAACAGGTGCTATCTTTCACAAAAGAGAGGCTTCTCTATCTGCCTCACTGTTCCAGGTCTAAAATCTGCTGCAGACTGATTTTTTGCATCCAGACAGAGATAATTTAATTTCTGTTTCTCCTTCAACTCTGTTGTGAATTGGCTCATCTAACTGCCAATTAAATCTACCTTTGGCATGGGATCCACTGTAACCACATTGTTTAACCAGCAAAGTCCTCCAACTGTGTTTAAACCAATCCAATATTATAGGTGCAAACCTCTCTAATGTGCTAACAATGCTGTCCAATGTCTACAAAGAATTAAGAATTATGTTAATTACTTCATCTGATAATCCAGCTAATTGTCCAATGAACATCCCAGATAGCTTGTGTGTTTCTGCAAGTTAAACCTGTTGTGTCCTTAGATGCTCTAATAATGACTCCACAAGGCAATGTGTTGTACTTGAACTGCAGTGACCGTAGTCCTTTATTTGCTAACTCCAGAGTGAGGATCTCACCTGGTGGCCTGCATTTTATACCAGGCCAGGCACACCTGTACAGGTAACCTACAAGTCTCCCTCTGCTGTGCCCTCTGGTGGCACATCTTGTGATAGTTCCAACAGTAGTCATGCAGGATACTTGACAAAACCCCCTGTGGTCTGAGTTTAACTTTCCAGCAACATCATTAAAGAAAGAACTGGCAATTATATAGCACCTTTCATATCCCAAAGCACTTTACAGCCACTATTGTTGTCATGTATGTACTTTTGGGATCACTAGCCACTAGATGGCGTCACTGTTGGTGGCCATTGTGTGTGCAGCCCAAGTATTTTAGTCACCTTGGGCCTTAATAAGCAGAGCCAAGGTCATACCTCTTGGAATTAAACAGTATTCAGTCTAACAGTTATTGCATGCACAACATTTGTAATGCAGGAAACCTCCATCATCATTGGCGGTCCCTCGAACAAGGATAACTTGCTTCCACACCAAAAGGGATGAGTTCATAGATGTTTCAACCCGATATTCCAGTCCTGAACTCCAGGGGTGGAAGATGCCTGTGCGTGGATTTTTGTTAACGTGTGGCGACCGTTGCACATCAGCCACTACACGGGCTTAACAGAGCTAGGCCTTTATCCAGTAGCAAGGGTAAACTAGGAGACCTGCTCTGCTGCACGGACCTAGTGCGCACCCATATGGCAGTATGGGCTGGCTCGTGCTTCCCCAGGACCCTCGGCTCTTCTGGGCCCCGCACCCTAATTTGCCGCACCTCTGCCATGATCTCTCACCGTTTATCTCGTGTCACATTTCAGCCGCGATCTCTCACCGCTCCTCCGCCGCAATCATTCGCCGCACCTCCGCTACAATCTCGTGCCGCTCCTCCGCCCCGACTATCCCGCTCCTCTGCTGTGCCTGGGCCCCACCGATGTTCCTGCCTACGCTCTAACCAGCGACCTGGGCCTTGATGATGTCACCCAGTCACCCACCTCTAAGTTGTCGCACACTTGGGATGACTCGCGCTTGCTGTTGTAGTGGCATGCTTCAGCTCTTATATTCCCGACCTGCGGTAGTGTCCTCTCGCAGGTCGGGGTTGCCCACGATGTTTCAGGGCCAGCGCTCCACGTGCCACATAAAAGGTTACTTCCTTCCAACTGCCTGATTGTGATGGAAGCAGATTCTTCATCACTTTCAAAAGGGAGTTGGATGAGTACCTGAATGAAAAACATTTGCAGGGCTACGGGGAAAGAGGCGCTCTTGCAGAGGGCTGGCACAGGCTCAACTGACCTAATGGCCTCCTTCCGTGCTAGAATCATAGAATGGTTACATGAAAAGCTAGTTTTCAGTAAATTCGATTCACTCCACGCGATATCAAGAAATGGCTGAGCACATTCAATACAGCAAAGACTGAGCCCCATAACATTCCAGCTGTACTGCCGAAGTCTTATGCTCCAGAACTAGCTGCACCTCTAGCCAAGCTGTTCCAGTACAGCTACAACGCTGACAATTGCCCGACAAAAGTGACAAAAGTGAAAAACTTCCCAGGTATGTCCTGTTCACAAAAAGCAGGACAAATTCAATCCGGCCAATTACCACCCCATCAGCAATGTGATGGAAGATGTCATCGACAGTAGTATTAAACGGCACTCTCTCACCAATAACCTGATCACCAATGCTCAGTTTGGGTTCCCCCAGGATCACTCGGCTGCAGACCTGAATACAGCTTTGGTCCAAACATGGACAAAAGAGCAGAGTTGTCGAGGTGAGGCGTGAGTGACTGCCCTTGACATCAAGGCCGCATTTAACAGAGTGTGGCATCAAGGAGCCCTTGTAAAAGTGAAGTCAATGGGAATCAGGGGGAAAACTCTCCACTGGCTTGAGTCATACCTAACACAAAGGAAGGTAGTTGCGACTGTTAGAGGCCAATCATCTCAGCCCCAAGACATGGCTGCAGGACTTCCTCAGGGCTGTGTCCTAACCATCTTCAGGTCATTGAGGTGAAGGTACTCCAACAGCGCTGTTGAGAAGGGTGTTCCAGGATTTTGACCCAGCCACGATAAAGGAAAGGCAACATATTTCCAAGTCAGGATGCTGTGTGAGTTGGAGGGGAACCTGCAGGTGGTGGTGTTACCATGTGCCCGCCGGCCTCTTCCACCTAGATGGTAGAGGTCTCTGGCCTGGTAGGTGCTGCCGAAGAAGCCCCCGCGAGTTTCTGCGTGGCATCCCGTAGATGGTATACACTGCAGCCAAGGTGCGCCAGTAGTAGAGGGAGTGAATGTTTAAGGGGGTGGATGGGGTGCCAATCAAAAATTCTTCGTTCAATGACCTTCCCTCCATCATACGGTCAGAAATGGGGATGTTCGCTGATAATTGCAGTGTTCAGTTCTCTTCACAATTTCTCAGATACTGAAGCAGTTGATGTCCGCAGGCAGCAAAACTTGGACAACATTCAGGCTTGGGCTGATAAGTGACAAATAATATTTGCGCCACATAACTGCCAGGCAATGACCATCTCCATCAAGAGTCTAGCCTTCTTCCCTTGACATTCAATGGGATTACCATCGCCGAATCCCCCACTATTAATATCCTGGGGGGGGGTCACCATTGAACAGAAACTTAGCTGGACCAGCCACATAATTACTGTGGCAACAAGAGTAAATCAGGATCAGTATCCTGTGGCGAGTGACTGACCTCTTGACTCCCCAAAGTCTTTCCAACATCTACAAGGCACAAGTCAGGAGTACAATTGAATACTCTTCAATTGCCTGGATGAGTGCAGCTCCAACAACACTCAAGAAGCTCGATACCATCCAGGACAAAGTAGCCCGCTTGATTGGCACCTCATTCACCATCCTTAACATTCACTCCACCACCAGCGCACCGTGGCTGCACTGCAGCAACTCGCCAAGGCATCCTCGACAGCACCTCCCAAACCCGCGATCTCCACCACCTAGAAGGCAGCCGGCACATGGGAACACCATTACCTGCAGGTTCTGTTCCAAGTCACACACCATTCTGACTTGGAAATATATCGCTGTGCCTTCATCGTCGCTGTGTCAAAGTCCTGGAACTCCCTGCCTAACAGCACTGTTGGGAGTACCTTCACCTCATGGAAGACAGCTCAGTACCACCTTCAAGGGCAGTTAGGGATGGGCAATAAATGTTGGCCTTCCCAGCGACACCCACATCTCATGAATTAATTTTTAGAAAGTCAATTTGAGCACAACAAGGTCCCACAAACAGCTATGTGATAATGACCAGGTAAATCTTTTTCTTTTTATTGATGTTGATTGAGGGATAAATATTGGCCAAGTCCCCCAGAAGAACTCCCCTGTTCTTCTTCGAAATAGTATCATGGGAACTTTTACGTCCACCCGAGTAGATCGGACCTCAGTTTAACGTCTCGTCCGAAAGATCGAGATGTATGCCAGCACGTGCGTAAGACACAAAAATGTAACATCAGAGCAACAACAGCCTGGCTGAGCATGCTACCCTGTGGCAATAGGATGCTCCATATTAGTTATCACATGCTCCATTTATGATCATAATTAGTTTCACAAATGCATTGATTTATTCTTCAGTTGCAGTGATAGCATACATTGCTTTCATAATATACCTGTTATCTCGTGCATGTTGCACAAGCATGACTTGGTGATTATTGTGTTCAATTTAGTGGATGGTTTTCACACTTAGATTTACTGCTCCAATTGTTCACAGTATTGATGTCTAAAGTTGTTTTGTCTTTAATTTCATAACTTGAATATTTTCAATTGTATGTGATTCCCCAAATGAGTGCATGTGCTGGTAATGTGTTAGTCTATCACTGGCAGTAGACCAGGAATGGGGGAAACAGACATTGTTGAACTTCTCATGATGTACATGACTTTATTCAGCCCAGGTCATGTCGACTGGGCAGAGTTTAGTAAAGGATGAGTTAAAAATTCTCTAATAAAATAGCTAAGTGATAGTCAAAAGAAAGTTTAACATACAAAAGCCTCATTAACTAAGCTCCGCTATCCTTACTGCTACAGTGCATGTAGGCTGATGAAATGCCTTGGGGACAACTTCCAGAGTACAAAGAAGAGCCTACTATATTTTTTTGACGAGCTATCCACTTGCTTCCCTTTTCCTCCTACCCTTTTAAATCTCTTTCTCATGCATTAATCCACGTTCCTCTTAAAAGTTATTATGGATTCTGTTTCCACCTTCCATGTCCTAACAACACTCTATTTATAAAAAAAAAAAATTCTCCTAATCCTTCCTTTTGGCGATAATCATAAACTTTTGTTCTCTAGTTGGCAACTCACTGACCAGTGAAGAGAATTTTCCTTCAATCAAACCTCCCAATTTTGAACATGACTAACAGACCCCCTCTTAGTCTTCTGACATTGCAGGAAACAGCATTGTGATAATGACCAGATAATCTGTTTTAGTGATGTTGGTTGAAAGCGAAATATTGGGCAGGTAAGAACTCCCCTGCTCTTCGAAATAGTGCCATGGTATATTTTACGTCCACCTGAGAGGGCAGACAGTTTAATGTCTCTGAAAGACGGCACCTCCTATTGTGCAACACTCCATCAGTACTGCACTGGAGTGCCAGCCTAGATTTTGTGTTAAAGTCTCTGGAGTGGGACTTAAACCCACAACCTTCTGATTCAGAGGCAAGAGTGCTACCACTGTGACATGGCTGATACCCTAGCTAATGCATGTCATCATGGAGCAGGCGGAGCATGTGACAAACGTTTGGGGGCAGCCGAAAAGGAGGAGGGCAGTGTCAAAGGCCTTTGTGAGGTCAAAGAAGGCCATGTGCAAGGGTCGATGCTGTTCCCTGCATTTTTCTTGTAGTTGTCGCGCGGTGAAGATCATGTCCGTTGTACCCCTTAGTGGATGGACCAATGTCCGTGTTCTCACCCAGGCCAACATCCCCAACATCGAAGCACTGACTACACTCGACCAGCTCCGTTAGGCAGGCCACATCGCCTGCATGCCTGACAAGAGACTCCCTAAGCAAGCGCTCTACTCTGAACTCCTACACGGCAAGCGAGCCCCAGGTGGGCAGAGGAAACGTTTCAAGGACACCATCAAAGCCTCTTTGGTAAAGTGCGACATCCCCACTGACACCTGGGAGTCCCTGGCCCAAGACCGCCCAAAGTCGAGGAAGAGCATCCGGGAGGGTGCTGAGCACTTCGAGTCTCGTCGCTGAGAGCATGCAGAAATCAAGCGCAGGCAAACCAGACTCCCCACCCACCCTTTCCTTCAACACTGTCTGCTCCACCTGTGACAGACTGTAATTCCCACATTGGACTGTACAGCCACCTGAGAATTCACTTTGAGTGGAAGCAAGTCTTCCTCGATTTCGATGATGATGACCCTAAATAATTACATAAATTAAGTCTAAAATCCCTTTTAAGCCAAATAAATTAAAAAAAATATAAAACATAACATCTTGTATCTCCCTACTTTTGACTTGTACATCTACAGCTTTAATAGTACACGTTGGGGCTGTTAATGCACTGGCTTGCTTCATTATCTGGGGCCTACTTTAGTCTGTTGTGCACAGAGTGGTATAATGCAGTAGCAGAGTGCATGTGGATGTCATGAAAAACACTCGAGGCCTCGGGTTCTGTATATAAAAAAAAATACATTTTTAGTGCAGTGTTCCTGTTATTACATATTTCCCATATTGTTATATTTCACTTTTAGATTTATTTCAGATGTTTTATTCCTTAGAAATAGGAGTAGGATATTTGGCCCCTCGAGCCTGCTCCGCCATTCAATAAGATCATGGCTTATCTGATCTTGGCCTCAACACTTCCCTGCCCGCTCCCCATAACCCTTGACTCCCTTATTATTCAAATATCTGTCCATCTCCACCTTAAATATATTCAATGACCCAGCCTCCACAGTTCTCTGGGGTAGAGAATTCCAAAGATTCACGACCCTCTGAGAGACAAAATTCCTCCACCTTTCTGTTTTAAATGGGCGAACCCTTATTCTGAAACTATGCACCCAGTTCGAGATTTCCCCATGACGGGAAACATCCTCTCTGTCTACTCTGTCGAGCCCCCTCAGAATCTTACATGTTTCAATAAGATCACACCTCATTCTTCTAAACTCCAATGAGTGTAGGCCCAATCTTTCTTCATAAGACAAACCCCTTCAACTCAGGAATCAACCGTGTGAACCTTGTGTACAGTTTTGGTCTCCTAATCTGAGGAAGGACATTCTTGGTATTGAGGGAGTGTAGCGAAGGTTCACCAGACTGATTCCTGGGATGGCAGGACTGACATATGAAGAAAGACTGGATCGACTAGGCTTATATTCACTGGAATTTGGAAGAATGAGAGGGGATCTCATAAAAACATAGAAAATTCGGACGGGATTGGACAGGTTAGATGCAGGAAGAATATTCCCGATGTTGGGGAAGTCCATAACCAGGGGTCACAGTCTAAGGATAAGAGGTAAGCCATTTAAGACTGAGATGAGGAGAAACTTCTTAACTCAGAATTGTGAATCTGTGGAATTCTCTACCACAGAAAGTTGTTGAGGCCAGTTCATTAGATATATTCAAAAGGGAGTTAGATGTGGCCCTTACGGCTAAAGGGATCAAGGGGTATGGCGAGAAAGCAGGAATGGGATACTGAAGTTGCATGATCAGCCATAATCATATTGAATGGTGGTGCAGACTCGAAGGGCCGAATGGCCTACTCCTGCACCTATTTTCTATGTTTCTATGTTTCTCTGAACTGCCTACAATGCAAATATATCCCTCCTTAAATAAGAAGACCAAAACTGTATGCAGTCCTGCAGGTTATGGTCTCACCAGCGCCCTGTACAGTTGTAGCAGGACTTCACTACTTTTATACTCCATCCCCCTTACAATAAAGGCCAAAATACTATTTGCCTTCCCAATTACTTGTTATACCTGCATGCAAACTTTGTGTTTCATGTACAAGGACCCCCAGATCTCTCTCTAACTCAGCATTTTGTAATCTCTCCCATTTAAATAATAATTTGCTTTTTTATTTTTCCTATCAAAGTGGATAACCTCACATTTTCCCACATTATACTCCATCTGCCAAATTTTTGCCCACTCACTTAGCCTATCTATATCCTTTTGCAGATTCTTTGCGTCCTCCTCACAACTTGCTTTCCCACCTATCTTTGTATCATCAGCAAATTTGACTACATTACACTCGGTCCTTTCATCCAAGTCATTAATATAGATTGTAAATAGTTGAGGCCCCAGCACTGATCCCTGTGATACAGTTTGCAAACCTGAAAATGACCCATTTATCCCAACTCTCTGTTTTCTGTTAGTTAGCCAATCCTCTATCCATGCGAATATATTACCGCCAACCCCATGAGCTCTTATCCTGTGCAGTAACCTTTTAGTGGTACCTTTTCGAATGCCTTCTGGAAATCCAAATACATAACATCTACTGGATCCCCTTTATCCACCCTGTTCGTTACATCCTCAGAGAACTCCAGCAAATTTGTCAAACCTGGGAATTTCCCTTTCACAAAACCATGCTGACTCTGACTGTATTATGATTTTCTAAATGTCCTGCTACTACTTAATAATGGACTCCAGCATTTTCCCAATGACAGATGTTAGGCTAACTGGTCTATAGTTTCCTGCTTTCTATCTTCCTCCTTTCTTAAATCTACCTCAACATCCTGTAGTTCACAGGATGCCATCTGCAGCAAGCATTCCATTAAATAAATAGTAACTTAGGGATGACACTTCTCAATTGTACATTGTTGGAAAATATTTGAATATTTAAAATATTTTTTCATAATTATTTTCATATATATTAGTCTTTCCAAAGTTTCAAATGAGGAAAGGAAAATACTGACAGATGGTGGAAGATTACTTGCCATAAAACATTGCTGTTCAACTTGTGCTACATGTGCCACATGCACATACCAATGCCTCATGCAACCTTACAAGTTTTGCATTGCATCCGTGTACATGCATACTTCAGGCACAAATTCAAGGTACAACTTACAGTGGAAAACCTGGTCACTCTCGCATCTTCCAAGCCCGTTAAACATCAAAAGGCTAACACAAATGTGTACTGATATCTAGGATGCACTTTAGGTTTGGCAGGTGGCAGTCTTCATTGAACTCCTGTATTTTGGGAAATGGAGCAGTCCAATGACATTGGACAGTTGTTTCATGCTGTTCAATAAGAAAGGAGATGAAAGTGCAGGTCAATGCATCCATTGCCATCAGGCAACTGTTTAATAGGTGAGCAGAAAGTTGATTAATATTACATACATACATCGGATATACAGCACAGAAACAGGCCATTTGGCCCAACCAGTCCATATTACAGTGATAGCCGACAGTGAGGGAATGAACATAGATTTGGGTCTGTGCTGCTCCATCAGTTGCTCATTTCATATCTTGACATTGGGTTAGTTTTGTCTTGCCACCTTCCACCCATCCACCCACACCTGTTTGTCAATTTTTTTCTTTCTCTCCCGTAAGCCTTTGGAAAGGTTGATAAATATATAAAAAACAATTAAAAGCTTACAAAATATACGAAGATGCGCTTCTCCAATCCTGCACTATTTGATTGAGACTTAATCCAATCTCAAGTAATGTAGCAAGCCAATCAGCTGTGAAACAATAGTTACACAATAATAAGAGAACTGTTAAATGAACATGTGGATCAGGACAATATTGATTCCAGCCCAGTTGACCATGCAACACACTCCTCGCTTACACTTGGGACAGATTCGGAGTTTGGAGAGTGGTCCTATACACGAGTCAAGCAACAGACTGACATAGTTGTAGTCACAATCATATCTGTCGGGCAACATTCCAAACTTCTTGATCACCATTCCTTGGTATGTTCTGTCCCAGTAACGGGATAGACACGTCAGAAGTGGGGGTACAGTGATATACAGTTGAGTGGACTTGGTCCTGGAGTCTTCATTGCAGACCTTACTTGACCTTTTTCTCACCAACGTACCTATTATTGCATACACTTCTATTCACAATAGCATTGGTAGAAGTGGTCACCGTACTGTTTTTGTGAAGATAACATTTTGTTTTAACAGTAAGGATGCCTTCCATTAATCCGTGCGGCACTATCATCATGCTACATGGAACAACCCAAGAACCAGTCTAGCAGCCTAAAACTAGACATCTATGCTGTGCTATGGACCATCAACAGCAGCATTGTGGTTTGACACATCTTTTGCTCCTTGATGACCATCAAGCTGGGAGAGCAACACTGGTTCAATGGGAAGTATAGAAGGGCGTTCCAGGAGCAGCATCAGGCATATCTCGGAATGAGACACTAACCTGGTGAAGTTATACCACAAGGCTGGGCAATCGCAAAACCAGTGATTAGAAAAATTTTATTTTGGTAGAACCTGTTCAGTTCCAGACCGCATAACAAACTTTATCCAGGAATGGATACAAGATGAATGCTCGATACGTTGAGAATAACACTGAGTATCACAGAAAGAAACCTGAGCAACACTGAAGTCACCACATTACAGGAAGGATGTGTATGCACTGGAAAGGGTACAGAGGAGATTTACAAGAATGTTGCCTTGACTGGAGAATTTTGGCTATGAGGAAGATTGGAGATGCTGGGTCTGTTTTCTTTGGAACAGAGAAGGCTAATGGGAGACTTGATTGAGGTGTATAACATTATCAGTGGCTTGGATAGAGTGGATAGGAAGGATCTGTTTCCTTTGACAGAGGTCAACAACCAGGTGGCATAGATTTAAAGTAATTGGGTGGAGATTTAGAGGAGATATGAGGGGAAATTCCTTCACCCAGAGGATGGGGGTCTGGAACTCACTGCCTGAAAGGGTGGTGGAGGCAGAAACCCTTGTCACATTTAAAAAGTGCTTGGATATGCACTTGAAGTGCCATAACCTGCAGGGCTACGGACCAAGAGCTGGAACGTGGGATTAGGCTGGATAGCTCTTGGTCGGCCGGTGCAGACACGATGGGTCAAAATGGCCTCCTTCTGTGCTGTAAATTTCTAGGACAACATCTCCTAGCTCTAGGATCTCTACCACCAAGAAGGACAAGAACAGCAACATTTCTAAGTCGCACCGTATCCTGACTTGGACATATGTCACCATTCCTTCATCGTTGCTGGATCAAAATCGTAGACTTCCCTTCCTAACACCAGTGTGAGAGCAACATTAGTACAAGGACTTTAGTCGAAGGAGAAAGTCCACTAACACCTTCTCAGGGCAACTAGGGAAGGTCAGTAAATCCAGATTTTCCATGGTTGCTCAGATCCTGAGAACAAGTAAATTTTATTTTTATTAAGAGGCTGCATTCCTCTAATTTCTCCCCTCATCCCAAATGGCTGGCAGGTCGCACCCCATAATCTAACCTTCATCACAATGCATTGTTGATGTGTCTGACACCAGAAAAGCATAGAATTTATTTAAATTTGTTGGCATACAGTTAACTTTCCCTGCAAGCACAGCTAACAGCTGATGGGCAGCTGGGATTCTGTTATTAGCTCTATTAAGTTATGACTATTAAAGATGTAACTGTTAGCAGAGTTAACAGTTAAAGACTTGGGGCCCGAGTTTGGTGAAACCTAAGTTCTGCCCAAGTACCCTCCAAAGGACCGCCAAGATCTTGATGGTACTTTGGGCAGACGTTTCATGAAAAAATGTGGGAAAGACCGCCCAGCGGCAAAAATGGGCCTTGCACGCCGATTCTGGGCGGCAGTGGGAGTAGCTCCCATTCTGGGCGGTAAATGCGATCCTCATGCAAAGTACCGCTGAGGATAGAGTCGGGCCTGGGGGCGGAACGGAAAAAATAAAAAAATATTCAAAACAAAAAAAAAAAAATGCCAGAAGCTCTTCAGTGGAGCCCATCCATCTAAATCCCTGCAAAAGAAATAAAGAAAAGGAGTGCACTAACCTTTTTTTGCAGGTCTTCATACTTACCATTCAGGTAAGACCTGCCTCCACGCGGCGGTCTTATCCTCTGCTGGAGCGAAGGACCGCCCGGATCAAACTGGGAACGCAGCGGGTGGGAAGATTCTTGTGGACGTTGCACGCCGGCGGACACCAGCAGACGGTCCCCAGCGGTCTTCTCTCCCCGCCAACGTGAGGACCTGACAAAACTCGCTCAGAGGGGAGAGCGCCCAAAAACCATCGAGACCGCCAAGAAAACTCGGTGGCTGCCGGCTGTAAGTCCACCAAACTTGGGCCCGATAGAGGAAACTAATTTTTCATAAGGTTTTTAAGTCCATCCACTGGAATTGTACAGTAACAACAATAACGTGCACTGAATTTGAAACCCCAGTGTTTTGTCTAGTGATTTTTGGACTTGACACTTGTCGCAGATTATCCAATTCTTAGTGAAATTTAAATGCATTTTCTCCTTGTCACCACTGAGTGAAAGTAGCACATCCAGAGGGGGAATACACCCAGTAATAACAGTACAATAAGAAATAACAAAGTTTAGTAAAGGATGAGTTACATTTATTTGACTCTGCAGATGTAGATCAATTTGTAGTAGACAATGACGATGATACAAAACAGGCCTGGTCCTATAAAAGTTACTTGGGTAGTTAGAACGTAAGAACATTTGAAATAGGAACAGGAGTAGGCCTTCCGGCCCCTCGAGCCTGCTCCGCCATTCAATAAGATCATGGCTAATCTGATTATGGACTCAGCTGCACTTCCCTGCCTGCTCCCCATAACCTCCTATCCCCTTATCATTTAAGAAACTGTCTATTTCTGATTTAAATTTATTCAGTGTCCCAGCTTCCAAAGCTCTCTGAGGCAGCGAATTCCACAGATTTACAACCCACTGAGAAGAAAAAATTTCTCCTCATCTGTTTTAAATGCGCGGCCCCTCATTCTAAGATCATGCCCTCTAGTTCTAGTCTTCCCCATCAGTGGAAACATCCTCTCTGCATCCACCTTGTCAAGCCCCCTCACAATCTTATATTTTTCAATAAGATCACCCCTCATTCTTCTCAATTTAAATGAGTAGAGGCTCAACCTACTCAACCTTTCCTCATGAGTCAGCCCCCTCATCCCTGGAATCAACCTAGTGAACCTTCTCTGAAATGCCTCCAAAGCAAGTATATCCTTTCGTAAATATGGAAACCAAAACTGTACGCAGTATTCCAGGTGTGGCCTCACCAATACCTTGTATAGCTGTAGCAAGACTTCCCTGCTTTTATACTCCATCCCCTTTGCAATAAAGGCCAAGATTCCATTGGCCTTCCTGATCACTTGCTGTTACCTGCATACTAACCGTTTGTATTTCATGCACCAGGACCCCTCGGTCCTGCTGTACTGCAGCACTTTGCAATTTTTCTCCATTTAAATAATAACTTGCTCTTTGATTTTTTTTCTGCTAAAGTGCATAAGCTCACACTTTCCAACATTATACCCCATCTGCCAAATTTTTGCCCACTCACTTAGCCTGTCTATGTCCTTTTGCAGGTTTTTTGTATCCTCCTCAAACATTGCTGACAATACAAAGATGGGAGGAAAAGCAAACGTGGCTACATTACACTCGATCCCTTCATCTGTCGTTAATATAGATTGTAAATAGTTGGGATTCATGCACAAGGGCCCCCAGATCCCTCTGCACCGCAGCATGTTGTAATTTCTCCCCATTCAAATAATAATCCCTTTTACTGTTTTTTTTCCCCAAGGTGGATGACCTCACACTTTCCGACATTGTATTCCATCTGCCAAACCTTAGCCCATTTGCTTAACCTATCTAAATCTCTTTGCAGCCTCTCTGTGTCTTCTACACAACCCGCTTTCCCACTAATCTTTGTGTCATCTGCAAATTTTGTTACACTACACTCTGTCCCCTCTTCCAGGTCATCTATGTATATTGTAAACAGTTGTGGTCCCAGCACCGATCCCTGTGGCACACCACTAACCACCGATTTCCAACCCGAAAAGGACCCATTTATCCCGACTCTGCTTTCTGTTAGCCAGCCAATTCTCTGTTCTTGCTAATACATTTCCACTGACTCCGCGTACCTTTATCTTCTGCAGTAACCTTTTGTGTGGCACCTTATCGAATGCCTTTTGAAAATCTAAATACACCACATCCATCGGTACACCTCTATCCATCATGCTCGTTATATCCTCAAAAAATTCCAGTAAATTAGTTCAACATGATTTCCCCTTCATGAATCCATGCTGCGTCTGCTTGATTGCGCTATTCCTATCTAGATGCCCCGCTATTTCTTCCTTAATGATAGTTTCAAGCATTTTCCCCACTACAGATGTTAAACTAACCGGCCTATAGTTACCTGCCTTTTGTCTGCCCCCTTTTTTAAACAGAGACGTTACATTAGCTGCTTTCCAATCCGCTGGTACCTCCCCAGAGTCCAGAGAATTTTGGTAGATTATAACGAATGCATCTGCTATAACTTCCGCCATCTCTTTTAATACCCTGGGATGCATTTCATCAGGACTAGGGGACTTGTCTACCTTGAGTCCCATTATCCTGTCCAGCACTACCCCCTCTAGTGATAGTGATTGTCTCAAGGTCCTCCCTTCCCACATTCCTGTGACCAGCAATTTCTAGCATGGTTTCTGTGTGTTCCACTGTGAAGACCGAAGCAAAATAATTGTTTAAGGTCTCAACCATTTCCACATTTCCCATTATTAAATCCTCCTTCTCATCTTCTAAGGGACCAACATTTACTTTAGTCATTCTTTTCCGTTTTATATATCTGACCTGAGACGCCTCGCGGGACCTTGCAATTTTGGAGCTGCGTAGGGGCAAATGCTGCAGGACCTTTTAAATGCTGGGCATCAGCCACGAGGTTATTCTTCGAAAGCTGCTGGCTGCCGAAACCCTAGACCTGAGCAGGGCCATCGCGATCGCCCAGGCATGAATGGCCATGTGCGATAACGTCAAACGGATATCTTCTCAACATTGAAGCTCACCGGCAAGTACTGTGCATAAAATTACATCGCTAGCAGGCCGAACTGCATATGGCAGGGCCTATACGTCTGCGGCTGTAAGATCTGTGATGACTCAGAGTCGCCATCGGGGGTGAATGTGAATACATTAGCACCGTGTTGGCGTTGCAGGGCTAATCATTGGACCCATAAATGTCGATTCAAGCACTACATGTAAAAAGGCTGCGCAACAATGGGGCACCTCCAGCGAATGTGCAAACGTGCTGCGACATACCACGTGGCAGAGGATGATCGATACGGCGCGGATCACGCAGCACAGGCAACTCAACCTAAGGAAGAAGTGTATGGGGTACATACCTTCACCACCAAGAGCCCTCCTATAATGCTGAAAGTCAAATTAAATGGAGTTCTAGTATCCATGGAGTTGGACACTGGTGCGAGTCAGTCAAGAATGAGCCAGAAGGCTTTCGAGAAACTGGGGCAATAAAGCACAAAGGTCTAAACTGAGCCCGATTAATGCAAAGCTGCATACCTACACCAAAGAGCTCATACCAGTCATTGGAAGTGCGGCAGTGAAGGTATCGTATGATGGAGCTGTGCATGACCTATCATTGTGGATTGTTCCAGGCAATGGCCCAACGCTGTTCGGCAGAAGCTGGCTAGAAAAGCTTAGATGGAATTGGAACGACATCAAAGCACTATCTTCAAGGTGTTGGGTATGGAAGAACTCCACAAGACTGAGTACTGTGAGCTAAAACTGACGTGACCGTAGTCCTTTAATACAACTCCAGAGTGCCTAAGCAGCGTGGCAGACAACCTTTGATACTCCCTTGCACGAGGTGTGCAGGTGACCCTTGGGCCTCCAACAGTTGCGCCCTCTGATGGCAAGTCTAACACAGTTACAATGTTTACATATATAACATCACTCCCTCCCGCCGCCACCCCCCCCCCCCAGCCCCCAATGTCTTTGATACAAATTATTTACAAGTTGAGATGATCCGGGGCCCTACGCTCCTTGGTTGATCGTCTGAGTTCAAACTCTGGCATAGGTGAGTTGGTCAGACCATTGCTGCACTGCGGCGCAGCTTGTCTGACAGGACCGTTGGGAATGGTGGGTTCATCCTCTTGATTGATAGCGAGGTTGATTGCTGGTTGGGTGTGTGTTGGTGGATCGATGATGGTGGTGTCCTCTTCAGGTTGTTCCTGATCGACGGTGAACCGCAGTTTGGTCTGATCCAAATGCTTTCTGCACGTTTGTCAATTCAGTAGTTTGACTATAAACACTCTCTTCCCCCTCGGCCAAGACAGTGCCAGCGACCCATTTAGGACCATGACTGTAATTATGGGCAAAGTAAAGGTCATTAATATCAATGTCACACAATACAGCCGTGCGATTGTGGTACCTGTTTTGTCGGTGATGCCGGGTTTTCACATGATCATTTCGATCCGGGTGGACTCGGAAGAGCCTGGCTTTGAGTGATTTCTTCATTGACAATTCTGCAGGGGAACCCCAGTGAGCGAGTGGGGTGGCGTCCAGTAGCTGAGCAGAACCTGAGATAAGCGGGTCTGCAAGGAGCCTTCTGTCTTGCGTATTCGAGCTCTGCTTGATAGTTTGGACTGCCCATTCCGATTGACCGTTGGATGCGGGCTTAAACGGGGCAGACCTGACATGCTTGATGCTATTGCGGGTCATAAACTTGCTGAACTCCGAGCTGGTGAAACACGGTCGATTGTTACTGACAAGGACGTTGGGCAAGCCATGGGTGGCGAGCATAGCCGGGAGATTTTCAATGGTGGCAGTGGATGTGCTGGATGACATGATTGTGCATTAATTCCATTTAGAGTAAGCCTCCACTACAACTAAAAACATTTTTCAAGAACGGGGCCGGCAAAATCTACATGGATCCTGGACCACGGTTTGGAAGGCCATGACCACAGACTCAATGGAGCCTCCCTTGGTGCATTGCTCAATTGTGAGCATGTGTTGCACTGGTGTACGCATGATTCTAAGTCCGAGTCAATGCCGAGCCACCAAACATACGACCTGGCTATAGCCTTCATCATGACTATGCCTGGGTGTGTATTGTGTAGGTCGTGTATAAAAGTTTCCCTGCCTTTTTTTGGAAAAACCACTCGATTACCCCATAAGAGACAATCTGACTGGATGGACATTTCATCTTTGCGTTGGTGAAATGACTTAATTTCATCTTGCATTTCCCCAGGAACGGCCGACCAGCTCCAATTTAGGACGCAACTTTTTACAAGTGATAGCACAGGATCCTGGCTGGTCCAGGTCCTGATCTGGCGAGCAGTAACTGATGACTCCTCGCTCTCAAAAGCATCCATGACCAGAAGCAAGTCTGCGGGCTGCGCCATTTCCACCCCGGTAGTGGGCAATGGTAGCCGACTGAGGGCATCAGCACAGTTTTCCATGCCTGGTCTGTGGCGGATAACATAGTCATATGCGGACAAAGTTAGTGTCCATCTTTGGATGCAGGACGAAGCATTGGTGTTTATACCTTTGCTTTCCGAAAACAGCGAAATGAACGGTTTGTGGTCGGTTTCAAGCTCAAACCGAAGTCCAAATAGCTTGGTGCATTTTCTTAACCCCATATACACATGCTAACACCTCTTTCTCAACCATACTGTAGGCTCTTTCAACCTTAGGCAGACTTCGAGACGCGTATGCAACCGGTTGAAGTTTGCCCGATGCATTGGTTTGCTGTAATACACAGCCGACCCCGTACGAAAATGCATCACAAGCTAGCACTAATCGTTTACATGGGTCATACAGTACAAGTAACTTCTTAGAACACAGTAGGTTTCTGGTCTTCTCAAAGGCTGTCTCTTGAGATTTATCCCAAACACAGTCGTCACTCTTATGTAGCAACATGTGCAACGGTTTCAGCAAAATGCTTAACCTGGGTAGAAAGTTACCAAAATAGTTGAGGCCCAGGAACGAACGCAGCTCCGTCACATTCTGTGGTCTGGGTGTATTCCTGATGGCCTCTGTCTTTGAGTCCATGGGTCTGATGCCGTCTGCCGCAATCTTTCTCCCCAAAAATTCGACCTCTGGTGCCAGGAAAACACACTTTGGAGCATTTCAGCCTGAGTCCCACTTTGTCTAGTTGACTTAGAACCTCTTCCAGGTTGTGCAGGTGTTCGGTGGTGTCACGACTGGTGATCAGGATGTCATCTTGAAACACAACGTTGCTCGGAACTGATTTCAGCAGACGCTCAATGTTCCTCTGAAAGATGGCAGCAGCCGAGCGAATCCCAAAAAGACACCTGTGTATGTTGATGCACATCAATCTTTTTGTAGATTCAGCCAGCTCCTGTGTCATGTAGGCAGAGGTTAGGTCCAACTTGGTGAATGACCCCCCCGCCCACACCAGCTAACGTTGCGAATAGGTAGCGAGTACTGGTCTTGTAATGAGACTCGGTCGATGGTTACCTTGTAGTCTCCGCAGATTCTGACCGTGCCGTCGCTTTTCAACAATTGGACTGCCCACTCGTTGAACTCGGCTGGCGACATGATTCCTTCGCGTTGGAGTCTGTCCCGTTCGATCTTCACTTTCTCATCATATATGGAACCACTCGAGCCTTGTGATGAACGGGCCTTGCATCGGGGACTAGATGGACCTGCACCTTGGCGCCTGTGAAATTGCCGATGCTCGATTCAAATAGCTTACTCAGTACTTGGGCACAAGAGGCATCATCCACTGAAGATAGTGCTTTGATGTCATCCCAGTTCCATCGAATCTTTCCCAGCCAGCTTCTGCCAAACAGTGTTGGGCCATCCACAGTGATAAATCATGCACAGCTCCATCGTACGAGTTCGGCGAGAGGCGGGAGTTCCGGGGATTGGAGAGGCCTACAAAAGGCCAGTGAGACCAGGAGCAGCGCGAGTTCAGCGAGAGGCGGGAGCTCCGGGGATCGGAGAGGCCTATAAAAGGCCAGTGAGACCGGGAGCAGCGCGAGTTCGGCGAGAGGCGGGAGTTCCGGGGATTGGAGAGGCCTACAAAAGGCCAGTGAGACCGGGAGCAGCGTGAGTTCGGCGAGAGGCGGGAGTTCCGGGGATTGGAGAGGCCTACAAAAGGCCAGTGAGACCAGGAGCAGCGTGAGTTCGGCGAGAGGCGTGGCTTGTGCAGCTAAAGGGGGAAGGCAAAAAAGAAGTAGAAAGAAACAGAAAGATGACTTCACAGCCAAGGGGGTAAGTGATTGGCTAGTGATTGGTGAGTAGTTTCTCTTTTTTCTCTTCTATAACAGCGAGTAAACTTTAGCATTGTTGCCAATTTAAGTGTATCTCAGGGTTAAGTCATGGCAGGAGAGCTTGGTCACGTGATATGCTCCTCCTGTACCTGTGGGAACTCAGGAACACTTCCGGTGTCCCTGATAACTACGTGTGCGGGAAGTGTATTTGCCTCCAGCTCCTGACGGTCCGCATTGCAGAATTGGAGCAGAGGGTGGATTTACTCTGGAGCATCCACGATGCTGAGAATGACGTGAGTAGCACGTGTAGCGAGTTGGTCTTACCGCAGGTGAAGGGTCCACAGCCAGCTAGGGAATGGAATACTAGCAGGAAGAGCAGTGCAAGGAAGGTAGTGCAGGGGTCCCCTGCGGTCATCCCCCTGTAAAACAGATATACCGTTTTGAGTACTGTTGAGGGGGATGACTCATCAGGGGAGGGCAGCAGCAGCCAAGTTCATGGCACCGTGGCTGGCTCTGCTGCACAGGAGGGCAGGAAAAAGAGTGGGAGAGCGATAGTGATAGGGGATTCGATTGTAAGGGGAATAGATAGGCGTTTCTGCGGCCGCAACCGAGACTCCAGGATGGTATGTTGCCTCCCTGGTGCAAGGGTCAAGGATGTCTCGGAGCGGGTGCAGGACATTCTGAAAAGGGAGGGTAAACAGCCAGTTGTTGTGGTGCACATTGGTACCAATGATATAGGTAAAAAAAGGGATGAGGTCCTACGAGATGAATTTAAGGAGCGAGGAGCGAAATTAAAACGTAGGACCTCAAAAGTAGTAATCTCAGGATTGCTACCAGTGCCACGTGCTAGTCAAAGTAGGAATCGCAGGATAGCTCAGATGAATATGTGGCTTGAGCAGTGGTGCAGCAGGGAAGGATTCAAATTCCTGGGGCATTGGAACCGGTTCTGGGGGAGGTGGGACCAGTACAAACCGGACGGTCTGCACCTCGGCAGGACCGGAACCAATGTCCGAGAGGGAGTGTTTGCTAGTGCTGTTGGGGAGGAGTTAAACGAATATGGCAGGGGGGTGGGAACCAATGCAGGGAGCGAGGGAAACAAAAAGGAGACAAAAGCAAAAGACAGAAAGGAGATGAGTAAAAGTGGAGGGCAGAGAAACCCAAGGCAAAAAACAAAAAGGGCCACTGTACAGCAAAATTTGAAAGGGTCAAAGTGTAATAAAAAGGCAAGCATGAAAACTCGGTGCCTCAATGCAAGGAATATTCGGAACACAGGAGAGGGCTCTGAGCTAGTTAGAATGGGTGAGAGCTCAGATGAACAGGATCTCAAGAAAGAATGCAAAAGGCAGGAGGTAACAGAGCAGAGTAGCACTGGGGTAAGTGTAAACCACAAGGTGATAGGAAGGGACAATAAGTATGAATATAAAGGGGCTGCAGGAGGGGTCAAAACTAAAAATCATGGTTTAAAAACGAGTATTAAAACACTCTGCCTAAGCGCACGCAGCATTCGAAATAAAGCAAATGAGTTGACGGCACAAATCATTACAAATGGGTATGATTTGATGGCCATTACAGAAGCGTGGTTGCAGGGTGGTCAAGACTGGGAATTAAACATACAGGGGTATCTGACAATTCAGAAAGATAGACAAGAAGGGAAAGAAGGTGGGGTAGCTCTGTTAATAAAGGAAGATATCAGGGCAGTTGTGAGAGACGATATTGGCTCTAATGAACAAAATGTTGAATCACTGGGTGGAGATTAGAGATAGTAAGGGGAAAAAGTCACTGGTGGGCGTAGTTTATAGGCCCCCAAATAATAACTTCACGGTGGGGCGGGCAATAATCAAGGGAATAATGGAGGCATGTGAAAAAGGAACGGCAGTAATCGTGGGGGATTTTAACTTGCGTATCGATTGGTCAAATCAAATCGCACGGGGTAGCCTTGAGGAGGAATTCATAGAATGCATTCGGGATTGTTTCTTAGAACGATATGTTACAGAACCTACAAGGGAGCAAGCGATCTTAGATCTGGTCCTGTGTAATGAGACAGGAATAATAAACGATCTCCAAGTAAAAGATCCTCTCGGAATGAGTGATCATAGTATGGTTGAATTTGTAATAAAGATTGAGGGTGAGGAAGTAGTGTCTCAAATGAGTGAACTATGCTTAAACAAAGGGGACTACAGTGGGATGAGGGCAGAGTTGGCTAAAGTAGACTGGGGACACAGATGAAACGGTGGAACAGTGGAGGACTTTTAAGGAGCTCTTTCATAGTGCTCAACAAAAATATATTCCAGTGACAAAGAAGGGCGGTAAGAGAAGTGATAACCAGCCGTGGCTAACCAAGGAAATAAAGGAGCGTATCAAATTAAAAACCAAGGCGTATAAAGTGGCCAAGGTTAGTGGGAAACTAGAAGATTGGGAAAATTTTAAAAGACAGCAAAGAATGACTAAGAAAGCAATAAAGAAAGGAAAGATAGATTACAAAAGTAAACTTGCGCAAAACTTAAAAACAGATAGTAAAAGCTTTTACAAATATATAAAACGGAAAAGAGTGACTAAAGTAAGTGTTGGTCCCTTAGAAGATGAGAAGGGGGATTTAATAATGGGAAATGTGGAAATGGCTGAGACCGTAAACAATTATTTTGCTTCGGTCTTCACAGTGGAAGACACAAAAACCATGCCAAAAATTGCTGGTCACAGAAATGTGGGAAGGGAGGACCTTGAGACAATCACTATCACTAGGGGGGTAGTGCTGGACAGGCTAATGGATCTCAAGGTAGACAAGTCCCCTGGTCCTGATGAAATGCATCCCAGGGTATTAAAAGAGATGGCGGAAGTTATAGCAGATGCATTCGTTATAATCGACCAAAATTCTCTGGACTCTGGGGAGGTACCAGCGGATTGGAAAGCAGCTAATGTAACGTCTCTGTTTAAAAAAGGGGGCAGACAAAAGGCAGGTAACTATAGGTCGGTTAGTTTAACATCTGTAGTGGGGAAAATGCTTGAAGCTATCATTAAGGAAGAAATAGCGGAACATCTAGATAGGAATAGTGCAATCAAGCAGACGCAACATGGATTCATGAAGGGGAAATCATGTTTAACTAATTTACTGGAATTCTTTGAGGATATAACGAGCCTGGTGGATAGAGGTGTACCGATGGATGTGGTGTATTTAGATTTCCAAAAGGCATTCGATAAGGTGCCACACAAAAGATTACTGCAGAAGATAAAGTTATGCGGAGTCAGAGGAAATGTATTAGTGATTAGGATCGAGAATTGGCTGGTTACAGAAAGCAGAGAGTTGGGATAAATGGGTCCTTTTTGGGTTTGAAATCGGTGGTTAGTGGTGTGCCACAGGGATCGGTGCTGGGACCACAACTGTTTACAATATACATAGATGACCTGGAAGAGGGGACAGAGTGTAGTGTAACAAAATTTGCAGATGACACAAAGATTAGTGGGAAAGCGGGTTGTGTAGAGGACACAGAGAGGCTGCAAAGAGATTTAGATAGGTTAAGCGAATGGGCTAAAGTCTGGCAGATGGAATACAATGTTGGAAAGTGTGAGGTCATCCACCTTGGGGGAAAAAAAAAACAGTAAAAGGGAATATTATTTGAATGGGGAGACATTACAACATGCTACGGTGCAGAGGGACCTGGAGGTCCTTGTGCATGAAACTCTTTTTGGATCCTTGTGCATGAAACTCTTTTTGCGTCCTTGTGCATGAAACTCTTTTGAGTTAACCTGCAGAAACATAAAACATTAAAACCATGCCACCCGACCTGAGTGACACAGCTCCTTGTGCATGAAACTCTTTTGAGTTTATCTGTGAAAACATAAAACATTAAACGGTGCCACCCGACCTGGGTGACACTCCAGACATTTACAAGGCCCATTTTTTTCCCCCCTTTTTTGTGTTTTTTTTTGTGTTTTTTCTTTTTTTTTTTTTGTTTTTTTTTGGGCACTAAAATCACAATTTTCCCCAGTGCCCCCTATAAAAGGGAAGGGGACACTAAAAGCACCGGCAATTAAAACAAATTAACTTTAAAACGTAAAATCAAATTAAAATTTGGTTGCCGGGCGTGATGATGCACTCCAGTCCCTCCGGTGCCCACCTCTCGCGGAAGGCCGCGAGCGTACCGGTGGACACCGCGTGCTCCATCTCCAAGGACACCCTGGACCGGATGTAAGAGCGGAAGAGAGGCAGGCAGTCAGGTTGAACGACCCCCTCGACCGCCCGCTGCCTGGACCGGCTGATGGCACCCTTGGCCGTGCCCAGGAGCAGTCCTACGAGGAGGCCTTCGGACCTACCCGCTCCCCTCCGCACAGGGTGCCCAAAGATCAGGAGAGTGGGACTGAAGTGCAGCCAGAATTTCAGGAGCAGCCCCTTCAAATAATGGAACAGGGGCTGCAACCTCGTGCACTCAATAAAAACATGGAACACGGACTCCTCCAGACCGCAGAAATTGCAGGCGGCCTGGGAGTCCGTGAACCGGCTTAAAAATTTGTTGCACGGCACTGCTCCGTGCACCACCCTCCAGGCCAAGTCCCCGATGAATAGTGGGAGGACCCCTGCGTAGAGTGCCCTCCATCGGGGACCCCCGCCTCCTCCGGACGGCAAGATGGTGCGCCATGGCGTGTCCGGACGGCCGGCGAGGATGGCAAAGTTGAGGGTGTGCAGGAGCAGCCCGTACAGGAAACCCCTCCGCGCGGAACTGAAAGGCACGGAGGGGATTTCCCCGAGGCGGCTCAAGTTGTGAGGCGCCGGCCCCCGAGGGAGGTTCCGGGGTTTGGCGCCGATGAGGAATTCCGTCCGGACGGGGGTCAGTTCGGACGGGATCTCCCCACGTGCTTGAGCCTCCTCGATACACCTAACGGAGTCAGGGCCCAGAGCTGTTTTTAGCGACTCGATGGCATCGGCCGCGCGGCGGACGTTGGCAGAATTTAGGCGCCGCGCCAGCGTGACTGGCGCCATCCAGCCCGCTCCTCCGCCATCGAGCAGGTCCCTGACCCTGGTCACCTCACCAGCCACAGCCCTCTCTTCCGACCGCCACATGAAGCCTCGGCCGTGGAGGTACGGATTCCCGAGCAGCGGCTCCTGCAGGACGGCCGCCACTCCAGCCGGCGGAGAGCTGCGCTTGGTGGAGACTTTGTTCCAGACCCTGATGAGTTCCCTGTAAAAGACAGGCAGCTCCCGGAGGGCGGTCCTGGCACCCCCCAAGTTCACAAACAGGAGCTGCGTGTCATAATTGAGGTCGAGCTGCTGGCGGAAGAAATACCTCGCCAGAGCACACCACCTAGGAGGGGGCTCGACGTAAAGGTATCTCTGCAGGGTCTGAAGACGGAAAGTCGCGAGCTGGGCGCTGACGCACACCAACGACTGACCGCCCTCCTCAAGCGGGAGACTCAAGACCGCGACAGAGACCCAGTGCTTCCTGTTGTTCCAGAAGAAGTCCACCAGCTTCTTCTGTATCTTGGCGACAAACGCAGGGGGAGGGGTCAAAGTGACCAGCCGGTACCACAGCATTGCGGCCACCAGCTGGTTTATGACTAGCGCTCGACCCCTGTAGGACAGCACTCGGAGCAGTCCTGTCCAGCGCCCTAGGCGAGCGGCGACCTTGGCCTCCAGCTCCTGCCAGTTCGCCGGCCAGGCTTCCTCGTCGGGGCTAAGGTAGACTCCCAGATAGAGGAGATGGGTCGTGCTCCAGGCAAAAGGCCTGAGCTCCTCCGGCAGGGAGTCCACCCGCCACTGACCCACCAGGAGTCCGGAACATTTCTCCCAGTTGATCCTGGCGGAGGACGCGGCCGAGTAAATCTCCTGGCACTCACGCATCCTCCGCAGGTCAGCGGGATCCTCTACCGCGAGGAGCACGTCATCGGCGTAAGCCGAGAGGACGACCTCCACGCCCGGCCCTTGCAGAGCCAGTCCCGTCAACCTCGTCCGCAAGAGGCGCAGGAAAGGCTCCACGCAAACGGCGTATAACTGGCCGGACATGGGGCATCCCTGGCGCACCCCTCTCCTAAAGCGAAGGGGCGCCGTCAAGGACCCGTTAACCTTAATCAGACACTCCGCGGCGGCGTACAAAAGTCGGATCCGGGCGACGAAATGCGTCCCGAACCCGAAAGCGCGCAGAGTTCCGAGCAGATAGTCGTGATCCACCCTGTCGAACGCCTTCTCTTGGTCGAGGGATAGGAAGGCGACCGACAGACCAGCCTCCTGGGAACAATGGATGAGGTCCCGGACCAGATGGATGTTGTCGTGGATTGTCCGGCCCGGGACCGTGTATGACTGGTCGGGGTGGATCATGTGGTCCAGCACGGCACCAAGGCGAGCAGACATCGCCCTGGCGAAGATTTTGTAGTCCGTGCTGAGGAGGGAGACCGGGCGCCAGTTCTTAAGGAGGCGGAGATCGCCCTTCTTAGGCAGCAGGACGATGACTGCCCTGCGCCAAGAGAGGGGCATCTCCCCGGTCGCCAGACTTTCCCCCAGGACCCGCGCGTAGTCGCTCCCCAGGACGTCCCAGAACGCCCTGTGGAACTCCACGGTCAGCCCGTCCAGCCCCGGGGATTTTCCCCTCGAGAGCCGGGCGAGGGCACCGGTCAGCTCCGCCAGGCTTAGCGGAGCTTCCAGATTTTCGGCGCCCTCCGGGCCGACCTTCGGCAGGTCCTCCCACAAAACTCTACGCGCTTCCTCGCTGGACGGATCCGGAGAGAACAGAGCCCCGTAATATTCACGGACCCTGTTGTTGACGCCCTCCGGATCCGAGACGAGAGAGCCGTCGTCGGCCAGCAGCGTCAAGAGCTGCTTACGGACACTCTGCCTTTTTTCCAGCGAGTAGAAGAAGGGGGAGCCGCGGTCCAGATCCCGCAGGAACCGGATCCGCGACCTCACGAACGCGCCTCGGGACCCGACGAGCTGCAGGTCCTTCAGCGCGGCCTTCTTCGCTTCGTACACCGTCCGCAGGGCCGGGTCCTGGACGACTTGACCGAGACGGGCTTCCAGGTCGAGCACCTCTTTTTCTAGGCGCCCGACTCTGGCCGCCCGCCTCTTGGTCGACCCCCTCGCGTACTCTTGACAGAAGACGCGGACGTGAGCCTTGCCCACGTCCCACCATAGCCTCAAGGAGGGGAAGCCCCCCTGCTTCCTTCTCCAGTCGGACCAGAATCGACGGAACGAGTCCTGGAACCGCACGTCCTCCAGCAGCCGGTTGTTAAAGTGCCAGTACGCGGACCCCGTCCTCGCGCGGAGCGAAGCGAGCTCCGCCCACACCAGGTGGTGGTCCGAACACGGCACCGGCCGCATGGAGGCCGCCGGGACGCAGGAAACGTACGCCCGAGACACGTAAAGGCGGTCGACTCTAGACCATCCAACTCCAGGCCTCACCCAAGTAAAGGCGCTGGAGTCGGGGTGGAGATTTCGCCAGACGTCCACCAAGTCGAAGGACCCGACCAGGTCCCTCAACTTCTCCATCGCCGTCATGCACTGCGGGGCACCGGAGCGGTCCCTCGCCTCGAGGGTGCAGTTAAAATCCCCCCCGAGGACAATGCAGTCGCCGACGTCGACGGAGCCAAGAAGAGCGGACACCTCTTCAAAGAAGCGCGTTTGCTGCGGGCCGGGATGAGGGGCGTACACGTTCACGAGATGGAGCGGCACGTCCCCCAGGCGAACCGTTACGTGCAGCAAGCGGCCTGGCACGGGCTCCTCGACCCCCAAGATCTCCGGCTGAAAATGCGGGCCCAGCAAGATGGCCACCCCACTAGAAATGGCGGTGAGGTGGCTCATGCGGACCTCTCCTTGCCATTCCAGGAGCCACGTGGCTTCGTCTCCCGGAACGGTGTGGGTTTCTTGCAGGAAGCACACCGCATATTTCCCCTCCCGCAGGAGCGAAAAATTGTCAAATCTACGGCGTGCCCCTCTGCCGCCGTTGATGTTGAGGCTGGCTATGGTTATCTTCATGGCAAAAGCATAGTGCAACCTCTACCTTAACCTATTGTGGGGGAGGGAGCGGAGTCTTTTGTTGAACTCCGCTCCCTCCGCAGCCCAGCGAGGAGTCCCTCGAGCTCGCGCAGCTCAAGGTGCTGCTCCTTTGTCAAGGGCCCGCCCGCGGCCAAGGTTTTAACGGCGGCGCGGACGGACCCCTTGATCAGCTCCGGCTCGGACCATTTATCCAGGGCCAGTCGGGCTTGGTCGCGGCGACCCCGGCTCTGGGCCAAAAAGTCCCGGAGTTCCTTTGCAGGAACGAGGAGGGCCTCAGCGGCGGCCGCGAGCAGATCCACCGCCTCACTGGCGGTGGTCTCTAGGTCTTCACCCGCGTCCCCCACCGAGTCCCCGTCCTCCTCCGGGAGGTGGCCGCCAGCAGCCGGCCCATCGACCGCACAAGGTACGGCAAATGAACCGGCCGCTCCAACCGGCCCTGGCACTGCCCCGATCCCACCCCCAGGATCGTCGGCAGAGGAGTCCCCACTGGGCTCTTTTAAAAATGGTGCTGGGTCGGGAAATGACAGCGGAAGGGGTTCCCCCTCCGCCCCAGGAACCGGAGAACAAGGAGAGACCCGGCCATAGAAAATCCCCAGGCCCTCCAAGCGCTCCAGCTCCAAAGTAAGGGGCGAGGGTGGGTGTTCCTCCCCCTCCCCGCTGCCACCCCCCGGCCCAGCATCTACAGTTTCATTAAAATCAACAAATTGTTTTTCTGCCGGGTCGAGCGACTCCCGGGGGAAGTTGGGTAATAGCTGGGCGGGCTCAGGTTCGGCCTTTTCGGCCTCGCCCGCCTCAGTCCCCGGGACGCCCGGCCCGGCGGCTACGCATTCCTCCGCGGTCCCCACGCCCCCCACGACAGGCAGATCTTCCACTCCATCCCCGGGAGGCAGAGGCTGGGCAGCCTCAACTGTCTCACCCTCCCCGGGGAAAGACTCCTCGCGCCTGCAGCGCAATTTGGGGGCGCTGGTGGGGGACGCGGGACACGCGGCGGGCACCGACTCCTCCGCGGAGGGATGTTGTTCCCCCTCCGCCTCATTGGGGCGGTGCCTCTTTTTGTTCCTGGGGGCGCGCGGAGTCAGGGAGACCTCCATGTCTGCCGAGGCCTCCCGCTCCGCCCCCCCCTTTTCCTTTTCTTGCCCGCGCCCGGGCCCCTCTGTGGTGTTGTTCAAGGGCTCGGGCACGGGCTCGGGGCACCCCGCGCTCGCCGGTGACGGGGTTGGGCTGAGCGCGGTGGTCAAATTATCCGGCGCACTGAGGGGACCCGCCTCTTGATGTTTTGTCTTCTTCCGCGCCTTCTTTCCGGTCGGACGCTCTCCCTCCCCCCCGCCGGAGGCCCTGAAAACAAAGGCCTCCGACGATGCCCGCGCACCCATGGCTCCCGGCACGCGGACGCAACTAGGGGGAGGGGTGGCGGCGGCGCCAGCCTTGGCCGCCTTCGGTGGTTTGGCGGCCTTGGAGGCGGGGCAGTTCTTGCGAACGTGCCCCACCTCCCTGCAGGCATGGCACCGCACGCCGTCCGACGTCCAGAAGACGCGGTAGGCAGTCCCCTCGTGCACCACATTAAAATGACCTTCCGTCGTCTCCTCCCGCGCCAGCCGGACAAAGAGCTGGCGGCGGAAGGAGAACACGTGGCGCAGGCTGTTCTCCCTGAGGCCGAGCGGTATGGGGTTGATCCCTGACCTTACCTCCCCCAGTTGGTGTAGGTGAGGGAGGAGGAGCTCAGCGGAAACAAAGGGCGGGACGCTTGACACGATGACCCTCTGCGCGGTGGCCTCGAGAGGGTCCACCGGCAGGAACGTCCCGCCCACCGTGAGCCCCTTTTCAAGGGCCAGGGACACCGCCCGCTCCGACCCCAGGAAGAACACGGCCTTCCCAGACATCTTGGAGGCTGCGACAATGGCCGAGGGGCCGACTACCCCAGCCATCGCCCGCACGCACTCCTCAATGCTCATTGTGGGGTGAGTGTAGCTCTTGACCCCGTGTTTCCTGGTTATAAGTCTGAACGGTGGCAGGGCAGCGGGTGGCGCAGGAGGTGCCGTGGATGTGGACACCGCCTGCGCATACGTCCTTGCTGGCCCTGCCACCGGCGTGGATGGGGTCGCCATCACGGGGTCCCTTTAAGGGCTACACCCACCCCAAAGTCACAGGCCTTAATGGTCTTTATTAGGCCTCTTGTAGATTGACTGAGCAGAGGAGCCCTTAATGAGGTACCTCTCCCCTAGTTGACAATTGGGGAGGGGCCTTGCTCCCTCTGCTCAGTTGTCTTAAATGTTTTTTTTTTTTTTAAATTAAATTTGGAAGAAAGAGGCTCTCAGAGAGAGAGGGGAGAAACAGAGTAACAGAGAAAGAGAGAGGGGGGGTGGGAAGGGGGGGACTGCGAGGGCAGGTCTCCCCTCGCAGCTGTGGGTGGGTGCACTCCCCAGATGGCAAAACACAAAAGTCTTTGGGGTGGTCTTCAGGTGGGGGGAGAAGATGTCTTCACCTGGGGTAGCTGGAGCCACCAGGCACTCCCAACGATCTTTAATTGGGTGATTGATGACAATCTTCAGCCTGGTAGCTCCAGCTATCCCAGGCTAGGCTAATGTGGGGGGTGGGGGGGGTTCCAATTGTGGGGGGGCCCAGTTGTAAGCACGGCCCCCACGCACACTACCACACACACACACACCCCCCGCGATGTTCCGGCCCTCAGTGGTCTTCTTTCCTCCCCCCACCGATACAACAAAGTCTTTTTGGGAAATGCACCCACACCCACCTGTAGAATTGTTGAGTCTCCCTCCTTCCACACTGGATGTTGGTTGTTGTGGTTTTTCCCCCTCTCTCCAACTCCTTGCAGGATGGTAAAGTTGTTGAAATGTTTTCTGTTCTCCTCCTCTCCCTCTGGATAAAGTTGTAGGTGAAGCCCCTTCCTTCCTTCTCCTCCTGGGCTGGTCTCAGGGCTCTACAGGCAGGAGCTCAAGTTGCTTGCTGCTTCCCTCACTGCTCACAGCTCCAACTGAGCAGGACACGCCTCTACTGCTCCACGATTGGTCCTTGTGCATGAAACTCTTTTAGGAGTCTACCTGCAAAACATAAACAACATTAAACTGTGCCACCCGACCTGGGTGACACAGCAGACATTTTCAAGGCCCCCTTTTTTTTTTTTTTTTTTTTTTTTTTTTTTTTTTTTTTTTTTTTTTTTGGGGCGCTAAAATCAAATTTTTCCAGTGCCCCCTATAAAAGGAGAGGGGGACACTAAAAACACCGGCAATTAAAACAAGTTAAACTTTAAAACGTAAAATCAAATTAAAATTTGGTTGCCGGGCGTGATGATGCACTCCAGTCCCTCCGGTGCCCACCTCTCGCGGAAGGCCGCGAGCGTACCGGTGGACACCGCGTGCTCCATCTCCAAGGACACCCTGGACCGGATGTAAGAGCGGAAGAGAGGCAGGCAGTCAGGTTGAACGACCCCCTCGACCGCCCGCTGCCTGGACCGGCTGATGGCACCCTTGGCCGTGCCCAGGAGCAGTCCTACGAGGAGGCCTTCGGACCTACCCGCTCCCCTCCGCACAGGGTGCCCAAAGATCAGGAGAGTGGGACTGAAGTGCAGCCAGAATTTCAGGAGCAGCCCCTTCAAATAATAAAACAGGGGCTGCAACCTCGTGCATTCCATAAAAACATGGAACACGGACTCCTCCAGACCGCAGAAATTGCAGGCGGCCTGGGAGTCCGTGAACCGGCTTAAAAATTTGTTGCACGGCACTGCTCCGTGCACCACCCTCCAGGCCAAGTCCCCGATGAATAGTGGGAGGACCCCTGCGTAGAGGGCCCTCCATCGGGGACCCCCGCCTCCTCCGGACGGCAAGATGGTACGCCATGGCGTGTCCGGACGGCCGGCGAGGATGGCAAAGTTGAGGGTGTGCAGGAGCAGCCCGTACAGGAAACCCCTCCGCGCGGAACTGAAAGGCACGGAGGGGATTTCCCCGAGGCGGCTCAAGTTGTGAGGCGCCGGCCCCCGAGGGAGGTTCCGGGGTTTGGCGCCGATGAGGAATTCCGTCCGGACGGGGGTCAGTTCGGACGGGATCTCCCCACGTGCTTGAGCCTCCTCGATACACCTAACGGAGTCAGGGCCCAGAGCTGTTTTTAGCGACTCGATGGCATCGGCCGCGCGGCGGACGTTGGCAGAATTTAGGCGCCGCGCCAGCGTGACTGGCGCCATCCAGCCCGCTCCTCCGCCATCGAGCAGGTCCCTGACCCTGGTCACCTCACCAGCCACAGCCCTCTCTTCCGACCGCCACATGAAGCCTCGGCCGTGGAGGTACGGATTCCCGAGCAGCGGTTCCTGCAGGACGGCCGCCACTCCAGCCGGCGGAGAGCTGCGCTTGGTGGAGACTTTGTTCCAGACCCTGATGAGTTCCCTGTAAAAGACAGGCAGCTCCCGGAGGGCGGTCCTGGCACCCCCCAAGTTCACAAACAGGAGCTGCGTGTCATAATTGAGGTCGAGCTGCTGGCGGAAGAAATACCTCGCCAGAGCACACCACCTAGGAGGGGGCTCGACGTAAAGGTATCTCTGCAGGGTCTGAAGACGGAAAGTCGCGAGCTGGGCGCTGACGCACACCAACGACTGACCGCCCTCCTCAAGCGGGAGACTCAAGACCGCGACAGAGACCCAGTGCTTCCTGTTGTTCCAGAAGAAGTCCACCAGCTTCTTCTGTATCTTGGCGACAAACGCAGGGGGAGGGGTCAAAGTGACCAGCCGGTACCACAGCATTGCGGCCACCAGCTGGTTTATGACTAGCGCTCGACCCCTGTAGGACAGCACTCGGAGCAGTCCTGTCCAGCGCCCTAGGCGAGCGGCGACCTTGGCCTCCAGCTCCTGCCAGTTCGCCGGCCAGGCTTCCTCGTCGGGGCTAAGGTAGACTCCCAGATAGAGGAGATGGGTCGTGCTCCAGGCAAAAGGCCTGAGCTCCTCCGGCAGGGAGTCCACCCGCCACTGACCCACCAGGAGTCCGGAACATTTCTCCCAGTTGATCCTGGCGGAGGACGCGGCCGAGTAAATCTCCTGGCACTCACGCATCCTCCGCAGGTCAGCGGGATCCTCTACCGCGAGGAGCACGTCATCGGCGTAAGCCGAGAGGACGACCTCCACGCCCGGCCCTTGCAGAGCCAGTCCCGTCAACCTCGTCCGCAAGAGGCGCAGGAAAGGCTCCACGCAAACGGCGTATAACTGGCCGGACATGGGGCATCCCTGGCGCACCCCTCTCCTAAAGCGAAGGGGCGCCGTCAAGGACCCGTTAACCTTAATCAGACACTCCGCGGCGGCGTACAAAAGTCGGATCCGGGCGACGAAATGCGTCCCGAACCCGAAAGCGCGCAGAGTTCCGAGCAGATAGTCGTGATCCACCCTGTCGAACGCCTTCTCTTGGTCGAGGGATAGGAAGGCGACCGACAGACCAGCCTCCTGGGAGCAATGGATGAGGTCCCGGACCAGATGGATGTTGTCGTGGATTGTCCGGCCCGGGACCGTGTATGACTGGTCGGGGTGGATCATGTGGTCCAGCACGGCACCAAGGCGAGCAGACATCGCCCTGGCGAAGATTTTGTAGTCCGTGCTGAGGAGGGAGACCGGGCGCCAGTTCTTAAGGAGGCGGAGATCGCCCTTCTTAGGCAGCAGGACGATGACTGCCCTGCGCCAAGAGAGGGGCATCTCCCCGGTCGCCAGACTTTCCCCCAGGACCCGCGCGTAGTCGCTCCCCAGGACGTCCCAGAACGCCCTGTGGAACTCCACGGTCAGCCCGTCCAGCCCCGGGGATTTTCCCCTCGAGAGCCGGGCGAGGGCACCGGTCAGCTCCGCCAGGCTTAGCGGAGCTTCCAGATTTTCGGCGCCCTCCGGGCCGACCTTCGGCAGGTCCTCCCACAAAACTCTACGCGCTTCCTCGCTGGACGGATCCGGAGAGAACAGAGCCCCGTAATATTCACGGACCCTGTTGTTGACGCCCTCCGGATCCGAGACGAGAGAGCCGTCGTCGGCCAGCAGCGTCAAGAGCTGCTTACGGACACTCTGCCTTTTTTCCAGCGAGTAGAAGAAGGGGGAGCCGCGGTCCAGATCCCGCAGGAACCGGATCCGCGACCTCACGAACGCGCCTCGGGACCCGACGAGCTGCAGGTCCTTCAGCGCGGCCTTCTTCGCTTCGTACACCGTCCGCAGGGCCGGGTCCTGGACGACTTGACCGAGACGGGCTTCCAGGTCGAGCACCTCTTTTTCTAGGCGCCCGACTCTGGCCGCCCGCCTCTTGGTCGACCCCCTCGCGTACTCTTGACAGAAGACGCGGACGTGAGCCTTGCCCACGTCCCACCATAGCCTCAAGGAGGGGAAGCCCCCCTGCTTCCTTCTCCAGTCGGACCAGAATCGACGGAACGAGTCCTGGAACCGCACGTCCTCCAGCAGCCGGTTGTTAAAGTGCCAGTACGCGGACCCCGTCCTCGCGCGGAGCGAAGCGAGCTCCGCCCACACCAGGTGGTGGTCCGAGCACGGCACCGGCCGCATGGAGGCCGCCGGGACGCAGGAAACGTACGCCCGAGACACGTAAAGGCGGTCGACTCTAGACCATCCAACTCCAGGCCTCACCCAAGTAAAGGCGCTGGAGTCGGGGTGGAGATTTCGCCAGACGTCCACCAAGTCGAAGGACCCGACCAGGTCCCTCAACTTCTCCATCGCCGTCATGCACTGCGGGGCACCGGAGCGGTCCCTCGCCTCGAGGGTGCAGTTAAAATCCCCCCCGAGGACAATGCAGTCGCCGACGTCGACGGAGCCAAGAAGAGCGGACACCTCTTCAAAGAAGCGCGTCTGCTGCGGGCCGGGATGAGGGGCGTACACGTTCACGAGATGGAGCGGCACGTCCCCCAGGCGAACCGTTACGTGCAGCAAGCGGCCTGGCACGGGCTCCTCGACCCCCAAGATCTCCGGCTGAAAATGCGGGCCCAGCAAGATGGCCACCCCACTTGAAATGGCGGTGAGGTGGCTCATGCGGACCTCTCCTTGCCATTCCAGGAGCCACGTGGCTTCGTCTCCCGGAACGGTGTGGGTTTCTTGCAGGAAGCACACCGCATATTTCCCCTCCCGCAGGAGCGAAAAATTGTCAAATCTACGGCGTGCCCCTCTGCCGCCGTTGATGTTGAGGCTGGCTATGGTTATCTTCATGGCAAAAGCATAGTGCAACCTCTACCTTAACCTATTGTGGGGGAGGGAGCGAAGTCTTTTGTTGAACTCCGCTCCCTCCGCAGCCCAGCGAGGAGTCCCTCGAGCTCGCGCAGCTCAAGGTGCTGCTCCTTTGTCAAGGGCCCGCCCGCGGCCAAGGTTTTAACGGCGGCGCGGACGGACCCCTTGATCAGCTCCGGCTCGGACCATTTTTCCAGGGCCAGTCGGGCTTGGTCGCGGCGACCCCGGCTCTGGGCCAAAAAGTCCCGGAGTTCCTTTGCAGGAACGAGGAGGGCCTCAGCGGCGGCCGCGAGCAGATCCACCGCCTCCCTGGCGGTGGTCTCTAGGTCTTCACCCGCGTCCCCCACCGAGTCCCCGTCCTCCTCCGGGAGGTGGCCGCCAGCAGCCGGCCCATCGACCGCACAAGGTACGGCAAATGAACCGGCCGCTCCAACCGGCCCTGGCACTGCCCCGATCCCACCCCCAGGATCGTCGGCAGAGGAGTCCCCACTGGGCTCTTTTAAAAATGGTGCCGGGTCGGGAAATGACAGCGGAAGGGGTTCCCCCTCCGCCCCAGGAACCGGAGAACAAGGAGAGACCCGGCCATAGGAAATCCCCAGGCCCTCCAAGTGCTCCAGCTCCAAAGTAAGGGGCGAGGGTGGGTGTTCCTCCCCCTCCCCGCTGCCACCCCCCGGCCCAGCATCTACAGTATCATTAAAATCAATTGTTTCATTCTCTGCCGGGTCGAGCAAATCCCGGGGTAAGTTGTGTATTGGCTGGGCGGGCTCAGGTTCGGCCTTTTCGGCCCCGCCCGCCTCGGTCCCCGGGACGCTCGACCCGGCGGCTACGCATTCTTCCACTGGCCCCACGCCCCCCACGACAGGCAGATCTTCCACGCCCTCCCCAGGAGGCAGCGGCTGGGCAGCCTCGACTGCCTCACCCTCCCCGGGGAAAGACTCCTCGCGCCTGCAGCGCAATTTGGGGGCGCTGGTGGGGGACGCGGGACACGCGGCGGGCACCGCCTCCTCCGCGGAGGGATGTTGTTCCCCCTCCGCCTCATTGGGGCGGTGCCTCTTTTTGTTCCTGGGGGCGCGCGGAGTCAGGGAGACCTCCATGTCTGCCGAGGCCTCCCGCTCCGCCCCCCCCTTTTCCTTTTCTTGCCCGCGCCTGGGCCCCCCTGTGGTGTTATTCAAGGGCCCGGGCACGGGCTCGGGGCACCCCGCGCTCGCCGGTGACTGGGTTGGGCTGAGCGCGGTGGTCAGACTTTCCGGCGCACCGAGGGGACCCGCCTCTAGATGTTTTTCCTTCTTCCGCGCCTTCTTTCCGCTCGGACGCTCTCCCTCCCCCCCGCCGGAGGCCCTGAAAACAAAGGCCTCCGACGATGCCCGCGCACCCATGGCTCCCGGCACGCGGACGCAACTAGGGGGAGGGGTGGCGGCGGCGCCAGCTATGGCCGCCTTCGGTGGTTTGGCGGCCTTGGAGGCGGGGCAGTTCTTGCGAACGTGCCCCACCTCCCTGCAGGCATGGCACCGCACGCCGTCCGACGTCCAGAAGACGCGGTAGGCAGTCCCCTCGTGCACCACATTAAAGTGCCCTTCTGTCAGGTCCTCCCGCGCCAGCCGGACAAAGAGCTGGCGGCGGAAGGAGAACACGTGGCGCAGGCTGTTCTCCCTGAGGCCGAGCGGTATGGGGTTGATCCCCGACCTTACCTCCCCCAGTTGGTGTAGGTGAGGGAGGAGGAGCTCAGCGGAAACAAAGGGCGGGACGTTTGACACGATGACCCTCTGCGCGGTGGCCTCGAGAGGGTCCACCGGCAGGAACGTCCCGCCCACCGTGAGCCCCTTTTCAAGGGCCAGGGACACCGCCCGCTCCGACCCCAGGAAGAACACGGCCTTCCCAGACATCTTGGAGGCTGCGACAATGGCCGAGGGGCCGACTACCCCAGCCATCGCCCGCACGCACTCCTCGATGGTCATTGTGGGGTGAGTGTAGCTCTTGACCCCGTGTTTTTTCGTAATTAACCTAAATGGTGGCAGGGCAGCGGGTGGCGCAGGAGGTGCCGTGGATGTGGACACCGCCTGCGCATACGACCTTGCTGGCCCTGCCACCGGCGTGGATGGGGTCGCCATCACGGGGTCCCTTTAAGGGCTACACCCACCCCAAAGTCACAGGCCTTAATGGTCTTTATTAGGCCTCTTGTAGATTGACTGAGCAGAGGAGCCCTTAATGAGGTACCTCTCCCCTAGTTGGCAATTGGGGAGGGGCCTTGCTCCCTCTGCTCAGTTGTCTTAAATGTTTTTTTTTAAAATTAAATTTGGAAGAAAGAGGCTCTCAGAGAGAGAGGGGAGAAACAGAGTAACAGAGAAAGAGAGAGGGGGGGGGGTGGGAAGGGGGGGACTGCGAGGGCAGGTCTCCCCTCGCAGCTGTGGGTGGGTGCACTCCCCAGATGGCAAAAACACAAAAGTCCTTGGGGTGGTCTTCAGGTGGGGGGAGAAGATGTCTTCACCTGGGGTAGCTGGAGCCACCAGGCACTCCTAACGATCTTTAATTGGGTGATTAATGAAAATCTTCAGCCTGGTAGCTCCAGCTATCCCAGGCTAGGCAATTGGGGGTGGGGGGGGTTTCAATTGTGGGGGGGGCCTAGTTGTAAGCACAGCCCCCACGCACACTACCACACACACACACACACCCCCCGCGATGTTCCGGCCCTCAGTGGTCTTCTTTCCTCCCCCCACCGATACAACAAAGTCTGTTTGGGGAAATGCACCCACACCCACCTGTAGAATGTTGGGTCTCCCTCCTTCCACACTGGATGTTGTTGGTTTTTCCCCCTCTCTCCAACTCCTTGCAGAATGATAAAGTTGTAAAAGTTTTCTGTTCTCTTCCTCTCCCTCTGGATAAAAGTTTGAAGGTGAAGCCCCTTCCTTCCTTCTCTTCCTGGGCTGGTCTCAGGGCTCTCCAGGCAGGAGCACAGGTTGCTAGCTGCTTCTCTCACTGCTCACAGCTCCAACTGAGCAGGACACGCCTCTACTGCTCCACGATTGGTCCTTGTGCATGAATCACAGAAGGATAGTTTGCAGGTGAAGCAGGCAATCATGAAGGCGAATGGAATGTTGGCCTTCATTGCGAGAGGGATGGAGTACAAAAGCAGGGAGGTCCTGCTGCAAGTGTATAGGGTATTGGTGAGGCCGCACCTGGAGTATTGCGTGCAGTTTTGGTCACCTTACTTAAGGAAGGATATACTAGCTTTCGAGGGGGTACAGAGACGATTCACTAGGCTGATTCCGGAGAGGAGGGGGTTACCTTATGATGATAGATTGAGTAGACTGGGTCTTTACTCGTTGGAGTTCAGAAGGATGAGGGGTGATCTTATAGAAACATTTAAAATAATGAAAGGGATTGACAAGATAGAGGCAGAGAGGTTGTTTCCACTGGTCGGGGAGACTAGAACTAGGGGGCACAGACTCAAAGTACGGGGGAGCCAATTTAAAACTAAGTTGAGAAGGCATTTCTTCTCCCAGAGGGTTGTGAATCTGTGGAATTCTCTGTCCAAGGAAGCAGTTGAGGCTAGCTCATTGAATGTATTCAAATCACAGATAGATAGATTTTTAACCAATAAGGTAATTAAGGGTTACGGGGAGCGGGCGGGTAAGTGGAGCTGAGTCCACGGCCATCAGCCATGATCTTGTTGAATGGCGAAGCAGGCTCGAGGGGCTAGATAGCCTACTCCTGTTCCTAATTCTTATGTTCTTATGTTCTTAACTGCCGCACTGCGAATGACTGGTATGAGCACCTGGTTGGTGCGCAGCTTTGTCTGAATCGGGCTCAGTTTGGGCCTTTGTGCCTTGTTGCCCCACAGTTTCTCAAAAGCCTTCTGGCTCATAATTGACTGACTCGCCCCCATGTCCATCTCCATTGATACCAGAATACCGTTCAGTTTGATTTTCAGCATGATAGGAGAGCTCTTGGTGGTGAAGGTGTGTACCCCATTCACTTCTTCCTCGGGTTGAGTTGCCTCTCTTGTTTGTTTTCTGCGTGATCCGCGCCGGATCGATCATCCTCTTCCGACTCTGTCAAGTGGTGAGTCGCAGCACTTTTGCACATTCGCTGGAGGTGCCCCATTGTTTTGCAGCCTTTGCACACGTCCTACTTGAATCGACATTGATGTGCTCGATGATTACCCCCGCAGTGCCAACATGGTGCTAATGGATTTGCATTCACGCCTGATGGCGGACTCTGAGTCACCCTAGGTCTTGCGGCTGCAGATGTGTACGCCCTGCCATATGCAGTTCTGCCTGCTAGCAATGTTATTTTATGCACAGTACTTGCTGGTGAGCTTCGATGCTGGGAAGATATCTGTCTGGTATTATCGCTTGTGGATATGAATGCCTGGGCTATCGTGATGGCCTTGCTCAGGTCTAGGGATTCGGTGGGCAGCAGCTTGCGAAGAATGACCTCGTGGCCGATGCCAAGCACAAAAAAGTCACTCAGCATTTCCCCCCAAAATCCAGCAAATTTGCAAGTTCCCGCAAGGCGTCTCAGGTCGGCGACATAACTCGCCATCTCCAGGCCCTCGGAGCAGTGTTACGTGTAGAAACGATACCCGGCCATTAAGACGCTCTCCTTCGGCTTGAGGTGGTTCCGAACCAGCGTACGCAACTCTGTATATGTCTTCTCCGCTGGTTTCTCTAGTGCTAGCAGATTCTTGCTGAGGCCGTATATTGAATTTTGTGGACCCAACCACGGTGAAGGGAATCGCCCTGCGCTTGATCGCTTTATCGTCCCCATCCAGCTCGTTTGCCATGAAGTACTGGTCGAGACACTCAACGAAGGCTTCCCAATCATCATCCTCTACAAACCTCTCTAAAATACCAACAGCAGCCATGACCGCGTGAAAGTTCGTGATCTGTTACTCGTCGCCAATTGTTCGGCATGGAAGAACTCCACAAGACTGAGTACTGTGAGTGAAAACTGATGTGATCTTAGTCTCTTTAATACAACTCCAGAGTGCCTAATCAGCATGGCAGACCACCTTTTATACTCCCTTGCATGAGGTGACTCTTTGGGCCTCCAACAGTTGCGCCCTTTGGTGGCAAGTCTTACACAGTTACAATGTTTACATACATAACACAAAGGATGACTCCATGTATGCTCAAGTGCTGAGCAAGTTTCCCTCACTGTTTGAACGAGGCATCGGCAACTTCACAGACGCCAAGGTACAGATCTATCTAGGCCCCGATGCACGGCCCGTCCATCACGAGGCTTGGGCGGTTCCGTACATGACGAGGGAGAAAGTAGAGATCGAACTGGACAGACTCCAACGCGAAGGAATCATATCGACAGTCGAGTTCGAGTGGGCCAGTCCAATTGTTCCGATGTTGAAAAGCGATGGCGCGGTCAGAATATGCAGAGACTACAAGGTAACGATTAACCGAGTCTCACTACAGGACCAGTACCCGCTGCCCAAGACGGATGACCTGTTTGCAACGTTAGTGGCGGGGGGGGGGGGAAGAGATGTCGTTCACCAAGTTGGACCTAACCTCTGCCTACATGACATAAGATCTGGCTGAATCTTCGAAAAGACTGACGTGCATCAACACGCACAAAGGGCTGTTTATATACCACATGTGCCCTTTCGGGATTCGCTCAGCTGCAGCCATTTTCCAGAGGAACATGGAGGGTTTACTGAAATCTGTTCCGCTCACTATTGTGTTTCAGGACGACATCCTGGTCAATGATCATGACACCATCGAACATCTATACAACCAGGAAGAGGTTCTAAGTCACCTAGACAGAGTGGGACTCAGGCTGAAATGCTCCAAGTGTGTTTTCCTGGCGCCAGAAGTCATATTTTTGGGGAGTAAGATCGCAGCAGACGGTATCAGGCCCACGGACTCAAAGACAGAGGCCATCAAGAATGCACCCAGATCACAGAATGTGACTGAGTTGCGTTTATTCCTGGGACTCCTCAACTATTTTGGTAACTTTCTACCTGGGTTGAGCACATTGTTCGAGCCTTTATACATGTTGCTATATAATGGTGACGACTGGGTTTGGGACAAATCTCAAGACACAGCCTTTGAGAAAGCCAGGAACCTGCTCTGTTCAAATAAGTTACTTGTGCACTATGACCCATGTAAACGTTTAGTAGTAGCTTGTGATGCATCATCGTACGGGGTCGGCTGTGTGTTACAGCAAACCAATGTATCGGGCAACTTTCAATCGGTTGCATACGTGTCTAGAAATCTGTCTTAAGGCTGAGAGAGCCTATAGTATAGTCAAGAAAGAGACATTAGCATGTGTTTATTGGGTTAAGAAAATGCACCAATATCTATTTGGACTTCGGTTTGAGCTTGAAACTGACCACAAGCTGCTCGTTTCGCTGTTTTCAGAGAGCAAAGGTATAAATACCAATGCTTCATCCCGCATCTGAAGATGGGCACTAACATTGTCTGCCTATGACTATGTTATCCGCCACAGACAAGGCACTGAAAGCTCAGCCGGCTACCATTGCCCACTACCGGGGTTGAAATGGCGCAGCCCGCAGACTTTCTACTGGTCATGGATGCTTTTGAGAGTGAGGGGCCCCCGTCACAGCTCGCCAGATTAGGACTGCACCAGCCAGGATCCTGTGCTATCATTAGTAAAGAGTTGCGTCCTAAATGGGAACTGGTCGGCCATTACCGGGGAAATGCAAGACAAAATTAAGCCGTTTCACAGACGCAAAGATGAAATGTCCATCCAGTCGGATTGTGTCTCATGGTTTCTCATGGTAATCGCGTGGTTTTGCCAAATAAAAACAGGGAAACGTTTATACGCAACCTACATAGTATCCACCCACGCATTGTTATGATGAAGGCAATTGCCAGGTCGCATGTTTGGTGGCCCGGCATTGACTCAGACTTGGAGTCATGCGTGCATCAGTGCAACACTTATCGCAACTGAGCAATGTACCTAGGGAGGCTCCACCTGAGTCTGTGGTCATGGCCCTCCAAACCGTGGTCCAGGATCCACGTAGATTTTGACGTGCCTTTCTTGGAAAGATGTTTTTAGCAGTTGTGAATGCTTACTCCAAATAGATTGAATGAGTAATCATGTCATCCAGCACATCCACTGCCACCATTGAAAGCCTCCGGGCCATGTTCGCCACCCATGGCTTGCCCGACGTCCTTGTCAGCGACAATGGACCGTGTTTCACCAGCTTGGAATTCAACGAATTTATGACCAGCAATGGCATCAAGCATGTCAGGTCTGCTCTGTTTAAGCCCGCGTCCAACGGTCAAGCAGAGCGGACAGTCCAAACCATCAAGCAGAGCATGAAACGCGTGACGGACGGCTCCCTGCAGACCCGCTTGTCTCGCATGCTGCTCAGTTACCGGACGCAACCCCACTCGCTCATCGGGGTTCCCCCGGCAGACTTGTTAATGAAGAGAGCACTCAAAACCAGGCTCTCCCTAGCCCACCCGGATTTTAATGATCACATGGAAACCCGGTGACACCGGCAGAACATGTACGACGATCGCGTGGCTGTTTCACGTGACATTGATGGTAACGACCCTGTGTTTGTCCTGAATTAAGGACATAGTCCCAAGTGGGTTGCTGGCACTCTTTTTTGCCAAGGAAGGGAATACGGTGTTTATAATCAAATTGTTAAATGGCCAAACGTGCAGAAAGCATTTAGATCAGACCAAATTGTGACTTACTGACAACCAGGAATGACTTGAAGAGGACATCACTATCAACAGTCCACCAACAACCAGCAATCGACCTCACTGTCAATCACGAGGATGAACCCACCGTTCCTGACAGTCCGGTCAGACCAGCTGTGGTGCAGTGCAGCAATGGTCGGGCCAACTCGCACGCCAGGTTTGAATTTAGAAGATCAACCAGGGAGCCTCAACTTGTCAATAACTTGTACCGAAGTCTTTGTGGGGGAGTGATGTTATGTATGTAACTATGTAATACTTGCCACCAGAGGGCGCGACTATTGGAGTCCTAATGGTCACCTGCACACACGTATAAAAGGTTGGCTGCCATGTTGGTTAAGTATGCGAGTTGTAATAAAGAAGACTACGATCACACTAAGTTTAGGTCACAGTACTCAGCCTTGTGGAGTTCTTTTATACACAACAAAAAGAAAAACAAGGTAACTGTCAGCCCTGCTTCTGTAAAAATCTTTGTTGATGGATGGACGAATGGGGAGCTGAAAAAGGGTACAAGTTGAGACAGGTAACCAATGAGAGTCACTGAATGCATAATCAGGATAGATTATGTGTGGCTTCTACTCGTTGAGTGTCCGAGCACTATGGTAATCACCCAAAACAGTTCCGTCTGGTATCCCATTTGTGGAATATCAGTATCACTTCATCGGTGGCTGTGCCAATGCTTATGGTTGATGAAGAAATTTTCTCCCATTTAAGAAGGAATAACATTTTTGAAAGACTGACTTGAGGATTTCCCCTTCATGGTGATTCTCCCAGCTAAGTGCTCGAGGAAAAAAAAGTGATTTGATTTTCCATTGTACGATTTTGTCACATGCGACAATGTTGCTCTAACTGCTTAAGATGAAACATCACCAGCTCAGTAGGTAGTACTGCCGCCTCTAAGTTAGAAAGTTATGAGTTCAAACCATGCTTCAATGTACTACTGAGGGAATATTGCATTGTTGGAGGCCCCAGTTGTTTAGGGAGCCATTAAGGGTTCTATGGTACTATGAGATTTCTAGCATTAGCTAATATTCCTCCTTCAACCAACATTACTGAAACAGATTCATAAGAACATAAGAAATAGGAACAGGAGTAGGCCATACGGCCCCTCGAGCCTGCTCCGCCATTCAATAAGATCCCCGTATCCTTTAATAAACTGTATTTCTGTCTTCACTTTATTCAATGTCCCAGCTTCCACAGTTCCACAGTTCTGAGGCAATGAATTCCACAGATTTGCAACCCTCAAGAGAAGACATTTCTCCTCCTCCTCAGTTTTAAATTGGCGGCATTTTATTCTAAGATCATGCCCCCTAGTTCTAGTCTCCCCCATCAGTAAAAAGCAGTCATCTCATAGCTGCTTGTGGAACATTTGTTGGCTGCACGTTTACCTATATAACAATAGTGACTGCACTTCAGCATAATTGATTGGATGTGAAGTGCTTTCGGACATGTCTGAGATGTGATAAACTGCTATATTAATGCAAATCCTTTAGTAATAATTTGATATCTTAAATATGTCAAAACTGGTACTGACATGAGTTTTTTTTTTAAATGTCAGCTTGGCTAACTTGGTAGCACTCGTTTCTCGCCTCACAGTTAAAAGCTGTGGGTTCAATGCATAACGTAAGCTACCATTTGAGTACAGTACTGAGGGAAGTGCCATCTTTCGGATAAGACATTAATCCAAAGCCTCATCTGATGGACGTAAAAGATTGAATTGTACTATTCAAAGAGCAGCAGGGGAATTGTCCCGGTGACCTGGCCAACACTTATCCTGAAACCAATGCCATAAGAAACAGATTAACTGGACATTGCTTTTTGTGGGACTTTGCTTTGCACAATTTGGTTACTGCAGTTGCCTATAAAGCAGTGACTACACTTCAAAAGTAATTTGTTGGCTGTTAAGTGCTTTGGGATGTAATGAAAATATGAAAGGCACTATATAAAGGCAAGTTTCTTTCTCTCTTTCACTCCCTTTTTCTTTTTCTCGAGTTACTGGCCGACTGCCATGTTGGATGGTTTGTTGAGTTTTTTGAGAGTGGATGAAGTGATGTAGATAGGTTCAACAGAAATTTAGCTTAGTTCTGGACTTTTGGCTGAAATTGATCTACGCTGTAGTATTTCTTTACATGTTTCTATAGTGGCACTGATCTCTGGAGTTAGATGAAGCCCCTCTCTATTGATCTGCCTCAGAGCATTAATTTCAAGTTGGTTAATTTCAGCCCTCCCCAGCCTAAGTGTATTGTATTGAGTGGAGATAGCAGTTTCTGGAGGAGTTTAACAGCATACTATTTGAGGAAATGCACAGGATCATCAAATATGTGGAAGAGCATTCTGGAAAAATAGAGTTGAAACATAGAAATTTAACGTCCCTCCTACCACCCTGTTTGCTTGCCTGAAAAAATGAAGAATTCCTCTAGCCAAAGGAAGAGGATACATACCTCAGCGTGTCCTAATGTTTGAATTACCTTTGCTGTGTTGGACTATTTCACAAAGTCTTGCTAGAAAAGGTGATAATTGAACAAAAAATTTGAAACCATTTTGCATTGTGGAATAGCTGCTTCAAAAACTGCTATGCAGTCAAATCCAGGTTCATGCATGGGAAGGCAAGTGATGTACCTACAAAAAAAGCTGACAATTGGGTGCATGTTGCAAGCTCAAAGACACCTTTAATGCTGATGAAAGTGGCCATTTTTACATGCTTCATCAATAAAAACTGCTTAGGTGGTGATAACGCAAAGCAGTAAATTACCATCATGGTTTGTGTTAGTATGACTATGGAGGAAATAAAGAAAGCTCTCGTGATTGGGAATTCCAAAATCCCCCAATGGATTCATGGTGTTACTCTGGCCATGTCCGACAGAAACGAGAAAAGACTGGTGGTGCTCTGAGCAGTGGCTGCATCCATACCGTTGACTATTCCAATGCACTCTTGTCCGGCCTCCCACATTATTGTTTGATAAGGCTCCTGTTTTACTATGTTAAATGTGCTATATAAGTACAAGGTGTTGTTGAGGCATGTTGATAGTTGACAATTGTGGGGTTCACAAGTGCCTGTGTATAAATTTGACGGAGTTAGTATTTCCACTGTCAATAATGACATTGATCTAGCCAATGGGGCTGGTATGATTTATGCTATGAAACAGCACGAGATGTATTAATTATGAAAACTGATTACTGTGCATGATGCTGCCGAGCTAGTTGTTCTGTTGACCAGGAAGTCCTGATGTCTGGATTGCTGACCTACATAGAAATTGTTGATGCTATGTGGGAGAATACTGCTGCAAGTGGGAGTGAAAGCAAAGAGGCTCCAGCAAATGGGTCCAAGAAGCAAATGGATATAGTGAAATAAGCTCCCACCATGGCCATTGCATTCACTTCTGTGCCAATGCTGAAGTAGCATCTAACAAATATGCCAGATGTATGGATGGAACTTTCTGTGCACAAAATAGAATTAGTACATTTGTCCACAAAATTATCAGCAGGAAGGAAACTATAATCACTGAGCACTTGCAAAATGACTGAACATTTGTCTGCTGCACTTGTATTTGTGTGATCTCTCAAATACACACTGATACACATAGCAATTACAAAATAAACAAGCAGTGCAAAATTTTGAATACAAGGTTTAATTTGTTACATCTGACCTTGGTGGCTAACCTTCATCTTTGCCTAGCCATGTAGGGCAAGCTTTGTGCTAATGCAAGCCATAAATAAATGTTTTAGACTGAAATAAATGATCTGGATTGTTTAACTGGAAATTCCTCTAAGATGATGTCTTGTAACACCTGCATCTATGTCATTTGTATTGGGTAGAGAAATAATTTTTATTTTTATAGTTAACTCATTTGCTGGTGCTTGATGAACTCTAAACACATACTGCATTTACTTCTGCATATGCCTTGTTTTGTTCTCTGAGCCAAATGCCACCCAGTTATCACAAAATATGCTCCATTGCTGAATAAAAACAACTGGAGCAGTTGTGACACCAAAAAGCAAATGGTTTCCCCATACCATTTCTAGATAATTGTTCTAGTTGTCAGAAATCCATGCAGTTTGCTTGGAGCTTTCAACAAACAATTTTTGTCAAGTTTGGTAAAGCGTTGGCTCTTGACCAGAGGCATTGCCCGGATTTTGCGGTTAGCGGCGAAGGAACGGCACTCACCGCTGACCGCAAAAAGCTGCCCACAAAGATTTAGCAGACTCTAGAGCGCAGATTTCCTCTTTTTTGACGTCCGTTTAAATTTGGCGCCTTTAACTGGGGATCTGTGGCGTCCAGCAACAGGGTAGGCAGCAGACAGGCTGATCAGCCAATTATTGAAGAATTTTCACAGGCAGCAAGGCAGGGACTATAAATCACATTTACATCATTGTACAGAAAGTGAAATAAAGATTGAGATATACACATGAGATTAAGGGAGAAACATAAATATCAGAACAAAAACTTGATTTTTGCAATTTTTAAATATTCTTCTGAGGGAATGTGACTCCACTCTTGTAAAATTAGCGCTTCAGGGCCAGAGAGTTTGTTCAGTAATTATGACTTAGTATGCCATTTAAAAACTCAGTTACTCCTGATTGAACAAGGCTTAACTTTATTATTGCTTCATACAGCGAGAATAGTGCGTAAATAGTTGAAGTTTATGACAAATCAGTGATTTCTAAATGATTCCATCAGTGAAGTCTGCAACAGTGCACCCTGTGGAGGAGCAGGGTAACGCTGACAGCAACTTCCGGATTTCCGCATTTAACTGCACATGTTACTGTCAGTTTTGCACAGTAATAACGCCATTATTACCACCACAAATTCCGAGCCATTGTTTCCTCAGTCACATCTCTAGATAGCTGCTGGTTTATTCTTACAGACAAATGCAACTATCTCACTTTTTAATATGTACATCTGTAAGTTTTAAAATTATAATTAGTAGGCATGTGCCTTCCTTTACCACAGTATCTTTTCTTTATCAAGATTTCCGGTGACTCAATAAAATGCCTTGATTTGAGTTGGTACAAATTATATCTAACTTTCCAGTTTATGTACTGATAAACTTGGAAACGGACTTTTGTCAGTTATTTCCTTCATCAGTTTTATTGTGTATTCGATCCATTTTGAACAATAGATTATTTGGTATCAATGCATTTGTTAATCCACAAATAAACATCAAAAGTGCATTAGGTACTTTTTGATGGTAAAGGCCTTTCAGTGATCATGTTTATTCTCTGTAGGAGATTTACAGAGCACCACATAATTGTATGTGTTTCCTGGGTTGGCTTTAAGGGTCAGGCAGAAACCAGGATGTTGGCTTCCTGATGGCTCAGTGAGCAAATATACCATGTGGTGTTGTATTGTCCAATGCAGACGAGGAAGATTCTAGGTTTAATCCTGAGTAAGCTAATTTCAGTCATGGCATAACTTGGGTCATCATAGATACCCTCGGTTTAGAGAGGTGGGAAAATTCCCATGGATCTCTGCTGCTGATATTTGCCCAGAGACCCATCCTGGAAAGTGTGTGTGTATAGATATTATGGCCCCAAGTTTCCACACGCGGCAAAACAGGCGCCCCTCTGAGCTGGGCGCCCGTTTTTCGCGCCAAAAACGGCGCCTGAAAAAAAACGCGCTATTCTCGAGCGCTTTGCAGCTCGATGTCTGCTTGGCGCGGCGCCCAGGGGGCGGAGCCTACCACTCGTGCTGATTTTGCAAGTAGGAGGGGGCGGGTACAATTTAAATTAGTTTTTTTCGTGCCGGCAACCCTGCGCGTGCGCGTTGGAGCGTTCGCGCACGCGCAGTCTGAAGGAAACATTGGCACTCGGCCATTTTAAAAAGTGCTGCAGAAAAAGTGAAAATTTGTTTATTGAACCCTTGCAAAGGCTTGTATTTTAATTTTCTTGATATTTCTGTGTGTGAGGGTGAGGGAGTGCATTCTGTAATTAAAGATAGACTGATAAACGGGACACATGCACTTGTTTGAGACTATTCAAATTTTTTGTAGCTGTTCAATTTTTAACATTTTTTAATAAAACCACATTACCCTTCCATGATCAGCACTGAGGCTTCTTGCAGCTTTCTCCCCCTGCCATCGGTCGGGCCCGACGGCAAACGGCTGCCTCAAGTAATGAGGCTTCCTGCAGCCTTCTCCCTGCCGTCGGTCGGTCCTGACGGCAAACCGCTGCCTGAAAGGCCTGCCTGAAGCACTTTCACACAGGTAGGAACATGGTTGATTTAATCTTTGCTTATAAATTTTTATTCAGGTTGGATTTATTTGTATAATATTTGTATAAGTATAACTAAGGATTTATTGTAGAATGTAATGACTTCCCTTCCTCCGCCTCGGCCCCCCCCCCCCCCCCACCTTGTTCCCGACGCCTAATTTGTAACCTGCGCCTGATTTTTTTAATGTGTAGACAAGGTTTTTTCAAGCCTACAAAAATCTTCACTTGCTCCATTCTAAGTTAGTTTGGAGTACGTTTTCACTGTGGAAACTTTCAAATCAGGCGTCAGTGGCCGGACACGCCACCTTTTGGAAAAAAAAATTCTGTTCAAAAGTGACACTGTTCTACCTGACTAGAACTGCAGAAAACTTAAATGTGGAGAATTCCGATTTCTAAGATACTCCATTCTCCACCAGTTGCTCCTAAAAATCAGGAGCAAATCATGTGGAAACTTGGGGCCTAAATATGTACAGTATCCAGACCAGCTGTGATACCCGTTATGCTGACACTGGGTAGATTTTAACTTTCATTGCCAGTGAGAATGTGTAAAAGGGTCGCGAAAGTGGTAGATGACTAGAGAAGGTGGCAAAAGGATGGAGATAGGGAATCATGGGAAAATAGCTAAGAAATGGTCAAGATACAGACAACTGCAGAATCAACAGAAAGAAAAGGGGTTACCAAGAGTTGAAGTTGAGGTTAGACACGGGTCATGAGAAAGCCCAAGGCAGCACAAAGAAAGAAAGCAATTCTAGATAGGAAGGGAAAAGTAATAGCTTCTACTGATGAGGAGGAAGAGAAACTAATTGGGTTCTTTACTGATAAGGGAAGACAGTGTAGCAAAGCTATAACTAACCTACCTGACACCAGCCCTAATTGGGAGACTTTCTTGCCTGCCATTGGACATGTTTCTATAGGAATGGGGTACTGAAGTTGCATGTTCAGCCATGAACTCATTGAATGGCGGTGCAGGCTAGAAGGGCCGAATGGCCTACTCCTGCACCTATTTTCTATGTTTCTTCTATGTTTCTATGTACTCGGTGGGGGGGGGGGAGCAGAAAGGGATTGGATAGACCAAGTGCTAATCAAATGTGTTCTGTTTTGAAAATGTATATCTACTGTGCTTTTCGCGCTGAAAAGGACTTGTCCAGGGGAAGGTATACAGGCTCTGATTGAGAGTGTTCCTTTGTCTTGACAAGTCCCGGCCGGAGAATCTTCAATAAAGGTCCTTTACAGAAAAGGCAAGGTGTTCGCGTCAGTGTATTCGCTGAAACAGATTGAGGGAAAAAGAATCCGTATCAACACCAGATGAAAAACTGGCGTTAGTGGATTGGCTGCCTATTGCACATCCCACCCGTTTTTCGTATCCATTGACTTCACTCTCTGGATGGAGAAACTTCTTCACCCAGAGAGTGGTGAACCTGTGGAATTCTCTACCACAGAAAGTTGTTGAGGCCAATTCACTAAATATATTCAAAAAGGAGTTAGATGTAGTCCTTACTACTAGGGGGATCAAGGGGTATGGCGAGAAAGCAGGAATGGGGTACTGAGGTTGCATGTTCAGCCATGAACTCCTTGAATGGCGGTGCAGGCTCGAAGGGCCGAATGTCCTACTCCTGCACCTATTTTCTATGTTGCTATGTTTCTAAAACTTAAAATTCATTTCGAGAAGCTCTGAATGGCCAATCTTGCTGTGAATAAAAAAAACATAGAATTTTCATGACTGAAACCTAAAATTAAACATTAACATTCTTATCTGTATTATAGAAAAACTAGCGGAGACACTTAACATTTGCGGTCAAATTAGTATTTTTATTGCAACAGTACTTGTTTAGCTTGTTATCATCTTTTTCGTCAATAGAATCAATGCTGATGTCCTTTCTCCCCCCTCCTTCTTTCTTCCGCTCTTTCTCCCTCCCGCCCTTTCTCTCTCTCTCTCTCTCTCTCTCTCTCTCTCTCTCTCTCTCTCTCTCTCTCTCTCTCTCTCTCTCTCTCTTCCCCCCCCCCCCCCCCTCCCTCTTTCTCTCGCTCTCCCTCCCGCCCTTTCTTTCGCTCTAGGTTACGGCTAGGACAATGCAATGAGGAACTCCTGGAGCAATGTCCTTGGGCTAAGATGATTGGCCTCCAACAACCACGACCACAATCTTATTTTGTGCTAGGTATGACTCGAGCCAGCGGAGAGTTTTCCCCCTGATTCCCATTGACTTCAATTTAATTAGGGCTCCTTGATACCACACTTGGTCAAATGCTGCCTTGATGTCAAGGGCAGTCACTCTCACCTCTGGAATTCAGCACTTTTTGTCCATGTTTGTATCAAGGCTGTAATGAGGTCTCCAGCTGAGTGGTTCCGGCCGAACCCAAACTGAGCATCTGTGAGCAGGTTATTGGTGAGTGACGCATTGTCGACGACACCTTCCATCAGTTTGCTTATGATTGAGAATTGACTGATGGGGCGGCAATTGGCCAGATTGAATTTGTCCTGTTTTTTGTGGACAGCACATACCCTGGCAATTTTCCACTTTTTCTGATAACTGCTTCGGGTGTAGCTGTACTGGAACAGCTTGGCGAGAGGTGTGGCCCGTTCTGGAGTCTTCAGCATGACAGCCGGGCTATTGTTAGGGTCCATAGACTTTGCTGTATCCAGTGCTTTCTTGATATCACGTGGAGTGACTTGAATTGGCTGAAGACTGGCTTCTGTGATGGTGGGGACCTCAGGAGGAGGCCGATATGGATCATCCACTCGGCACTTCTGGCTGAAGATGGTTGCAAACGCTTAAACCTTGTCTTTTATACTCACATGCTGAGCTCCACCATCATCGAAGATGGGGATATTCATGGAGACTCTTCCTTCCATTAGTTGTTTAATTGTCCACCACCATTCACAATTGGATGTGGCAGGACTGCAGAGCTTTGATCTGATCTGCAGATCTATTTTTCCTATCAACATTTATCAGGGAAGCTTCCTATGTAACCATTTATAATGGGAATACATTGTGGCAATATTTTGTAATAGGAAAATTGTAAACATTTTTCCATGAAGTTCAGGACACCACCACCACTAACCTGCAGATCAGCAGCAAAGAAGGGGAAATCACAGGAACATGGAACTGTGTGGAAGAGACATGAAACATAGAAACACAGAAAATAGGAGCCAGTAGTAGGCCATTCGGCCCTTCGAGCCTGCACCATCATTCAATATGATCATGGCTGATCCTCTATCTCAACACCATATTCCCGCTTTTTCCCCATACCCCTTTATGCCTTTTGAGTCTATAAATCTATCTATCTATCTACTTAAATATATTCAGTGACTTGCCCTCCACAACCTCCTGTGGTCGACAATTCCACAGGTTCACGACCCTCTGAATGAAAAAATTTCTCCTCATCTTAGTCCTAAATTTCCTACCCCGTATCCTGAGACTGTGACCCCTTGTTCTAGACGTCCCAGCCAGGGGAAGCATCCAGTCTATCCAACCCAGTCAGAATTTTATACGTTTCAATGAGATCCCCTCTCATTCTTCTAAGCATTAGTGAATACAGGCCTAGTCGACCCAATCTCTCCTCATACGACAGTCCTGCCATCGCAGGAATCAGTCTGGTGAATCTTCGCTGCACTCCCTCTATCATTTCTTACGTAAGGAGACCAAAACTGCGCACACTAGTCCAGGTGCGGTTTGTGCGGTCTCTCCAAGGCCCTGTATAGCTGTAGTAAGACATCATTACTCCTATACTCAAATCCTCTTGCAATGGAGGCCAACATACCATTTTTCTTCCTAATTGCTTGCTGCACCTGCATGTTTACTTTTAATGACTGGTGTACAAGGACACCCAGGTCCCTTTTTGTACATCGACATTTCCCAAGCTATCACCATTTAAATTATACTCTGTCTTTGTTTTTCCTACCAAAGTGGATAACTTCACATTTATCCACGTTATACTGCATCTGCCATGTGTTTGCCCACTCACTCAACCTATCTAAATCGCCTTGCAGCGTCTTTGCATTCTCCTCACAACTCTCAATCCCATCTAGTTTTGTGTCGTCAGCAAACTTGGAAATATTACATTTGGTTCCCTCATCCAAATCATATATATATATAATATATATATATAGTGAATAGCTGGGGCCCAAGCACTGATCCATGTGGTACCCCACTAGTCCTGACTGCCATCCTGAAAAAGACCCGTTAATTCCTACTCTGTTTCCTGTCAGTTAACCAATTTTCAATCTATGCCAGTACATTACCCCCAATCCTATGTGCTTTCATTTTGCACACTAACCTCTTATGTGGGATGTTATCAGAGGACTTCTGAAAATCCAAATACACTACATCCACTGGTTCTCCCTTAATCTATTCTATCAGTTACATCCTCAAAAAACTCCAGTAGGTTTGTCAAACATGATTTTCATTTCATAAATTCATGTTGACTTTGTCTAATCCCGTAGATATTATCTAAGTGTGCCTTTATCACATCTTTTATAATAGACTCTAGCATTTTCCCGACTACTGATAGGCTAACTAGTTTGTATTTCTCTGTTTTCTTTCTCCCTCCTTTTTTAAATAGTGGGCTTGCATTTGCCACCCTCCAATCTGCAGGAACTGTTCCATAATCAATAGAATTTTGGAAGATGACAATCAATGCATCCACTATTTCCATGGCTACCTCTTTTAGTACTCTGGGATGCAGATCATCGGGCCCTGGGGATTTATCGGCTTCAGTCCCATTAGTTTCTCCAGCACTATTTTCTTACTAATAATCATTTCCTTTAATTCCTCTTGCTCACTAGACCCTTGGTTCCTTAGCATTTCTGGGACGCTATTTGTGTCCTCTTCCGTGAAGACAGAACCAAAGTATTTATTTAATTGTTCTGCCATTTCCTTGCTCCCCATTATAAATTCTCCATTTCTGTCTGTAAAGGACCCACATTTGTCTTCACTAATCTTTTTCTTTTTACGTACTTGTAGAAACTTTTGCAGTCGTTTTTTATGTTCCTTGCAAGTTTACTCTCATACTCTATATATTTTTCCCCTCTTAATCAATCTCTTGGTCCTTTTTTGTTGAATTTTAAACTGCTCCCAATCCTCAGGCTTGCTACTTTTTCTAGCAGCTTTGTATAACTCCTCTTTGAATCTAATACTATCCTTAATTTCTTGTGTTAGCCATGTTTGGGCCACTTTTCCTTTTGTGTTTTTACGTCAGAAAGGAATGTATAACTGTTGCAATTCATGCATTCGTTCCTTAAATGTTAGCCATTGCCTATCCACCATCATGCCTTTTAATGAATCTTCCCAATCTATCAGAGCCAATTCATTCCTCATACCTTCGTAGTTTCCTTTGTTTAGATTTAGGACCCTAGTTTCAGATTGGACTACTTCCACTTTCCATCTTAATAAAGAATTCGGTCATGTTATGGTCACTCTTCCCTAAAGGACTCCACACAACAAAACTGTTAATTAACCCCTTCTCATTACACAATACCCAATCTAGGATACCCTGTTCCCTGGTAGGCACCTCAACATACTGGTCTAAAAAACCATCTCGTACACACTCCAGGAATTCATCTTCCACAGTATTATTACTAATTTGTTTTGGCCATGAGATGGTGAATTGAAGATAATGAGGGGATCTTGGAGACTCAGCTGATAAGAGGGAGATTTCAGAGACTAATATGAGAACTTTACTAATGAGTAAATTTCTAGCTCAACGAAGAAGGAAGCAGTGCTGGATCTAGTTCTGGGCAATGAAGTGGGGCAAGTGAAGCATGTTTCAGTGGGGGAGCATTTGGGAAACACGGAACACAATTTCATTAGGTTTAGAGTAGTTAAGTATTTTCAACTTTGATTTTCCTTAACTGCTGGAGGGTTTATTTCAGTGAGTTAAAAAGGAATCTGGCCCAGGTGAATTAGAAAGATTAGCAGATAAAAGATTAAATGAGCAATTGTAGAACTTCAAAGAGGAGATAGTTTAGGTACATGCTTATATAGAACCTTGGTTATATCACACCTGGAGTACTGTGCACAGTTCTGGTCTCCATATTATCATCGAGGCACTGGAGAAGGTGCAAATAAGATTTACAAGAATGTAACCTGAGACTGAACATGCAGGTGCTCTTTTGTCTTGAAGGCTGAGGGGTGACCTAATCTTTAAGATTACCAATGAGTTTGATGGGGTAGACAAGGAGAAGATGTTCCCACTTGTAGGGGAGTCCAAAGTTAAGGGCCATAAACAAAAGATAGTCATCAACAAATCCGGTAGGGAATTCAGGAGAATCTTCTTTACCCAGAGAGTGGTCCAAATGTAGAATTTTCTACCACAAAGAGTAATTGAGGAAAATAGCAGGCACATTTAATGGGAAGCTAGATAAATACAAAGAAGAAAGGAATAGAAATTTACGCTGATCAAGTGAGATGAAGAGAGATGATAGAAGGCTCATGTGGAGCATAAAAACCGGCATGGACCAGTTAGGCCGAGCGGCCTGTATCAGTGCTTTACATTCTTTGTAATATACTTCATAGATTCTGGTTTTCTCCTTCTGTATTTTTCAGAGTCCGTGTGAGTGAGATTGCAAAATAATGAGAGTAATATGTATATTAGAGATTAAAGAAGAGACTGTGGTAGAGATGAGGGAGAGAAAATGGAGACCTGAAGAAAATAACGCAGTCTGTGTTTATTTGCCAGTCAATTGTCTTTTCCAAGTACTATTTGATCTTCCTGAGAAGATGCTGATAGAATTGATACTGTTTTTAAGTGAAAATTCAATATATTGGTCCTGTAGATTATGGTAGAGATTGTGGTGTGAACAAATTGGAAAGTTCAGTTTTAGTGTGTATTATGTGTTCTTGCATATTAGTGTGGATTTATTACTTTTATTATGTGGGTTATTTATAACTGCAGAAATTTCTTGAAGGGATTTTCCCATTATTTATGGAGTTTTTAAGTACAGGAATGAAGATTGTATGATCATGTGCTTCCTATGAATGTTTATATTTTTATGAGCATTGTTGTAGCATGGATTGTTGTGCCATACCTCAAACATTCTGAATTATGTCTCAATTTATTTTGTTTTTATAAAAAAAGTACTCCAGTTTTCTCCCCTTTCCATATTGGGCCTCTTCATGATGACGCGATGTCATGAGTACTGTTCTGAAACTAGCAAGAAAAAAAAAGACTTGCATTTCACGGCCACCGGATATCCGAAAGCGCTTTACAGCCAATTAAGTACTTTTTGAAGTGTAGTCGCAGTTGTAATGTAGGAAACGCAGCAACCAATTTGTGCACAGCAAGCTCCCACACAGCAATGTGATAATGACCAGTTAATCTGTTCTAGTGATGTTGATTGAGGGATGAATATTGGCCGAGATCTCTCCTGTTCTTCTTTGAAATAGTACCATTGGATCTTTTACGACCACCCAAGTGAGCAGACAGGGCCTCATCCGAAAGACGGCACCTCTGATAGTGCAGCATTTCCTCAGTACTGTATGGGAGTGTCAGCCTAGATTTTTGGGCTCAAGTCTCTGGAATAGGACTTGAACCCATAACCTTCTGACTCACAGGCTTCCAACTGAGCCACTGGTTGCCACATATGTGGAAGAGTGGCTTGGGGGGATGAGTTCTTCAGATTTATCCTCTCTTCTCTATAAAGAGCCTTCACTTACTGTTTCCCAACAGTGATATGTTCAGATGGAAAGCTCAACAGTATTATGAATCGTGGACCCAAATCAACTCCAGTACATGGGTTTAATCCATTGCGCCACTATGGCATACATCCATGAAAACAGTCATTCATTAGCTAACTCACAGTGTAATTATCTTGATTGTATAATTAAATTAATATGTTGGGCTGCCTTTTGCTGCATTGACTATCTTTGATTTTGTTCGATTCTAGTTCTGTTCTTCCCTGCATTAGAGTTCAATTCGCTGTATCCCTGTATCTGCCACTATCCATTCAGTTTCAGGATCCCCAGCTTTCCCAACTGATCTTACGGGGTGGATTTCAACAGAAACAGTAAGAAAATGGGCTGAGTCCCACCCAGACCTTGACTTTCTTCCCCATGGCTTTGCTGGGGACACTGCTGACAGTCCCTTCTTGCACGCTACATTTGAATGCAGGAGAGGAGTGAGGCCGAGGTACCTGAGAGATCCTTATCTAGCCTGCTGCTCTTACCACTGGTAACGAGGTAAGAGACCCGGGGAAGTGAGTAATGGCCCCAAGTGCCCTAATGGAAGGAGAGAACCAAGTAGAGGCCTCTGTGTCACAGTGTCATAGAAACATAGAAAATAGGTGCAGGAGTAGGCCATTCGGCCCTTCGAGCCTGCACCGCCATTCAATGAGTTCATGGCTGAACATGCAACTTCAGTACCCCATTCCTGCTATCTCACCATAACCCTTAATCCCCTTAGTAGTAAGGACTACATCTAACTCCTTTTTGAATATATTTAGTGAATTGGCCTCAACAACTTTCTGTGGCAGAGAATTCCACAGGTTCACCACTCTTTGGATGAAGAAGTCACTCCTCATCTCGGTCCTAAATGGCTTACCCCTTATCCTTAGACTGTGACCTCTGGTTCTGGACTTCCCCAACATTAATAAGAACATAAGAACATAAGAATTAGGAACAGGAGTAGGCCATCTAGCCTCTCGAGCCTGCTCCGCCATTCAACAAGATCATGGCTGACCTGGCCGTGGACTCAGCTCCACTTGCCCGCCCGCTCCCCATAACCCTTAATTCTCTTACTGGTTAAAAATCTATCTATCTGTGACTTGAATACATTCAATGAGCTAGCCTCAACTGCTTCCTTGGGCAGAGAAGTCCACAGATTCACAACCCTCTGGGAGAAGAAATTCCTTCTCAACTCGGTTTTAAATTGGCTCCCCCGTATTTTGAGGCTGTGCCCCCTAGTTCTAATCTCCCCTACCAGTGGAAACAACCTCTCTGCCTCGATCTTGTCTATCCCTTTCATTATTTTAAATGTTTCTATAAGTTCACCCCTCATCCTTCTGAACTCCAACGAGTAAAGACCCAGCCTACTCAATCTATCATCATAAGGTAACCCCCTCATCTCCGGAATCAGCCTAGTGAATCGTCTCTGTACCCCCTCCAAAGCCAGTATATCCTTCCTTAAGTAAGTTGACCAAAACTGCACGCAGTACTCCAGGTGCGGCCTCACCAATACCCTGTACAGTTGCAGCAGGACCTCCTTGCTTTTGTACTCCATCCCTCTCGCTATGAAGATCAACATTCCATTCGCCTTCCTGATTACCTGCTGCACCTGCAAACTAACTTTTTGGAATTCATGCACAAGGACCCCCAGGTTCCTCTGCATCGCAGCATGTTGTAATTTCTCCCCATTCAAATAATATTGCCTTTTACTGTTTTTTTTTCCAAGGTGGATGACCTCACACTTTCCGACATTGTATTCCATCTGCCAGACTTTAGCCCATTCGCTTAACCTATCTAAATCTCTCTGCAGCCTCTCTGTGTCCTCTACACAACCCGCTTTCCCACTAATCTTTGTGTCATCTGCAAATTTTGTTACACTACACTCTGTCCCCTCTTCCAGATCATCTATGTATATTGTAAACAGTTGTGGTCCCAGCACAGATCCCTGCAGCACACCACTAACCACCGATTTCCAACCCGAAAAGCACCCATTTATCCCGACTCTCTGCTTTCTGCCAGCCAGCCAATTCTCTATCCATGCTAATACATTTCCTCTGACTCTGTGTACCTTTATCTTCTGCAGTAATCTTTTGTGTGGCACCTTATCGAATGCCTTTTGGAAATCTAAATACACTACATCCATCGGTACACCTCTATCCACCATGCTCGTTATATCAAAGAATTTCAGTAAATTAGTTACACATGATTTCCCCTTCATGAATCCATATTGCGTCTGCTTGATTGCACTATTCCTATCTAGATGTCCCGCTTTTTCTTCCTTAATGATAGCTTCAAGCATTTTCCCCACTACAGATGTTAAACTAACCGGCCTGTAGTTACCTGCCTTTTGTCTCCCCCCTTTTTAAAACAGAGGCGTTACATTAGCTACTTTCCAATCCGATGGTACCTCCCCAGAGTCCAGGCAATTTTGGTAGATTATAACGAATGCATCTGCTATAATTTCCGCCATCTCTTTTAATATCCTGGGATGCATTTCATCAGGACCAGGGGACTTGTCTACCTTGAGTCCCATTAGCCTGACAAGCACTACCTCCCTAGTGATAGTGATTGTCTCAAGGCCCTCCCTTCCCACATTCCCGTGACCAGCAATTTTTGGCATGGTTTTTGTGTCTTCTGTGGAAATGTATTTTTATCTAAGCTGATACCACACGGTATTTGTGTGCTCTTTACAATATATATAACAAAATGGAGTCCTGGTCCTTCCAGAACTTTCTGCATAAAAGCAGTTGGCTTGCATAAACAGCTAAACCTGGTTTGAGATGGCTGATGGCCATCAGACAGCTAGGAGACAAGTCATGCTGAGACAAGTACCCCCCCCATGGTGCTCTCCTATTGTCTATACAACACCAGTTCCATGCCACCCCACCCTTTTCGAAGTACTCAAACCACCAGCCATTATCTCTTGTAGAGACCTCATCCATTGATGCAAAAAGATAACTGACTAGGAAACTGGACAATCCTGACACAATGCAAGACAGGTAATAGCTCATTACCACACTCTCATGGAGTAATGGCCGGCTGGCCAACTAATAACCCTGACAAAAGGAAATATCTAGAAACCATGTCAGGACAAGGATGTAGTAATTAACTCTTTATCTGTATTCACTGACTGCGAGACGGAGCCAATACACAGGGAGAGGCCATAACTTGGGTTTTACTGTATAAATATCTCGTGAAACTGTACCATTTCGGAGGTGTTCACTTAGCCATTGACTGAGTGTGACCTGCCACTTGCTAGCAAGAAAATTAAAGAAACTTCTGCCGGAACTGAAAGTGTCGGAGTCATTTTTTTCGGAGGTCGAGATTTCGACACTTCCATTGTGAAGACCGAAGCAAAATAATTGTTTAAGGTCTCAGCCATTTCCACATTTCCCATTATTAAATCCCCCTTCTCATCTTCTAAGGGACCAACATTTACTTTAGTCATTCTTTTCCGTTTTATATATCGGCAAAAGCTTTTACTATCTTTTTATGTTTTGCGCAAGTTTACTTTCGTAATCTATCTTTCCTTTCTTTATTGCTTTCTTAGTCATTCTTTGCTGTCGTTTAAAATTTTCCCAATCTTCTAGTTTCCCACTAACCTTGGCCACTTTATACGCATTGGTTTTTAATTTGATACGCTCCTTTATTTCCTTGGTTATCCATGGCTGGTTATCCCTTCTCTTACCGCCCTTCTTTTTCACTGGAATATATTTTTGTTGAGCACTATGAAAGAGCTCCTTAAAAGTCCTCCACTGTTCCTCAATTGTGCCACCGTTTAATTTGTGTTCCCAGTCTACTTTAGCCAACTCTGCCCTCATCCCACTGTAGTCCCCTTTGTTTAAGCATAGTACGCTCATTTGAGACACTACTTCCTCACCCTCAATCTGTGTTACAAATTGAACCATACTGTGATCACTCATTCCGAGAGGATCTTTTACTAGGAGATCGTTTATTATTCCTCTCTCATTACACAGGACCAGATCTAAGATAGCTTGCTCCCTTGTAGGTTCTGTAACATACTGTTCTAAGAAACAATCCTGTATGCATTCTATGAATTCCTCCTCAAAGTTACCCCATGCGATTTGATTTGACCAATTGATATGTAGGTTAAAATCCCCCATGATTATTGCCGTTCCTTTTTCACATGCCTCCATTATTCCCCTGATTATTGTGAAGTTATTATTTGGGGGCCTATAAACTACACCTACCAGTGACTTTTTCCCCTTACTATCTCTAATCTCCACCCACAGTGATTCAACATTTTGTTCATTAGAGCCAATATCGTCTCTCACAACTGCCCTGATATCATCCTTCATTAACAGAGCTACCCCACCTCCCTTCCCACTTGTCTATCTTTCCGAATTGTCAGATACCCCTGTATGTTTAATTCCCAGTCTTGGCCACCCTGCAACCACGTTTCTGTAATGGCCACCAAATCATACCCATTTGTAATGATTTGTGCCATCAACTCATTTACTTTGTTTCGAATGCTGCGTGCGTTTCGGTAAAGTGTTTTAATACTAGCTTTTAAACCATGATTTTTAGTTTTGACCCTTCCTGCAACCCCTTTATATTCATACATATTGTCACTTCCTATCACCTTGTGGTTTACACTTACCCCAGTGCTACTCTGCTCTGTTGCCTCCTGCCTTTTACATTCTTTCTTGGGGTTCTGTTCTTCTGAGCTCTCACCCACCCTAACTAGGTCAGAGCCCTCTCCTGGGTTCCCATCCCCCTGCCAAGCTAGTTTAAAGCCCTCCCAACCGTGCCATCAAAACCACCCGCGAGAACATTGGTCCCGTCTCTGTTGAGGTGTAACCTGTCCGACTTGTACAGGTCCCACCTACCCCAGAAGTGGTCCCAATTGTTCAGGAAACTAAAGCCCTCCCTCCTACACCAACTGGAGAGTGGAGAGCACCAGTTCCAACTGTCACAGGACGGGAGAGTGGAGAGCATCAGTTCAAACTGTCACAGGAGGGAGAGTGGAGAGCACCAGCTCCAACTGTCACAGGCGAGAGAGTGTCAGCTGGGGCTCAGTCGGTCGCACTCTGGTCTGAGTCAGAAGGTTGTGGGTTCAAGTCCCATTCCAAAATGTATTTCATTGGCTGTAAAGTGCTTTGAGACATCTGGTGGTCGTGAAAGGCACTATATAAATCCAAGTCTTTCTTTTTTCTTTCTCTTCTCCCTCTATTTTGGCTCAGTGAATTTGCCTTTTAAGCCTTGATCTTGAGGTCTAAAACACATTTTTGCCTTTAGAGTTCTTCTGTCTCTTTAAATAGCCACCTGCTTCCTTTGATGTTGCAGTGGCAATCATATTACAACACTGCCAAGATTGCCCTGCAATGCAGTGGTGGATTCATGTTATTATTACAAACCTTATATTTATGATGGCCGTAAAGATTTTCAAAATATATTTGGACCCTTGTTATATACCTTTGCTCTTTGCTGCATTGGTTATGTTTGAATTTTAAGGCTGCTGTTTTTGTTTCCACTTGGTTTTGTTGATTTTACTGTTTGAACCTGTTCAGTCATGCTCTGTTGGTAATTGAAAAGGTGCGCTAATCAAGTGCCAGTGTGATGCCTTTCATTGTGACACTTTGAGGTGTGACGGTACACACTATGCATGATTTTGATATGTATAAATAAGAACAAGTATGAAGGTAGGTTGCAGTGTGTAAAAAAATGCATACTGTATTCTTTAGAAATTCAAACAATGATGTGACAATGCTTACTTAAGTTACACCAGATAGTAGATGTTTGATTTACTGCTTGGGCATAAAACTGTGGATCAGCTGCCAATATAGAAACTGCACGATTTTAGTTTCCATTCAATGGAAATGAAGATCGGGCCATCTCTGTGATGGGCGATCATTCCGCATTGCAAGTTTTACACTTGGTTGTCCGATTTAAAAACCTGGCCCATATGTTTCTTATCAATGTGGGTCTCCCTCCTTAGCTTATGTTAATGGCTGGAATCGGTTACAGGAAATAGTAAATAGTATATATGTCCACTGCACATCTAGGAAAAGCAAAACAAATTAGAAGCGAACCATATATTAAGAAACAAAAAAAGTATTGAGCCGAAATAGTGAGGTAATCATGTTACTTTATAAATCATTGGTGCAACCGCACTTGGAATACTGTGTACTGGTCACCAGTGTAAAAAGGATATTGCAGCTATTGAAAGGGTGCATGGAAGGATTGAATTATGAAGAGCAATTATGTAAATTGCGTATCTTCTCATTAGAAAAGCGAAGGTTGAGAGGAGAGTTGATTACTGTTTTTAGAATTCTAAAGGGATTAGATAATGTAGACCAGCTACTTCAATTTGTTCAGACAGTAGAACCAGAGGAAACGGCTTGTGCTTGAAGGGGGGTAAATTCAAAACTAATCTGCCAAAAGAATATTTCAGTGAGTGAATGGTCAATATATGGAACTCCCTTGGGAAGCAGTTTGTATTGATTCAATCAAATGCAAATTAGATTTCTTTCAGAAAATTAAATTTTGAGATACAGTATGAGTAATTTGAGACATAACCTGTGGTAAGCGTAGCATGCTCGGCAGGAAAAAGGTGACTGGGTCTATTTTGTAGCCTAATTGATTGGTTGTTATTATTAGTCAATAACTCCATTATTGTATCATGCAACTACCAGAATGGTAGAACACAAACTAGATAGACCATGGTCTTTTTTCATCTTACAATTCCTATGATCCTACGTACTGCAGAGGGCACAGATGACTATCTTGAGGGCACAGCCTACATTCAAAGACTGATCCCTATACACCAGGTCCCGTTCAAGTTCACTCGGCAGCCTGTCAGTGAGCCTGCACACAGTGGTACAGAGCATGGAGGAGACCAGCTCTAGCTTGTGTGGGGTTGTCCAACATTGAGATTATGCAGTCAACCATGGAGTGGGTGGTCAGCTCTATATACAATGCAGCAATGCAGTGAGGCCCACAATGATGGAGCATCTCACTTTCTTCTGATATGGTTGGCCAAATCATCAATGGATTGATCTGAGATCCCCCTCCCTTTGCCTTCCCTTTCTCAAACACACAGGAACTTCATACACCAGTGCAGCCCTCGAGGATTCCAAAAAACAAAAGTGCAGAGCAATAACTCTCGGCATTTGGTCTGACAGCTTCCATTGTAAATTGAGGGTCTAGCATCTCCTTATCCTTTCAATCCATGAAGGAGAGCATGGATTGGAATGAGGAGAGCATGAATCGGGGCTTCCAAAGCAGCACGACACTCCTTCACTGCTCTCGAGCAGGTCAGAGGTAGCTTAGAGGCTCATCCCTATGACAGTGGCTGCATTGGAGAGGCTGCTGCTGTCCTTTCTCAGGATGACCACACACCTGTTGCCTTGCCAGCCTCTGACCCAGTGCATTTGTTGGTTCTCCAGAGCCAGCTGGCCCTGACTGCCCCGGCCAATGCCAAAATACTGCTGTCTCTAGCCAGGCACACTAGGCTCAGAGCTGTTTGAGGTTGCCTGCCACGCCCATCTCGAGTGCCCTCAATGGAGGATCAACAGCATTCCACCTCCTGGGCTCCTGCGAAAGGGGAACCATCTCTGTGGGAGCACTCATATAGGTAAATGAGCACCATGGGCAGTCAGTAACTGATTGCACTAGGATGATTCCACTTTAAGAGAACAAAAAGTTGTTAAATCCACACTGTTCATGATGTGAAGTAAATTGCATTAATGTTGGTCTTCATATTCTTAGTTATGCAAGAGGAAGACCCGTGAGATAGTAATTAGAGGGCATTCAGAAGATTGGTGGGTCAAATGGTGGGACTGTTGATGTGCTGTGGGGTGGGGGGGGACGGAGGTGGGTGGCGTGTTACTTAGGAGAATCTCTCAATAATTTGTTACCTTACAGCTCTGGCAACTGGAAATACTATTTGGTTTTGGTCTTTCTCATCCACTTCTTTATCCAGCTTTTGCACTTCTTCCTCCTGTGGCAGCTGCAAGGCTTGGCCCCTCTGAATGGCATAGTTGTGTAGTATGCAGCAAATCACTACAAATCGGGAGACTCGCTCAGGACTACACTGCAGGACTTCACCGGATTGGACCAGACACCAGAACCTTTGTTTTACGATGCATTTGGCTTGCTCAATAGGAGCTCCGGTTTGAGTGTAGCATTTATTTTATCAGTGTTCAACATCTATGTCCAGGATCCTGATGAACGACATGAGCCAGATATTAGAAAAACACCTACGTCTAGAAATGAATTTGCCCCCAAAAACGGGCATGCAGATTGCAATGCGGGATCAACCCCACCCCAGGTCCCTGCCCATTTAAAGTAATGCAGGTAACACGCTAACTTTGTGCTACCTGCTGATTAACATGATGGTGCAGCCCGGCGCTTAAAGGGGAGGTGCATTCTGCGTGCAGCAGGTGATTCAACTTGCTGGGGATCAGAGTCTGAGCAGGAAAAAGTACTACTGATGTCACAACAGGGGAGAAGGCGTGCTCCAAGGTTCTCGGATGCAGCACTGGAGGCCTTGGTTCAGGAGGAGAGAGGTCCTGTTTCCATGGGGCCAGGATGCCCTCCAGGCAAATGTGGAAAAGGTAATGGGAACACATAACCGTCATAGTCAATGCCACCAGTGTAGCCCCGAGGACCTGGATGCAGTGCAAGAAGTTTAATGACCTTAGACGAGTTGTCAAGGTCATCTTCAAATGCCATATCCCACCATCAGCACCACTAACCTCAATGCACCACAACCCCATCACTCACCTACCAACAATCTCTACTAAGCACAACTTGCATTTCACATTAATAGCTTCGCTTCACCCTCACACACTTGCCACTGCTGCAAGTCTCTCGCCCACGTCTCCCAGCTTGCACATGCTGCTATTCAAATATGACAAGCATATTACCCAAACACATTACACTGCACTCACTGACACACTTCCCTTTCTCTTTCAGGACAAGGTGGCTCACAACCGGAGGCAGCAGGACCTAACCGGAGGGGGACAGGCACACCTGTATAACTTTACCTCAATGGAGAAGACCATGCTGGCCATTCTTGGGAGGGGCGTTGCTGAGCCCGTGGCCAGCGGGGCTGAAACAATACAAGATGCCGATATCCTCATATGTAATTCTCCTTCTCGCATTCCATTTCCCCCTCATCCCACAATGTCTTCTGATTTTCAGGCTGCACATGGTATAAGCATGCACCTCTTGCTTTCCCACCTGCATCCCCCAATGAGTATACAGCACTGTTGTTTGATTTCACACTTGCATCCACCGGTTTAGATACTGCCAGTCCGCGTACTTTAGAGGCGGGATCTGCATGTGGTGAGTCACCGGGCATCAGTGGCCCGCAGCCAGGGCAGGATGAAAGGATAGTGCAGATGCCAGCTTCTCGGAGGGTGTGGTTACACATGAGTTCTGCTGGAGAGGATCAGATGAGGACTTCGATGGGGCGGCTGACAGAAGATGGCTGCTGGATATGCACAAAGAAATGCTTGGTGCACTGGCAGCCCTGCCAGAAAGCCTGAGTGCAATGTCAAGGAGCATGGAGGAGTCCGGTACCAACCTTGCACAGGGCTTTGCGCAGAGCTTCGAGCCCATCATTTGTAGCATGAAAGTGATGGGGAAACTCCATTAGCCTACTTGTGGACCCAACTATGATGCTGCATCTGATGGCGATGTCTCCGCTTCCATTGCAGCACAAGCAGAAGCCACCCAACGTCCGAGAGCTGCAGGGGAAGCTCAGACTTATAAATATTACAAAGGTACAAAGGCAGAGTTGGCTAAAATGGACTGGAAAAATAAATTCAAGGATAAGACGGTAGATAAGCAGTGGCAAACATGTAAGGAGCTATTTCATAACTCTCAGCAAAGATATATTCCAGTAAGAGGGAAAGACTTTAAGAGAAGAATGAACCATCCGTGGCTAACTAAGGAAGTAAAGGATGGTATCAAATTGAAAACACAGGCATAAAATGTTGCGAAGAATAGTGGAAGGCCAGAGGATTGGGAAATTTTTGAAACCAGCAAAGGATGACTTTAAAAAAAATGAGAGAGAGAAGATAGTTTGAGAGTAAACTAGCAAGAAATATAAAAACAGACAGTAAGAGCATCTACAGGTATATAAAAAGTAAGAGAGTAGCTAAAGTAAACGTTATCCCTCGAGGAATTAATAATGAGAAACAGGGAAATGGCAGAGACTTTGAACAAATATTTTGTATCGGTCTTCGCGGTAGAAAACACTAAAAGCATCCCAATAATTGATAATCAAGGGGCTATTGGGAAGGGGGGGGGGGAAATGTAAAATGATCACTATCACTTGAAAAAATGTACTAGGCAAACTAATGGGACTAAAGGTGGACAAGTCCCTTGGACCTGATGGCCTGCATCCGAGTGTCTTAAAATAAGTGGCTGCAGAGATATTGGTTGCAATCTACCAGAGTTCTCTGGATTCTGGAGAGGTTCCAGCGGATTGGAAAACTGCAAATGTAATGCTCCTATTTAAGAAAAGAGGGAGACAGAAAGCAGGAAACTATAGACTAGTCAGCCTAATATCGGTCATTGGGAAAATATTGGAGACCATCATTAAGGGATTAGTAGCAGGACATTTAGAAAATCATAATGCAGTCAAGTATGAAAGGGAAATCATGTTTGACAAATTTGCTGAAGTTCTTTGAGGATGTAACAAGCAAGGTGGATAAAGGGAAACCAGTAGATGTCGTGTATTTGGATTTCCAGAAGGCATTCGATAAGGTTACTGCACAAGTGGGCCGAAATTCAGCTGCACCAGAAAGCTGGCACACCTATGAGTTTTGGAGTGTTTCTTATCGCTGGAATTCCTGGTACGATAAGTAGATCCATTTTTAGGACTTTAAGTCCTACAGGAAATGGATCATAATGTGGCGGCCCTTAGATTCAAAGCCAGGCTGACTGGCTGAAAATGGATTGGTCGGGGCCTCTGCCGCTGTCAACCAGTGGTGGAGTGGTGGTGACGTCACAGCGCATGTTCGTCACCACGCTTTCTCCCCTCTGATGAAGGGGAGAGATTCTATAATATTTTTAACTTTGGCCACTGGGCCACCAGGGAAGGTTTTAGCCGGGCCAGTGGCCTGGCACCCAAGGCAGCCCAGTCGAACTCGGGGGCAGTATTTTGCTGGCTGATCGACAAGTCAGCCGGCAAAAACTTTTCCATTGTTGCCATGGCAGTGGGCCCTCCCCTTTGCAGAGATGGTGCACTGGCAGAAAAACCTGCTGGGAGCACCGCGTAGTGGGGGATCGACGAATTCAGGAGAAAATTGATGGGTAAGTATTTTTATTGCTTTTTTATTGTTTTCATTGGCGGTGCAACCACTCTGGCGGGATGGGGTCCAGGCCAAAAAATCCCCGATCTGAATTTAGGTCGGGTTGGCATGTTGACTCCAAATCGGCGGCCATTCAATTTTTAGGAATGGCCGCCGCAAACTGGCATTAAACTGGTCTCTTTGATACTTTGAATTTCGGACCCAAGAGCTCATGGGGTTGGGGGTAAGATACTAGCGTGGATAAGGGATTGGCTGACTAATAGAAAAGAGAGTCGGGATAAATGGGTCATTTTCAGTTTGGCAAACTGTAACTAGTGGGGTGCCACAGGGATCAGTACTGGTGCCTCAACTATTTACAATCTAAATGACTTGGATGAAGGGATCGAGTGCAATGCAGCCAAATTTGCTGATACAAAGAGAGGTGGGATAGCAAGTTGTGAGGAGGACAGAAAGAATCTGCAAAGGGATATAGCGTAGGTGTGCAAAAATTTGGCAGATGGAGTATAATGTGGGAAAATATGAGCATATCCACTTTGGTAGGAAAAATTAAAAAAATTATTTAAATGTGAAGAGATTACAAAATGCTGCGTTAGAGGGATCTGGAGCTCCTTGTACATGAAGCACAAAATGTTAGCATGCAGGTACAGCAATTAATCAGGAAGGCAAATGGAATGTTCGCCTTTATTGCAAGGGGGATGACATATAAAATTCGGGAAGTCCTGCTACAACTGTACAGGGCGTTGGTGAGAGAACACCTGGAGTACTGTGTACAGTTTTTGTCTCATTTAAGGAGGGATATACTTGCATTGGAGGCAGTTCAGAGAAGGTTGATTCCTGAGATGAAGGGGTTGACTTATGAAGAAAGGTTGAACAGGTTGGGCCTATGCTCATTGGAGTTTAGTAGAATGTGAGGTGATCTTATTGAAACGTATAAGATTCTGAGGGGGCTTGACAGGGTAGATGCAAAGAGGATGTTTCCCCTCGTGGGGAAATCTAGAACTAGGGGGCATAGTTTCAGAATAAGGGGTCGCCATTTTAAAACAGAAATGAGGAGGAATTTGTTCTCAAAGGGTCGTGCATCTTTGGCATTCTCTACCCCAGAGAGCAGTGGAGGCTGGGTCATTGAATATATTTAAGGTGGAGATAGATTCTTGAATGATAAGGAAGTAAAGGGTTATGGGGAGCAGGCAGGGAAATGGAGTAGAGACCAAGATCAGATCAACCATGATCTTATTGAATGGCGGAGCAGGCTCGATGGGCCAAATGGCCTACTCCTTATCTTATCTTATCTTAGGTGTATTCTATAGGCCACCAACTAATGTGAAGGATATAGAGGAGCAAATTTGCAGGGAGTTTAGAGAAGTCCAATAACCATTCATCCTAATATAGACTGGGATAGCAATAGTGTAAAGGGCAGAGAGGGGGAAGCATTTCTGAAGTGTGTTCAGGAGAACTTTCTTGATCAGTATGTTTCCAGCCCAACGAGGAAGGAGGCATTGCTGAATCTGGTGTGAGGAATGAGGCGGGTCAGATGGATCAAGTGTTAGTATGGGACCATTTAGGGAACAGTGATCATGGTATCATAAGGCTTAGATTAGCTATGGAAAAGGACATGGAGCAATCTTGAGTTAAAATACGAAATTGGAGTAAGGCCAATTTCAGTGGGTTCGACTGGACTTAGCTTGGTTAAATTGGAATCAAAGATTGGCAGGCAAAACTGTAATTGAACAATGGGTTGCCTTTAAAGAGGAGATGGTTTGGGTACAGTCGAGATGCATTCCCAAGAACGGGAAAGGTAGGGCAACCAAAGCCAGAGCTCCCTGGATGATGAAAGAGATAGAAAGTAAGATGAAGCAGAAAAAAGGGGCTTCTGACACATGTCAGGTTGAGAATACAAGTGAGAACCTGACTGAATATAAAAAGTTCAGAGGGAAAGAAGAAGGAGATGAGGACAGAGAGAGTATGAGAATAGACTGGCAGCTAACATAAAAGGGAATCTAAAAGTCTTCTATTGGTATATTAATAGTAAACGGGTAGTAAGAGTAGGGGTGGAGCCAATTAGGGATCAAAAAGGAGACCTACACATGGAGCCAGAGTGCATCATAAATGTACTAAATGAGTACTTAGCATCTGTCTTTACCAAGGAAGAAGATGCTGCCAAAGTCATAGTGAAAGGAGGTAGTTGAGATACCGGATGGGATAAAAATTGATGGAGGAGGTACTAGAAAGGCTGGCTGTACTTAAAGTAGATAAGTCACCAGGACCGGATGGGATGCATCCTAGGATGCTGAAGGAAATAAAGGTGGAAATTGCGGAGGTACTGACCATAATCTTCCAATCCTCCTTGGATACGGGGGTGGTGCCAGAGGACTGGAAAATTGAAAATGTTACACCCTTGTTCAAAAATGGTGCAAGGATAAATACAGCAACTACAGGCCAGTCAGTTTAACTTCTGCAGTGAGGAAGCTTTTAGAAACGCTAATCTGGAACAAAATTAAGCTACTTGAACAAGTGTGGATTAATTAAGGAAAGCCAGCACCAAGTCGTTAAAGGCAAACTATGTTTAACTAACTTGATTGAATTTTTTGATGAGGTAATAGAGGGTTAATAAGGGCACTTGACCTGGTGTACATGGACTTCCAAAAGGAGTTCGATAAAGTGCCACATAATAGTCATGCCAGCAAAGTTGAAACCTATGGAATAAAAGGGACAGTGGCAGCATGGATACAAAATTGGTTAAGTGATAGGAAACGGAGAACTAAGGTGAACGGTTGTTGTTTGTACTAGAGGAAGGTTTACAGTGGTGTTCCTCAGGGCTCGGTACCAGGACCACTGCTTTTCTTGACATATATTAAATAATTAGACTTGGGTGTACAGGACACTATTTCAAAATCTGCAGATGACAAAACTTGGAAGTATAGTGAATAGTGAGGAGAATAATCATAAACTTCAAGAGGACATAGACAGGCTAGTGGAATTGGTGGACACGTGACAAATGAAATTTAATGCAGAAAGGTGTGAAGTGATACATTTTTGGAAAATCCCATTTGATATTCAGTAGCCTGGAATCTGGAATTATTGTCCAAAAACCGACGGGCCGAACTAGTTAGCAGCTTCGGGATTGTGGAGGATCCTCTTTGGAGAAACTTGACAGATCGGAAAAGCCGGGGAGGCCTCGCTGGGTTCATGCACACTTCGTGGAATTTTTGGCCCATAGATTTTCTTGTCCGAAATCTGGAAAAATCCGAAAACTGGCACAGTCTCGGTCCCGAGGTTGCCGGATTTGAGACGTTGTACCTGTATTCATATGCTTATAAAAGACTTTTGGGTTTCCTTTTATGTTGCCTCCTAATCTGTTCTCATCCACTCCTGGCCCCTCCTGTTTCCTTTTTCAGTTCTCCTCTGTAACTGGAAAAGGTTAGAGAGGTACAAGGTTTTAAGCAATATGAGGCAGGGAAAGGGGAAGGGAGGGAGGGAAGAACAAAAGGATAGATCTGTGACAGGCTGGAAGGCAGGAGTGATTAAATTACCAAAGGGATGGTGGTGCATCGCAGAATTGGGTGGTAATGAGACAAGTAAAAAAACAAAAAATGGGTCTGGAGGAGCTGTAATGGTAACAGTAGAGCCATTCCCAGCATCTGCTATCTGAAAAAGTGGGACCTGTAGTTATGATCTGAAATTGTTGAACTCAATGTTGAGCCTGGAAGATTGTAAGGTGATTGTCAACATTTATATAGCCCTTTTAACATAAGAAAACATCCCAAGGCACTTCACATAAGCAACATTGAGCCAAAGGAGATATTAGGAGAGGTGACTGGCTAAAAGCTTGGTCAAAATGATAAGTTTTAAGGAGGGTCTTAAAGGAGGAGAGAGAGGTAGCAAGATAGAGGTTTATGGAGGGAATTCTAAAGCTTTAGAGCCTAGACAGCTGAAGGTACGGTTGGCACTAGTGGGCAAAGGGAAGTGGACTCTTGTGCCTCCTCCAGTGCACAAGAGCCCCAGAGTTGGAGGAACGCAGAGATCTTGGAAGGTTGTAGGGCTTACGGTGGCTACAGAGATAGGAAGGGTGAGGCCATGGAGGGATTTGAACATAAAGATGAGAATTTTAAACTCGAGGCATTGCTGGACCTGGTGCCAATGTAAGTCACCAAGTACAGGGTGATGGGTAAACTTAAAGTTTATGGAGGCTGTAAGATGAGAGGCCAATCAGAAGAATATTGGAATAGGCTAGTCTGGAGGTTGAGGGTTTTGGCAACAGATAAGCTGAGACAGGGGTGGAGACGGGCAATGTTATGGAGATGGAAATAGCCTTTGTGATGGAGAGGATTTGGGTTTGGAAGGTCAGCTCAGTGTCACATAGGACGCTGAGGTTGTGAACAGTCTGGTGGCCAATGGCCAGCAAGGGAACGGAGTTTGTAGCGGGGGCTGAAGACAATAACTTTGGCCCACAAAATGTTTGAAAGTCATACATTCTGTACGTGTTTTGTATAATACTTCAATTCTATTTGGTAATTTATAGTTAAATAGAAAAACTTGCGGTATTTTGGAAGAAGAGAAGTGGATTGAGCACAGGAGTTTGTCGTGTAGCTGAGGAGTTAGTTACATTGTCATCACTGATGGGAAGTTGTAGTTACAGCATGGCATGTTTACATAGGCAGTTTCAATTATAAACATAAACATAGGAATTTATAATTGAAAAAGGTGACGGGAAGCGTACGCAAACATATGATTGATCATATATTACTAGACTCCCATGCACAGCGAGTTGTTATGATCTAGAATGCACTGCCTGAAAGGGTGTTGGCAGGAGATTCAGTAGTTACTCTCAGAAGGGAATTGGATATATACTTAACGAGGAAAAATTTACAGAGCTATGGGGAAAGAATGGGAGAGTGGGACTCATTGGATAGATAGCTCTTTCAAAGAGCCGATACAGGCTGTGCTGTATGATTCTAATGATTTTATTTATTTGTAACATATTAAAAGAAATACATTTGTATGGACTTCTTGTCACCATTTTAAAGGAGAGCTGCCATTAAAGGAAAGCAGGAATGGGGTACTGAAGTTGCATGTTCAGCCATGAACTCATTGAATGGCGGTGCAGGCTCGAAGGGCCAAATGGCCTACTCCTGCACCTATTTTCTATGTTATGTTTCTATTACAAGTTACTACTTGCATGATGAGATTTTCTAATAATCTGTATTGAGAATTTGTGTCATTCTGCAGTGGCTGGATTAATTTCTGAGCCAGAAAAAACAATCGCCCATCTCAGAACATTGTCACGCAACTTACAATGAAAAACAATTAGCCCATTGATTTTTCCTGCCAGAAGCAATTAGCTATGAAGCTTTGCCTTACTGTCATCTTAAACACAATTTGCAAACATTTGCATTAGGTTTTCTATTTAACAATTTTGGTAAGAGAACACAGAATGAATTGTCTGAGGCTCTGATCGTAGTGCTCTGATCGGAGGAGGAAAGAGAGCAAGAACAGATGCTGTTTGTACCATCACAAGCAAAGAGGCCAGCATAGTCCAGCTCCACCCATCCCTAACCATTAGAGACACGATTTAAGAATTTGGATTACTTCAGAAATTGAGTTTAATGCTTCAGGAACACTCAAAATTATCAAGTTACCAGACGTTAGCTGTGTTAAGATTTAATTTGGAACAAGTTGTGCAATCTGACCTGCATGTATTTTTATGGAAACTGAGACTATTCGCAGCAGATGTTAAGGAAAGTCAGAGGCCTTCGGCTGCAATCAGAAGCTTCTATTTCTGGTAACACCATTACTATACATTGTTATGGCAGCCTAAAGATGTTTGGATTTTATTCAGCTGCACAGGTCAAGCTGCAATATATGTGTTCAAAAGAACTTCTCTTCAGTCCTAAACTAAATATCTTCCTCCAGAAGTTGTGAAAAACATAACACTTGTCAAGTCTTGACCAATTTTCGTAGTGTCGTAGTAGCCGGTCCCAATGGAAGACCTGCCTTTCAGAATAAAATGGGAATCGGTATGGAGTTGCCTGTCTTTTTGAGTTCTAAAGGAGGATAATATTGCCTTAATGGTTGTGTGTTGAGGATGGTCTAGTCAGGCAGACATTTTACTTTCAAGGACGTAGTCCATACATATATGGAAGCATATTAAGAGGAGTAGAGATTTTGCTCCTAATAAACGCGATAGAGTTGGTGCCTGTCCTCTTCAGGTTTGAAGTTTCTTTCAACACTGAAAGAAATCAAAAAGCTGTCATCACATTCTCAATTTAAAGAGAGTAGTAAAGCATCTCTAATGAGACCAACTTGAAGTTAGTGTTATGAATGTGGTAATCATTCCAGAAATGTCCAATTTCCCTATCTTAACATTGTCGAAATCTCGACCTCCGATAAACGACTCAGACACCTTCAGCTCCGGCGGAAGTTTCTTTAATTTACTTGCTAGCAAGGGAAAGGTCACACTCAGTCAATGGCTGAGTGAACACCACCACAATGGTACAATTTCACGAGATATTTATACAGTAAAACCCAAGTTATGGCCTCTCCCTGTGTATTGGCTCACAGTCAGTGAATACAGATTAAAAAGTTAATTACTCGATCCTTGTCCTGACATGGTTTCCAGATATTTCCTTTTGTCAGGGTTATTAGTTGGCCAGCTGGTCATTACTCAATGAGAGTGTGGTAATGAGCTATTACCTGCCTTGCATTGTGTCAGGATGGTCCAGTTTCCTGGTCAGTTATCTTTTTGCATCAAATGGATGAGGTCTCTACAAGAGATAATGGCTGGTGGTTTGAGTACTTTGAAAAGGGTGGGGTGGAGTGGAACTGGTGTCGTATAGACAATAGGAGAGCCCCATGGGTGGTACTTGTCTTCAGCAGGACTTAGCCACCAGACAGCTAGGAGACATCAGCCATTTCAAGCCAGGTTTAACTGTTTATACAAGCCGACTGCTTTATGCAGAAATTTCTGGAAGGACCAGGACTCCATTTTGTTATATTGGTACTTGTCTTCAGCAGGACTTGTCTCCTAGCTGTCTGGTGGCTATCAGCCATTTCAAGCCAGGTTTAGCTGTTTATACAAGCCGACTGCTTTATGCAGAAATTTCTGGAAGGACCAGGATTCCATTTTGTTATATATTGCAAAGGGCACAAAAATACCGTGTGGTATCAGCTTAGATAAAAATACATTTCCACATTCCCCCACTTTGTCCTTCACAAGGACAACTTAATCCATTCTGATCTTGTACAGTCTCTCTCTTTCCATTTCCACACAAGAGCCTTCAGTAGTTGTTGCTACCATAACTCTAGCCGTGGTCTCGGTAGGTAACATGGTTTTTCTCACCCTGGCACAGTAACACTTAGTCTTCGCCCTATATCTATTATTTGTCTTGGTTATCAGCAGGAATATGATCAACCCTGTATCACAGATCTCCCTAGGGATCCCAACCATCCCGATACCCAACCCCACAAGGTGATACCGTCCTGGCCAACTGTGTGTTTATACTCTATTACCTTTTTCCTAATGTATTCAGCTAGACTGCCGATTTCTTCTAATTTATCCGGGATATACGTACAGCATTCTCCACCTATTAATGCGCATGTCCCTCCTTCCTTGGCTAGGAGATAATATAAGGCCATACGATTTTGGAGAGCCACTGTTCGAATAGCTACCATTTCATCATTCACCCCTTTAAAGGCTTGGGAAGTTGCGTTGGCTGCTAATTCGACTAAGTTAGCCAGATCCCGTAACTGCCATTCGGTTGATGCTATTCCATAGGGTGGCACCATTACTTTGAATATTCCATTTATCCATGTCAAATCCTGTTTAAATCTATGACTTCCATAGGCATCCCTTAGAGTCTTTATTGATCTGATAAAGGGTACCACATATCCTAAGTAACAGGACCCTGTCCAGTTGGCTGGTAACCATGGGTAGGCTTTATGGCCACAATAAAGTAGGTGCAATTATAGGACGTCAGCTCCTGGTCCTTTCGCGCCATCCATACTCGAGTGGTCTCACCTTCCCACCCTTCACCTGGGGCTTTGTTATGGACCATTGTCCAGCCAACGGTTGCAATCTTTCTCCCATCAGTGGGATTAGTTGTGGCTTGCCATTTAGTCATTTGGGAACACTTGCTGCAACCCATTTCTGGTCCTTTAGTCTTATTACTCCCAAGGCATATTATATCTTCAGGATTTCCTATTCCGGGAGTAATACTTAGGAAGGGAGGCTGACGGTTATTATTATAATTGGGCTGGTACCACCCCTGGAAGGCTGTAAGTTTATACCCTGCTGACCTCCATACTGTTAGATCCTTTTTTTCTGACACCTTGGTTAGGTTTGTCCTACTTTGCACTATCAATCATTCTACCATTTCTGATTCGTTAAAGGGGACAGATCTCAGGGGAATACCCCCTTCGGAATGGACAGGTACATGGGAACATATCCAACAACTCGACAAGTTTCTTTCTTGAGCATACTTATGACTCAATGCCATAACTACGTTTACTTGCAGTTCCCTTCGGTGGCGTGTCTACCCCTGGTATAATCAATAATGCAAAGTAAAACCCTGTCAAGCCCAGCACCATCAGTCCCCATAGTCCATACAGTTCCTTATTCAATCTTCCTTTTTCTGTTCCTCTGATTTCTCCTTCCCTTCCTCCTGGTCGGGTGCCCTTTTGCAATGGGATACATGGATCCATGTTGGTCTTTCCTTTACCTTGATTGCAGTATTAGTCGCCAGCAAGACCTGGTATGGTCCTTCAAATCTTGGCTGTAGACTGCTTTTTCTTTTAAAGATTTTGATGTAAACGAATTCCCCGGGCTCCAGGTTATGACACTTTCCTTCCGTTGGCTTGACTTGAGCTTCCTTTACCTGTGAATGAAAGCTGGAAATACATTTGGTTAGTGCAATACAATAATTCAACATATTTTCCCCCATTTTGTGGATCTCCATTTGTTTTGCAGTAAATGGTGCTGTAAAAGGTAGTCGTTGGGAACGTCCCATAATTATCTCATATGGTGACAGGCCTATTGTTCTGTTGGTTGCAGATCGCATTACCATCAAAGCTTAAGGGCAGCAGTTCTGTCCATTTCAGTCCAGTGTCATTGCATAATTTTGTCAGCTTATTTTTAAGCATTCCATTATATCTTTCAACAAGTCCAGCTGATTGTGGATGATAACTGCAATGAAAACGTTGATTTATCTGTAAAGCTTTACACATTTCTCTTATAACAGTTCCCGTGAAATGTGACCCATTATCACTAGAAAGCTTAGCAGGGATTCCGAAGCGCGGTACGATTTCTTTTAACAAACATTTAGCAACAGTAGTGGCATCGGCCTTTTTACATGGAAAGGCTTCAATCCATCTAGAGAACACATCTACAATAACTAATACATACTTGAATCCCATACACATAGGTAATTCAATAAAATCCATTGTAAATGTACAAAAGGCCCTACTGGATTTGGGTGGGAGGCAGATTCTACTTTTTCCGTCTTACTCGGATTCCTTGTCTGACAGGTAACACAATTTTCACAGATTTGTTTTGCAATTGCCGAAATACCTGGTGCATACCAAGTTGCCAAAATATAATCTGCCATCCCCCCTTTGCCTGCATGTGTGAATGTATGAACACATCGGGCAATCCATGGAAGTAAGGATTTGGGTGCCACCACGCGCCGTCGTGGTGAACCCATATTCATCCTGGATTTTTATAACATTGATCCTTCGTCCAGGTCACCACCTCCTCCGTACTGGCCTGTGTCTGAAAGGTCAGCACATCATTAATAGTGGGTGGCGGGTCTGAGCAATTATTTTTCCTTAGTGGGAACAATGACACCTGCATCCCCCCTTTTGACAGAGCTGCTGACTTAGCTGCATTATCGGCTCTGGCGTTCCCAAGTGCCACCTCATTCGACTGGCCTGTATGTGCTTGGCATTTGATAATGGCAAGTTTCAAGGGGCATTGAATGGCTCGCAGGAGATTTTCCACTTGTTCTGCATTTTTGATAGTGGTTCCTGAAGAAGTCAGGTACCCGTGAATCTTCCAAATTTGTCCATAGTCATGTGATACCCCAAAAGCATACCTGGAGTCAGTGTAGATATTAACTGTTTGTCCTTCAGCCAGAATACAGGCTCGAGTTAACGCAAACAATTCGGCTTGTTGGGCTGAAAAGGAGTCTGGAAGAGAGGTTGTTTCGACAACATTAAACTGGGTTACAATTGCATAATCCGCTTTAGGTTGGCCCCTATCATTTCGTAGGGCTGATCCGTCAACATAATACACTAGATCAGGGTTACACATTGGTACATCTGTTAGATTGATACGTGGTTTAGTCACTAATTCGGTTACCATTTCACATGAATGGGGTTCGCCGTCTTCTTCCATGGGGAGTAGAGTGGCTGGATTTAAGGTAGTGCATCCTTTGATGATGAGGTTCGGATTTGATAACAGTTCAACTTCATATTTAGTGGTTCTTGCGGAGGTTAGGTGTTGGGTGGCACATTTAGTAAGTCAAATCTCGACAGAGTGTGGGACGTATAGAATGGTCTGATGATTTAGAGTTATTGTCTGAGCCTGTTGCATAGCATAATAAGCTGCTCCCAACGAAGGAAGACATCCTGGTAGTCCGCGTGCCACTGGGTCTAGTTGGGTACTGAAATACGTTACCGGTCGCTGCCTGTCCCCATGTAACTGAGTCAAAACAGATTGTGCAAAACCCAACTTGTGATGAACAAATAAATTGAATGGTTTAGTGTAATCTGGTAATCCCAAGGCTGGTGCTGAAGTGAGGGACTGCTTAAGACTCTGGAAAGCATTCCGGGATACTTCATTCCAAATCCTTCTTTAAGCATTGTGAGAATATAGTAGATTCATTCACAGCTCATAGGTCTTGGACAAACCTCCATTTGTCACTATTGGGCTTCTGAACCGGTGTGTTACACGGACTTCTCATTTATGCTTATAGTGATTCACAGATCACAGAATGTAAAGTACTTGTTTTATAATTTTATTAAAAGGCTTCCAAACCTAAGATTTTTCCAATACACCCAAAATGTTGATGAAAGAGATCACCTGAAATATCTCAAAATCCCAATTCAAATATTGTACTGCCACTCTTTTATCTAAAAAACAAATCCTCTAACTGAGCTAGAAGCTTTCGCGTCAAGATTTTACACTAAGGACAATGGGAGCATACTCCCCCAGCCTGCAGCCTTGAGAGACCCACAAAGGCTTTTTTCAAAAAAAGGCATTACAACTTCCCAAGGCATTAATTACAACTTCCCTTCCCCATTCTTTATCTCACTCCTAGACTAAATTTATGTCTTTCAACCCAATGTAATCAATGATTGCGTGTCTTCTTTCGACAAGTAAGTGAGCATGTCAAATAAATTCTCTTTTTTTTTAACCGGGACCATGTCTCAACAAACCTATCCTTTGTGCATTTCCTAGCTCCGTAACTTCTCATCCGAATAAATCTACACCTGCGATTCTAACTTAAAATGTCTTAAACTTCCCACATACAGGACAACACTATGAAGGGTTTTAAAAAAAAACTTCACTCTGTTTGAAAAAGTGGGTGGAGTTAAAACAAACAGGCAGTTGCACCACCTTTCCAAACAGGTTTCCAGACACATGAGAAAAAAAACACAGAAGCACTCTCATTCAAAGACAGACATTCACAAAAGTCTCTTCATTCAATAAAGCTTTTTTTGTTGGCCAGCTTTATATTTTTATTTGAATCCATAAGTCACTATCGGGTTCTCTCTTTTTTTTTTACATATTGATTTACTTCCTCTGTTAATTTTACATGAGCTTGAAAAATCGGAACCCAGGCCTTTTCTATTACTTTCCTTTTTTTTTCTTTACCTCTTCTACCTGGATCTCTGTTTATAAGACACTCCTCTAGACATGTTGTTCTCTCTAAATTAAATGAACCATTGTGTGGAAATGGCCTGTTTTCACCTTTAGTCCACTTTACCCATTTTTTTTTGGTCAATTGAAGACTGACCACAATTCTGGAGCATAAAATAGGCTGGTGTGCCTTTTGTGGTGTTTTAACTTGCTCCGGCACCCATTCTGGATGATTACGATTTTCCACAGTTTCTGATCGCACAATCCTTTCGGCCAACCAAGTTCTCTACGCCCACTTCTCCTGGCCGTTACGTGGCCTGAAAAGGCTCTTCATTCGGGCTCAGTCTGGGTGTGTGAGATATGTTGGCACGAACCAACCGTAGTTGATCAATCAGTTACTGTTTCTTTTCTCGATCAATCCTTGTTTTTCCAAATCACAATTTTCCCTAGTGACTCTTCAAGTTTCTCTAATTGCAATGTCGCACAAAGGTATTGCACACAACAGTATAACAAGGACAACTAGGACAAACCATATTCATGCGAGTATGCAAATCATAGCCTTAAACTCTATCTATATAAATAATCAATTCTCAGTCTGCGTTGTACGCCACTACAGACCGAGTCCTTAACTTATCCTAATAAAACTTATGGTCCCATTACCTCAACTCTTATCACATAAGAACCTTCGATCGATTAGTGCTTTTTTTCCCTTATCTTATCACATAAGAACCTTTTTTTTCTAATCTTATCACATAAGAACCTTCGATCGACTAGCGCTGTTTTTACCTTACCTACTGAAACCTTCTCGGGCTGTTTCAAGATATTTCCAGAACCTGATCTCTTCTGCCTGCGAGCTGAGAAAGAAATTATCATAAAAAATAACTTTAGCTTTTAAATGTCGAGTCTCGTAGATTGAAATATCTCCCCTGTGGACAACAGATTACATAGGCGATTCAACAGTGAAGAATCCTCTTGTGAGCAAAAGGCTCACCTTGTTTTGGCCACTGAAGCCTTTCACTGGAGAGGTACTATGCCTGTATCCGTTTTACTCACAGGGCAGAGAGTATGGATCTCGGTGGAACCTCCAAGAAGTAACTGTCGAAATCTCAACCTCCGATAAACGACTCAGACACCTTCAGCTCCGGCTGAAGTTTCTTTAATTTACTTGCTAGCAAGGGAAAGGTCACACTCAGTCAATGGCTAAGTGAATACCACCACAATGGTACAATTTCACGAGATATTTATACAGTAAAACCCAAGTTATGGCCTCTCCCTGTGTATTGGCTCTGTCTCGCAGTCAGTGAATACAGATAAAGAGTTAATTACTAGATCCTTGTCCTGACATGGTTTCCAGATATTTCCTTTTGTCAGGGTTATTAGTTGGCCAGCTGGCCATTACTCGATGAGAGTGTGGTAATGAGCTATTACCTGCCTTGCAATTGTGTCAGGATGGTCCAGTTTCCTGGTCAGTTATCTTTTTGCATCAAATGGATGAGGTCTCTACAAGAGATAATGGCTGGTGGTTTGAGTACTTTGAAAAGGGTGGGGTGGAGTGGAACTGGTGTCGTATAGACAATAGGAGAGCACCATGGGTGGTACTTGTCTTCAGCAGGACTTGTCTCCTAGCTGTCTAGTGGCTATCAGCCATTTCAAGCCAGGTTCAGCTGTTTATGCAAGCCGACTGCTTTATGCAGAAATTTCTGGAAGGACCAGGACTCCATTTCGCTATATATTGCAAAGGGCACAAAAATACCATGTGGTATCAGCTTAGATAAATATACATTTCCACAACATGCATCCTCTATTGTGAACCGTGTAATCATACCAAGTTCTCGAGTTTGTCTTTTTAACTGTTATATTCATGAAATACCTCTCTTAGGTGCCAATTGCAATATTCTCATTTGGTCGTATGAGAATTAGTGAGCAGGTATCCTATTCTGCTTCATGCGTCTCATTTTTGACTTTGTTCATCAAACCACTATTTTTTATAATTCGCCTAATGAATTGTTTGAAATCAACTCGAGATCTTCTTTGCACTGAAGCTTGCTTCCTGACAGTGAGCTTGGGATTGTTGCAAGAATTGCAGCCTGATTTTACTTCTGAGATAAATGAAGGATACTGTTGTCCAATAGCTGTCGTTCTTGTGCCTGACAAATTTGGCCGAGAAAAGACAATCTCCTCCATTTTAATCAGTAAGTTTCAAGAATTAATCATAGACTACCTCCTTTGCATAGATCATTGAGGACAGAACACAGCTCCTTAAGCAAAGTTCTAAATTTAAAACAAATTTCTGAATCATTTTAAAATCAGTCTATTTTCTTGCCAAATAAACATGTGCAATTTTTTGTCTCAATGGAAACCAGTATAATGCCAATATAGGTCAAACAAACCCTCCCAGGGATATTCAATTACTTTAACACACAACAGAATTTTAGTGAGTGTGGTGTCATAGAAACATAGAAAATAGGTGCAGGAGTAGGCCATTCAGCCCTTCGAGCCTGCACCACCATTCAATAAGATCATGGCTGATTATTCACCTCAGTACCACTTTCCAGCTTTCTCTTCATACCCCTTGATCCCTTTAGCCGTAAGCGCCACATCTAACTCCCTCTTGAATATATCCAATGAACTGGCATCAACAATTCTCTGCGGTAGGGAATTCCACAGGTCAACAACTCTCTGAGTGAAGAAGTTTCTCCTCATCTCAGTCCTAAATGGCTTACCCCTTATCCTTAGACTATGTCCCCTGGTTCTGGACTTCCCCCAACATCGGGAACATTCTTCCTGCATCTAACCTGTTCAGTCCCGTCAGAATTTTACATGTTTCTATGAGATCCCCTCTCATCCTTCTAAACTCCAGTGAATACAGCCCCAGTCGATCCAGTCTTTCCTCATATGTCAGTCCTGCCATCCTGGGAATCAGTCTGGTGAACCTTCGCTGCACTCCCTCAATAGCAAGAATATCCTTCCTCAGATTAGGTGATCAAAACTGAACACGATATTCCAGGTGAGGCCTCACTAAGGCCCTGTACAACTGCAGTAAGACCTCTCTGCTCCTATACTCAAATCCCCTAGCTATATGAAGGCCAACATACCATTTGCCTTTTTCACCGCCTGCTGTACCTGCATGCCAACTTTCAGTGACTGATGTACCATGATACCCAGGTCTCGTTGCACCTCCCCTTTTCCTAATCTGCCATCATTCAGATAATAATCTGCCTTCGTGTTTTTGCCACCAAAGTGGATAACCTCACATTTATCCACATTATACTGCATCTGCCATGCGTTTGCCCATTCGTCTAACCTGTCCAAGTCACCCTGCAGCCTTTTAGCATCCTCCCCACAGCTTACACTGCCACCCGGCTTAGTGTCATCTGCAAACTTGGAGATATTGCACTCAATTCCTTCATCTAAATCATTAATGTATATTGTAAAAAGCTGGGGTCCCAGCACTGAATCCTGCAGCACCCCACGAGTCACTGCCTGCCATTCTGAAAAAGACCCGTTTATCCCGACTCTCTGCTTCCTGTCTGCCAACCAGTTCTCTATCCATGTCAGTACATTACCCCCAATACCATGTGTTTTAATTTTGCACATCAATCTCTTGTGTGGGACCTTGTCAAAAGCCTTTTGAAAGTCCAAATGCACCACATCCACTGGTTCCCTCTTGTCCACTCTATTAGTTACATCCTCAAAAAATTCTAGAAGATTTGTCAAGCATGATTCCCCTTTCATAAATCCATGCTGACTTGGACCAATCCTGTCACTGAATTTCAAATGCGCTGCTATTTCATCTTTAATAATTGATTCCAACATTTTCCCCACTACTGATGTCAGGCTAACCGATGTACAATTACCCGTTTTCTCTCTCCCTCCTTTCTTAAAAAGTGGTGTTTCATTAACTATCCTCCAGTCCATAGGAACTGATCCAGAGTCGATAGACTGTTGGAAAATGATCACCAATGCATCCACTATTTCTAGGGCCACTTCCTTAAGTACTCTGGGATGCAGACTATCAGGCCCCGGGGGTTTATCGGCCTTCAATCCCATCAATTTCCCTAACACAATTTCCCGCCTAATAAGGATTTCCTTCAGTTCCTCCTTCTCACTGGACCCTCGGTCCCCTAGTATTTCCGGCAGGTTATTTGTGCCTTCCTTCGTGAAGACAGAACCAAAGTATTTGTTCAACTGGTCTGCCATTTCTTTGTTCCCCATTATAAATTCACCTGAATCTGACTGCAAGGGACCTATGTTTGTCTTCACTAATCTTTCTCTTCGGAGCTCCAATTGAGCCTTTAGTAATTATATATTTATATTAATAGTAATGATTTAATGTATTACTATTGATTCTTCAATAATATACTTAGATACACATGATTAGAAATTAGTATTAAGACTTTCCGCATGTTGGCATGAACTACAGTCCACCACTTGAGTAAAACCTGGCATGCAGACAACTCACTTAAGAAGTTAGATTGAAGAACAAAAGTGAATGCTGACCAGGGAACTGACAAGATGTTCTTTTTAGTTTCAAAGATTTCACTGCCGATGAATAATGCACAAGAATGCACTAGATTAATTGATTTTAACTTTTCACAATGGCCAGATATTCCTACACTCACTGTCCAAGCATACTCATAGAGAGCTGCTTGATTCCATGGAATAATATTTGCCTTAAGCCACAATCTTCAGAAAAATAGTAATGAGGAATTTGGAGGTAAAATAACATTCTGTAGGTGTATCTTTAGATTTGCAGGTTCATAATTTTAATAAGCCTGGGTAACAGGATACAGAATTATGAAATAGTTGCCTTCAACTAATTTCTTTTTACACTTTCATGAAAATTAAGTTCCTAAACATGATTTTTTTCCCACATTTTTTAATCGTCGATCACTTCAGTTTTCTTAAATTTAGAAAGGTATTTTTAGGTCATTTGAGCTTGGAGCAAACAATTATGTGTGATTTGTTTTGCAATAATAGCATTACATACAAGTGGTGCAGTGAAATTTTTCTAATTCAATTACTCAGTGCAATGTGTGGGACTGTTGGCATGCATGGCAAACCGCGAAAAAAAAAAGTTTTCCAAAGATTTTTGGCATAAATATAAGCTTTATTTTCAGGAGGTAGAAATCATGGTGTTTCAGTTTTGAACCTATAGCCTATATTTACAACAACAGCAACCCCTTTGCCACTGACCTACATTAGTTCCTGGTCCTGCAGTGTTTAAAATTCTCATCCTTGTATTCAATTCGCTCCATGGCCTTGCCCCTTCCTATCTCTAATGTCCTCGAGACCTACAACTCTCAGATCTCTGCACTCTTCTAATTTTGGCCTCAAGCGCATTCCTGACTTTCATCGCTCCACCATGGGTGCCTAGACCCTAAGTTCTGGAATTCCCTCCCTAAACCTCGCCACCTCTCTACCTCTCTCTCTTCCTAAAACCTACCTCTTCGACCAAGCGTTTGGTCACCTGTCCTAATATCTCTTTCTTTGGTTCGGTGCCAAATTTTGTCTGAAAATGCTCTTGTGAAGCATTGTTACTATATTAAAGATGTTCGATAAATGCAAGTTGTTATAAGCCTTTAATGGTAGGATTGCTTCAAAGCAGTTTCACTTCCTACTGTCAGTTAAATTCTGAAGTATTTATCCAGAATTATTAAGATTGATCTTACTGTAAAGTGAAGTGCAGTGAAGCTCTCTTCATATCCCAGAATTAGGCCAGGCCCTCAGCTGAGTCTATATTTTGACTACAACTTTAGCCTTGATGTGGAATGAAACTGAAACGATTCTAGTGTTGGGGAGATCCGTATCTCCCTGTTTCTAGGCATGAACAGGGCAGTAACTGGATGGAAATCATGATTTTTAGGTGGGCTTTGATTTAGGCAGCCAGCACTCCCACCCAAGACTGGCAGGGGGTCTAATTAATATATTAAAATGAGGGTCTTATGATTTATTTAGGTCCCCAACACCATTTTTGAATGACTCAGCTCTACCACCTCTACTCCCTGAACCTGCCCACAAATTAATGAGTGATGCAAGGTGGGAGTTGTCCAATTTCAGTGCTATTTTAAGATGCACTCACCTACTCTCATTTAAATTGCTGTAAACATTTGGCAGACAACTTGCTGTTGATTCACAGTTGCTTTTGGGTGCAGAAACTGTATTCTTTTGTGATATACCTTGGGACGTTTTTCTATGTAACTATGTAAATGTAGGTTGTTGTTGTCGAAAGGTCCTGATGAAGCCTGTGTTGGAAAGTGGATTTTCTAGTATTCTATTCTGTTATGAAGTTGAGGCTTTTACAGTGTTTGTACTCTTGTGCTGTTAGCTGTGTCTCAGTGCACTCTCACCTGAGTCAGAGGATCGTGGTTTCATGTCACACTCCAGAGACTTGAGCACAAAATGTAGGTTGACACGTCAGTGCTGTCTTTTGAATGAGATGTTAAACCAGTGTCCTGAATGCCTCAGTGGATGTAAATGATCCCGTACTTCCTTGGCTTTGGGACATCCTGAGGTTGTGAAAGGGACTATATAAATGCAAGTCCATCACCCTTATTTATTCTCGCCCTCCCTCCCTCCCTCCCTCCCTCCCACCAAACAAGCCTGATGCCTTCTTAAACTGCAGGAACTTCAATGCCATTAATTTGCAGTTGCTGTCTGATGTTCAGTAGTACATCATGCAGATCTGTGCCCATTTTCCTGCTAGCTGCCTTGATGCTTTCATATTGTGCCAATTCTCCATCTCCCTACTTTTTGACCCTACACAACAAGTGAGAGGTCGATGCTTGATGAAGATGGTTGTCCCACACATACTTGGCTTGTGAACTCTCAGGAACCCATACTCGCTGGCCAAATTACATTGCAACTAGAGCTCTCATCAAGCAGACAATTGGAGTGCTGATTCAACGTTTCCCACTGTCTGGCCGGGTCTGGTGGCTTTCTCAAATGCAGTCCAGAGAAATTAACCGATATTACTGTGATTTGCTGCATGCTGGACAACTTTCGTCTGCAATGGGAATGACACGCACAACCACCATTGAATGAGGTCTTTCAACCAGATGATGAAGACCACACAGATGGCACTGAGGATGAAGATGATGGAGGAGGGCACCAATTCCCACATTAACCATGATCTCCAACAGCTGTACTAGTCTAGACTTGGCCAATACATTAGCCACGGGCCACATGTGGCTAATTGGGAATCCAGTTGTGGCTAATTGCATTTTGATTAGTAAATAAAAATTGATTAGTCATTGGGCATGTGATCTTGGTACACATTTTGCATGCCATATGCACGCGTACTTTAACCTTTTCATGCATTTGTTGGTAAAATGGTAAGACGAAGCAGAGTTTGCAAGTGCTTTTTGATAGTTGTGTGTTCATTACTTCTTTGGTTACTACTTATTGGTTATTTGCTAAAATGATGTGTAACACTGATGAAAACCATGGAAATATCAACAACATTGTATAGAGAGGGGAGCTGTCATTGTCCAGAAATGTAATTTCCACACACCAATGAAAAGAAGTCCCAGCCTGGCTTTAGGAAGTGGCAAACTTACTGGATTTCCCACCCTTTGAAACGGAGAGCTGCCTATAAGGTATCTGGCCTGCCATGGCCACCATTGGGAGGGCGTAGCTGTTGCCCTGCCACCTGATGTATGCCGTAGATGAAAATTGATCTTATCGCTAGCCCTATTCCTTAAAAATTAAGCAGTTATAGAAATAACAATACATTTTAACATTATTTTAAATCAACATGGGTTTTATTTTAAAAGTGAAACTATGTTGAAGTTAGATGACATTTGTTGATTTATGTTAAGAGATGCTGATAGTGAGGCTCTGCTACAATTACGGGAGTTTAGGAGTAAAGTACTACCAAAAAAGGATTTCCTTCCAGGGTAAGAAAATAGTAGCTGTATATTTTAGGCTGCAACTTTTACATTCATCAGTTGAAGTATAATCTTGTGCATCAACTTATTCTTTTGGTGTGTCAGTGATGCGCCTCAGCTTTTCTCTTGCTCGATTCCATGTAAAAGGGAGATAGTTTGAATACCATTAGACTTGGAAGAATAGTTCTGCATAGTTACAGTAACAGTGTTGACCATGGTCTTCTAATCATATGCCAAGGCTTGGCATCTGTGTAGTAGGTCATATTAGTATCGTTATTCCTCTATGCACAATGATGCTTTTGTCTTCAAGGTTCTTGTGTGTTTGCCAGACGTCAGCACTGTAAATGGTTGCAATATAGTGTTATAAATGCCTGCTCTTTCAAGGGCAGAATGTTTAGAACCTGTTTTGTTGGGTCTACCAAGGTGAATGGTGCTTTCTCATTTATTTTAAATTCTTCTTTCTCCCTCCATCTCCATTGCTAGGTTATTTCTTCCCATTACAATGGGGATAGTTTAGAGAGAATGGGAGAATATTTGTACTCTTTCTGCAACCATAATTGCAAATGGTGCATTATGTTTACATTGCCAAATTGGGGAGTAAAATTGTAAATCTAACAATTGATATTCCTAATAAATAAATTAAAAAAATATATACATTAAGCATTACCATCATTTTGGAGATTTCACAAAGGTGGTCGTCAATGATTTATTGCGGATGTAAGCGAAAATCATGAACTTTGATGACATTCAATATTTTAAAACCTGAATTTTTCAAATTTGCAGCTGTGAATCAAGTTTAATGCAATAATTTGGCTGCCATTTTCAATTTTAAGTTTAAGCAATTGAAGAGGTAACTTTCCGATTGTTAGGCATTGAGGTACTTTAAACATTTATACAATCATAATAAAAATAATACTTGCATTGAAATAGTGCCTTTCACGAACACTGGATGTCCCAAAGCGCTTTACAGCCAATGAAGTATTTTTTGAAGTGTAGTCACTGCTGTAATGCAGGAAAAGCCGCAGTCAATTTACATACAGCAAGCTCCCACAAACAACAATGTGTTAATGACTAGATAATCTGTTTTAACGATGTTGGTTGAGGGATAAATATTGTCCGGGACATCGGTGATAATTCCCCTGCTCTTCGAAATAGTGTCATGGGATCTTTTATGTCCACCCGAGAGAGCAGGTGGACATGGTTTAACGTCTGATCTGAAAGATGGAACCTCTAACAGTGCAGCACTCCCTCCGTACTGCATTGGAGTGTCGGCCTAGATTTTTTTTGTGCTCCAAGTCTCTGGAGTGGGACTTGAACCCACAACCTTTTGACTCTGAGGCGAGGCCCACTGAGCCACGGCTGACGATGACAAATGGAGACACTTAACATCCAACTGGAAATGCTGCTAATCCTCATACACTGCATCATAACTTACCATGGGTGATAAATTAAAACATCCAATCAGATGTTAGTTTAAATTATTCAAATTACCAGTTTAACAGCAGTCAATCGTAGCTCAGTGATGGTACTCTCGCCTCTAAGAAGGTTGTGGGTTCAAGTCCCAATCCAGAGATTTGAGCACAAATCGATGCCGACGCTACAGTGCAGTACTGAGAGTTTGATGGACTGTCAGAGGTGTCATCTTTTGGATGAGACATTAAACCGAGGCCCTATCTGCCCTCCCAGGTGGATGTAAAAAATCCCATGGCACTATTTGGAAGAGCAGGGGATCTCTCCTGGTGTCCTGGCCAATATTTATCCCTCAATCAATATCACTTTAAAAAAAAATATATATATCTGATCATTATCACATTGCTGTTTGTGGGAATTTGCTGTGTGCAAATTGGCTGCTATTATAACCGTGATTATACTTGGAAAGTACCTAATTGGTCGTAAAGTGCTTGGGACATCCTGACGTTATGAAAGGTGCTGTATAAATGAAAGTCTTTTTTTTAAATTGAAACACCATCTATTGTATATTACTTTTACTTGTCTTTTACTTGTGTAGATCGCGCAGTGATAGGTATTTTCAATGTTTAAAAATGTCATACTGACACATAATAGACTGTGTTTTATTGTGAGAGTGTATCACCCTATGATTGCACCATCTGGGCACTGATTTGCTGTGAGCTGCTCAAAATGCATTTTGAATTTTTTTTTCATTCAACTTTTTATTCTGCAGCAACTACCATTTCTAATATCCAAAATAGGGTTTTAAACAAAATAACATTTAAAAAATTTTTGCACTAACATTTCATTTATCCACTGAATTGTCTTTTGTGTCTTTTAATGCCTTCAGTAACATTTTTACCTGAAGGTCGAGCATTTCCAAAAAGCCTGGGTTAGGATTTGGTATTTTTGCCCAGAGCTACGTTTGGATTGCCCAGTCTGCATATGTGCAGTGCACATATCTTTCCAACATACATCATTTCTGTTCAGTCAGCTGTACTAATAGGATATTCTATGCTTAGTGGATATTCAAAGGCGTCGAGTTTGGATTGGTGAGGGGGTGATAGAAAGGAGAACTGCTGGTTGGATGATGAAGGAGTGGGGGTCATGATGGGAATGAGAGATGTTAGGATTGGAGAGGGAATAGAAAAGGGCACTTCTGTGAGCCACATTTTCTCTGGAACCTTGGTGGCTCTCTCTTGCACCACCAAAACCGTAGCTTCTGTCTCCCACCTGAAGAGAAAGAAAAAGGCAGATCGAAGCAGAAGACTAGAGTGAGGAGCAAAAATAAGAATTAAGGGACAAAATAGAAATGATAGCCTATGGTTAGGTGCTGGAATAGCAACCCACTGGGGCAATTTGTGAAATAGAATTCAGTCTATCTGGGAATTTGTGGACTAGCACCAGGAAAAATGACCACTAAAGCTGTTGGATTGTTGTAAAAATCCAACTGCTTCACCACTATCCCACCCCTACCTGGACTGGTCTATATACAACTCTAGTTTCACACTATCTCTTTGACTGTCCATATTCTTAGGGGAATTCGGGATGGGCAACAAATGATGCCTTGCTCGTGTTGCCCGTTTCCCAAGAACAAATTTTTTGAAAATGCCATGGCATTTGTAATTTCTTCTAAAGCAGACGAGGTAAATAATCTTGACACTTTGTAGAAGTTTGCTGAGGAAATGAAAGTTTTGCAATACAGATTTATTAGGCATAGCATGTGACCTTGCATAGTTGCTTATTTGTGTGAAACATCGAGAAGCAGAATTGGCACACTGTATGCACGGTAAGATTCGATGCTACCGATAGGTGGATCATCTCTGCCATAGCAGATGAATTATGCGCTTAGTTACAGTTGCCCGGTCGCCTATATAAAATAAAGTAAAGACAGAGGCTTGTGACTTCAAGTGAGCTTTTTGAATTCAAGTAAAATGAGGCCCTCTTAGAGCAGAGATTAGTTCAATTCATAGTTGAACACCAGTGCTTATTTTTCTTTGTTTGCCTTGTTTGGGCTAACAGCAGCCACTTGAGGAGCAGTTGCCTTGTAAATTCTGATCCTGAACATCATATATCAGGAATAGAAGAAAAGAAAAATCTGGAAAGTCTTGATTGCAACATGACTTAAAAAAATAATGGCCCAGAAATTGCGGTCAGATGCCTCTGACCTGAAAAATTTCTCCGAATCTGCCTGGTGGTCCCGGAAGATCAGAGATTTGCGGTCCCGGGCCTCTATGCGATGGCCTTCGTAGTCGCACACGTATCCCAGGAGCGTAAGGGTTCCATACGCGTCAATGGAATCACGTGGGCTGGCCCAACCTATCAGAGTAGGAATCCCCATTCATACTTATGGTGATTCTGTATAAAAGGAATACCTCCAAAACACAAACACAGAAAATAACTTTAAAAAATCACGTTTAAAATTAATAAAAATGAAATTTAATTAATTTAAAACAAAAATGGAATTTTAATTTTTTTAAACATATTTTAAAGGGCCTAAAATGCTTAAATTATTTTTTAAAAAGGGGGCTTTCTGTACTTCAAAAGCCTTGTGCCTGCTGTTTTCAGTCATAAGACTTTGAAGGACATTCACTAGGCAGGAGTTGGGCAAGTAGCCCTTTAGTTTCGCATGTGTGCGATCTGTCAACAGATTTTTTGACAGATCGCAAGTGCTAAGTTTAGGTGCATGCGCTTCGCATACCTAAACCCAGAACAAGAATGAGAGGTGATCTTATCGAAACATATAAGATTATGAGGGGGCTTGACAAGGTGGATGTAGAGAGGATGTTTCCACTGATAGGAGAGACGAGAACTAGGGGGCATAATAGAATAAGAGGCCACCCATTTAAAACTGAGATGAGGAGAAATTTCCTCTGAGGGTTTTGGATCTGTGGAATTCGCTGCCTCAGAGAGCGGTGGAAGCTGGGACATTGAGTAAATTTAAGACAGAAATAGACAGTTTCATAAATGATAAGGGAATAAGGGGTTATGGAGAGCGGGCAGGGAAGTGGACCCGAGTCCATGATCGGATCAGCCACAATCATACTAAATGGCGGAATAGGTTTGAGGGGACATATGGCCTTCTCCTGCTCCTATTTCTTATGTTCTTATTAACTTGCGAGGACCCCACAGGCATGTGCGCACCCCATATGTGCCCGTGTGGAGCGCAATTTCAGACCCATTATCTGCCTGTATATATTTATAAACACAGGTAGAAACTAGATTAATTTGCAAAATTATACACAAATATATTTTGATACTTTGTAATGCAAATTAGCTATATTAGAAAGAGAAGGAAAGTAGTTTAGAGTCTATACATACACACATCTTTTGGGGGATTTTTTTTCCCCAACAAAACAAAACGACGAATCCTGAATGTTTTTCGGGTAAACGATTTGGATAGGCAACAGTGGATTACATGCAGCTGTGTTGTGCTTTGCTTTGATTACACTTTCAAATATAAAATATTATAATCAATGCAGCTGTGTTTGAGAAAACAAGAGAGTGGAATTTTGGATTTTTTTTATACAAAAATATTTGAGATGAAAACTATTATTGCCTCCCTCTGTCAGCCCCTATCTTGGTTGAACTAAACCCTCCAATCACATTTACCTTCCCTATTGTTGCTAAACAACTACCTATCTTTAGCCTTGCATATGTTTTCCACCATCTTGCTCTGTATCCTTGGACCCAAATTTGGCCAATACAGATTTCTGGCGTACTCATCAGAAGTGCACCACTTTTGTAGAACTCCAAGGGCACCAAAAATCTTCGGGCTGTGTTTGGCCGCTCCCCAGCCTCTTCTCCATGGTGGCGTAGCGTGGCAATTGGATTCAGGGGCGGAGCCAGAACCTCTGCACATGCGCGCTCGAGTGCGCACGCATGCGCAGTAGGTCCTAGCCCCCAGAATCTGAGTGTGTGAGATGCAGGCTGTGTGGGAGGGGCCGACGCTCGCCGCCCCTATCCCGGGCCGGGTGGTCTGCCGCACAGGCCAGCGCTGCCTTCGCGCTGAGGGCTACAAGAGACAGGTTGGTGGGGGTGGTGGAAAAGAGAGAAGAATCTTAAAAGATTTTCCAGTACTTTAATATCTAGCTATCTTTACTAAAAATATACTCAGTTTAATCAGGCTGATAGCACCTACACCCTGTCCAATCTCGCTGCTTGGGATTTTAAAAAAAAACTCTCATTCCTATCAGAACACTGTTATTTGGAGGCTACCTGCGCTGATATCTCAATTCACCGCAGGGCATTTCAGAACGTACAAAAGTGGCCACTTACTCCAAAGTAAGTTAGGCCAGAGTAAGTTTTAGCTGGCTAAACTTGCTTAAATGGCCAAAACAGGCGTGAATGGCTGGTAATGCCCCCTTTTGGAAAAAAAAATGAAACTTAAAAAAAAAACCTAACTAACTCACATACACTGGAGCAACTTAAATGGGGAGAATTGTGATTTTTAAGTTACTCCAAAAAAATCTAGTTGCTCGAAAAAAAATGGAGCAACTCCTGGGGAAACTTGAGCCCCTTATCTTTTTTTTAAAAGGTAAAAGATGAAGTTGATTAAATTCCCTAAAGGCATAATTAGTAATGATCATGATCACCAAAATAGTTTTCATGGAAAACTGGACAGAATTGTGGAATATGATCCTTGAGCTACCTGGTAAAAAATCCCAGATTACTACATAATAACACGGTTTGACAATTCAATCACTAAATCAGTAGGCCTGATATTTTCATCACATGGCATAACACCCTTATTATAAGTGCAGCTTTTGTGGGGGTCCTTGTGGCCTGAGCTCGGGTCGCAGAAAGGAGTCTGGTTTTGGCCCGGTATTGTATTTGTGGCGGTGGGGAATTTCTTAACAGGATTCCCAACAATGACCTGCGGAAACTTGTTATTTTTTAAACAAATACACAGCAGTAATAATTGAAATTTTAATCTTCCTAGTTAAAACTGGGGGCTAGACTTTCGGCAAGATTACCGCCCATTTTTAGGTTTTTAGACGACATACTGCCCATTATTCGTTTTTAGTGAAAACTAGCGCCCATTTACTACCCGTATACAGCCGGTAGTAATTTTGGCAGCTTATTACCGCCGGTGATGAACTGAACCGCCCGCCCATAAGCTGCAGATGATTTCCCATGCACTTCAACGTGTACCACCCATATTACCGCTGGGTGCTAATTTTGGCATTTCGCCGAAATCCCGCCCAAATTACCGCCGGCGTTTTCTACCGCCCTGAAAAAGCTGTACTTACCTGACCCTAACCCAGCAGTATGGATGCCATTTTTTAAAGATGTAATTGAAGAAAAGGCTGCTTCTACTTGTGGGTAGCATTAAAATAATTCTTGTGTATTTTAAGTGTGTTTCAAATCAAAACTTATAATCTGAGGGTATAGTAGAATATCTGGTTTAATTTTTTGGTTGTTTAAATAAAATTGAATAATTTGTGACATTTTAGAGGACTTTCAAAAGGAATGGGGCCTGCAATTTATCAGCCAATACTGCTAACTAATTACATTCTGCAGAATACAGCTGGAAGAAGGTTTATTGAAGAGTATTATGTGCCCAATCAATCAAAGAGATGGCAGACTGTTGAGGAGGAGGAGGAGACCTTACACCCAACACATTTACAGAGATAAGCGGTCATACCTGGACTTGCCCGATAAAGCGTGCGTTAGAAGGCCGCCCTTCCGAAAGGAGGTCATCAATGAGATATGCCAGTTCATTAAGGGAGACCTGCAGCCTACTAGCACCATCAGGACAGCACTACCTGTTGAGGTTACGGTGACTGCGGCACTTTCATTCTATGCATCAGGCTCCTTTCAGGCATCAGCTGGTGACATTTGTTGCATCTCTCAGCATGGCACACATTGCTGCATTCGGTAGGTGGTAGAAGAACTTTACGCACAAAGGTTTGCATTTATAAACTTCCCAATGACCAGGGAGGCACAGAGTGAGAGGGCTTTGGGTTTCTCGAGAATAGCAAACTTCCCTAAGGTCCGGGTGCAATAGACTGCACACATGTCACCCTGCGAGCACCTTTAGAGGAGTTAGAGGTGTTTCAGAACTGAAAGGGATTCCACCCTCTGAACGTGCAGTAAATGCCAATTTTCCAGGGAGCATTCATGATGCACACATTTTATGTGAGAACACTGTCGCTGACCTCTAAGAATCAGCCACAAGGTCAATGCTGGATGCTTGGTGACAAAAGATACGGCAATAATCAAGGGAATAATGGAGGCATGTGAAAAAGGAACGGCAGTAGTCATGGGGGATTTTAACCTACATATCGATTGGTCAACTCAAATCGCACAGGGTATCCTGGAGGAGGAATTCATAGAATGCATACAGGATTGTTTTTTAGAACAGTATGTAACAGAACCTACAAGGGAGCAAGCTATCTTAGATCTGGTCCTGTGTGATGAGACAGGAAAAATAAACGATCTCCTAGTAAAAGATCCTCTCGGAATGAGTGATCACAGTATGGTTGAATTTATAATACAGATTGAGGGTGAGGAAGTTGTGTCAGAAACGAGCGTACTATGCTTAAACAAAGGGGACTACAGTGGGATGAGGGCAGAGTTGGCTAAAGTAGACTGGAAACACAGACTAAATGGTGGCACAATTGAGGAACAGTGGAGGACTTTTAAGGAGCTCTTTCATAGTGCTCAACAAAAATATATTCCAGTGAAAAAGAAGGGTGGGAAGAGAAGGGATAACCAGCCGTGGATAACCAAGGAAATAAAGGAGAGTATCAAATCAAAGACCAATGCGTATAAGGTGGCCAAGATTAGTGGGAAACTAGAGGATTGGGAAAATTTTAAACGGCAAAGAATGACTAAAAAAGCAATAAAGAAAGGAAAGATAGATTACGAAGGTAAACTTGCGCAAAACATAAAAACAGATAGTAAAAGCTTTTACAGATATATAAAACGGAAAAGAGTGACTAAAGTAAATGTTGGTCCCTTAGAAGATGAGAAGGGGGATTTAATAATGGGAAATGTGGAAATGGCTGAGACCTTAAACAATTATTTTGCTTCGGTCTTCACAGTGGAAGACACAAAAACCATGCCAAAAATTGCTGGTCACAGGAATGTGGGAAGGGAGGACCTTGAGACAATCACTATCACTAGGGGGGTAGTGCTGGACAGGCTAATGGGACTCAAGGTAGACAAGTCCCCTGGTCCTGATGAAATGCATCCCAGGGTATTAAAAGAGATGGCAGAAGTTATAGCAGATGCATTCGTTATAATCCACCAAAATTCTCTGGACTCTGGGGAGGTACCAGCGGATTGGAAAGCAGCTAATGTAACACCTCTGTTTAAAAAAGGGGGCAGACAAAAGGCAGGTAACTATAGGCCGGTTAGTTTAACATCTGTAGTGGGGAAAATGCTTGAAACTATCATTAAGGAAGAAATAGCGGGACATCTAGATAGGAATAGTGCAATCAAGCAGACGCAGCATGGATTCATGAAGGGGAAATCATGTTTAACTAATTTACTGAAATTCTTTGAGGATATAACGAGCATGGTGGATAGAGGTGTACCGATGGATGTGGTCTATTTAGATTTCCAAAAGGCATTCGATAAGGTGCCACACAAAAGGTTACTGCAGAAGATAGGGGTACGCGGAGACAGAGGAAATGTATTTGCATGGATCGAGAATTGGCTGGCGAACAGAAAGCAGAGAGTTGGGATAAATGGGTCCTTTTCGGGTTGGAAATCGGTGGTTAGTGGTGTGCCACAGGGATCGGTGCTGGGACCACAACTGTTTACAATATACATAGATGACCTGGAAGAGGGGACAGAGTGTAGTGTAACAAAATTTGCAGATGACACAAAGATTAGTGGGAAAGCGGGTTGTGCAGAGGACACAGAGGCTGCAAAGAGATTTGGATAGATTAAGCGAATGGGCTAAGGTTTGGCAGAGGGAATACAATGTCGGAAAGTGTGAGGTCATCCACCTTGGGAAAAAAAACAGTAAAAGGGATTATTATTTGAATGGGGAGAAATTACAACATGCTGAGGTGCAGAGGGACCTGGGGGTCCTTGTGCATGAAACTCTTTTTGAGTTTAATTCGTAGCCAATCGTTCCAATTCTTTGTCAAATCACAAACGCCAGAGGTCACCTTGCACACATCAAGGATCACTCTGCGCCAATGCTCTTAGCCAAAAGGCCTAGAGCTACTGCACCGTTCCTGGAAGTACTGCAATACCAGGTTCGTGCCATGGAGGTGGATGGGTCAGGCCCCCCACACACCTCCGTGGAGGTGGATGGGTCAAGCCACCCCACCCACCTCCCAAAAAGTTAGTTTGCAGGTGCAGCAGGTAATCAGGAAGGCGAATGGAATGTTGGCCTTCATTGCGAGAGGGATGGAGTACAAAAGCAGGGAGGTCCTGCTGCAACTATACAGGGTATTGGTAAGGCTGCACCTGGAGTACTGCGTGCAGTTTTGGTCACCTTACTTAAGGAAGGATATACTGGCTTTGGAGGGGGTACAGAGACGATTCACTAGGCTGATTCCAGAGATGAGAGGGTTACCTTATGAAGATTGATTGAGTAGACTGGGTCTTTACTCGTTGGAGTTCAGAAGGATGAGGGGTGATCTTATAGAAACATTTAAAATCATGAAAGGGATAGACAAGATAGAGGCAGAGAGGTTGTTTGCACTGGTAGGGGAGACGAGAACTAGGGGGCACAGCCTCAAAATACGGGAGAGCCAATTTAAAACCGAGTTGAGAAGGAATTTCTTCTCGCACAGGGTTGTGAATCTGTGGAATTCTCTGCCCAAGGAAGCAGTTGAGGCTAGCTCATTGAATGTATTCAAGTCACAGATAGATAGATTTTTTAACCATTAAGGGAATTAAGGGTTACAGGGAGAGGGCGGGTAAGTGGAGCTGAGTCCACGGCCAGATCAGCCATGTTCTTATTGAATGGCGGAGCAGGCTCAAGGGGCTCGATGGCCTACTCCTGTTCCTAATTCTTATGTTCTTATGTCCTCGCCACCTGGCTCTTGATCCCCTCCGTAAGCCTCTGACAGATGCCGAGCATCGATACAATAACAGCCACATAGCCACATGCAATGTCGTCGAAAAGACAATCGGAGTGCTGAAGCAGCACTTCAGATTCCTGGACCACTCTGGAGGCAACCTACAATACCACACTGAGCAGTTGCAGAGTTCATTGCCAAGTTGTGCAACATGCAACACACCACAATCAGAAGAGAACAGAAAATGCCAGAGGGGAGTGAATGAGGCAGAGGAAGAAGCAGAAGAGGAGGACAAGAAGTCGTCTGGTGATGAACCCATGACACCACCCACCCCTACACTGCAGGAGAAGCCCCGTGGTAGTTACGCTGCAGCTAAACTGTTACGTCAGCAGCTCATAACCATTCAAGCAAAGCGTTCATTTAAGAGTTAAGTTTAAAGCTTAAAATGGCCATTGTTTGCAAACCTTGTATAGATTGTTGACCCCTCATTTTGTAAAAGTGAGTGAGACACTGCACAATAATTGTTAAGGTCAATAACACTTTATTAAAATTTAAAAAAATGTTTTTTGTCAAATAAATTTATGAATAATTATTTTTAAAGTAAATTTGAAACAAATTTTTAAAAAATTTACAAGATTAAAAAAAATTAAACATAATTTAAACATTAAACCCACAACATCCCAAACAGTAAAGAATTTTTCATTACAAAACACCCACATCTGCCGCACCCCATCCCCAAAAAACAGTAAACAAAACCATAAACATTTTCTCATTTAAAAAAAAAAGCACCCACAATGCCCCCCCCCCCCCAAAAACAGCAAACAATTTTTCAGTTAAACCCCCCACCCCTCCGCTACAAACAGTAAACAAACCAGTAATCAATTTTTCATTAACATTTTTTGAACAAACAACCCCTCCACGTCCCCCCAACCTGCCAACAAATCGACCTGCGACCACCGCCTCTTCTCCCCCCTCCTCCCACCTCTTCTCCCCCCTCCTCCCACCTCACCCCCAAATGTTTTTGGGCATCACCCCTGCCCGAGTTGTGACCAGTGCGTTGTGCAGCAAGGTGCCCCGAGCGCTGCTGCTGTGTGTGGGGTGGGGTGGGGGGGGGGGAACGATGGCAGCGCCATATGTGGGGAATCTGGAGAAGATGGAAGGTCTACGGAGTCAGAAGTATCGCCATGCTCCTGACTCCCATGTGCTGTCGGCTGTGGTGGTACGACACCTTGAGGTTCAGTGTCATACGCCGATTCCAGCGGCTGCCACATGGCATCCACGGAATCGGTGATTCGTCGCATCGCAGCAATCGGTGCCGCTGTGTCCTCCGATTGGTGAGCTGATTGCGCTGCAATGTTTCCAGCTTGTGCACCAATTGCCTGGAGGAGCTCTCGACCTATGTCGATGCTCACCCCAGACAGAACAGCCATGTCCAGGTCGGCGTCAGCCTGTCTTCGAGCACGCCTCCCCTGCCGAATCAACCTCCGTGGATTAGGAACGGGGGCTGTACCACTTGCTCTGCCCTGCTGCACACCGCTTGGTGCAGCCACTTCCTTGGAACCAAATCCATGAAATGTGGATTTGGCTGAGGATGAGGTGGTCCCAGGAATGAAAGACCTTCAGTCGCTGACCCCCCCCCCAACCCCTGCTTCCACTTACTGGGGTGGATCGGACAGCCAAATGTTTTCTTCCTCCTCCTCCTAATCTTCGGTGTCGTCTCCACTAATAACTATGACAATCAGCACTGCGTGCTCCTGGTCAGCTCGAAAACATAACAGAAGAGGTAAGCAGGAAGTGGGAGAGGAGGGAGGGTCAGGGTGACATTTTAACACTTGCATTGTGCAGACATATGAAGAGGCGCAACATTACTACATTATATATCACCAAGAGACGCTACATACAATGAACATGAACAGAATTTACAAAGACTGCCTGGTATTATAATATTTCATGATTGTCCTAGCATTACATTACATCACTTGGCATCATTTATACATTATGTTCACATGACTATGCACGGCCCGTGGATAAATATGAAGTTATCCACTTTGGTCGGAAAAGCATAAGGAAAAAGTATTATTTAAATGGTGATGGCTTGGGATGTGTCGATGTACAGAGCGACCTGGGTGTCCTTGTACACCAGTCATTGAAAGCAAACATGCAGGTGCAGCAAGCAGTTAGGAAGGCAAATGGTATGTTGGCCTTCATTGCAAGAGGATTTGAGTACAGGAGCAAGGATGTCTTACGACACTTATACAAGGTCTTGGTGAGACCACACCTGGAGTATTGTGTGCGGTTTTGGTCTCCTTATCCAAGAAAGGATATACTTGCCATAGAGGGAGTGCAGCGAAGGTTCACCAGACTGATTCCTGGGATGGCAGGACTGTTGTATGAGGAGAGACTGGGTCGACTAGGCCTGTATTCACTAGAGTTTAGAAGAATGAGAGGGGAGCTCATTGAAACGTATAAAACTCTGACTGGGTTGGATAGACTGAATGCAGGGAGGATGTTTCCCCTGGCTGGGAAGTCCAGAACAAGGTGTCACACTCTCAGGATACGAGGTAGGAAATTTAGGTCCGAGATGAGGAGAAATGTTTTCACTCGGAGGGTGGTGAACCTGTGGAATTCTCTACCACAGAAGGCTGTGGAGGCCAAGTCACTGAACATATTTTTAAGAGGGAGATGGATAGATTTCTAGAAACAAAAGGCATCAAGGGGATAGGGAAAAAGCGGGAATATGGTATTGAGATCGAGGATCAGCCATGATATTGAATGGAGGTGCAGACGCGAAGGGCTGAATGGCCTACTACTGCTATTTTCTATGTTTCTATGCGTGACTTAGGTGGCACCAACACCGGATCTGCATCCCCATGGGTGGCCGAGTGCCCCTGTGAGGGCTGCAGCCTGCTCTTCCAGGTCCGTGAGCTCTTCCAGCTCTACAGGCCCTCCTCCGGTGCACCTATGCTCGGTTCTGTTAAAAGCGTTTTTTTCCCTGAAAATATGACAGTAGCATGGTATAAGATCATTGCTCAGGCACTAGTACCCACCCCCAATGCCTTTCAACACTGTCCCCATTAATGCACCGTTAGCATGCAAGTGATGCATGATGAATACATCTTATTAATTACAGGAAAACAATATATCATCGGTTATAGTAATAATGTGTAACATCAAGTTTACCAAGCATTACAAAATCACATTATGGCAGTTTTACATTTTAAGTAATGAGTCAATGCATGATTAAAGTTATTACTTACACTCGAGGTAGAAACAAGGTCGTTCCAGCGCTTGCGTCACTGGATTGGCCCCCAATGGACCTGGGCAAGCAAGGACACCGTCTCGGCAATCACTGCCCATATTCTCTAAACGGGGTCTGGTTTGCCATGACCACCCCGGGTCAATTGGTTCCACCGAGCCTCCACTTTGTGTCCAAGGCAGCTTGGGCGTCCATGGTGAACCTCTTCGCCCTCTTCCTCCCTTCTATCTTTGCCTCAGCCTCGAACTCGACCATCAATTGGTCTTCCATCATGATTTTTTAAAATAGTAATATTATTTATTTCTGATATGTTTACTATGCAATATAATATTTAGCACACGAGCTATAAGTATGTGATATAAGTTTATGATCTAAGTTTATAATCTAAGTTCTCAATGGATTCTCAACAGGCTGCGATTTCGCCTCTCCCTCTCTACCCCTCCCTCCTCAACTGCGCATGCGCGGGCTGACCCCTGACCCCCGAAACGCGGGGGGGGGGGGGTAAAACACGCATGCACAGTACGGCTGTTTTAACAGAAGCCGGCCTTACACGAGGGATGCAGACTGTCCACTACCGCTACCACTGTGGCAAAAAGGCCGAAACTAGCGGCTTTTGATCTCGCCGGTAATCAGGTAGTATTGAAAACTCGTTAAGTTCTTACCGCCGAGATATAGATAACAGTAGCAAATAGAAAGTCCAGCCCTGGGAGTTATGTTAGCACAAACTGTGCATCAAAGAGATTAAATCTTTTCTTAAACAACAATTGAGGACCACAGAAGGAAGAAATAAATACTGGATTTGCTGCTAAATAATGAGGGAGTAATAAGCCAAGTTGAGGTAAGGGAACACGTGTAGTGGAATTTTAACTCTGCAATCATTGGGTAAAGAGCGGAGGAGCATTTTAAATGGAGCTGCTCCATTTCGCGCTCCATTTCCGCCCATATGCGATTGACATTTTTACCTGCTCCTGAGCAGAATGCCTGTCGTTGTTGATCATCCAGGTAAAGTTATTGGAAACCAGCCTTGGGTAAGTTATAAAGCTTCCCTTAGTGGGGCCAGGAGGAGCAGGAGTGCTCCTCTGGCCCTCACAAGAGAACACGGGCCTGGGCTCTCCTGCACCCCACCGGCCCTCACATCACCGCCCTCCACTGAATTTACCTTGCTGCTGGATGCTTTCTCCTGATAACTGGCTGCATGGTCTTCGTTCTCCTCACCAGACAATTGCTGCTTTCTGCCAGAAGTGACCAAGCTGCTGAGTGGCAGTATTCAATTGAGGCTCAGCAGTTAAAATCTGAGGGTCTCTGACGCAAACCTCTGCACGGGATTGCGGTCTGCTCTCACCGACTTCCCACCGAGCGTAAAATTAGGACCTTTGAGCTATAGTGATCATAAAGTTGTTAATTTTAAACATTGAAATGAGAATGAAACAGATAATAAAAACTATTAAGAAATTGAATTTGAAGAGAGAAGATTTTTAAGGGATTAAATGCGAAAAGGTATTTCAAGGGAAGGATATGGAGGAAAAATAGGAATATTTTACAGTTCATTTGCAGAGACTGTTTATTCCAGAAATAAATCGAGGACCAAACTGGAGCGTAAAACCAATATGGATGAAAAGGGAAGATATAAAATGCATTAGGGCGATAGAAAGGCTGAGTAAGATTCTGAAATGTAAAAGGAAGGAATAGGATAGGAAGAATTATAAATTTAACTGGAGGAAGACTAAAAGCTAATAGGAGGTGAAAAATGGGAATATGGGAAGTATGTAGCAAAAAATATAAAGGACTAGAAGAGAAGCTTTCTTCAAATATAACAGCAACAAGAGACTGTGGCAGTAAAAAGGGTGGGTGTGAAATTGAGGTCGTTAAGCGCCGGGGTGCCATTCAGGGACCAAAATAGGATCCTGTGCGTGCACACTATGCTGTGAATCGCGCCGGATGCCATATTCTTGCAACGCTGAATTGATGGCAGCACTGTCCTTTTTGGAGCTCCACGCTCCAGCCGACATCATGTCTTAACGTGTGTTCAGCTCAGAGAGGTTAAGAGCTTCCCACGAGCGCTGTTTAAAGGAATCATCAACCACATACAGGTTAGTTGCTGGTTGATTTCTTCTGGCTGTTGGTACAATACTACAAGTGTTTACTGCTTTCCATTGTTGTTTCAAGATGCAAAAGTCTACAGGGAGTGGTGTGGAAGGTGCTGAAGGACTTTGCTGACTTCAAGGCTTCTGCCGAAACCAGTTTCTCCGACATGGGTGGCCAAGCAGGGCTTCCTCTTGGCATTGAGCATGACTGGGAGAATGGGCAGAGCCACGCAGAGCAGGACGGCCTGCTCGAAGAGCGAGGAGAGGGAGAAAAGCTCTCAGGCCATATCTGCAGAGGATTTTTGAGGAGCAGATCTGTTGCCGAACAAATTGCAGGAATGATCTGATGCCCTGGGAATCCCTTTGCACATTGATATCCAGAACCATGATGGCAGCAGTCCGAGCTTCCCCTGCAGCACTCCGACGTTGGGTGGATGCTGCTTGTGCTGCAGTGAAAGCTGCGACATCGACTATTAGACGTTGCATCATCATTGGGTCCATATGTGTGCTCATGGAGTTGGTCACCACTTCCGTGCTCGAAAGGATGGGCTCCAAGCTATGCACAAAGCCTTGTGCCAAGTTGGTGCCAGACTCCTCTATGCCTCTTGACATTGAATGCAGGCTTTCTGGCAGGCTTCCCAATGCACCAAGCATTTTGTTGTTGGGCCGCCTTCTGTAGCCTGGCCCATCGAAAGCAAGAAAGACTTGCATTTATATCGCGCGTTTCACAACCACCGGACGTCCCAAAGCACTTTAAGCCAATGAAGTACTTTTTGAAGTGTAGTCACTGTTGTAATATAGGAAATGCGGCAGCCATTTGCGCACAGCAAGTTCCTACAAACAGCATTCAAAGTAGCCATCTGAGTCTTCTGCAGCAGAACTAATGTGCGAGTTCGCCTCTGGCAAGCTGGCACCTGTGCTATTCTTGCACTGACTGCAGCGAACACGTGCCTGGTTTCTCACCACATGGAAATCCTGCCTCTCTGCTATCTTCTAAGATACTCGCAGTATCAGTATCTGAGCTGGTGAATTCGAGTGTGAAATCAAGTGACAGTATGTCTTCTTCATCCTTCTCTTGGTCTTCCTCCACTGCTTGGCCAGGTTTTAGTTCTTTGGTATCTGAAAGGTAAAAAGCACCAGAGTAAGGTTGTGGTGAAGGGAGCTGTGGGGGTGGAAAGTAAGAGGTGCATGCCTACACCATCAGCTTGGGTGATCTGGCTGCCATTGGGTGAATAGCTGACAGTGTGTGCAAGCTGTGAGACATCGGTGTAAGGCTTGTAACAGTGCAAGTGTGTGTTCTCGATTGGGGAAAAGCAAAAGTGGCTGGGTGTCATGTATCTCACATTACTGTATATAACTGTATCTTACCATGCTATACATGACTGTAACTGGATATGACCTGTAACAATAAGCATACCTTACCACCAGGGGTGCACTTGCAGGATACACTCCATACCTGTCCCACCGAGGTATATAAAGGGGGGGTCTCAGGCAAGTGCGGCACTGGAGAGCTGGAATTAAAGGTGCAGGTCCTGAGTGACCTTGACTTCAGCATGTGTCTCGTGTAAGTCAGTACATTAGAGTCAGGACTTAACAGTGGCGACGAGTTACGGGATCACAGAATCCACAGAATGGCTACCAACAGCTCAGATGAGCAATACAATGCTAGAGACAATTGGGATTGAGAATGTGTAAAGAAGGGTTGCGAATGTGGTAGATGGATAGAGAATGTGGCAAAAGGATGGAGATAGGGAATCATGGGAAAATAGCTAAAGAAATGTCAAGATGCAGACAACTGCAGAATCGACAGAAAAAAAAGGGGTTACCAAGAGTTGAGGTTGAGATTAAACACGGGTCATGAGAAAGACGCAAGGCGGCAGAAAGAAAGCAATCCTAGATAGGAGGGGAAAAGTAATGGCTTTTACTGATAAGGAGGAAGGGAAATTAATTGGGTTCTTTACTGATAAGGGAAGACAGTGTAGCGAAGCTATAACTAACCTGACCCTGACATCAGCCCTAATTGGGAGACTTTCTTGCCTGCCATTGGATGTACTCGGGGGGGGGGGGGGGGGGGGGGGGGGGGCAGAAAGGGATTGGATAGACCAAGTGCTAATCAAATGTGTTCTGTTTTGAAAATGTATATCTGTTGTTGTGTCGCGCTGAAAAGAGGCTTGTCCGGAGGAAGGTAAACAGGCTCTGATTGAGAGTGTCCCTTTGTCTTGACAAGTCCCGGCCGGAGAATCTTCAATAAAGGTCCTTTACAGAAAAGGCAAGGCGTTCGCGTCAGTATATTCGCTGAAACAGATTGAGGAAAAAGAATCCGTATTAACATTTGGTGTCAGAAGTGGGATCTCAACGGACAGCTGCCGAAAGCTTGCGAATTAAGAGCCGAACTAGCCTCGGACGAGACAGGAGGAAATTGGCCACTGGAGTGAGTACTTTTTAAATACCACTTCGGTTTGCTCCAGTCCCAAAAGTCTGAAGAAAATTTTGCCACTCGCTGGTTCTCAGGTAGCATCTGAATGAGATCCAGGTCAATCTGGCAAATACCTTTTAACTTAGGAAATAAGTGTCCAAGTCAGGTACGACGTCGACTTTGTATATCACTTAGTCCGTCTAGGCACTGATTGGACTTAAATAGACTATCGCGCGGCGACGCGAATAGGAAAACCGCAGGGCGACGCGGAAGAAAAGGGAAATTGTGTAAAATTAAATCGCGGGGCGACGCGAGAAATTGTGTAAGGATAAAAGAAATTGTGCAAGGATAAAATATTTCTTTACCGCGGGGCGACGCGGGAATGGGCAATCATGGATCCAAAAATAGAGCCGGCCAAAGAAAAAAATTAATTAATAAGCTTTGTTGAATGAAGAGAGACTTTTGTGAATGTCTGTTTTTGAATGAGAGTACTTGTGTGATTTTTTGACTGCAGAATGAATTTTTATGTTTTCATGTTTTAAAAGCCTGTTTGGAAGAGTGGAGTAGCTGTTTCTTTATTTTAGCTCCACCCACTTCTCCAAACAGAGTGAAAGTTTTTTCAACCCTTTGTAGTGTTGTCCTGTATGTGGGAAGTTTTAAGACATTTTAAGTTAGGAACGCAGGTGTGGATTTATTCGGATGATAAGTTACGGAGCTAGGAAATGCACAAAGGATTGATTACATTGGGTTGAAAGACATAAATTTAGTCTCGGAATGAGATAAAGAATGCCTTTTTTTTAAAAAAAGCTTCTAGCTCAAAAAAAAAAGTTTTAAATAAAGATTGAAATTACAAAATTTGAATTAGGATTTTGAGATATTAAGAGAAGGCACAGCAAAATACTGAGGTGGATTCAAACTAAAAAAAAAAAAAAATTATTAAATTAAATTTGATCTCTTAAAGAAAAAAGGAGATATAAAACTAAAAGGTTTGAAAAAAAATGTAACGTACTAAATAAGTGCTGAAAAAATGTGTTTGTGATGGAAAAAGACATAACTTACTAAATGCTAGTTGATGTTTGCTGTGAAAAAGATATTGGTTTAATTAGGAAAAGGAAAAAAAATTGGAAGAGGTAAAAGACACTCTACAGTGATAATGATTTTAAATTATGAGAAAGTTTCACTGCAGTTTGAAAAATTTCCAAAATGGACGTTGTTTATCAAGAAAAGTCCTGAACAGTCTCAACAAGCAGGAGGGTTTTGAAAATAATGAGGAGAAAAGATCTAAGCTATGCGAACTCAGCACAGAAAGAACTGGGAATTAGATGTTTAGATTTTGTGCTGAGAGAGAAAAAAAAAACACAAGATTTGCCCAGTGAACGGGACCGTAAAATAAAACAAAATGTTAGAATGTACACAGCGTGTGTGAAAATTGGATTTCAGTAAACAAAATAGCTATTAAAAATGTGTGGTCTCCTTTTAAATCAATCAAAAAAAATCTTTGGCAATTAGAAGTTAAGAAAACATTGGAGTTTACTCTAAAATGCCATCTTCCCTGATGAGAAGACTTTTATTATGACGGCTTTACTAATGATTTCTGCTGTTTTAACGGATTCCTAATTTCTAAGCAAGTTTTGAAGGCACAAAGACTTAAAAAAAAAGAATTTTTCGGATGATTACGTGAAGTCACGTAATGACATCAGGCTTTCTTACAAACTTGTAAAGGAGTTAAGCCTTTCCATTGACAGCTGTTTTATACTGGACATTATTAATTTGGATTTCTTAATAGAATAAAAAAGACTCACCTAACAGAGGAAATGGTGCGATAGTCAGAATAAAAATAAAAACTGAACTAGCCTATGTAATAATACTCGCCTGATACAAATAAAAGAAAGATACTCAAACAAAACAAATTCAAGAGTTAAAAGCTAAGATAAATAAGCTGGAAGAGATTTTTTTTTAAAACGGGGCCAGACGGATAGTGCAGTGCGCAGCCATAGCACCATCACCTATGGCAATAGAGCCAATGTACCCCACGGTGGGTAAGTGTAGTCTACAAACCCAACATACAGCATAGATTTAAAGTAACTGGTAGGAGCTTTAGAGGAGATTTGAGGGGAACGTTCTTAACGCAGAGGGGGTCTGGGGATCTGGAACTCACTGCCTGAAATGGTGGTTGAGGCTGAAACCCTCACCACATTTAAAAAGTGCTTGGATGTGCATTTGAAGTGCAGTAACCTACAGGACTATGGACGGACCAAGAGCTGGAAAGTGGGATTACTTGTGGACACTGGGCCAAAATGGCCTCCTTCCGTGCTGTAAATTTCTATGATTTCTATGACCTAAATGGCTATCTGCTCCTATTGCCTTTTGACCGTGTATTGAAGGCCTCCTGGCTCTCTGCAGATACAGTACATCTCTCCTCCTTTCAACATAATCCACCAAGATCTCCAGTGCAGCATCAGAAAACCTTGGAGCCCGCTCTCTCCGAACGTGCCTTTCTTCACTGTTTACAAGGTCAGATTCAATTCCTGCATGTATCTAACACCTGCTCCAGCCACAATACACCTCCCCATTAAGTGGTGCAGGCTAGTTTTAAGAAGTGCTAGGAAGTTATGATTTTGGGCCCCTTGCTAATGCGTGCAGCCAATTAACAGCGCAGTTTGCATGCAGAAATCATGCGAATAGGGAGGCAGTGCGAAGATGGTTAATCCTGCATTGGGGTCTCTGCGCCTGGTTTCAGGGGCTATCCAATTTATCTTCCGTAGTGTCTGAGGCCAAGGAACTGGTGCAATTACTGAAACATTCGCTCGTGACAGTTTTTACTACTGAAAGGACGTGATAAAGAAATATCAAAGTTGAGAAAAGAATATAAGGAGAGCTGAAAAGAAGTGGAAGCATATGTGAAAGACTTAGGAAACTGAGTGATGATTGAGGAGATTACAGATTCCCTCACTGCTATCTTTTAAAGCGCATTGAAATTGTATAATGTCCAAATGAATTGGATGGTAGAAAATGTGATTCCTGCTCATCTTTAAAAATGGCCAAGGAAATAATACTCAAATTACAGACCTGTGAGTCTTTCTTGAATTGTGGGAGAAGTGTTCAAGACTTTGATAAGGTGCAGTATTAGGCAGAGGTGTCCAGGCTTTTGCTTTCATGGATCACAGAGGTGCATACTATGGAGTCTTGGGACTACATACAAAGTTTAAATACATGTTCCTGTTAATTTTCATATATTTCAAGTTGCTGATACTAACAAATCTTGGTGTTCTGATTTAAGATTTATCTACCAATAAGGCAACAGTACCTCCAAACCACCAATACCATAACATTTGAATAGGACACACCAGCAAATAAAAAATTATATGCAGAAACAGGACTTCTTTGTGTGAGCTTAATAAATTGGATTGCTCAGGCTTGGGGCTCACATTTGTCACAGTTGGAAAGACTGGATCTGATTCGAGAGCCAGAGAGGCCAGATCAAACATGACTCATTTACTGGATTTCTTTGAGGAGGTTATAGATTTGGTGGATAATGATGAGGCAGTGGATGTTGTCTACCTGGATTTTAGGAAGGTATTTGACTGTCTCACATAACAATTCACAAGGTATGTGCCCGTGGGATGGCAAAGTAATAGGCTGAACGCATGGCTAAAAGGAAGACAACAAAGGATGGCGGTGCCTTGATTGGTGTTAACATAGAAACATCGAAATCTACAGCGCAAAAGGAGGCCATTTTGGCCCATCGTGCCCGTGCCGGCTGACAAAGAGCCACACGGCCCTCGGTCAGCAGCCTGAAGGTTGCATATAAACCTAATGTTAGAATGGAAACTAATTGCCAGTGATGTTCCACAGAGGTGAGTGCTGGTGTGCTGCTGTTGAATATTGTTCAAGGGGACAGTTTGTGAATGATACTAAATTGGGTGCACTGGCCAATGATTCTAACCAATGTGTGTTAATCTAAATGGATCTGCACGGGCTGGGTCAAAGGGCAGAGAAGTGCCGGAACCCAACACGGATGATTATAATGTCATAGGTTAGGCAGAAGAAACGAGAATATTAAATGCTTAAGTGCTAGGGCTAACAGAACAGGAAAGAGATCTGGATGTATAGATTTAAAACTATTGGTTCAGTGTTTATATGCGGTCAAGAAATCAAAGAAAATGTTGGGTTTCATAACTACCGTGCTCTTAAGTCTAAGGAGGTAATGTTGAAGTTGTTTTTGGCTTTGGTGAGGCTACATTTGCAGTACTCAATTAAGTTTTAGTTTCTCTATTATAGGAAAGATGTCGAATTATTGGAGAGTGTCCAGAGGAGGGCGGTGTGTCTGATTCCTGAATTTATAGGGCTGAGTTATTCTCTGGAGAAGAGATGGGGACATAAGGTCTGTTTATGGGACTTATCAGTAATGCTGAACGCAAGGAGAATATCCAATGTTTAGAAACCTCAAAACATAACAGAAGTCTTTTACATTGGGTATGGAGAATTTGGAACTAGGAAAGAAGCTATGTCAGGCATAGGGTTCAAGGACAAAGGCAAGTACTTAGTTTAAATTAAAGTTGTCAAAAGAAAATAGGAAACTTAGACAACATTATTTGAACAAAAAATAGTTGGATTTATAGAAGATATTGCTAGCTGATGTGGTGGTACAGAAAAACTAAGTGCTGCCAATGGACCGGAAGCTGTGCAGAAGTGTTCTGCGCATAAATCTGTGGTGGTTTAAGTATTCATGTTTAATAATATAGTCATGTCACAAATCTGTGGAGCTCTGGGTTGGTTTAATAATGTATAATATTACATGTTGGTTTAAGTATTAATGTATAATAATTTCGCAGGGGGAGGGTTGCAGAGATTTATTTGTTTGGAGTGCGAAGGGAAAGGAGAAGAAAATATAATAAAAATCGATGTTGGCGGAGTTTGCTGGCCCAGATTTCCTTGATGAGTTTCTGTTCGGCAGAAATGCATTAGACCATTCATTAACCTTCACCCTTACCAGCAAACATTCACTATTCACTTCGCACTTGGGATCCTTAAACGTGGATTCAGTTTTGTTTTCAAATTGAGTCTCCAGACGACATGGTGTCCATGTTATTTTATAAAGTTTCATCCCAATTAAAAAGTAAACAGAACCTATACAAAATAAGCCCTTCCGATATGACTGTGACAACCTCTTCACGGAGCAACGAACAGTCGCTGCAAACGGCTTGCCAGCATAATTTCACCCAGCACTTTATAAAAAAAAAACAATCGGAACCACCAAAAAAAACACAGACTGCGCATGCGCAACCAATTCATTTAGTTGGCAGCAGTTGCGTCCTTTTAAAGGACTGGATGAATTTCTCTTGGGGTAAAGAAAAACAGGGTTATTATTTCCAGAATGATGGATAAGCTAAAATGAGCCAATGGTTGGCGGGGCGGGGGGAGAGATTCGGGCAGGTGGGCAATTGCAAAACGTACTCGTTGGCCTAAGTTTGAAGCCTCGGGTATTGGAACTCCCTCATCTGCATGCCGCCAGTTAGTTGCCCACCTGAAATGGGTAGGAAATGGCAGCAAGCAGGCAGGCGGGAGAGGAAGTTCCGGAGACTGCCAGCCAGCATCAATAGAATGTTAATGGAGAGTATCGTGGGAGAAAAGAGGGGGGCTTATAGGGTAAGGGAGGCAGCCTAGCGGGCCTCTTTGTCCTTCCTAACATCTGCTGACCTGCTTTCACCTGATGGAAAAGCTGCGGTGGCTTCCGTGCTCAGGGCAGGTTAAAATCAGTCTGCATCTGTAAAGAGAAAAGTTAGGGTTATGCTTTAGGTGTATATACTTTATCAAAACTGAAGGCTAAAAATAAGCAAACATTTTAATGAGGTAAAAACTAAACACCATGGTTATAGAGCCAGAGCTAATGCGTTGAATAAGAACTTAAGAAATAGGAGCAAGAGTAGGCCATTCGGCCCCACGAGCCAGCTCTGCCATTCAGTAAGATCATAGCTAAATTATTATATCAACTCCACATTCCCCTCCTATCTCTGTATCCCTTGATTCTCTTAGTGCCCAAAAATATATCGATCTCAGCTTTGAATATATTCAACAACTGAGCATCCACAGCCCTCTGGGGTAGAGAATTCTTAAAAATTAACATCTGCAAATTATTTAATAGAAAACTGTTGGATGATATGAAAGGTCATCACTATGGTGATGGAAAGGCTTGAGGAGGAGAAATTCTCCTCCATTGGGACCGTTGCTGCCTGCTTCTTCCCTGTCATATGCAAATAGTGGCGGAGAGATGCACCCCGAGATCCTGGTGGATATCCCTGCTCATCACCACATTTACCACCACTTCCTGAGGCCGTTATGTAAAGTTGGGTGTACGTCCTGGGAAACGTGGTAATTACCCAGTTGGACCAAAAGACTTAATTGCTGAAGACCTTGTTCGCATTGCCTTGTTCTGATCTTCAGGATGCTTCTACTTGTTTAAGTCCTTTGTTGGACCTTCATGTGCTGCAGTAGGGTCAATGCTGCAGCACTGTAGGATTTTGCTGGCTGGCACTGGTAAACTCCGAGGAATCCTGCCAGTAGTTCACTGTGCCTGTCCAACGAACTCCAACTCAGGATAATGGGTCGTGGATGTGGGGGTGTGAGCGGAAATACAGCCCTGCCAAAATCCAGGCCAAAAAGAACACAAGAATATGAAAATAGGTAAGTCTGTGAAAGGATATCGAAGGACAACACACAAGCAAAAATGGTGCCAGTTGAACAAGCATAAAAAAAATACCCAGAAAATCTTTGGCTTTGCCATGTTTCTAATTTTAAAAAAAATTAGTGATTTTTGTTTTTGTTTTACTTTTTTTTGTAAAGAAAAGTTCTTCATTTGCGCTCTCCATATACAGTAACCGAATGTAGCCTAACTCAATAGGACATATTCTTAGCGTGCACATAAAGATGTTATTATGTTGGAAGTGCTTCGTGTGGTGGCCTATTCCTGCATTATATAAAGTTCCAGGATTGGCGCCTCTGCGCTGGTTGGTTTTCCACAGTTAAAGGCTCTTTGATGCTCACATTGGACCATGTGTTGTCAAAAATGAAACAAAGCAGCCCTTGTCTGCTCTTGATGTTCTTCCTTCGCTAAGTCCAATGCTATTGGGGCACTATATGATTCCCCATAGAGTAAAAAAAACTTGAATTTTGATCTAAAGCGTGCAGCAGCTAACCTTTTAAATGTTGATATAAAACCTTTTATAGGAACAGTTTAGACAGACTTTAGATTAGCCAGACATTAGATGATCTGGCATGTTCAGGCTTTTCTGTCACCACAGTCCACCAAAAAATGTATTTGTCTGTCCATATCAGGACAAGCTTACAAAAGAAAAATATTTAGATCCTATGCTCCTTAGATGCTTCTTGAGCAGTTTCCAAGCTGTATAGTTTAGAAACTGCTTAAAAACATAAGAAATAGGAGCAGGAGAAAGCAATAACGGCCCCTCGAGCCTGCTCTGTCATTTAATCCGATCATGGCTGATCCGATCATGGACTCAGGTCCACTTCCCTGCCTACTCCCCATAACCCCTTATTCCCTTATCGGTTAAGAAACTGTCTATCTCTGTCTTAAATTTATTCAATGACCGAGCTTCCACAGCTCTCTGAAGCAGTGAATTCCACAGATTTACAATCCTCAGAGAAGAAATTCCTCCTCATCTTAGTTTTAAATGGGCGACCCCTTATTCTAAGATGATGCCCCCTAGTTCTAGTCTCCCCTATCAGTGGAAACATCCGCTCTGCATCCACATTGTCAAGCCCCCTCATAATCTTATACATTTCAATAAGATTACCTCTCATTCTTCGGAATTCCAATGAGTAGAGACCCAACCTTCTCAACCTTTCCTGAAAGGTCAACCCCTCACCTCCGGAATCAACCTAGTGAACCTTCTCGAACTGCCTCCAAAGCAAGTATATCCTTTCTTAATATGGAAACCAAAACTGTACGCAGTATTCCAGGTGTGGCCTCACCAATACCCTGTATAATTGTAGCAAGACTGCCCTGCTTCTATACTCCATCCCCTTTGCAATAAAGGCCAAAATTCCATTGGTTTTCCTGATCACTTGCTGTACCTGCATACTAACCTTTTGTGTTTCAAGCACCAGGACCCCCAGGTCCCGCTGTACTGCAGCACTTTGCAATTTTTCTTAATTTAAATAATAACTTGCTCTTCAATTTTATTTTTCTGCCAAAGTGCATAATCTCACACTTTCCAACATTATACTCCATCTGTCAAATTTTTGCCCATTCACTTAGCCTGTCTATGTCCTTTTGCAGGTTTTTTGTGTCCTCCTCACACATTGCTTTTCCTCCCATCTTTGTATCGTCAGCAAACTTGGCTACGCTACACTCGATCCCTTCATCCAAGTCATTAATATAGATTGTAAATAGTTGGGGTCCCAGCACTGATCCCAGAATGAACCATTTATCCCAATTCTCTGTTTTCTGTTAGTTTGCCAATCCTCTTTCCATTCTAATATTACCCCCAACCCTGTGAACCCCCTTGTGCAGTAACCTTTTATGTGGCACCTTGTCAAATGCCTTCTGGAAGTCTGAATACACCACATCCACTGGTTCCCCTTTATCCACCCTGTTCGTTACATCCTCAAAGAATTCCAACAAATTTTTCAACCATAACTTCCCCTTCATAAATCCATGCTGACTTTGCCTGACTGAATTATGCTTTTCCAAATGTCCTGCTACTGCTTCTTTAATAATGGACTGCAGCATTTTCCCAACCACAATTGTTAGGCTAACTGGTCTATAGTTTCCTGCTTTTTCTCTGCCTCCTTTTTTAAATAGGGGTGTTACATTTGCAGTTTTCCAATCTGCTGGGACCTCCCCAGAATCCAGGGAATTTTGGTAAATTACAACCAATGCATCCACAATCCCTGCCGCTACTTCTCTTAAGACACTAGGATGCAAGCCATCTGCCTTTAGTCCCATTATTTAATGATTACCACATACTTGGTGATTGTGATTGTGTTAAGTTCCTTCTCCCCTACAGCCCCTTGACTATCCACTGTCGGGAGATTTTTCGTGTCCTCTACCGTAAAGACTGATATAAAATATTTGTTCAGAGTTTCTGCCATCTCCATGTTCCCCATCACTAATTCCCCGATCTCGTTCTCGAAGGGACCAACATTTACTTTAGCCACTCTTTTCCTTTTTATATACCTGTAGAAACTCTTGCTATTTGTTTTTATATTTCGTGCTAATTTACTTTCATAGTCTATCTTCCCTTTCTTAATCATTTTTTTAGTCGTTCTTTGCTGGCTTTTAAAAGCTTCCCAATCTTCTGTCCTCCCACTAGTTTTGGCCACTTTGTATGCCCTTGTTTTTAATTGGATACCATCCTTTATTTCTTTAGTTAGCCACAGATGGCTATCTTTTCTTTTACACCCTTTCCTCCTCACTGGAATATATTTTTCTTGAGAGTTATGAAATATCTCCTTAAATGTATGCCACTCATCATCATCACAGGCAGTCCCTTGGAATCGAGGAAGACTTGCTTCTACTTTTAGCATGAGTTCTTAGGTGGCTGTACAGTGCAATACGAGAACCACAGTCTCTGTCACAGGTGGGACAGATAGTCATTGAGGGAAAGGGTGGGCAGGGAACCTGGTTTGCTGCACGCTCCTTCCGCTGCCTGCGCTTGATTTCTGCATGCAGTCGGCGACGATACTCGAGGAGCTCAACGCCTTCCCGGATGCACTTCCTCCACTTAGCGCGGTCTATGGCCAGGGACTCCCAGGTGTCAGTGGGGATGTCTCACTTTATCAGGGAGGCTTTGAGGGTGTCCTTGTAACGTTTCCTCTGCCCGCCTTTGGCTCGTTTGCCGTGGACGAGTTCTGAGTAGAGCGTTTGCTTTGGGAGTCTCGTGTCTGGCATGCAAACTATGTGGCTTGCCCAGCGGAGCTGATCAAGTGTGGTCAGTGCTTCAATGCTGAGGATCTTGGCCTGGATAAGGACGCTAAGGTTTGTTCGTCTGTCCTCCCAGGGGATTTGTAGGATATTGCGGAGACATCGCTGGTGGTATTTCTCCAGGGACTTGAGGAGTCTACTGTACATGGTCCATGTCTCTGAGCCATACAGGAGGGCGGGTATTACTACGCCTCTGTAGACCATGAGCTTGGTGACAGTTTTGAGGACCTGGTCTTCAAATACTCTGCCTCAGGCAGCCAAAGGCTGCACTGGCGCACTGGAGGCGGTGTTGGATCTCGTCATCAATGCCTGCTCTTGTTGATAGGAGGCTCCCGAGATAGGGGAAGTGATCCACATTGTCCAGGGCCACGCCATGGATCTTGATGTCTGGGGGGCAGCGCTGTGCGGCAAGGACAGGCTGGTGGAGGACCTTTGTTTTACTGATATTTAGCGTAAGGCATATGCTTTCATACGCCTCGGTAGATACGTCCACTATGTCCTGGAGTTCAGCCTCTGTGCACAGACGCAGGCGTCGTCCGCGTACTACAGCTCAACGACAGAGGCTGGAGTGTCTTGGACCTGGCCTGGAGATGGCGAAGGTTGAACAGCTTCCCACTGGTTCTGTAGTTTAGTTCCACTCCAGCGGGGAGCTTATTAACTGTGAGGTGGAGCATGGCAGCGAGGAAGATTGAGAAGAGGATTGGGGCGATGACGCAGCCCTGCTTGAACCCGGTCCGGACGTGAACTGGGTCTGTGATGGATCCGTTGGTAAGGATCACGGCTTGCATGTCGTTGTGGAGCAGGTGGAGGATGGTGACGTACTTCTGGGGGCATCCGAAACGGAGGAGGACACTCCATAGGCCGCCCTCCTCGGCAACTTCAACACCAGGGTCGACAAGAACACAAGACCTCTAGGGAGGTGTGACTGGCAGAGAGGGGGTAGGGAAAGCCAACTCCAGCGGTACCCTACTCCTGACGAAATGTCTTGAGCATGAACTTGTCATCACCAATACCTTGTTCCGCCAAAGGGACAAATACAAGGCATCGTGGCAACACCCTCGCTCCAAACACTGGCACCTGCTCAACTATGTCATCATCCGAGCCAGGGATTGAAAGGATGTGCACATCACCCATGCCATGACAGGAGCTGACAACTGCTGGACGGACCACTGCCTAATCTGATCCATCATTGACATCAACATAGTCCCAAAGCGAAGGGGGCAGCAGAAGCAGTGTCGCAAAAAAGTCAATGCAGGGGCACTTAAGGACCCAGCTAACAGCCCTTTACAGTCAGCGCCTCACAGCTAACCTGGCGTACCTTGATGACCCCGAGACGCAGAATGTCCACAGCGCTTAGTCTGCTCTCCAGGCCTCCATAACCAGTGTCTGCAAAGAGATGCTCTGACATGGATTGAGAACTGGTTGTCAGACAGGAAGCAAAGAGTAGGAGTAAATGGGTACTTTTCAGAATGGCAGGCGGTGACTAGTGGGGTACCGCAAGGTTCTGTGCTGGGGCCCCAGCTGTTTACACTGTACATTAATGATTTAGACGAGAGGATTAAATGTAGTATCTCCAAATTTGCGGATGACACTAAGTTAGGTGGCAGTGTGAGCTGAGAAGAGGACGCTATGAGGCTGCAGAGCGACTTGGATAGGTTAGGTGAGTGGGCAAATGCATGGCAGATGAAGTATAATGTGGATAAATGTGAGGTTATCCACTTTGGTGGTAAAAACAGAGAGACAGACTATTATCTGAATGGTGACAGATTAGGAAAAGGGGAGATGCAACGAGACCTGGTTGTCATGGTACATCAGTCATTGAAGGTTGGCATGCAGGTACAGCAGGCGGTTAAGAAAGCAAATGGCATGTTGATCTTCATAGCGAGGGGATTTGAGTACAGGGGCAGGGAGGTTTTGCTACAATTGTACAGGGCATTGGTGAGGCCACACCTGGAGTATTGTGTACAGTTTTGGTCTCCTAACCTGAGGAAGGACATTCTTGCTATTGAGGGAGTGCAGCGAAGGTTCACCAGACTGATTCCCGGGATGGCAGGACTGACCTATCAAGAAAGACTGGATCAACTGGGCTTGTATTCACTGGAGTTCAGAAGAATGAGAGGGGACCTCATAGAAATGTTTAAAATTCTGACGGGTTTGGACAGGTTGGATGCAGGAAGAATGTTCCCAATGTTGGGGAAGTCCAGAACCAGGGGTCACAGTCTAAGGATAAGGGGTAAGCCATTTAGGACCGAGATAAGGAGAAACTTCTTCACCCAGAGAGTGGTGAACCTGTGGAATTCTCTACCACGGGAAGTAGTTGAGGCCAATTCACTAAATATATTCAAAAGGGAGTTAGATGAAGTCCTTACTACTCGGGGGATCAAGGGGTATGGCGTGAAAGCAGGAAGTGGGTACTGAAGTTTCATGTTCAGCCATGAACTCGTTGAATGGCGGTGCAGGCTAGAAGGGCTGAATGGCCTGCTCCTGCACCTATTTTCTATGTTTCTATTTTCTATGTTTACTATACATAGCCATGCGTTAAAATAAGTTCTGTCTTTGCTCCAGTCCTTGGCTGCTGGGATGCATATTTCGGCAGTCAAATTAAACAAAACTAGTTCATGTAGTTGTCTTTCCTGCATGTGCTATATCTCTCGTAGTCCATCTGTATTATCCAGTGCCTGCGTGGGCCTCAAGGTTCCCAGTATCCTGAGTCTCCAGAGTCGAAGTAACCGCTGCGGTCCCATCTCGGTGAGTGTTTTATCTGCAAATTTTAAACAGATAGCCTGGTCGTCACCAGGTGTTAGGTTCTGGTCTACTCATCTTTTATCCATGCATGTTGCGGTCACTCTGTGAAATCGGAGGTTCGGTTGGGTTTGTAGACTACACTTACCCACCATAGGGTACATTGGCTCTATTGCCATAGGTGATGGTGCTGTGGCTGAGCACTGCACTATCCGTCTGGCCCCGTTTAAAAAAAATCTCTTCCAGCTTATTTATCTTAACTTTTAACTCTTGAATTTGTTTTGTTTGAGTATATTTCTTTTATTTGTATCATTACAAAGTATTATTACATAGGCTAGTTCTGTTTTTATTTTTATTCTGACTATCGCACCATTTCCTCTGTTAGGTGAGTCTTTTTTATTCTATGAAGAAATCCAAATTAATAATGTCCAGTATAAAACAGCTATCAGTGGAAAGGGTTAACTCCTTTACAGGTTTGTAAGAAAGCCTGATGTCATTACGTGACTTCACGTAATCATCCGAAAAATTCTTTTTTTTTAAGTCTTTGTGCCTTCAAAACTTGCTTAGAAATTAGGAATCCGTTAAAACAGCAGAAATCATTAGTAAAGCCGTCATAATAAAAGTCTTCTCATCAGGAAAGACGGCATTTTAGAGTAAACTCCAATGTTTTCTTAACTTCTAATCGCCAAAGATTTTCTTTTTTGATTTAAAACGAGACCACACATTTTTAATAGCTATTTTGTTTACTGAAATCCAATTTTCACATACGCTGTGTACATTCTAACATTTCGTTTTATTTTACGATCCCGTTCGCTGGGCAAATCTTGTGTTTTATTTCTCTCTCAGCACAAAATCTAAACATCCGTGCCAGTTCCATTTTCTATAAGAATTTTAAAATTTAGTAAGATTCTCTAATTCCCAGTTCTTTCTGTGCTGAGTTCGCATAGCTTAGATCTTTTCTCCTCATTATTTTCAAAACCCTCCTGCTTGTTTAGATTGTTCGGGACTTTTCTTGATAAACAATGTCCATTTTGGAAATCTTTCAAACTGCAGTGAAACTTTCTCGTAATTTAAAATCATTATCAATGGAGAGTGTCTTTTACTACTTCAAATTATTTTTTTTTTCATTTAAATCAATATCTTTTTCACAGCCGATATCAACTAGTATTTAGTAAGTTATGTCTTTCTCCATCGCAAACACCCCTTTTTTTTAGCGCCTAATTAGTGCGTTACGTCTTTTTTCCAGATTACCTTTCTTCAAATTAGGTTTTGTATTTTACACGGAGGGCTCGTGCCTCTGTAAATTTGTTAGTTCGGCTCTTAATTCGCAAGCTTTCGGCAGTCGTCGTTGAGATCCCACTTCTGACACCAAATGTTAATCTGTATTCTTTTTCCCTCAATCTGTTTCAGCGAATACACTGACGCGAACACCTTCTTGCCTTTTCTGTAAAAGACCTTTATTGAAGATTCTCCGGCTGGGACTTGTCAAGACAAAGGAACACTCTCAATCAGAGCCTGTTTACCTTCCTCTGGACAAGCCCCTTTACAGCGCGAAATAACAACAGTTATACATTTTCAAAAACAGAACACATTTGATTAGCACTTGGTCTGTCCAATCCCTTTCTGCCTCCCCCCCCCCCCCCCCCCCCCCGAGTACGTCCAATGGCAGGCACGAAAGTTTCCCAATTAGGGCTGGTGTCAGAGTCAGGTTAGTTATAGCTTCGCTATACTGTCTTCCCTTATCAGTAAAGAACCCAATTAGTTTCCCTTCCTCCTTATCAGTAAAAGCCATTACTTTTCCCCCTCCTATCTAGGATTGCTTTCTTTCTTTGTGCCGCCTTGCGTCTTTCTCATGACCCGTGTTTAACCTCAACCTCAACTCTTGGTAACCCCTTTTTTTTTCTGTCGATTCTGCAGTTGTCTGCATCTTGACATTTCTTTAGCTATTTTCCCATGATTCCCTATCTCCATCCCTCTGCCACATTTACAATCCTTCTGTATGCATTCTCAACTGTAAATAAGGAATAATTAAATAACTATAATGGACAATAAATATGGAGTCATTAATTTTGTGTGAGTGAATTGTAAATATGGATTTAATGGTATCTAAAACTAGAGAAATACTGAACCATATATTTTAGTATTTGCAAAAGAAATTATGTTAGAAGTGCCAGATTTGCTTCAAAGGTGAATGTAGACTGAAAAGTTTTAAAACCAAAGACAGGACATATTGCATAGGTTGTTTGAAGTTCATGGTAGATAAGGCTCCTGGCTCTGACAATTTCATCCCAAGGTTCTGAAGAGATTGACTCAAATTGGTGAGAGGCGGGAGCAGCGTCGGAGCGGCCTATAAAAGGCCCAGCGGGTGTTCCACAGGCAGCGGCAGTTGGTGAGAGGTGGGAGCGGCGTCGGAGCGGCCTATAAAAGGCCCAGCGGGTGTTCCATAGGCAGCGGCAGTTGGTGAAAGGCGGGAGCGGCGTCGGAGCGGCCTATAAAAGGCCCAGCAGGTGTTCCACAGGCAGCGGCAGTTGGTGAGAGGCGGGAGCGGCGTCGGAGCGGCCTATAAAAGGCCCAGCAGGTGTTCCACAGGCAGCGGCAGTTGGTGAGAGGCGGGAGCAGCGTCGGAGCGGCCTATAAAAGGCCCAGCGGGTGTTCCACAGGCAGCGGCAGTTGGTGAGAGGCGGGAGCAGCGTCGGAGCGGCCTATAAAAGGCCCAGCGGGTGTTCCACAGGCAGCGGCAGTTGGTGAGAGGCGGGAGCAGCGTCGGAGCGGCCTATAAAAGGCCCAGCGGGTGTTCCACAGGCGGCGGCAGTTGGTAAGAAACGAGAGCAGCGTCGGAACGGCCTATAATAAGCCCAGCAGGTGTTCCACAGACAGCGGCAGTTGGTGAAAAGCGAGAGCAGCGGCGGAGCGGCCTATAAAAGGCCCAGCGGGTGTTCCACAGGCGGCGGCAGTTGGTGAGAGGCGGGAGCAGCGTCGGAGCGGCCTATAAAAGGCCCAGCAGGTGTTCCACAGGCAGCGGCAGTTGGTGAGAGGCGGGAGCAGCGTCGGAGCGGCCTATAAAAGGCCCAGCAGGTGTTCCACAGACAGCGGCAGTTGGTGAGAGGCGGGAGCAGCGTCGGAGCGGCCTATAAAAGGCCCAGCAGGTGTTCCACAGGCAGCGGCAGTTGGTGAGAGGCGGGAGCAGCGTCGGAGCGGCCTATAAAAGGCATACTTGTGCAGCTACAGCGGGGAGAGAAGGCAAAAAAGAAGTAGAAAGGAATCAAAAGGTGACATCATAGCCAAGGGTGTAAGTGATTGGTGAGTAGCTTTTCTTTTTATTTTTTATATCAGTAAGTAAACTGTAACATTCTTGTTACCAATTTAAGGGTATCTAAGGGTTAAGGCATGGCAGGAGAGCTTGGTCACGTGTTATGCTCCTCCTGTACCATGTGGGAACTCAGGGACACTTCCGGTGTCCCTGACGACTACGTGTGTGAGAAGTGTATCCGCCTCCATCTCCTGACAGACCGCGTTGTGGAATTGGAGCTGAGGGTGGATTCACTCTGGAGCATCCACGATGCTGAGAATGACATAAGTGGCACGTGTAGTGAGTTGGTCTTACCGCATGCGAAGGATCACAGCCAGCTAGGGAATGGAAGACCAGCAGGAAGAGTGGTACAAAGAAGGTAGTGCAGGGGTTCCATCTGGTCATCCCCCTACAAAACAGATACACTGCTTTGAGTGCTGTTGAGGGAGATGACTCATCAGGGGAGAGCAGCAGCAGCCAAGTTCATGGCACCGTGGCTGGCTCTGTTGCACAGGAGGGCAGGAAAAAGAGTGGGAGAGCGATAGTGATAGGGGATTCAATAATAAGGGGAATAGATAGGCGTTTCTGCGGCCGCAACCGAGACTCCAGGATGGTATGTTGCCTCCCTGGTGCAAGGGTCAAGGATGTCTCCGAGCGAGTGCAGGACATTCTAAAAAGGGAGGGAGAACAGCCAGTTGTCGTGGTGTACATTGGTACCAACGACATAGGTAAAAAAAAGGGATGAGGTCCTACGAGACGAATTTAAGGAGCTAGGAGTTAAATTAAAAAGTAGGACCTCAAAAGTAGTAATCTCGGGATTGCTACCAGTGCCACGTGCTTGTCAGAGTAGGAATCGCAGGATAGCACAGATGAATACGTGGCTTGAGCAGTGGTACAGCAGGGAGGGATTCAAATTCGTGGGGCATTGAAACAGGTTATGAGGGAGGTGGAACCAGTACAAACTGGATGGTCTGCACTTGGGCAGGACCGGAACCAATGTCCTAGGGGGAGTGCTTGCTAGTGCTGTTGGGGAGGAGTTAAACTAATATGGCAGGGGGATGGGAACCAATACAGGGAGACAGAGGGAAACAAAAAGGAGACAAAAACAAAAGACAGAAAAGAGATGAGTAAAAGTGGAGGGCAGAGAAACCAAAGGCAAGAAACAAAAAGGGCCACTGAATATAAAAGGGCTGCAGGAGGGGTCAAAACTAAAAATCATGGTTTAAAAACTAGGATGAAAACTCTCTACCTAAATGTACGCAGCATTCGAAATAAAGTAAATGAGTTGACGGCACAAATCATTACAAATGGGTATGATTTGGTGGCCATTACAGAAACATGGTTGCAGGGTGGCCAAGACTGGGAATTAAACATACAGGGGTATCTGACGATTCAGAAAGATAGGCAAGAAGAGAAAGGAGGTGGAGTAGTTCTGTTAATAAAAGATGATATCAGGGCAGTTGTGAGGGATGATATTGGCTCCAATGAACAAAATGTTGAATCATTGTGGGTGGAGATTAGAGATAGTAAGGGGAAAAAGTCACTGGTGGGCGTAGTTTATAGGCCCCCAAATAATAACTTCACGGTGAGGCGGGCAATAATCAAGGGAATAATGGAGGCATGTGAAAAAGGAATGGCAGTAGTCATGGGGGATTTTAACCAACATATCGATTGGTCAAATCAAATCGCACGGGGTAGCCTGGAGGAGGAATTCATAGAATGCATATGGGATTGTTTCTTAGAACAGTATGTAACAGAACCTACAAGGGAGCAAACCATCTTAGATCTGGTCCTGTGTAATGAGACAGGAATAATAAACAATCTCCTAGTAAAAGATCCTCTCGGAATGAGTGATCACAATATGGTTGAATTTGTAATAGAGATTGAGGATGAGGAAGTTGTGTCAGAAACGAGCGTACTATGCTTAAACAAAGGGGACTACAGTGGGATGAGGGCAGAGTTGGCTAAAGTAGACTGGAAACAAGGACTAAACGGTGGCACAATTGAGGAACAGTGGAGGACTTTTAAGGAGCTCTTTCATAGTGCGCAACAAAAATATATTCCAGTGAAAAAGAAGGGTGGGAAGAGAAGGGATAACCAGCCGTGGATAACCAAGGAAATAAAGGAGAGTATCAAATCAAAGACCAATGCGTATAAGGTGGCCAAGATTAGTGGGAAACTAGAGGATTGGGAAAATTTTAAGCAACAGCAAAGAATGACTAAAAAAGCAATAAAGAAAGGGAAGATAGATTACGAAGGTAAACTTGCGCAAAACATAAAAACAGATCGTAAAAGCTTTTGCAGATATATAAAATGGAAAAGAGTGACTAAAGTAAATGTTGGTCCCTTAGAAGATGAAAAGGGGGATTTAATAATGGGAAATGTGGAAATGGCTGAGACCTTAAACAATTATTTTGCTTCAGTCTTCACAGTGGAAAACACAAAAACCATGCCAAAATTTGCAGGCCACAGGAATGTGGGAAGGGAGGACCTTGAGACAATCACTATCACTAGGGGGGTAGTGCTGGACAGGCTAATGGGACTGAAGGTAGACAAGTCTCCTGGTCCTGATGAAATGCATCCCAGGGTATTAAAAGAGATGGCGGAAGATATAGCAGATGCACTCGTTATAATTTACCAAAATTCTCTGGACTCTGGGGAGGTACCAGCGGATTGGAAAGCAGCTAATGTAACGCCTGTGTTTAAAAAAGAGGGCAGGCAAAAGGCAGGTAACTATAGGCCAGTTAGTTTAACATCTGTAGTGGGGAAAATGCTTGAAACTATCATTAAGGAAGAAATAGCGGGACATCTAGATAGGAATAGTGCAATCAAGCAGACGCAGCATGGATTCATGAAGGGGAAATCATGTTTAACTAACTTACTGGAATTCTTTGAGGATATAACGAGCATGGTGGATAGAGGTGTACCGATGGATGTGGTGTATTTAGATTTCCAAAAGGCATTCGATAAGGTGCCACACAAAAGGTTACTGCAGAAGATAGAGGTACTCGGGGTCAGTGGAAATGCATTAGCATGGATAGAGAATTGGCTGGCTAACAGAAAGCAGAGAGTCGGGATAAATGGGTCCTTTTCCGGTTGGAAATCAATGGTTAGTGGTGTGCCACAGGGATCAGTGCTGGGACCACAACTGTTGACAATATACAGAGATGATCTAGAAGAGGGGACAGAGTGTAGTGCAACAAAATTTGCAGATGACACAAAGATTAGTGGGAAAGCGGGTTGTGTAGAGGACTCAGAGAGGCTGCAAGGAGATTTGGATAGGTTAAGCGAATGGGCTAAGGTTTGGCAGATGGAATACAATGTCGGAAAGTGTGAGGTCATCCACCTTGGGGGAAAAAAAACAGTAAAAGGGAATATTATTTGAATGGGGAGAAATTACAACATGCTGTGGTGCAGAGGGACCTGGGGATCCTTGTGCATGAATTCCAAAAGGTTAGTTTGCAGATGCAGCAGGTAATCAGGAAGGCGAATGGAATGTTGGCCTTCATTGCGAGAGGGATGGAGTACAAAAGCAGGGAGGTCTTGCTGCAACTGTATCGGGTATTGGTGAGGCCGCACCTGGAGTACTGCGTGCAGTTTTGGTCACCTTACTTCAGGAAGGATATACTAGCTTTGGAAGTGGTACAGAGACGATTCACTAAGCTGATTCCAGAAATGAGGGGGTTACCTTATGATGATAGATTGAGTAGACTGGGTCTTTACTCGTTGGAGTTCAGAAGGATGAGGGGCGATCTTATAGAAACATTTAAAATCATGAAAGGGATAGACAAGATAGAGGCAGAGAGGTTGTTTCCACTGGTAGGGGAGACTAGAACTAGGGGGCACAGCCTCAAAATACGGAGGAGCCAATTTAAAACCGAGTTGAGAAATAATTTCTTCTCCCAGAGGGTTGTGAATCTGTGGAATTCTCCGCCCAAGGAAGCAGTTGAGGCTAGCTCATTGAATGTTTTCAAGTCAAAGATAGATAGATTTTTAACCAATAAGGGAATTAAGGGTTACGGGGAGAGGGCGGGTAAGTGGAGCTGAGTCCACGACCAGATCAGCCATGATCTTATTGAATGGCGGAGCGGGCTCGATGGCCTACTCCTGTTCCTAATTCTTATGTTCTTATGTAAATGATTGAGAGTCCTCTTGTGGACTCGGGCCAAATCCCAAAGGATCGAAAATGTAACTCCCATCTTCAAAAAAAGGCAAGGGATAAACCATCATCTGTAAACTTTACTTCCACTGTTGGGAAAGAGTTTGAAAGTACTATGCAGATAATATAAGGGGCATGAGGTATTCCAACAGAATCAACATGGTTTTTGGAGTGGATGGTCATATCTGTCTAATTTATCGGATTTCTTTTCAGGAGATGACAGACCTAGTAGATAGGGGAGAGACAGTGTATGTTATCCACATGGATTTCAGGAAGGTATTTGACAGTGTCCCACATAATAAGCTACTGCATAAGTTTCAAGCTCTTGGGATAGGTGGGAATGCAATTATATGTTTGGTTGATAGACAAGACTATCAGTGCACGGACAGGTATCTGGTAAGCAGCCAGTTACCAGTAGAGTACTACAAGCTTCAGTGTTAGGGCCGCTGTTTATAATTTGAATAAATCATTTTGAGGAAGAAATTGTGTCCAAAGCTTCCAAATTTGAAGAAGATATCAAATTGGGAACAGTAGCAAATTATGAATATCAATATGCATAAATTCACAAGGATCTTGACAAACAATCGGTGGACAGAAAATGGCAGGTGGATTTTTCTACAGGTAAATTTGAGGTAATGAAAGATAGTTTATGTAGATCATGTGCGAAGTGGGATTGTGCTTGAGGTATCAGAACAGAAGAGATCTTGAGGTTTTAGTGGACAGGCCATTAAACCATCAGCGCAATGGTCTCAGGCTGTCAAACTGACTGTTGGGATGCATAGCAACTGATATAACATAGCTATCCAGAAAGGATATTTTAAATTGTATTAGGCACTGGTGAGACCACATCTGGAGTACCGTGTGCAGTTTTGGTCTCCCTATTTCAAAAGCAATATTTAGTTACTGGAGGGGGTAAAGAGAAGGGCTACACAATTGATCCTAGAATTTAAGGGAATAACATATGAAGGAAGTGACTATCTTGGTCTTTTCTCTCTAGAGGAGAGAAGGCTAAAAGGGGATAAAATAGTAGTGTTTAAAATTATGAAAGGTTTCGACAAATTGGGCCCCAAGTAGGATTTTCTGTCATGTACTTAAAGGGACCATATTTACAAATTAAGGACAATAATAAAATGGAAATGCAGGAGCAACTTTTAAAAAGAGAGAGAAAAATGTGCAAAAAGACAGGGATAACTTTAAACCCCTGCCTGTGGGTGGGAACGGGGAGTGAGCGCTCTAAAAATTGGGAGAGTGAAATCACTTTCGTTTTTGCTGATTTCTCGCCCACTGGCAATTTTTCCAGTGCACACTTCAAAGTCAGCAGAGGCTCCAGCTACAGGCAGATGGGTGCTTATGAATTGCAGGCAAATTGGGGTCCTGTGGTGTAATTAGGACTCCCAACACTATTTTGATGCTGAAACGCAGAGGTCCTTCCCTTTGATGAGCTCACTAAAACCTGGTGAGATTGGTGACAGATTCAGCAGGCTGCAGGATTTAAACCGGTAAGCACCTACAGCCACTTGGATCAGTGACATCCATGTGCTGGTGAGGTTGCTGCAATTGGAGTTAGATTTATTGCTATTTTCTGATAGTCTGTTTAGTTTACTGACCTTGAAGAAGCTGCCGAAGTTTATAATGAGTGCTGCTCTTGCTGCCTTCCACTGGGTGCAGGAAGAGGAGGAGGAAGAAGAGCAGCAGCAACAACAGCTGCAGCAGATATATCAGCATGCAGCAGCTCAGAGAGTACACTCGGAAATGAGGTGGCCTGGTAGCAGAGGCTTTATACTCCCAACATAGTATACAAGCCATCGGTCATCTTTTTCGACATGTCTGAGGATCAGTGCATGAGGAGACTGCGATTAGCAAGGCAGATTGTTGCTGACTTGTGCAAACTTATGGATGGGCAATAAATGCTGGCCATGAATGAGTAAAAATAAAACTCCATGCAATAAGGCTTGCTATGCCAGGATGCCATGTCATGCCAGTGGCCGTGAAGATGACCACCGCCATAAATTTCTTTAGATCAGCGTCATCTGATGATCAGCTGGCCAATGGCGATCTGAAGCACAGGGAGAAGAGGCAGCACCAGGCCTTGCAGTGAGAGATGCAAAGGACAAATAACTGCAGCAGTTCACCTGAATTTCTCCGTTTCATAGAATCCAAACCCAACTGCTTTAGCAGAACTGGAAAGTTCAGTCTGCAGTACCTTAATCCTGCATTCTCTAACATTTAAATCATTCTGTCATTGTTCACATTACTGACTTAGTTAATTTTGAATAAATACAAAGTCATAGCTGTACCTTTACAAAAGGGTCCTGAAATTGCACTGTGGGATAATAATATACATATACTTAACATGTTTAACTGAATTTGCTCTCTACTATTTTAGCAGAGGCATTGTCCCATTTAATGGCACTGTTAAAATAGAGAGGATTTCCAGATGATGCATTAAGTATTCAAATGCTGTTAACTCAGAGTAATTCAAGGCATAGATTAGATGGTGGCAAAAACAGGACTTTAGTTGCCAGCAAAAGTGCACAATAATAAAAAAAAAACAGTGAAGGGACACATCCTTCTGCATTTCAACAATTGATGCACAGATTGCATGCTGGAGAATTCTGCAATCTGCACATGCGATTAAAAGTTCTCTATAGCTATTTTGAGGTTAAAAAAAATCCAGTCAAAGCACAGGCCTTTGAGACAGGTTTCAGTGAAGATATTAAAAGAGACAAAAGATAATTCAATGTGTAAATGTGATCCTGTTGTTGTGAAATATGTATTGCTTTTATTATTTTGGGCACTGGAATTTATATTTAGCATATTGAGTGGTTTATGGTGGGGAAAAAATGAATACAGTGCCACCTATTGGCAGATCCTCTAATTACATAGTGATCATTAATAGTTGACATAACAAAATGGGATGAGAAATGTGGATAAAAAAGTTTACAATAAGAAAAGTAGACACGTTTCATGGCCTGTTTTATGTTGCAATTTCTATGTAATTCTGTGGAAATGACCCTGAGCTTTATGTATTATATGTGTATCCAAACCGACTTCTTAGACCCCTCTTTCCTGCCCCCCCCCCTCCACCCTCACCTCCAACAAACAAATGTGAGGAGCTCATGAACTTCTTTGTCAGTAAGATTGAGACCATCAATTCAGCTGCCTCTGCCGCTTCCCTCCCTGCCTGCCCTGAACTTGCATCTTTCTTTAATTTCTCCCCTATCACCCCTTATGCCTTCTCCGAACTCATCTTGTCCATTAAACCCACCTCCTATTCCTTCGACTCTAGTCCCACCAAACTGCTGACCAGCTAACTTCCCTTCCTGGTCCCCATGTTAGCTGATATTAATGGTTCCCTCTCCTCAGGTACTGTCCCCTCCCCTTGAAATCTGCCATCATCAACCCCCTCCTTAAAAAAAACACACCCTTCACCCCCTCCTCGCAAATTACCACCCCGTCGCCAACATCCCTTTCCTCTCAAATCCTTGAACGTGTTGTCGTATCCCAAATCTGTGTCTATCTTCCCCACAACACCATGTTTAAACACCTTCAATCAGGTTTCCATCCCTGCCACAGTACTGAAACATTCCTAATCAAAGTCACAAATTACATCCTATGTGATTGTCACAATGGTAAACTTATCCCTCTTCTTCCTTCTCGACCTGTCTGCAGCCTTTGACACAGTTGACCCCACCATCCTCCTCCAATGCTTCTCCCCCGTTGTCCAGCTACCCTTGCCTGGTTCCGCCAGAGGATCACATGCTTCTCTTCCCGCTCCCCTCTGTTACCCCCATCTATCTATCCTTGGCCGCCTCCTATTTCTCATTTACATGCTGTCCCTCGGCGACATCATCCGAAATTATATTGTCAAGTTCCATGTATAAGAACATAAGAATTAGGAGCAGGAGTAAGCCATAGAGCCCTTCAAGCCTACTCCACCATTCAACCTCAACTTCACTTTCCCGCCTGCTCCCTATATCCCTAGAGACAAAAAATCTATCTACCTCATCCTTGAATATGCTCAATAACTGCGAATCCACCGCACTTTTGGTCGAAAATTCCAAAGATTCACAGCCCTCTGAGTGAAGAAATTCCTCCTTAAATGGTCGGCCCCTTATCCTGAGACTATGCCCCCTAGTTCTAGACTCTCAGGCCAGGGGAAACAACCTCTCAGCATTCACCCTGACAATCCCCTCAAAATCTTGTATGTTTCTATGAGATCACCTCTCCTTCTAAACTCCAGAGAGTATAGGACAATGCTCTCATCCCACGGGTCAATCTAGTGAACCTTCGTTGTATCCATCTTTAAAGCATGTACGTCCTTTCTCAGATAAGGAAACCAAAACTGTGCACAGTACTCCAGGTGTGGTCTCACCAAAGGCCTGTACAATTGTAGTAAGATTTCCTTAGTCTTGCACTCCAACCCCCTTGCAATATAGGCCAACATGGCATTTGCCTTCCTAATTGTTTGCTGTATCCCAATGCGAACTTTGTGTTTTCTGTACGAGGACACCCAAATCTCTCGGCACCCAACTTTTACCTCACCAACACTTCTCTTGATCCCGCCACTGCCTCTGATTTGTCACGCTGGATGAGCAGAAATTTCCTCCAGTTAACCGCCACAAACTCGTATTTCCTAGGGACTCGATTCCTCTTCCTGGCCACTGACGTTAAACCAGACTGTTCTCAAGATGGCTTTTATTTGAACCCGAGTTGAGCTTCCGCCCCCCATATTGTCTCCGCCACCAAGACCGCCTACTTCCACCTCTGTAACATCTTCCACCTCCGTAACATCTTCCACCTCCGTAACATCTTCCACCATTGTAGAGCAGTTGGTCAGTAGGGCTGCAAGTTAAACCGACTACCACAAAACTTCACTTTCCTCGAAATTCAAGTGTGAATGCCTGCTGGAGCGTCAGAAACGAGATAACAAATCCTTATTGTCCTGGATCATTATGGGTGGCAGTTTAATTGGTTTCGCATTACCTTGCAGATGAGGTCATTAACATATCAATACTCTCTGTGTCCCAGCAACTTCAGAATGTGATTGGTAGAGGTTGAACTGTTACAAATGCTAAAGGAAAACACTGCAGATGCTGGAAATCTGAAATAAAAACAGAAAATGCTGGAAATACTCAGCAGGTCAGGCAGCACTTGTGAAGAGACAAACAGAGTTAACATTTCCAGTCAATGGTGTTTTGTCACATTTATGTATAAATTCACTTTAACTTAAAGCAGAACTTCAATATAAATCAGAAAATGCTGGGAATACTCAGCAGGTCAGACAGTATCTGTGGAGAGAGAATCAAATGTTTCAGGTCAATGGCCTTTCGTCAGAACTGGAAAAAATTAAAGATGTAACAGGTTTTTAAGCAAGTGTTTTAAGCAGATGACTGTTGATGATTCGGCCATCTTCATTTACACCTTATCTAGACTCATCTTTTGTTTCATAACTTGTTCCATTACCATCTCCTTTTGCCTCGCAGCATCATCCCATTTGTCTCTTAATCTCTTCTGCCTTCCACCCTATCACAGACCTTTCTTTTTGTTTTTCTGTCCCTACACTTGCTTAAAAACCTGTTACAACTTTTTCCAGTTCTGGATCATCGACCTGAAACGTGAACTCTGTTTCTCTCTCTGCAGATGCTGTCTGACTTGCTGAGTATTTCCAGCATTTTCTGTTTTTAATTCAGATTCCAGCATCCGCAGTATATAAATCATGTGAAGAAAAATGTTTGAAAATTCCATATTGCAGCACCGACTCTTTCCAATTCCTTACATCTTTATCTGATTAGATGTCTTATGTAAATTAATAAAACAGTGCAGTTTATTCTAGAGGCCCTGGTTTGATATGTTAATGGAAAAAGATAAAATTACAGAATGAAAATGCCAAAGCACTGATTTTAAAAAAAATCCAGAAAGCAATCTAAGAAAATTAAACTTGACATTCAGTCAATGTAAAACAACATTTCTGACTTGTTCTGACAGATCTATACAAATCTTCAAAGTAGACATTCGTAGATTTACATGTTCTTTGTTTTCATTTAAGATTGGATAATACAAGGAATCTTGGTCTCCAGATGGACTACTTTTTTCAACCTCAGAAAACCTGTCTCATTTGTGGAGATGAGGCATCAGGATGTCATTATGGAGCACTCACCTGTGGCAGTTGCAAAGTGTTCTTCAAGAGAGCAGCTGAAGGTACAGGCACCAAATTATTTATATCCTTATTTGAAAGTGGAAAATCAGATTATACAGATTGGTGTTCACTGAGTAGAATGGTTACTGCTGATTTGATGTCATTAAATTTCATAGCTCCGTAACTTCTTGATTTGTTGTCGCACAATTTTTATCTGAGTTAACTATTTATCACAGGTGATTTATGTCAAAAGTTTGCGTATATATGTAACTGAGATTGAAACTGTCCCTAACATCTTGTCCATTTTATTTTCTGTTACTCAAATGCAAATTATTGCACTATAACTTGAAGTCATTATTTCACAATTTAAAACCCATCTTATGGATTTCATCATGTATCAACAACATGGAAATCACAGGTTTTTGATACCTGCATTGATAGCAGCCGTTATTCTTTTGTATTAAGCAAAGCTGCCAGGGAACTTTATAATGGATATATCAATACTTTAATAAAAAAAAGACCCTACATGTGCACAATTACTGTCAATCGCACATTGTCTAATCCAAATTGTTGCACTGAAAAATAAATAGGAAGAAACAAAGGTTACATTTGGAATCTACAGAGGAACTCAGCAGGAACTCAACATACTGGAGTCAAAATGTCTGAATCTGCTTAATTGGTCTTGCCATAAACAAAACCAGAGTTCTGATCTCCAGCAGTTAACAGGGAGTGTCCTCAAGCCAAAATTAACTTAACGGCCCAGAAATCCTGGATTCCCGAGTGTGTACGGACCTGGGAAGGCATCGCAAAAGCCGGTTTTCAGCGCACAATGCACATGTGCTGAAATTCGACTTTTCCGATCTGTCAAGCTAGAGCTTGACAGATCCTCCGCATCTCCACATCCAGGACATTCGCTTGGGCAAGATTGCGGTATTTACCCATATCTTGCCCAGCAGATGTCCTGAAAACTCTTGCGCCTGATAAAAGCAGGCACATAGCCCACTTTTACAAGTAAGTAAAAATAAAAAATCAGACATTTTTTAATACATAACTTTAATTTAAATTAATGTTATACATGTAGTGTATTTTTTCTATTTTTTTAAAATTAATGTTTTGTGTGTTTGGAGGGAGGGTGCGGGGGATGGTTTCTCATTCAATTTACGGAGTTTCCATTATTATGAATGGGAACATACTTTACCTGGGTTGGCTGCCCAGAGCCATGTGACTGCAACTCCAACCCTGCGCACGTCCTGATATGCACGCGCTGTGAAGCACAGTCAGTGGAGGCCTCAGGACCGGGATCTCTTGTGGGTGCAGCAGCTTCAGGTAAGTGCGCTTCTTTTTCCTACAATTCAGTCGAACGCCCATGGGAAGGAGAAACCAGGTTTGCAGAGCCAACATCAGTTACACTTTGCAGCCTTAAAGCCACATTTTAGCAGAAGAATAATACATTGTATTCCCTATGATATAATATTTCTGACCTTCAAAAGCAGCGCATCATCTTACTATGAGAAACGTTACTCGACATTTAGTAGTACAGGTTGCACTTCCCTTATCCGGAACCCTCGGCTCCTGGCCTGTTCTGGATAAGGGATTTTTTTGGACGAGGCATGGTCATGTTAAATTGGATGGTGCAGGTACTGAGCAAGGGGAAATTGGGGCTGGGATGCGGCAGAGAGATCGTGGGGGAGTGGGTGGTGGATCGCGAGGTCAGGCTATTGATTACGGGAGTCGGCAGCGAGCAAGGACTTCAATTTGTTCATGTCGGAGTTCTGCGCATGTGTCACCCGGTGGCCGGGAATGGTTCTGGACGAGGGGTGGTTCCGGATAAGGGGATTCTGGATCAGGGAGGTTCAACCTGTATTTTGAAATATGATCATTGACGTTTACAGCACAGAAGGAGGCCATTTGGCCCCTCAGGTATGTGCTGGCTTTTTACAAGAGCACTCAAAACCCAACCCACTGCCCTGCTCCCTTCCCATGACCTTGCATCATCTTCTGCTTCAAAATATTTATCCACATTTTCTTTACAAATGGTCTCTTCCTGTGGCAACACATTCCATATTCCAGCAACCATCTATCTAATCAATCACTTCTTGAAAAAAAATGCTTAGCTTTGTTAAACACGACTTGTGTTCATCAAATCTGAGCTGGATATTCTCAATAAACCCACATAGTTCTAAATTTTATCTTGAATTATTTTGGATTCAAAGAGTTTGCCCACACTGATAAACTAACTGATCAATAGTTAGCTGCTTTATCCTTCCCTCCCTTCTGGAATACAGGTATTATACTGGCCTCCAGTGCTGATACAATTTGCATATTTAAGGAAGATTGAAAAATTGTGGTCAGATCCTTTCTCCTATCTGACTTAAATAACCTTGGGTGCCTGATGCCAGGGCTCAGTGACTTACCCGCTTTTGAGTTTGCTAATTTTTTCAGAACTAATTCTTTTTCTACAGTTCTCTCTCTCAATTGTTTCACATCCTCCTCCAATACACAGTCTCAATTCCACCATCACTTGTAAAAAAGGACATAATATTTATTGAAGCTTTCGACCATGCCTTCATTACTCAGAACAAGACTTTTGCACTTCAGCTTTGAGCAGTCCCACCCTCTCTAACTGATATTTCATTTCCAAAAAAAACTTTACTATCCTTTTTTATATTATCTGCTAGCATTTCTTCATATTTTCACCTCATGGGAATGAATCTATTTTGCACTCCCTGTTTCATATTTGAAGATTCCCTTCTGTTCCAATGTCCTGTTTGCCAATCTTCTGGTCCAGTTAATTTGAGCCAGATTCCTTCTTACTCAACAGGCCTGAGAGGCTGAATGGCCTACTCCTGTTCTTGTTTTTAATTCTGCCTTTTTCCAGTCCGATATCCTTATCTTTGAATCTTTATTGTCCTTTTCTAACTCTATAACCCAAATATGTTTTGGTTGCCATTATACAATTGTTCTCCTACTCACCAAATTATTTGCCTCACTTTATTTTCTAGAACGAAATCAAGCAAAGCTTCTTTTCCTGTAGAAATGGAAGCATTCTGAATGGATTGCCTGAAATAGTATCAAGGATTTAATCTTCCACTAATTTATCAGTTTTTAAATAATCTTACTGCCTTCTAAGCTCTTGAGATATTGTTTTGTTCTCATTTACATTATTATATTAATATATACGTCAGATCTCTGTGGTCTGCACAGAGTGGTCTTAAAGGGAGTGGACTTAAGTAGAGTGGTTTATTTGGGAATTTGGAAAGAGTGGGAATTTGGGAAAGAGGGGCAGATCGGAGCAGCAGCGGCAGCGAGCAGGCGGAGAGCCGATAACAACTCAACACGAGTGACATCAGAAACCAAAAGTGACATCGGCACGAGGGAAGGAGCTGATTGGTGAGTTGCCAGTGAGTGGGGTTTTTTTTGCCTTCGAGTGTTAAGTTTATTTTATAGTTTAGTTTATAGTCAGTTAACTAGAGGCATGGCAGGGCAGCTCAGTCCCGTGGAGTGTACATCCTGTGACATTTGGGAAATCCTGGACGCTTCGTTTGGTCTGGACGACCATGTGTGCAGGAGGTGTCTCCAGCTTCAGCAATTTGAGCTCCGTTTTTCGGAGCTTGAGCGGTGGCTAGAGTCACTGCGGTGCATCCGCGAGACAGAATTTTGTGGATAGCATGTCACGCCACAGCTAAAGAGTGTGCAGGCAGGGAGGAAGTGGGTGACCACCAGACAGAAGAGGAGGTCTAGGCAGGTAGGGCAAGAGTCCCCTGAGTGCATCTCGTCTCCAACTGGTATTCTATTCTGAGTACTAGTGAGGGCGATGGTGCCTCTGGGGAGTGCAGCCAGAGCTAAGTCCACGGCACCATGGGGGGGGAAGGAAGAAGAATGGAAGAGTAATACTTGTAGGGAATTCGATAGGGGAGCAGATAGGCGTTTCTGCAGCCACAGACATGACTCCAGGATGGTATGTTGCCTCCCTGGTGCCAGGGTTAAGGATTTCATCGAGCAGCTGCAAGACATTCTGGGGGAGGAGCGCGTGAACAGCCAGAGGTTGAAGTCCATATCGGTACCAATGTCATACGTAGAAAGAGGGATGAGGTCCAACAGGCAGAGCTTAGGGAGCTGGAGAGATATTTAAAAAGCAGGACTTCAAAGGTTACTGCCGGTGCCAAGTGCTAGTGAGTACAGAAATAGGAGGATAGAGAAGAAGAATGCGTGGCTGGACTGTATCTGGGAAAGGTGCGACCTGTACAAGCCGGCCGGGTTGCACCTCAACAGAGCCGGGACCAGTATCCTCGCGGGAGGGTTTGCTCGTGCTGTTGGGGAGGGTTTAAACTAGCTTGGTAGGTGGATGGGAACCGGGGAATAGATTCAGTGGGGAGAGAAGCAAAACTGGAATTGGGCAGTAGAAAATTAATTTGCAAGACAGAGGAAACAAGGGCTGGAAAATAGACAACGAGAGTTTGGCACCACTAAATGGTATATACTTCAATGCAAGGAGTATAGGGAATAAGGCAGATGAGCTGAGAGCACAGATAGACACTTGGGAGTACAATATTATAGTCATTACTGAGACATGGCTGAAAGAAGAACAGGTGTGGCAGCTCAACATTCCTGGTTACAGGGTTTTCAGATGGGATGGAGAGCGGGGTAAAAAAGGAGGGCGCAGTATTAATTAAGGTCATCAAACAAGGCCATATGGGTTGAATTGAAGAACAAAAAAGGGGTGATCACACTACTGGGAGTGCACTATAAATCCCCAAACAGTCAAAGGGAGATAGAAGAACAAATATGTGGGCAAATTGATGCGAAGTGCAAAAACTACAGTGGGGGATTTCAACTACCCTAATATTAACTGGGAAAAAAAGTAATGTGAATGGTGCAGAGGGTGCGGAATTCCTAAAATGCATTCAGGAGAACTTCTTTAGCCAGTATGTAACGAGCCCAATAAAAGCGGGGCGGTTCTGGACTTGGTTTTGGGGAATGAAGAGGGGCAGGTGGAATGGGTATCAGTGGGAGAGCATTTTGGTACTAGTGATCATAATTCAGTAAAATTTAGGGTAGTTATGGAAAAGGACAAAGTTGGACCAGGTAAAAAAGTTCTCAATTGGGGTAAAGCTAATTTTGCTGAGCTGAGATGGGATTTGGCCAATGTGGACTGAAAACGGCTACTTGATGGTAAATCAATATCGGAGCAGAGGGAAGCATTCAAGGAGGAGATCCTGAGAGTACAGAGCAAGTATATTCCCTTTTTAAAAAAAAAGGGTGGGGCTAACAAATCTGGAGTCACTATACCTCAACAACTTGCGTGATTTCCCATTGGAGAAATCCAAGATAGAGCTGCAAGGCTACGAGAGAGAGAGAGAGAGAGAGGTGAAATTAAATCAGGTGAGTAGAGCTTGCCTCTATTAGTAGTGGCAGGAGACAAGTCTGCCTTACTAGAAAGATATAAGAATGGCGACGACGATGGGATAATCGGGGGGGGGGGAAAAAGCTGCAATTTTTGTTGCTGGAGGATTCAGCCAACCAACAGAGAGACTTTGCGAGCTTCTCTGTTTTGATTAACAGCTACAAATCCAAGATAAATTACAAGCACACTTGTTTGAACGGCTAGAGTCCAGATGGCCGCGCCTATGGAAATAATAGGGCGTTTAGAGGAGTTTCAACGCGACCGTGAAAGTTTCGGAGCGTATGTGGAGCAGCTAAAAATGTTTTTCACCCCAAATAATATCATGATGAAAACCATAACCAAGTGGTGTTGGAACGACAAAGGGCTATTTTCTTAATTGAAGCAGGACCCGAGGTGTATGAAACCCTGAAAAATTTGCTTGTGCCTGTCAAACCAAAGGACTCATCTCTTGAGCACAGCACAACAGTCCTGAGCCCCTGGAAATTGCTGAAAGTTATCATTTCGGAATATGAGATCAGTTAACCGAAGAAAATATCTGAGTACATTGTAGCATTAAAAAAGCTACCTATTCACTGTAATTTCGGAAACTTTAAGGACCAAGCATTGCGTGGCCGCTTTGTTTGTGGGCTGAAAAATGATGTGATCAGAAGAAAGTTATTGACAACACCTAACTTGACTTTTGATTTAGCATGTCAGACAGCTATGTCAATGAACATGGCCGACCAATATTCCCGAGAATTTCATACTATTTCCAGTCGTCAGACAACCTAGGTGAATCGCCTGCAGGTTAAAAGTAAAAGGCAGTTGGGCCCCAAAGTCTCAGCAACTGGCAATGGTAACAGAGCATTGAAGTCCTGCTATCTGTGCCTGGGACAACACATTGTTCAAAGTTGTCCATATGTGAAGACAGAGTGTTTCATCTGCAGGAAAACTGGGCATCTTGCGAAGGCAAGCCGACTGAAAGGTAAACCAGCTTTCAAGGCTATAATTAGAAATCCCCAGAGACTACATAGCATGGAAGAAAAACAACAGGACGAGGAGGTTTTAGAGCTACACATCATCAGGAGCATGAGGTTAACTAACAGCGATGTTGCAGGAACCAAGATACCCATGGAAATCGGCACTAGTCCTTCCATGAGTGTAGTACCGGAGTTGCTATACCTCGACAAATTGCGTGACTTCCCATTGGAGAAATCCAAAATAAAGCTGCGAGGCTACTCTGAAGAGAACATTCCTGTGGTAGGTCGTATCACTGTACCGGTGAAATACAAGGATCAATTTCAGAGCTTGCCTCGATTAGTAGTGGCAGGAGACAAGCCTGCCTTACTAGAAAGATATAACAGCTACTGGATGGTAAATCAATATCAGAGCAGAGGGAGGCATTCAAGGAAGAGATCCTGAGGGTACAGAGCAAGTATGTTCCCTTTTTTAAAAAAAAAGGGTGGGGCTAACAAATCTAGAGACTCTTGGATGTCAAGGGACATACAGGGTAAGATTTAAAAAAAGGAAGCTTATGACAGAACACAGTACTGCAGAGACTCTAGAGGAGTATAAAATGTGCAGGGAGTGCAATTAAAATAGATACCAGGAAAGCAAAGAGAGAGCATGAAAGCATGCTGGCAAGTAAAATCAGGGAAAACACACTTGTTTTATAAATACATTAAGAACAAGGTAACTAGAGAAAGAGTGGAGCCTATTAGAGACCACAAAGGAAATCTATGTGTGGAGGCAGAAGATGTGAGTATGATTCTTAATGAATACTTTGCATCTGTTTTCACAAAAGAGAGGGACGATGCAGACTTTACAATGAACGAGGAGGAGTGTGAAATATTAGATGAGATAAACCTAGTAAGAGGAAGTATTAAGGGGCTTAGCAGGTTTGAAAGTGGATACATGCCCAGGCCCGGATGAAATGTATCCCAGGCTGTTAAGAGAAGCAAAAGAGGAAATAGCAGTGGCTCCGACCATCATTTTCCAGTCCTCTCTGGCTACAGGTGTGGTGCCAGAGGACTGGAGGACTGCTAATGTTTTACCTTTGTTTAAAAAGGGATAGAACAAGTAATTACAGGCCAGTCAGCCTAACCTCAGTGGTGGGAAAATTATTGGGAAAAATCCTGAAGGACAGGATAAATCTTCATTTGGAAAGACATGGATTAATCAAGGACAGTCAGCATGGATTTGTTAAGGGAAGGTCGTGTCTGCCTAACTCAATTGAATTTTTCGAGGAGGTAACTAGGAAGGCCGATGAGGGCAGTGCGTATGATGTAGTATATGGATTTTAGCAAAGCTTTTGATAAGGTCCCACATGGGAGACTGGTCATGAAAGTAAAAGCCCATGGGATCCAGGGCAAAGTGGCAAGTTGGATCCAAAATTGGCTCAGAGGCAGGAAGCAAAGGGGTAATGGTTGATGGGTGTTTGTAACTGGAAGGCCGTATCCAGTGGGGTTCTGCAAGGCTCAATGCTGGGTCCCTTGCCTTTTGTGGTATATATCAATGACTTGGACTTAAATGTAGGGAGTATGATTAAGAAGTTTGCAGATGACACTAAAATAGGCTGTGTGGTTGAAAGCTGCGGATTGCAGGACGATATCAATGTACTGGTCAGGTGGGTGGAACAGTGGCAAATAGAATTCAATCCGGATAAGTGTGAGGTAATGCATTTGGGGAGGTCTAACAAGGCAAGGGAATACACATTAAATGGTACGACACTGAAACATGTAGAGGAACAAAGGGATCTTGGAGTGCATGTCCACAGATCCCTGAAGGTACCAAGCCAGGTAGATAAGGTGGTTAAGGCATATGGAATACTTGCCTTTATTAGTCGAGGCATGAAATACAAGAGCAAGGAGGTTATGCTTGAACTGTATAAAACACTGGTTAGGCTGCAGCTGGAGAACCTATGTGCAGTTCTGGTCAGCACATTACAGGAAAGATGTGATTGCACTGGAAAGGGTGCAGAGGAGATTTACAAGAATGTTTCCTGGACTGGCGAATTTTGGCTGAGGAAAGATTGGAGATGCTGGGTCTGTTTTCGTTGGAACAGAGGAGGTTGAGGGGAGACCTGATTGAGGTGTATAAAATTATGAGGGGCCTGGATAGAGTGGATAGGAAACATCTATTTTTCTTGGCAGAGGGGTCAACAACGAGGGCAACATAGATTTAAAGTAATTGGGAGAGGTTTAGAGGAGATATGAGGGGAAATTTCTTGACCTAGAGCGTGGTTGGGGTCTGGAACTCACTGCCTGAAAGGCTAGTGGAGGCAGGAACCCTCACCACATTTAAAAGATATTTGGGTATGCACTTGAGGTGCCGTAACCTACAGGGCTACGGACCAAGAGCTGGAAAGTGGGATTAGGCTGGATAGCTCTCGGTCTGCCAGCGCAGACACGATGGGCCGAAATGGCCTCCTTCCGTGCTGTAAATTTCTATGTTTCTATCTCCTGTGTTACAGGAGCTCTACAGTGGAAAAAATCTCAACAATATTTCACCTTCATCTAAAAAAAATGTAGGGAAAGTCAGCATAATTTTTTCATGCATCGGAAATCTATCAGAATTCCTGGAGTGGATAACAGAATTTTTTTGAAAAATGACTTTTATTCATTAATGGGATGTCATTATCATCATAGGCAGTCCCTTGAAATCGAGGAAGACTTGCTTCCACTCCAAAAGTGAGTTCTCCGGTGACTGAACAGTCCAATACGGGAATTACAGTCTCTGTCGCAGGAGGGACAGACAGTCGTTAGAGGAAAGGGTGGGTGGGGAGTGGTTTGTCGCACGCTCCTTCCGCTGCCTGCTCTTGTTTTCTGCATGCTCTCGACGGCGAGACTCATGGTGCTCAATGCCCTCCCGGATGCTCTTCCTCCACTTAGGGCGGTCTTGGGCCAGGGACTCCCAGGTCCAAGGAGGCTTTGAGGTCCTTGAAACGTTTCCTCTGCCCACCTGGGGCTCACTTGCCATGTAGGAGTTCGAAGTAGAGCGCTTGCTTTGGGAGTCTTGTGTCCGGCATGCAGACAATGTGCTCAACAGAGCTGGTCGATGTGATCAGTGCTTCGATGTCTGGGATGTTAGCCTGATCGAGAACACTGACGTTGATGCGTCTGTCCTCCCAGGGGATTTGCAGGATTTTGCGGAGGCATTTTTGGTATTTCTCTAGCGATTTGAGCTGTCTACTGTATATGCTCCACGTCTCTGAGCCACACAGGAAGGCGGGTATCACTACAACCCTGTAGACGATAAGCTTAATGTCAGATTTGAGGGCCTGATCTTCGAACACTCTCTACCTCAGGCGGCCGAAGGCTGCACTGGCGCACTGGTGGCGGTGTTGAACCTCATCGTCTATGTCTGCCCTTGCTGATAATAGGCTCCCGAGGTATGGAAAGTTGGCCACGTTGTCCAGGGCTACGCCGTGGATCTTGATGACTGGGAGGCAGTGCTGTCTGGTGGGGTCAGGTTGGTGGAGGACCTTTGTCTGATGGATGTTTAGTGTAAGGCCCATGCTTTTGTATGCCTCGGTGAAGATGTTTACAATGACTTGGTGTTCAGCCTCTGAATGTGCACAGACGCAAGCGTCGTCCGCGTACTGTAGTTCGACGACAGAGGATGGGACGGTCTTGGATCTGGCCTGGAGGCGACGAAAGGTGAACAGATTCCCACTGGTTCTATAGTTTAGTTCCACTCCAGCGGGGAGCTTGTTGAGTGTGAGGTGGATGTGGGTGTTGCTGGTAAGGGCAGCATTTATTGTCCATACATAGTTGCTCTTGGAATGTGGTGGTGAGCTACCTTCTTGAGCCGTTGCAGTCCGTGTGGTGAAGGTATTCCCACTCTAGTTGGTAGTTAAGCAAACCCAGTGGACATAATGAGCTGGAATTTTACCCTGGGGTTGGGTTGGATTGAGGTCGGGAAACCCAGAAGTGCGGGTTTCTCTCGGGCCCTGCTGCAGGACCTGATTCTAATTTTTTTTTTCCTGTTTTCCGGCCACAGCTAGCCAGATTGAGAGGCTGTCGGGCGGGAAGATTTTGGCGCCAGGGTGCAGACAGGATAGAGGGAGGGTTAGGAGTCTAGGGGATGGGGGTCGGAGATCAGAAGCCTGAGGGATTGGCGATGGATGGTAGATCTGAGGCCTGAGGGATTGGAGGTCCGGGGGCATGGTGAAGGGGGATCGGAGGCCTCGGGATGACATTGGGGGTAAGATCGGAGTGCGATTCAGATTCTTAACACTTTAACCTCCCACCCGACCCAAACACGCTCGTTTTTTGGGGATAAATTCTCCCCAATATAACAGATTTTCTGAAGGCTTTCAGCAAAGATGACCATGAAGCTGTTGGATTGTTGTAAAAACCCAACTGATTCACTGTTTTTTGGAAAGTAAACCTGTTGTCTTTACCCGGTCTGGCCTATATGTGACTCTTGACCCACGCCAAAGTGGTTAACTCTTAACTGCCCTTTGAAGTGGTCGAGCAAGCCACTGAGTCATATCAAAACTGTTTTCAAGAGAAGGTTCATGACCGCCATCTCAGGGCAATTAGGGAGAGGAAATAGTGCAGTCTTGCCTGCAATCCTGAGTATGAATTAAAATAAACTCTTATCTACTCATTATTTGGATACTTAGTGTTTAAGGGTAAGTACTGCTAATTTCTGAGGGTAATAAATATTTGCTAATGTATAACATGTCAGACTACGACTTTGATTTGGCGAAAGTATGAATTAATTCACTCAATTGCTTGTGTGCATACGGAATGTCGGAAAGTGTGAGGTCATCCACCTTGGGGGAAAAAAAACAGTAAAAGGGAATATTATTTGAATGGGGAGAAATTACAACATGCTGCGGTGCAGAGGGACCTGGGGGTCCTTGTGCATGAAACTCTTTTGAGTTTACCTGAAAATAAACATAAACATTAAACCGTGCCACCCGCCTGGGTGACACAGCAGACATTTTCAAGGCCCCCCCTTTTTTTTTTGGGCGCTAAAATCAAATTTTTTCCAGTGCCCCCTATAAAAGGGGAGGGGGACACTAAAAGCACCGGCAATTAAAACAAATTAAACTTAAAAACGTAAAATCAAATTAAAATTTGGTTGCCGGGCGTGATGATGCACTCCAGTCCCTCCGGTGCCCACCTCTCGCGGAAGGCCGCGAGCGTACCGGTGGACACCGCGTGCTCCATCTCCAAGGACACCCTGGACCAGATGTAAGAGCGGAAGAGAGGCAGGCAGTCAGGTTGAACGACCCCCTCGACCGCCCGCTGCCTGGACCGTCTGATGGCACCCTTGGCCGTGCCCAGGAGCAGTCCTACGAGGAGGCCTTCGGACCTACCCGCTCCCCTCCGCACAGGGTGCCCAAAGATCAGGAGAGTGGGACTGAAGTGCAGCCAGAATTTCAGGAGCAGCCCCTTCAAATAATGGAACAGGGGCTGCAACCTCGTGCACTCAATAAAAACATGGAACACGGACTCCTCCAGACCGCAGAAATTGCAGGCGGCCTGGGAGTCCGTGAACCGGCTTAAAAATTTGTTGCACGGCACTGCTCCGTGCACCACCCTCCAGGCCAAGTCCCCGATGAATAGTGGGAGGACCCCTGCGTAGAGTGCCCTCCATCGGGGACCCCCGCCTCCTCCGGACGGCAAGATGGTACGCCATGGCGTGTCCGGACGGCCGGCGAGGATGGCAAAGTTGAGGGTGTGCAGGAGCAGCCCGTACAGGAAACCCCTCCGCGCGGAACTGAAAGGCACGGAGGGGATTTCCCCGAGGCGGCTCAAGTTGTGAGGCGCCGGCCCCCGAGGGAGGTTCCGGGGTTTGGCGCCGATGAGGAATTCCGTCCGGACGGGGGTCAGTTCGGACGGGATCTCCCCACGTGCTTGAGCCTCCTCGATGCACCTAACGGAGTCAGGGCCCAGAGCTGTTTTTAGCGACTCGATGGCATCGGCCGCGTGGCGGACGTTGGCAGAGTTTAGGCGCCGCGCTCCTTGTGCATGAAACTCTTTTGAGTTTACCTGCAAAACATAAAACATTAAGACCATGCCACCCGACCTGGGTGACACAGCAGACATTTTCAAGGCCCCTTTTTTTTTTTAAATTATTTTTTTGGTTTTTTTTTGGGGCGCTAAAATCAAATTTTCCCAGTGCCCCCTATAAAAGGGGAGGGGGACACTAAAAGCACCGGCAATTAAAACAAATTAAACTTTAAAACGTAAAATCAAATTAAAATTTGGTTGCCGGGCGTGATGATGCACTCCAGTCCCTCCGGTGCCCACCTCTCGCGGAAGGCCGCGAGCGTACCGGTGGACACCGCGTGCTCCATCTCCAAGGACACCCTGGACCGGATGTAAGAGCGGAAGAGAGGCAGGCAGTCAGGTTGAACGACCCCCTCGACCGCCCGCTGCCTGGACCGGCTGATGGCACCCTCGGCCGTGCCCAGGAGCAGTCCTACGAGGAGGCCTTCGGACCTACCCGCTCCCCTCCGCACAGGGTGCCCAAAGATCAGGAGAGTGGGACTGAAGTGCAGCCAGAATTTCAGGAGCAGCCCCTTCAAATAGTGGAACAGGGGCTGCAACCTTGTGCACTCCATAAAAACATGGAACACGGACTCCTCCAGACCGCAGAAATTGCAGGCGGCCTGGGAGTCCGTGAACCGGCTTAAAAATTTGTTGCACGGCACTGCTCCGTGCACCACCCTCCAGGCCAAGTCCCCGATGAATAGTGGGAGGACCCCTGCGTAGAGTGCCCTCCATCGGGGACCCCCGCCTCCTCCGGACGGCAAGATGGTACGCCATGGCGTGTCCGGACGGCCGGCGAGGATGGCAAAGTTGAGGGTGTGCAGGAGCAGCCCGTACAGGAAACCCCTCCGCGCGGAACTGAAAGGCACGGAGGGGATTTCCCCGAGGCGGCTCAAGTTGTGAGGCGCCGGCCCCCGAGGGAGGTTCCGGGGTTTGGCGCCGATGAGGAATTCCGTCCGGACGGGGGTCAGTTCGGACGGGATCTCCCCACGTGCTTGAGCCTCCTCGATGCACCTAACGGAGTCAGGGCCCAGAGCTGTTTTTAGCGACTCGATGGCATCGGCCGCGTGGCGGACGTTGGCAGAGTTTAGGCGCCGCGCTCCTTGTGCATGAATCCCCAAAAGTTAGTTTGCAGGTGCAGTAGGTAATCAGGAAGGCGAATGGAATGTTGGCCTTCATTGCGAGAGGGATGGAGTACAAAAGCAGGGAGGTCTTGCTGCAACTGTATAGGGTATTGGTGAGGCCGCACCTGGAGTAATGCGTGCAGTTTTGGTCACCTTACTTAAGGAAGGATATACTAGCTTTGGAAGGGGTACAGAGACGATTCACTGGGCTGATTCCAGAAATGAGGGGGTTACCTTATGATGATAGATTGAGTAGACTGGGTCTTTACTCATTGGAGTTCAGAAGGATGAGGGGTGATCTTATAGAAACATTTAAAATCATGAAAGGGATAGACAAGATAGAGGCAGAGAGGTTGTTTCCACTGGTAGGGGAGACTAGAACTAGGGGGCACAGCCTCAAAATACGGAGGAGCCAATTTAAAATCGAGTTGAGAAAGAATTTCTTCTCCCAGAGGGTTGTGAATCTGTGGAATTCTCTGCCCAAGGAAGCAGTTGAGGCTAGCTCATTGAATGTATTCAAGTCACAGATAGATAGATTTTTAACCAATAAGGGAATTAAGGGTTACGGTGAGCGGGCGGGTAAGTGGAGCTGAGTCCACGGCCAGATCAGCCATGATGATGTTGAATGGCGGAGCAGGCTCAAGGGGCTAGATGGCCTACTCCTGTTCCTAATTCTTATGTTCTTATGGATGGGAAGTTGGTAGTGCAAATGCTGATATAGATTGAATTGGTTGACGTTGGACAGTTTGGCGAGTCCAATTTGCGCATCGTACACACCCAGGCATAAATTTGATGATAAACCTAGACGGTTCCTTGATGAAGAGTTAAGGGAAATATTAAGAATTTGTCTAGTATTTTATTGTAAGGATATCTATCCCAGTGTTCTTTGAGAGCTCCGCTGAGGCCTTTAGAAAGGTCCCATATCTTTATTAGATTAGGACATTTAATCACAGAGGGATTGATAACCTTAGACGGCAGGGACAAAGGCTCTGCTGGGAGCAAAGATTTAGGTATTTTTTTCTTTGGCTAGAAAGGCTTGAGGACATCTCACATGGAGGTGGAGTGGCTGTGGGCCAATCTGCCTTATGGCAGGCGTATTGAGGCTAGCACCACTGAAGCATCTTCAGACAAAATGATGGGAGGAGTCAGTACCAGGGGCGCACACTGCCCCTCCCCCTTCATCAATCCCCCCATCATGCACTCTCCTCCCCCTCCATCTACAGACAGAATGAACCTGCCCCAGTCATGCTAAAGTTGCCAGGATTTGGGGTGAAGTCTGTCTTCATGCCAGTGCAGATAGGGGTTCCACTGTACCATATTTGTACTGACAGGATGGACCCCACAAATTTCAAGGCTATTAGCTACCGTGCTTAACCACCTGTGATGTTGCAGATGGGGAGACAAGAGCAAGTTTAGTTTTCAGATGAAGCAGACTTGGAGGCCAGGGGCTTATTGGACTTCGGGTATGTAGATTTGTTTACACTGGTGGAAGGATGTAACTACAGCGTGACAAGTTTCCATAGGCCGTCCATTATACATGCAAACAGACATTTTTAAGTGTGTGAAGATGTATGATTTTTAATGCATTTCAAGGCCAATTATATTGGGGAGGGGGCAGATGTGAGAAAATGACAGACCTGAGTGCCAGAAGTACCCTTGATTTCAAAGGAGGCAGACTTATATTTATATAGCTCCTTTCATGTCCTCAGGACATCCTAAAGCGCTTTACTGATGTATCTTTGAAATGTAGTCACCGTTATAATGTAGAAAATGTATGCACCGCAAGTTTGACTTGTGCCAGCTTTGAACTACTTTGCATTGGTTTATTCCAAGCAGTGGTGCCTTTTATTGCTTCACAATCTCAGGATGTCACAAAGCGATACTTTTGAAGTGTACATTGTTGTAATCTAGGGAAGCGCAGCAGCCAGCCTTCAAAACAGAGAGGTCAGAGTTCAGCCTTTGTTTTTCTATCTTGTTCCAGAGAAGTCAGTTTAGTGCATTGTGAACGAGGAGCAGTTTTAACATTAAATATTGAAAAGAACAACTGTTCTCTCTGGCATTTCTCCCTCAAAGGCCTGCAAAATCAGCTTTTCTCCGATTTATTAACCTGGTTTTCGTTATACTTCTATCCTGCTCAATTATCATCTTGAAGTGTATTATATTAAGGTCACTATTGCCTCAATGTTCCCCTACTTTTACTTCTCTTATCTGCTCTGCTTCATTTCCCATTACTAGATCCAATAGCGAATCCGCCTTTGTTGGGCTTTTTACATATTGGGTTAGAAAGGAGTCCTATACACATTGTAGGAACTCCATTCCCTTATCCCCTTTACTCACCTCTTCTGTACAATTAATATTGTGGTAGTTGAAACCCCCCATGATTATTATTCAATGTTTTTTTAAAATTAATTTCCCAAATTTGTCTGCATATTTCTTCCTCCACCTCCAATCCACTATTAGGTGGTATGTAAACAATGCCTAATAGTGCGATTGATCCTTTATTATCTTTTATCTCTAGCCATATGGATTCTATTTTTGTCTTGCTTGATAGCTACATCGCTTTTTTCTACTGCCATTATATTACCCTTAATAAGTACAGCTACACCACCCCTTTTTCCCCCATATGGATTCTATTTTTGTCTTGCTTGATAGCTACATCACTTTTTTTCTACTGCTGTTATGTTACCCTTAATAAGTACAGCTACACCACCTCCCTTTTTCCCCCTCTACCTTTTCTAAGTATATTATGCTCTGCAATGTTTAATTCCCAGTCTGGATTTTCCTGTTGCCATGTCTCAGTAACTATAGGCCCAAATTTCCCCAACCCCTTTTTTCGGCCCCCTCTCCCGAGATGCGCCGCCTTTGTGCGCTGGAAGCGACGCCGAAAAACTTACTCTCAATTCTGGCCGCTCTGCTGTGTGTCCCGGGTCCTGGCGCGGTGCTCCTCGTGGAGTGGGGGGTGGAGTTACAGCCCTGCGTCGAAAACAATGCCGGCAGCTGCGCGCATGCACAGTAGAGCGGTCACGTTTGCATAGTAGCTCCATCCCATGATTGTGATGATGATGCCTGCAGAACGCGTCCAGCCCCTATCCCAGGCAGAATGGCCTGCCGCACAGGCTAGCCGCTGAGGGCTGCAAGAAACAGGTTGGTGCGACTGAGTTTTGATCAGGGCGCGAGAGAGGGGGGAGAGATTGGTCGTCTTTGGCTGCAGTTTAGTGGTTTGGACCGAGGATAGCTTGTCGTGTAGCGACGTCACTTGCCATGCTGGGCTGGCTTTGCGTTCGTTTGGTTGGCTGGCGGTCTTGTCATGTTAAAGAAGCATATATACAGTGATAGCCATGTGCTTAGCTTACATCCCATCCTGTGTATCAATAAATAACTAGCAACATGCAGTTAGGTTGTATTACAAATAAGCTCTTTGAAGATGTCAGTGGGCAAAAAGGGAAAATGGACAAAAAGGGAAAACATTTCCGCCCGAGGAGAGTTGAAAGTCGGTGGGGCGGCAGCCGCGTTCTCCCTCCCCATCCCAGGCCGAAGGGACTCCCGCACGGCCAGCCGTGCTGAGTTTAGTTGAAGGTAGGATTTACTTCAGCTCTTTATATGTTAATTTAATTATTTACTTCAGTTTTTTTAGTTTTTATTGAATGTTTTTATTACTGCTTGTGCTTTGTTTGGTGCTTGGTCGTGCTTGAAATGTTGTTTAGCTGCAGGATTCCTTCTATTTATTTATTTTTTATTTATTGATTGCTTATTACTTTGGTCTTGGTGCTTTAGGTGCAGGGTTCCTTCTATTGTATTTGTTAATTAATTGCTTGTTACTTGCACTGATTCCTTAACTGTAAGTAAGGTCTTTCTGTGGACAAAAGTGGATATATACACTGCCCTAAGTTAGTTTAGTACAACTTTTTTCCGGCCAAATTGGCATAAATGGTGTAAGTGGCTGGGAACGCCCCCTTTTGGGGAAAAAAAAACTGACCTAACAAAAAACCTAACTATCTCACTTACACTGGCGCAAATTAAATAGCCATATTTGCAACTAAAAAGATACACCAGAAAAATCAAGTTACACCAAAAAAAACGGTGCAACTCATAGGGAAATTTGGGCCCTTTGTCTGGTTCCTCGCAATGCATGATTGCCTCCAGCTCCCCTGTTTTAGTATGGACACTGTGTGCATTGCTGTACAGTCAAATCAGTGGAGTGGAGGTAATCTACAGAACAGGAAACTGTTCAAAAGCAAAATACTGCGGATGCTGAAATCCGGAATAAAAACAGAAAATGCTGGCAATCTCAGCGGGTCAGGCAGCATTTGTGGAGAAAAAGCAGAGTTAACATTTCAGGTCGACGACCCTGCGTCAGAACTAGAGAGTATTCGAAAAGAACACATTCTTAAGAAGCACTGAAAGAGGGAGAGGAAGAAAGAACAAAAGGGAAGGTCTCTGATAGGGTGGAAGGTAGGAGAGATTAGAGAGACAAAAGAGATGCTGGGCAGAATTGAAATGGTAATGCCAGGAGTTATAAAAACAGCGCTGCAATTTTTGAACTCCACACTCCAGCCCACTCCACCTGAATATAATGTTAAACGGAATAAAGGACCCCTACCAGCGTATTTAAATGGATCATGAACTATTTACTGGTTAATTGCTGGATTAATTCTTCTGGCTGCTGATTCAATTGTACATGTTTTTGGAGGTTTTGTATGCTTGACTAAAGTTTGAATACTCTACAGGGATTGGTCTGGCTAGTTTTGAAGTAGTTTTTTGGTCGTTGAAAATCTTGTGCTGAAACAAGTTGCTTCAGGACAGGGTTGGCCTCAGGGGTTCCTGTGCAAATTGAACATGACTGGGAGAATGAAGAGAGGCCATGCAAAGCAGAACAAGCTGCTAGAAGATGGAGGAGGGGAAGAGGGGCTCTCAGCAGGAGGCCATATATGCCAAGATTCTTCAGAGAAAAATTCTCATAGCTCAGCTTCAGTGAGGACCAATGAATGAGACATCTTCACTTCACAAAAGAGGTTGTGACTGCAATATGCCAACTATTGAAGCCACAACTACAGTGTCAAAGCAGGGCAAGGACAGCATTGCATTTGGTTGTCAATGTGACCGTGGCTCTTCACTTTTACGCGTCTGGCTCCTTCCAGGCTGCTGCTGGAGATATAAGCAACATCTCAGTTTGCAGTGTACTGCTGTATAAGTGAGGCTCCCTATACACAGAGAAAGACTTTGATCTCATTCCCTCTTGCCAGAGATGAGCAGGTGGAGCAAGCACAAGAGTTTGCATGGATTGCAGGCTTCCCCATGGTGCAAGGTGCCATTGACTGCATGTACGTTGCCTTGCATGTGCCTCATGTGAACTCTGTTATCTTTATGAACTGCAGGGGATTTCACTCCCTCAATGTGCAGCTGGTGTGCGACCACAGGCAATACATCATGCAGATGAATGGCCATTATCCTGGCAGCAGTCACGAAACTTTCATTCCGCGGCAGTCCTCCATTCCATCTATATTTGAACCATCACAGCAAGTCAAAGGCGGACTACTGGGCGACGAGCGTTATCCCCTCAAAGATGGCTCATAACTCCGGTCTGTAACTCATTCACCCATGCACAACAACTTCTTGGGCAGTCCCTTTGAGTTGAAGATGACTTGCCTCCACACTAAAAATGAGTTCCCAGGTGACTGATGAGTCCGATGCGGAACCTACAGTCTCTGTCTCAGGTGGGGCAGACGGTGATTGAAACAGAAACATAGAAAATAGGTGCAGGAGCAGGCCATTCGGCCCTTCGAGCCTGCACCACCATTCAATATGATCATGGCTGATCATGCAACTTCAGTACCCCACTCCTGCCTTCTCTCCATATACCCCCTGATCCCTTTAGCCGTAGGGGCCACATCTAACTCCCAACAAACTGGACTCAACAACTTTCTATGGTAGAGAATTCCATAGGTTCACAATTCTCTGGGTGAAAAACTTTCTCCTCATCTCGGTCCTAAATGGCTTACCCCTTATCCTTAGACTGTGACCCCTGGTTTTGAACTTCCTCAACAGCGGGAACATTTTTCCTGCATCTAACCTCTCCAATCCTGTCAAAATTTTATATGCTTCTTTGAGATCCCCTCTCATTCATCTAAATTCCAGTGAATATAAGCCTCGTCAATCCAGTCTTTCTTCATATGTCAGTCGTGCCATCCCGGGAATCAGTCTGATAAAACTTCGCTGCATGTCCTCAATAGCAAGATTGTCCTTCCTCAGATTAGGAGACCAAAACTGCACACAATACTCAAGGTGTGGTCTCACCAAGGCCCTGTACAACTGCAGCAAGACCTCCCTGCTCCTATACTCAAATCCTCTCTCTATGAAGGCCAACATGCCATTTGCTTTCTTAACTGCCTGCTGTACCTGCATGCCTATTTTCAATGACTGATGTACCATGATACCCAGGTCTCATTTCACCTCCCCTTTTACTAATCTGTCACCATTTCGATAATAATCTGCCTTGCTGTTTTTGCCACCAACTTGGATAACCTCACACTTATCCATATTATAGTGCATCTGCCATGCATTTGCCCACTCTCCTAACCTCTCCAAGTCACCCTGCAGCCTCTTAGCATTCTGCTCACAGCTCACACTGCCACCCAGCTTAGTGTCATCTGCAAACTTGGAGATATTACATTCAATTCCTTCGTCTAAATCATTAATATATATTGTAAATAGCTGGGGTCCCTGCACTGAACCTTGTGGTACCCCACTAGCCACTGCCTGCCATTCTGAAAAGGACCTGTTTATTCCCAGTCTTTGCTTCCTGTCTGCCAACCAGGTCTCTATCCACGTCAATACTTTAGCCCCAATACCATGTGCCTTAATTTTGCACCCCCCCCCAAAGCCTGTTTTTTTCCTCCTTGTCTCTAATGGCAGCTGGTCATTATTCTGCCATTCACACCCCATCTTGACTAATGTTTTTATAACTCCTGGCATTACCATTTCAATTCTGCCCAGCATCTCTTTTGTCTCTCTAATCTCTCCTACCTTCCACCCTATCAGAGACCTTCCCTTTTGTTCTTTCTTCCTCTCCCTCTTTCAGTGCTTCTTAAGAATGTGTTCTTTTCAAATACTCTCTAGTTCTGACGCAGGGTCGTCGACCTGAAATGTTAACTCTGCTTTTTCTCCACAGATGCTGCCTGACCCGCTGAGATTGCCAGCATTTTCTGTTTTTATTCCGGATTTCAGCATCCGCAGTATTTTGCTTTTGAACAGTTTCCTGTTCTGTAGATTACCTCCACTCCAGCCGGGAGCTTACTGAGGATGAAATATAGCATTGCAGCAAGGAAGATCGAGAAGGGCCTTGCTAGATCCCGGTCTGTGCATGAATTGGGTCTGTGGTGGATCCGTTGCTCAGGATCACGGCTTGCAGATCATCATAAAGCAGGCGGAACAGGCCTACAATAAGAGCCATATTGCCACAAGGAGCATTATAGAGCACACCATCTGTGTCCTCAAGCAATGCTTCCGCTGCCTGGAGGACACCTGCAGTACTCAGCTGAGCATGTATCAAGATTTGTGGTAGTATGCTACTTGCTGCACAAACTGGTCTTTATGAGGCAACAGCCCTTGCCACCACCTATCAGGCGAGAAGCTGAGGAGAAGGAGGAAGAGCAACAGGAAGAAGGGAGGCAACAGCATAGGCAGCCGCTTTCTGTCTGAGCTCCACATCAGATTATTCATGACCGATACCAGTAACCTCAACCACACCTCCCCATTCACCAACAGTCCCACACTCCTTACCTTTCCTCCAACACTGAAGATCACAAAGTCCTCTTTCAGACAACACACAATAAAAATCATCAGAAAATATACATTCCAATCCAATTTTATAAATATGCAAAATTAAACTAATCACCCTTATGCATTAGTGCCTGTCTTCCATGTACCTTTGTCCATCCTAGTGTACATACGAGATGCTTCCCCTGTGGCTGCAGCAGGGAATTCAATTGAGGAAACTCCAGATGGCCTTACAGGACGACCTCGAGCATCTCTGGGCTTAGAGGGACCGGCTTCAGACTGCACCATCTCAGCCTGGGCTGCAGCAGTCTGGCTAACAGATAACTGAAAAAAGCAACGGGAGAGTGACAGGGATTGGTGCAGCAGGGATTGGAGCAGGAATGCTGTCATCCTAAGAGGACAGTAGGTTCATGTTCCATGGAGTCACTGCCACTCGCAGGGTGGTGCCTCAGCAATCGTACTGATCTGTTTGAGAAAAATTTGATGGACTACTGTGATGCCCTGGATGCCCCTTTAAACAGAGCCATGATGGCAACAGTCTGAGCTTCAATGCACCTCTCAGATTTTTGATGGAAACTGTTTGTGCTGCAATGGAAGCTGAGATGTCAGCTATCAGACACTGCATCATGGTGGATTCCACAGGTGTGCTGATGGAGATGACCAACCTTTCAATGTTGGAAAGGATAGGTCCCAAATTCTGTGCAAAACACTGTGCCAAATTGGTGCTGGACTCCTCCATGCTCCTTCACATATTGTGTAGGCTTTCTGGCATGCATTCCAGTGCACCAAGCATTTGGTTAAGTACACGTATCAGCATTCTTCTGTAGCATGGCTCATCGAAGTCTTCATTTGACTCTTCTGCAGCAGAATTAGTGTGCGACCTCGCCCTCCGGTGAGCTAGCACCTGCGCTATCCTGCCTTGTCCTTCCCTGCCCTGGCCCCTGCACACTTGTGCAATTTACTCACCACGTGCAGATCCCTCTTCTATCCTAGCCTCTAAAATATGCGCAGTGTTATTCTCTGAGCTGGTGGCTCCACTGACTGGGAAGGTTCCAGTTCTTGGGTATCTGAAATGAAAAAGGAACAAGGGTTGGGTTGATAAGAACATAAGACAAAAAGCAGGAAACTATAGACCAGTTCGCCCAACATCTGTCGTTGGTAAAATGTTGGAGTCCATTATTAAGGAAGCAGTAGCTGGACATTTGGAAAAGCATGATTCAATCAAGTAGAGTCAGCATGGTTTTATGAAAGGGAAATCATGTTTGACAAATTTGCTGGAGTTCTTTGAGGATGTAACGAGCAGGGTGGATAAGGGGGAACCAGTGGATGTGGTGTATTTGGATTTCCAGAAGGCATTCGATAAGGTGCCACATAAAAGATTACTGCACAAGATAAAAGCTCACGGGGTTGGGGGTAATATATTAACGTGGATAGAGGATTGGCTAACTAACAGAAAACAGAGAGTCGGGATAAATGGGTAATTTTCCGGTTGGCAAACAGTGACGAGTGGGGTGCCGCAGGGATCGGTGCTGGGTCCTCAACTATTTACAATCTATATTAATGACTTGGATGAAGGGACTGAGTTTAATGTAGCCAAGTTTGCTGATGATACAAAGATGGATGGGAAAGCAAATTGTGAGGAGGACACACAAAATCTGCAAAGGGATATAGACAGGCTAAGTGGGCAAAAAATTGGCAGATGGTGTATAATGTGGGAAAATGTGAGGTTATCCACTTCGGCAGAAATAATAGAAAAGCAATTTATAATTTAAAGGAAGAAAAATTGCAAAGTACTGCAGTACAGAGGGATCTGGGGGTTCTTGTGCATGAAACACAAAAAGTTAGTATGCAGGTACAGCAAGTAATCAGGAAGGCAAATGGAATGTTGGCCTTTATTGCAAGGGGGATAGAGTATAAAAGCAGAGAAGTCCGACAACTGTACAGGGTATTGGTGAGGCCACACCTGGGTACAGTTTTGGTCTCCGTATTTAAGGAAGGATATATTTGCACTGGAGGATGCTCAGAGAAGGTTCACTAGGTTGATTCCGGAGATGAGGGGGTTGACTTCGGAGGATAGGTTGGGCCTATACACATTGAAGTTCAGAAGAACGAGAGGTGATCTTATTGAAACTTATAAGATAATGAGGGGACTCGACAAGGTGGATGCAGAGAGGATATTTCCACTCATAGGGGAAACTAAAACTAGGACATAGTTTCAGAATAAGGGATCGCCCATTTAAAACTGAGATGAGGAGAAATGTCTTCTGAGGGTTGTAAATCTGTGGAATTCTCTACCCCAGAGAGCTATGAAGGCTGGGTCATTGAATCTATTTAAGATGGAAATAGACAGATTTTTGAGCGATAAGGGAGTAAAGGGTTATGGGGAGTGGGCAGAGAAGTGGAGCTGAGTCCACGATCAGATCAGCCATGATCTTACTGAATGGCGGAGCAGGCTCGAGGGACCAAATAGCCTACTCTTGCTCCTATTTCTTATGTTCTTATAAGAAATAGGTGCAGGGGTAGGTCAGACGGTCCTTAAGAGCCTGCTCTCTCATTCAATATGATCATGGCTGATCTTCTACCTCAACTCCACCCGGTCCCCATATCCTTTGATTCTCATAGTGTCAAAAAATCTATCGATCTCAGTCTTGAATATACCCTATAAGCCCTAGGGGCCAGAATTCAGGGCTGCCAAAAAGTTGGAGTACCTACCTATTTAAAGTTTTTTCCGCCGGGATCGTTGATGCGGCCTCTCCATTGATTTTCGGCACTATGGGGTTTTTTTGATGTTGGACCGGAAGTCGGTCATGGTGGGGGCGGAAGTTCAGCGGTAAGGCAAGCTGATGGGGCTGAATTGGGGTGGGACCGGGACTCCACAGCTATCACTCCGCGACTAAGCGGTGGCGACATCACAGCGCGTGTGCCTCACCACACTCCTCCATTAAAGGGGAAAGAATCCGCCATTTTATATCTTCGGCCACTGGGCCACCAGGGAGGGATTCAGCCACTGGCCCGGCCGAACCTGTGGGCACTATTTTGCCGGCCAATCGGGAAGCCTGCTGGCAAAAATAAAGACATGTCGGCCACGGCAGTGGGCCCTCCCCTTGAAGGGCTGTCTGGCTGCACACAATGAGGAGAAGGTACACCGACAGAAAAAGCTGTCGGGGGCACCGCATGGCGGGGCAACGATTTTTTAACCTCAATTTCCGGTCGGTGTATTCTGCAAATGCAGGAGTACGGCAGTGCGCGTTTTGATAACGCGCAGCGGAGTGGAATTGGGTCCGGGCCGAAAAATCCTCGACCTGAATTTGGGTTGGGGCGGCCAGTTGACCACAGGATTCTGCCACGTGGCCCACCGAAAACGGGCAGGAACTGGTCTTACTGAGACCCAGAATTTTAGCCCCCTAGTCTTGTGTAAGAAGCTCTTGTGTGGCTTTTGAAAATCCAAATATACTACATCCACTAGTTCCCCTTTATCTACCAATTGCACCTTCAAAAACTCTAATTGATTAATCAAACATGATTTCCCTTTCATAAAACTGTGCTGACTCTGCCGAAACATGCTACAATTTTCAAAGTGTCCTGTTACTACATCCCGAATGATAGGTTCGAGCATTTTCCCTACGACTGATATCCGTCTAACTGGCCTATAATTTCCTGTTTTCTCTCTCCCTCCTTCATTGAATAACATGGTTATATTTTCGACCTTCCAATCCATGGCGACCATTCTAGAATCTTCGGAATTCTGCAAGATCCAAAACAATGCATCCATTATCTCTGCAGCCATTTCTTTTAAAACCCAAGGATATTGGCCATCAGGTCCAGGGAATTTGGCGGCCAAACTGGGCCCAAAAATTTCACATGGTTTTTTTTGGTGCAGTTGTATAGGTACGTCCGATTTTTTTTTTTTTTAGTGGCCCGACTGTGCCAAAAAAAGAATTCCAAGTTTCGTCGGTATTGTAAAGTCCTGTCCCCTCAGTACAGATTCATACGAGGCATGTAGTGAAGTCAAGGTCACTCTGGACCTGCACCTTTATTTCACAGCTCTGGAATGCTGCACTTGCCTGAGACCTGTCCTTATATACCCGTCTCTTGCAAGTGCACCCCTGGTGGTAAGGTATGCTGGTGGTTACAGGTCATATCTTATTACAGTCATGTATAGCATGTTAGGATACAGTTATATATAATAATGTAAGATACATGACATCACCCTCCCCCAAGGTCTTATTGTCTTTATAGGTTCAGTCTCTCAGGTGGTCTACGCTCTCGCGTGGAGCGTCTGAGTTGTGGTTCAGTTGTTTGCCTTGGTGTCTGTTTTTCTTTGGGTGTGGTTGCTGGTATCTCGCCTGGGCTGTCTGTTTCGATTGGTGTGATTGTTGTTGACTCGCCTGGGCTGTCTGTTGGGATTGCCCTTTCCTCAGGTTGTTCCCTCTGTCTGTCCACCAGGTGTAGTGCGAGTTCCACATTGTAGTCTGCCTCTGGTTCTGCAGTGTTGTTGGTAAATCTGCTTTTGACTTGATCTACATGCCTCCGGCAGGTTTTGCCATTGTCCATTTGTACTACCAGTAGCCTGTTTCCTTCCTTGCCCGATACTGCCCCTGCAAGCCATTTGGGACCCCTGCCATAGTTTCGTACAAACACTTTGTCCCCTATCTCATTCCATCTCTCCCTCGAATTTCTGTCATGGTACTCAGTCAGCTTATGGCGCTTTGCCTCAACTATTTCGTGCATGTCTGGGAGGATTAATGAGAGCCTTGTTTTTAAAGTCCTTTTAATCAACAGTTGCGCGGGGGGGGGGATCCCAGTCAGTGAGTGCGGACGAGATCTGTATGCTAGCAGCAGTCGCAACAGGCGACCCTGCAGCGTGGGACCTTGGATTTTAAGCATGACTTGTTTAATGATTTGCATTGCTCTCTCCGCCTGGCCGTTGGAGGCCGGCTTGAACGGTGCCGTCTTGACGTGATTTATGCCGTGGTCAATTATAAAGTCTTGGAATTCTGCGCTGGTGAAGCACGGACCATTGTCACTGACCAATATGTCAGAGATTCCATGCGTTGCAAACATGGTTGCGAGGCTCTCCACAGTGGCGGAGGTTGTGCTTGAGTTTAAAATGGTGCATTCGATCCACTTTGAAAATGCATCTACAACTACGAGGAATATTTTGCCCATGAATGGGCCCGCATAGTCTACGTGCACCCGCGACCACGGTTTGGTAGGCCAGGGACAGGGACTCAGTGGAGCCTCCCTGGGGGCATTGCTGAGTTGGGCACAAATGGTGCATCTTCGGACGCAGAGCTTCAACTCCGCGCCAATACCAGGCCACCAGATGTGGGATCTTGCTATGGCCTTCATGAGAACGATGCCCGGGTGCTCGCGGTGGTGCTCCCGGACAAATGCCTCGCAGAGGCATGACTTCTCGGCTGCCCCACATCAGGCAGTCTGCTTGTAGTGATAGCTCATGCATGCGCCTGTGAAAGGGTTTTAATTCCTCGGGGCAGGCATCGCGAGCCTCAACCCAGTCACCGGTTAGGACACATCTTTTTACTAAGGATAATGTGGGGTCGCTGGCCGTCCAGGCTCTGATTTGGCGAGCTGTCATGGGCGAACCTGTGGACTCAAAGGCATTGATTGCCATGACTATCTCACAGTCCTGTTCATCAGACCCTTCCGTGGTCGCCAGGGGTAGCCTTCTGAGCGCGTCGGCACAGTTGTCTGTGCCTTACTGTGTAGTCGTAGGATGCCAGAATAGTGCCCACCGTTGAATTCGCGCCGAGGCATTGCCGTTTATTGCCTTGCTCTCGGATAGGAGGGACGTGAGGGGCTTGTGGTCGGTTTCTAACGCGACCTTGGCCCCGAAAAAGTATTGGAGCATCTTCTTGACACCCGTACACGCACGCGAGCGCCTCCTTCTCTTCCATTCCATACCCGCGCTCTGCCCGCGAAAGTGACCTGGAGGCATAAGCTATGGTTTGTAATTTGCCCGCATTGTTGACATATTGCAAAACGCACCCGACCCCATACGCTGATGCATCGCATGTGAGAACTAGCTTTTTACCTGGGTCAATGAAAATCAAAACACTGTTGGAACACAGAAGGTTGCGTGCCTTATTGAAGGCGCGTTCCTGGGCATCCCCTCAAAACCAATCGCACCCCTTCCTGAGTAGCACGTGGAGAGGCTCCAGCAACGTGCTTAAGTTCTGCATAAAGTTCCCAAAGTAATTGAGTAGCCCAAGAAAGGCGCGCAGTTCTGAGACATTCCGGGGCCTGGGTGCCAGGCGAATTGCTTCTGTTTTGAACTTTGTTGGGCGGATTCCATCAGCGGCAATCCTTCTGCCCAAAAATTCAACCTCAGGTGCGAGAAACAGGCACTTGGATTTCTTGACTCGTAGGCCTACCCGATCCAACCGCTTTAGTACTTCCTCCAAATTACGAAGATGGGAGTCGGTGTCCCTGCCTGTGATAAGTATGTCGTCTTGAAATACAACCGTCCCCGGAATGGACTTGAGCAGACTCTCCATGTTGCGCTGGAATATGGCAGCTGCCAACCTGATGCCGAATGGGCATCGATTGTACATAAAAAGGCCTCGATGTGTGTTGATGGTGGTGAGTAGCTTGGATTCCTTGGTCAATTCTTGCGTCATATACGCAGATGTGAGGTCTAATTTTGAGAAAAGTTTACCTCCAGCCAATGTGACAAATAAGTCCTCCGCGGGTACTGGTCCTGTAGGGAGACTCTGTTTATGGTAGATTTGTAGTCCCCACAGATTCGTACAGATCCATCAGGCTTCATGACTGGGACGATGGGACTTTCCCAGTCGCTAAATTCCACAGGTGATATAATGCCTTCCCGCAGAAGCCTGTCTAGTTCGTGTTCAATCTTTTCCCTCATCACTGGCCTTGTGATGGACTGGTCTAGCATCCTGTGTGATGTAGATTTTGACTTTGGCCCCTTTGAAAGTGCCCACACCTGGCTGAAAGGGATGTTCAAATCGCTTTATAACTGTTGAGCAGAAGGTCCGTTCCTCTAATGACATGGCATGGACATCATCCCATTTCCAGTTTAGTTTTGCCACCAGCTTCTCCCCAGCAGTGCTGGGGGGTCTCCGGGGACAATCCACAGGGGAAGTCGGTTCACTGTCCCTTTGTGTGTGACAGAGAGCATGGCGCTGCCGAGGACTGGTATGATTTCTTTGGTATAGGTCCTTAGTGTGGGGTCGACCCTTGTGAGTTTTGGTCTGTCTCTTTTATGCGGCCACATTTGTTCAAATTGTTGAGCACCCATGAGAGATTGACTCACTCCCGTATCCAGCTCCATGTTGACAGATATCCCGTTGAGTAGGACCTTCATCATTATAGGAGGCATCCTGTTGTAGGAGCTGCGGCCATTGATCGTGTTGACACGCTGTACACCGGTGTCCCGGGTACTGTCCCCACCATCTTCTGGTCCGCTTTCCGACCCATCCGATTTGTATACCAGCCGAGCTGCCGTTTTTTTGCACGTGCGGGCCAAATACCCTGTATATTCACAATTTCTGCATACAGCCTGCTGAAATCGACACCCCCTTGACGGATACCCACCCCCACACCTCCAGCACAGACCTGTTCCATTGTTCAAAGTGCTCCCAAAGAATGAGCTGCGTCTGGCTGATCTCTCTTGAGCTTCTCTCAGTTTGTAGTTGATTGCTCGCATTGTGGGTTGATGAGGTGTGAGCGGCCGTTCCTGTGGCCCTTGATGGCTTCTGCCTGCTGTCGAGAGCCTGTTCTCCCGGTTTTGTCTGTGTGTGGGGGTAGCAGCTTGTTTAGTGCTGTGAACTTCTTGTTCCGATATTCCGTTAGTTGTCGTACCTGCATTGTAAATCAACCTCGTTTCTTCTTCCCATACCAAGCATATCTGTGCAACCAGTGCTGCTGCCTCTAAGGTCAGGTTCTTGGTCTCTGAGCTTTCGGAATATGCCTGCGTGGCCTATTCCTTCAATGAAAAAGTCTCTCAGCATTTCTCTCCTCAGTTCATCGGAGAACTCCCATCACTAGCCAACCTCCGAAGTTCCGCCATGAAGTTGGGTATGCGCTGGCCCACACAGCGTCTGTAGTTGTAGAACCTGTGTCTGGCCATGTGTAGACTGCTCGCTGGCTTCAGGTGGTCTCTAACCAGTGTGCTCAATTCTTCAAACGACTTGTTTGCTGGTTTCTCGGGTGCCAACAGATCCTTCATTAAAGCGTATGTTTTCGAGCCACAGCTGGTCAAGAGATGGGCTCTTCTCTTGTCTGCCTTATCGTCGCCTAACCAGTCTTTGGTTACAAAGCTTTGCTGGAGCCTTTCTATAAAGTCCTCGCAATTGTCTCCCGCATTGTACTTTTCACCTGATCCATTGTTCGCCATTCTGTGGATTCTGTAATCCCGTAACTCGTCGCCACTGTAAAGTCCTGTCCCCTCTGTACAGATTCACACGAGGCATGTAGTGAAGTCAAGGTCACTCTGGACCTGCACCTTTATTTCACAGCTCTGGAATGCTGCACTTGCCTGAGACCTGTCCTTAAAGACCTGTCTCTTGCAAATGCACCCCTGGTGGTAAGGTATGCTGGTGGTTACAGGTCATTAGGATGGAGAATGAAACAGTTAATTCAGAGACCATGGTCCAGAACTTAAAGAAGGGTAACTTTGAAGGTATGAGGCATGAATTGGCTAAGATAGATTGGCTAATGATACTTAAGGGGTTGACTGTGGATGGGCAATGGCAGACATTTAGAGACCGCATGGATGAATTACAACAATTGTACATTCCTGTCTGGCGTAAAAATAAAAAAGGGAAGGTGGCTCAACCGTGGCTATCTAGGGAAATCAGGGATAGTATTAAAGCCAAGGAAATGGCATACAAATTGGCCAGAAATAGCAGCGAACCTGGGGACTGGGAGAAATTTAGAACTCAGCAGAGGAGGACAAAGGGTTTGATTAGGGCAGGGAAAATGGAGTACGAGAAGAAGCTTGCAGGGAACATTAAGGCGGATTGCAAAAGTTTCCATAGGTATGTAAAGAGAAAAAGGTTAGTAAAGACAAACGTAGGTCCCCTGCAGTCAGAATCAGGGGAAGTCATAACGGGGAACAAAGAAATGGCAGACCAATTGAACAAGTACTTTGGTTCAGTATTCACTAAGGAGGACACAAACAACCTTCCGGATATAAAAGTGGTCAGAGGGCCTATTAAGGAGGAGGAACTGAGGGAAATCTTTATTAGTCGGGAAATTGTGTTGGGGAAATTGATGGGATTGAAGGCCGATAAATCCCCAGGGCCTGATGGACTGCATCCCAGAGTACTTAAGGAGGTGGCCTTGGAAATAGCGGATGCATTGACAGTCATTTTCCAACATTCCATTGACTCTGGATCAGTTCCTATCGAGTGGAGGGTAGCCAATGTAACCCCACTTTTTAAAAAAGGAGGGAGAGAGAAAGCAGGGAATTATAGACCGGTCAGCCTGACCTCAGTAGTGGGTAAAATGATGGAATCAATTATTAAGGATGTCATAGCAGCGCATTTGGAAAATGGTGACATGATAGGTCCAAGTCAGCATGGATTTGTGAAAGGGAGATCATGCTTGACAAATCTTCTGGAATTTTTTGAGGATGTTTCCAATAAAGTGGACAAAGGAGTACCAGTTGATGTGGTATATTTGGACTTTCAGAAGGCTTTCGACAAGGTCCCACACAGGAGATTAATGTGCAAAGTTAAAGCACATGGGATTGGGGGTAGTGTGCTGACGTGGATTGAGAACTGGTTGTCAGACAGGAAGCAAAGAGTAGGAGTAAATGGGTACTTTTCGGAATGGCAGGCAGTGACTAGTGGGGTACCGCAGGGTTCTGTGCTGGGGCCCCAGCTGTTTACATTGTACATTAATGATTTAGACGAGGGGATTAAATGTAGTATCTCCAAATTTGCGGATGACACTAAGTTGGGTGGCAGTGTGAGCTGCGAGGAGGATGCTATAAGGCTACAGAGTGACTTGGATAGGTTAGGTGAGTGGGCAAATGCGTGGCAGATGAAGTATAATGTGGATAAATGTGAGGTTATCCACTTTGGTGGTAAAAACAGAGAGACAGACTATTATCTGAATGGTGACAGATTAGGAAAAGGGGAGGTGCAACGAGACCTGGGTGTCATGGTACATCAGTCATTGAAGGTTGGCATGCAGGTACAGCAGGCGGTTAAGAAAGCAAATGGCATGTTGGCCTTCATAGCGAGGGGATTTGAGTACAGGGGCAGGGAGGTGTTGCTACAGTTGTACAGGGCCTTGGTGAGGCCACACCTGGAGTATTGTGTACAGTTTTGGTCTCCTAACTTGAGGAAGGACATACTTGCTATTGAGGGAGTGCAGCGAAGATTCACCAGACTGATTCCCGGGATGGTGCGACTGACCTATCAAGAAAGACTGGATCAACTGGGCTTGTATTCACTGGAGTTCAGAAGAGTGAGAGGGGACCTCATAGAAACGTTTAAAATTCTGACGGGTTTGGACAGGTTGGATGCAGGAAGAATGTTCCCAATGTTGGGGAAGTCCAGAACCAGGGGTCACAGTCTAAGGATAAGGGGTAAGCCATTTAGGACCGAGATAAGGAGAAACTTCTTCACCCAGAGAGTGGTGAACCTGTGGAATTCTCTACCACAGGAAGTAGTTGAGGCCAATTCACTAAATATATTCAAAAGGGAGTTAGATGAAGTCCTTACTACTCGGGGGATCAAGGGGTATGGCGTGAAAGCAGGAAGTGGGTACTGAAGTTTCATGTTCAGCCATGAACTCATTGAATGGCGGTGCAGGCTAGAAGGGCTGAATGGCCTGCTCCTGCACCTATTTTCTATGTTTCTATATCTTATTACAGTCATGTATAGCATGTTAGGATACAGTTATATATAATAATGTAAGATACATGACAGGCAAATGCATGGCAGATGAAGTATAATGTGGATAAATATGAGGTTATCCACTTTGGTGGTAAAAACAGAGAGACAGACTATTATCTGAATGGTGACAGATTAGGAAAAGGGGAGGTGCAACGAGACCTGGGTGTCATGGTACATCAGTCATTGAAGGTTGGCATGCAGGTACAGCAGGCGGTTAAGAAAGCAAATGGCATGTTGGCCTTCATAGCGAGGGGATTTGAGTACATGGGCAGGGAGGTGTTGCTACAGTTGTACAGGGCCTTGGTGAGGCCACACCTGGAGTATTGTAGACAGTTTTGGTCTCCTAACTTGAGGAAGGACATTCTTGCTATTGAGGGAGAGCAGCGAAGGTTCACCAGACTGATTCCCGGGATAGCGGGACTGACATATCAAGAAAGACTGGATCAACTGGGCTTGTATTCACTGGAGTTCAGAAGGATGAGTGGGGCTCTCATAGAAACGTTTAAAATTCTGATGGGTTTAAACAGGTTAGATGCAGGAAGAATGTTCCCAATGTTGGGGAAGTCCAGAACCAGGGGTCACAGTCTAAGGATAAGGGGTAAGCCATTTAGGACCGAGATGAGGAGAAACTTCTTCACCCAAAGAGTGGTGAACCTGTGGAATTCTCTACCACAGAAAGTTGTTGAGACCAATTCACTAAATATATTCAAAAAGGAGTTAGATGTAGTCCTTACTACTAGGGGGATCAAGGGGTATGGCGAGAAAGCAGGAATGGGGTACTGAAGTTGCATGTTCAGCCATGACCTCATTGAATGGCGGTGCAGGCTCAAAGGGCCGAATGGCCTACTCCTGCACCTATTTTCTGTGTTTCTTTCACCTTTCCTTTTGGAGCGGCGCAGATTGTATTTAAGCTCTGTTGGTGGAGCTCAAGGGCTGCGCTGAAAAACTGAGGTTGCCATGGTAACGAGAGGGGCACACAAAAGGACTGAGGCACAAATAAAACATTTCCCCATTGTAAAATAGATCACTAAGTGAGATTTTGACAACAGACTGAAATTTCAATACGTGAAACAATCTGAAATTCCTCTATTCCTTTTTAGCATTTATAGATTTTTTTTTTAACCTCTACTGTGTTGCTGCCACTGCAATCCCGGGCCGAATGGACCCTCCCCCCCCCACCCCAAGCTGGTGCTGCTGCAATTCGGGCTGACCCCCAACCCCCCCCCCAGTGTCATGTCTTCAGCTCCACTAAAACAATGGTGCCTTCTCTGTGCCGACTTTTTTAAGTGTAGTTAAGGTTTTTCAGAAGGGTGCAGGGTGCTATTTTTGAAAAAAATCGTACTTGGCTAAACTCGCTTAAATGGTCAGAAATGGCGCACCCAGCAGGTTCGCCCCTACCCCCGTGATGTCAAAAAATAGGGAACTAAAAAAATCGGACGCAAGTACTTTACGAATGCGCAGAAACTTTGGCGAATCTTGCAGATTTTAATCGCAAAAAAAATTGCGTAGGCCAAAAAACCGCCGAAGAATGGTGGCGAAAATTCAGCCCACTGTTCCTTCCTGGCACTCTGCTTGAATTTACCCAACTCACTACTCTGCTCTGCAGCTTTGACTTTTCCCTTCAGACATAAACTTACCCTATCTGAACCCTCACCTCGCCCCCTATTAGTTTCAAGCCCTATCAGCCATCTAGTTATTCAATTTACCAGAACACTGGTCCCAGCCCAGTTTAAATGGAGTCTGTCCTAATAAAACAGCTTTTTCTTTCTCTACTAATGCCAGTGTCTCATGAAGTGAAACCCCTGCCTCCCACACCACTCTTTCAACTGCATATTTAACACTCTTTTCTGTTTGTCCCTATGCCAATTTGTGCATGGGGTTGTGGTGAGGGGAGAGGAGAAAGTAAGAAATGCATGCCTCTATTTATGAAGCCTATTTATGAATGATGGTAACCAAGGTCTTCTCCATGGGGGTTAAAACATGTACATGTGCTTGTCTTCCTCCAGTTCTTTCCTGCTGCCTCCTGTTATGCGCTATCTTCTCCTGCAAGAAAGACAAAAGTGTGTCAGTGAGTGTTCTGCAATATGTGGCTGTCATGGTTGACGAGCAAAGCTGCAGGAATCTACTTGATGTAGCGGTGTAGTGGCTTGAAATAAGCCAATAGCATTAAAGTTCAATACAATGGTGATTTGAACTACAATTGACAGGCTTGTTCCTGTGATGGCGGTGTGCAGGTCCCGCTGTAATATACAGCATAACTTAGTGACTGCCTCCCTGCTGAAGTGTGGACAATGAAGGCAAGTTCTTCTGACATGCCAAGAAAGAAAGGAAGACTTGCATTTACATAACACCTTTCATGACCACCGGACATCCCAAAGTGCTTTATAGCCAATGAAGTATTTTTTTAAAAATGCAGTAACTGTTGTAATGTGGGAAATGTTGGATGTTGGTCCCTAAAATTTGGCTTTCCTCCTGTTTTATGCTCGTAAAATGGGCACAGCAAAGTCCAATTTCCATCCCATTGTCTTCAATTATATTCTAAGAAGATATCTTTTTTCAATGAGAACAAAAGAAACAGATAAAACAATAACTGAAATCAAAAAGAAAATTGCATAATTCCAAGTTTATTTTCTTGTCTTAGTAAAATGTGGTAGAGTTGTATGATCGTGAGTACTTAATGATTCATCTGAATTGGCAGACAACAAAGCTTGGATTCAGTCTTTTGAAAATATTTGGCTTGTTAGCCATTGTGCTTTGTTTGCAAAGATTATTTTTTCACAGACCTTGAAAAGTACTGTATCTCATTTTCGTAGCCTTTTCAGCTCTTAAGTTAACAATGTCATATTAATATCAACATGTGCTAGCATTTGTCAAAACACTGCATAATTGTGCTCCAAATATTGAATCAATAGTTCTAAAGTGTTTCTTCTGAAGCAGGCTTCATGCGGCAGTCACAAAGACCATAAAAAAGAATACAGATGATTCAGCCCATCTAGCTCACCTTATATGAAACATCCCATTTCCCTCGATCACAGTATCTAACTGTCTCTTCAATAATTCCAGAGCTTTTGCCTCCAAAGCGCCATGCAAAAGACCATTGCTCTTTGTGGGAGGTGCTTCCTGATACCATTCTTGAACTTGCCGTTTGCCACTTTGGTTCTGTGTCCTCTTATCTAGCAGTGATAGTTTAACTTCAAATATTTTTCAGGGTTAAGCTTTTCTGTCCCACTCAGTGTGATATATACCTCGATAAGACCCCCTCTCATTTTCTTCCTGTCCACTCTGAAGAGTGCAAATGTTTTTTTTAGCTTTCCTCACAACTTAAGTTTCACTCCTAACTCATTGCTCTGGGATCAGCCATGTATTCCTTCTCTGTACTGCTTCTAGGGTTTGTGTATTGTCCTTGTGCCTTGGTCACCGGAACTGAAGGCAGTATTCAATATGCTTTTGACCAGAGCACTGCATAGCCCCAGCATGACTGCCTCAGACTTGGGCCAAAATCACTTGGACAAGTTAAATGCAAATCGTGATTGATTGAATTTTTTGATGAGGTAACAGAGAGGGTTGATGAGGGCAATGCGATTGATGTGGTGTACATGGACTTCCAAAAGGCATTTGAGAAAGTGCCATATAATAGGCATGCCAGCAAAGTTGAAGCCCATAGAATAAAAGGGACAGTGGCAACATGGATACGAAAATGGCTAAGTGACAGGAAACACAGAATAGTGGTGAACAGTCGTTTTTCGGATTGGAGGAAGGTATACAGTGGTGTTCCAACTGTCACAGGACGGGAGAGTGGAGAGCACCAGTTCCAACTGTCACAGGGGAGAGAGTGGAGAGCACCAGTTCCAGCTGTCACAGGACGGGAGAGTGGAGGGCACCAGTTCAAACTGTCGCAGGACGGGAGAGTGGAGAGCACCAATTCAAACTGTCACAGGACGGGAGAGTGGAGAGCACCAATTCAAACTGTCACAGGAGCATCCAGTCGTGCCCCGATAACTGCCCCCAAAGGAAGTGGAGTGTGGGAAATTGCACTCCGCTTCCATTGAGGGGTGGTAAGGCCAATTCTGCGGCGGGAGCAGGACTTCCACGCTGGGGGCTAAAATTCCCTGCCCCAGAAGGTTACCGCCCCCAAGATGGGAGCCTGTGCGGGGAGGCAGAGGGAAGTTGAGGGGAGACGGGGGCGGGGGATGGAGGGGAGAGTGGTGGAGGTGGGGGGGCGGAGAAACCCGGGACGGAGAAACCCAGGGTGGGGACAGGAGGGGCCACATTGCAGCGAAGGTCTGGGGGGGGGTGAAGTGTGTTGGAGGGGCGGGCCTGGGGGCTCTGTGCCTCGGTGCGGGGAGTGTTCAGAGTAGGGTGGACGGGTTGACTGCGCAGATGGCGGTTGGTGGATGTGGTGTGGTTGGAATCGCGAGGGCGTGGCTCCGGGGTGGCCGGGGCTGGGGGCTCGACATCCGGGGGTGTTCGGCATTTGGGAAGGATTCTGACGGGGTGGGTTGGGTACGAGGGGAGTGTTGGATGGGTCCGGAGCTGGGGGGGTGGCACGCTCTTGGGATGGGCTGTTTGGGGCTGGGATTGGGAGAGACTTCTTCACTCGGGGAGTTGTTGGCCTGTGGGGTTCCCTGCCGCGGAGAGTTGTTGATGCCAGTTCATTAGATGTGTTCGGGAGGGAGTTGGATGTGGTCCTTGCGGCTGGGGGGGGTCCGGGGGTGTGAAGGGGGCGTGGGGGGGAGGTACTGGGGTGGGTGATCAGCCATGATCTTGTTGAATGGCGGTGCAGGCTCGAAGGGCCGAATGGCCTACTTCTGCACCTATTTTCTATGTTTCTATTTTCCCCAGGGGTCAGTACAAGGGGCTGTTGGGGCGGACCACATTGTCCGCATGCCCGACATGAGACTCCCGAAGCAAGCACACTCGGACCTCCTGCAGGGCAAGTGAGCCCCAGGTGGGTAGAGGAAACATAGAAACATAGAAAATAGGTGCAGGAGTAGGCCATTCAGCCATTCGAGCCTGCACCGTCGTTCAATAAGATCATGTCTGATCATTCCCTCTGTACCCCTTCCCTGCTTTCTCTCCATACCCCTTGATCCCCTTAGCTGTAAGGGCCATATCTCACCCCTTCTTGAATATATCCAATGAACTGGCATCAACAACTCTCTGTGGCAGGGAATTCCATAAGTTAACAACTCTGAGTGAAGAAGTTTCTCCTTATCTCAGTCCTAAATGGCCTACCCCTTATCCTAAGACTATGTTCCCTGGTTCTAGACTTCCCCAACATCGGGAACATTCTTCCCGGATCTAACCTGTCCAATCCCGTCAGATTCTTATACGTTTCTATGAGATCCCCTCTCATCTTTCTAAACTCCAGTGAATAAAGGCCCAGTTGATCCAGTCTTCTCATATGACAGTCCGGCCATCCCTGGAATCAGTCTGGTGAACCTTCGCTGCACTCCCTCAATAGCAAGAACGTCCTTCCTCAGATTAGGAGACCAAAACTGAACATCATATTCTAGGTGAGGCCTCACTAAGGCCCTGTACAACTGCAGTAAGACCTCCCTGCTCCTATACTCAAATCCCCTAGCTATGAAGGCCAACATACCATTTGCCTTCTTCACCACCTGCTGTACCTGCGTGCCCACTTTCAGTGACTGATGAACCATGACCCCCAGGTCTCATTGCACCTCCCCTTTTACTAATCTGCTGCCATTCAGATAATATTCTGCCTTTGTGTTTTTGCCCCCAACATGGATAACCTCACATTTATCCACATTATACTGCATCTGCCATGCATTTTGTCTACTCACCTAACCTGTCCAAGTAAAACCCTGCAGCCTCTTAGCGCCTCCTCACAGCTCACACCGCCACCCAGTTTAGTGTCATCCGCAAACTTGGAGATATTACACTCAATTCCTTCATCTAAATCATTAGTGTATATTGTAAAGAGCTGGGGTCCCAGCACTGAGCCATGCGGCACTCCACTAGTCACTGCCTGCCATTCTGAAAAGGACCCGTTTATCCCGACTCTCTGCTTCCTGTCTGCCAACCAGTTCTCTATCCATGTCAGTACATTACCCCCAATACCATGCGCTTTGATTTTGCACACCAATCTCTTGTGCGGGACTTTGTCAAAAACCTTTTGAAAGTCCAAACACACCACATCCACTGTTTTTCCCTTGTCCACTCTATTAGTTACATCCTCAAAAAATTTCATAAATCCATGCTGACTTGGTCCGATCCTGTCACTGCTTTCCAAATGTGCTGCTATTTCATCCTTAATGATTGATTCCAACATTTTCCCCACTACTGATGTCAGGCTAACGGGTCTATAATTACCCGTTTTCTCTCTCCCTCCATTGGCTACCCTCCAGTCCATAGGAATTGATCCAGAGTCGATAGACTGTTGGAAAATGATCACCAATGCATCCACTATTTCTAGGGCCATTTCCTTGAGTACTCTGGGATGCAGACTATCAGGCCCCGGGGATTCATCAGCCTTCAATCCCATCAATTTCCCTAACACAATTTCCCGCCTAATAAGGATATCTTTCAGTTCCTCCTTCTCACTAGACCCACTGTCCCTTAGTACATTCGGAAGGTTATTTGTGTCTTGCTTCGTGAAGACAGAACCGAAGTATTTGTTCAACTGGTCTGCCAACGTGTCAAGGACACCCTCAAAGCCTCCTTGATAAAGTGCAACATTCCCACCGGCACCTGGGAATCCCTGGCCCAAGACCACCCAAAGTGGAGGAAGAGCATCTGGGAAAGCGCCCAGCACGTCGAGTCTCATCTCCAAGAGCCTGCAGAAACCAAGCGCAGACAGCGGAAGGAGCATGCGGCAAACCAGGCTCCCCACCTACCCTTTCCTTCAACCACTGCCTGCCCCACCTGTGACAGAGACTGTAATTCTTGCATTGGACTGTACAGCCACCTGAGAACTCATATTTAGAGTGGAAGCAAGTCTTCCTCGATTTCGAGGAACTGCCTATGATGATGATGAGTACGAGGATCACTGCTTTCCTTGATATATATTAATGACTTGGATTTGGGTATACAGGGTACAATGTCAAAATTTGCAGGTGACTAAACTTGGAAGTCATCATCTTCAACGATTTTTGTACATATACCCCAGGTTTCTCTGTTCATGCACCCCCTTTAGAATTGTACCATTTAGTTTATGTTGTCTCTCCTCGATCTTCCTGCCAAAATGTATCACTTGCACTTTTCTGCGTTAAATTTCAACTGCCATGTGTCCACCCATTCCAACAGCCTGTCTATGTTGAGAAAGCAGTTTAAAAATCATACGGGATCCTCAGCTTCATAAATAGAGGTTTAGGCCTAGAAATTGGGTAACTCCCCGTTTGAGGGCGGTAACACTCGCACACCAGGCGCAGAAGTCTCTCTCCTCACGATAAATTCGATTTACCATCCCTGGAAGGAAATAGAGCACTAAGTCAAGCGCTCCACTTCCTTCCTGGGGCGGGAGCGGGGCGCACGGCTTGGCAGCGCTAAGCACTGGGCTGCATCACTGCCGCATACGAAAGACTTTTCCCTGAATTAAAGGGAAGATACCAAGCTACATACTCTGCATAATAGGAACCCACGTACCTGGATCACCGGGGATCGGGGGTGCCGCGCGATTAGCCCGGCACTCGAGCAGAGTGAATGGCTGAGCGATCAAGGCACCGACCCCAGGTCTAAAGCGCTACCGGAGCGGAAAGCTAAACGGCAGATTTTTTTTCAGCAGCAGCACCCAACCATCTCCTCTTTGAATTTCATCCCAGTAGCGGCCAGCCGCCGGTACGCGTCTCCTGAAGCTGTCACTGTTATTGCCCTGCACAGCTTCAGGAGGCGAAACTCAATTTAGGAGCCGAAGCGATGCACACGTCGACTATGTCACGATCTCCGGGCGCAGAAGATTAGGTCGCAACGCTGAAGCGCTGCCGCTAAACTCCCGCCGAATCTAGCGGGAGTAGTTAGCAGTGCCGTGCCCGGTCACAAAACCTAGGGGGCGGGGGGGGTGCACAAATGCTCCCAGTTTCTCCCCCATGGACTACAAAAACAAGGAAGTTATATGTACCTTTATAAAACACTGGTCCGAACTCAACTGGAGTATTGTGTCCAATTCTGGGCACCGCACTTTAAGAAGGATGTGAAGGCCTTGGAGAGGGTACAGAAAAGATTTACAAAAATGGTTCTAGGGATGAGGGATTTCAGATATTTGGATAGACTGGAAAAGCTGGGGATGTTCTCCTTAGAGCAGGGAAGGTTGAGGGGAGATTTGATCGTGCGGGGACTAGACAACGTAGATAGAGAGAAACTGTTCCCATTGGTGGAAGGGTGGAGAACCAGAGGACACAGATTTAAGGTGATTGGCAAAAGATCCAAAGACGACATGAGGAAAAACCTTTTTACGCAGTGAGTGGTTAGGATCTGGAACGCACTGCCTGAAAGGGTGGTGAAGGCAGATTCAGTTGTGGCTTTCAAAAGGGAATTTGGCTAATAGCTGAAAGGAAAAAATTGCAGGGGTGCAGGAGAGTGGAACTAGCTGAAGTGCTCTTGTCGAGAGCTGGCTAGAGCTCAATGGGCCAAATAGCCGACTCCTGTGCTGTAACCATTCAACTGCACTGATTTGGTAATATAGCTCAGCATTCTAGAAAGAGGTCTGCTCAAAATGTCAAACTTTATTTTTTCTCCACAGTTAGCTAATTTGCTATGTATTTCTAACATTTTCTGTTAGTTAATTCAATGTTCTGTTTACTTTGTTGATTGTAATGACATGGTCATCAATTTCTCATGTGAAACATAATATATCATAAGGCTTTCTCTCTTACATTTTGGATGTCACTTGCTCAGAATGACAAGGATGTTGGTCAAGCAAGACGTATCCATTTGAAACCATGTTGGCTGTCACTTACCTTTTCACTGGTTGGATGATAATCTGGCAGAACCCTTTGCCTGCCCTTTATGGAACACACCTGATTTTTATTCAATTGATTTGAAAATGTTGCTATAGTTATGGGGCTAAAAATGCATTTTTGGGGCACTACAGGTGACGTTTTGGGTCGAAACTGGCATCCGAGCCATGTGCGCACACTTCTGATGCAGGTCGCGGTATCAGTGCTGCGCCAGATGTATGTAGAGCAGGCAGATCATGATCAGTCAGCATGCAACGTGCATAACTTTCCTTGACAATGCCCATTCCTTTGTTTGAGATCTGTAACTGGAGTTGGAATTTAAAATAACATTTCAATACAATTGGCCCATCTCGCCTACTCATCTTACTTCCCACAAGATTCCATTGCTGTGTTTCCAAATCTAATGACCCTGAATCCATTTCCAGATTTGAACTGCTTAACTGCACTTTTCCCGACACTGATATTTTCCTGACACTAGTAAGTATACTGCACCTCAATTAGAGCTTGTGTTTGTAGCCTCTGAAAACTTCTATTGTTCACAGAAATACACTATAACCAAAAACTTGTGTGACAACCATGCCGAGGGAAAAGTGGAATAGGCAAAAGGAGCGATGCAAAGAATTATCGAGTGGGATGGAAGCAGAGAAAATAAAAATTATACAAAGAAAGACTAACATTTTTATAGCAGCATACTGGGTTCAACTGTATAAACGTGCTTCACAACTGACGAATTTCAGTACATCATGTTATGTAGGCAAATGTGGCAACTACTCGGCTAGCAACATCCTATAAGCAGCATTGAAATTAATGACCAATTGTTTTTTTTTTTGGTGATGGTATTTGACTTGACTATTTCAACGCACACCTGGCTGACTTCCCATATTCTACCCTACATAAATTAGAGGTGATCCAAAACTGGGCTGCCCATGTTCTAACTCGCACCAAGTCCTGTTCCCCCATCACCCCTTTGCTCGCTGACCTCCATTGGCTCCCGGTTAAGCAACACCTTGATTTCAAAATTTTCATCCTTGTTTACAAATCCCTCTATGGCCTTGCCCTCCCCCCGCCCCCTCCCCCCCATTTCTGTAATCTCTTCCAGCCTCACAACACCCCCCCCCCCCCCGAGATATCTGCGCTCCTCTCATTCTGGCCTCTTGAGCATCCCTGATTATAATTGCTCAACCATCGGTGGTCATGCCTTCCGCTGCCTAGGCCCTAAGCTCTGGGACTCTCTCTCTCCCTCTATTTCCTCCTTTAAGACGGTTCTTAAAACCTACCTCTTTGGACAAGCTTTTGGTCATCTGCCGAGGAAACAAGCAGGAAAAAAGGGTTAAAAAAACAAATTTAAAGGCTCTTTGTCTAAATGTATGTTGCATTCGTAAGAAAATAGATGAGTTAACGGCACAAATAGATACAAATGGGTATGATCTGATCGCCATAACAGAGATGTGGTTGCAAGGTGACCAGGACTGGGCACTAAATATTCAGGGGTACTTGACAATCCGGAAGAACAGACAGAAAGGAAAAGGAGGTGGGGTAGCTCTGTTGATAAAGGATGGAATCTCTGCAATAGTGAGAAATGATATTGGCTCAGGATGTTGGAACAGTTTGGATGGAGATAAGGAATAATTGGGGAAAAAGTCACCGATGGGCGTAGTCTATAGGCCCCTAACAATAGCAACTCTATTGGTCGGAGCATAAACCAGGAAATAGTGGGGGCTTGTTGTGTTCCTAACACAGATGAGACTGCACACAGGGAGGTTAAAGTAACAGTGACCTCAGTCTTTATTAAGACACTCCAGAGTGAGTAACAGGCCTTGGGGACCGGCTTATATACAGTGCTCCCAAGGGATGCTGGGATCCCTTGGGACTTCAGAGGATGCGCTCCCAGGTGGCGGAACATGGGAGTGCATGCTTTACAGATGCACAACATCACTCCCCACCAAAGTCAAAGTGAAAACTATTTACACGGTGAGGCGGTCGGGACCGCCTCGGTACAAATGTCTGTTCTGGTGTGTTGGCTGTGCCCTTGCTGGGCTGGCGTGTTGTTGGCCCTGCAGGGCTGCTGGGTGAGCCTGGCCTTGCTGGGCTGTTGGGTGTGATGGGTTCGATTTCCTGTCGTTGATCCTTTGGGTGTGTGTTGTGGGCTCGAAAAAGGTGGTGTCTACTGTGGGTTGTTCAGGGCAGTCTGTGAACCACAGCCTCATTTGGTCCAGGTGCTTTCTGCATATTTGTTCCATTGTCTAGTTTGATTACAAACACCCTACTCCCTTCTTTAGCTATCACAGTGTCTGCGATCCACTTGGGACCATGTCCATAGTTTAGGACATACACAGGGTCATTCAGATCAATTTCCCGTGACACTGGCGCGGCCATCGTTTACATTTTGTTGCTGCCGCCTGCTCTCTACCTGATCATGCGGGTTGGGGTGAACCAACGAGAGTCTGGTTTTAAGTGTCCTTTTCTTAAGTAGCTCAGCCGGGGGCACCCTTGTGAGCGAGTGGGATCTCGTGCAGTAGCTGAGCAGTACTCGGGACAGGTGGGTTTGGAGTGAGCCTTCTGTGACTCGTTTGAGGCGCTGTTTGATTGTTTGTACGGCCTGCTCTGCCTGCCCATTGGAGGCTGGTTTAAACGGGGCCGAGGTGACATGTTTGATCCCATTGTGGGTCATGAATTCTTTAAATTCGGCACTGGTGAAACATGGCCCGTTGTCATTGACCAGTATGTCAGGCAGGCTGTGGGTGGCAAACATGGCCCTCAGGCTTTCAATGTTGGCAGTGGCGGTGCTTCCCGACATTATTTCACATTCAATCCATTTTGAAAAAGCATCCACCACCACCAGGAACATTTTACCGAGAAACGGGCCTGCATAGACGACATGGATCCTCGACCATGGTCTAGAGGGCCAGGACCACAAACTTAGTGGTGCTTCTCTGGGCGCGTTGCTCAACTGAGCACACATGCTGCATTGCCATACACAGGACTCTTAAGTCAGAGTCGATACCGGCTACCACACGTGGGATCTGGCTATCGCTTTTATCATTACTATACCCGGGTGTGTGCTGTAGAGATCTGAGATGAACGTCTCCTTGCCCTTTTTGGGTAGCACTATGCGGTTACCCCACAACAGGCAGTCTGCCTGAATGGACAGCTCATCCTTTCGCCGCTGGAACGACTTGATTAGCTCTTGCATTTCAACGGGGATGCTGGCCCAGCTCCCATGCAGTACACACTTTTTTTTTTTACTAGGGGCAGCAAGGGCAGCAGAGGATCTTGGCTGGTCCAAGTCCTAATCAGGCGGGCCGTGACAAGTGATTTATCATTTTCAAACGCTTCCGTGACCATCAACAAGTCTGCGGGCTGCGCCACCATCAACAAGTTTGCAGGCTGCGCCATTTCCAACCCTGTGGTGGGCAATGGTAGCCGACTGAGAGCATCCGCAGTTCTCGGTGCCTGGCCTGTGGCGGATGATATAGTTATACGCTGATAGCGCGAGTGCCCACCTTTGTATGCGGGCTGAGGCATTAGTATTTATCCCCTTGTTTTCAGTGAACAGGGATATGAGGGGCTTGTGATCGGTTTCCAGCTCAAATTTGAGGCCAAACGGGTACTGATGCATTTTCTTTACCATGAACACACACGCTAATGCCTCTTTCTCAATCATGCTGTAGGTCCTCTCGGCCTTAGACAAGCTCCTGGAAGCATCGGCGACAGATTGCAACTTCCCCGCAACGTTAGCTTGTTGTAATTCACACCCGACTCCTTACGACAACGCATCACATGCTAGCACACGAGTCTTTTACACGGGTTATACAATACAAGCAGCTTGTTGGAGCATAAAATGTTTCTGGCTTTCTCAAAAGCAATTACTTGGTTTTTTCCCCCATACCCAGTTCTCACCTTTACGCAATAACACATGTAGGGGCTCTTAAGAGGGTGCTTAACCCCGGTAGGAAGTTACCAAAATAGTTAAGCAGTCCCAGGACCGACCGCAGCTCCATGACGTTCTGTGGCCTGGGCGTGTTCCTGATAGCCTATGTCTTGGCGTCTGTGGGCTGAATGCCGTCCGCCGCGATCTTTCACCCCAAAAACTCCACTTCTGTTGCCATGAAGACTCATTTCAACCTCTTCAGCCGCAGCCCTACGCGATCCAGTCGCTGGAGGACCTCCTCCAGGTTTTGTAGGTGCTAGACGGTGTCCCGCCCTGTGACCAATATGTCGACCTGAAAAACCACCGGGCGTGGTACCAACTTGAGTAGGCTCTCCATGTTTCTCTGGAAGATCGCTGCAGCCGACCGAATTCCAAACGGGCATCTGTTGTAGATGAACAGTCCCTTGTGTGTGTTGATGCAGGTGAGGCCCTTCGAAGACTCCTCCAGCTCCTGCGTCATGTAGGCTGAAGTCAGGTCGACCTTGGTGAACGTCTTGCCTCCTGCCAGCGTTGCAAATGGGTCGTCTGCCTTAGGTAACGGGTATTAGTCCTGTAGCGAGAAACGATTAATGGTTACTTTATAATCGCCGCAAATCCTGACCGTGCCATCACTTTTGAGTACTGGAACAATCGGGCTGACCCACTCGCTGAATTCCACTGGGGAGATGATGCCCCCGCGTTGTAGCCTGTCCAGCTTGATTTCCACTCTCTCCCTCATCATGTGAGGTACCGCTCTCGCCTTGTGGTGAACGGGTCGTGCCTCTGCGACCAAGTGGATCCGCACCTTCGCCCTGGAAAAGTTTCCAATGCCTGGCTCAAAAAGGGAAGGAAATTTGTTCAGAACCTGGGTACATGAGGCCTCATCGACATGTGATAGCGCTCGGATGTCATCCCAGTTCCAGCGGATTTTGCCCAGCCAGCTCCTTCCAAGCAGTGTGGGGCCATCGCCCGGGACAATCCAGAGTGGCATTTCGTGCATTGTGCCCTCGTAGGTGACCTTGACCATGGCGCTGCCCAGGACAGTGATGAGCTCTTTGGTGTACGTTCTCAGTTTCGCGTGGATGGGGCTTGGGCTGGTCTGAGTGTCTTGTTGCACCACAGTCACTCAAACATCTTTTTACTCGTGATGAATTGGCTAGCACCAGTGTCCAGTTCCATGGCTATGGGTTAGCCATTCAATTTTACATTTAGCATTATAGGTGGACATTTCGTCGAAAATGTGTGCACCCCGTGTACTTCAGCCTCTCTCTGAGCTCAAAATTGCTTTGATCCACCATGGACCGATCTTCCTCTGCCATGTGATGGTTAGCAGGTTTTGCAGAGCTTGCAGCTCATCTGCAAGCTTGTTGGAGGTGCCCCATTGTTCCACAGCTCATGCAAGCATACCCTTTGAAGCGGCATGAATAGGCTGAATGGAAGCCTCCACAACGCCAACAAGGTGTGAATTACCTTGCATTCATCCTTTGTTGCGGACTCTGAGTCATCTGGGTCACCTGAGATCTGCTGGCAGTTGCAGACTCGTGGTTTCTGCCCTGTACATTTCTGCTCGCAAATACAGTTCGTTATTTTATGAACATTGCTAGCACTTGTGTGCTGAGAGATTTGTTTGATGTTATTACTGGTGGACATAAACGCCTGTGCTATCGCAATGGCCCTACTGAGGGTCGGTGTTGCTACAGTTAAAAGTTTTCGTAGGATGGTCTCATGGCCAATGCCCAGTACAAAAAAGTCTCTGAGCATTTGCTCCAGGTAGCCAACAAACTCACATTGTCCTGCAAGTCGTCTTAGCTCGGCGACGTTGCTCACCACTTCCTGACCTTCAGATCACTGGCACGTGTAGAACCGATACCTCACCATCAGCACGCTCTCCCTCGGGTTAAGATGCTCCCGAACCAGTGTACACAGCTCCTCGTACGTCTATCTGTGGGTTTCACCAGAGCCAGAAGATTCTTCATGAGGCTGTAGGTCGGTGCCCTGCAGGCCGTGAGGAGGACCGCTCTCCTTTTTGCAGCGCTTCCTTCTCCATCCAGCTCGTTGGCTACAAAGTACTGGTCTAACCGTTCGACATCGGCTTCCCAGTCCTCACCCTCCGAGAACTTCTCCAGGATGCCCACAGTTTGCTGCATCTTTGCGTTGGATTCATGTACTCGTCGCCAGTTGTTGTGTTCCTAACACAGATGAGACAGCACACATGGAGGTTAAAGTAACAGTGACCTCAGTCTTTATTAAGACACTCCAGAGTGAGTAACAGGCCTTGGGGGCCGGCTTATGTACAGTGCTCCCAAGGGATGCTGGGATCCCTTGGGACTTTAGGGGATGCGCTCCCAGGTGGCAGGACATGGGAGTGCATGCTTTACAGATACACAACACTTATAAAAAGGGAACAGCAATAATCATGGGTGATTTTAACCTCCACATTGATTGGACAAATCAAATTGGTCTGAGTAGCCTTGAGGAAAAGTTCATAGAGTGCAGAAGGGACGGGTTCCTTGGGCAGTATGTAATGGAACCAACCAGGGGACAGGCTATCTTAGATCTGGTCCTGTGTAATGAGACAGGATTAATAAACAATCTCCTAGTAAAGGATCCCCTTGGAATGAATGATCATAGTATGATTGAATTTCAAATTCAGATGGAGTGTGAAAAAGTTGGATCCTAAACCAGCGTATTGAGCTTAAATAAAGGAGACTACAAAGGTATGAGGGCAGAGTTAGCTAAAGTGGACTGGGAGATATTTCAAACTCTCACGAAAAATATATTCCAGTGAGGAGGAAAGGGTGTAAAAGAAAAGATGGCCATCCATGGCTAACTTAAAAAAAAAGGACAGTATCCAATTTAACAACAAGGACATACAAAGTGGCCAAAACTAGTGGGAGGACAGAAGATTGGGAAGCTTTTAAAAGCCAGCAAAGAATGTCACAAAAAATGATTAAGAAAGGGAAGATAGACTATGAAAATAAACTAGCATGAAATATAAAAACAGATAGCAAGAATTTCTATAGATATATAAAAAGGAAAAGAGTGGCTAAAGTAAATGTTGGTCCCTTCGGGGACAAGACCGGGGAATTAGTAATGGGAACGTGGAGATGGCAGAAACTCTGAACAAATATTTTGTATTTTTTATGGTAGAGGACACTAACAATATCCCAACAGTGGATAGTCAAGGGGCTATAGGGGGGGAGGAACTTAACAGTCACAATCACTAAGGAGGTGGTATTCAGTAAGCGAATGGGAGTAAAGGCGGATAAATCCCCTGAACCTCATGGCTTAAGAGAAGTAGAAGCAGGGATAGTGGATGCATTGGTTGTCAGTTACCAAAATTCTCTGAATTCTGGGGAGGTCCCAGCAGATTTGAAAACTGCAAATGTAATGCCCGTATTCAAAAAAGGAGGCAGACAAAAAGCAGGAAACAAAAGACCAGTTAGCCTAACATCTGTGGTTGGGAAAATGCTGGAGTTCATTATTAAAGAAGCAGTAGCAGGACATTTGGGAAAACAAAATTCAGTCTGGCAGAGTCAGTTTGAATTTATGAAGGGTAAGTCATGTTTGACAAATTTGCTGGAATTCTTTGAGGATGTAATGAACAAGGTGGAGAAAGGGGATTTTTGACCGTAGGTAGCCTTGACTGCAATAAAGAATCCTGCCTTATCGTGGCTGTCGGCCAGTTGTTGTATCTCCTGTGCTTTCTCCATCCACCACCTGTTCTTTAGGTCCCCGTTTTTTTGTTGGACCTCAGCCTTGAGCCATCTATTATGTTGCTTTACAGCTCCCGAGTTGGGTTGTTGCTTGAAGCTCAAAAATGCTCTGCGCTTACACTCTATTAGTTCTTGGATCTCCTGATCATTTTCATCAAACCAGTCCTGGTGTTTTCTGGTTGAGTAACCAAGTGTCTCTTCACAGGCACTGGTTATGGAGGCTTGGAGGGCAGACCAAGCGTTGTGGGCATTCAGCATCTCCGGATCGTCAAGGCACGCCAGATTAGCTGTGAGGCGCTGGCTGTATAGGGCTCTCTTAGCTGGGTCTTGAAGTGCCCCGGCATTAACTTTCTTGCGGCACTGCTTCTGCTGTCCCCTCTGCTTTGAGGCTATGCTACTATCGATGATGGATCGGATTAGGTAATAGTCCGTCCAGCAGTCATCAGCTCCTGTCATGGCGCGGGTGATGCGCACATCCTTGCGATCCCTGGCTCGGACGATGACATAGTCGAGCAGGTGCCAGTGTTTGGAGCGAGGGTGTTACCACGATGCCTTGTATTTGTTCCTCTGGCGGAACAGGGTGTTGATGAGTTCGTGTTCGAGACATATTGTCAGGAGTAGCATACCGCTGGAGTTGGCTTTCCCTACCCCCTCTCTTCCAATCACAACTCCCCAGAGAGCAGTGCCTTTGCTGACCCTGGCATTAAAGTCATCAAGAAGGATCAATTTGTTGCCCGTGGGGACGCGGGACAGGGATGTCTCGAGTTTGGAATAAAAACCGTCTTTAGCCTCATCCGTTGCATCGAGTGTTGGAGCGTACGCACTGATGAATGTGGCGCATTGGTTCCAGAATAGGGTAAGGCGAAGAGTCGTGAGGCATTTGTTAACCCTGCAGGGGGAGTCTTTGAGGCGGTCGACCAGTTCATTTTTGACAGCGAAGCCGACTCCATGAAGGCAGCGTTCTTCCTCTGGTTTTTCTTTCTCAATTTATAAACAAGTAGATATTTATGCTAAATATACATAAAAAATTGTGATTTTTCATTTACCATCATATAAAAAGAACAATATTCTGTGACATTTAAATCATTTTAAATTATGGTTTGATTTCTAACCCCCTGAATCATTTTTCATCCACACTGATTAGCAGTGGACAAGGCAGGTGTTGCAGAGGTATATCTAGTTTCTATCTGTCTACCGTCCCTTTACAATGAAAAGTTGTGGATTTTGTGTACATTGCAGCATGTCTATCATGTCTCTTTTATAAGGCAAAGTTTAGTGACTTGTGTATCCGTCACCAGTCAAATGTTTGAGTAAATGCAAATGTTTCAATAACAATTTGAATCAGTCAGTAACTACCAATGAGGAATGTGTAAACAACACTGAACAATTGAATTGCCCATTTTTTTTAAGCCACCATTCTTGAATAAGTAGCAGGAAGCAACCAATCAAATTGCTAAAATAATGTTGTGAAGTTTGAGCTGCCATCTTAAATTTTCACCTCCCTGAAAATTTATCAGTAAAAGCAACATACCGAACATAAGAAATTCATTAAAATTAAACTATTCAGGCTATTTTCATATCACACTTTTTCCAATATGCTTTCCTGTCATGCTTATGGATTGCTATTGATTACTTATCCAACTGCATCCATGTCCTTGGGGCAAGACTGCTTGCATTGACCTCGTCGGCTATCTGCTCCCACTGTCTTCACAGTGTGTCTGGAGGGCCTCCGGCCCACTGCGGATGAAGAACCTGTTGTCTCCTTTCCACCCCCTGCTGTAAGTTCGCTAGTACTGCGCCCGAGAACCTGGAGCCTTTTCTCTGGCCTGTTCAACCATTATTCACTCATTCTTTCTGACCCTTTCCTCCATAACCAGTTGCATGACGTGCTGCGGGTTAAATACACCTCCCCTTTAAGAGGTGCAGACTGCCTTTAAGAAGTGGACGCGAGCTTTTAATTGGAGCTAGCATTGCACAAACTTGCATTCAGTCACTCAGCAGTGCATTCATTGCAGAAATAATCTCTGTAATCAGTGTAATTAGATCATTCCTTTCAATGGACGCGGCCGGTTACGCATCTCGATCCCCGCTCCCATTTTTGGGGGCTATCAAAAATAGCCCCCCAGGTGTCTGATTTAGCACCTCCAGACAAGATCAAATTATGGTTATCAGCAATTAGGGCCAAAATCAGGTGCTGAAATCAGACTTTCAAACAGGCATTTCTTATTAGCACAGTACCCATTTAGTGCCTGTTGTCACCCTTTCAGCAAAATAACTCCCACCCTCTCTCGCCTTGAAACTAAATCAGACTGCACACATTTTACAGTTGTCAAATGGGCACCTAAGGGTCAATTTTGGCAGGAAATATGCATGTTCTCATTTCACACACGAAATGCACTGTCTGGATTGGATTCCTCCGTAGCTGTCCCGGACGCATGCTAGAAGTATTAAAAATGCTCATAATATTTAAATAATGCTTGTTGTAGGACCCGTTTGTGAAATTGGTCTGCCCCAGTGCCTGATTTGCTACTTGATAGATTCACTCAGAAAATTATGGTGCTAATAGTCAGCAAAGACCCTTCAGCAGCGCTTTTCAAAGCACTTAATCCTATCCATACAGATTAGTTGCTAGTTTGTCTTTTTAGGCTGCTGGTTAACTTATGGGCATTTTTTTTGCCTATTTTCTGCATTCCAGTACTGAATTGTGACTTCTGCTAACAGTTTTTTGTTTGTGCTGCACTGCTTTTGTCAGATTTTTGTTGATGCTGGATTGCTTGTCTTCCTTCAAAACAGCTTTATTGCAGTCATGGGTGGTTTGGTAGGTCTGCCTTTGGAGCTGGAGGCTGAGTGGGAGCAGCTGGTAGGAGGAGGGCACTGCACAAGAGGTCTTACCCCAATATCGCTGAGGAACCTTTGGGTACCTTTGCTTTAGCGAGCAGGCTATCACCGAGCTATGTCACCCACAGCAGCCACAACTGAATCCTCAAACCAGGGCATATGCACTGTCTGTTGCTGTCAAGTTTACCATAGCTCTTAACATTTATGCAACAGGCTCTTTGTAGGCTGCAGGATGTGACATCAACAACATCTCCATGTTTGTTGTGCAGTGCTGTATCAGGGAGGTCACGGAGGCTCTCTATGCCAACAGGAACACCAACATCACTTTTCCAATGGACAGAGCAAAGCAGGATGAGCGTGCACTCGGCTTTCTCTGGGTCTAAGTGGACATAGGCTGCACCCACATTGCCGTGCGTACTCCCCATCACCATCCTGGCATCTTTCTGAATAGAAAGGGATTCCACTCGCCATGCTGTTAGCAATGAGGCGAGGCACTGCCGCAGAGCTGGCCTACAACGAGAGCCATTCTGCCACCAGAAACATTGCGAGCAGACTGTCGACATGTTCAAGCAACCCTTTCTCTGCCTCGACCATTCGGGGGCTACTTTGTGGTACAGCTCTGACCATGTTTCCAGATTGGTGGTCATTCTGCATTACTCGGAGATAATGAGGACCAGCCTTTAGACCATTTGCGCAACTACAAATGCGGGAGGAAAAGCAGCACAAACAGGAGAAATAGCATGAGCAGCACTGACCACCCATGTCCCTAGCCGTCAGAGCTCTTAGTGAGTAACTCATCCAAGAGTTCTCAATGTGAATCGTTCTTCCCCTCTCCAATACACCAACAGTACTACAATCCTTATCACCACCATCCGATTGCCTTCCCTCAATCCAGCCTTATGGGCCTTGTACTCACTCCAGTACAAATATAAAAACCAACACCAAATCTGGAAAAAGGTTTTTAATCCAATCTCAGTTCCCTCTGTATATATCTTTTAATAGGAATAATTAAGCATGTCCCTCGTTTATTTATCCTAGTGCACTCTTGTGGCTAGTGATTTACCACGATGAAGACCTCTAAGCTACCCTCTAAAGTATACATGGTGCCAGTCTCTGAGCTGATGCTGGCTAGGCAGACATTGATGCTCTTGTGTTGGACTGTTCAGCCACCAAAGAACTCACTTTAGTAGTGGAAGCAAGTCTTCCTCGATTTCGAGAGACTGCCTATGATGATGATGCTTGCTAGGGCCAAATTGAGTGACACTGGATCTTTAGGAATTCTGGCCTCCTCTTTCTATCATTTTTAAAGTTTCCAAGTCAGATTCTGGAAATAGTACCTTTGCTTTGGGAAGAAGGACCCTATATCTTCTGTGAAAATGGATGTAAAAAAAAAGTTCAGCATGTCAGCCATCCCTGGTCACAATTTGTATACTTCACTTGTGCAACTGTTTGCTTAACTGCCAGTTTTCTACAAGTATGTGTCAATCTGCAAACTTACTTCACTAACAGAATGTAACCTGTAATTAACATTAGGATTTCCCTATTTATAGTAATTGTTGTAGAAGAAGTTAAAATGTACATTGTTTTAGACAATGGCATATGTGAGACTCAGACATTATAGGAGGAATTATAACTCTAAAAAACGGGTGGGAGGATAGTGTTAAAAATGTGAATCCCAACCCCAACCTGCCCACTTCTGGTTTTAACGGAGGCGGGACTGGGAGCAGACAGTCAACCCGCTCCCAGGAGGTGGGTTGGCACTTTAAATATTATAATGAGTCCAGTCTAAGCGTCAAAATTCTGACCTATGTGTCAGATTGCTTATATGTATGCCATGCAAGTCCTTTTCACAGCGTCTTTGATCTTGATGATGGAACTTGACAAGGTGCCGCACAAGAGACCTCTCTCCAAGATCAGAGCCTCTGGTATTAGTGGTAATATATTGAGCTGGATTGAAAACTGGCTGGAACGACATAGGCAGAGTTATAGATGGATTTGGATCTGTTTGAAAACCGGTCACCAGTGGTGTCATGCAGGGATTGGTCTTTGACCGTTGCTTTTTACTATTTTTGTTAATGGTCTAGATGTAGCTAGTGGGGGCACGATTTGCAAATTTGTGAATGATACAAAGATCTGTGAAAGAACTGTAGATGACGCTCGACTGCTTCAGGCAGATCTTGATGTGATGAGGGATTTGGCTCGTGACTGGAAAATGATTCATTTGGAAAAGTGCAGTGTTGCGCAAGTGAGCGGGGCAAATGCTCAAAAAACATACACCTTTTAGGGAAAACAATTAAAGACGGTGAATGTTTATGGCGGAGGGGCAGTGAGAGATCGTGGCGGAGGTGTGGCAAATGGGGGTATGGGGCCCAGAAGAGCCGAGAGCCATGGGGCAGCATAGGCCAGCCCACACTGCGATATGTGTGCGCACTAGGTCCGTGCAGCAGAGCAGGTCTCCAGTCATCCTGGTTAACCCTTGCCACTGGATAAAGGCTTAGCTCTGTCAAGTCCGTGTGGTGGTTGATGTGCAACGGTCACCACCCATTTAAAAAAAAAAATCCACACACAGGCATCTTCCACCCCTGGAGTTCAGGACCGGAATATCTAGTCCTTCATTGAAACATCTGCGAACTCATCTCTTTTGGTGTGGAAGCAAGTCATCCTCGTTTGAGGGACCGCCTATGATGGTGATGATTATATTTTGATTTGAAATTCTGACTGCACAGTCCTTGGAATTCATTCAAAGTTCCAACCAAAAGTTCCTTCCTAATTTAACTTGGGGCAAGAAATTGTTCCATTCTTTAATCCACCACCACATCAAGTAGAAATTAAACATTGAGCTGAATAATAATTTGGTGGGGGGAGGGGCAGCTGGATTGAGGTCGGGAAACCCAGAAGAATGTGTTTTCCTTAAGCCCTGCCGATTTTAATGGCAGGACCTGATTAACATTTTGTTGTTTCCATTTCCCAGCTGCAACCAGCCAAATTGAGAAGCTGTGGCTGGCTGTTGGGCAGGTAGACCTTCAGCATCAGGCAGCAAGCGGAGAGGAGGGAGGAAGGGATCGGGGAGGCCGGGGTGGGATGGAGGAACATTGGGAATCGTGAGCCAGGAGAGATCATGGAGGCCGGAGCAGGGGGAGGAAAATCGTGAGCCGGGGAATATCGTGGAGCAGGGGGAGGAAGATCGGGAGTAGTGAGCTGGGGGAGATTGTGGAGGCCGGAGGCCAGGGTGTGATCAGAGTCCAGAGGCCACAAGGTAGGTCGGAGGTTAGAGCAGGGGGGGGGGATCAGAAGGAGCTGGGGGCAAGGTTGAAGGCCTCATGGAGGAGGGCGGAAGGGGGTTTGATCGTGAGGAGGAGTAAAGCAGGTAAGTGAAAATGTCTTTGCCTCCCATTAGCGCCGAGTTTCGTGAGACCCGGAAACCTCGGCTGGCCATGGTTATATTTAAGATACTGGTTAAATGTGAGGCTCCCAGCCTTATTTTAATCTTCAAATTGCCAACCTATCTCCTGCAAGCAGGTTGGTTGCCTCCTCCCCCGGGTCTCCCATCCCGTCCCGCCTCCATTAAAACCGAAAGTGGGCAGTTTGGGGTCAGGATTCAGATTTTTAACGGCCCTGAAATCCTGGTCCTCTGCTTCCTGTGGGCGCTCACCAGAAAATGGCTAAAAAAAACACCTCGCATAAATACATTATAGAAAATGGCTAAAAAGATCCGCACCTACCTTTTCCTGCTGCGCCCAGTCATGAGGCTTCCTCTTCTTGCGCAACGGAGCGCGTTCACATTGGGACGTCATAAGAGTCATATGTCCGAAACTCCTGTTACTCTGAATGAGAAACGCACTCAAACACTATATAAAAAATGTTAACACCTCGCATAAATACATTATAGAAATTAAAGTTGATATAAATGTTTTTGGAAAAAAAAATTGCTGATTTTTTAAAAGTTTTAATTATGTTTTAAAATAAACTTAATAGTGGGCGGGGTTATTAACATTAAAATGTGTTTTTAAAATGTTATTTTTATATGTTTTTGAATGATTTAAAACTCTTACGCGGGTATAAGTAGGCTATGCGTCTGCTTTTACCAGGCGCAAGAGTTTTAAGGACATTTGCAGGGCAAGAGATGGCCGTGCGAATGTCCTTCTTCCCGAGATGCAGAGGATCTGTCAGAAACTTGGACAGATCGGAAAAGCCGGGTTTTGCACGCCGAAAACCGACACTTGCGATACCTTCCCGGGTCCATACGGACCCGGGGAGGCCGGGATTTCAAGGCCAATATTTTAACATCACACCCAACACTAACTCCACCCGTTTTTGGGGTTAAATTTTCCTCCATTGTTTCTACTCTTAAGTGCTCATAAAGTACAGTTAGTTTGGTAGTCTTGATAAAGCAAATCAGTAACCAGTATGTCTGAAATTAGGTTATGAAAAAATATGAAACATTGATTCATGAACTGAAAAGATTATGGGAGTAATTTTCAATTTCAATGGAACTAAGATCGGGTGAATTCTACAATAAGCCAGTTACTCCTGTGGTTTATTTTCTGCTTTATTGTGAGTGTTAGTTTAGAAACAGATGGTGGTGATTTCAGTCAACCTTGTACAGCTTTAGTTATAAATAATCGTTAAAATGCACGATTTATAACATAAGTATCACATAAAATCCATATATATATTTTAATGTAATTGCTTAATCACTGTTGAGTTTGCATTTTCCTTTCAAGACATCAAGGTAGATTGTAGCTAATTAAGATTTGGACAGGATGCAATTCATATTGTAGAATACATAATGGTGTTGAAATGTTACATGTTCTATCATGTTTGGTGCAATCAATCATTATTAAAGCATGATCATTACATTTTACTGTATGTGTGATACATTTGTGCAATTGATTCCTCCACATATTTTCTTCAAACTAACTATAATTGAATTGTCCTGATGTGACATTGTGAACTTCTGTTAGTGATATGAATGGGGTGTGCAAAACTTCACTGGAGCAAAGCTTCAATATTAGTTGTTATGTGTTTTCAGCATATATATTTAAGTAGGTCCTTACTTTGGGCACTTAAAACCTTTTTGTAAACAATGCGATTAGATTATTTTAGATATTTTTTTTTGTATAAAAATCATGTCGATTGCATTGTTGTATATTGTTAAACAAATATTAATTGTGCTGATACTTTGAAATCTTCCTTTGTCCAGAACTCATTTTTCATTTAAATCCCCATCCAACTTGCTGTACAATTCTACATGAGTTTTTCAGGATAAGCCTTTAACAGTGCCTTAACAAAATGTTTTTATTACTCGTCTTCTTTCTCCTGGAATTTTTGAGTATGTAACTAGTAGAGTGGACAAGGGAGAACCAGTGGATGTGGTGTATTTGGACTTTCAAAAGGCTTTTCCACATAAGAGATTGGTGTACAAAATTAAAGCGCATGGTATTGGGGGTAATATACTGACATGGATAGAGAACTGGTTGGCAGACAGGAAGCAGAGAGTCGGGATAAATGGGTCCTTTTCAGAATGGCAAGCAGTGACTAGTGGAGTGCTGCAGGGCTCAGTGCTGGGAACCCAGCTCTTTACAATATACATCAATGATTTAGATGAAGGAATTGAGTGTAATATCTCCAAGTTTACAGATGACACTAAACTGGGTGGCGTTGTGAGCTGTGAGGAGGACGCTAAGAGGCTGCAGGGTGACTTGGACAGGTTAGGTGAGTGGGCAAATGCATGGCAGATGCAGTATAATGTGGATCAATGTGAGGTTATCCACTATGGAGGCAAAAACACGAAGGCAGAATATTATCTAAATGGTGGCAGATTAGGAAAAGTGGAGGTGCAACGAGACCTGGGTGTCATGGTTCATCAGTCATTGAAAGTTGGCATGCAGGTACAGCAGGTGGTGAAGAAGGCAAATGGTATGCTGTCCTTCATAGCTAGGAGATTTGAGTAAAGGAGCAGGGAGGTCTTACTGCAGATTTACAGGGCCTTGGTGAGACTTCACCTGGAATATTGTGTTCAGTTTTGATCTTCTAATCTGAGGAAGGATATTCTTGCTATTGAGGGACTGCAGCGAAGGTTCACCAGACTGATTCCCAGGATGGCTGGACTGACATATGAGGAGAGACTGGATCAATTGGGCCTTTATACACTGGCGTTTAGAAGGATGAGAGGGGATCTCATAGAAACATATAAGATTCTGACGGGACTAGACAGGTTAGATGCGGGAAGAATGATCCCGATGTTGGGGAAGTCCAGAACAGTCTTAGGATAAGGGGTAGGCCATTTAGGACTGAGATGAGGAGAAACTTCTTCACTCAGAGAGTTAACCTGTGGAATTCCCAACCGCAGAGAGTTGTTGATGCCAGTTCATTGGATAGATTTAAGAGGGAGTTAGATATGGCCCCGACGGCTAAAGGGATCAAGTGGTATGGAGAGAAAGCAGGAAAGGAGTACGGAGGGAATGATCAGCCATGATCTTATCGAATGGTGGTGCAGGCTCGAAGGGCGGAATGGTCTACTCCTGCATCTATTTTCTATGTTTCCTATCTTATGATTGGCGCAAGACACAGTGTATTAGTAATAACAGACAAATGCAATTTTTCATGTTGTGCTCACCACGTGCTACGAGTTTTGCTGCTCAATTTAATCGTGTCTACATTTATTTTAATCAGATCCCAGAATTTTGTATTGTATTACAACTTTTATTTGGTTCTTTCTCTTCTAGGAAAACACAAGTTTCTGTGTGCCAGCAGAAATGATTGCACTATTGATAAAGTACGGAGAAAAAACTGTCCATCATGTCGTCTGCGAAAGTGCTTTGCAGCTGGAATGACGCTTGGAGGTAAGATTAGTTTCCACAGTTTTAAATTTACAAGGTTTAGATTGTTGAATAATTATGATTTAAAGAGGATACATATTCTACTGAATTCTCACAATTTTAGATATTATAAAAGAAGACATCTGTGCACCTCAGTTACTTGTTACTAAGTTGTATGTTTCTACATTGATAATTGGAGTCGGATGGAGGCAGAGATTTTGTGTAGAATTGCCCTAATATGTTAAATTGACATTATGCTTGTGGGGTGAAGAACTTCAATATTTGTCATAACCGAGGATCACTATCAATGGCTTCTCTTTTCCCATTCTTGCACTGCCCTTGGGGACATCATCCACAGACATGAGTTCACCGTCTACATGTATGCTGATAACACAAAATTCAACCTCTTCACCACCTCTTTCGTGCCGGTGTCTGGCTGTGAGGATGCTCTCTTTGGGCTCGAGTTGTTCTTAGATCAGTGTTACAAGCTCCTTTTACGTCTTGGTTGTTGTCTTCGCTGGTGCAGCAAGTCCCTGACAAGGCCATAGATGGTGGGCCCACAACTGGTTAGCAGGATAGCTCTGCGCTTATCAGCCAGTGTGGCCGGGTTGTCGCTTGCCAGGTCGTTTACTGTGAAGAAATGGTCGAGCCTCTCCACAAAGGCGTCGCAATCATTACCATTGGCGAACTGCTGCAACGTGCCAAGGTTATCCATTTTCGTGTGAAAGTCCGTAATCTCGTTGCCAATTATTATGTCTTTAGATGCTCTGATGATGACTCCACGAGGCAATGTCTTGTACTTGACCTGTAGTGACCTTAGTCCATTTAATGTAACTCCACAGTGAGGATCACACATGGTGGCCTGCCTTTTATACTAGGCCTGGCCCACCTGTACAGTCTCCCACTGCAGTGCCCTCTGGTGGCACACCTTAGTGACCATACAGCTGGTATACAAGTTTTCCATAGTAGTGCCCTCTGGTGGCACATCATATGTAATAGTACAGGCAGTAACATGTCTAGATACATGACATCTTCCACTGCCTCTTTGATGTCAGACTGCTTGTCCGAATTTCGATTTTGGATGAGCCACAATTTTCTCCAGCTAAACATTGGGAAGACAAAAGCTTTATAGTCTTCAACTCTCGCTACAAAATCCGTACACATGCCACTGACTCGATCACATTTTCCAGCCACCGTCCCCATCTGAACTGGGTTGTTTGCAACCTTGATGTACCATTTTACCTTTAGCTGAGCTTCTGACCCTACATCCTCTCCATCAGAAAGACTACCTACTTCCAGTTCTAAAACAAGACCATTAAAAATAACCAAAGCAAAATACTACGGATGCTGGAAATCGGAAATAAAACCAAAAAATGCTAGAAATGCTCAACAGGTCAGGCAGCATCTTGGAGCGAGAAACAGAGTTGACGTTTCAGGTCGATGACCTTCAGCAGAACTCAAAAAAAGTTAGAGATGTAACAGGTTTTAAGCCAGTACAGGGGCAGGGAAAGGGGGGAGAGGAGAAAAGAACAAAGGGGAAGATCTGTGATTGGATGAAAGAAAGGCAGGAAAGATTAAAAGACAAAAGAGATGATGGGGCAAGGCAAAAAGAGATGATAATGGAACAAGCTAAGAAACAAAAGATGAGTCTAGATGAGGTGTAAATGGGTTCAGCAGAATCATGAACAGCTGCCAAGTGGAAGAAAAAAAATTCGGGGCAGAGGTTATATCTAAAATTGTTGAACTCGATGTTGAGTCCAGAAAGCTGTAAAATGCCGAATGGAAAGATGAGGTGCTGTTCCTCGAGCTTACGTTGAACTTCGTTGGAACAGTGCTCGAGGCCGAGGACGAAGAGATCAGAGTGGGAGTGGAGCGGAGAATTAAAATGACACGCAACCGGAAGCTCGGGGTCACACTTACAAACTGAATGTAGGTGTTCCGCAAAGTGGTCAGACAATCTGCGTTTGCTCTCCTCAATGTAGAGGAGACCTCATTGTGAGCAGCGAATACAGTATACTAAGTTGCAAGAAGTACAATTAAATCGCTGTTTCACCTGGAAGGAGTGTTTGTGACCCTGGTCAGTGGGAAGGGAGGAGGTAAAAGGGCATAAGAAATAGGAGCAGGAGTAGGCCATTTGGCCCCTCGAGCTGCTCCGCCATTTAATAAGATCATGGCTGATCTGATCATGAACTCAGCTCTACTTCCCTGCCCGCTCCCCATAACCTTTTATTCCCTTGTCGCTCAAAAATCTGTCTATCTTCGCCTTAAATATATTCAATGACCCAGCTTCCACAGCTCTCTGTGGCAGAGAATTTCACAGATTTACAACACTCGGAGAAGAAATTCCTCCTCATCTCAGTTTTAAATGGGCGGCCCCTTATTCTATGCCCCCTAGTTCTAGTTTCCCCTATGTGGAAATATCCTCTCTGCATCCATCATGTTTCGATAAGATCACCTCTCATTTTTCTGAACTCCAATGAGTATAGGCCCAACCTATTTCAACCTATCTTCATAAGTCAACCCCCTCATCTCCAGAATCAACCTAGTGAACCTTCAGTGAACAGCCTCCAATGCAAATATATCCTTCCTTAAATACAGAGACCAAAACTGTACCCAGGTGTGGCCTCACAAATACCCTGTACAGTTGTAGCAGGACTTCTCTGCTTTTATACTCCATGCCCCTTGCAATAAAGGCCAACAGTCCATTTGCCTTCCTGATTACTTGCTGTATCTGCATACTAACGTTTTGTGTTTCATGCACAAGGATCCCCAGGTCCCTCTGTACAGCAGCACATTGCAAATTTTCTCCATTTAAATTAGAATTTGCTTTTCTATTTTTTTCTGCCAAAGTGGATAACCTCACATTTTCCCACGATATACGCCATCTGCCAAATTTTTGCCCACTCAACCTATCTATATACCTTTGCAGATTTCTTGTGTCCTCCTCACAATTTGCTCTCCCACCCCTCTTTGTATCAGCAGCAAACTTGGCTACGTTACACTCGGTCCCTTCATCCAAATCATGAATATAGATTGTAAATAGTTGAGGCCTCAGCACCGATCCCTGCAGCACCCCACTAGTTACTGCTTGCCAACCGTAAAATGACCCATTTCTCCCGACTCTGTTTTCTGTTAGTTAGCCAATCCTCTATCCATGCTAATATATTAACCCCAACCCTGTGAACTTTTATCTGTGCAGTAACCTTTTGTTTGGCACCTTATCGAATGCCTTCTGGAAATCCAAATACACCACATCCACTGGTTCCCCCTTATCCACCCTGCTCGTTACATCCTCAAAGAACTCCAGCAAATTTGTCAGACATGATTTCCCTTTCATAAAACCATGTTGGCTCTGCTTGATTGAATCATGCTTTTCCAAATGTCCTACTGCTTCCTTAATAATGGACTCCAGCATTTTCTCTAGTTATTCGATTCGCCAGGACCCGAGTCCCAGCACGGTCTAAGTGGAGCCCATCCCAATGGAACAGCTCCCTCTTACCCCAGTACTGGTGCCAGTGTCCCACGAACCAAAACCCATTTCTCTCACAGCAGTCTTTGAGCCACGTGTTTAACTCTCTGATCTTATTTATCCTATGCAAAGGTGTTGCATCTCCTGCGCTTGCACGGGAAGGTGCTGTGGGAAGGGGAGGTGGTGTTTGGGGTGATCGATGAGTGAACCAGGGTGTTGCGGAGGGAGTGGTCCCTTCGGAATGCTGAAAGGGAAGGGGAGGGGAAGATGGGTTTGGTGGTGGGATCATGCTAGAGGTGGTGGAAATAGATGTGGAGGCTGATGGGGTGAAAGTTGAGGACAAGGGGAACCCTACCGTGGTTCTGGGAGGGTGGGGAAGGTGTGAGTGCAGAAGTGCGGGAAATAGAACGGACACGGTCGAGGGCCATGTTAACCATGGCGGAGGGGAATCTTCGGTTGAGGTAAAAGGAAGACATATCGGAGGCACAAGTGTGCAAGGTGGCATCCAGGATAATTAACTTTCAGAAGAGATAGGCAAAATAGTAAAGGAGGAGAGATAGCCCTGATAATGTATGGGATAAAGAGAGAGAGCAGAGAGAAAGGATCTTAACTTGGAAAATCAAGAAGTTGAATCAGTTTGGGTGGAGCTAAGAAACAGCAAGGGGCAGAAAACATTGGTGGAAGTTGTTTATAGGCCCCCAAACAGTAGTTGCAATGTAGGGCAGAGTATAAATCAGGAAATTAGAGGCGTATGTAATAAGGGTAATACAGTAATTGTTAAGTCCTGACTCGAATGCACTGACTTACACGACACATGCTGAAGTCAAGGTCACTCAGGACCTGCACCTAATTCCAGCTCTCCAGTGCTGCACTTGCCTGAGACCTCCCTTTCTATACCACAGTGGGACAGGTATGGAATGTCTTCTGCAAGTGCACCCCTGGTGGTAAGGTATGCTTATTGTTACAGGTCATATCAGTCATGTATAGCATGGTAAGATACAGTTATATACAGTAATGTGAGATACATGACATCACCCTCCCCCAAGGTCTTATTGCCTTTATAAATTCAGTCTCTAAGGTGGTCTGCGCTCTCGCGTGGAGCGTCTTAGTTGTGGTTCAGTTGTTTGCCTTGGTGCCTGTTTTTCGTTCAGTGTGATTGCTAGTATCTCGCCTGGGCTGTCTGTTGAGACGGCCCTTTCCTCAGGTTGTTCCACCTGTCTGTCCACCAGGTGTGTTGTGAGTTCCACATTGTAGTCTGCCTCTGGTTCTTCAGTGTTATCAGTGAATCTACTTTTTACTTGGTCTACATGCCTCCGGCAGGTTTGGCCATTGTCCATTTGTACAGCCAGTAGCCTGTTTCCCTCTTTGTCTGTTACTGGCCCTGCAAGCCATTTGGGACCCCGGCCATAGTTTAGCACAAACACTGTGTCCCCTATCTCATTCCACCTCCCCCTCGAATTTCAGTCATGGTACTCAGTTAGCTTTTGACACTTAGCCTCAACAATTTCATGCATGTCTGGGAGGATTAATGAGAGCCTGGTCTTTGAGGTTCGTTTCATCAATAGTTGCGCGGGGGGAACCCCAGTCAACGAATGCGGACGAGATCTGTATGCCAGCAGCAATCGCGACAGGCGGCTCTGCAGCGTGGGAGCTTGGATTCTGAGCATGCCTTGTTTAATGATCTGCACTGCTCGCTCAGCCTGGCCATTGGAGGCCGGCTTGAAAGGTGCCGTCATAACGTGATTTATACCGTGGTCAACTATAAAATCGTGAAATTCTGTGTTGGTGAAGCACGGACCATTATCACTGACCAATATGTCAGGAATGCCGTGCGTTGCAAACATGGTTCTAAGGCTCTCCACAGTGGTGGAGGTACTGCTCGAGTTTAAAATGGTGCACTCGATCCATTTTGAAAATGCATCAACGACTACAAGGAACATTTTGCCCATGAATGGGCCCGCATAGTCTACATGCACCCGTGACCACGGTTTGGTGGGCCAGGGGCTTAGGGGGGCCTCCCTGTGGACATTGCTGAGTTGGGCACAAATGGTGCACCGACAGACGCAGAGCTCCAAGTCCGCGTCAGTGCCAGGCCACCAGACATGAGATCTGGCTATGGCCTTCATAAGGACGATCCCCGGGTGCTCGCGATGGAGCTCCCGGACAAACGCCTCCCTGCCTCGTAAGGGCATAACTACTCGGCTGCCCCACATCAGGCAGTCTACCTGTAGTGAGAGTTCATGCATGCGCCTATGGAAGGGTTTGACCTCCTCGGGGCAGGCATCGTGAGCCTCTGCCCAGTCACCGGTTAAAACGCATCTTTTAACTAGAGATAACGTGGGGTCGCTGGTCGTGCAGGCTCTGATTTAGCGAGCCATCATGGGCGAACCTGTGGATTCAAAGGCATTGATTGCCATGACCAACTCACAGTCCTGTTCGTCGGACCCTTCTGTGGTCGCCAGGGGTAGCCTGCTAAGCACGTCGGCACAGTTGTCTGTGCCTGGTCTGTGCCTTATCGTGTAGTCGTAAGCCGTCAGCATGAGTGCCCACTGCTGAATGTGCGCCGAGGCGATGCCGTTGATTGCCTTGCACTCGGATAGTAGGGACGTGAAGGGTTTGTGGTTGGTTTCTAACGCAAACTTGGCCCCGAAAAGGTATTGGTGCATCTTTTTGACACCGTACACGCACGCGAGCGCCTCCTTCTCAACCATACCGTACCCGCGTTCCGCCCGCGAAAGTGACCTGGAGGCATAAGCAACGGGCTGCAATTTACCTGCATCATTGACATGCTGTAAAACGCATCCGACCCTGTACGCTGACACATCACACGTAAGGACTAACTTTACCTGGGTCAAAAAAAGGCTAAAACACTCTTGGAACACAGAAGGTTGCGTGCCTTATTGAAGGCGCGTTTTTGGGCGTCCCCCCAAAACCAATCACACCCCTTCCTGAGTAGCACGTGGAGAGGCTCCAGCATTGTGCTCAAGTTCTGCATATAGTTCCCAAAGTAATTGAGTAGCCCGAGAAAGGCGCGCGGTTCCAAGACATTCTGGGGCCTGGGTGCCAGGCGAATCGCTTCGGTTTTGGATTCGGTTGAGCGGATTCCATCAGCGGCAATCCTTCTGCCCAAAAATTCAACCTCAGGCGCGAGAAACAGACACTTGGATTTCTTAACTCTTAGGCCTACCCGATCCAGTCGATTTAGTACTTCCTTAAGATTGCGGAGATGAGATTCAGTGTCCATGCCCGTGATGAGTATGCCATCTTGAAACACTACCGTCCCCGGGATGGACTTGAGCAGACTTTCCATGTTGCGCTAGAATATAGCGGCTGCCGACCTGATGCCGAATGGGCATTGATTGTACACAAAAAGGCCTCGATGTGTGTTGATGGTGGTGAGTAGCTTCGACTCTTCGGTCAGTTCTTGCGTCCTGTACGCAGATGTGAGGTCAAGTTTCGAGAAGTTTTCCTCCAGCCAACATGGCAAATAGGTCCTCTGCTCTGGGCAGCGGGTATTGGTCCTGTAGGGAGACTCTGTTTATGGTAGACTTGTAATCCCCACAGATTCGCACGGATCCATCAGGCTTCATGACGGGACGATGGGGCTTGCCCAGTCGCTGAATTCCACGGGAGAAATTATGCCTTCCCGCAGAAGCCGGTCCAGTTCGTTTTCAGTCTTTTCCCTCATCACATAAGGCACAGCTCTAGCCTTGTGATGGACCAATCTTGCATTCTGTGTGATGTAGATTCTGACTTTAGCCCCTTTGAAGGTGCCCACACCTGGCTGAAAGAGATGTTCAAAACAGCTTAGAACTGTTGCACAGGAGGTTCATTCCTCTGACGACACGGCGTGAACATCATCCCATTTCCAATTAAGTTCTGCTAGGCAGCTTCTCCCCAACAGGGCTGGGAGATCCCCGGGAACAATCCACAGGGAAAGTCGGTGCACCATCCCTTTGTGTGTGACTGAGAGCATGGCGCTGCCAAGGACTGCGATGATTTCTTTAGTATAGGTCTTTAGTTTGGTGTCGATCTTTGTGAGTTTTGGTCTGTTGCTTTTTGTGCGGCCACAGCTGTTCAAATTGTTGAACGCTCATGAGGGATTGACTGGCCCCGTGTCCAGTTCCATGTTGACGGGTATCCCGTTGAGTAGAACCCTCATCATAATTGGAGGCGTCTTGGTGTAAGAACAATGGACATTGATCGTGTTAACCCGCTGTACCTCGGCTTCCCGTGCACTGTTCCAACCGTTTTCTGGTCCGCTTTCCGACCCTTCCGATTCATATACCAGCCAGGCTGCTGTTTTTCTGCATATGCGAGCCAGATGCCCTGTGTAGTTGCAGTTTCTGCAAACGGCATGCTGAAATCGACACACCCTGGTTGAGTGCCTTCCCCCACATCTCCAACACAGACCGTTTCCATTGTTTCCGAAGGATGAGCTGCGTCTGGCTGATCTCCCTTGAGCTTCTCTCAATCTGTTGTTGTTTGCTCGCATTGTGGGTTGATGAGGTGTGATCGGCCGATCATGTGGCCCTTGATTTTGATGGCTTCTGGCGCCACTGTCTGCTGTTGAAGGGCTGCTCTCCTGCCTTTGTCTGTGTGGGGGGGGTAGCGGTTTGTTTCACAATGTGAAGCCCTTGTTCCGATGCCTCGTTGGTTGTCGTACCCGAAGTATAGATCAGCCTCGTTTCTTCTTCGCCTGCCAAGAACGTCTGTGCGACCAGTGCTGCTGCCTCTAGAGTCAAGTTCTTAGTCTCTATAAGCTTTTGGAATATGCCTGCGTGGCCTATTCCTTCAATAAAAAAGTCTCTCAGTACTTCTCTCCTTAGTTCATCGGGGAACTTACATGAACTAGCCAGCCTCCGAAGTTCTGCCACGAAGTCGGGTATGCTTTGGCCCACACAGCGTCTGTAGTTGTAGAACCTGTGTCTGGCCATGTGTAGGCTGCTCGCTGGCTTCAGGTGGTCTCTCACCAGTGTGCTCAACTCCTCAAACGACTTGCTTGCTGGTTTCTCGGGTGTCAGCAGGTCTTTCATTAAAGCGTATGTTTTCCAGCCACAGCTGGTCAAGAGATGGGCTCTTCCCTTGTCTGCCTTATCGTCGCCCAGCCAGTCTTTGGTCACAAAACTTTGCTGGAGCCTTTCGATAAAGTCATCCCATTGTCTCCAGCATTGTATTTCTCATCTGAGCTGTTGGTATCCATTCTGTGGATTCTGTGATCCCGTAACTCGTCGCCACTGTTAAGTCCTGACTCTAATGTGTACTGACTTACACGAAGTCAAGGTCACTCAGGACCTGCACCTTTAATTCCAGCTCTCCAGTGCTGCACTTGCCTGAGACCTCCCTTTATATACCACAGTGGGACAGGTATGGAGTGTCTCCTGCAAGTGCACCCCTGGTGGTAAGAAATGCTTATTGTTACAGGTCATATCCAGTTACAGTCATGTATAGCATGGTAAGATACAGTTATATATAGTAATGTGAGATACATGACAGTAATCACAGGGGACTTTAATCTATATGTAGACCGGGCAAACCAAATTTACAGTCACAGTGTGGAGGACGAGTTCATGGAATGTATACAAGATAGTTTTCTCGATCAGTATGTTAAGGAACCAACTTGGGAACAGGCTATTTTACATCTAGTATTGTACAATGAGAAAGGGTTAATTAATAACCTTGTAGTAAAGATGCCTTTAGGGAAGCGTGGCCATGATATAGAATTTTATATTGAGTTTGAAAGTGATTGAAAAAGAAACATTGATAGATTAGAGTTATTTCGTGCCTTTCACAACCACTGGATGTCTCAAAGTGCTTTACAGCCAATAAAGAACTTTTGGAGTACAGTCACTTTGGGTTTTTTCTTTATTCGTTCATGAGATGTGGGCGTCGCTGCAGTCCATGTGGTGAAGGTACTCCCACAGTGCTGTTCGGGAGGGAGCTCCAGGATTTTGACCCAGAGATGATGAAGTAACGGCAATATACTTCCAAATCAGGATGGTGTCTAACTTGGAGGGGAACTTGCAGGTGGTGGTGTTCCCATGTGCCTGCTGCCTTTAACCTTCTAGGTGGTAGAGGGCGTGGGTTTGGATGGTGCTGCCGAAGAAGCCTTGGCGAGTTGCTGCAGTGTATCTTGTAAATGGTACGCACTGCAGCCACGGTGCGCTGGTGGTGGAGGGAGGTGGTGGATGGAGTGCCAATCAAGCGGGCTGCTTTGTCCTGGATGGTGTTGAGCTTTTTGAGTGTTGCTGGAGCTGCACTCATCCAGGCAAGTCGACAGTATACTATCACACTCCTGATTTGTGCCTTGTAGATGGTGGAAAGGCTTTGGGGAGTCAGGAGGTGAGACACTTGCTGTAGAATACCCAGCCTCTGACCGGCTCTTGTAGCCACAGTATTTATGTGGCTGGTCCAGTTGAGTTTCTGGTCAATGATGACCCTCCAGGATGCTGATGGTAGGGGATTCAGCTGTGGTAATGCCATTGAATGTTAAGGGGCTGTGGTTTAACTCTCTCTCGCTTGTTGGAGATAGCCATTACCTGGCACTTGTGTGGCACGAATGTTATTTTCCACTTATCAGCCCAAGCCTGAATGTTGTCCGGGTCTTACTGAATGGCGGGCATGGACTGCTTCATTATCTGAGGAATTGCGAATGGCACTGAACACTGTGCAGTCATAGAATCACAGTCCAGGCAACATTCTTGTAAATCTCTTCTGTTCATCAGCAAACATTCCCACTTCTGACATGATGGAGAGAAGGTCGTTGATGAAGATGGTTGGGCCAAGGACTGAGGAACTCCTGCAGTGATGGCCTGGGGCTGTGATGATTGAACTCCAATCACCACAACCATCTTCCTTTGTGCTAGTTATGACTCCAGCCAGTGGAGAGTTTTCCCCCTAATTGCCATTGACTTCAGTTTTATTAGGGCTCCTTGGTGCCACACTCGGTCAAATGCTGCCTTGATGTCACTCTCACCTCACCTCTGCAATTCAGCTCTTTTGTCCATGTTTGGACCAAGGCTGTAATGAGGTCTGGAGCTGAGTGGAACCCAAACTAGGCATCAATGAGCAGGTTATTGTTGAGTAAGTTCCACTTGATAGCATTGTCGGTGACCCCTTCCATCACTTTGCTACTGATGGGCGGTAATTGGCTGGATTGGATTTGTCCTGCTTTTTGCGGACAGAACATACCTGGGTAGTTTTCCACATTGTCGGAAAGATGCCAGTGTTGTAACGGTACTAGAACAGTTTGGCTAGAGGCAGGGCTAGTTCTGGAGCACTAGCTCCCAGCTCGACAACTGGGATGTTGTCGGGGCCCATAGCCTTTGCTGTATCCAGTGCGCTTAGCTGTTTCTTGATATCATGTGGAGTGAATCAAATTGGCTGAAAAAGGGCTTCTGTGATGGTGGGGACCTCGAGGAGGTTTGGATGGATCATCCACTCGGCACTTCTGACTGAAGATGGTTGCAAATGCTTCAGCTTTGTCTTTTTTACTCATGTGCTGGGCTCCGCCATCATTGAGGATGGGATAAAAACAGAAAATGCTGGAAATCTCAGCGGGTCAGGCAGCAGCTGTGGAGAGAAAGCAGAGTTAATGTTTCAGGTCAATGAGCCTTCGTCATTTTTAAGGAGCACTGAAAGGGGGAGGGGAAGAAAGAACAAAAAGGAAGGTCTGTGATAGGGTGGAAGACAGGAGAGATTAGAGAGACAAAAGGGACGATGGGCCAAATTGAATATGTAATGCCAGGAGTTAGAAAAACATTAATTAAGACAAGGTATGAATTGCGGGATAATGACCAGCTGCCATTAGAGATAAGTGCGAAAGACTGGCAGCGGTTCCGCTCTGAAATTGTTGAATTCGATGTTAAGTCCAGAAGGCTGTAAAGTGCCTAAATGAAAGATGAGGTGCTGTTCCTCGAGCTTGTGTTGAGCTTCGTTGGAACGGTGTAGGAGACCGAAAACGGAGAGATCAGAGTGGGAATGGAGTGGAGAATTAAAGTGACAGGTGGCCGAAAGCATAGGGTCACACTTGTGGACTGAACGGAGGTGCTCCGCAAAGCAGTCACCCAATCTATGCTTGGTCTCCTTAATGTAAAGGAGACCACATCGTGAGCAACGAATACAGTATACTAAATTGAAAGAAGTACAATGTAAATCGCTGTTTCACCTGGAAAGAGTAGGAGGTAAAAAGTCACGTGTTGCGTTTCCTGCGCTTGCACAGAAAGGTGCCATGGGAAGGGGAGGGGATGTTGGGGGTGACTGCGGAATGGACTAGGGTGTCGTGAAGGGAGCAGTCCCTTCGGAATGAGGGGAGGGGAGGGGAAGATGCGATTGGTGGTGGGATCACGCTGGAGGTAGCGGAAATGGCAGAGGTTGATCCGTTGAACGTGGAAGCTGGTGGGTGAAAGGCGAGGACAAGGGGAACCCTATCATGGTTCTGAGAGGGAGCAGAAGGGTGAGGGCAGAGGTGCCGGAAATAGAATGGACACGGTCGAGGGCCGTGTTAACCACGGGGGAAGGGAATCCTCAGTTGAGGAAAAAGGAAGACATGTCAGGCATGTGAGAAGTGACATCGTCAGAGCAGATGCGACGGAGACGGAGAAACTGGGAGAATGGAATAGAGTCCTTACAGGATGCAGGGTGGGAGAAAGTGTAATCCAGGTAGCTTTGGGAGTCAGTGGGATTATAGTGGATACTGGTTGAAAGTCTATCCCCAGAGATGGAGACGGAGGTCTAGGATTGGAAGAGTTGGAGATGGACCCTGTGAAGGTGAAGCAAGGGTGGAAATTGGATGCGAAGTGAATGAAATTTTCAAGTTCAGGGCGAGAGCAGGAAACGGCACCGATACAGTAATCAATGTACCAGAAAAAGAGGTGAGGGAGGGAACCCGAGTAGGACTGGAACAAAAAATGTTCCACATATCCCACGAAAAGGCAGGCAAAGCTCGGACCCATGCAGATTCCCATAGCAACATCTTTAATTTGGAGGAAGTGAATGGAGTTAAAGGAGAAGTTGTTCAATGTGCGAATAAGTTCAGCCAGTCCAAGGAGGGCAGTGGTGAATGGGGACTGGTTAGGCCTCTGCTCGAGGAAGAAGCAAAGCGCCCTCAGGCCATCCTGGTGGGGGATGGAAGTATAGAGGGATTGGACGTCCATGGTGAAAAGGAGACGGTTGGGGCCGGGAAACTGGAAACTGTTAGTGACAGAGGGCGTCGGAGGATTCGCGGATATAGATGGAAAGAGAGTGGACAAGGGGAGAAAAAATAGAGTCGAGATAGGAAGAAATAAGTTCCGTGGGGCAAGAACAGGCTGAAACGATGGGTCTACCAGGGCAGTCCTGTTTGTGGATCTTGGGAAGGAGGTAGAAGCGGGCTGTACAGGGTTGGCGAACTATAAGGTTGGTGGCTGTGGAGGAAGATTTCCAGAGGAGATGAGGTCAGTGACGGTCTGGGAAATTATGGCGTGCTTGATGTTCAGTAGTTGGGTCATGGTCCGGGGAAGGTAGGAGAAGGTGTCAGAGTTGGCGATCAGCCTCTGCAAGGTCGAGGTCGGTTTGCCAAACAACAACAGCGGCGCCCTTGTCAGCAGGTTTGATGACAAGGTTGGGGTTGGATCTGAGTGAGCGAGTTCTGCAAGTTCAGAAGGAGGTAGGTTGGAGTGAGTGAGGGGAGCAGAGAAATTGAGACGGACGATATCCCGTCAGCAGTTTGCAATGAAGAGGTCTAGAGAGGATAAGAGGCCAGAGGGAAGGGTCCAGGTAGAGCGAGAATTCTGAAAATTGGAGAAAGGGTCAGCTCTGCAGGGGGGGAGACTCCTGGCTGAAGAAGTGGGCACGGAGGCGAAGGTGGCGGAAAAAGAGCTCAGCATCGTGCCGACCTCAAAATTCATTGAAGTGGGGCGTAAGCGGATGAAGCTCAGGCCTTTGCTGAGGACTGATCGTTCGGGGTCGGAGAGGGGAAGGTCAGAGGGGATAGTGAAAACATGGCAGGGGGTGAGATTGGAAGAAGGGATGGGGTCAGAGCGAAGTGCAGGGAAAGAAGTTTCCGGAGGGGTGTTGGTGTCCAAGAGATGTTAGAGCTTGCGATCCTTGACACCTGAAAGGATGAGGATATTCATGAAGCTTCCCCGTCCCGTTAGTTGTTTAATGGTCCACCACCATTGGATGTGGCAGGATTGCAGAGCTTTGATCTGATCTGTTGATTATGGGATCGCTTAGCTCTGTCTATAGCATGCTGCCTCAGTAGGAAACAAGTTATATCTACAAGGCACAAGTCAGCAGTGTAATGGAATATTCCCCACTTGCCTGAATGAGTGCAGCTCCAACAACACTCAAGAAACTCAACACCATCCAGGACAAAGCAGCCCGCTTGATTGGCACCGCATCCACCACCTTCAACATTCGCTCCCTCCACCACCGGCGCACTTTGTCTGCTGACCCTAATAGCATGATGGGAGTACGTTCACCACACGGACTGCAGCAGTTCAAGAACTCACCCTCACCTTCTCAAGGGCAAGTATGGATGGGCAATAAGAGCTGGCCTTGCCAGCAATCCCCAGATCCCAGGAATGAATAAAATAAATTACCAATTTTTTGACTGACAGCATCCTCCTCGCAGCTCACACTGCCACCCAACTTAGTGTCATCTGCAAATTTGGAGATACTACATTTAATCCCCTCATCTAAATCATTAATGTACAGTGTAAACAGCTGGGGCCCCAGCGCAGAACCTTGCGGTACCCCACTAGTCACTGCCTGCCATTCTGAAAAGTACCCATTTACTCCTACTCTTTGCTTCCTGTCTGACAACCAGTTCTCAATCCATGTCAGTACACTACCCCCAATCCCATGTGCTCTAACTTTGCACATCAATTTCTTGTGTGGGACCTTGTCGAACGCCTTCTGAAAGTCCAAATATACCACATCAACTGGTTCTCCCTTATCCACTCTACTGGAAACATCCTCAAAAAATTCCAGAAGATTTGTCAAGCATGATTTCCCTTTCACAAATCCATGCTGACTTGGACCTATCATGTCACCTCTTTCCAAATGCACTGCTATGACATCCTTAATAATTGATTCCATCATTTTACCCACTACCGATGTCAGGCTGACCGGTCTATAATTCCCTGTTTTCTCTCTCCCTCCTTTTTTTAAAAAGTGGGGTTACATTGGCTACCCTCCACTCCATAGGAACTGATCCAGAGTCAATGGAATGTTGGAAAATGACTGTCAATGCATCCACAATTTCCAAGGCCACCTCCTTAAGTACTCTGGGATGCAGTCCATCAGGCCCTGGGGATTTATCGGCCTTCAATTCCATCAATTTCCCCAACACAATTTCCCGGCTAATAAGGATTTCCCTCAGTTCCTCCTCCTTACTAGACCCCCCGACCCCTTTTATAACCGGAAGGTTGTTCGTGTCCTCCTTCGTGAATACCGAACCAAAGTACTTGTTCAATTGGTCCGCCATTTCTTTGTTCCCCGTTATGACTTCCCCTGATTCTGACTGCAGGGGACCTACGTTTGTCTTTACTAACCTTTTTCTCTTTACATACCTATAGAAACTTTTGCAATCCGTCTTAATGTTCCCTGCAAGCTTCTTCTCATACTCCATTTTCCCTGCCCTAATCAAACCCTTTGTCCTCCTCTGCTGAGTTCTAAATTTCTCCCAGTCCCCAGGTTCGCTGCTATTTCTGGCCAATTTGTATGCCACTTCCTTGGCTTTAATACTATCCCTGATTTCCTTTGATAGCCACGGTTGAGCCACCTTCCCTTTTTTATTTTTATGCCAGCCAGGAATGTACAATTGTTGTAGTTCATCCATGCGGTCTCTAAATGTCTGCCATTGCCCATCCACAGTCAACCCCTTAAGTATCATTCGCCAATCCATCCCAGCCAATTCACGCCTCATACCTTCAAAGTTAGCCTTCTTTAAGTTCTGGACCATGGTCTCTGAATTAACTGTTTCATTCTCCATCCCAATGCAGAATTCCACCATATTATGGTCACTCTTCCCCAAGGGGCCTCGCACAACGAGATTGCTAATTAATCCTCTCTCATTACATAACACCCAGTCTAAGATGGCCTCCCCCCTAGTTGGTTCCTCGACATATTGGTCTAAAAAACCATCCCTTATATAGCATTGTTGATGACCTCCGGATATCCCAAAAAGTTTGAGAGCCAATTAAGTACTTTTTTCAACTGTAGTTACTATTACAATGTAGGAAGCGAGGAAGCAAATTTGCATACAGCAACGTGCCCATAAACAGCAATGTGATAATGACCAGTCAATTTGTTTAGTGATGTTGATTGAGGGATAAATATTGGCCAAGACACCGGGTATAACTCCCTTGCTCTTGAGATCTTTTATGTCCATCTGATAGGGCATTTAGGGGCTTGGTGGGCCAAGAAAAGTGCACTGGGGTAGAACGGGAGGGAGAGAACATCGCATCTGAAAGAACGCACATCCGATAGTGCAGCACTCCCTCAATACTGCACTGGAGTGTCGGGCTAGATTTGTGTGCTTATGTCTCTGGAGTGGGACTTAAACCAACAACCTTCGAACTCAAGCGAGAAAACATTTTTGATTCCCCAGTGCCATTTTTATTACATTTAATAAGCTGTGTTAAACTTACATTTAGCATTGCCAGATTCCTCCAGCAAACATGTACCACATAAGGTTGGAAGGATGCAACTCACTGTGTCCGTTCACATTCTATTACATCATTTGGATAAGGAGGACCACTTCATAATGGGAGATGATCTATAGGTGCAAAGGTACCTCCGGCATTATGTATGCTCCGGTCACTACTCTAGGACCTGTGCTTAAAGACAATACCGCTCTTAACCTGGGCATCTCTGAAGAGTCTTGTCTCCTTTGTCTTCACTGCATATGTGCTAACAAAGCGATGCCATCTGTTGAAGTTTGACTTACAGATGACTTTAATTTCTGAAACTGATCTTCCTGTTGCTGTCAGATTTAAAATAGCATTGTGTCCATGTAACAGGATTCTTCCAGGCTTACCCCACAGGATATTTTCCAAAATTGTCAATTTGAAGTTCATTCTTGCTGAACCCAAGTGACTGATGCCATGATTGGCAGGAAAAGCACCATTATTATTGTCTGTGAAAAGGGCATACCAAGTCAAGAGTGCCGAGTAGAACTCCCAAGAGTGAAGATTGTTAATAATGGAATGGAACCCATGTGGCCATCAGGGCACTTTACAACAAATCCAATGCATATATGAACTGGTAGTGATACATCCTTACTATACAGTATAAATGCACAAGAGGCCCATGCTTGAGAGAAGGTCAGTCTGTGACCTGTCCTTTATTTCATAGCACTCAAGTGATGGAAGTGGGTGGAGCTTCCCCTTTTCTATCTGCAGGTCTAGGTTAGGAGTGTCTCCCACAAGTTCACCACCTAGTGGTCAGTGTTCTCACAGTGTACAACTTAGGTCAGATTATACATGGGTTACAATGCTGGTTGAATACATGACATCACCTCCCCCTACAAAGTCTTATTGGGATCACAAGTTGAGTCTCTCTGGTGGTTTACGCTCCCTTGTAGAGCGCCTGAGTTGGGGCTCCGGTTGTTGGGCGCTGGCCTGTCTGGACTACCCACAGTGACTGGGCTCTCCTCCCTTTTGGTTCCTGTGTTCGGTCACCTGTGAACTCTACATCGTGTTCTACCTCTGCTTCTTCTATGGGGTTGCTGAACCTCCTTTTTGTTAGATCCACATGTTTGCGGCAGATTTGTCCATTGGTAAGTTTAACTACCAGAATCCTATTTCCCTCTTTGGCAACCACAGTGCCTGCGAGCCATTTGGGCCCTGCAGCTAGTTGAGGACAAAAACAGGGTCATTTACATCAATACATCGCGCCCTCGCATTCCTGTCATGGTAGTCATATTGTGACTGGCGCCTGCTCGCGACAATTTCTTTCATGGTGGGGTGTATAAGGGATAACCGGGTTTTGAGCGTCCTTTTCATTAGCAGCTCTGCGGGTGGAACCCCTGTGAGCGAGTGTGGTCGGGATTTGAAGGCCAACAGGAGGCTTGATAAGCGGCATTGTAGGGAACCCCCTTGGATTCTGAGCATCCCCAGTTTGATTATCTGCACTGCTCGTTCTGCCTGGCCGTTTGAGGCCGGCTTGAATAGTGCCGTTCTAACATGGTTAATTCCATTGCCTGCCATGAAGTCCTGGAATTCAGTGCTTGTGAAGCACGGGCCATTGTCGCTGACCAAGATGTCCGGTAGACCGTGGGTGGCGAACATTGCCCATAGACTTTCTATCGTGGCAGAGGATGTGCTTGAATTTAAAATGTCACACTCGATCCATTTGGAGTAGGCGTCTACGACAACCAAAAACATTTTCCCCATGAAAGGACCTGCGTAGTCCACATGGATGCGTGACCAAGGCTTGGCAGGCCAGGGGCTAAGGGGGGCTTCCCTGGGTGCATTGCCCAGCTGGGTACACGTGTTGCACCTGCGAACACAAAGTTCCAGATCTGCGTCTATCCCTGGCCACCAAACATGTGACCTGGCAATTGCCTTCATCGTGACAATGCCCGGGTGCTCATTGTGCAGTTCTCTGATGAACACCTCTCTGCCCATCTGGGGCATGACTATGCGATTTCCCCACAGTAGGCAATCGGCCTGAATCGAGAGTTCATCCTTGCGCCTGTGAAATGGTTTAAATTTCTCAGGGCATGCCCTGTACGTGGCTGCCCAGTCCCCATTCAGGACACATTTCTTGACTAGAGACAATAGCGCGTCTCTGTTTGTCCAGACTTTAATCTGACGGGCTGTCACGGGTGAGCCTTCGCTTCCGAAAGCTTCAACAACCATGACCATCTCAGCAGCATGCTCGGTAGCCCCCTCAGTGGTGGCTAGTGGGAGCCTGCTGAGTGCATCGGCGCAGTTTTCAGTGCCCAGTCTGTGCCGAATTGTGTAGTCATAGGTGGCTAACGTGAGTGCCCACCTCTGTATGCGGGCCGATGCGTTTGCATTTATGGCCCTGTTGTCGGCCAAAAGGGACGTTGGGGGTTTGTGATCTGTCTCCAGCTCAAATTTCCTGCTAAACAGGTACTGGTGCATTTTCTTTACCGCATATACACATGCGAGCGCCTCGTTTTCTACCATCCCATAGCCCCTTTCTGCCTGGGACAGACTTCTAGAGGCATAAGCTACCGGCTGCAACTGACCCTTGGCATTGACATGCTGCAACACACACCCAACACCATAGGACGACGCATCGCACGTTAACACAAGTTTCTTATATGAGTCATATAGCGTTAACAGATTGTTGGAACATAACAAATTGCGTGCTCTATTAAAAGCCCTTTCCTGGCTGCCCCCCCAGACCCATTCGCGACCTTTGCATAGGAGCACGTGTAGCGCTCTAGCAGTGTGCTCAATTTGGGAAGAAAGTTACCAAAATAGTTCAGGAGCCCCAGGAATGATCGCAGCTCTGTCATGTTACGGGGTCTGGGTGCTTTCTGGATCGCTTCCATCTTGGACGCAGTAGGGCTGATCCCGATTGCTGCTACCCTCATCCCCAGGAATTCTACCTCTGGAGCTAGGAAGACGCACTTCGCCTTTTTCAATCGCAGCCTTACCCGGTCTAGTCTGCGTAGCACCTCCTCCAGGTTGTGGAGGTGTTCTTCAGTATCGTAACCCGTAATGAGGATGAAAAACCACCGTCCCTGGAATCGACTTGAGGAGGCTTTCCATATTTCGTTGGAAGATCACGGTGGCCGAGCGAATCCCGAACGGACATCTGTTGTACTCAAACAACCCCTTGTGTGTCGTGATGGTGGTCAGCTTCTTCGACTCACTCGCCAGCTCCTGGGTCATGTAAGCTGAGGTCAGGTCCAATTTTGAAAAAAGTTTGCCACCGGATAGCGTCGCAAAGAGGTCCTCCGCTCTCGGTAGCGGGAACTGGTCTTGGAGTGACACCCGATTGACGGTGGCCTTGTAATCGCCACATATCCTGACCGACCCATCCGCCTTGAGCACCGGCACAATCGGGCTCGCCCAGTCACTGAATTCGACTGACGAGATGATGCCTTCCCTCAGCAGGTGGTCCAATTCGCCTTCTATCTTTTCCCGCATCACGTACGGCACCGCTCTGGCCTTGTGGTGTACTGGCCTGGCGTCCGGGTTTATGCAAATCACTACCTTGGCCCCCATGAAAGTGCCAATGCCGGGTTGAAATAATGAGTCAAATTTGTCCAAAATCTGTGAGCATGATACTCGCTCCACAGAGGAAATTGCATTGACATCACCCCATTTCCAGTTCATGACAGCAAGCCAACTCCTCCCCAGTAGTGCGGGACCGTCCTCTGGGACAGTCCAGAGTGGCAGTCTGTTCTCCGAATCTTTGTGGGTCACGACTACCGTGGCGCTGCCTAGCACCGGAATGATCTGCTTTGTGTAAGTCCGTAGCTGTGTGTCAATCGGCGATAATTTTGGCCTCCTGGCCTTGGACGCCCACAACTTTTCGAACTGTTTGATACCCATCAGGGACTGGCTGGCCCCCGTGTCTAGCTCCATTGATACTGGGATGCCATTGAGGAGCACTTTCATCATTATCGGTGGCGTCCTGATGTATGAACTGTATACGTGCTCCACATGAACTCGCTGAACTTCAGCTTCTAGTGATTTCCCCCAGCGTTCATTTCTGCAGGTATTTTGCTCACCTCTGCAAACTCCGGCTGAGTGTGTGGCTCCACGCCTCCAGCATGAGCTGCTGTTTGAAACAAAAGGTCCCTTGCCAGTCGATCATCCCCAACTGCCCGTTATTGCCCTTGAGTGCGCCATTAACAGGTGTTGATGGCCCCATTACTGGCCGCATTGTCCCTTGCAATGGCGTGAATCGCCGTTCAGCTTGCCATTGTCTCTGTCGAACTCCCCCTCTGGGATCGACTACATGTTGGGGCATGCCAAACTGCCCTTGTCTGCCTGGAGAACTGTGTGCTGCTTTAACAATGTTGAATCTCTGTCCCAACCATTCCTTAACACAGTACCTCTCGTCTGTTCTGCTAGTGGCCATGCTCGCGTGGTTTAAATCCCAGTTTCTTGTCGCCATTGATACATCCTTACTATACAGTATAAATGCACACGAGGCCCATGCTTGAGAGAAGGTCAGTCTGTGACCTGTCCTTTATTTCATAGCACTCAAGTGATAGAAGTGGGTGGAGCTTCCTCTTTTCTAACTGCAGGTCTAGGTTAGGAGTGTCTCCCACAAGTTCACCACCTAGTGGTCAGTGTTCTCACAGTGTACAACTTAGGTCAGATTATACATGGGTTACAATGCTGGTTGAATACATGACAGGTGGAAAAGCTCTCCATTATGTATTTTGATTTATGAACATAAAAGTGTCATCCTGCATGTTAGTTCCTGTTATCTCGGGAGCACTGATCATGCTTTTATTCTGCAGCAGTTCACTTTGCCTGCAATGTTTGAACATGCTGAGAGAATGAACCAAGAGCTGCCTTTGCACCAATAGCGCATGACTCCATTTAGAATGTTCAAGTAACATTTGATTACTTCAACTAGTTGGGCAGAATATTGCTTTGCAGTCCAGCTACGGTGTGCAAAATCATTACTGTTTTCAGCATGCTGCACAATTTGGCCGTACAAAGAAAAATGAACATGGACATAGATGACAACATTGACTCTCTGAACATTGTCCTGCTGTGCCTGCTGCACATTTGCTCTGAGAGGCATGTTCACTTTTGATCCAAAAATAGAGACCCTTTAAGTCAAACATTTGATGGTTCCTCATCAAATAGAAGACTTTTGGCCCTTGGCGAGATTCCATTTTCTTTGCAGCACTCTGGCAGAACGGTAAGCAAAGGCCTTTTAGGAAATACTGCCCCGCCGTTCCTCTGCACATTTGCAGCTATAGCACTCTCCAGAAAGGAATGATCCTAGAGCTGGAGTTCTCAACTGGCAGGGGTCCACGAGACGATTTCACGAGCAGCTGAGCAAGAAAAAGCCCACCGAGAAGCTCATTGACCAGGTTGAACTTCTCTGCCACTGAGCCGTTCTCTTGTCCATGGATACAACATGTCCAGTTCACGGTCTCAGAATTGGAGGACACGATGGGTATCTGGAGCCAAGGTGGGAGACTGGAGAGGAGAACCCGGCAGCGAGAGAGAGAGAGAGAGGAATGCGGGAGGTGCCGAGGTCACACGAGAGGAGTGGCAGCAGCAGTAGCCCAGCTCCTCACTCTGTCCGCTACAATGTGGTGGCTCACTGTTAAGAACATGAGCAACAGCAGCATTCGGTGCGGACATCCCCAACAATACGTGAAAGGTGGGTATCGGGAGCTGGCAGCGACTGAAACAGGATAGGACCAGACCAGACCAGGTGGACTGCAAGAGGATTCATAGTTATGTTGAGTTTAGTATTAGTTGCAGAGCTCCTTTCCTTCCCTATGCTCATCTGCTCCGAAAGGTGAGCAAAGGAAAGATGAAGTAAATGCACGTGTTCCTGCCTCGCATGGATCTCAGCCCCTGGCCTCCCACAGCACCCACACAAGACAATAAGACCCAGCACCATCAGGTAGAAAGCCAATTGAACACATGCCAGTCTGACTGCTGTAACCTCGTTTGGGCATTCAAATGAGCAAAATGTTCAATCCAGCAAATAGATTTCATCACTGATTGATTCAGTTCGACACATATTGAATGAGTCAATGGGGAACAGGAAGGAAGAAGGGATAAAACAGCAAAAAAGAGCAGGAAAAATGACATGAGGTAGCTGTCTATCCAAATAATACATTAAAAAACGATATCTACAATAGTTTCCTTCTCTTTGTTTTGGACAATATCATTTACTCCATAAGTCTTAATCCTCTATATCCTATACATCATCTCCAACAACAAGTGCAAGGAGCTCGGACTTTTTTGTCACTAAGATTGAGACCATCCATTTAGCTGCTTCCCTCTCTTCCCCTTGCGGCTATAAAAATACCTGTGTTGTGTTACAGGGGGATTCTCTTTATAACATGGAGGGGCGGGGAGGCGACACCTCAGAAGCATAATGGTTGAAAACCCTTGATCTAGAGAGCCTGATTTGCTGTGTGCTGTTTTTGCGGTACATTTCTTCATCCAGAGAGATGAGGCATTGTCTTGCTGGCATTGACTGGTCTCATTACCATTTAAGTTTTTATTCAGATTGGATGCCATGTTAACTTTTATTGCTGAGGCTATGCCCATAACATTCTGCTTCCCTATCCCTCTGTTTGCAAAGATCAACACCTTCATCACTTTTCTTGTGAAAAGGTGTCAACTTGATGTGACACTTAGCTCTCAATGGTTGGCAGGGTTCCCTCGGGTACAAAATATCATGCATGTAGCCAACAAGACTCCTCGTATCAATCAAAAGAACATAACATAAGAACATAAGAATTAGGAACAGGAGTAGGCCATCTAGCCTACAACAAGATCATGGCTGATCTGGCCTTGGACTGAGTTCCACTTACCCTCCCACTCCCCGTAACTCTTAATTCCCTTATTGGTTAAAAATCTATCTATCTGTAATTTGAGGGTCTGGGTCGGTCAGGCGCGGGACCGGTTTTCGGTTGGCTCTGAATCCAAGTGTTTGGATTGTGATTGGGTAGGTGTAGATTGTGAAGTGCGGAGGTTGTGGGGGGCGATTTGACTCACGGCCCCATACTTAAAACATTAAATGTGTAAGTGAACAGAATTGTTGGATGTATTGAAGAATCAGGACCGTTGTTTTGCAAATTCCAGAATGGTAGTGACGAGTACTCAGTTCATCGGTAACCCTTGGTTTTGTTCACAGCTGGTGTTTTAAGTGTGGGGTCGTGGGTCGGGTCGCCCTTCATGGCCTCTGCATTTTGTGGTTTGCATTTATCCAGCTGCAGTTTGGATGCTTGGATTCGGAGCTGGCTGGGGGCTGGTTTTGCGTTTGGCTGACTCAGACTCTGGTTGCCCTGCCGACGGCATCAACCTGCTCAAATACTGACCTGCCTGGTTGGTGAGCCAGTGACTTGGGCTCTGCATTTTAAAGCCTTCCTTGAGAGAGTGAGGAGAGATGCATTTGGAATGCTTTGCCTCAGAGAATGGTTGAGGCAAAGACCATTGCATCTTTTCAGGGAAAATTGGATAAATAATTGAAGCAGAGGAAGGTGCAGAGCTATAGGGAGAGACCGGGATAATGGGTTTAGTGTTGGATTGTTGTAGGAAAGAGCTGGCATAGACACGATACTCTGAATGGCCTCATTCTGTGCTGTAAATATGAATGGTTCTGTGATTTGTTATCTGAAACTGGATAAACATGACAGCTTGCCTGAGATAAGATCTAAAATGAATGAATAACGTAATTAGCATCGATTTAGAAGCACTTTTGATTCATTAAATGTAACCATTGATTTTCTGATACTGTCTTTTGTGCTTTAAAAATAGTTTTGATGTTGTGATTATCAGTAGGCACCTGGGCTTTCACCTCACTGCTGGCTAGGGCTGCACTAACACTGCTCTTTAACCTGCCCGCAGTAAAAGAGCTCGCAGTCCACGTTGTGAGTGTTCTCACTATTCATTGTGAAATGTTAAACTTCAAACAGTGCAATCATTCAGTACACAAATAGAAAAGCTCACTTCTGTGCTTTAGAAAGAAGTTGTTTCTAGAGCGCCTTTCATAACCTTGGGATGTCCCGTAGAAGTGTTTTTGAAGTGTAGTCACTGTTATAGGGAAACAACAATGTGCAATTTCCTTTTTTAGGAAATTGTAATCTGCTGTTTAAGGGAATCGTGCCAACTTGTATGAGAGATGCATCAACCGCTACAACATAAAGATGTAACTTTGTCACGTCTCAAAGGGGATTGAGAAAGGAGCATTACAAGCCGATGCCAGTCCCGAGCTTCAGTTCTCTCGAGTACGCGGAGTACCATTTCTCCTCCATTACAAGCCGAGGCCAGAAACGCAGTTGGATCTTCCGATACTGATGGGCTCACGCCAGACACTTCCCATTGCAGGCGGGCACTCCTCCGGCTGCTGCTAAACTAGATTGGATGATCCAGGCCAATGCTCAGTGTCTTAAAATAAAAGTGCTTTTAGATGAAAGTGGAATCAGACATAAACATTACAGAGCTACCCATAATGACTCCTTTTTGTTTGTGTGGCTGTCGCACAACCGATGAATTAGACTCTTGCGCTCATTCTCTGTTCTGTTCTTGCTGAGTAACAGGGTTGTTTATTTCTGAGAACTCTTTCACCTCAGCGTGAATTCAGAGGGATTTGTCTCATTTGCATGTCCACTGCTTGCACACTTGCAGTGCTGTTATACAGGGTATTGGTGAGACCACACCTAGAATACTGCATGCAGTTTTGGTTTCCATATTTAAGAAACGATATACTTGCTTTGGAGGCAGTTCAGCGAAGGTTCACTCGGTTGATTCTGGAGATGAGGGGGGAGACTTATGAGGATAGGTTGAGTAGGTTGGGCCTCTACTCATTGGAATTCAGAAGAATGAGAGGTGATCTTATCGAAACGTATAAGATTATGAGGGGGCCTGACAAGGTGGATGCAGAGAGGATGTTTCTACTGATGGGGGGAGACTAGAACTAGAGGGCATAATCTTAGGATAAGGGACCGCCCATTTAAAACTGAGATGAGGAATTTCTTAGAGGGTTGTAAATCTGTGGAATTCGCTGCCTCAGAGAGCTGTGGAAGCTGGATACAGAGATAGACAGTTTCTTAACCAATAAGGGGTTATGGGGAGTGGTCAAGGAAGTGGAGTTGAGTCCATGATCGGATCAGCCATGATCGTATTAAATGGCGGAGCAGGCTCGAAGGGCCGAATGGCCTACTCCTCCTATTCCTTATGTTCTTATTACTGGGGTATCCATCCCATGACCATGTGCTGTCCCCTAGCCCAGCAACTCAGGCCTATTGCCGCTTCCAATCTGCATTTCTTTGTTTGACCTGTTTGAAGTTTGTGTGTCTTGGAGGTTTGGAAAATGTGTTTGTTTTTTTAAGCACTGTTGTCTCTTTGGATAAGGCCTAAATCAGAGCCCCAGAATCTATTGAGATCTCTGGACATTAATGGGAATGTGGATTCAACTATATTTTAGGACTTTGAGGCTCCATGGTATGCATCTAAAGGGCACATAGAGACCAGAAGCTGGGCTCCCTGTTATATTGGACTGGTCAAAATCTACTCCGTACTGCTTGCTACTGTAACTTCTATTCATGAATAAACCTGTTTAGTTGTTGAAACTATGATGAAAAGTGTTGGGCAAACACTTCCCATCCGGCTTGCTGCTCTTGAAGCACTTGGCCTGAATGTACATGACTTACCCTGGGTTCACAAACAACCAATCAGCTGCCACCTAGCCCTGCAGCACGCCCTGTCCTATCGCACACCGTCTTGCAGTGTAGACATAGATGGGCAGTGTCAGTGTACATGCATTTAGTTACGATTTAGGGCCTGCGCTAGATAGAAATATTATTTTTAAATTTTACTCAATCTTTCATAATATATTCATCCAGCTCAGGAAATCAAAACACTCTGAATTACAGATTCACAAAAGGAGACTTCATTATATTTGAATAATTGTATCAGTCTGTACATTTTCAAGTGACATATTACTCATATTAGCCATTTATTTAATGTATGGCGTTTTTATTTTAGTGGAACATTTTTATAGCGCTAAATCTCAAACATCTACAAGTAACTCGCGGCATTCCAAATGCAGTGAATGTTATGCAGGAAGATTCTAGAAACGGCAGCAAGGTGAATCGTCAGTTTTTGCTGGTTGTATGAGGAATGAAAGGCTTTATTGCACAATATTATTTGTGATTACTGTAGACTGAAACTGGCTACCAATATTGAAATCAATGGTGGACCTCGCTGTGCTATCCCTTCCTTTTCGCCACCATCTCCTAATATCTCCTTTGCCTCAGCTTTTATTTTTTTCCTTGTGCCTCTGTGAAGCATCGATTGTTTTCCTATATTACAGGTGCTATACAAATGCAAGTTGTAATTTCTATGAAAATATTTGTTCATAACGTAACTTAACAACCTAGCCCAACATCATCATCATAGGCAGTCCCTCGGAATCGAGGAAGACTTGCTTCCACTCCTGAAGTGATTTCTTTGGTGGCTGAACAGTCCAATACGAGAGCCACAGACTCTCACAGGTGGGACAGATAGTCGTTGAGGGAAGGGGTGGGTGGGAATGGTTTGCCGCATGCCCTTTCCACTGTCTGCGCTTGATTTCTGCAACACCACCGCAACCCCACAACAAGGAGCAGGTGTAGATCATGTGGCCCCTCAAGCCTGCTCCGCCATTCAATAAGATCATGGCTGATCTTCGACGAGCAGCAGGGAGTCCAGGGACGTCTGAGGCCTACAAAAGGCCCAACGCGTTGGAGAAGCTAGCCGGTGCAGCTGCAGCAGGGAGCCAGGGACGTCGGAGGCCTACAAAAGGCCCAACGTGACTGAGAAGCCAGCCGGTGCAGCTGCAGCAGGGAGAGAAGGCAAAACGAAGTAGAAAGATATCGAAAGGTGATGCACAGCCAAGGGGGTAAGTGATTGGTAAGTAGTTTTTCTTTTTCTTCGTCAGTAAGTAACCTTTTAGCATTGTTGCCAAATTAAGTTTACCTTGGGGTTAAGTCATGGCAGGAGAGCTTGAACTCGTGTTATGCTCCTCCTGTACTATGTGGGAAGTCAGGGACGCTTCCAGTGTCCCTGATGACTACGTGTGCGGGAAGTGTGTCCGGCTGCAGCTCCTGACGGACCGCATTGTGGCGCTGGAGCTGCGGGTGGAATCACTCTGGAGCATGCACGATGCTGAGAATGACGTGAATAGCACGTTTAGTGAGTTGGTCTTACCGCAGGAAAAGGGGACACAGCCAGATAGGGAATGGATAACCAACAGGAAGAGCAGTGCAAGGAAGGTAGTGCAGGGGTCCCCTGCGGTCATCCCCCTGCAAAACAGATACACCGCTTTGAGTACTGTTGAGCAGGATGACTCATCAGGGGAGGGCAGCAGCAGCCAAGTTCATGGCGCCGTGGGTGGCTCTGCTGCACAGGAGGGCAGGAAAAAGAGTGAGAGAGCTATAATGATAGAGGATTCGATTGTAAGGGGAATAGATAGGCGTTTCTGCGGCCGCAACCGAGACTCCAGGATGATATATTGCCTCAATGCGAGGAGTATTCGGAACCCAGGAGAGGGCTCTGAGCTAGTTAGAGTGGTTGAGAGCGCAGATGAACAGGATCCCAAGAAAGAATGCAAAAGGCAGGATGCAACAGAGCAGAGTAGCACTGGGGTAAGTGTAAACCACAAGGTGATAGGAAGGGACAATATGTACGAGTATAAAGGGGCTGCAGGAGGGGTCAAAACTCAAAATCATGGTTTAAAAACTAGTATTAAAACACTTTACCTAAACGCACGCAGCATTCGAAATAAAGTAAATGAGTTGACGGCACAAATCATTACAAATGGGTATGATTTGGTGGCCATTACAGAAACGTGGTTGCAGGGTGGCCAAGACTTGGAATTAAACATACAGGGGTATCTGACAATTCGGAAGGATAGACAAGAATGGAAAGGAGGTGGGGTAGCTCTGTTAATAAAGGATGATATCAGGGCAGTTGTGAGAGATGATATTGGCTCTAATGAACAAAATATTAAATCATTGTGGGTGGAGATTAGAGATAGTAAGGGGAAAAAGTCACTGGTGGGCGTAGTTTATAGGCCCCCAAATAATAACTTCACGGTGGGGCGGGCAATAATCAAGGAAATAATGGAGGCATGTGAAAAAGGAACGGCAGTAACCATGGGGGATTTTAACCTACATATCGATTGGTCAAATCAAATCGCACGGGGTAGCCTGGAGGAGGAATTCATAGAATGCATACGGGATTGTTTCTTAGAACAGTATGTTACAGAACCTACAAGGGAGCAAGCTATCTTAGATCTGGTCCTGTGTAATGAGACAGGAATAATAAACGATCTCCTAGTAAAAGATCCTCTCAGAATGAGTGATCACAGTATGGTTGAATTTATAATACAGATTGAGGGTGAGGAAGTAGTGTCTCAAACGAGCGTACTATGCTTAAACAAAGGGACTAAAGTGGGATGAGGGCAGAGTTAGCTAAAGTAAATTGGGAACACAGACTAAATGGTGGCACAATTGAGGAACAGTGGAGGACTTGTAAGGAGCTCTTTCATGGTGCTCAACAAAAATATATTCCAGTGAAAAAGAAGGGCGGTAAGAGAAGTGATAACCAGCCGTGGATAACCAAGGAAATAAAGGAGAGTATCAAATTTAAAAACCAATGCGTATAAGGTGACCAAGGTTAGTGGTAAACTAGAAACTGGGAAAATTTTAAACGATAGCAAAGAATGACTAAGAAAGCAATAAAGAAAGGAAAGATAGATTACGAAAGTAAACTTGCGCAAAACATAAAAACATAGTAAAAGCTTTTACCGATATATAAAACGGAAGAGAGTGACTAAAGTAAATGTTGGTCCCTTAGAAGATGAGAAGGGGAATTTAATAATGGGAAATGTGGAAATGGCTGAGACCTTAAACAATTATTTTGCTTCAGTCTTCACAGTGGAAGACACAAAAACCATGCCAAAAATTGCTGGTCACAGGAATGTGGGAAGGGAGGACCTTGAGACAATCACTATCACTAGGGAGGTTGTGCTGGACAGGCTAATGGGACTGAAGGTAGACAAGTCCCCTGGTCCTGATGAAATGCATCCTAGGGTATTAAAAGAGATGGCGGAAGTTATAGCAGATGCATTCATTATAATCTACCAAAATTCTCTGGACTCTTGAGGAGTTACCAGCGGATTGGAAAGCAGCTAATGTAACGCCTCTGTTTAAAAAAGGGGGCAGACAATAGGCAGGTAACTATAGGCCGGTTAGTTTAACATCTGTAGTGGTGAAAATGCTTGAAGCTATCATTAAGGAAGAAATAGTGAGACATCAAGATAGGAATAGTGCAATCAAGCAGACACAACATGGATTCATGAAGGGGAAATCATGTTTAACTAATTTACTGGAATTCTTTGAGGATATAACGAGCATGGTGGATAGAGGTGTACCGATGGATGTGGTGTATTTAGATTTCCAAAAGGCATTCGATAAGGTGCCACACAAAAGGTTACTGCAGAAGATAAAGATACGCGGAGTCAGAGGAAATGTATTAGCATGGATCGAGAATTGGCTGGCAAACAGAAAGCAGAGAGTCGGGATAAATGGGTCCTTCTCGGGTTGGAAATCGGTGGTTAGTGGTGTGCCACAGGGATCGGTGCAGGGACCACAACTGTTTACAATATACATAGATGACCTGGAAGAGGGGACAGAGTTTAGTGTAACAAAATTTGCAGATGACACAAAGATTAGTGGGAAAGCGGGTTGTGTAGAGGACAGAGAGAGGCTGCAAAGAGATTTAGATAGGTTAAGCGAATGGGCTAAGGTTTGGCAGATGGAATACAATGTCGGAAAATGTGAGGTCATCCACCTTGGGGGGAAAAAAACAGTAAAAGGGAATATTATTTGAATGGGGAGAAATTACAAATGCTGCGGTGCAGAGGGACCTGGGGGTCCTTGTGCATGGATCCAAAAAAGTTAGTTTGGAGGTGCAGCAGGTAATCAGGAAGGTGAATGGAATGTTGGCCTACATTGCAAGAGGGATGGAGTACAAAAGCAGGGAGGTCCTGCTGCAACTGTATAGGGTATTGGTGAGGCTGCACCTGGAGTACTGCGTGCAGTTTTGGTCACCTTATTTTAGGAAGGATGTACTAGCCTTGGAGGGGGGACAGAGACGATTCACTAGGCTGATTCCGGAGATGAGGGGGTTACCTTATGATAGATTGAGTAGACTGGGTCTTTACTCGTTGGAGTTCAGAAGGATGAGGGTTGATCTTATAGAAACATTTAAAATAATGAAAGGGATAGACAAGATAGAGGCAGAGAGGTTGTTTCCACTGGTCGGGGAGACTAGAACTAGGGGACACAGCCTCAAAATATGGGGGAACCAATTTAAAACCGAGTTGAGAAGGAATTTCTTCTCCCAGAGGGTTGTGAATCTGTGGAATTCTCTGCCCAAGGAAGCAGTTGAGGCTAGCTCATTGAATGTATTCAAATCACAGATAGATAGATTTTTAACCAATAAGGGAATTAAGGGTTATGGGGAGCGGGCGGGTAAGTGGAGCTGAGTCCACGGCCAGATCAGCCATGATCTTTTTGAATGGCGGAGCAGGCTCAAGGGGCTAGATGGCCTACTCCTGTTCCTAATTATTATGTTATGTTGTTATGTCTCAGAGCGGGTGCAAGGCATTCTGAAAATGGATGGTGAACAGCCGGTTGTCGTGGTGTATATAGGTACCAACGATATAGATTTAAAAAAAGGGATGAGGTCCAACAAGGTGAATTTAGGGAGCTAGGAGCTAAATTTAAAAAGTAGGACCTCAAAAGTAGTAATCTCAGGATTGCTAACAGTGCCACGTGCTAGTCAGAGTAGGAATCGCAGGATAGCTCAGATGGATACGTGGCTTGAGGAGTGGTGCAGCAGGGAGGGATTCAAATTCCTGGGACATTGGAACCGGTTCTGGGAGAGGTGGGACCAGTACAAATCGGACGGTCTGCACCTGGGCAGGACCGTAACCAATGTCCGAGGGGGAGTGTTTGCTCGTGCTGTTGGGGAGGGGTTAAACTAACATGGCTCAGCAGAGGAGGACAAAGGGTTTGATTAGGGCAGGGAAAATGGAGTACGAGAAGAAGCTTGCAGGGAACATTAAGACGGATTGCAAAAGTTTCTATAGATATGTAAAGAGAAAAAGGTTAGTAAAGACAAACGTCGGTCCCCTGCAGTCAGAATCAGGGCAAGTCATAACGGGGAACAGAGAAATGGCGGACCAATTGAACAAGTACTTGGTTCGGTATTCACTAAGGAGGACACAAACAACCTACCGGATATAAAAGGGGTCAGAGGGTCTAGTAAGGAGGAGGAACTGAGGGAAATCCTTATTAGTCGGGAAATTGTGTTGGGGAAATTGATGGGATTGAAGGCCGATAAATCCCCAGGGCCTGATGGACTGCATCCCAGAATACTTAAGGAGGTGGCCTTGGAAATACCGGATGCATTGACAGTAATTTTCCAACATTCCATTGATCAGTTCCTATCGAGTGGAGGGGAGCCAATGTAACCCCATTTTTTTTAAAAAAGGAGGGAGAAAGAAAACAGGGAATTATAGACCAGTCAGCCTGACATCGGTAGTGGGTAAAATGATGGAATCAATTATTAAGGATGTCATAGCAGTGCATTTGGAAAGAGGTGACATGATAGGTCCAAGTCAGCATGGATTTGTAAAAGGGAAATCATGCTTGACAAATCTTCTGGAATTTTTTGAGGATGTTTCCAGTAGAGTGGACAAGGGAGAACCAGTTGATGTGTATTTGGACTTTCAGAAGGCTTTCGACAAGGTCTCACACAAGAGATTAATGTGCAAAGTTAAAGCACATGGGATTGGGGGTAGTGTGCTGACATGGATTGAGAACTGGTTGTCAGACAGGAAGCAAAGAGTAGGAGTAAATGGGGACTTTTCAGAATGGCAGGCAGTGACTAGTGGGTTACCACAAGGTTCTGTGTTGGGGCCCCAGCTGTTTACACTATACATTAATGATTTAGACGAGGGGATTAAATGTAGTATCTCTAAATTTGTGGATGACACTAAGTTGGGTGGCAGTGTGAGCTGCGAGGAGGATGCTATGAGGCTGCAGAGCGACTTGGATAGGTTAGGTGAGTGGGCAAATGCATGGCAGATGAAGTATAATGTGGATAAATGTGAGGTTATCCACTTTGGTGATAAAAACAGAGAGATAGACTATTATCTGAATGGTGACAGATTAGGAAAAGGGGAGGTGCAACGAGACCTGGGTGTCATGGTACATCAGTCATTGAAGGTTGGCATGCAGGTACAGCAGGCGGTTAAGAAAGCAAATGGCATGTTGGCCTTCATAGCGAGGGGATTTGAGTACAAGGGCAGGGAGGTGTTGCTACAATTGTACAGGGCCTTGGTGAGGCCACACCTGGAGTATTGTGTACAGTTTTGGTCTCCTAACCTGAGGAAGGACATTCTTGCTATTGAGGGAGTGCAGCGAAGGTTCACCAGACTGATTCCTGGGATGGCGGGACTGACCTATCAAGAAAGACTGGATCAACTGGGCTTGTATTCACTGGAGTTCAGAAGAATAAGAGGGGACCTCATAGAAACGTTTAAAATTCTGACGGGTTTAGACAGGTTAGATGCAGGAAGAATCTTTCCAATGTTGGGGAAGTCCAGAACCAGGGGACACAGTCTAAGGATAAGGGGTAAGCCATTTAGGACCGAGATGAGGAGAAACTTCTTCACCCAGAGAGTGGTGAATCTGTGGAATTCTGTACCACAGAAAGTTGTTGAGGCCAATTCACTAAATATATTCAAAAAGGAGTTAGATGAAGTCCTTACTACTAGGAGGATCAAGGGGTATGGCGAGAAAGCAGGAATGGGGTACTGAAGTTGCATGTTCAGCCATGAACTCATTGAATGGCCTACTCCTGCACCTATTTTCTATGTTTCTATGAATACATTCAATGAGCTAGCCTGAACTGCTTCCTTGGACAGAGAAGTCCACAGATTCACAACCCTCTGGGAGAAGAAATGCCTTCTCAACTCAGTTTTAAATTGGCTCCCCCGTATTTTGAGGCTGTGCCCCCTAGTTCTAGTCTCCCCGACCAGTGGAAACAATCTCTCTGCCTCTATCTTGTCTATCCCTTTCATTATTTTAAATGTTTCTATAAGATCACCCCTCATCCTTCTGAACTCCAATGAGTAAAGACCCAGTCTACTCAATCTATCATCATAAGGTAACCCCCTCATCTCTGGAATCAGCCTAGTGAATCGTCTCTGTACCCCCTCCAAAGCTAGTATATCCTTCCTTAAGTCAGGTGACCAAAATTGCACGCAGTACTCCAGGTGCGGCCTCACCAATACCCTATACACTTACAGCAGGACATCTCTGCTTTTGTACTCCATCCCTCTCGCAATGAAGGCCAACATTCCATTCGCCTTCCTGATTACCTGCTGCACCTGCAAACTAACTTTTTGGGATGCATGCACAAGGACCCCCAGGTCCCTCTGCACCGCAGAATTTGTAATTTCTCCCCATTCAAATAATATTCCCTTTTACTGTTTTTTTTACAAGGTGGATGGCCTCACATTTTCCGACAATGTATTCTATCTGCCAAACCTTCGCCCATTCGCTTAACCCAGCCTCTCTGTGTCCTCTACACAACCCGCTTTCCCACTAATCTTTGTGCCATCGGCAAATTTTGTTACACTACACTCTGTCCCCTCTTCCAGGTCATCTATGTATATTGTAAACAGTTGTGGTCCCAGCACCGATCCCTGTGGCACACCACTAACCACCGATTTCCAACCCGAAAAGGACCCATTTATCCCGACTCTCTGCTTTCTGTTAGCTAGCCAATTCTCTATCCATGCTAAACATTTCCTCTGACTCCGCGTACCTTTATCTTCTGCAGTAGCCTTTTGTGTGGAACCTTATCGAATGCCTTTTGGAAATCTAAATACACTACATCCATCAGTACACCTCTATCCATCATGCTCGTTATATCCTCAAAGAATTCCAGTAAATTAGTTCAACATGATTTCCCCTTCATGAATCCATGTTGCGTCTGCTTGATTGCACTATTCCTATCTAGATGTCCCACTATTTCTTCCTTAATGATAGCTTCAAGCATTTTCCCCACTACAGATGTTAAACTAACCGGCCTATAGTTATCTGCCTTTTGTCTGCCCCTTTTTTAAACAGAGGCGTTACATTAGCTGCTTTCCAATCCGCTGGTACCTCCCCAGAGTCCAGAGAATTTTGGTAGATGATAACGAATGCATCTGCTATAACTTCCGCCATCTCTCTTAATACCCTGGGATGCATTTCATCAGGACGAGGGGACTTGTCTACCTTGAGTCCCATTAGCCTGTCCAGCACTACCCCCCTAGTGATCGTGATTATCTCAAGGTCCTCCCTTCCCACATTCCCATGACCAGTAATTTTTGGCATGGTTTTTGTGTCTTCCACTGTGAAGACCGAAGCAAAATAATTGTTTGAGGTCTCAGTCATTTCCACGTTTCCCATTATTAAATCCTCCTTCTCATCTTCTAAGGGACCAACATTTACTTTAGTCACTCTTTTCCATTTTATCTATCGGTAAAAGCTTTTACTATCTGTTTTTATGTTTTGCGCAAGTTTACTTTCGTAATCTATCTTTCCTTTCTTTATTGCTTTCTTAGTCATTCTTTGCTGTCGTTTAAAATTTTCCCAATCTTCTAGTTTACCACTAACCTTGGCCACCTTCTACGCATTGCTTTTTAATTTGATACTCTCCTTTATTTCCTTGGTTATCCACGGCTGGGTATCCCTTCTCTTACTGCCCTTCTTTTTCACTGGAATATATTTTTGTTGAGCACTATGAAAGAGCTCCTTAAAAGTCCTCCACTGTTCCTGAATTGTGCCACCGTTTAGTCTGTGTTTCCAGTCTACTTTAGCCAACTCTGCCCTCATCCCGCTGTAGTCCCCTTTGTTTAAGCATAGTACGCTCGTTTGAGACATTACTTCCTCACCCTCAATCTGTATTACAAATTCAACCAAACTGTGATCACTCAATCTGAGAGGATCTTTTACTAGGAGATCGTTTATTATTCCTGTCTCATTACACAAGACCCGATCTAAGATCGCTTGCTCCCTTGTAGGTTCTGTAACATACTGTTCTAAGAAACAATCCCGTATGCATTCTATGAATTCCTCCTCCAGGCTACCCCGTGACTTCCAATGATACAAATGGTTTGCATTCAATAACTCTTGCGTTTGTCAAGAAAAGTTAGCATGCTGCTAAGACATAATGAAAGAGTGTGCAACAGGGCATTGGTTATCCATAATATTTTAAAGGGTGCAGAGGTTTCCAACCTTGGTTTGAACAATGTTTGATGGACCCCACAAGAAATAGGTACAAAAATCCGGAGCGAACCCACCCTGCCTTGCTTCTTGTACTTCATCATTTGCAGTAAGATACAAGAGACGGAGAGCCACCTCCTTTGATGCTTCCTGGGTAGATCGCCTCTGGACTGATGCTTGGGGAAGGATAGCTTGATTGACATCACTTACTGTGAAGTGCTGGTAGGACTGGAAATAGAGGAAACTGGGCTTTGACCACCCCCCCCCCCCCCTGCTGTCTTCTAATAGGCCCAGCTGCTGCTCATGCAGGTTGATGAGGCTGCCTGTCTGACATCCAGTATTGCATAAGTCTTAACTACCTGCAGCTAAACATTGGGAAGAAAGAAGTTATCGTCTTTGGCCCCCTCACCATAAACTCTGCACCCTTGCCACTGATTTCAGCCCTCTTCCCTTCCAATCTGTTCGGCTGAGCCAGACTGTTCACAACCTCAAATACAATTTGGCCTTGAGCTGAGATTGATACTCCAGATCCTCTCCACCACAATGATTTCCACCTCCATCCCTACCTCAGCCCCTCTGCTGCTGGAACCCTTAATCATTCCTTTGTCAACTCCAGATTAGATTCCGCCTCTGCTCTATTTGCTAACCTCCCATCCTGCATCCTCCTCCATCGGCTCTAGATTGTCCAAAGCTGCTTGTATCTTGTCCTTTACTTGATCTAGTGACTTTCAATACTAATGTGTCTTAATCCAGACTCTGAATTTGATGTGAGCGTCTTCGACTCCATCCCACAGCATGCTACATGCCACCATCTCAGCACAACATCAACTCGGCATGAGATTGAAAAAGCCATCCGGCAGATGAAAAACAATAAGGCCTCTGGAGCAGATGGAATCCCTGTTGAAGTACTGAAGCGTGGTGGAAAAGTACTCGGAGTGAATCCATGACTTCATCACTCTTATCTGGAAGGAGGAGAGCATGCTGGGCGATCTCAGAGACGCCGTAATCGTAACCATCTTCAAGAAAGATGACCAGATCGATTGCGGTAATTACAGAGGAGTTTCCCTGCTTTCTGCCACAGGGAAAATTATCACAAGAACCTTCCTCAATCGTCTTCTCCAGTGGCTGAAGAGCTCCTCCTAGAATCACAATACGGATTCCGCCCACTTAGAGGCACAACGGACATAATTTTCACCGTGTAACAAATCCAAGAAAAATGTAGGGAGCAGCACCAACCTCTGTATATGGCCTCCTTTGACCTCACAAAGGCCTTCGACTCTGTCAACCGAGAGGGATTATGGAGTGTCCTCCTCAAATTTGGCTGCCCTCAAAAATTTGTCATCATCCTTTGCCTGCTTCACGATGACATGCAAGCCGTGATCCTTACCAATGGATCCACCACAGATCCAATACAAGTGCAGATGGGGGTCAAGCAAGGCTGTGTAATTTCACCAACACTCTTCTCAGTCTTTCTCACTGCAATGCTTCATCTAACCTCCAACAAGCTCCCCGTTGGAGTGGAACTAATGTACAGGACAAACGAGAAATTGTTCAACCTCCAGTTGAGTACCAAGGTTGTCGCAACCAGTCATTGAATTAAAGTATACAGTCGACGCTTGCGTTTGTGCACACTCAAGAGGCCGAACTCCAAACCATCGTTGACAACTTCACTAAAACATACGAGAGCCTGGGCCTTACATTAAACATCCATAAGACAAAGATTCTCTACCAACCTTCCCACTCCCTCCCCCCCTGATCATCAAGATCCACGACCTTGGACAGCGTGGACCACTTTCCATACCTTGGGAGCCTCCTGTCAGTGAGGGCAGACGCCAATGACGAAAGCCAACACCGCCTTCAGTGTGCCAGTGCAGCCTTCGGTCAGCTGAGGAAAAGTGTGTTTGAAGACCAAGATCTTAAAGCCAGCACCAAGCTCATGATCTTCAGAGCAGTAGTGATTCCTGCCCTCCTTTCTGCTTCAGAGACATGGATTACCTCAAAGCACTGGAGAAGTACCACCAATGCTGCCTCTGCAAAATCCTGCAAATCCATTGGCACGTCCGTGTTCTCTCTCAGGCCAACATCCCGAACATCGAAATATTGACCATGCCAGCTCTGATGGGTTGGCCACGTAGTCTGCATGTCTGATGCAAGACTCTCGAAACAGGCACTATACTCCGAGCTCCATCACAGCAAGTGAACTCCATGAGAGCTGAGAAAATGCTACAAGGACACCCCCAAAGCCTCCTTGAAAAAATGTAACATCCCCACCGACTCTTGGGAATCCCTGGCCCATGACCGCTCAAAGTGAAGAAGAAGCATTTGGGAAGGCGCCGAACACTGAGACTCTTTGTCGGGAGCACGTGGAAGTCGATTACAAACTGTGGAAGAAGCGTACGACAAACCAAGCACCCCACCCACCCGTCCCTTCTACCACCTCGTGACCCACCGGGACAGAGTCTGTAGATCCCATATTGGACTCATCAGCCACCTTAGAATTCATGTTAGTGTGGAAGCAAGTCATCCTCGACTCTGAGAGACTGCCTCAGAAGTCGTTTTGTGTTTTTCTTTTGCCTGTGGTTTTTTTCCATCTTTGCAAAGACCTTTGATTTTCTTGCAGTCATTTTCCTTGCTGTTGCTTTGTAATTTGCAGAAAATGTTAAGAATGGGAATCCTTTGGGTGTTCTGATTATGGTTTAGATGTGGATTGCAATTTCATGTTGCGGCATCACGTGAAGGTACAACACCACCTTCAGGGGTGCACAACCGTGAAAGCTCCCAGACCCATATTTATTGACCCGAGTAATCATACATGGACATGTCTGCGGGGATCTGTCTTTGCCACTTTTGTTTCAATACAGAGGTTGTGACAGAAGTGTTTCATCCATTTCAGACTGACTTGTTGAGAACTTCATGTACTTGAACAGCTCTTCCCATACTTCTGAAAGACACCACTGCAGTAAGCTTCTATGCTACCAAATCCTTCCACTTCACAGCAGGGAAGATCTGCGAATTCTACTATCCATAAATGCATAATGCAAGTGGCACAATCCATGTTTGCCAGGGGAATGTCTTTGGAAAGCAGCTGAAAAGGCACAGAACTTTTTTTGCATGTGGCACATAGCTAGTTCACACCTCTCCATGTGCAAAGACATTGTAGTGCAGTATATTATGGGTGGCACTACTGATTTAGAGCACAACCTGGAGCACTTGATTGCTTTAATGCAAACTATTAGTGAGTCCTACACCTTTTCTGCAATAAGAGTGTTGAAAAAAGGGAACGTTTTTCTTTGTGCTTTGCTTGCTATCTTTGCCTTGTGCAGCAACTCACTAAATACATTTGTGCCATGCCTTTTTTGCCCCTTTGTAGTCGTAATATACACACATGTGGGAATACTTCATGGCCAATCTTTTAATGCCAGCTAATTTCCACCTTATTCTAATTCCTGCTGCAGACCTGGGTGAATTTACTTGCTCTTTCTGCTGCATCTATTGCACATCAGCTTTCACAAGATGGTGCTCTTCTTGTCCAAAGACAACAAGCTTTCTTTGCTGCATCTCCTGCAGCAGAACATCCTTTGTGAATAGGGACATTCGTCCAACATATTTCCACATATTTCTGCAGTTAAATGTATAGTAATCGCTAATTATTTTGTGGACATAGTAAGAATGCCATCTTTCCCTTTAATGACAAACAGCAGGCCTGTTGAGCACTGTTGTCTGGCTAGGTCTTCTGATATCCCAGCCTGTGGGACTGCTGGCCTGGCTCCTGCACCTGTTCATCCTGTGCCGAGTACGATGAGGATGGGTCAGCCTTGCACAATTTGGCAAACCTCACTCAATGTGCAAGTACACACGGGCCAATCAAAGAAAATTGGGACATTACATCTATTAACACATTTTTATATATTTCAAATTCATTTATTTCAACTCATTCTCTTCATATACCTATCATTTTAATTTCAATATCCTTTCTCAGCGATTAAGTATTTCACATTTCAGATTGAGGTGAAAGCAAATAAGGGGCATGTAGATGTATTCTGAGAATTAGACAGGATTGAATTGGATGAATGCTGAGATGTTTCCCTAACACTTGTATTCCTCAATTTGTATATTAAATCAGAGGGTTGTGAGACTGTGGAATGCACTACCAGCATGAGTGATTTCAGCAGAGACCATGGGGGCGAGTTTGGTCTCCATACCGCCCCATTTTTCAATGGGAACGGGGTGGTTGCAAGACTAACGTCAAAGAAAAACTTAACCACTATAGCCATATTCAATATAGGCGGCCAGCATTCCTGCTGAAAAGAAATAAGAAAGATAGATTTGCATTTATATAGCACCTTTCACGACCACCGGGCATTCAGCAATACAAATCGGGGTCCTGTAGGACCTCAATGCCATTTTCTTTCAGGAACACGCAGCGCAGGACTGTCTACTGCCTGAGTGGAAAGTGACCATAGCCAGTGTCCCTTAAAGGGATTGCAGGAAGCCACAATGAAAAAATGCAAATGGTTTGTTGAGGGATTTTTTTAAGATACAGGATTACCACAATTGCCCTTCCTACAATTCTCAAAAAAATCCATCCAAACATTAAATTACATATCCATCGCTCACTCCCTCGATCAGCCTAGCTCTCTCATTTAATGGAGTTCTGACTTCACGGATTGGCCACCACATTTCCCACTTTCCAGATCAGCGAGCTGCCTGTGTCAGCACTTGGTTACTGCTGGCAGCTTGCCACTTCCATCACAATAGTATGGGCTTTTCACTACTTACATCGGGCAGGCTGGTGTTGCAGTTGCATTCAACCACTGCATGTCTGAAATACACTCCCCCATGTCATCATTTAAGAAAAGCTTAAATAGGTAGTTGTAGAAAAGGAAAATCAAGGGATATGAGAACAGAGCAGGTTTATGGGATTTGTAGTACTGCATATATCTTAAACACCATCTTAGACTGGTGGGCCAAATGGCCTGTTCCCATCTTGTAATTTCTATATAATTTGACAAGTGCATGGAGCTCATGAACAACTTTGTCACTAACATTGGGACCATTGGTTCAGTTGCTTTTGCTGCTTCCCCTTGCTCACCAAGCCATACCTCCTCTCACTAGTTTCAATAAATCACTGACCACTCAGATTCCCTTCCTACCACCCCTGCATCATAGTAGTTTGACGTTGTAAATGGTTTCCTCTCCTTGGGTAGTGTCCCCTTTCCTTTCAAAACTGCCGTCATCCCCCACCTCCATCTAAGAACCCACCTTGTATCCCTCTGTCTTTGCAAATTACTGGCCCACTTCCAACCTCTCATTCCATACATCATAGCTGACAAGGTAATAGCATTCGATAGGCTGTCTAACAAATAGCTGAGTTTATGTGCATGTTAGCAATGGTCCAGAGCTTATGCAACCTTGTCCTTTTGAGCGACATGGCTGAGTTGATCTCTTTCCTTCCCTGGGATACAGGCCTTGGCTCCTGGAGTGCCGAGTCAATGAATCCCTTCGGTAGCAGTGTTTTCTGTTCCACGTGGAACCTTGCTCCGAGTAAACCAACCTTTTGCTCAAGCTAGCTGGCATGTTTCTCGCCTTTCTTGATCTCAGACACTCTGCCTATAACAGTCTGGTATAGCCTTACACTTTTAATTTCCTTACTCTGGTTGTCCAAAGGTACTTGTATTAGATGGGTACTGTTTTACATCTGCTGGGTAAAAATTCTTACAGAAGAAGTCAAGAGAATAATCTTCTAACTGCAAAGAGAATCTACATTCAACAAGATATTCTAAGAGAAGCTATCTTTTATACTCTATTGATTACTCTATGTTACTGACTGGAGGAGTTTCAATCCTCTCTGGCTACAGGTGTGGTGCCAGAGGACTGGAGGACTGCTAATGTTGTACCTTTGTTTAAAAAGGGAGAAAGGAATAGACCCGAGTAATTACAGACCAGTCAGCCTAACCTCAGTGATGGGAAAATTATTGAAAAAATTCCTGAAGGACAGGATAAATCTTCATTTGGAAAGACATGGATTAATCAAGGACAGTCAGCATGGATTTGTTAAGGGAAGATCGTGTCTGACTAACTGGATTGAATTTTTCAAGGCGGTAACCAGGAGGGTCGATGAGGGCAGTGCATGTGATGTAGTGTATTTGGATTTTAGCAAAACTTTTGATAAGGTCCCACATGGCAGACTGGTCACGAAAGTAAAAGCCCATGAGATCCAAGGCAAAGTGGCAAGTTGGATCCCAAATTGGCTCGGAGGCAGGAAGCAAAGGCTAATGGTTGATGGTGTTTCGTGACTGGAAAGCTGTATTCAGTGGGGTTCTGCAGGGCTCAGTGCTGGGCCATATATCAATGACTTGGACTTGAATGTTGGGTGTATGATTAAGAAGTTTGCAGATGACACTAAAATAGGCTGTTTGGTTGATAATTAAGAAGAAAGCTGTGGACTGCAGGAAGATATTAATGTACTGGTCAGGTGGGCAGAACAGTGACAAGTGGAATTCAATCTGGATAAGTGTGAGATAATTCATTTGGGGAGGTCTAACAAGGCAAGGGAATACACATTAAATAGTACGACACTGAAGTGTAGAGGAACAAAGGGACCTTGGAGTGCGGGTCCACAGATCCCTGAAGGTAGCAAGCCAGGTAGATAAGGCAGTTAAAAAGGCATATGGAATACTTGCCTTTATTAGTCGAGGCATGGAATACAAGAGCAAGGACATTATGCTTGAACTGTATAAAACACATGTTAGGTCGCAGCTGGAGTAGTGTGTGCAGTTCTGGTCACCACATTAGAGAAAGGATGTGATTGCACTCGAAAGGGTACAGAGGAGATCTACAAGAATGTTGCCTGGACTGAAGAATTTTGGCTATTAAAAAAGATTGGAGATGCTGGGTCTGTTTAATTTGGAACAGAGGAAGCTAAGGGGAGACCTGTATAAAATTATGAGGGGCCTGGATAGAGTGGATAGGAAGGGCCTGTTTCCCTTGGCAGAGGGATTAACAACCAGGGGGCGTAGATTTAAAGTAATTGGGGGGAGGTATAGAGCAGATATGAGGGGAAATTTCTTTACCCAGAGGGTGATGGGGGTTTGGAACTCACTGCCTGAAAGGATGGTAGAGGCACCACATTTAAAAAATACTTGGATGTGCACTTAAAGTGCCGTAACCTGTTAAGTATGGAAGAAATCCACAAGACTGAGTACTGTGAGCTAAAACTGATGTGACCTTAGTCTCTTTAATACAACTCCAGAGTGCCTAAGCAGCATGGCAGACAACCTTTTATACGCCCTTGCACGAGGTGTGCAGGTGACCCTTGGGCCTCCAACAATTGCGCTCTCTGGTGGCAAGTCTTACACAGTTACAATGTGTATATATACATAACACAACCTGCAGGGCTGGGAACCAAGAGCTGCAAAGTGGGATTAGGCTGGATAGCTCTTGGTTGGCCGGCGCAAACACGGTGGGTTGAAATGGCCTCCTTCTGTGCTGTAAATTTCCAGGATTCGATGAAAAACCTCTAATTTTATATATTACTTTCAAAGAGAGTTGACTGAACCAGTCAAAATGATGGTTGTCTTAGAAGGGCATGCCCTTTTTTTGCCATTCACTTCTGATAAATGTTGTGTTCCTGTGAGTCATTTAGCCATTGTAGTCTGGCCTTCCTGAGAATGACAGAATTTGTGACTGCAGTTTATGACTTCTCTACTTATAGATCTTGTATTTCTCAAGGGTTTTGAGACTTCATATCTCAATCCCACCTTAACTATTAAGGTATTCCATTCCAGATTTTCAGGAGTTGTGACATGTTTATGACTCACTAAGAGCCCTTATCAAGGCCTAAGCCCTGGGGTAATTGCCTTATAACACGCATAAGAAATGTCTATGGTGTATTTAACTTTGAAGCTTTGAGACTTGATTAGCTGAGAAAATTTGTTAGCTAAAAGCCTTGATGGTTGGTTTGAATTAGCCTGCTTTCCAGCCATTTCTCAGCATTTATATTCAACAATTGAACTCCATGTTGAGTGGCAGCTTTCAAGCTAAAACTCCATTTTGGGCAAATTTCAGGCAGTTTACACAACATTTTCCTTACATTTATTGTTTGATCAGTTTGCCAACACTCACGTGAAGAAAACATTTCATTGCAAGAGGGATGGAGTACAAAAGCAGGGAGGTCCTGCTGCAACTGTACAGGGTATTGGTGAGGCCGCACCTGCAGTTTTGGTCACCTTACTTAAGGAAGGATATACTAGCCTTGGAGGGGGTACAGAGAAGATTCACTAGGCTGATTCCGGAGATGAGGGGGTTACCTTATGATGATAGATTGAGTAGACTGGGTCTTTACTCGTTGGAGTTCAGAAGGATGAGGGGTGATCTTATAGAAACATTTAAGATAATGAAAGGGATAGACAAGATCGAGGCAGAGAGGTTGTTTCCACTGATCGGAGAGACTAGAACTAGGGGGCACAACCTCAAAATACGGGGTAGCCAATTTAAAACCGAGTTGAGAAGGAATTTCTTCTCCCAGAGGGTTGTGAATCTGTGGAATTCTCTGCCCAGGGAAGCAGTTGAGGCTAGCTCATTGAATGTATTCAAATCACAGATAGATTTTTAATCAATAAGGGAATTAAGGGTTATGGGGAGTGGGTGGGTAAGTGGGCGAGTCCACAGCCAGATCAGCCATGATCTTTTTGAATGGCGGAGCAGGCTCGAGGGGCTAGATGGCCTACTCCTGTTCCTAATTCTTATTTGAGTGAGATACTGGAGAGATGCTAGTAACTGAACTCATGTATCAATAGAAGTTATTGACATCAGAAGAGGAGAAAAGGGGGACAAAGTTAATCTTGAAGCAACTGGGTAGTACAGTGGGTCAGCACTATACTTTCAACATCAGTTGTAATCCAGTTCAATCAGTTATCTTGAACTCTGAGCAGATTAATGCCTTATATTCATTAAGAATTGTTTATTGTCTTTACACACTGTAGATAATGATTAACTAAATAATTCTTTGTCATTGTAAGAGGCGCTGTGATAGGAATATAGAATTTGTGACATAACATTCACAGTTTTATCACATTCTGATTTTTTTTTTGTTGCAATTTTAACTTTTTGATTAGTTCCCTCTTTTTCTCTTGGTGCTTTTATTTAATCAGATTTTATTTAACCAATTAATTTTTGTAATTGTCTTTCCAAGGTCGAAAATTAAAGAATACGAGACCATTTCAAACAGCAGAGGAAACTGACTCTTCAGTTATACAAAAGCAACAGGACACCACTCTCTCTATTGTACCAAGGATTGGTGTACCAAGGATGCAAACATTTCAGTGTCAACCCCTGTTCCTTGCTGTGCTACAGTCCATTGAACCGGATATGGTATATGCAGGCTATGACAATACGCAGCCTGATACATCTGCTAGTTTGTTAACAAGCCTCAACGAACTTGGGGAAAGACAACTTGTGCGTGTTGTCAAATGGGCAAAGGTCTTACCAGGTAAGAATGTGAACCTTTTGAGTACTGCGTTTTACTGGTATCATCCAAAACATTGAATTTATGATAGATGTCCTGTAGAAAGAACAGAAATGTAATTTACGAACATGTTTTATTATTTAACCCACTCCCACTTACAGGAGGCATAAAAATCAAGCACTCATTCAAGAAAAAAAAAGCTGGTTTGTTTGTAGAAGTTGTAATTCATATAGCCAGTTAGAGTACTCATTGGGTAAAAACCGTCCACTCACTTGCATCTAGCTCAGTGGTTCTCAACCTTTTTGTGTTCGTGGCACACTTTCGAATACTAGAATTTTTGGTGGCACACTTGAAGGGATTAAAAGGAGAACACAGGTTTTTAAAAAAAAGCAAGTTTCAGAAAATGTAAAAAATATTTTATTAATCACAGTATATGAAGATATACAACTTTGTACACTTATGTTATTAATTATATTTTATTCGGAAAGTAACGATAAAATAATAATAGCTCCTCACATTAATTATAGATTAATTAGTATTTTAATGTGATACTTGAGCCTGACGCTTTTTAGTTATGACACTAATATTAGGACGTATAACTGATACGGCGACTCTCATTTCGCTAAGTTTTTCCCGTTTTTTGCATTTGATGTTCGTAAGAGTTGAGAATCCTAATTCGCAGAGATATGATGTTGAAAACCGCATCAGAATTATCAAGGCTTTTTTTGATATTGCAGGATATTCTTTAATAGAAATCTAGAACGCATGAAGAGACATATCTGAATGTTTCATTTTAAGACCGCGGTCTGTAGAAATAGAAGTCAATTATTCTTCTTGCAATGAAAAATCAAAATCTGACGTACTAATTGGAGAAACTGGATTTCTTACCCAATCATGCTTTTCTTCTTCCAAAGATGGAAAATATTTTTTGATGTTGACTTCCAGTGATGCCAAACGCTCTATCACGATAGGAGCAACCTTTTTAATACTGTGATTTGGTATCAAAGGGAAAATTTCAAGATTTGTTTCTGTTGCTCTTTTTCCAGCTAGAAATTTTTTTTCTGAAAAGCTAATAGCTTGCCTGCAGAGGTGAGAATGTTTTCATTTCGCCCTTGCATTCTGGTATTAACGCTGTTAAGACAATTAAATATACCTGCCAAATATGCTAACTTAGCACACCACATTTCACTCTTAAGGTATTTTCAAAAGGTATCGTTTCCTTCTCTTTCAAAAAATACTAACAATTCTTCTTTGTTCAAATACACGACATAAGACTTTTCCCCTTGAAAGCCATCTTACCTCTGTATGCAAAAGTAAACCTTCGTGCTGTGCATCCATAGCTTTGCAGAGCTGTTTAAACAAGTGAGTTTTTAAAGGTCTTGATTTTATATAATTTACAATATTAATAACTTGATCTAACACAGATTTTAATTCTAGCGGTAATGCCTTTGCAACAAGCGCTTCTCTATGCAAAAAGCAATGGGTGAATAATATATTTGGATTATGTTTTTTTGTGAGCGTAATGAATCCTTTGACATATCCCACCATAGATGGAGCACCGTCCGTGCAGATTCCAACACGAGTCCAATGAAATGTTCAAGTCTTCTAAATATGAATTCACAGAATCAAATATGTCTTGACCTCTAGTATTTTCTGGAAGTTCTCTACAGCGCAGAAATTGGTTCAATATCTCGATTTCATGAATGAAGCGAACAAATGCTAATAATTGTGCTTTACCACCAATGTCGGTAGACTTGTTGATTTGCAAAACAAAATTCGAGTTTGTAATTTTCTCGGCTACATTTTCTTCAATGTTAGATGACATATCATTTATCCTTCTCCGAATTGTATCGTCAAGACAGCGGAATTTTTGCAATTTCTTATTCCGTTTCATCACCAAACATTATTTTGACAATTTTACGACATGCAGGCAAAATAAGTGACTCAGCTGTAGTATGAGGCTTCATTTTCTGCGCTATTAATTCAGCAACTTCATAAGCAATTTGAACCTTATATGACACCTTAAAATTTTTTTCAAAATACTTCACTTGTTTTGATTGCGTTGCCATCAATCTCCTAAAACAACTCTGATCTTTTGTTGCAAGATGTGCATGTTTTGTAGTAAAATGACATTTCAATTTACTGGGAACCATTGCACTGTTCGACAGTTTTTTGCCGCGCACAAGTGGAATGGGGCATTCTTCTTCTCCTGTCCATGAAAAACCGAACCTCAAATAATCCTCCATATATTGACGATGAATTTTGGATTTTTTAGGATTTGGTTCGACACCCCTTGTATTGGCATTGGTTGTAAGCCTACTGGCGCCACTTGTAGTGGCACTGTCATTGATATCTCCTTGCTCATTTTTACGTTTTCTTATGATGAATTTGTCCATTGGGGGGGACAAACTTTATTCGTCTGAGTGATCCAAATTCCAGACAGACATGAACTGAGTCTTCCAATTTCCAAACTCCAGAGAGTCCAGACAGAAATGAACCTCGGGTCATGGCTGATGAAATAAATATGGAATCCAAGAACTGCAGCAGAAAAAATATAATGAGATACCTGCCTCCACAAGGATGCAAATAGAGCACACAGTAGGCATGCTGAAACAAAGATTCCACTGTCTGGATAAGTCCAGAGATCTCCCCCAAAAAGTATCAGGAGATGAGTCACCATGTGGAAGGTGCAAGAGGACAGTGAGGAAGGCCTAGAAGATGAGAGAAACAATAAGGCAAGCCTGAAAAATTGTCAGCTCCAATGGAGCAGCGGTATCGATGACAGATTTGATGACAAACATTTACTAGACAACCATTCACTTAAACTTGGACGCTCCAGCACAATCATCGCTGCATCATGTTCCCAATCAACTGTCGTACCAGTCCCAAATTATATCATGGCCTACCACTACACCTCACCCACCATTCATCAGAAATGCAAAAATAAGGTCAGAATAATGCAAATTAACTCTGCACCAGTTAAAAATATAAATCCCAAAAATTATTGTGAGAATGTTTTCTATGGTCTCAGTGGGGTAAATTTTCAACTTGACGCCAGCACATAAAACCAATGAGAACGAAGTTCAGGTAATTTCTATAAGGGGCGGCCAATCCACAATGCAGCAGATTGGTATTGGCAGAGGCCTGGAAGCAGGTCAGCTGCCCACCTTGTTGGTTATAGCAAGGCAGTTGTGAGATCTAAAAGAAAGAGAATGGGAGAATTATTGAGTGAACTGGTGACTGAGTGGAGAATACAAATAAGTGTAAGAAGATATGAACTCCAGAAGGATCCAGAATCTTTAGTCAAAACTAAGGGAGTGGCTTCCAAAAACAGTGAGGTTGAAACAGTGAGCAACGGAATTGGAAAGAGTGTTAGAGCTTACACTTATGTCATGCCTTTTACGTAAAGATGCTTCACCAAATATAAGTAAGGAAAATTGACACTGAGCCAGGAAGAAGGAGGTTAGGAAGGAAGACAAAAAACACGCTCAATGAAATGGATTTTGTGAGGTTTTTAAAAGAAGAGGAAAGTGGGAGACAGTGTGGTTTAAGAAGGGAATTCCAGAAAGTATGTCAGTTGAAGGCGAAGGATGAGGCTTACACAAAAGGCCAAAGTCGGAGGAATGGAGTGTTCAGGAGGTTTTAGGACTGGTGGAGATTGCAGATGCAGGGTGGGGAGAGAAATTGTTGAGATTCAAAGATGGGGACAAGGATTTTAAATTTAATGTTTGAGGCTGGGGATTCAGTATAGCTCAACAAGAACAGAGGTGATAAGTGAGTGGGACTTAGTGCAGGACAGGATGCAGGCCGCAGAATTTTTGACAGGTTAGAGTGTGGGGAAGGGAGCACAGCAAGTTGGCTCTTGCATCTTTCAGGCTATCCTTTGCCTTCATAGCTGCTGACCCCAGTGAGGAACAACAGAGGTGTGCTGTTGGATGCCTCAGTATCTGCTGATCCTTAGCTGTCTATTCTACCTTCAGGAAAAGTATACCATGCAGCTTACACACAATGAAAGATTGTAAGCAAAAGGGTAATATTTGTTTGCAGTGGTTGAACTGATATCTTGCAGAGGGGGCAGATGTTTTCAACTTAGATTTGTGCCATGATTGATTGGTCCCAAGAGAAATAAGGAGGCTTTAACAGGCTGGCTTGCTCAAGGCCACATGCATTGCTGTTCTAACAGGCTAAAAACAGATAGAAACATAGAAAATAGGTGCAGGAGTAGGCCATTCGGCCCTTCTAGCCTGCACCGCCATTCAATGAGTTCATGGCTGAACATTCAACTTCAGTACCCCATTCCTGCTTTCTCGCCATACCCCTTGATCCTCCTAGTAGTAAGGACTACATCTAACTCCTTTTTGAATATATTTAGTGAATTGGCCTCAACAACTTTCTGTGGTAGAGAATTCCACAGGTTCACCACTCTCTGGGTGAAGAAGTTCCTCCGCATCTCGGTCCTAAATGGCTTACCCCTTATCCTTAGACTGTGACCTCTGGTTCTGGACTTCCCCAACATTGGGAACATTCTTCCTGCATCTAACCTGTCTAACCCCGTCAGAATTTTATATGTTTCTATGAGGTCCCCTCTCATTCTTCTGAACTCCAGTGAATACAAGCCCAGTTGATCCAGTCTTTCTTGATAGGTCAGTCCCGCCATCCCGGGAATCAGTCTGGTGAACCTTCGCTGCACTCCCTCAATAGCAAGAATGTCCTTCCTCAGGTTAGGAGACCAAAACTGTACACAATACTCCAGGTGTGGCCTCACCAATGCCCTGTACAACTGTAGCAACACCTCCCTGCCCCTGTACTCAAATCCCCTTGCTATGAAGGCCAACATGCCATTTGCTTTCTTAACCGCCTGCTGCACCTGCATGCCAACCTTCAATGACTGATGTACACGACACCCAGGTCTCTTTGCACCTCCCCTTTTCCTAATCTGTCACCATTCAGATAATAGTCTGTCTCTCTGTTTTTACCACCAAAGTGGATAACCTCACATTTATCCGCATTATACTTCATCTGCCATGCATTTGCCCACTCACCTAACCTATCCAAGTCGCTCTGCAGCCTCACAGCATCCTCCTCGCAGCTCACACTGCCACCCAACTTAGTATCATCCGCAAATTTGGAGATACTAAATTTAATCCCCTCATCTAAATCATTAATGTACAGTGTAAACAGCTGGGGCCCCAGCACAGAACCTTGCGGTACCCCACTAGTCACTGCCTGCCATTCTGAAAAGTACCCATTTACTCCTACTCTTTGCTTCCTGTCTGACAGGATGTTGTGATGCTGGCTATAAAAGAGACCTTTAAACAGTGCTTGCATTGCAAAATAGTGTAAATGATCGTTTTGTTTGAGTGAATGAGAAGATATAACAAGCAGGATTCTACTAAGCATGAGGGAGTTTATCTTTCTCTGTTGCCTTAATCTTGTCCTTCTTGACGTCTGTAGCCTTTGACACGGTTGACCACTCTATCCTTCTCCAACGCCTTTCCACTGTCATCCAGCTGGGTGGGACTGCACTTGACAGGTTCCATTCTTATCTATCTAATTATAGCCAGAGAATCACCTGCAACGGCTTCTCTTCCCGCCCCATATTGTTACCTCTGGTGTCCCCCAATGATCTATCCTTGGCCCCATCCTATTTCTCATCTACATGTCGCCCCTTGGCGACATCACCGGAAACATAGCGTCAGTTTCCACATGTACGCTGATGACATCCAGCTCTGCATCACTACCACTTCTCTCGACCCCTCCACTGTCTCTCAATTGTCATACTGCTTGTCCAACATCCAGTTCTGGATGAGCAGACTGAAGCTATTGTTTTCGGTGTACACCACAAACTCCGTTCCCTAGCCACTGACTCCATCCCTCTCCCTCTGTCTGAGGCTGAACCTGACTGTTCGCAATCTTGGTGTCATATTTGACCCTAAAATGAGATTTCAACCAAATATCTGCAGCATAACTAAGACCGCAAATGTTCACCTCCGTAACATCGCCTATCTCCGTCCTTGCCTCAGCTCATCCGCTGCTGAAGCTCTCATCCATGCCTTTTGATACCTCTAGATTTGACTATTCCAACGCACGCCTGGCTGGCCTCCCACATTCTACCCTACATAAACTAGAGGTGATCCAAAACTCAGCTGCCCATGTCCTAACTCTCACCAAGTCCTGCTCATCCATCACCCCTGTGCTCGCTGACCTACATTGGCTTCCGGCTAAGCAATGCCTCGATTTCAAAATTCTCATCCTTATTTTCAAATCCTTCCATGGCCTCACCCCTCCTTATTTCTGTAATCTCCTCCAGCCACACAACCACCCCCTCCCAGAGATGTCTGCGCTCCTCCAATTCTGCCCTCTTGAGCATCCCTGATTTATAATCGCTCAACCATTGGTGGCCGTGCCTTTTGTTGCCTAGGCCCTAAGCTCTGGAACTCCCTGCCTAAACCTCTCCGCCTCGCTTCCTTTCTTTCCTCCTTCAAGACGCTCCTTAAAACATACCTTTTTGATCAAGCTTTTGGTCACCTGCGCTAATTTCTACTTATGCAACTCGTTGTCACTTTTTTTTTAACTCTCATAATACTCCTGTGAAGCACCTTGGGACGTTTCACTACGTTAAAGGTATATTATAAATACTTGTTAATGGTCTCGTAGTCAATCGGGTCTAATGGCAATCAAGATTTTGACATTTCTGGCCCTTCCTCCAGCCCATCAAATTTAACTGTTTATGAATGTACATTGTGTAGCTGGGTTATGTTAGAAAGATTTGCTGTGTGAAGCCCCTTTAAGATTTCATTTTCAGTTGCAACTTGTAATTGTGTCCTGCTGCCGTATGGTCATGCATGATCAGTATTCCGAGGATGCTAAGGCTATATGTGTGCTTTGGATGGCGCAGCATCAAAAAGTAACAGCTCTCAAATAAATTATTTGTGGCATATGTATTTGGTTCAGATATTTGCTTTAGGAAACTGTCAGTTGGCCTTTCCTTTGCACCTTGCTCAATGCTGCCATCTTCATTCCATTTGCAATTAGGTCTCATGGGTATTGTTGGCAGCATTCATCCCATTTGCTATCTCAGGGAGAGTCCCTTCAGTACCAAATAGGCCAGTCCACATTTGCCTCACTTATTCAAGTTCAGTATCTGATTCTGGCAATTCTTTGTGTGATGATACAAAGATGGGTTGGAAAGCAAATTGTGAGGAGGACACACAAAATCTGCAAAGGGATATAGACCGGCTAATTGAGTGGGCAAAACGTTGACAGATGGAGTATAATGTGTGAAAATGTGAGGTTATCCAATTTGGCAGAAAGAATAGAAAAGCAAATTATTTTTTAAATGGAGAAAACTTGCAAAGTGCTGCTGTACAGAGGGACCTGGGTGTCCTTGTGCATGAAACATAAAAAGTTAGTATGCAGGTACAGAAAGTAATCAGGAAGGCAAATGGAATGTTGACCTTTATTGCAAGGGGGATAGAGTATAAAAGCACAGAAGTCCTACTATAGCAGTACAGGGTATTGGTGAGGCCACACTAGAGTACTGCATTCAGTTTTGGTCTCCGTATTTAAGGAAGGATATACTTGCATTGGAGGCAGTTCAGAGAAGGTTCACTAGGTTGATTCCGGAGAGAAGGGTGTTGACTTATGAGGATAGGTTGGGCCTATACACATTGGAGTTCAAAAGGATGAGAGGTGATCTTATCGAAACATATAAAATAATGAGGAGTCTTGTCAAGGTGGATGCAGAGAGGATATTTCCACTCATAGAGGAAACTAGAAATAGGGGGCAGAGTTTCAGAATAAAGGGCAGCCCATTTAAAACTGAGATGAGGAGGAATTTCTTCTGAGTGTTCGAAATCTGTGGGATTCTCTGCCGCAGAGAGCTGTGGAGGCTGGGTCATTGAATATATTTAAGGTGGAGATAGACAGCTTTTTGAACAATAAGGCAATAAAGGGTTATGGGGAGCGGGCAGGGAAGTGGAGCTGAGTCCATGATCAGATCAGCCATGATATTAAATGCGGAGCAGGTTCGAGGGACCAAATGACCTACTCCTGCCCCTATTTCTTATGTATTCTTAGATGTCCTTTACTTGTAGGCAAGAAAGCAATTGACTGATTTTAATGTGAAATTACTTATTTGAAATTTTCTATTATTGCAAATTCTTTTCTCAGCCACACATCTGACACGTTCAATTATCAATTTCTATCATAATTGTTTTTTGCAAGATAGTAAACCCATTTAATTGCAATATAACAACATAGTGAGATCTCAGTATGAATTTGACAAGATATGTCTTACTCAGATGTGTACAGTATAGAAACAAGTTTAAAGACTGGAAATATGAAAGCACTTATCTGCAAAACCACCAGAGACATTTTGTAAAATAATAACTAAAGCTTGAATTTTTTCTTTAATTTTCCATTTATTGAAAGCGAGAGTAGAATGAAAAGGAAGTTAGACGTAGTTCAACTAAGGTCTAAAATATGATTTTAAAGGTCATTGCAACAACAGTTCATTTGTTTCAGTTTTTGGCAAGGATATATAGTCCTGTCAATTTCATATTTTTGATATTTTTCATGGTATTGCCATATTTTAGCAGTTTCTGATTTAAGCTCTTTGTTTCTCAATTCTTAGCCACATTCATATACATTTTTCCTATATCCAGTCTTTATCTCTGCTTTTAATCTTTAACAGTATGGCTTCAACTGAGAGTCACTATATGGCGTTGCTTTTTATTTTTTTTAAACTGGCAAGATGTATGATTTTTGTTCAAACTGACAAAGCACTAGCAAAATCCTGGGATTGCATGTTTTTGAAACTTGTAATTCCGGAGGATACAATTTCATTAGTAATAACTTGAAAAAAAAAAGCTATTCAAAATGTGCATACAGCAATAATCCTACACTTCTGAAGCAGCTATCAAGCTATTTAAGTGGAAAATTTGTTAATCCAACTCAAACAGAAAATAGGTGCAGGAGTAGGCCATTCGGTTCTTCAAGGCTGCACCACCATTCAATATGATCATGGCTGATCATGCAACTTTAGTACCCCATTCCTGCTTTCTCTCCATACCCCTTGATCCCTTTAGCCGAAAGGGCCACATCTAACTCCCTTTTGAATATATCTAACGAACTGGCCTCAACAACTTTCTGTGGTAGAGAATTCCACAGGTTCACAATTCTCTGAGTGAAGTTTCTCCTCATCACGGTCCTAACTGGCTTATCCCTTATCCATAAACTGTGACACCTGGTTCTGGACTTCCCCAACATCGGGAACATTCTTCCTGCATCGAACCTGTCCAATCCTGTCAGAATTTTATATCATTCATCTAAATTCCAGTGAATATAAGCCTAGTCAATCCAGTCTTTCTTCATATGTCAGTCCTGCCATCCCAGGAATCAGTTGGGTGAACCTTCGCTGCACTCCCTCAATAGCAAGAATGTCCCTCCTCAGACTAGGGAACCAAAACTGTACACAATATTCAAGGTGTGGCCTCACCAAGGCCCTGTACAACTGCAGTAAGACCTCCCTGCTCCTATATTCAAATCCTCTCGCTATGAAGACCAACATGCCATTTGCCGCCTTCACTGCCTGCTTCTACCTGCATCCCAACTTTCAATGACTGATGTACCATGACACCCAGGTCTTGTTGCACATCCCCATTTCCTAATCTGTCACCATTCAGATAATATTCTGCCTTCCTGTTTTTGCCACCAAAGTGGATAACCTCACATTTATCTACATTATACTGCATCTGCCATGTATATGCCCACTCACCTAACCTGTCCAAGTCACCCTGCAGCCTCTTAGCTTCCTCCTCACAGCTCACACTCCCACCCAGCTTAGTGTCATCTCCAAACTTGGAGATATTACACTCAATTCCTTCGTCTAAATCATTAATATATAGTGTAAATAGCTGGAGTCCCAGCACTGACCCTTGCGGTACTCAACTGGTCACTGCCTGCCATTCTGAAAAGGACCCGTTTATTCCCACTCTCTGCTTCCTGTCTGCCAACCAGTTCTCTATCCACGTCAGTACATTACCCCCAATACCATGTGCTTTAATTTTGCACACTAATCTCTTGTGTGGGACCTTGTCAAAAGCCTTTTGAAAGTCCAAATACACCACATCCATTGGTTCTCCCTTGTCCACTCTGCTAGTTACATCCTCGAAACATTCTAGAAGATTTGTCAAGCATGATTTCCCTTTCATAAATCCATGTTGACTTGGACCGATCCTGTCACTGCTTTCCAAATGTGCTGCTATTACATCTTTAATAATTGATTTCAACATTTTCCCCACTACCGATGTCAGGCTAACCGGTCTATAATTCCCTGTTTTCTCTCTCCCTCCTTTTTTAAAAAGTGGGGCTACATTAGCTACCCTCCAATCCATAGGAACTGATCCAGAGTCTATAGAATGTTGGAAAATGACCACCAATGCATCCACCATTTCTAGGGCCACTTCCTTAAGTAATCTGGGATGCAGACTATCAGGCCCTAGGGATTCATCGGACTTCAATCCCATCAATTTTCCTAACACAATTTTCTGACTAATAAGGATTTCCTTCAGTTCCTCCTTCTCGCTAGACCCTCTGTACCCTAGTACTTCCGGAAGGTTATTTATGTCTTACTTAGTGAAGACAGAACTAAAGTATTTGTTCAATTGGTCTGCCATTTCTCTTTTCCCCATTATAACTTCACCGATTCTGACTGCAAGGGACCTACATTTGTCTTCACTAATCTTTTTCTCTTCACATATATATCGAAGCTTTTGCAGTCAATTTTTATGTTCCCTGCAAGCTTACTCTCATACTCTTATTTCCCCCTCCTAATTCAACCCTTAGTCCTCCTCTGCTGAATCTTATATTTCTCCCAGTCCTCAGGTTTGCTGCTTTTTCTGGCCAATTTATATGCCTCTTCCTTGGATTTAACACTACTCTAAATTCCCTTGTTAGCCACGGTTGAGCCACCTTCCCTGTTTTATTTTTACGCCAAACAGGATGTACAATTGTTGAAGTTCATCCATGTGATCTTTCAATGTCTGCCATTGCCTATCCACCATCAACCCTTTAAGTATCATTCGCCAGTCTCTCCTAGCCAATTCACGTCTCATACCATCGAAGTTTCCCTTCTTTAAGTTCAGGACCCTAGTCTCTGAATTAACTATGTCACTCTCCATCTTAATGAAGAATTCTACCATATTATGGTCACTTTTCCCCAAGGGGCCTCGCACAACAAGGTTGCTAATTAATCCTCTCTCATTACAGTTTTTGAGGATTTGAGTACAGGAGCAAGGATGTCTTACTACAGTTATACAGGGCCTTGGTGAGACCGCACTTGGAGTATTGTTTGCATTTTGGTCTCCTTACCTAAGAAAGGATATACTTGCCATAGAGGGAGTGCAGCGAAGGTTCACCAGACTGATTCCTGGGATGGCAGGACTGTCGTATGAGGAGCGATTGGGTCAACTAGGCTCACTAGAGCTTAGAAGAATGAGTGGGGATCTCATTGAAACGTATAAAATTCTGACTGGGTTGGATAGACTGGATGCGTGGAGAATGTTTCCCTCGGGCTGGGAGTCTAGAACAAGGGGTCACAGTCTCAGGATACGGGGTAGAAAATTTAGGACTGAGATGAGGAGAAATGTTTTCACTCAGGGTGGTGAACCTGTGGAATTCTCTACCACAGAAGGCTGTGGAGGCCAAGTCACTGAATATATCTAAGAGGTAGATAGATTTCTAGAAACAAAAGGCATCAAGGGGTATGGGGAAACAGCGGGAATATGGTTTTGAAATAGAGGATCAGCCATGATCATATTGAATGGCGGTGCAGACTCGAAGGGCCAAATGGTCTATTACTGTTCCTACTTTCTATGTTTCTATTACACAACACCCAGTCTAGGATGGCCAGCTTTCTAGTTGGTTCCTCGACATATTGGTCTGGAAGACCATCCCTTATACACTCCAGGAAATCCTCCTCCACCGTACTGCTACCAGTTTGGTTAGCTCAATCTATATGTAGATTAAAGTCACCCATGATAACTGCTGTATCTTTATTGCATGCATCCCCAATTTCCTGTTTGATGCCATCCCCAACCTCACTATTACTGTTTGGTGATCTGTACACAACTCCCACTAACGTTTTCTGGCCTTTGGTGTTCCACAGCTCTAACCATGCAGATTCCACATCATCCAAGCTCATATCCTTTCTTACTATTGCGTTAATCTCCTCTTTAACCAGCAACGCTACCCCACCTCCTTTTCCTTTCTGTCTATCTTTCCTGAATATTGAATATCCCTGGATGTTGAGTTCGCAGCCTTGGTCACCCTGGAGCCATGTCTCCGTAATCCCAATTACATCATATCCATTAACAGCTATCTGCGCAGTTAATTCATCCACCTTATTACGAATGCTTCTTGCATTGAGACACAGAGTCTTCAGGCTTGTTTTTTTAACACTCTTTGTCCTTTTAGAATTATGTTGTAATGTGGCCCTTTTTGATTTTTGCCTTTGATCTCTCTGCCCTCCACTTTTCCTTATCTCCTTTCTACCTTTTGCTTCTGCCCCCATTTTACTTCCCTCTGTCTCCCTGCATAGATTCCTATCCCCCTGCCATATTAGTTGAAACTCTCCCCAACAGCAGTAGCAAACACTCCCCCTGGGACATTGGTTCCGGTCCTGCCCAGGTGCAAACTGTCTGGTTTGTACTGGTCCCACCTCCCCCAGAACCGGTTCTAATGTCCCAGAAATTTTAATCCCTCCCTCTTGCACCATTCCTCAAGCCACGTATTCATCTTAACTATCCTGCTATTTCTACTTTGACTAGCACGTGGCACTGGTAGCAATCTTAAGATTATTACCTTTGAGGTCCTACTTTTTAATTTAACTCCGAGCTCCCTAAATTCATCTTGTAGGACCTCATCCTGTTTTTACCCAGGAAAAAAATTTATATTTCACTGGTGCGCGTTATGACACTTCATAGAGACATTTTTGGTGGGGCAAGTGTAGAACTGTATGACAGAGATATGGAGGTGAAAAAGAAGTAGCATGACTTAAAAAAGTGCACAAATGTATGTATGAATATTACCGTGAAGTGGCTTCACGGGAATAAATGCACATGATGAATGTTATAGTGGTGAATGTAACAAGAATGTCAGTACATTGATAATAGTTGTGCAAACTATATTACACATGTTATGATGGGAGTGGGATTATACTGCCGGAAGCAATTTCCTGATGGAAATTTAGTTGTGAAGGATGAAGGTATGGCTTAGATATTTTAAAAATTACATCGGTGTTTACAAAGTGTTTTCTAGCCTATGTTTATGTTGTAAGAGGTGAGTCTGGATTGATAACAAGTGAGGTGGTCAAGTCGCCATTCACAAGTGAATCTCTCTACAGGCCCCACTCAGCATAATCCAACTTCTCAAGTACTTCAGAGAGGTATAAAAGTAGGTCCAGGCATTTTCGTAATGTCCTCTACAGTTATCCAACTCCAAAACAACTTGCATAGGCTGATGTAAAGGTGGAGTTGGCTAATGATGGAGGTGGAAGTGATGACAAGTATATTTGAATGGAAATTAAACTTGGGGTTGAACAGAACTTTGACTTTGCAGCCAGCCTGTTTCAGCCTGGGAATATGGCCAGGGAGGTTGATGGAGTCAGTGGCAAGGGAGAAGTGTCTGTGATGGAGGCTGAAGATGCTGGGTTTAGTTTCTCCAATGTTTAACGAGAGCCATTTAAGGTTCATTCAAGACTTGATGTCATACAGGCAGTCTGACAGTGCAGAAGCAGTTGATAGATTGAGAGGTGCTGGAGAGAAGAAGAAACTGTTTCCAGTGGCAGAAGGGTCGATAACTAGAGGACACAGATTTAAGGTGATTGGCAAAAGAGCCAGAGGCAACATGAGAAACTCACTCCCTAACAGCACTGTGGGAGTATCTTCACCACATGGACTGCAGCGGTTCAAGAAGACGGCTCACCACCACAAGGACAATTAGGGATGGGCAATAAATGCTGGCCTTGCCAGCCATGCCCACATCGCAGAAACTAATAAAAAGAAAGATGGAATTCTGGTTCGTCAGCATACCTGGAGAAGTTCACCTATGTCTGTGGATGATAATGCAAAGAAGGAACATATAAAAGGAGAACAAAAAGGACAAAGATGGACTCTTGGGAGACTAAGGATGATAAGAAAAGAAAGCAATCATGGAGATACTCTGGCAATGTCTGGATAGCAAAGATTGTAACCAGATAAGGGCAGTGTTGCAGAGATAGACAATGGAGGGAAGGCATTCGAACAGCAACTTGCATTTATACGGTGCCTTTAATATCGTAAAACATCTGAGGGTGCCTTACAGCAGTGTAATCAGACAAATAAATTGATAGAGCAACAGAAGGAGACATTAGGACAGGTGACCAATAGCTTGGTCAAAAAGATTGGTTTTAAGAAGTGTCTTAAAGCAGGAAAGAGGTGTAGACGTTTAGGGAGGGAATTCCAATGCTTAGGGCCGAGACAGCTGTACTAATGGTGGAGCGAAGGAAGTCCAGGATGTACGAGGCCTGAAATTGGAGGAACACAGAGTTCTCGGATTATCACATATGTAGAACATGGTGTGGTCAACCATCTCGAAGGCTGCAGAGAGGTCATGGAGAATGACTAGGGATTGTGCACCATGGTCACAATCACAATGTTATTCATGACTTTCGTTAAGGCTGTTTCAAAGGTGTAGGAGGGCAGAAACTGGATTGGAGAGATTTAAACAAAATTCGGAAAGATGGGCACAGAACTGGAAGGCAACAATACATTCAAGGATCTTGGCGAGGAATGGAAGGTTGGTGATTGGGTAACAGTTAGCAAGCACAGAGGGGTCAAGGGTGGGAAGGGTTGTTATGGCTGTCGTTTTGAAAGTGATGAGAGCTAATTGCAGTTCGAACACAGCCAAAGAAAGTCACGGAGGGATTGTTCACTGGAGTCATTTTTTTTAAACCGTAGTTACCTGTTGTTCTATGACTCCTTAGTGTTAGATCTCTTAATTTCCAATGAAATACGAACTCCGATTGTAGTTTTAACTTCTTTAATTTGGCAGACAGCAGGAACAAGTTCTTGGCTTTAAGCCAGGTCTTTGTCCTTCTGGGACCACATGGTCAAAATGGCTGTACTTATACCTGGATCAATTTACAGAAAAGAACTCACCGCCTTTGACCTTATTGGCTCAATTAATAGTCTTTTAACCTTTTAATTGGATCGCTACCCAAGGGTCCTAAAATGTCAAGTTGATTGATGCCTTAATGCAACATGCTGAACTGCATGTAGTAGCCTTGACTTGGGGGTCTGTGAATTTTCACAGTCTGTCTAAATGCAGCCTGTTTGAATTCTCTATCAATCCCCCCTTTGATTCTTTCACAAACTGAATCATAAAACATCAGGTATCACTGGTTAAACATTCTACAAAATAATTTCATACATGTTAATATAGTTTCCTTCTAAAATTTGTTGATGTGTTTCGCCACATGTCCGGACTCGTAACTTCCACACAAATTTACACCAACCCGAGTTCCATCGTGGCCACAATGGAAGTCTGGTTTTAGTAGGTTAATTAACCTTATTCCAATTTAATCCAAATCAATATCTTAATTCAACCAGTAAACAACCTTCCCTTAAGCATAACATACTCCTGTGCCACGTACAGACGGTCTGCTGGGACCTGCAAGGTGTCTCACCTGCGGGACAGCAGCTACAGCCGCCTGGTCACAACAACATTTAATCAACATAAACAAACAATATAAAAGTAAAACAATTACAACAAATAGAATTAAACCTTCCACCAATGAAGTTCCTATTGAACCTAGCCATTCAGTGGCTCCACTCCACAAAGTGAATGATGGGGGTTGCTTAAGTTTTTCTACCTCCTTTTGGATATGCTTCGCAAAGTGGGTAATTTCTTCGTAGCTGTCTGGGATATATGTGCAACACTCAGTTCCGAGTAGGGTGCAAGTACCTCCCTTTTCAGCCAGGATGTAATCAAGGGCCAGTCTATTCTGTAGGGCTACTGTGCGGATTGCTACCATTTCTGCATTGATTTTAACTAGGGCCCCTGAGGTATCATTGGCTACTCGTTCCACAACGGATGCCATGTTAATGGATTCCCTTGCCAGTTTGGCAGTCCCATAACCGGGGATCAGAATGGCAAAGAACCTCTCTGTTTCTGTGATAGCTCTCTTAGGACGGTGTAAATGTTCCAACAGTGACTTTATATGATACATATAAGGCACAATGTAGGCTAAATAGCAGGATCCCATCCAATTCTGGGGTAGCCAAGGGTAGGCCTTGTGGCCACACACCCAATAGGTGCCATTATATGCAATGAATGTTAGCTGTTTCTTTGTCAGCAACACTCTCCGGGGCCTGTCCAGGCTTTTCCATCTGTTTTATTCAAAATCCCCATTACGTTAAAAATTCCCACATCGGCCCAGTTTGGACGGTTCCGTGGCTTGATTATATTATAATTCCGGGAGCAGTTACTATACCCCATATTTTGGCCTCCTTTGATGTTTCTAATCAGACAGACCGATTTCCCCGGTCTTCCTATTCCCGTTGTATTAGTGATAACAAAAAATGGGGGCCGTTTGGAATTATTGTAGCACGGTTGGTATCCCCCTTCAAAGGTAGTCAGATTGTAACCTGCTGACTTCCATTTACGTGCCCAATTTTCCGTATCCTGAAACGCATTGCCTGTTTTGTTTTCATTAATTATCCACTCAGCCATTTCCGAGATATTCAAGGGAACTGGCCTCAAGGGAATACCTCCCTTTGAGTGAATAGGAATATGCGCACAAACCCAACAACTAGAAATGTTACCTTGTTTGGCATAAATGTATGACATATATAAAAAGGTATTTACATGTAATTCCCTTGCTACCCTACTATTTCCCTTTGGTGCAGAAAGTCGGCTAGTAAGAAGTAGGCCTATGCCTAGAATACCTACAATCAATAATACAGTAAATTTATACATTTTCGCAAAAAGTAATTGTCCTTATTAGATTTCAGCTTCAGTTACGGGTGCTTATTTAACGTGTGAAGCGTGGATCCAGGCTTTATTTCCTTGAACTTTAACAGCTGCCTGGGTGGTCAATAACACTTGATAAGGTCCCTCCCACTTGGCACCCAAAGGTTCTTTATGCAACTTTTTCACATACACCCAGACTCCCGGGATGATGTCGTGTCCTCCTTCGGGTTGATTATCCCAAGCTGCCGATATTGGTTAAGTTCTGACAGTATGATAACAAAGTGTCACTCATTAAGTGAACATCAGCTTTCCGTATATCGATAGTTCCTGGCAGCGACATGGATCTTCCTGTTATAATTTCAAATGGGCTTAGATCTGTAGTTCTGTTCGGGGTTGCCCTAATGCTACATAGCACTATTGGTAGTGCCTGGGGCCATGGTGTTCCTTCTTGGTGATATTTGGCAAGCTGTTGTTTCAGAGTTCGATTCATTCGCTCTACTTGTCCTGATGATTGTGGATGATAAGGACAGTGTAAATCCCACGTAATGTTCAGTAACCTACAGACTTCTTGGCAGACAGCACCTGTGAAGTGTGTTCCCTGATCTGAGTCAGTGCTACTCGGGACTCCCCATCGGGGAATGTAATCCTTACACAAGACCTTTGCAGTGTGATTGGCTGTGGTTCTTTTAGTTGGGACAGCTTCTACCCATCTAGAGAATCTGTCGACCATGACAAGAATGTTAGTGTATCCTTGGCATGAAGGAAGAGATATATAATCAACCTGCAGATGCTGGAATGGTTCAACAGGGGCAGGGGGCCTCAGTTGGGGCATTACCATGATGGATCCAGAATTATTTTTCTGGTAGACCACACAACGGTCTGTTACCAGCTGGGCATGTTTTTTAAATCCCCGGCCCCACCAGCTTTTCTGGAACCGTGCCGTCATCTGTTGTGAGGCCAAGTGTCCCCACGAGTGGATCTGTTAGGCTAAAAAAGGCATAAGCGCTTGTGGCACGACTGGCTTGTCGGTAACTCTTTGTCTCCAGACACCATCTTCGCATAGCTTAATTCCTGCCTCAATCCATGTCCATTTTTCCTCTCTGGAGCACTCACCTTGCATTGTTTGAAGGTCTCATGTCAGAGTGCTGAGTGCTTTTAATCTGCACATCTGTGTTGGTTCTTCTGGAGGAATGCCCTGTGAGGCGGCATCTTTAGCTGCCTGGTCGGCTAGGGCATTTCCCTGTGCTTCTGTGGTATTTTCCTTGGTATGGGCCTTATACTTCAGGATGGACACTTCCTGAGGTAATTGTATGGCCTCCAGTAAGTCTCGGACTTCTTTTCCATTTCGGATAGGTGTACCAGCAGCAGTGAGGAATCCTCTTTTCCGCCATAACAGACCAAAGTCGTGAGCGACTCCAAAAGCATAACGCAAATCTGTGTAGACATTAGCTGTCTGTCCTTCTGCTATTCGACCTGCTTCTGACAGGGCCCGTAACTTGGTCTGTTGTGCTGACGTTCCTGAGGGTAAACATCCTTTTGCCACTACCTCATATAAGGTTGTAACTGCCCATCCTGCTTTTCTTGTACCATTGTCAACAAAGGAGGAACCATCTGTAAACAGGATGAGGTGTGGGTTGTGCAGAGGCTCCTCTGCTGCTAAGGCTGCTTCTTCTGTTTCTTTGAAAATCTCCACGCAGTCATGCTCTTCACATTCTGCCCCCTCTTGCTCCCTCGATTCTGACATCGGGAGCATAGTTGCGGGATTAACCGGGCTGGCCCGGATGATATGGAGATTAGGAGCTTCCAAAACTGCTGTCCAGCGGGTCCATCTTGCTGTTGTCACCTGAGACATTCTATTCATAGACAGCAAAGCGTGTACGGTGTGGGGACACTTGACAATCAGCTTTTGGTCGAGGACTAGACCCGCAGTGATCATTACCGCTCGACATGTAGCTTCCATGGCCCTTAGGCAACTTCCCCATCCGAGGGCTACCGCATCCAGTTTTGCCGAATAATAGCCAATAGGTCTTTGCCAATCCCCATGTTCTTGTGTCAGTACAGCTGTCATATATCCTTCTTTCTCATGGACAAACAGGGTAAATGGCTTACCACTGTCGGGGATTCCCAGAGCCGGTGCCGAACACAAAGCCTTTTTCAAACTCAGGAAGGCCTCTTGCTGTTCCTTAGTGAGGGTGATGGCTTCTTTAGAGGCACGTTTCCCCTTTAAAATATCATTCAGTGGCTGAGCAAGCTGTGTGAAGGAGTCAATCCAATTTCTGTTAAAGTTACACAATCCCAAAAAAGACCTTAGTTCCTGAATAGTGGTGGGTTTTTTAGCAGCCCGAATGGCTGCAGTTCTATCCTGGGTAAGTTCTCTCTTTCCTTGTGAAATCTTTTGTCCCAGGTATACAACCTCTTCTTGGGATATTTGTGCTTTGTCGATGCTGGCTTTGTGTCCTTTCAGCCGAAGGTGATCCAGCAAAGCTCGTAAATCTTGTTCATGCTGTTCTTCCGTGTTTGAAGCTCGCAGGATATCGTCTAGATATTGGATGACTGTGGATGACAGGGGAGGTAATTCTCGCAAATGGCTTTGTATAGCCATGTGGAATACCGTAGGGCTGTTGTGGAAACCCTGCGGTAACCGGGTCCAAGTATACTGTTGTCCTTGGACCGTGAAAGCAAACCACTGTCGAACCTCCGGTGCCAGAGGCACCGACCAAAATCCGTTGGCCATATCTATAACCGAGAAATATTTATGTTCCGGTTTGAGGGCATTAAAAATGGTGGAGGGATCTGCGACCAAAGGAGCTTTTTGATCAATACACTGGTTAGCTTTCCTTTAATCGACAGTCAAACGGCAAGTCTCATTAGATTTCTGTACCGGCCACATGGGGCTATTGGAGGAGCTATGCGTTTTAATAAGCACCCCTTGTTTCTCCAGTTGCTGAATAACCGGTAAGATTCCCACGATGGCAGTTGGACTGATGGGATACTGTTTAGTGCATGGAGGCTTGGTCCCTGTAAATGACGCAGGCTCCATCTGGAGTAGGCCACAATTGTTCTTAGCTTTAGCCCATATCGGGTGTTCCTTCAATTCTTCTTTCTTCAAAGTTCTAATTGACCGTGTCACCCGACCATCCTCGAAATGCAACGATGAATCTACTTGGATTAGAACGTCCATTCCCAAAAGGGGTTGATCTACTGGACCTATCCAGACCGGCGTGGTTAGTTCATGTGGACCCAGCCCTATAAGTACTGGTGTTGTCCTTTTAATTTCCATTTTATGGCCCCCAACTCCATAGGCTGTACGTGCCCTACCATCCAACGGCAAAAAGTCTCCAAATTGTAGGGGTAAGCATGTTAATTCCGCCCCTGTGTCTAAAAGACAGTCCACATCCTTATCGCCCACCCTCACAGTTATATATAGCCCATCTCCCCTTTGTTGTATTAGTGCGAGGAGGGGGGCCAGGGTGGGCTCTGATCGTTTTTTGCTATCCCAAGTAACTCCTGTTGTTGTATTGTCAGTCGCTTAAATGCTTCTATGAGGTCGTTATCTTGTGTCAAGCCTGGCTTGTTGGCTGAATTGTATCCCTGGCTGAGTCCTCTTCCCCAGCCACGACCTTGCTGTTTTGCCCTGCACGTCTTGGCCCAGTGACCTTCTTTCCCACAATAATGACATTTTCCGGGTAATTTTCCTAATAACTGTTTATCAGAATCCTGGGATTTCCATCCCATAGCCTGTACAGCTCGGACTTTAGCTCCCATATCCCGATCTAATTGGTTACATCGATCCACCAATGCTGCAAAGGTAGTTCCTCTACCTTCCCAGTCCGGTAACACTACCTTAAGCATTTTGGACAGTTCTGGCTTTAGACCTGCCACGAAAGCTGCTTTCAAGGGTCCAAACACTTGTCCATCCATTTCCTCATCCGTATTATTCATACCCGAATGTTCTAGCCACGTGCATCTAAACCCCCCTCATCTTACTCCAGGACCTCCTCTGTTCCTTTCTGTTGGCAGGCTGCAATTTTTCCCCAGTCTGTCTTAGCTGGACTGAAGGCTTGCAGCCAGTGTTTAATCGCCTCCCATCCTGCATCTAAATCTTGCTCATCCTGCCCCAAAGCTTCTTCTACCTTGTCGTGCAATTTTCTTCCCTGTATTTTTGGCACATTGTGGTCAAAATTTGCACTCCGTCCCAGGGATGAAGTTGATATATATTTCTTAAGCGGTCCAATTGGTCCCACATTTTTACTCCCCCTTTCTTTGGATTGGGCAATTCCTTGGACCATTTATCAATTTTCTCTGGGTCTGCCGGATCATGAATTAAGTATTTTTCGTACGCCCTTTCCCTCGTTTTTTTTGGTTCCGCCCTCATCCGCAGTCTCTTCTGATTTGACTACAACTCGTCTTTTTTTAAACGGGGCAAAGCGCACCCCTAATTCTTCATCCTCCGACACTGTCTTGTCGGAGGATTCAGAATCCGTATCTATTCCTCTGTCGTGTCTTCGGGTTTGCGCTTTTAATTTATCCAAACATGGGTACCCTGTTTTCCTTTTCCTATTACTGTCTCTTGACCTAATGATTTTTTCCATACTTTAATTTCACCTTTAAGATCTTTAATTTCCGCTTCCAGCTTTTCAAGTTCAAGCTTTTTCTGTCGCAGCTGCGCACAAACTGCTTGCAATTGATCCTTTGTACTGGTCAGGTCCCTATCATGTTGGGAACGCATTATAATTTCATTCCGGTTTCGGATATTTCCCATAACCGCTAGGGACCATCTAGTTCGCTCTTTATTTTTCATACGGGTCGTTTTGCCCCAGACCCTTTTAATCTCGTCCAAGGACCATTGTCCTTTGGAGGTTCCGTACTTTTGTTCGATCTTAATATAGGTTTTAGATCAATTGAATTGTTGCTCTATGTATTCTTTCAACTGTTCGAGAATTAAATCTAGCGAAACTTCAGGTGGTGCCTGCCCACCTTTAAGAGTTGTAGGCAATTCTTTGCTCTTATCTCCTGCTGCCATAATACTGAGTTCTTTACTGGGGTCTCGAGTTGTAGGCTTTCTAGCCGATCAATAGGTCGGTGATTAATTAACTAACACACTGCCGAAGTTTAGACGTCTATGGGACCTCGAGCCGACTACTAACCAGAGGGTTCGCAAACCGGAGGCTTTCGGAATCGCGTAGAAGGAGAGGCGAATTTAGACTTTTGACCGAGGACTTTTTTTTTAAAAAAGAGGTGTCCTTACCTCAGTATGTAGGTCCGATGTCCAAAATTCAGTTTCTTTCCTCAGTGATCCTGTTCGTGACGCCAAAATTGTTAGATCTCTTAATTTCCAATGAAATACGAACTCCGATTGTAGTTTTAACTTCTTTAATTTGGCAGACAGCAGTAACAAGTTCTTGGCTTTAAGCCAGGTCTTTATCCTTCTGGGACCACATGGTCAAAATGGCTATACTTATACCTGGATCAATTTACAGAAAAGAACTCGCCTTCTTTGACCTTATTGGCTCAATTAATAGTCTTTTAACTTTTTAATTGGCTCGCTACCCAAGGGTCCTAAAATGTCAAGTTGATTGATGCCTTAATGCAACATGCTGAACTGCATGTAGCAGCCTTGACTTGGGGGTCTGTGAATTTTCACAGTCTGTCTAAATGCAGCCTGTTTGAATTCTCTATCACTTAGTGTTGTATTGCATAAATATAGGACTAGAACTGTACAGAGTTGTTCGTAAATAAATGAACTGCCTCTGTCTTGGCATGTTATTTAAAATCCGACCATGCCCTGTGGTTGTGCTGTTTGGAGGATCAATACATTTTAAATATGTATACATATATATATATATGCTGAACAGTACCAACCCATAGTGAATGTGTTAATTCACAAGATAATTAATGATGAGGAAGGCCATTTGACTCATATTTTATCCATCCAAAGAGATCCTGACACCGCATCCATTCTAGTTTCTAATTGTTTCTTAAATGATTCCAGGGTTTTTGCTGCCACTACTCTATTTGGAAGTTTATTCCTCACGTTGATCACTCTTCAAGTGAAGATTTTCCTGATTTCTCAAAATTATGGTAGCATAGTGGTTATGTTACTGGACTAGTAATCTGGAGACTTAAATTCAAATCCCACCAAGGCAGCTGGGGGAATTTATATTCAACTAATTAAATGTTTTAAAATCTGGAATAAAAAAGCTAGTATCAGTAATAGTGACCATGAACCTACCATTTTGTTGTACGAACCCATTTGGTTCACCAATGTCCTTTCGGGAATTAAATCTGTCGTCCTTACCTAGTCCAGCCTATATGTGACTCCAGAACCACAGCAATGTTGACTCTTAACTACCCTCTGAAATGGCTTAGCAAACCACTCAGTTGCACCTATCCACCACAAAAAAGTCCAATAGCTCTGTGGGAGTATCTATACTACATGAAATGCAGCAGTTCAAGAAGATGGCTCACCACCATCTTTTGGGAAATTAGGGATGGCCAGTAAATGCTGGTTTTGTCAGCGACGCCCACATCTCTTGAACAAATTTTTTAAAGCCTCATGGCTGATGTCATTACTGTCATTTATCTCCTTACGTAAGCACTTACTGTATCAGGAGACAAGCAATGCATTCCTCTCATGATATTTCGAAGCCATCCTGTTTACATTGAAAAGTCTATTGCTCCACGATACAAAGAAGTTTGACTGTCAATCTTTTAACTTTCCATGATGTCCAACATCACCACTTTTTATTTCTTATAGTGAAGTAGACTGTTTATACAGTATAATTCTAGTCCATAGGTGCTGAACTATGTTTCAAACTGTTATCCACCATTCATGATTTCCAAAGATAGATGTTCCTTTTTCAACTTCAACATTACGTCGTTTCATATACACTGACAGTCATGTAGGGCCCAAGTTTCCACATTTTTAGGAGCAACTGGTGGAGAACGGACTATCTTAGAAATCGCAATTCTCCACATTTTTTTTTCTGCAGTTCTAGTCAGGTAGAACAGTTCTACTTTGGAACAGAATTTTTTCTTCAAAAGGGGGCGTGTCCGGCCACTGACGCCTGATTTCAAAGTTTCCACAGTGAAAACGTACTCCAAACTAAAGTAGAATGGAGCAAGTGAAGATTTTTGTTGAACTGAAAAAACCTGTTCTACACATTAAAAAATTAGGCGCAGATTACAAATTAGGCGTCCAGAACGAGGTGGGGGGGGAAGGGAAGTCATTAAATTCTACAATCAATCCTTATTTATACTTCTACAAATATTATACAAATAAAAGCAACCTGAATAAACATTTATAAGCAAAGAAAAGATTAAATAAACCATCTTCCTACCTGTGTGAAAGTGCTTCAGCCATCGTTCGTTCCCGCGGGGGTGGGGAAGCAGACAGCCGTTGGTTGCCGCGGAGGGGAGGGAGGGGAAGGAGACAGCCGTTTGTTGCCGTGGAGGGGAGGGAGGGGAAGGAGAAGGAGACAGTGAGAAGGGTAGCCTCAGTGCTGATGTGCTGATGGCAATGTGCTTTTATTAAAAAATGTTCAAAAATTAAACAGCTACAAAGAACTACAAAAATGGCTAAGTGCCAATGTTTTTTTCACACTGAGCATGCGCGAACGCTCCAACGCGCACGCGCAGCATTGCCAGCAGGAAAAAAACTAATTTAAATAGTACCCGCCCCCTCCCACTTACAAAATCGGCGCGAGTGTAGGCTCCGCCACCCTGGGCGCCGCACCAAACAGACAAGGAGCTGCAAAGCGCTCGAGAATAGCGCATTTTTTTTCTGGTGCCATTTTAGGCGCGAAAAACGGGAGCCCAGCTCGGAGGGGCACCTGTTTTTTATCCTGTGGAAACTTGGGCCCGTAATGTCAGGCTGTTTATACTATACAATTAGAAAAGAAAATTGTTTCCTTTATTGCTTGCCAGTCTTAAACAGCCCCTAGTGTCTCCCTTTTGGGTTTATCTAAGGGCTTAATCATAGCCATCTCATTCCATTTGCTCGTCCAGTATAGGTTTCACCATCAGTATCAGAAGTTATGCATATTTCTGACGATACTTCAAAGCCATCCTTTTTATATTGGAACGTCTATAGCTCCACAATACAAAGTAGTTCGACTGTTAATCCTTTAACTCACCACAATGACCAACACCCCACAGCTTTGAGTTAATTAATAGCCTTTTGTATGGAACTTTATGAAAAGCCTTTTGAAATTCAAGGTGCACCATGCCATCGGGCTTCCCACAGTCTATTTGGGTCGTCACTTCCTCAGAAAAGTCGAGGAGATTAGTCAGGCAGAAACTTCCTCTTCTGAATTCAGGTTATTGTACAGATAATTCTCAAGTTTACTCTTCATAATCGATTCCTTTATTTTACATGGAATGGAAGTTAGACTAATGGGTCTGTAGTTTTCTTTGTTTTGTTACTAAAAAAAAAAGCCTCTCTTACCATTCCTTGCCACATAGCTTTAGGATAAATGTTTCCTCTGTGCTTTCTGAACAGTGTAAAATTTCCTCCCTTGAATCTTGTTTGGTTGTCTTTCACCAAAGACATATTGTAAGTAGCGTTTTTTTATTGGTGAGTGGTGGAGGGAGATGAGTGGGAGAAACAATCCAGCAATAGTTTGCTGGAATTTTAGTAAAGAAAAAGATGGGAACCTTACCTGGCCTCACCCTAGATCCAGAGTGGATCCCTATGTATATTATTCAAATAAGGTGTTGAATGTGAGTGAGAAATGCCAGCATCAATCACTCTTTCTCCTTAACAATAGCTTATGTGAATAATGACTGAATTCATAGATATTTTTTCCAATGGGCAAATTGAAATAGTTTGTTCCATGCTTTGGCTAAATATATGATAACTGATGGCTATAAACGAAATTAAATTAATATTAAATCCATTAGGTACCTGGCATGGATTTTTTTTCTTCATTTAAGTATCCTCTGCAGTTAGGGGGAATAAGACAAACATTGATTCGTTCTTAGGAAATCAAATCATGGGAGTAAATTTCCTCCAGGGTTCTCCTGATTGTCCACCAGAATGTTTATGTAAGAGCCAAGGAAATCCTGGAAAAGCAACATTAAATGACATTTATGCATTTTTCTGAGGCTCTTCCGCTAAAGTTATAGTGGACAAGCAAGGAGAACTGCTGCCAAAATTCACCCCCTATGTGCTTTGCATAATCACAAGATGTTGTCATGATGTTGTGCATAAGTGGTGACGCAGGTTATCTGCTACTGTGTCATATAAAGGTCCAGGACTTGCGCCAATGCATCAATTCCATTTGCAAAAGCTAAAAAAGGTTGCTCTTCGTATTGCACGCTCATTAGCATATGCAGGTTCCAAATCTTGGTATTTTCAAAACTGTTTTGAAGTAATGCTCACATGTTTACTAAGCATTACTATCTAAATTTGGCTGCTGCAAATTATTGTCTATGGCAGTTCTGTCTTCATAGCTATGGCCGACCTATAGGTGCTTCAACCTCATAACTTGCCTCCTCTCCCCCTCCCCAATCCCTAAATTGTTATGTTCCTAGAGTTGTATGGAATATGTTTAAACATGTGAGTAGGAATCCATGTGCATCAGTATCTACCCGTCATGGCAATGTTTTGATGTGTATAGTAAGTGCATGGTTTGCCCAGAATCAATCAAGGGAGATTTTACTCCTATATTTTATGGTGCATGCGTATAATTTGAAGAATGGAAGAAAATTGAAGGTACACTTACCACAGATACAGGTTTTGAGAGCATAATGTTATCACTGATGCACCAAGGTTACCAGGAAAATGTTTCTTGCATACCATACAATTTTATGTTGCTTTTGGTTGGTGCAGAAACAGCTAATTTATCTCTCAATTCAATGCATTGTTTCGTGTCTGTGTAACAAATTGCACTTCTTTAAAAAATCATTTATTGTGGATGTTATGGACTGAACAGTTGGATCGTAGGAGGTAATTTTCAGTTCAAGTGAGGACAGAAAACTGGTTGTTGCACACCGGCCACCTGTTATTAAATCAAGTGCAGTGTGTAATGGGTGGCCATAGCACAACCGCTAGTTATATACTGCGCTTCATTTAATAACGTAGTGCAACCACTAGCTTTCTGCCCTGCCGATGTTACCGTATGGCAAATCATAATGTTATATTAAAACATTGAAAATTTTACCAGAATTCCATTTGGAGGTTTTCAGCTTTTCAGATTGCTAGTATGTTTGATGAGACAAATCTGTTTGAGGAAAGCTTTGCTGTGCAAATTGTATCAATCTGATTGGCTTTTTCCTTTACAATGCATTCCTTCATTCTATGCTTCCACTACTACAGCACTGTCTTACAGATATTAAATGTTATTCTTGGTAAAACAACTGAGATTGTCACTATAATGTGTACGTTACCAAGCAATTAATGTACAGATTATTTGAAACTTTTGGAGACAAAGTGATATGATGCAAATGGAACATACGTGCTAACTGTCAGTTTTGCGGGTGCTGTATAAGTGCCAGTATTTGCTAACAAAATCAGCACAACACACTCCTGCAGCACCACTCCTATTCAACTGCAGCTGCGGCAACAGCAGTTCACATCAATTGCATACAGCAAAAAGAAAGGCTTGCATTTATATAGTGCCTTTCATGACCTCAGGATGTGCCATAGCACTTTAAAGCCAACTAAGTATTTTTTGCAGTGCAGGCATTGTTGGTAGTGCAAGAAAAAGATTGCGAGCTTGAACTGAAGCAGAAAAATATCAGCTAGAACATGTGAGGAGGGAGCATTGAATAGTATCTGCTTGAATGGCAATAGAAAAAGAGTACCAGCTTGAATGTGGGTGAGCGGTGTATTGTGCCAGTTTGATTGGAAAGTGGAAGAAGCATGAACTGTTTGGAGGCAGATAAATGTACTGTTAAATTGAGAGGTAAAATGAATGACAAACCCATGAGTGGAATAGTATAACAGATCAACTCAGACCAACAGTGAATAAAACCAATAAATACTAAAGGAACAAAAAGTATTTTACAGATGAACTGCATTAAAAAAGGAACAGAACAAAAGGAAAGGGGAGGGAAAACACACAAAATAGAATCTGTAAATGAGAAACAAGAAATCTTTTAATAGCTGAAATGTTATTAGCGTGAGACAATAAGAGGTATAATGAGAGAAATCAAAGACCCTTACAAGACCCAGAGAATGTGTGAAAAGCTAAGGACGTGGGAGCTGAGGAAGATAGAAACGGAAGATAAAAACTGGCGAAAGTAGAGCAGGTTGCGGTGGGCCAGGAGCCTGGGCGAAGACAAAAGGTCAACACAAATGGGGCCAAGTTTCGGCCTGAGTTGCGCCTGTTTTTTTGGAGCAACTGGTTTAGAATGGAGTATCTTAGAAATTGCAATTCTCGGCATTTAGTTTGCTCCAGTTCTAGTCAGTTAGAACAGTTTCAGTTTGGAACAGATTTTTTTTCAAAAGAGGGCATGTCCGGCCACTTACACCCGTTTTGAAAGTTTAGGCAGTGAAAACATACTCCAAACTAACTTAGAATGGAGTAAGTGTAGATTTTTGTATGCTCAGAAAAACCTTGTCAACACTTAGAAAATCAGGCGTAGGTTACAAATCAGGTGTAGCGAATGAGGTGGGGGGGGTTTAAAGGGAAGTTTACAAACATTAAACACTTCAGTTTTACAAATAAAGAGCCATCATCAATAATAAATGATAAATACATTAATAAATCAACCAATAAATCAATCAAAAAAAAATTAAAAAATCAATAAATAAAACATTTTCTACTTACCGACTGCAGCAGCGGGAGTCCTTCAACAGCGTGCTGGGACGCCCCCCCGCCCCTCCCAGTGTGTCTCTGTCAGTGTCTCTATCTCTCTGTCTGTCTGTGTGTGTGTGTCTCTCACTCTCTGTCTGTCTGTGTCACTGACAGCGAGTGGGGGGGTGGGAGAGGGGAGGAGAGGAGGGGGAGGGAAGGAGGGGAGGGGAAGGGAGGGAGGGAAGGAGGGGAGGGGAGGGGGGAAGGAGAGAAGGGAGGGAGGAGAGGGAAGGAGAGAAGGGAGGGAGGGAGGGGGGGGAGGGGAAGGGAGAAGGAGGCTGAACGGGCCGGGCCCAAGACTTCGGGCTGGACCCACCCCCAACACCGGATTTACAGGTAGGTGGTGTCGGGCCCCGGGTCTGGGGTGGGGGGGAGCGGGAGTCAAGTTGGGTCGGGTCGGGAGGAAGCAGGAGCTGGGCATGGGAGGCAGTCTTATCCAAGCAGCCCCAGTGAGGCCATTCGGCCAGGGCTTCGGGCCCCTCCCACACAGTTTTGGGCACCTGGAGCTATTGCACATGTGCGCCCACTGTAGTGCGCATGTGCAGAGGTCCCGGCACTGTTTTCAGTGCAGGGACCTGGCTCCGCCCCCCCACAGCTTGTGCTGCGCCGCGCCCAGCTCCAGAGGACCTGCAGGGAGCAGGAGAATAGGTAAGTTTTTTTTAGGCGCACTTTGTGGCGCGAAAAACGGGCGTCCAGGTCGGGGCTGCGCCGTTCTAGGCGCGGCCCGAAACTTGGGCCCATTGGGTGCAGACTACCCCACCAGCAGGATGTTTCGATGCAGGGCCCCTACCCTAAGATCAAACCATTCCTCCTCATATTCCTCACCCCATCCCACCCACATTACCAGCATCTCCTGCCAAAGAAAAAGTGGGAGCTATAATTGTTATTACAGTCAATATTAAGGACTGGTAAGTGCCTAATAGAAGGATAATGTGCTGTTTGTTGAAATTGCGTTGAGCTTTATTTGAACCGTGTCAAAGACCAAAGTCGGAGAGGTCAGAGTGAGAGTGGAATGAGCAAGCAACAGGGAGCTAGGTTTACACTAGCAGATAGAACAACGATGTTTAGCGAAGCAGCCATCTAATCTGTGTTTGGTCTTCCCAGTTTTGAGGAATTTATGTTTGAGCTTAAGTTAAAATCCTGTGTAACAATTTTTTTTAAATCATATGCTGTTTGCAAGTTATCCACTTCTTTGAGGGCTCTGTCAGCTTTTTTGAAGTTGGTTAGCTTTTGTTGGTTTTTGAGGCATGTACAATATATGCTAATGAAAAATAAACAAATGGTCAGAATTATGAGAATAAGTCTGTAATAAAAACAAACTATGCAGAAATAATAAACAAAGAATATGAATGAAAATGCCAGTTCCAAGACAAAAAAAATAGTGAAGAAATTCTGTGATTCCACGTCTCCTGCACGTGCAGCCCGATCACAGATTTAAGTTCTCTTTTACCAAGGGGCATAGTGACATCAGAATCTTTTTCCAGTCTGTCTCTAAGAAACACATACAACAATCGTTCTTGAGCGCACATTTTTTGGAGTGGGTTGCATTTACCATTGCAGAATTTAAAAAAGCATGATTTGAGGAATATCGGTGTTATTGTTAGTCGGCTTTAAAAAATATTCAGTGAGCAACAGCAAGCATTTTCCTTTAGTACTCGTTTTTGCTTCTGATTACAACTGCAGTTTCCTCTGATGCAGTCCATTTGCTGCAGTCATGGCGTATTTTCCACCTGCTAAAACAAACGGTCCTTTCTCTGGTGAAACGCAAGTGTCATTTTGATATTTTAATGCATAAATGGCTATTACATCTAATAATAGCGCTAAAGAGTATTGCTTTATTTCAGTATTCTGGTTATTCATTCACCAGACCTGTTTTTTTTTTAAGTTGTAACTGATTGATTGTTGAAGAAAGAAAGAGATAAAAGGAGCTGCAATGTTCCTGCCAGTGTTAACCTGTGAAAGGGACCTGAAAATTGTTCTGCAGTGACCTTTCCGGGTCCACAGTATAAATGTGCACTTTTTCGATTTTCACTTCCCGCAGAAAAATATAGCTGCCATAGCAAGAGCTTTATTATGCATAGATATGCAGTCCTCACATTTCTGAGTTTTGGACAAGAATTCTTTCTGAACGTGAGTCTGCCCATTCAAAGTGAATGTTGAAGGCAAGTTGCATTCCTACATGAGGAACGGAGCTCTTAACGGGCACATAACCATTTTTTATACTGGCATCTTTACACTAAATGCAGATTTTAATTTTAAAACAGGTTTTAGTACTTGAAGATGATCAAAGAAGGCATATTGGGGAAGTTAACTGGTACCAGAGTCAGTTGGTTTGCACCATCCACTGAATCGCTAACCGTGTCCGCAGGCCGTGGCATTAATACCTGCCAAATGACCAAGAGGAGCGGCCTTTTCAGGTTCCGGTCAGCATAAGGGCAATTTCAGCATTGCACCATCTGCGAGAAGGATATTTGCAAACAATTTGCACCACAGGAACCAGTGGTAGTTAAGGTTACCTACGCGCTCAATTTTATGTCTCTGGTTTCTTCAAGGCTAGCACAGGTAACATCTGCAATATCAGGCAATTTGCTGTACATAGATGTATTAAACAAATGACTTTTGCATTAATAAGAAAATCCAGATCATGGCGGGCAATGCCTGCTTCCCAGACATTAGCCATAATATTTTAATTCTAATTTGTGAACATTTGTGAACAGAGACTGTCTGTAGGATGAAGGCTGTCTTTGGTTTCAAATAAGTGTTGCCCTTCGTAAACCAAGGCTACCCTCTTCAGCCTTGGTTAATATCGCCAGAAACCGAGCACAAATGCAGCAAAACCCATGTATAGCTCTGAAGATCTTTATAGAATTTATTAGCATCTTGACAGCACTTATCCTGACAGATCATAGGGTCTTCGGTCATATGGTACATCAGGTCTCCTTGAGTGTCATCTACTGCATGACTTTGCAATACAAGGAGACTGAATCATGGAGGAATAGGAGGAAGCCACTCTGCAAGCAAGAACTGAGCAAGGCCCTGACATTGACACAGATGAATATCGCCATAGAAACACATTTTCAGCCAAGTTGACAGTTGCACCAGCTGGTCATGCAGGATACACATTCAACATGTTTTTTGAACCAACTATTAGAGGATCTCTTCAATGCATCAAATGACCCAAATATTTTCCCTGCACTTATCCCAGTTACCATTCATACTAATCCTGTGTGCTGTTACCTTATTCTGCATCATTGGAACAAAACTCTGGATAAAAGTTCACAAAGTGCAAACAATTTATTTCTCTGTGTACATCTTACTCTTTTTGGCCCAATGCGTATGTTTTGTATCTGCCTTTTTAATTTTAAATCCGGATTCTGTCAAAGTGACTCCTCAGTGGAAAGAGTAAGTATGATGGCAGGTTGAGCTGTTTAGGACTAAAGTAGCCCTATATTTCCTTGTGCGCTTCAGATGGCTCTGCAACTACTTTCTGACATCTACTGTCATTTGCGCAGGGGGCCTTCAAATAGGCACTTCAGTTTCAATGGCTTCTGTAGCCATTTAAATAGCTGCACCAGCACATAATATCCCGCATTCCGGTGTGAGTCTCTAGAGGCAGTCTCCTGTATAGGCAGAAGCTCTAAATGGATATATAATGAGACCCGAACACAAATGTTCATGTGCGAATGGCCATGCAGTATGTCGGGTAGGTGTACTGCTTTGCATGGCAATTCCTACTGTATAATCTTAAGATCGATCCTGTAGTGCTTTTATGTGACCTTTGTTGTCCTAATAATGATAGTGTAGCTAATCAACATGCACCAAGATTTTTTCTTTTATTCGTTCCTGTGTTCAGTTTTGGTCTCTAATCTGAGGAAGGACGTTCTTGCTATTGAGGGAGTGCAGCAAAGGTTCACCAGACTGATGCCCGGGATGGCAGGACTGATTTATGAGGAGAGATAGGATTGACTGGGCCTATATTCACTGGAGTTTAGAAGAATGAGTGGGGATCTCATAGAAACATATAAAATTCTGACGGGACTGGACAGGTTAGATGCAGAAAGAATGCTCCCAATATTGGGGGCGTCCAGCACCAGGGGTCACAGTCTAAGGATGAGGGGTAAGCCATTTAGGACCGAGATGAAGAGAAACTTCTTCACCCAGAGAGTTGTTAACCTGTGGAATTCTCTTCCGCAGAGAGTTGTTGGTGCCAGTTCGTTAGATATATTCAAGAGGGAATTGGATATGGCCCTTACGGCTAAAGAGATCAAGGGGCATGGAGAGAAGGCAGGAAAGGGGTACTGAGGTGAATGATCAGCCATGATCTTATTGAATGGTGGTGCAGGCTTGAATAGCTGCCTTCTGCACCTATTTTCTATGTGGGCATCACTGACGTCATTTATTACCCATCACTATTTGCTCGAGAAGTTGATGGTGAGCCACCTTCTTGAACCACTGCAGTCCGTGTGGTGAAGGTACTACCACAGTGCTGCTAGGAAGGGAGTTCCAGGATTTTGACCCAGCGACGATGAAGGAGCGGCAATATATTTCCAAGTCAGGGTGGTGTCTGACTTGGAGGGGAACGTGGAGGTGATAGCGTTCCCATGCGCCTGCTGCCCTTGTCCTTCTAGGTAGAGGTTACAGGTTTGGGAGGTGCTGTTGAAGAAGCCTTGGTGAATTGCTGCAGTGCATCTTGCAGTTGGTACACATTGCAGCCACAGTGTGCCGGTGGTGGAGGGTGTGAATGTTTAAGGTGGTTGATGGGGTGACTATCAAGCGGGCTGCTTTGTCCTGGATGGTGTCAAGTTTCTTGTGTTGTTGAGCTGGACTCATCCAGGCAAGTGGAGAGTATTCTATCACACTCCTGACTTGTGTCTTGTAGATGGTGGAAAAGCTTTGGGGAGTCAGGAGATGAGACACTCGCCACAGAATACCCAGCTCTGTCCTGCTCTTGTAGCCACAGTATTTATGTGGCTGGGTCCAGTTAAGTTTCTGGTCTATGGTGACCCTAGGATGTTGGTGGGGGATTCGACAATGGTAATGCTGTTGAATGTCACGGGGCGGTGGTTAGATTCTCTCTTGTTGGAGATGGTCATTGCCTGGCACTTGTGTGAACCGAATGTTACTTGCCACTTATCAGCCCAAGCCTGAATGTCTTCCAGGTCTTGCTGCATACGGGCATGGATTGCTTCATTGTCTGAGGAGTTGTGAAAGGAACTGAACACTGTGCAGTCATCAGCAAGCATCCCTACTTCTGACCTTATGATGGAGGGAAAATCATTGATGAAGTAGATGAAGATGGTTGGGCCTAGGACTCTGCCCTGAGGAACTCCTGCAGCTATCTCCTGGGACTGAGATGATTGGCCTCCAATAACCATAACCATCTTCCTTTGTGCTAGGTATGACTCCTGCCAGTGGAGAGTTTTTCCATTGATTCCCATTGACTTCAATTTTACTAGGCTTCCTTGATGCCACACTTGGACAAATGCTGCCTTGATGTCAAGAGCAGTTACTCTCACCTCATCTCTGGAATTCAGCTCTTCTGTCCATGTTTGGATCAAGGCTGTAATGAGGTCTGGAGTCAAGTGGTCCTGGCGGAACCCAAACTGAGTATTGGTAAGTGCCACTTGATAGCACTGTCGACGACACCTTCATTTCTTTGCTGATGATTGAGAGTAGACTGATGGGGTGGTAATTGGCCAGATTGGATTTCTCCTGCTTTTTGTGGATAGGTCATACCTGGGCCGTTTTCCACGTTGTCGGATAGGTACCAGTGTTGTAGCTGTACTGGAATACTTAACTAGAGGCGCATCTAGTTCTGGAGTACAATTCTTCAGCACGACAGCCAGGATATTGTCGGGGCCCATAGCCTTTGCTGTATCCAGTGCAATCAGCCGTTTCTTAATATCAAGTGGAGTGAATCGAATTGGCTGAAGACTGGCTTCTGTGATGGTGGGGACCTCGGGAGGAGGCCGATATGGATCATCCATTTGGCACTTCTGGCTGAAGATGGTTGCAAACCCTTTAGCCTTGTCTTTAAGAGACTGCCAAATATGACATCCAATTTATAAACCTATATACGCATAAGAAGGGACAGTATTGTTAACAGATAAGCTTGGAACATACTGTTGCTTTGCTATTGTAGGGTTAGTTGTGGCTTACTGAAGTAACAAAGCTTGCTGGTTATACAAACAATTTTGCTGTTTTAAGTCAGTGAGTTAAAATATGCGCTAATCAGCTGTAAAGTAAAATTAGGAGGCAGTGAAGTACTTGCAATAACACTTGGAAAGTAAAACATATGTTTATTCATCAAAACTGCTGCGGAATTGGGCTTCTACAGATTGAGGAAAGTCAGTTTTACAGGTCAGATGCTGCAAACTTTACCATCGAGTCAGGAAGAGGAGGCACACAGTCTGTGAGACTGCTGGTCACTCTCTTCAGAAGTGGATTTTTTCCAAGCATGGGAGGAAGTCATCATCATCATAGGCAGTCCTTCGGCATCGAGGAAGACTTGCTTCCACTCTAAAAATGAGTTCTTAGGTGACTGAACAGTCCAATACGAGAATTACAGTCTCTGTCACAGGTGGGACAGGGTGGGTGGGACTGGTTTGCCGCACGCTCCTTCCGCTGCCTGCCACAGTCCTAGACATGATTGGCTCACAGGCCAGGGCCCTTGTAATGTACATCCCAAGGTGGTCTAGCCACTAGCCTCCCAGCGAGATTCAGTGAAACCTGCCGCTTGCCATGGCTCTTACTGCTTCTACAGGAAATCACTTAGAACGGATGGTAGATTATGTATTAAACATCTGAAATGAAGTACAAGTATCAAGAAACAGCACCATATCAGCTCCAGCTGCCAACATTCACACTACATGTTAGGGGAAACAAGTGACCTGCATTTGATATGAGCATTGTGCCGCGTATTTATTTGTCATTTACGACAGCCAGGCAGGAACCCATTACAAAATACTAATAGATGGTATTGGAACAATTGAATATGAAAGTCTAGCCGAAGATGGCTTCAGTACAGTTACTTTGCAGATATAGTTATGGTGCTCCTTGGCGGGCACATCAGTCTTCCTTGTTGCATTGCTGGTAATTCCTCATTGGCATTTTTGTTTTCTTGCTCTGTCATCACTTTGCCATCTTGGTCATTGGTCTGCACATTGAAGTCCCTTTTCAAGGTGAAATCATGGATCATGCAGATTATATTGTCAAACTCTTAGCGTGGGGATTTTATTGCAAGGCTGTTTTCGATCAGTCCAGACATTGCTTTGAGATACCAATTTGATCATTCTGGTTGCAGCATAAGCTTTGATGTACTTGCGCTCTGCTTCTGTCCATTGTTGGCACCTGATCTGCAAAAGGTAACCTTGATCTTGTTGGTGCCAAACTTTCACTCTTTATTGACCTTCAAATAAGGGTGGTAGAGATGACAGCCTTAAAATGAAGGCATCATGAAAGCTTTTGGGTAAGTAGGCATTGACCTGCATAATTTTATGCAGGTGGGCACACACCACATGCGCAGTGAGATACTGTAAATCTTTTTGGTTCATTATGGGTACAGCATTGTGCACAGATTGCCCAAATGCCAGCATGGGTGCATTTGATAACCCTTTGCACTTTAAGATATCTAGGAATCCACAGGTTTTTAGAATTGTGTTTCCCTCTCACGTGATGAAACATTGGCCCTGTTGAATAATGCATTAATGATTTCAATAGTATATCTATGGACACCAAGCTGCTGCAACTGTAGACATCCCCAATGCTAGTCTGGAAGGAGTCCGATGCATAAAATTGAATCGGGCTGAATTAACAGCTATTGGCAGTACTATATGAATGGTAGATGTTATCTGGGTATCTTCCTCAAGGAGATGGCACAACCCTATTAATGTTTCCCTGCTAAACTTTACCATCATTAGGCAGATCTCTACTATCATTACCAGGTAGCTGCACCTAATATGGGAGAATCACTATGTAGCAGAGAAATAGGACTTGGTGGTAAATTTTGCATGCCACCTAACATCACATGTAATCCTTTACTGCTATTATTGGTCGAGCTCTGCCAGGTCCAGCACTGATAATGCACAATTAGGACTGCATTCAATGCACTAAAATTTGGAATGTGGAAAATATATTTGCAGTTACTACTCGTCTTTAAATGAGGAGTCGAGTTTTCACACTGCAAGCTCTGAAGCAGCATCAGTTCCATTTGAGATGAATGCAGTGAACAAGCAATGTGTTACTGTTGCAATATGGGCAGTTCACTATTAAGTGTCCAATCTTTGGGTTAATTGCCCTAACGCATGAATTGAGCACTTCAGCAGTCGCACAATAAATTTGACTTGCAGCGATTTGGAACTGACTTGGAAACAGCAGCAAACAAGCGCTATTTCACACTCCTCACATTGTTGACTAATATCACATATTTGCTGAGAGCATTTGCCTAAGCAATCATTTTTTTCCCATTAGGGAATTGTTTTAAAATAGGTCATGTTTATATCAAGAAATTATCAGTAACTATATTTGATTGTTAGAAGTTTCTCTGAAAATGGCTTACCAAGCTAAGATGATTATACTAAGACTTACCTGCTTACAACAAAGTGAAAAAATAAAGACCTTTTCAATTCAGTCCGAATCAAAGCCGGCATTATAATTTAACCACATGCGCCTGAGATGGTGGTTAAAGATATGCAGCAGGATCAGTGCACAAAACTTCAAATATCTTTGTATGCATTTGCGCCATTGTTAATTTGCTCTTTGTGCTTATCTGCTAAGAAACTCTGTTCTTTGCACAGCTGTGTACTGCTCAATGCATACTATCATTTAACATTATTTCAGTACAAGTACTCCTTGTCTGCAGGTTTTCGCAATTTACATGTGGATGACCAAATGAGCCTCATACAGTATTCGTGGATGGCAGTTATGGTCTTCGCAATGGGATGGAGGTCCTATAGAATTGTGAATTCCAGAATGCTCTACTTTGCACCAGACTTGGTATTTAATGAGTAAGTGAACATATTTCTGCTAGGAGTGTGCTGTGCACCAACTCAGGTTAAAATTACATAATTTATAAGCAATTCATGTTAAATATCCTAAAAATTACTTTTTGGCTGTGGTAGTCTTCCCTTCCCTGAATAAGGACCCTGATTCATACATGCTTGACTCTAAATCTATCACTCAAGCTTGGTCTGCTATAATTTCAAGCCCCAAGTTTGTTGTGGCTTCCAGTAATTCCAGAAATTCTTGTTTCCTGTCCATACCATAAGGGAACTGCTTGTTGCTTTTGAGAATGCAACAACTCCTAATTTTACACATTAAAACTAATGGCAAACGATAGACTTGACAGACCAAGCTTAAAATGCTTTTAATGCTCTAAACCCAAGAAATTGTGATACTACTGATTCTATATTATTGACTCATTGTTAGATTAAATTAATTTTTAAAGAAAAAAGTATACATCAAAATTGGCAATATTGCTCGGTACTTGCTTCAAACATCTACAAAAGTAAAAGTTTGTTGGAGCAGAATGATTCTGTCTTGTACCTAAATCAAATGATTTTAATGTGTTCCTCATATAGGTTGAGGGGAAGACAGGAAATGTAATTCATCCACAGTTATCATTGGGTACTATTGATGATGGGACTCTGAACTAGTCTGCTTTTTCAGTTGAGGTTTAAAAGACAGTTGCCGACTTAATTGTCAAATGTCTACAAATTATGTCAATTTAACTTCTGGGGAATTCTATGTGGATTTTACTTTTATTTAACAAATTGTGTTATTACTGGTATGTTATGTTCATGTTAATCTTTGTCATTAAAATGTTAAACTGTTTAAAATGTAGTATCTATTGTTTAACATGCGCCAATTATGAAATGCCATTTTTGATTTTCTTGAGTTATGCACTTTGCGAATACGCCCATAAAACGTTGCAGCTATTTTTTTCCCCCTCCTTGCCTGACCAGCATTTTGGAAGCATCCTAAGGTTCTGAAATATTGTGTGAGATGGGGCCTTTTTGGCTCGTCGTTTACCTACCTCATTTTTATCTGAGATACGGACAAATCATGCATATGGATAAAGTCTTTTCTGTTGTAAAGTAGACTTTATTGCATCTAATAGTTTCAATTTGAGAATAGATGTGTGGCTCCATTGGATACAAGTCCAGCAAGAGAACAGTTACTTTTGAAGAAAAAAATGATGACAATTTATTAAATTTAAGAAAAATTACAATTGCACTGGTCTGTACTCCAGTGTACAACTTTTAATCAAAAGAAAAAATGTGGGAGGAATGAAACTTAGGAAGGCCACTGCGCAAATTGCTCTAGTTTGTTTGGTTAGATCAACTTGTATCAATATCAGAGCAGGTTTTCTATATTTCTTTTGTGATTTAATATGAATTCGCTTGTTTCCCTTTGGATGATGCTCACTTATGTTTGTGAGCTTGAACACAAGTCAGTCACTTTGTCCATTTTATGGATGTGAGGTACCAAAAAATGGCTTCATAACTTCTGTTTATAAAATATGCTAATGTGTATGGATCAAAACTGGCTTAAAGGAGGGGGCATTCATGACCTAGTGCTCCTAGTGGGGAGTGGTGCTTACAAGAAACACATCAGAAAAATTGCAAGTACACAACCCCTAATTTGCTATTCATTAGTCAAAAGAATGAATCACAGAATCCCCCCATAGTACCATTCCAAATTTGTTTGATTTTTTTTTAAATGTCAATTGCTAGGCAATTACAGAGACATTAATTATGGGGAGTTTCCCAGCGCAGCTACATCGCAAATATCAGGGGCTGCAACTTCAACCAGCTCAAAAGCCATGCTACAGGCTGAAATGTAAATTCTTATTTTTTTTAGCAATCTGCGCACACCATAAGAGGCAAGCTTAGCTTAATTTGTTGCAAGGAAGCAATGTGTTTCAGTAGCCATATAAAATGGCATCATGATAAGAGATGAGTGATGTTACATGTGGTCTCTATTCACATTTTATCAAGCACAAGCGCAAATGCATCAGTTTGTTTTTCCCCAGCTGAAGGATTGTCTTTTGTCTGCCAATCATTGCATTTCCCAATATTGAATTGGGTCAGTTCTTCAAACTTACCACAGTTTGTAGGTTAGGATAAATAGTCCTTCACAGTTTCTACAATTGGCACAATTATTAGTTTTCATTAGCGCAATTTATCTTTTAGGTTTATCTTTTAGGACTTGGATTTTCAAGCCAAATTAGCATCAGCCAAGGCACTTGAGAAGAAAAATAACTAATTTATTTCCTTTTATTAGGGCACATGCATAAAAAGCAACACTGCAAAGCCATGACATTTGAGATGGGTGATGTTACATGTGGTCTCGATTGCCATATTTTATCAAGAACAAGCGCAATTGCATCAGTTCGCTTTTTCCCCTGAAAGATTGCATTTTGTTTTCCAATCATTGCATTTCTCAGTATTGAACTGTGTCGGATCTTCAATCTTACCACAGTTTGTAGGTTAGGATAAATAGCTCCATCACAGTTTCTACAATTGGCGCAGTTATAATTATTTAGTTTTCATCAGCATCGTGTATCTTTCAGGTTCCTATTTTAGAACTCAGATAATGGAGCTCAATTAGCATCAGCCTAAGGCTCTAGAAAAAAAGAGCTCATTACTTTCTTTTTAGGATACATAAACAGCAAAACTGCAAAGCCTGTTTGCAAGTCTAGCAGCAAGTAGCGCTCTTTCAGATACACTGCCACCAAGTCTATTATGCGTTTCTAAAGCAGTCATAAAAACAGCAAACTGAGAGCAAAAAACAAAGTTCACAGGTAAACAAAGGGAGCCACTATACTGAAATGTGACAAACTCTGGTGGGTTCAGTACGAGAGGGCACCAGTGGTTGTGATCCTGGCTTAACTGCTGGGATTGTGTCCCAAAAAAATTTCAGGACCAGAATGTCTGCACCAACTTCTGCCAATGGAAGTAATCACTGTGTAAAATGCAATGACCCAATCACTATCGCTGATAAGAAAAGAAAGAACTTGTATTTATATAGCGCCTTCAGACATGCCAAAGCACTACACAATCAATGGATTACTTTTATTGTATTTGCTCTAATATAGGCCAACATGACTGCCAATCTGCACACAAGGTCCCACAAACCACAAATGGATGAATGATATGATTTTGGTACTGTTGGTTCCAGGAAGAATATTGACTGGGACCAGAAGAGAGCCATGTTTTCCTTTGAGCGGTACCTTAGGATCTTGTATATCCACCCGAGCAGCAACCTTGGTTTAACATCTAATACAAAAGACAACACCTCTAACAATGTAGCACTCCTTAAGTACTGAGTGTCACACACTCTTAGGTGCAGACCAAATTAAATATAAAATAGTGATAGCTAACTGAAAGCATTGACAATCAGACATGATGCTACTAGCAGGTTACTAACTTTTAACTCACCACTACCAACCATGGACCTATCTCAATAATATGCATCAAGATATTTTCTTCATCTTGGCATTAGTTTACAAGGTTCAGATCATGTCCAGGGATTGATTGTCTAATGAAAAATGTTGTATCTTGGTGAACATTATAACTGTAATAAGCATAATGAATGTTTTCTTTCAACTGTCAATCTCAATTTTTGTATTTTCTGGTTAGGTCTTTGTGTTCTACTTTGCAATTATTTATTTTCTGCTTTGGTTGACCAATAATGCATAAACCCTTCTTGCTTGCCCTCAAAACTTCTGCGCAAAAATATCTGCCTAATCAAATTGCAGCAAAAATATAATTCTCACATACAGTCGCCACGACAGTTTATCACCCACCCAGATCTCTTGTATCCACAGAGGTGTAAAAGATAGAGTAGTGGGTGGTATTTTTTGAACTTTGAGACCAGTCATATTTACCATGGTTTCCTTTTCCTGTCAAGTACATTCCTGTATATCCCTAAAGATAATCTTGACACAAAATAATTTATTCACAAAAAAATAAACGTACTGAAAAACGTCACCATTCAATCTTCCACTGATTCCAACGTGTCCTTCCTACACAAAATTAAAAGCTACAACCAGGATATTGACTCCACTGTCACAGAAAGCAGCTTAAATCCAGTATGATGAAAATATACATCGAAGGCAAAGGACATGCACATTCTTACTTGTCCCTCGCCCATCGTCATCTGGTGCCGGCTTAGGCTACTCCCCATTCTCTATCCAGTACCCTTCCGCACCTCTGGTCCTAGCTCCCAGAGCTGTGATACTTTTGTGAGAAATCACTGGGGGAGAAAGGGTAGCATTACAGATCACTGAGACAAAAGAATGCAGTTGACAGAGATCACCACAGAAAAAGAGAGATTGACACAGAAATAAAGTGGACACAGGAAGAGAATAATAGAGAAGCATAAAGAAAGACTAAGAGCACCAGACACAGTAATAGAATAACAAAGCAACAGGCTTAGAGTACCAGAGTGAGAAATATGGAAAGAAAATAGGAAAATAAACACTGATATGCGAGAATGTATTCGGGAAATATTAGGACCACTATTTTTTTTTAAGATTTGGATTTGGGTGTACAGAGCACTATTTCAAAATTTGCGGATGCAGAACTTGGAAGTATAGTGAACAGTGAGGAAGACAGGGATAGACTTCAAGGAGGACACGGACAGGCTGGTGGAATGGGCAGACACGTGACGGATAATGTTTAACGCAGGAAAATGCGGAGTGATACATTTTGGTAAGAAGAATGAGATGAGGCAATATAAAGTGATTTTATGGGTGATTTTAACCTCCATATTGATTGGACAAATCAAATTGGTCAGGGTAGCCTTGAGGAATAGTTCATAGAGTGCATAAGGGACAGGTCCCTTGAGCTGTATGTAACGGAACCAACCAGGGGGCAGGCTATCTTGGATCTGGTCCTGTGTAATGAGACAGGATTAATAAATAATCTCCTAGTAAAGGATCCCCTTGGAATGAGTGATCATAGCATGATTGAATTTCAAATTCAGATGGAGGGTGAGAAAATTGGATCTCTAACCAGCGTACTAAGCTTAAATAAAGGAGACTATGAAGTTATGAGGGCTGAGTTGGCTAAAGTGGACTGGGAAAATAGATTAAAGTATAGGACGGTTGATGAACAGTGGTATACATTTAAGGAGATATTTCAGAACTCTCAAGAAAAATATATTCCAGTGAGGAGGAAAGGGTGTAAGAGAAAAGATAGTCATCCGTGGCTAACTAAAAAAATAAAGGACGGTATCCAATTTAAAAACAAGAGCATACAATGTGGCCAAAACTAGTGGGAGGACAGAAGATTGGGAAGTGTTTAAAAGCCAACAAAGACTGACTAAAAATATGATTAAGAAAGGGAAGATAGACGATGAAAGTAAACTGGCACAAAATATAAAAACAGATAGCAAGAGTTTCTATAGGTATATAAAGAAAAGAGTGGCTAGAGTAAATATTGGTCCCTTAGAGGATAAGACTGGGGAATTAATAATGGGGAACATGGAGATGGCAGAAACTCTGAACAAATATTTTGTATCAGTCTTTACGGTAGAGGACACTAACAATATTCCAACAGTGGATAGTCAAGGGGCTATAGGGGGGGAGGAACTTAACACAATCACAATCACTAAGGAGGTGGTACTCAGTAAGATAATGGGACTAAAGGCGGATAAATCCCCTGGACCTGATGGCTTACATCCTAGGGTCTTAAGAGAAGTAGCGGCAGGGATAGTTGATGCATTGGTTGTAATTTGCCAAAATTCCCTGGATTCTGGGGAGGTCCCAGCAGATTGGAAACTGCAAATGTAACATCCCTATTTAAAAAAAGGAGGCAGACACAAAGCAGGAAACTATAGACTAGTTAGCCTAACATCTGTGGTTGGGAAGATTTTGGAGTCCATTATTAAAGAAGCAGTAGTAGGACATCTGGAATTTGGTTAGGCAGAGTCAGTATGGATTTATGAAGGGGAAGTCACATTTGACAAATTTGCTAGAATCTTTGAGGATGTAACAAACAGGATGGATAAAGGGGAACCAGTGGATGTGTATTTGGACTTCCAGAAGGCATTTGACAAGGTGCCACATAAAAGGTTACTGCACAAGATAAAAGTTAACAGGCTTGGGGGTAATACATTAGCATGGATAGAGGATTGGCTAACGAACACAAAACAGAGTCGGGATAAATGGTTCATTCTCCGGTTGGCAACCAGTAACAAGTGGGGTGCCGCAAGGATCAGTGCTGGGACCCTAACTATTTACAATCTATATTAACGACTTGGAGGAAGGGACTGAGTGTAACGTAGCCAAGTTTGCTGACGATACAAAAATGGGAGGAAAAGCAATGTGTGAGGAGGACACAAAAAATCTGCAAAAGGACAAACAGGCTATGTGAGTGGGCAAAAATTTGGCAGATGGAGTACAATGTTGGAAAGTGTGAGGTCATGCACTTTGGCAGAAAAAAATCAAAGAGCAAGTTATTATTTAAATGGAGAAAGATTGCAAAGTACTGCAGTACAGTGGGACCTGGGGGTACTTGTGCATGAAACACAAAAGGTTAGTATGCAGGTACAGCAAGTGATCAGGAAGGCCAATGGAATCTTGGCCTTTATTGCAAAGGGGATGGAGTATAAAAGCAGGGAAGTCTTGCTACAGTTATACCGGGTTTTGGTGAGGCCACACCTGGAATACTGCGTGCAGTTTTGATTTCCATATTTACGAAAGGATATACTTGCTTTGGAGGCAGTTCAGGGAAGGTTCACAAGGTTGATTCCGGAGATGAGGGGATTGACTTATGAGGAAAGATTGAGTAGGTTGGGCATCTACTCATTGGAATTCAGAAGAATGAGAGGTGATCTTATCGAAGTGTATAAGATTATAAGGGGGCTTGATAGGGTGGATGCAGAGAGGATGTTTCAACTGATAGGGAAGACGAGAACTAGACGGCATAATCATATAATAAGAGGCCGCCCATTTCAAAATGAGATGAGGAGAAATTTCTTCTCGGTTGTGGATCTGTGGAATTCTCTGCTTCAGAGCTGGAAGCTGGGACATTGAATAAATTTAAGACAGAAATAGACAGTTTCTTAAACAATAAGGGGTTATGGAGAGCGTGCAGGGAAGTGGTCCTGTGTCCATGATTGGATCAGCCATGATCGTATTAAATGGCGGAGCAGGCTCGAGGGGCTGTATGGCCTACTCCTACTCCTATTTCTTATGTTCTTAGAATTGTACCCTTCACTTTATAACGGGGGTGCATGAAAAGAGAGACTTGGGGGTATATGTTTACAAATCATTGAAGGTGGCAGGGTGGGTTGAGAAAGCAGTTTTTAAAAAAAAACATATGGGATCCTGAGCTTGATAAAGGAGGCATAGAGTACAAAAGCAAGGAAGTTATGATCAACCTTTTGTAAAACACTGGTTTGGCCACAACTGGAGCAGTGTGTCCAATTCTGGGCACCGCACTTTAGAAAGGATGTGAAGGCTTTAGAGAGGATGCAGAAAAGATTTACAAGAATGGTTCCAGGGCAGAGGGACTTCAGTTACGTGGATAGACTGGAGAAGCTGGGGTTGTTCTCCTTAGAGCAAAGAAGATTGAGAGGAGATTTGATAGAGGTGTTCAAAATCATGAGGGGTCTTGACAGATTAGATAGAGAGATACTTCCCATTGGCGGAAGGGTTAAGAACCAGAGGATGCAGAAGATCCAAAGATGACAGAAGGAAAAACTATTTTATGCAGCGAGTGGTTATGATCTGGAATGCACTGCCTGAAAGGGTGGTGGAGGCAGATTCAATCGTGGCTTTCAAAAGGGAATTCAATAAGTACCTGAAGGGAAACAAAGAATGCAGGGCTACAGGGAAAGGGCGGGGGGATTGGGACTAGCTGAAGTGTTCTTGAAGAGAGCCGGCACGAACTCGACGGGCCAAATGTACTGTGTAATTCTAATCAATCAACAACTTTTTTAAGGTCCCAAAATCTGTAGGCACAGGCATGTATACCCATGCATCCAAGATTGATGCACGAGCCATGTGGCAAAAACTGACTGTAAAGAAAGCACAAAATGTTCCACAAACAGAACCAACTGGACCAGTCTAATCTCAACCTTACAGACCTAAAGTTTACCCTCAAGCACTGCCAAATTCTCAAAATGCATTGACCAAAAAGTTTAATGGAGCTTTGGCCATTTGTAAGCATCCAATTTGACGGGTGGGCACATGGACATCGCCCGAAGTGCACTGCCCGCCATACTGGTAAAGGCAGAAAAAGATTCAAATTGGCAGCCTAGTGCCTGTTTGAAGCCCCCTTTACGTAGTCTACATGCAGCTTAACCAGCGGTCCTTAAAGAGACTGCTGGCGATGGCCACCAAAAAGGTTACATTTTTAAAACCTGAAAATGGAGCCGCGAGGCACTGAACTGTCCTCCCGGGTCCACTTCAGTGATGAAGACTGTTCTGGGACCCCTCCAAATCATTCACTTCCCTATCTTGATCGCCTCTCTCCTATTGCCTCCACCTGCCCCCCTCTCTCTCCCAGGACTCCTGAGGACCACTGCCGCTGATGCAGCGGACAGAGATGGAAATCCTCTTTGCCGACGAGCTGTTTGGAGATGCCCAGCAGACATCTGCAGCTCACTGGTATAATGTAATTGAGACCCAAATCCCAATATTTACTGTTCCTTGGACCTACCCGTTCTGGCGCAGGGATCATTCCTTGCCACAGATCGTGCCAGCCTGCTGAAATTTCGAGACCGTTATCTGCAAGCATACGCAAGGTGGTCGCTGAGGTGTGAGTCCGGGGTGCGTCCGAGGCCTATAAAGGCCGCGAGAGGCAGCGGGAGTTCGTGGTCACTGAGGCGTGAGTCCGGGGAGCGTCCAAGGCCTATAAAGGCCGCGAGAGGCAGCGGGAGTTCATGGTTGCTGAGGCGTGAGTCCGGGGATCGGCAGAGGCAGATAAAGGCCGCGAGAGGCAGCAGGAGTTCATGATTGCTGAGGCGTGAGTCCGGGGATCGGCAGAGGCCTATAAAGGCCGCGAGGGGCAGCGGGAGTTCGTGATCGCTGAGGCGTGAGTCCAGGGATCGGCAGAGGTCTATAAAGGCCCAGCCGGTGCAGCTACAGGGAGAAGGCAAAAAAGTAGTAGAAAGAAAACGAAAGGTGACGTCACAGCCAAGGGGGTAAGTGATTGGCTGCTGATTGGTAAATAGTTTTTCTTTTTCTTTTTATATCAGTAAGTAACCTTTTAACATTGTTGTTGCCAATTTAAGTGTATCTAAGGGTTAAGTCATGGCAGGAGAGTTCGGACATGTGTTATGCTCCTCCTGTACTATGTGGGAAGTCAGGGATGCTTCCGGCGTCCCTGATGACTACGTGTGTGGGAAGTGTATCCGCCTACAGATCCTGACAGACCGCATTGCGGCACTGGAGCTGCGGGTGGACGAACTCTGGAGCATCCACGATGCTGAGAATGACGTGATTAGCACATTTAGTGAGTTGGTTTTACCGCAGGTAAAGGGCACACAGCCAGATAGTAAATGGGTGACCAGCAGGAAGGTAGTGCAGGGGTCCCCTGCGATCATCCCCTGCAAAACAGATACACCGCTTTGGGTACTGTTGAGTGGGATGACTCATCAGAGGAGGGCAGCAGCAGCCAAGTTCATGGCACCATGGCTGGCTCTGCTGCACAGGAGGGCAGGAAAAAGAGTGAGAGAGCGATAGTAATAGGGAATTCAATTGTAAGGGGAATAGATAGACGTTTCTGCGGCCGCAACCGAGACTCCAGGATGGTACGTTGCCTCCCTGGTGCAAGGGTCAAGGATGTCTCGGAGCGGGTGCAGGACATTCTGAAAAGAGAGGGTGAACAGCCAGTTGTCGTGGTGCAAATAGGTACCAATGACATAGGTAAAAAACGGGATGAGGTCCTACGAGACGAATTTAGGGAGCTAGGAGTTAAATTAAAAAGTAGGACCTCAAAAGTAGTAATCTCAGGATTGCTACCAGTGCCACGTGCTAGTCAGAGTAGGAATCGCAGAATAGCTCAGATGAATACGTGGCTTGAGGAGTGGTGCAGAAGGGAGGGATTCAAATTCCTGGGACATTGGAACCGGTTCTGGGAGAGGTGGGACCAGTACAAACCGGACAGTCTGCACCTGGGCAGGACCGGAACCAATGTCCTGGGGGAGTGTTTGCTATTGCTGTTGGGGAGGAGTTAAGCTAATATGACAGGGGGATGAGAACCTATGCAGGGAGACAGAGGGAAATAAAATGGAGTCAGAAGCAAAATATAGAAAGGAGAATAGTAAAAGTGGAGGGCAGAGAAACCCAAGGCAAAAAACAAAAAGGGTCACATTACAGCAAAATTCTAAAGGGGCAAAGTGTGTTTTTAAAAAAAAAACAAGCCTGAAGGCTCTGTGCCTCAATGCGAGGAGTATTCGGAATAAAGTGGATGAATTAACTGCGCAGATAGCAGTTAACGGATACGATGTGATTGGCATCAGGGAGACATGGCTCCAGGGTGACCAAGGTTGGGAACTCAACATCCAAGGGTATTCAGCATTTAGGAAGGATTGCCAGAAAGGAAAAGGAGGCAGGGTGGCGTTGCTGGTTAAAGAAGGACATTAGCCTGGATGATGTGGAACCGGTATGGGTGGAGCTGCAGAATTCAAAAGGGCAGAAAACACTAGTGGGAGTTGTGTATAGACCACCAAATAGTAGTAGTGAGGTTGGGGACAGCATCAAACAAGAAATAAGGGATGTGTGCAATAAAGGTACAGCAGTAATCATGGGCGACTTTAATCTACATCTAACCTAACTGGTCGCAATGCGGTGGAGGAGGATTTCCTGGAGTGTCTTCGGGATGGTTTTCGAGAGCAATATGTCGAGGAACCAACCAGGGAACTGGCCATGCTCGACTGGGTGATGTGTAATGAGAAGGGACTAATTAGCAATCTTGTTGTGCGAGGCCCCTTGGGGAAAAGTGATCATAATATGGTAGAATTCCTCATTAAGATGGAGAGTGACAAAATTAATTCGGAAACTAGGTTCTGAACTTAATGGAAGGCAACTTCGACGGTATGAGGCGTGAATTGGCTAGAATAGACTGGCAAAGGATACGCAAAGGGTTGATGGTGGATAAGCAGTGGCAAACATTTAAAGATCACATGGATGAACTTCAGCAATTGTTCATCCCTGTCTGGAGTAAAAATAAAACTGGGAAGGTGGCTCAATCATGGCTAACAAAGGAAATTGAGGATAGTGTTAAAGCCAAGGAAGAGGAGAAATTTAGAATTCAACAGAGGAGGACTAAGGGTTTAATTAGGATGGGGAAAATAGAGTATGAGAGGAAGCTTGCAGGGAATATAAAAACTGACTGCAAAAGCTTCTATAAATATGTGAAGAGAAAAAGATTAGTAAAGATAAACATAGGTCCCTTGCAGTCAGATTCAGGTGAATTTATAATGGGGAACAAAGAAATGGCAGACCAATTGAACCAATACTTCGGTTCTGTCTTCACGAAGAAAGATACAAATAACCTTCCGAAGGTACTAGGGACAGTGGGTCTAGTGAGAAGGAGCAACTGAAGGAAATTCTTATTAGGTGGGAAATTGTGTTAGGGAAATTGATGGGATTGAAGGCCGATAAATCCCCGGGGCCTGATAGTCTGCATCCCAGAGTACTCAAGGAAGTGGCCCTAAAAATAGTAGATGCATTGGTGATCATTTTCCAATAGTTTATCGACTCTGGATCAGTTCCTATGGACTGGAAGGTAGCTAATGTAACACCACTTTTTAAAAAAGGAGGGAGAGAGAAAGCGGGTAATTATAGACTGGTTTCCCTGATATCAGTAGTGGGGAAAATGTTGGAATCAATCATTAAGAATGAAGCAGCGCATTTGGAAAACAGTGACAGCATGGATTTATGAAAGGGAAATCATGCTTGACGAATCTTCTGGAATTTTTTGAAGATGTAACTAGTAGAGTGGACAAGGGAGAACCAGTGGATGTGGTGTATTTGGACTTTCAAAAGGCTTTTGACAAGATCCCGCACAAGTGATTGGTGTGCAGAATCAAAGCACATGGTATTGGGGGTAATATACTGAGGTGGATAGGGAACTGGTTGGCAGACAGGAAGCAGAGAATCGGGATAAACGGGTGTGATTGGGATTACAGGGACATGGCTCCAGGATGATCAGGGCTGGGAACTCAACATCCAAGGGTATTCAACATTCAGGAAGGATAGAATAAAAGGAAAAGGAGGTGGGGTAGCATTGCTGGTTAAAGAGGAGATTAATGCAATAGTTAGGAAGGACATTAGCTTGGATGATGTGGAATCTATATGGATAGAGCTGCAGAACACCAAAGGGCAAAAAACGTTAGTGGGAGTTATGTACAGACCTCCAAACAGTAGTAGTGATGTTGGGGAGGGCATCAAACAGGAAATTAGGGGTGCGTGCAATAAAGGTGCAGTAGTCATCATAGGTGACTTTAATATGCATATAGATTGGGCTAACCAAACTGGAAACAATACGGTGGAGGAGGATTTCCTGGAGTGCATAAGGGATGGTTTTCTAGACCAATATGTCGAGGAACCAACTAGGGGGGGAGGCCATCTTAGACTGGGTGTTGTGTAATGAGAAAGGATTAATTAGCAATCTCGTTGTGCGAGGCCCCTTGGGGAAGAGTGACTATAATATGGTGGAATTCTACATTAGGATGGAGAATGAAACAGTTAATTCAGAGACCATGGTCCAGAACTTAAAGGGTAACTTTGAAGGTATGAGGCGTGAATTGGCTAGGATAGATTAGCGAATGATACTTAAGGGGTTGACAGTGGATGGGCAATGGCAGACATTTAGAGACCGCATGGATGAACGACGACAATTGTACATCCCTGTCTGGCGTAAAAATAAAAAAGGGAAGGTGGCTCAACCGTGGCTATCGAGGGAAATCAGGGATAGTATTAAAGGCAAGGAAGTGGCATACAAATTGGCCAGAAATAGCAGCGAACCCGGGGACTGGGAGAAATTTAGAACTCAGCAGAGGTGGACAAAAGTATTGATTAGGGCAGGGAAAATGGAGTACGAGAAGAAACTTGCAGGGAACATTAAGACGGATTGCAAAAGTTTTTATAGATATGTAAAGAGAAAAAGGTTAGTAAAGACAAACGTAGGTCCCCTGCAGTCAGAATCAGGGGAAGTCATAACTGGGAACAAAGAAATGGCAGACCAATTGAACAAGTACTTTGGTTCGGTATTCACTAGGAGGACACAAACAACCTTCCGGATATAAAAGGGGTCAGCGGGTCTAGTAAGAAGGAGGAACTGAGGGAAATCCTTATTAGTCGGGAAATTGTGTTGTGGAAATTGATGGGATTGAAGGCCGATAAATCCCCAGGGCCTGATGGTCTGCATCCCAGAGCACTTAAGGAGGTGGCCTTGGAAATAGCGGATGCATTGACAGTCATTTTCCAACATTCCATAGACTCTGGGTCAGTTCCTATGGAGTGGAGGGTAGCCAATGCAACCCTACTTTTTAAAAAAGGAGGGAAAGAGAAAACAGTGAATTATAGACCAGTCACCCTGACATCGGTAGTGGGTAAAATGATGGAATCAATTATTAAGGATGTCATAGCAGCGCATTTGGAAAGAGGTGACATGGCAGTGTGAGCTGCGAGGAGGATGCTATGAGGCTGCAGAGTGACTTGGATAGGTTAGGTGAGTGGCCAAATGCATGTCAGATGAAGTATAATGTGGATAAATGTGAGGTTATCCACTTTGGTGGTAAAAACAGAGAGACAGACTATTATCTGAATGGTGACAGATTAGGAAAAGGGAAGGTGCAACGAGACCTGGGTGTCATGGTACATCAGTCATTGAAGGTTGGCATGCAGGTACAGCAGGCGGTTAAGAAAGCAAATGGCATGTTGGCCTTCATAGCGAGGGGATTTGAGTACAGGGGCAGGGAGGTGTTACTACAGTTGTACAAGGCCTTGGTGAGGCCACACCTGGAGTATTGTGTACAGTTTTGGTCTCCTAACTTGAAGGACATTCTTGCTATTGAGGGAGTGCAGCGAAGGTTCACCAGACTGATTCCTGGGATGGCGGGACTGACATATCAAGAAAGACTGGATCAACTGGGCTTGTATTCACTGGAGTTCAGAAGAATGAGAGGGGATCTCATAGAAACGTTTAAAATTCTGACGGGTTTAGACAGGTTAGATGCAGGAAGAATGTTCCCAATGTTGGGGAAGTCCAGAACCAGGGGTCACAGTCTAAGGATAAGGGGTAAGCCATTTCGGACCGAGATGAGGAGAAGCTTCTTCACCCAGAGAGTGGTGAACCTGTGGAATTCTCTACCACAGAAAGTTGTTGAGGCCAATTCACTAAATATATTCAAAAATGAGTTAGATGTAGTCCTTACTACTAGGGGGATCAAGGGGTATGACGAGAAAGCAGGAATGGGGTACTGAAGTTGCATGTTCAGCCATGAACTCATTGAATGGCGGTGCAGGCTCGAAGGGCCGAATGGCCTACTCCTGCACCTATTTTCTATGTTTCTATAGGTCCAAGTCAGCATGGATTTGTGAAAGGGAAATCATGCTTGACAAATCTGGAATTTTTTGAAGGTGTTTCCAGTAGAGTGGACAAGGGAGAACCAGTTGATGTGGTGTATTTGGACTTTCAGAAGGCTTTTGACAAGGTCCCACACAAGAGATTAATGTGCAAAGTTAAAGCACATGGGATTGGGGGTAGTGTGCTGACGTGGATTGAGAACTGGTTGTCAGACAGGAAACAAAGAGTAGGAGTAAATGGGTACTTTTCAGAATGGCAGGCAGTGACTAGTGGGGTATCGCAAGGTTCTGTGCTGGGGTCCCAGCTGTTTACATTGTACATTAATGATTTAAACGAGGGGATTAAATGTAGTATCTCCAAATTTGCGGATGACACTAAGTTGGGTGGCAGTGTGAGCTGCGAGGAGGATGCCATGAGGCTGCAGAGTGACTTGGATAGGTTAGGTGAATGGGCAAATGCATGGCAGATGAAGTATAATGTGGATAAATGTGAGGTTATCCACTTTGGTGGTTAAAAACAGAGAGACAGACTATTATCTGAATGGTGACAGATTAGGTAAAGGGGAGGTGCAACGAGACCTGGGTGTCATGCTACATCAGTCATTGAAGGTTGGCATGCAGGTACAGCAGGCGGTTAAGAAAGCAAATGGCATGTTGGCCTTCATAGCGAGGGGATTTGAATACAGGGGCAGAGAGGTGTTACTACAGTTGTACAAGGCCTTGGTGAGGCCACACCTGGAGTATTGTGTACAGTTTTGGTCTCCTAACTTGAGGAAGGACATTCTTGCTATTGAGGGAGAGCAGCGAAGGTTCACCAGACTGATTCCCGGGATGGCAGGACTGACATATCAAGAAAGACTGGATCAACTGTGCTTGTATTCACTGGAGTTCAGAAGAATGAGAGGGGATCTCATAGAAATGTTTAAAATTCTGACGGGTTTAGAAAGGTTAGATGCAGGAAGAATGTTCCCGATGTTGGGGAAGTCCAGAACCAGAGTACATAGTCTTAGGATAAAGGGTAGGCCATTTGGGACTGAGATGAGGTGAAACTTCTTCACTCAGAGAGTTGCTAACCTGTGGAATTCCCTGCCGCAGAGAGTTGTTGATGCCAGTTAATTGGATATCTTCAAGAGGGAGTTAGATATGGCCCCATCGTGAATAACTTCACATTGATCCACATTATACTGCATCTGCTATGCAGTTGCCTACTCACCTAACCTGTCCAAATCACCCTGCAGCCTCTTGGCGTCCTCCTCACAGCTCACACTGCCACCCAGTTTAGTGTGATCTGCAAACTTGGAGATATTACACTCAATTCCTTCATCCAAATCATTAATGTATGTTGTAAAGAGCTGGGGTCCCAGCACTGAGCCCTGCTGCACTCCACTAGCCACTGCCTCCCATTTTGAAAAAGACCAGTTTATCCTGACTCTCTGCTTCCTGTCTGCCAACCAATTCTCTATCCACGCCAGTACATTACCCCCAATACCATGTGTTTTGATTTTGCACACCAATCTCTTATGTGGGACCTTGTCAAAGGCCTTTTGAAAGTCCAAATACACCACATCCACTGGTTCTTCCTTGTCCACTCTACTAGTTACATCCTCAAAGAATTCCAGAACTACAAGGAGGGTGGTCATTCAAATCCCTCATACTAGCTGAAAATGAGGAAATAATTTGCTAGTATCAGGGGAAAGATTCACGCTTCTCACTTCTGCACACACTTCTTGTGAGACCTTCAACTATGGCACAAACTTAATTTGGGAGCATTGGCTATACCATTTATATCATTGTGCACAACCATTGTCCTTTGCCCACACATTTTTATTGTAGCTAAGCCGCAAACCACATGTTTCTTAACGGCAAATAGATGCTAGTGTCGAGGCTGAGCTGCTTCTCGGTAGGTATTGAAGCCATGAATACAGAGGATAGCCAGGTTCATCTAAGAGCTATCCATCCAATGTTTCTTCACCTTCAAATAATACACGCAAGAATACTGCACAATAAAGGCATGATGGCTGCTTCCTGGACATACATAATTATTGTGGCCAAATACAACTCTAAAAGTTATCTAGTGCAAATGCTTTCTGTTCTTCAAGGTCATGGGATTGACATGAAACCCTGATACCCTTATGAGTACTGTATATGGCACTTTCTATTCCAGGGAACCCTGGCAACTACTGGAAGTTCTGCATTTGTCCAGCTGACCAATATTATTCCTATGGAAAGAAGTAAAGATATTGACCCATGCAAACTTAATATTTCTTGCTTGTTTAATACATGTTTGTATTACACACTACTTGATGTGGCAGATGTCTCCTGGGGAAGTTTGTTAAATGAAAAGTTCATGTGATAACTTTCACTTCTGTGGGAACAAACACCGCTGACCAAGATCATTGTGCAGGTCACTCTAGAATCATAAAATTCTGCTGCAGATGGCATAAGAACATAAGAAATAGGAGCAGAATTAGGCTATTTGGCCCATCGAGCCTTCTCCACCATTCAATAAGATCATGGCAGAGCTGATCATGGACAGTTCTCATAATCCTTTACACCCTTATCGCTCAAAAATCTGTCTTATCCTCCACTTGAATATATTCAAAGACCCAGCCTCCACAGCTCTCTGGGGGCAGAGAATTCCATAGATTTACACCCCTCGGAGAAGAAATTCCTCCTCATCTCAGGGCGGCCCCTTATTCTGAGACTATGCCCCCTAGTTTTAGTTTCCCCTATCAGTGGAAATATCTTCTCTGCATCCACCTTGTCGAGACCCTTCATTATCTTGTATGTTTCGATAAGATCACCTCTCATTCTTCTGAACTTCAATGAGCATAGACCCAACCTACTCAACCTATCTTCATAAGTCAACCCCCTCATCTCCAGAATCAACCTACTGAACCTTCTCTGAACAGCCTCCAATGCAAGTATATCCTTCCTTAAATACGGAGACCAAAACTGTACGCAGTACTCTAGGTGTGGCCTCACCAATACCCTGTACGTTGTAGCAGGACTTTTCTGCTTTTATACTTTATCTCCCTTGCAATAAAGGCCAACATTCCATTTGCCTTCCTGATTACTTGCTGAACCTGCATACTAATTTTTTGTGTTTCATGCACAAGGACCACCAGGTCCCTCTATACTGCAACACTTTGCAATTTTTCTCCCTTTAAATTGTAATTTGCTTTTCTATTTTTATCTGCCAAAGTGGATAACCTCACATTTTCTCACATTATACTCCATCTGCCAGATTTTTGCCCACTCACTTAGCCTGTCTATATCCCTTTGCAGATTTTTTGTGTCCTCACAATTTGCTTTCCCACCCATCTTTGTATCATCAGCAAACTTGGCAACATTACACTCAGTCCCTTCATCCAAGTCATTAATATAAATTGTAAATAGTTGAGGACCCAGCACCGATCCTTGCAGCACCCCACTAGTTATTGTTTGCCGATCGGTAAATGGCCCATTTATCCTGATTCTCTGTTTTCTGTTAGTTAGCCAATCCTTCTATCCATGCTAATATATTACCCCCAACCCCATGAACTTTTATCTTGTGCAGTAACCTTTTATGTGGCACCTTGTCAAATGCCTTCTGGAAATCCAAATACACCACATCCACTGGTTCCCCCTTATCCACCCTGCTCGTTACATCCTCAAAGAACTCCAGCAAATTTGTCAAACATGATTTCACTTTCATAAAACCATGCTGACTCTGCTTGATTAAATTATGCTTTTCCAAATGTCCCGCTACTGCTTCCTTAATAATGGACTCTAGCATTTTCCCAATGACAAAATGTTAGGCTAACTGGTCTATAGTTTCCTGCTTTTTGTCTGCCTCCTTTTTTAAATAGGGGTGTTATTTTTGTGGTTTTCCAATCCGCTGGGACCACCCAAGAATTGAGGGAATTTTGATAGATTACAATCAGTGCATCCACTATCTCTGCAGCCACCTCTTTTTAGACCCTAGGATGTAAGCCATCAGGTCCAGGGGACTTGTCCGCCTTTAGTCCCTTATTTTACCGAATACTACTTCATTAATGATGGTGATTGTATTAAGTTTCTCCTTCCCTATAGCCCCTTGATTATGCACTATTGGGATATTTTTAGTGTCTTCTACCGTGAAGACAATACAAAATATTTGTTCAATGTCTGCCATTTCCCTGTTCACCATTATTAATTCCCCAGTCTCATCCTCTAGGGGATCAACTTTAGCTACTCTTTTCCTTTTTATGTATCTATAGAAACTCTTACTATCTATTTTTATATTTCATGCTAGTTTACTTGTTTTTTCCCTCTTTTTTTTTTTTAGTCGTTCTTTGCTGGAAGTTTCCCAATCCTCTGGCCTCCCACTAGTCTTGGCCACATTGTATGCCCTTGTTTTCAATTTGATACCCTCCCTTATTTCTTCACTTAGCCGTGGACGGTTATCCCTTCTCTTACAGCCTTTCCTTCTCAGTGGGATATATTTATGCCCGCTCGTTATGGAATATCTCCTTAAATGTCTGCCACTGCTAATCATACTTTAATCTATTTTCCCAGTCCACTTTAACCAACTCTGCCCTCATACCTTTGTAGTCTCCTTTATTTAAGCTTAAGACCCTGGTTTGAGAACCAACTTTCTCACCCTCCAACTGAATTTGAAATTCAACCATATTACGGTCAATCATTCCTCGAGGATCCTTTACTTGGAGATCATTTATTAATACTGGTACAACTCTTCCGCTGTTCTTAGCTGATTTTTTTTTCTCGTTATCCAGTTTTTGGGGTAGTTGGAACCTCTTCAACCACCCAACCTGTTTGAGGCCGCTCAGTTCTGATTTGTGGCGATGTCCCAACTCTTCCCTATCTGCCGTTTCCTTTCTTGATTATTAAGTTTTCAATTAATTGCCATGTTTCATGATTTCTTAATTAATTCATTGGTGCTCACTGCTCTATTAAATCAGTTAATCATTATATTAACAATTTGTGACACTTCCAGTAAGAGACTGCCTAGGGGAGTGAGAAGCAAGTCAGAAGAGAATGGCAGTCTTGTGAAATTCTATAGTCAGGTGTGTAGATTTGATAGTCTGGTATAGACAGCCTTTTTGTAATCATGACCAGCCCAAAAGAGGTGAAAAACTTCTCAAAGGGAGAAATAGCAGTCAAAAATAGTGGCTCATGTTGGAACCAGTGACAAAGATATATGTACATTTGAGATTTTGCAGAGGTAGTTTGAAGAATTAGGCACAACATTGAAAAACAAGATCTCAAAGCTGATAATCTCCAGATTACTTCCTCTGCTACATGCCAGGCAGGTTAAAAAGATTAAAAGGGCTGCAGGAGTGAAGGATTCACATTCTTGGAGCCTTGGAGCGAATTTTGGAACAAGGCAAAGCTATACCAAAGGGGCAGTCTCCACATGAACCAAAACAGCACCTGTATCCTTTCAGAGAAACTAAGTAGAATAGTGGCAGAGGATTTAAACTAATATGGCAGAGATAATCTGTGTTTAAGAATAAATAGAAACATAGAAATTTACAGCGCAGAAGGAGGCCATTTTTGCCCATCGTGTCTGCGCCGGCCGACAAATAGCCGCACGGCCCTTTGTCAGCAGCCCTAAAGGTTATATACAAACCCATGAACAATGATGGAAAGGCAAAGAGCAACCAATCCACCCCACACCACTGCAACACTCCTTATACTAAAAATATCTACACTCCACCCCAACCGGAGCCATGTGATCTCCTGGGAGAGGCAAAAACCAGATAAAAACCCAAGCCAATTTTGGGAGAAAAAATCTGGGAAATTTCCTCTCCGACCCATCCAGGTGATCGAAACTAGTCCAGGAGATCCCCCTGGCCGTATTCTATTCCCTACAGTACTTGCCATTATATCTGCGCCGGCCAACAAAAGGTCATTTAGTCTAATCCAAATTACCAGCTCTAGGTCTGTAACCCTGCAGGTTACGGTATTTTAAGTGCCCATCCAACCATCTCTTAAAAGTGGTGAGGGTTTCTGCTTCCACCACTCTTCCAGACAGCGAGTTCCAGATCCCCACAACCCTCTGCATAAAGAAGCCCCCCCTCAAATTCTATCTAAACCTTCCACCAACCACCTTTAAAACGATGCCCCCTCCACCAATGGAAATAGACCCTTAATATTTTGTACACCTCGATGAGGTCTCCTCTCAACCTCCTCTGTTCCAATGAGAACAAATCCAGCCTATCCAATCTGTCCTCATAACTGAGAATCTCCATTCCAAATAGCAAGAGATGGGCTAATAAAGCTGTTGGAATAGAAGCAGGAAGCTTCGCTGAAGTAAATAGCGAGAAAATATTTTCAGTCTCTGATGATGCATTCCTGTAACATCCATCCCCACAATTGATGTTAAAGAGACGGGTATGTAATTACCTGGTAACTCCCTCCCTTCTTAAATAATCGAGTGATATTTGCAGTTTTCCAATTCAAAGGCACAATTCCTGAATCTAGAGAGCATTGGAAAATTATGACTAATGATCTGCAATTGCCTTAGCTTTTTTTAATTCCCTGGTTGGAATCTACCAGCTCCTGGAAATTTGTTCAACATGAGTCCCATTATTTTCTCATTACCACTTTTTTTACTTATATTAAATCAATTAAGTTTCTTCCCTTGACTTATTTTTAGGTTCCCTTGTACCACTGGTATCTTGTCCTCTTCCTCCACTGTGAAAATGAATGCAAAATACTTAATTAACACATTTCCTTATTATCCATTATAGTCTTGTCTTTAAATGGCCCACATTCTCCTTTACCATTCTCTTTCCATATATTTATTTAAAACTTTTGCTGTGAGTTTTGATATCCCTTGCAAATTTTTTTCATATTTATTCACATTTTGCACCTCATTACTTCTTTGCTTTTGTTAGCTTTTCCAGTTCGCTGGATTTCCAATTTTCCTTTCTTTTGTGTAAGCCTATTCCTTTAGCTTGATACTGTTTCTTTCCTCATCTGTTGGCTGTGGTTGCTTAACTGCACTGGTTTTGTATTGTACCAAATACTTTTTTGACTACTTCCTATTTGTCTAAGTTTATCCATTTACAGTTCAACCCAGTTTACTGATCACTAAATTCAGTATGGCATATTTATTTCCTATTCTAAAATTTGGTCCCAAATACATTCTATAAATTCGTTACCTTTGCTACTTGAGATGTTCTGCTTCTCCCAGTCTGTGAAAATTAGAATCTCTCATTATAACACTTTTTTTGCTACATGCTTACCTAATCTCCATATTTATACATCCCCCACTACATCACTACTATCAGGAGGTCTGTACCAGAGTCTTGCATCCTTTGCTGTTCCTTAATCTACCCATGCTGTTTCCATTTCCCGATCACCCTTACTGAAATCCTTTTTTTCTACTGTGGTAATTATGTATTTTATCAATATTGCGACTCCCCCTCCTTTCCCAATTTCCCTGTCCTTTCTAAAGATTTGACGGTCTGTAACATTTAGCTCCCAATCATGCTCAGTTTGTAGCTAGTTCTCTGTAATTAATGGCTACTACATCAGCCCCTTTAAGCAGAATTTGTGCTTATAACTCACATTTTATTTCTTAATCAGGATTGCTCCAGCAAAGAGTTGGCACTAACATAGTGAGCCAAATGGCTTCCTTCTGTGCTATAGACTTCTATGTTTCTATAGATGAGGAAGGGATATTTGAGCAAGGTTTTTGAGCAATATTTTGAGCAATATTTGAATATTTGATATTGAATATTTGAATAGGATGGAAAACTGACTGGAAATGTTGGCTGTTTAGCCATTCTGTAATGTGAGAACCTGATCTTTATCCTTCTTAAACAGACACCATAATGGTCTATTTCATGCACAAGCAGAAGGAATACCTTTGCACATCCTTTCAGTGTTGGTGATACTGCACCAGAGTTTAATAACAATTTTGGCTATGTATGTATTTGGCCAATGTGGTAAATGCTGGTACACTTTTATAATTATACAGTCAGATTGTCTTGGGTAGCTGCGTGATTTGATTTGATCCTTCATAAACTTACACACCTGCACTTTGAGTTCCCTTGTAATCTTGATTTTTTTAGAATCAAAACAAATGTTATTGATTGCCTTGGTTTTAGCCAGGCAAGTTGATGAATTGAATATTCGATGGATGATGAATATTCGCTTATCTGGCTCGAGGATACAATGTCTCTTCCATATCCTATAATTTAGTGGGACAAAAACCACCAGGAAATGTTAAGAATATGACAGCAGGACTGTCAGCATCAGAAAAGAGAGAATACTAATAGATTGCCCATTACATAGCTCACAGAAAGTCAATGGATATGCTATTTTACAAGGACACACCATTATACCACATAATGCATAATCAGTTGCCCTGCTGCTAAGGTGCATATGTGTGTAACTAGTTTGTCATGTAGACACCAAATTGCCCTTGGGCAGATCCTGAGAAAAACCAACTTTCTCTTTTCATAGAATCATAGAAATTTACAGCTCAGAAGGAGGCCATTTCGTCCCATCGTGTCTGCGCCGGCTGACCAAGAGCTATTCAGCTCTTGGTCTGTAGCTCGGTAGGTCATGGCGCCTCAAGTGCACATCCAAGTATTTTTTTTAGTAAGTTTCTGCCTCTACCACCCTTTCAGACAGTGAGTTTCCCTTCATATCTCCTCTAAACCTCCCCCCCCCCCCCCCCAATTACTTTTAATCTATGTCCCCTGGTTGTTGATCCTTCTACTAATGGAAATGGGTCCTTCCTATCCACTCTATCCAGGCCCCTCATATTTTATACACCTCAATCAGGCCCTCTGCCTCTGTTCCAAAGAAAACAGACCCAGCATCTCCAATCTTTCCTCAGCCAAAATTCTCCAGTCCAGGCAACATTCTTAATACATTTTATACAGTGTGACTGAAAGATTTGCTTGTCTGGCAAAGTATGATGCCAAAGGTGTGATGGACAGGTCGAATAACATATTTAAAAATTGTATTAAAATTCTTGCATGATGGTACACATTTCCTATCTCACAAATTTACCACAGAATTTTTATGTCAAGATTTTATATTAAAAATCACTATGTAAATAGTTATAATTGGAAACATTTCCTATGTTTAAAAAAAAACATCAATCACAAAACATCAAATTTAATGATGATCTGGAAGGTTACAAACCAGTGTTGCCAGACTTGGGATGCCCAGAACCAGTGGGGTCAGGCCCATGGATTCTATCTCCCTTTATTGGTGACAGCAATCAGGAGTCCAACAGTAAGTCAAATCATATATTCCACATCCTCTCCAATTCTGCCAAATCCCAGGTTCCCACTCCACAGAGATGCCAGTCAAAAAGAAACTCCTATTTGTGCGATCTTAGAGTATTAGGAAGAGGATCTTTGTGTCGAGAAGAACTGGGGAGGAAGGCTTGCAGGGTTTGGGAGTATAGGTCGCCCTGACATGTGAGTAGTGCAAGGGAGTGCCAGGGTTTTTGAGTAATGAGAAGGATGTGATGGAAGTAGCATAATAGACAAGTGTTACAGAAAGTATGGGCCCAAGTTTCCACATGATTTGCGCCTGATTTTTAGGAGCAACTGGTGGCGAACGGACTATCTTAGAAATCGCAATTCTCCACATTTTTTTTTCTGCAGTTCTAGTCAGGTAGAACAGTTCTACTTTGGAACAGAATTTTTTCTTCAAAAGGGGGCGTGTCCGGCCACTGACATCTGATTTTAAAGTTTCCACAGTGAAAACGTACTCAACTAAAGTAGAATGGAGCAAGTGAAGATTTTTGTAGAACTGAAAAAACCTGTTCTACACATTAAAAAATCAGGTGCAGGTTACAAATTAGGCGTCCAGAACGAGGTGAGGGGGGGAGGAAGGGAACTCATTAAATTCTACAATAAATCCTTATTTATACTTCTACAAATATTATACAAATAAATCCAACCTGAATAAACATTTATAAGCAAAGAAAAGATTAAATAAACCATCTTCCCACCTGTGTGAAAGTGCTTCAGGCACGGAGAATTCTGCAGTCAGCCTGAGGCGCCCGTTCTTTCCCGCGGGGGGGAGGGGAGAGGAGGCGCCCGTTCTTCCCGCGGGGGGGATGGGGGGGAGGCGCCTGTTCTGCCCACGGGGGGGGGGGAGGGAAGAGGAGGCGCCCGTTCTTTCCCGCGGGGGGGGGGAGGCGCCCGTTCTTCCCGCGGGGGGGGGGGGGAGGGGGAGGAGACAGTGAGAAGGGTGCAAGTGCTAATGTGCTTTTATTTTAAAAATGTTCAAAAATTAAACAGCTACAAAGAACTACAAAAATGGCTAAGAGCCAATGTTTTTTTCACACTGAGCATGCGCGAATGCTCCAACGCGCACGTGCAGCGTTGCCGGCAGGAAAAAAACTAATTTAAATAGTACCCGCCCCCTCCCACTTACAAAATCGGCGCGAGTGCAGGCTCTGCCCCCCCGGGCGCCGCGCCAGGCAGACGAGCTGCAGAACGCTCCAGAATCGCGATTTTTTTTTTTTTAGGCGCGAAAACGGGCGCCCAGTTCGGAGGGGCGCCCGTTTTTTATCGTGTGGAATCTTGGGCCCCATGTGTTACATTTACAGGAAGTGTGTACCAAATGCAAAAATTTTAATATTATTAGTGGATATCCTATGGCATTGCTTATGGGTTGTCAAGAGCTGTACTGGTTTAAAAACATCTCATCGACATACAACTTTATAATATGATGACGTGAGGACCAATTGCATGACCCCAAACTTTAAACAGGGAACCACACTTGCAGGAGGTGCATCTTGGCTACACAGTCTATAATGGACAGAAATCACAGACAGCCGGCCACAATTTCCTGTGATGCTCTTGTATATGTGGCTTTCCTCTGGGAGTATATGACGCCTTAAAGCAGGGTGGGAGAAAATTACTTAATCAAATTCATAAAATGTAAAACAAACTTTCAGTAAGAGAATTAACTCAACATATTTTAAGTAGAGTGGGAATATAACAATGATTTGCAGAAGCTATTGTACACATTTATTTAATTCCTGTTTGGGTGCTGATGGGAAACCCTTATGCATCAGTCTCATAGGATCAGGCTACATTATTTAATTTACTTATAAATTAAAAACAGACTCTCAGCAAAAGAATTAACTCAGCGCATTTAGGGCCCAATTTTGGATTGTACATTTACAGCTCATTCATCACTGCTAGGACTTCTACTGACTCAGGAATCTGGAGGAGACTCCCTCGAAAACCAACATAGAAGTCGGTTACATTACCAGAGTTCACTGTAACAATACAATGCTAAAAAAATCATCACTTTTAGTGTGACATAAAAAGCATTATAGATAGGCAACATGAAAATAGCACAATGAAAAAAGATGTGACATTAAAATATTAATGGAATTTTTTATGACGTGCGCGCACACAAAATTGTTACCAACCAAAAGGGTTTATTTTTAAAATGATAATCCTTCTCTCTTCATATTTCTATTGTGTATTCTGCCATGTGTTTATTTCAGATTTCCATCCTTTATTCCTTTTTATCCAGGAAATATTAAATATGTTTACAGCCATTTCTCAGGCCTGCCTTTGGAGAATGTTAACTTGGACCAGTCCTCATTTACTAATTTTTTTTTTTTACAACCTTTCAGATAAAAGGGATTTTTAGTTAATCTACCCTGATTGCAGGTGTCTAATCTCACCTTAAAGATTTACAGAGTTTGCGTGGCTGTATTACTCAGTGAATTCTAGTGATAAGTAAAAGAGGCCATGATAATAAAAATGTTTGTTTACCGACCTTATAGGGTCCTTTTCCTTAAATGGAAGTATTTTCCACAAACCACTGTTCAATCAGTTCCATTCCTTTTCAAAAAGTTCAGTAATGTGTATTGTTACTGTGATGCATATTCATTGCAGTTAACTACAACCATTTTACATATTCTGTATGAGGTTTTGTTTTCCTGGGAGCAGGACTGATGATGCCCATTGCGAGCTGAACTTTATCTTTAACATTGGAAAGGGAGAGTACATAAGCAGCACCCTTTTGTCAAAAATTTCTGTAAAGGATTTTGCGCTTCCCCATTGCTGCCCGAAACTTACTCCTGGTGGAGTGTGGAAGATACTTTTATTTGAAAACTAATATCAATACCCTGCAATGTTCTTCCAGACTTAACTTCTCTGTAAATACCTGTATTCCTAAACCATTTATATGTATACCTAAATTATCAATTTTCAAGTTAATTAATAGCAGTTATCAGCGCATAGTGAGTAAGTAGAATTACCTTGATGTTCATTGTTTTAAATAACACAAAAATTGGCGATTGTTACATTTTTTGCACTAACAGGAAGCATAGAAATTGCAAAATTGTGTACTGTAATCTTTGCCATCAGCTGCTGTTCATATTTGTTCATGCATTTACAGGCAACGGATGCAAAAATCAACTATGTATAATCTCTGTGTGGAAATGCAGCGACTGTCCCAGGAGTTTCAGTGGCTTCAGCTCTCTCAGGATGAGTTCCTTTGCATGAAAGTGTTGCTACTCTTTAGCATCAGTAAGTATGGGCTACTTCACTTCACAGTGAGATGTAGAGAAGACAGCTGTGCCCTAATTGCAATTGTTGGTAAGACTAAAGGTTAACATTTACTCCCCAATATTAGCTTAATCTTGTTTGTTACTGTGAGTTATGTATTTATGTTCACAAATTATTTTCTTCCATTTTCATGCGTACCCAACAGAGCAGGTTGGAGACCTGTACCAAGACTCCAATCGGTATCAGTTTATAACCAACCTTTAAGACGTGTGAAAGAAGTCCAGACTGTCCAACCTTCCTTGTCAGAGAGTATCACAAAAATAGGGCAGGAAGAACATTTTTTTATTTGGGGTGCATGTCAATGGAGGAGGGACAGAGAGGAATGCAAAGAACAACAGAAATTTCTGAAAGCAGTAGAACAAAGAAGTGCAAGTTTTATCATAAGAGTCGGGAGTCCCTGGACCCACCCCCTCCTCTGCCATTGGCCTAGGCAGGGATGGCCAAAGGCTCCATACCCTCTAAAGCCTGAGGAAATCCAACACAAGGCTGGGGCCCAGGTATCCAGGCCCTGGCCTAGTTTCCAGTCCTTGTAGCACATTTCCACTACCGTTATGGTGGCAGTAAGCCAGGAGCATCACAAATTCTCCTCCCAAATTATATATATTATCCACAGTTATAAGAATTTTTGTAGTTCCCCTTAATAGACTAGTTTCCTACTTAATTCATGTACTAAGAACATAAGAATTAGGAACAGGAGTCGGCCATCTAGCCCCTCGAACATGCTCCGCCATTCAACAAGATCATGGCTGATCTGGCCGTGGACTCAGCTCCACTTACCCGCCCACTCCCCGTAACCCTTAATTCCCTTATTGGTTAAAAATCAATCTATCTGTGATTTGAATACATTCAATGAGCTAGCCGCAACTGTTTCCTTGGGCAGAGAATTCCACAGATTCACAACCCTCTGGGAGAAGAAATTCCTTCTCAACTCGGTTTTAAATTGGCTCCCCTGTATTTTGAGGCTGTGCTCCCTAGTTCTAGTCTCCCCAACCAGTGGAAACAACCTCTCTGCCTCTATCTTGTCTATCCCTTTCATTATTTTAAATGTTTCTATAAGATCACCCCTCATCCTTCTGAACTCCAACGAGTAAAGACCCAGTCTACTCAATCTATCATCATAAGTTAACTCCCTCATCTCCGGAATCAGCCTAGTGAATTGTCTCTGTACCCGCTCCAAAGCTAGTATATCCTTCCTTAAGAAAGGTGACCAAAACTGCACGTAGTACTCCAGGTGCGGCCTCACCAATACCCTATACAGTTGCAGCAGGACCTCCCTGCTTTTGTACTCCATCCCTCTCGCAATGAAGGCCAACATTCCATTCACCTTCCTGATTACCTGCTGCACCTGCAAACTAACTTTTTGGGATTCATGCACAAGGAAAAAAATATAGAAAAATAAAAAAATAAAAAATAAGGGCCTTGTAAATGTCTGGTGTGTCATCCAGGTCGGGTGGCACGGTTTAATGTTCTATGTTTTAAAGGTAAACTCAAAGAGTTTCATGCAAAAGGACCCCCAGGTCCCTCTGTACCGTAGCATGTTGTAATTTCTCCCCATTCAAATAATATTCCCTTTTACTGTATTTTTTTCCCAAGGTGGATGACCTCTCATTTTCCGACATTGTATTCCATCTGCCAAACCTTAGCCCATTCGCTTAACCTATCTAAATCTCTTTGCAGCCTCTCTGTGTCCTCTACACAACCCGCTTTACCACTAATCTTTGTGTCATCTGCAAATTTTGTTACACTACACTCTGTCCCCTCTTCCAGGTCATCTATGTATATTGTAAACAGTTGTGGTCCCAGCACCGATCCCTGTGGTACACCACTAACCACCGATTTCCAACCCGAAAAGGACCCATTTATCCCGACTCTCTGCTTTCTGTTAGCCAGCCAATTCTCTATCCATGCTAATACATTTCCTCTGACTCCGCGTACCTTTATCTTCTGCAGTAATCTTTTGTGTGGCACCTTATCGAATGCCTTTTGGAAACCTAAATACACCACATCCATCGGTACACCTCTATCCACCATGCTCGTTATATCCTCAAAGAATTCCAGTAAATTAGTTAAACATGATTTCCCCTTCATGAATCCATGTTGCGTCTGCTTGATTGCACTATTCCTATCTAGATGTCCCGCGATTTCTTCCTTGATGATAGCTTCAAGCATTTTCCCCACTACAGATGTTAAACTAACCGGCCTATAGTTACCTGCCTTTTGTCTGCCCCCTTTTTTAAACAGAGGCGTTACATTGCTTTCCAATCAGCTGGTATCTCCCCAGAGTCCAGAGAATTTTGGTAGATTATAACGAATGCATCTGCTATAACTTCCGCCATCTCTTTTAATACCCGAGGATGCATTTCATCAGGACTAGGGGACTTGTCTACCTTGAGTCCCATTAGCCTGTCCAGCACTACCCCCCCCCCCCCCCCCGAGTGTATGTGATTATCTCAAGGTCCTCCCTTCCCACATTCCCGTGACCAGCAATTTTTGGCATGGTTTTTGTGTCTTCCACTGTGAAGACCGAAGCAAAATAATTGTTTAAGGTCTCAGCCATTTCCACATTTCCCATTATTAAATCCCCCTTCCCATCTTCTAAGGGACCAACATTTACTTTAGTCACTCTTTTCCGTTTTATATATCGGTAAAAGCTTTTACTATCTGTTTGTTTGTTATGCGCAAGTTTACTTTCGTAATCTATCTTTCCTTTCTTTATTGCTTTCTCAGTCATTCTTTGCTATCGTTTAAAATTTTCCCAATCTGCTAGTTTCCCACTAACCTTGGCCACCTTATACGCATTGGTTTTTGATTTGATACTCTCCTTTATTTCCTTGGTTATCCACGGCTGGTTAACCCTTCTCTTACCGCCCTTCTTTTTCACTGGAATATATTTTTGTTGAGCACTATGAAAGAGCTTCTTAAAAGTCCTCCACTGTTCCTCAATTGTGCCACCGTTTAGTCTGTGTTTCCAGTCTACTTTAGCCAACTCTGCCCTCATCCCACTGTAGTCCCCTTTGTTTAAGCATAGTACGCTCATTTGAGACACTATTTCCTCACCCTCAATCTGTATTACAAATTCAACCATACTTGATCACTCATTCCGAGAGGATCTTTTACTTGGAGATCATTTATTATTCCTGTCTCATTACACAGGACCAGATCTAAGATAGCTTGTTCCCTTGTAGGTTCTGTAACATACTGTTCTAAGAAACAATCCCGTATGCATTCTATGAATTCCTCCTCAAGGCTACCCCGTGCGATTTGATTTGACCAGTCGATATGTAGGTTAAAATCCCCCATGATTACTGCCGTTCTTTTTTCAAATGCCTCCATTATTCCCTTGATTATTGCCCGCCCCACCATGAAGTTATTATTTGGGGGCCTATAAACTACGCCCACCAGTGATTTTTTCCCCTTACTATCTCTAATCCTCACCCACAATGATTCAACATTTTGTTCATTAGAGCCAATATCGTCTCTCATAACTGCCCTGATATCATCCTTTATTAACAGAGCTACCCCACCTCCTTTCCTTTGTCTATCTTTCCGAATTGTCAGATACCCCTGTATGTTTAATTCCCAGTCTTGGCCACCCTGCAACCATGTTTCTGTAATGGCCCCCAAATCATTCTCATTTGTAATGATTTGTGCCGTCAACTCATTTACTTTATTTCGAATGCTGCGTGCGTTTAGGTAGAGTGTTTTGATACTAGTTTTTAAACCATGATTTATAGTTTTGACCCCTCCTGCAGCCCCTTTATATTCATACATATTGTCCCTTCCTATCACCTTGTGGTTTACACTTACTCCAGTGCTACTCTGCTCTGTTGCCTCCTGCCTTTTGCATTCTTTCTTGGGGTCCTGTTCATCTGAGCTCTCACCCACTCTAACTAGCTCAGAGCCCTCTTCTGGGTTCCGAATACTCCTTGCATTGAGGCACCGAGCTTTCATGCTTGCCTTTTTATTACACTTTGACCCTTTAGAATTTTGCTGTACAGTGGCCCTTTTTGTTTTTTGCCTTGGGTTTCTCTGCCCTCCACTTTCTCATCTCCTTACTGTCTTTTGCTTTTGGCTCCATTTTGTTTCCCTCTGTCTCCCTGCATTGGTTCCCATCCCCCTGCCATATTAGTTTAACTCCTCCCCAACAGCACTAGCAAACACTCCCCCAAGGACATTGGTTCCGGTCCTGCCCAGGTGCAGACCATCTGGTTTGTACTGGTCCCACCTCCCCCAGAACCGGTTCCAATGCCCCAGGAATTTGAATCCCTCCCTGCTGCACCAATGCTCAAGCCACGTATTCATCTGAGCTATCCTGCGATTCCTACTCTGACTAGCACGTGGCACTGGTACTATTATGCGCCTGTTTTTAATTTGGAAGGAAAACTATATATTTATTTTTAATTAACAAAACTCCTCTGGCATTACTCAGAAGGTAGACTGCTTTTAATAAGAGCAATTATACCTTGTAATATAGAGTCTGTTATTCTACTGCTACGGTGCAATTGAGTGTAACCCAGCCTTTCTCTTTTAAGACCACAAACTTTAACCATGGTATGAAATAATATTAAAGGTAAATTAGAGGTAAATTATGGTTCTTGAGGAAAGTTTGCAGATTGGAAGCAACTTGTAAATTTTTGGCGCCAGGTTAGAAGAAATCATGAAATGAGTGCCTTTCTTTAATACTTTTGACACTTTGAAGCTTTGAGTCTGAATAAGTTGGACTCAAAACTTTTAAATAATACACTCATTCTGAGGAGTATTTGTGTGTCTGTCAAGGTGAGAAGACATCACAGTTGTAAAATGGGGGACTTTTCCACTTTTATAACAGGTATAACAATGCAAGTTAGATGCAGAGTAAACTATGTTCTTTTCTGCAGCAATGGCCCCTCAACTCAACATTTATATTGCTCAACTCAGCCATTCTTGTTGCTTCCTTATATTGTATAGCTCAGATTATTAGATTAGCACCAGTTAATCACGGGCCAAAAGAAATGAAGGAGGCTCCTTCACTAGAAATCGATAGTACCCATCAGACTTGCTGTCCCATTCCTGCCGACTCCTGGTACGCTGTAATTTTGGAATGGGTTGGGAAAAAGACATTCAGCAATTCCTCCCAAAATGAGCTATAGCATAATTAATTTATGCAAATCGGGCCATGTGACATACTTAAGACCCCAATGCAATTTTTATTGTCTTCCTAACACAGATGAGACTGCACACAGGGAGGTTAAAGTAACAGTGACCTCCGTCTTTATTAAAACACTCCAGAGTGAGGAACAGTCCTTAGGGGCTGGCTTATGTACAATGCTCCCAAGGGATGCTGGGATCCCTTGGGACTTCAAGGGATGCGCTCCCTGGTGGCAGAACATGGGAGGTTATGCTTTACATATACACAACATCACTGCCCCCCCCCCACCCAAAGTCAAAGTGAAAACTATTTACAAAGTGAGACGGTCGGGAGCCTTTCTTTCCCTGGTGGACCGCCTCGGTACAAATGTCTGTTCTGGTGTGTTGGCTGTGCCCTTGCTGGGCTGGCGTGTTGTTGGCCTTGCAGGGCTGCTGGGTGAGCCTGGGCTGTTGGAAGTGATGGGTTTGATTTCCTGGTCCGGGGTGGTGGTGTTGATCCTTTGGGTGGGTGTTGTGGGCTCGAAAAAGGTGGTATCTGCTGTGGGTTGTTCAGGGCAGTCTGTGAACCACAGCCTTGTTTGGTCCAGGTGCTTTCTGCAAATTTGTCCATTGTCTAGTTTGACTACAAACACCCTATTCCCTTCTTTAGCTATCACCGTGCCCACGATCCACTTGGGACCATGTCCATAATTTAGCACATACACAGGGTCATTCAGATCAATTTCCCGTGACACAGTGGCGCGAGCATCGTTTACATTTTGTTGCTGCCGCCTGCTCTCTACCTGATCATGCAGGTTGGGGTGAACCAGTGAGAGTCTGGTTTTAAGTGTCCTTTTCATGAGTAGCTCAGCGGGAGGCACCCCTGTGAGCGAGTGGGGTCTCGTGCAGTAGCTGAGCAGTACTCGGGACAGGCGGGTTTGGAGTGAGCCTTCTGTGACTCGTTTGAGGCTCTGTTTGATGTTTGCACTGCCCGCTCTGCCTGCCCATTGGAGGCTGGTTTAAACGGGGCCAAGGTGACATGTTTGATCCCATTGCGGGTCATGAAGTCTTTAAATTCGGCACTGGTGAAACATGGCTCGTTGTCACTAACCAGTATGTCAGGTAGGTCCTGGGTGGCAAACATGGCCCTCAGGCTTTCAATGGTGGCGGTGGCAGTGCTTCCCGACATTATTTCACATTCAATCCATCTTGAAAAAGCATCCACCACCACCAGGAACATTTTACCGAGAAGTCGACATAGTCGACATGGATCCTTGACCACGGTCTGGAGGGCCAGGACCACAAACTTAGTGGTACCTCTCAGGGCGTGTTGCTCAACTGAGCACACACGCTGCATTGCCGTACATAGGACTCCATGTCAGAGTCTATACCGGGCCACCACACATGGAATCTGGCTATCGCTTTCATCATTACTATACCTGGGTGTGTGCTGTGGAGATCCGAGATGAACGTCTCCCTGCCCCTTTTTGGGTAGCACTATGCGGTTACCCCACAACAGGCAGTCTGCCTGAATGGACAGCTCGTCCTTTCGCCGCTGGAACGGCTTGATTAGCTCTTGCGTTTCAACAGGGATGCTGGCCCAGCTCCCATGCAGTACACAGTTTTTTACCAGGGACAGCAGAGGATTTTGGCTGGTCCAAGTCCTAATCTGGCAGGCCGTGAGACATGATTTATCATTTTCAGACGCTTCCATGACCATTAACAAGTCTGCGGGCTGCGCCACCATCAGCAAGTTTTCAGGCTGCGCCATTTCCACCCCCGTGGTGGGCAATGGTAGCCGACTGAGAGCATCCACACAGTTCTCGGTTCCTGGCCTGTGGTGGATGGTTTAGTTATGCGCTGATAGCGCGAGTGCCCACCTTTGTATGCGGGTTGAGGCATTAGTATTTATCCCCTTGTTTTCAGCGAACAGGGATATGAGGGGCTTGTGATCGGTTTCCAGCTCAAATTTGAGGCCAAACAGGTACTCATGCATTTTCTTTACCCCGAACACACACGGTAATGCCTCTTTCTCAATCATGCTGTAGGCCCTCTCTGCCTCCAGGAGCTTGTCTAAGGCCTAGGCGACAGGTTGCAACTACCCCGCAACGTTAGCTTGTTGTAATACATACCCGCCTCCATATGACGACGCATTACATGCTAGCACAAGTCTTTTACATGGGTTATACAATACAAGCAGCTTGTTGGAGCATAAAATGTTTCTGGCTTTCTCAAAAGCAATTACTTGTTTTTTTCCCCATACCCAGTTCTCACTGTAAAGTCCTTACTCTACAGTATGAAACCACACACAGCACATTCTGGGGACAAGGTCACTCTGTGACCTTAACTCTTTATTCACAGGACTCCAAAGACGATGACCCTGCATGGGACCTCCCTTTTTATACCTGTGTGATCAGGTAAGGAGTGTCTCCCACAAGGTGTGCATCTAGGTTGAGTGTATACAGTAATACAGTGGTGTTACATTGTGGTTACATACATGACATCACCTCCCCCCCCTCCCCCCCCCCCCAAAGTCTTAATGGGATCATAGGTTTAGTCCATTAGGTGGTCTGCGCTCCCTTGTGGAACGCCGCAGTTGGGGCTCTGGTTGTTGGACACTAACGTGAGTGTCTGTCACCTGTGGTGATTCCGGGCTGACCGCAGGGACTGTGCATTCTTCCGATTGCTCTTGTTGCTCGTTCACTAGCGGTGTTGTGAGCTCCATCTCATGGTCTTCTTCAGGTTCCTCAGTGTCGATGCTGAACCTTTTTTTTTTAAACTTGGTCCAGATGCTTACGGCATATCTGACCATTGTTGAGTTTTACCATGATGACCCTATTCCCCTCTTTGTCAATTACAGTGCCCTCAAGCCATTTGGACCCCATGGCGTGATTGAGGACGAATACAGGATCATTTATTTCGATACATTTCCCCCTCGCATTACGATCATGGTACTCATTTTGTGACTTGCGCTTGCCCTCAACTATGTCGGTCAGGACTGGGTGAATAGGGACAACCAAGTTTTGAGTGTCCGTTTCGAGTAGCGAGTGCGGTCGGGATCTATAGGCCAGCAGGCAATGCGACAGGGAGCATTGTAGGGAGGGTCCTTCAATCCTGAGCATACCTTGCTTAATGATTTGGACGGCACGTTCCGCCTGGCCATTGGAGGCCGGCTTGAACGGCACAGTGCTGACGTAGTTGATGCCATTACCCGAGATTAACTCTCGGAATTCGTAGCTTGTGAAACATGGGCCATTATCATTAACCAAGATGTCCGGCAAGCCATGGGTTGCAAAGATCATACGTAGGCTTTCCACGGTGGTGGATGACGTGCATGAATTCAGAATGATGCACTCGATCCATTTCGAGTACGCATCTACCACAATAAGGATCATCTTACCCATGAATGGGCCCCGCGTAGTCAACATGAATGCGTGACCATGGCCTGGTGGGCCACGGGCTGAGTGGGGCCTCCCTGGGGGCATTACCCAGCTGAGCACACATCGTGCACCTGCGAACACAGTGTTCCAGGTCTGAATCAATTCCAGGCCACCAAACGTGTGACCAGGCAATGGCCTTCATCAGCACATTGCCTGGGTGCTCGCTGTGGAGTTCCCTGATGAATGCCTCCCTGCCCTTCTGGGGCATAACTACCCGACTGCCCCATAGTAGGCAGTCGGCTTGGAGCTCATCCATCCATCTGTGGAACGGTCTGACCTCCTCAGGGCATGCTCTGTGTGCGGGTGCCCAATCCCCAGTCAGGACACATTTCTTAACCAGAGATAGGAGAGGATCTCTGTTTGTCCAGATTTCGATCTGGCAGGCTGTGAAGGGGGAGCCTGCGCTGTCAAAGGCATCGACAACCATGACCATCTCGGCGCTTGGCTCTGCTGCCCCCTCAGTGATGGCCAGTGGAAGCCTGATGAGCGCGTCAGCGCAATTTTCAGATCCGAGCCGGTGCCAGATGGAGTAGTCATAAGCAACCAGCGTGAGAGCCCATCGCTGTATGCGAGCTGATGCGTTGGCATTGATAGCCTTGCTGTCTGACAACGGATGTTAATGGCTTGTGGCCCATCTCTAATTCAAACTTCCTACCAAAGAGGTACTGATGCATTTTTTTTACACTATAGACACATGCAAGCGCTTCCTTCTCGACCATCCCATATCCCCGTTCTGCTTGAGCGCGCGACCTGGAGGCATAAGCCACAGTTTGTCGTTGACCCTCAGCATTGCCCTGCTGCAACACGCACCCAACCCCATAGGACGATGCATCACATGTCAGAAACAATTTTTTTTACAGAGGTCGTACAGGGTCAACAACTTGTTTGAACAAAGTAGGTTTCGCGCCCGATCAAAAGCCTGTTCCTGACAGTCCCCCCAAAACCAATCGCAACCCTTACGCGGGAGCACGTGCAGCAGCTCCCAACAACGTGCTCAAGTTCGGCAGAAAGTTCCTGAAATAGTTCAACAGTCCCAGGAATGAACGCAACTCCGATGTGTTGCTGGGTCTGGGTGCTCGTCGAATCGCCTCTGTTTTGGATTTGGAGGGCTGAATCCCATCTGCAGCACCCTCCTGCCCAGAAACTCAACCTCAGGAACTAAGAACACACATTTAGACTTCTTGAGTCGCAGGCCTACCCGGTCCAGTCGGCGTAGCACCTCCTCCAGGTTGTGGAGGTGTTCCTCAGCGTCTCAACCCGTGCTGAGGATGTTGTCCTGCAAATACAATCGTTCCAGGAATGGATTTAAGCAGCTTTCCATGTTTCTTTGAAAAATCGCGGCCGCTGATCGAATGCCAAACGGGCACCTGTTATAAACGAACAGTCCCTTGTACATGGTGATGGTGGTCAGTAGTTTAGATTCGTCGGCCAGTTCCTGTGTCATATAGGCTGAAGTGAGGTCCAACTTGGTGAACAGCTTGCCGCCTGCCAGCGTGGCGAAGAGGTCCTCCGCCCTCGGGAGCGAGTATTGATCTTGTCGGGACACCCGATTGATGGTGGCCTTGTAGTTACCATAGATCCTGACAGAGCCATCCGCTTTTAGGATGGGAACGATGGGGCTCGCCCAGTCGCTGAATTCAACAGGCGAGATGATGTCCTCTCAACAGCTGGTCCAATTCGCTCTCGATCTTTTCCCGCATCACATACTCTGGCTTTGTGGTGCACTGGCCTGTCGTCCGGGGTGATGTGTATCACTACTTTTGTGCCTTTGAGAGTCCCGATGCCAGGTTGGAATAGTGAATCAATTTGTTGTTGGACTTGTGATCACGAACTTCGCTCCACAGATGACATTGCGTGAACATCCCCCCCATTTCCAGTTCATCTCGGCTAACCAGCTCCTCCCCAACAGTGCGGTACCATTGCCTGGGACAATCCAGAGCAGCAGCCGATTCACTAACCCATTGTGTGTGACAGCCAATATTGCACTGCCTATCACTGGAATGATTTCTTTAGTGTAAGTCCGTAATTGTGTCTCAATACGTGCTAATTTGGGTCTACTGGCTTTAAATAGCCGTGGCTTCTCAAATTGCTGAACGCCCATGAGTGACTGGCTGACCCCAGTGTCCAGCTCCATGCATACAGGGATACCGTTTAATAAAACCCTCATCATCATTGGTGGCGTTTTGGTGTATGAACTGTGAATATTCGCCACATGGACCCGCTGAATCTCAGCGTCCATCGATTTGCCCCAAAATTCATCCTGACTCAAAGAACCCTCTACTGGTCCATCCGCTTCATATATTAGTCTGGTTGCAGACTTCCTGCACATTCGAGCTAAGTGGCCACTGAGATTGCAGTTCCTGCAGACAAACTGTTGAAATCTGCAAGATCTAGCTGAGTGTTTTCCCCCACACCTCCAGCATGAATTAAAGTTTCCATTGTTGGGAACAAAGGGGCTGTGGCCAGGCATTCCGCACTGACTATCCCTTTGACTGCTCTTAAGTACCCTATTAGTAGGTGTCAATGGCCTCATCCCGGGACGCATTGTCCACTGTTGTGGCGTGAATGGACGTTCACCCTGCCATTGTCTCTGTTGAAGTCCTACTCTGGTGTCTATTGCTGCCTGGGGAGTGTCGGACTGCCCCTGCCTGCCTGCGGGGCTCTGAGTCGCATTGATGATGTTGACTCCCTGATCCATCGCTGCGTTAGAGGCAGAATTGCGCGCGTATATTATTTTTGTCTCTTCCTCCCCCACCATGAAAGTTTGAGCTATCAACGCCGCCGCTTCCAAGGTCAAATCCTTGGTCTCAATTAATTTGCGGAAAACTCCCGCATGACCGATGCCCTCGATAAAGAAGTCCCTTAGCATCTCCCCCCTGCAGGCGTCTATGAACTTAGAGGCTGGCCAAATGCCGGAGGTCCGCTACGAAGTCCGGTATGCTCTATCCTTCATGACGTCGGTGGGTGTAGAATCTGTGTCGGGCCACATGTATGCTACTCGCCAGTTTGAGGTGCTCCCCGATCAATTTGCTATGTTCTTCAAAGGTTTTGTCCGCTGGCTTTTCGGGTGCTAGTAAGTGCTTCATGAGCGCGTAAGTCTTTGGTTCGCAGTTGGTCAAAAGATGAGCCCTTCGCTTGTTGGCCGCTGCATCTCCTAGCCATTGTTTCATAACGAAGCTTTGCTGAAGCCTCTTGACAAAATCACCCCAGTCTTCCCCAACACAGTACCGTTCCTCTGTGCTACTGGTGGCCATTCTCGTGGGTCGTGAATTCCCGTTTCTCATCGCCAATGTAAAGTCCTTACTCTACAGTATGAAACCACACGAGGCACATTCTGGGGGCAAGGTCATTCTGTGACCTTAACTCTTTATTCACAGGACTCCAAAGACGATGACCCTGCATGGGACCTCCCTTTTTATGCCTGTGTGATCAGGTAAGGAGTGTCTCCCACAAGTTCACCCCTTTTGGTCAAGGTGTGCATCTAGGTTGAGTGTATACAGTAATACAGTGGTGTTACATTGTGGTTACATACATGACACGCACCTTTACGCAATAACACATGTAGGGTCTCTAAGAGGGTGCTTAACCCCAGTTGGAAGTTACCAAAATAGTTGAGGAGTCCCAGGAACGACCGCAGCTCCATGACGTTCTGTGGCCTTGGCACGTTCCTGATAGCCTCTGCCTTGGCGTCGGTGGGCCGAATGCCGTCCGCCGCGATCTTTCTCCCCAAAAACTCCACTTCTGTTGCCATGAAGACGCATTTCAACCTCTTCAGCCACAACCCTATGCGATCCAGTCGCTGGAGGGCCTTCTCCAGGTTTTGTAGGTGCTCGACGGTGTCCTGACCCGTGACCAATATGTCGTCTTGAAAAACCACCGTGCGTGGTACTGACTTGAGTAGGCTCTCCATGTTTCTCTGGAAGATCGCTGCAGCTGTCCGAATTCCAAAAGGGCATCTGTTGTAGATGAACAGTCCCTTGTGTGTGTTGATGCAGGTGAGGCCCTTCGAAGACTCCTCCAGCTCCTGCGTCATGTAGGCCGAAGTCAGGTCGAGCTTGGTGAACGTCTTGCCTCCTGCCAGCGTCGCAAATGGGTCGTCTGCCTTGGGTAGCGGGTATTAGTCCTGTAGCGAGAAACGATTAATAGTTACTTTATAATCGCCGCAAATCCTGACCGTGCCATCACTTTTGAGTACTGGAACAATCGGGCTGGCCCACTCGCAGAATTCCACTGGGGAGATGATGCCCTCGCGTTACAGCCTGTCCAGCTCGATTTCCACTCTCTCCCTCATGAGGTACCACTCGCGCCTTGTGGTGAATGGGTCGTGCCTCTGGGACCAAGTGGATCCGCACCTTCGCCCCAGAAAAGTTTCCAATGCCTGGCTCAAAAAGGGCAGAAAATTTGTTAAGAACCTGGGTACATGAGGCCTCATTGACATGTGATAGCGCTCGGATGTCATCCCAGTTCTAGTGGATTTTGCCCAGCCAGCTCCTTCCAAGCAGTGTGGGGCCATCGCCTGGGACAATCCAGGGTGGCAGTTCGTGCACCGTGCCCTCGTAGGTGACCTTGACCATGGCGCTGCCCAGGACAGTGATAAGCTCTTTGGTGTACGTTCTCAATTTCGTATGGATGGGGCTCAGGGCTGGTCTGAGTGCCTTGTTGCACCACAGTCTCTCAAACATCTTTTTACTCATGATGGATTGGCTAGCGCCAGTGTCCAGTTCCATGGCTACGGGTAAGCCATTCAATTTTACATTTAGCATTATAGGTGGACATTTCGTCTCAAATGTGTGCTCCCCGTGTACTTCAGCATCTGCCTCCTCTCTCTGAGGCTCGAAATTGCTTTGATCCACCATGGACTGATCTTCCTCTGCCACGTGATGGTTAGCAGGTTTTGCAGAGCTTGCAGTGGTCTGCAAGCTTGTTGGAGGTGCCCCATTGTTCCACAGCTCTTGCAAACATACCCTTTGAAGCGGCATGAATAGGCTGAATGGAAGCCTCCACAACACCAACGAGGTGTGAACTGCCTTGCATTCATCCTTTGTTGCGGACTCTTGAGTCATCTGGGTCCTGCTGGCATTTGCAGACTCGTGGTTTCTGCCCTGTACATTTCTGCTCGCAAACACAGTTCCAGTTAATTTATGAACATTGCTAGCACTTGTGTGCTGAGAGATTTGTTTGGTGTTATCACTGGTGAACATAAACGCCTGTGCTTTCGCAATGGCCTTACTGAGGGTCGGTGTCTCTACAGTCACAAGTTTTTGTGGGATGGTCTCGTGGCCAATGCCCAGTACACAAAAGTCTCAGCATTTGCTCCAGGTAGCCATCAAACTCACATTGTCCTGCAAGTCGCCTTAACTCGGCGACGTAGCTCGCCACTTCCTGACCTTCAGATCGCTGGCACGTGTAGAACCGATACCTCGCCATCAGCACGCTCTCCCTCGGGTTAAGATGTTCCCGAACCAGTGTACACAGTTCCTCATACGACTTATCTGTGGGTTTCACCGGAGCCAGAAGATTCTTCATGAGGCTGTAGGTCGGTGCCCCGCAGACCGTGAGGAGGGACCGCTCTCCTTTTTGCAGTGCTTCCTTCTCCGTCCAGCTCGTTGGCTACAAAGTACTGGTCTAGCCGTTTGACATAGGCTTCCCAGTCCTCACCCTCCGAGAACTTCTCCAGGATGCCCACAGTTTGCTGCATCTTTGCGTTGAATTCGTATACTCGTCACCAGTTATTGTGTTCCTAACACAGATGAGACAGCACACAGGGAGGTTAAACTAACAGTGACCTCAGTCTTTATTAAGACACTCCAGAGTGACGAACAAGCCTTAGGGGGCCGGCTTATATACAGTGCTCCCAAGGGATGTTGGGATCCCTTGGGACTTCAGGGGATGCACTCCCTGGCGACGGAACATGGGAGTGCATGCTTTACAGATACACAACAATTTTAATGTCACATTACATGGCGCGCATGCTGCAGAAGCCCCACCCACTGGAATTCAACATAAAGCAGTCAACCCAGTTTCCTTAAAAAGAACCATTGGAAGCATTCGGGAAATGCTGTGAACGAGTTTTGTGAATCTAGGTGGTGCATGAATGCTCCTCCTGGCCCCACAAAAGTCTTCCCATCCACTACTGTATCCTCTAAGCTGCCATCTGCTGTCATCTGGCCCTTCCCTATAAAGAGAAATGCCAGAAATCCTCTACGGAGGAGCCACTAAATTATGTTCCCCGATTGGCGAGCTGCCTGTCAGCATTCCAAATATGCAGGCAGCTCGCCAATAGTGTGTTAATAAGCCCCAACTATGAAAATGGTTTGGGCCTCATCACGCGAGTGATGCACTCACTCCTCCCACCACTCACCCAATGAATGAGGTCACTCATAAATCGACGCTCATTTTGCAATTCGGGTATAGAAATTCGTGTTTACCCTTTCAATCATTCTCAGAAGCAGGCCTTGTACTCTGGATGTTTTATCTCCGCAGAGATTATTGAACCAGGAAAAACAAATAGCCTGATTGTAGTAAACGTCTTACTCGGAGTTATATAGACTCACTGTACATCTTGAATTATCTTGGTCGATAGATTATCACAATATAGAAGAAAGATTTAATAGGTTGCCTCTTACTCCACTGGGAGAGTGCTGCCCACATTTTCAGCACCTGAAATGAAAGAGAGGGGCATAGATTAACTTTTAGTGTAAAGAAAGAGCAGAGAGAAAGAAGTGGCTCGTGAAAACACCTTGTAGATTGTCATGCAGTGTGTAGGGTAAAATAGAAGTAATGAGAAAAAGTGGATAAGATGCAGAAAAAAAACCCCTGCGAAACCCAGAACTTGCATTGAGAGATCATCCGAACCAGCAAATGCCCACAAAATGCTTTCAGCTGGTAAAAGCAGGCATCGGGCCTGTTTTCATCAGCATAAGGGTATATATAATCCTTAAAACAAATATTGAAATATCAACAATGATGCACATGCACTTAAATTAGTTTATGCAAGTATTGGCCTGGACTAAGATGTTTAAAACTATCAATTATTTTTTTAAATTGTATTTAGTGTAATGAAAGGACTTGTGAATAAAATTGAAGTTCAGTACATTTATACTTACTGAATTGTGCAAGTTTAATTATTTGGGGATTCCATTGCATGTCATTAGGGGATTCCCTTCGTAAATGACTGCAATGGAATCATCCATTGTGATTGGAGGACCGGGCCCACGGGATCCCAGGGATGCTTCAGAACCGCCTGCGCCCCTGGTATCCATGGGCCTTTATGCAGATGCCGCCTGGAGGCCCGAGACTGGAGCTCTCCGCAGCCTGGAAGCCTGGAGGTAGGTATGGGAATGTTTTGCCTCCAACTGCAATTTCTAGATCTATGTAGATAAATGCAGCTAAAATGTCATGTCTGTGAAACTTTGTAAACCAAGCTATACTGTCTCATTGCCAGTTCCAGTCGAAGGTCTGAAGAACCAGAAATACTTTGATGAGCTGCGTATGAACTACATTCAAGAACTGGACAGAGTAATTTCCCTTCACGGAAAGGATGCCACACACAATCCACAACGTTTTTATCAACTAACCAAGCTCCTAGACTCACTGCAAATAGTAAGTTGTGATTCTGTTTAGCAATAGTTTGTTTAGATCAGACAAAGTTAATGCACAGTATATTTTGCTGAATGATCTGGTAGCTCTGCAAATTTTCCTGTGCCAACAGTAGCACTTCATTTTTTTGAGGGGTTGCAATTACTATTGACATTTGTTTTCTTAAGTTGAATTTAGCTACATATGAGAACAAACAAAAAAGAACACAAAATTACCGATGAAGAATTACGGGTTATGATTTCTATCATGAGTGGGCTGACCTTATAACTCACGTGAATTATGATCAGGGCTATTTACAGGATATAAAATTAAACTTTTGACTCAGTCTGTTTTCTACTTAAACCACACATAGATAAGTAATTAAAATTAAAACAGTAATGACATTTGATTTAAATATTTACTTTTAAATACTAACTTTGGCATGTGGATTGTAGATTAATTCCAATGATGCCCCTGAAATGCTTTTTCTTAGAGCCATTTCTTCTCAGTGAAATCAACTCTGCATTAAGTAAAAAAAGTCATGGAGGTAACATAACTACATGTAGTATCAAGCTCAGTATTTTTTTGGAAGCGATGAAAGTTGTATTTTTGAGAGATGTATATTAGATGCATTATTACAGACAGTTTCTCCTTGATTAATTCATTAATTCATTAATCTTATGGGAAAGGACATGGTTGAGACAATGAGGGAATGTGGTCCAGTTGAAGTATAGTAATGTAACCAGCTGGAGAGAGATAAGGCAGTGAAAGTTAAATATTGTCTCCAGCTGATTGCCGTTTCCACATTGAAATTGCAATCACTTCCAGTGAAATTTGACTGTCTATTTATGTAAAATAAGTTACCTTTAATTTTTTTTTAAATACTTGGTATTTAGGAAATTTTAGATTGATCTCCTTTAGCATAAGTTCATAAATCTTTTGGGCTATTGATATCGATTGTGAAACCTATATACAGCATAAATTGAATAAAATCACCCTAGCTGTATCTCTGTATGTAAGTGCATACATGTATAAAGTTGGATACATGGGAATGATTTCAGGAGATTAATCTAATTTTAAGGTAGATGATCTGCTTATGATATCATCTGCAAGCATTGTTGGGTATCCTTTATAATGTATAAACAATTAAAGAAAAATAGAATAGAAGATTGGCTAATGAGTCTTACTAGTTGGCATGCGCATAGTACAATATGGTACACGTTGCCTTTGGATTTTCAGATAATATTTTGCAAAGGAATGCTAGTTTATTATAACAAATAATCACTGAAGATTTTTTAATGTTCAGTTTATTAACAATTGACATAATAGGTATTTACCACACACTAATTCTGTGGCCAGTAGTAATGTGGCACAGCATGGTGAAGTACTAGCACATAGTGCCATAGAAATGTAGGGTGCAAGCACACCACACTGCACATTGTAATTCCCAAACTCAGTCATTCAATTGGGAATGATGCTCTGCAGAGGCCAGAGAAGAAGTCGTTTCTCCTACAGCGAGAAATTGAAAATCAGAGGATCAGCCAAACAGGTGACTCTCCCACACCGCTTGCTCCACACTGGTGGTACAAAGCAGAAGAGGAAGAACGGAAGTACATTTTTAAAAAATAACTTAAAGGCATCAGTAGCAAATGGAATTACATGAGTGACCTTCAGCTCTGCTTACTTTGTTTCTATAACTTTTATGAAGATAACTAGTTGGCACAGTTCTCCTGGACTAATCCGGAGTAGACTTTGCATATATTTACTCAAACGCTTTCTTTTATTTGTATAAATAATGCTTTATAGTATAAACCAAACATTTTAATGTATTTTAGTCTGCTGTAACCCCACAACCAGTAATGCTGTAGATCTTGCCTCAATAATCAATTTACTTAAGTCATAAATTGGTTTTGCTATACTGTATAATGCAGCTAATCAAAATGATGTTTGAATACTCTAAGAAATAACAACAGTATAGCTACTTTAAGCCATCTGGAATATATATATTAATAATTAATAAGATACATCTGGATGTTGATTTATGGCAATAATCTAATCACAGAATTCGTAAGTGAGCATGGACCACTTGCATGGTTTGTTACAAGCTATAAAGTCCTAACGAATATTTGCTGCTAGTGCCTTACAAAAATGCAATGCTCTCTATAATTCATTAGAGTATTAGAAAAATAAAAAGGAAGCAAAAATATTATGGCTAATACTTAATTCTTTTACCAGTTTATATATATTTTTTACAGACAGTGAGGAAACTCCATCAGTTTACATTCGATCTATTTGTTCAGTCTCAATCTCTGAGCGTCCAGTTCCCTGAAATGATGGCAGAGATCATCTCTGCCCAGGTACCAAAGATCCTCGCTGGTATGGCCAAACCGCTTCTTTTTCATGAACAGTGACGTTCATTGCTTACATATGTTATACTGCCTGTAACTCTGTACTACCTAGAGTTTATCTTGTTTTCAAATTCATCAGTTCAGTCAAATGCTACATCTGTTCTGATTAAGAAATGAAAAGATTGTGCAAAATCTACCTTTATTTCCAGTGGTCGGTTGACCACCCAGTTACAGAGTTGGTCATGTTATACAACCAAACGGAGGTAGGCTGGTTGTAATCTTATTGACTAGTTGTTATGTTGGACCACACAAATTACTGGTTAATACCGTGGTTACATTTAGTTTAAATCAGCTGCATTTACCTCCTCATTGGTCCTTCAGAGTAGTTTCATTTTCTGATTTCTACTTAAAGCTACCTACATTTTTTATTATTTTGAAACTACCTAGTGACCTGTTTTCATTTTATATCCTTAAAACATATCAGATATTAGTTTTGCCTGGTTTTAGATATTGCCTCACATCCTGTTTTATTACATTTATCAAAACATTTTTGTTAAAAAGGAAAATTTGATGTAAATTGCATTTTTTTTTAAATTTGCACTAAAATATTTCCTTTCCTGAATGCCAGAACAGTATGTGATCTGGTAGGATTGTGGGGGGAGGTTCCAAAATTCATAAATGTATTTTTTTTTAATCTACAAAAAGTACATTGAATTGATTTATTGGTTGGCTTTTTTTTTTACATGCAATTATTTACTGGAATTCTTTCTCGCTAATGTTTAACAGAGTACATACAAAAAACACAAAATTACAGAATTTGTATTTTTGAACCCCGCGTATTTCATTTTTGAGGAATGCACAAGTAGTACAAGTTCTGGTTGTACTGTGCTGTTTTTGTGCAGAATTTGGTATCTGGTGGACATGTTCTGTTGATGGGTTTGAACTCGTGTCTGGTCAATATAACAAGCAGTGGTATTAATTTTATATCTACCAAAGCCTTTTTTCTACTTAAATAAGGTTTCTGTAATACCCTTATTTAAATAATCCATGCAGTATAGCACAATACTAACTGCATATTTGGATATTAAATCTGATTTATAGTTATGCCATAATGCCAACATTTGTTTTATTCTGTACATATTTAGACAGATCTGATATTTAATGATTTACACATTTGGCCTTTAAACAATGTAGGTAAACGCCACTACACACACACTACTCAATTATTTTTATTAATTAAAAATTGAAAGAATTTTGCTTTGGTATGCATTCTTCCTGGCTGCCTTTTGTATTTTGATAATTTTTTTGCCATTTTTATACTTGCCCCTTTGTTAAACCTGTGCAAAGGCATAACAAAAACACATCGTATAATATAAAAACACTTCTGAAAATGTCATAAATATGTGCATCTGTATGGTACCATCATATTTTTGCCACATTTGGCTTACTGAAAACCATTGAGACTCTTGTTGCTCTTCTACAAAAATGAAGTATGAATATAGGCCACATGATGAAAGCGTCTTGCATCTGAAAAGGAAAGACATCTATGCCAGTAAATATTTTCAAAAAAATAGAATTGTAACGGTCCTTTTTTATTTTGAGATATGAGCATGTTATTAATCGTTTAAGTGTCTACAAAAAATAATAAAACGGTGTAAATTTCCAAACTTCAGTAGTATAGAGTAAAAGTATAGAAACAACGCATTTCTCTATTTGCAGTATTTTCAGAACTAAATGTCTTGTGTAAAACTGTTACTGTAGGCCTCAAAAAGTTAAAACCTTTTTTTCATCATCTGTGAACAGCACCAATGTACTGCGTACCTTGTTTGGACTCCTTTCTGAATTAAAATTTCTTATGTTCAGTGCAGCCAAATGGCAGGCTTAAGCTAGGTGTACAATTCTATAAGCAAATTCTTTAACAAAAAGTTGTATTTTTGGGGGGTGGGGGGGAGGAGGAAAGAGGAATGCACTTGTTAATTTTTTAAGCAAATTAAAATGACTTGCTACTTATTTTAAACTGACTTAGTTGTTGCTTTTCTTTGGGTATACAGGAATGAGGTTGTTCTGTCACCAGAGCAGGCTTAATTTTTGTTGTTGTGTTTGGGTTGCAATATATCTTAAATGTCTTGAGTTAGCTCCTTGAGTACTTGGTCACTGAATCAATGACTTTCAGTAATCTGGGAGGGTGTAGGGGTGGGAGTAATTAAAACTCTAACTTTTTTCAGTTTCTTTCCCAAAAAATTAAACTGAATACAGTTTTAGTTCTCCCAGGAAAAAAAAAGATGTAAACTTTGAGAGCTATAGGATGGACCAGTGTTTATTGTCCAAGTTTATAAATAAATATTTAATGTTTACTCAACTTATATTACCACATCTAAGTTCTTTGACTCATAACACTACAATCCTTCCAGCCTCAGCTATAATTCATGACAGTTTATGCTGTGCATCAGGAAGAATGAAATACAATGAATCATTGTATGAAATTTGAAATATCCCTTTTTTCATTGGCCTTTTCAGGCTGTGACAGTGTTTTGCAAAATTTGTTGAAAACTTTATCGAGAATGTAACAAGAAAAAAAAACTTTCAAAATGCTCAAGATTGGAAGGTGCAATTATTTCAAAAATGGGGTGAAGATCATTTAGTATGAGTAAGTTATTTTTGTAAATGTATGAATCTTAGTTACAATGGTAATATATTAATAGGGCTGTAATTATGATGCATACAATTGATATCTCGTAATGGAAATACCACTATGGCACGCAAAATGTTTCTTTTATTCACTCATTACTTTTAAGCAGACAATACACAATGTATAGGAAATAAGCAGTTGTCTGGCATGATGTTCCCCTTAAACAGCTACCCTTATTAATTAGAAAAGGTGCCTGTTGACATGCATATACTTGTATTCCAATTTTAAAATTTATTAATGTTTGTTTTTCTTTATTGGAACATTCACACCCAAGTGCTAAAAAAAACACTCAATATTTCCCTCTGCCTTAATTGCCACAAATTTGTAGATACATTTTTAAGTGCCTTTACAAATTTGTTAAAGTTAACATACAAAGGAAAATATATTTTAATGTGTTAGAATGCCATCAGGCATTCATTAAACAAGATTCTTACATTTCTTTTAACTAGAATAATGTCACTAGGAGCCTGTCTTTGAGTTGATTTTGCAAGGCATGTTCAGATTTTCTCGCCCATGTTTTTTTTTAATTTATATCCAATGTTTCACATTATCAATCACTGAATCTATAAAACCTAGAAATTTAGAAATCGGGACAGTATTCTAATTATATTATAGGTATGATGGTATCAGTATGCAAATATTTCTGTTATGGAGGTTACTTTATAAAGGCTAAGTTGCATTGCATTGTGTAAGCAGGGTATGTTACTTTCCTTTAATGTGCAGTGAAATTAATCCTGTTACCACTGCTGGGCAAGTCACATGGTATTGAATTACTTTTGGTTAAATCACAATTTGAAGCAGAAATTTGCCATTCATCACTGTCCACTTTGACATACACTACCAGCAAAGAAAAAACTTGCCGACAAAAGATTTTGGAGAAGCTCCCACCAACATCTATGTATAATACAAAGAATAACATAGGTTAAAGTGTATTGCAAGGCAATAATACACATTGAGAGTACAATAATAAACCTCCATGGTTTTAATGGCTTGATATGTTACTGCCTTGTAGCGCATTCCAGCCTAGGTATTTTCCTGTATATACGGTGACAAGAATGTTTGCGGATGCATTAGCATCTGCTTTTTTAAATAGCCAAAAACAGAAATGCTGGAAGTATTCAATAGGTTAGGTAGCAACTGTGCTAAGAACAGATCAATTAACATTTTGGGTGCAGTCCCTTTTTTTAAAAAAACTTGAAAAAAATTTGAAGAAGGTACTGCATTCAGAATGTTAACTGCTCTGTCCTCTCCATAGATACTGCCTGGGTTGCTGAGTGTTTCCAGCATTTTGTGTTTTTGTTTTGTATGTCCAGCATCTGCAGATTTTTGCTTTTGTTTTAAAATGGCCAAAAATGTACAGTATGGTCTGAAAAGACCTGCAAAGAGGAATGCTTGTACATTTATCAGAGGCTTCTCATATATGTTTCGTAGTCTTTGAATGAAAGCTTATCAGAGCAGTATAATATTTCACCCCTATTTTCCAGCCAAATCTGGCTAATCGCGAGTGGCTGTTTAGTATGACTTTCCCTACATTTTGAGGGTACAACCCCCTCCCTGACCAATACCATGTATTGAATGAATGTGTATGTCACCCCATTTTCAGTTTTAAGGACTGTCAATATATAGGGTCTGTCCCTTTTAATGATCTAGGGATAGAAATATTTTGTAAGAAATAAGCACCTTATAAGTGACAATTTTTGTCAGCCTATTTTGATTCTTTTTTGTATTCTTGAGCATTTGTTAATAAAAGGAATATGCATACTTCTGTATATTCTATTATTGTGGAATAGTATGTAAGCATTACATAGCTTTGCAACACAGTAATTTCATGCATTGTGTTAGAAAATGTTGCTGTAACACTGATGTTATGCTGTGACTTTGTTCTTGCTATTATATTTATTAGTCAAAAATGTGTTAAGCAAATGGTGCACACAGGTGAAGGCTGCCTGTGTTTGGACAGGACAGACTTCTGCAATGAAAAAATTGTGTTGCTGTATCATTAGGGTTATCACAGTGGGGTATATTTTGCTCTAAATGTTAATGTTAACATAAAAGCAGATGTTGCTAAACTTGTGAGGACAAGTAATATGAGACTTCTTCTATCAATATCACTAATCTAATTTTTAATGACAGCCTAAAATGGGTGTGAGGGGAGTAGCAAAATAAAAGCTTAAGATTGTTTAAAGGACCTATGTTAAGAAACACATTCAGTTTTCCTCAAGGGGATATAATAGAAAATTGTGTTCCTTACTCCTATTGAGGATGAGACTCAATAACATGAAGGAAGGGATACATTTGAATGTATCAGCACAGTATTTCTATAAATTAATTGTACAAAGGATTTTTCAGCCCAATAGAATCTTTGCAGTGGCCGTTGATGGTCATATCATAGTATAGTGGCAGTTGAGGATAGGGTGGCCTGGGAGCGCACATTACATAGTAGGCACATCACCTACCAAACCAACCAGTGCATGAAGCAACTCAGGCTTAGCAGGGATGTTGTGACTGAAGTGTGTCATCCAGTTCTCAAAGACCTGCAGGCACAGTCAAACATTTACATCACTGCCGTCAGGTTTAATGCCATAGTCCTTCCTGGCACCCATGGGGGCAATGCAAGAGTCAGTCATTATTGCTGTCCATTACTGCATTAAGGAGGTAACTAAAGCCTTATTTTACTACATGCCCAATTGCATACACGTTGCCAAAGACCAACAGCTGCAGTGGTAGTAAGCATTTTACAACTTTGGTGGTTTTCCTAAGGAACAGAACACCATTGCCTGCATAATATAGCCATTCATGTGCCTATCAACAATGCCATAGTTCACTTTACTAGGAAGGGCTAATACTCTTAGAATGGATAAATAGTATGCGATTCCCATCAAAAAATAATGCACATCAATTTACACTTCCTGGGAAGCACACATGATACTGAGAAAATTAATTATTGCATAGGTTTTTGAAGCAGAGGGAAGAATTGAGATATGGGTTACTTGGTGCAACAATGATTGATTGACACTTCTGCACAACCCCAATTCGCCAGCAAAGATTTAAATACAAATATGCACATTCGTGAATCAAAGTCTTCATTGAGCAAGCATTTTGGGGTGTTGACTGTTTGTGGAAGGGACAGAAAGCCTTATAGTAGGCTCTCAAGAAGGTTGAAACAATTGTATTTTGTATAATATTCCCATGGCAAGAGACCTCACAGTGGGAATCATAGAAACATAGAAAATAGGTGCAGGAGTAGGCCATTCGAGCCTGCACCGCCATTCAATAAGATCATGGCTGAACATTCCTTCAGTACCCCTTTCCTGCTTTCTCTCCATACCCCTTGATCCCCTTAACTGTAAGAGCCATATCTAACTCCCTCTTGAATATATCCAGTAAACCGGCATCATCAACTCTCTGCGGCAGGGAACTCCACAGGCTACCAACTCTCCGAGTGAAGAATTTTCTCCTCATCTCAGTCCCAAACGGCCCACCCCCCATCCCAAGACTATGTCTCCTGGTTCTGGACTTCTCCAACATCGGAAACATTCTTCCCGCATCTAACCTATCCAGTCCCATCAGAATCCTATATGTTTCTATGAGATCCCCCCTCATCCTTCCAAACTCCAGTGAATAAAGGCCCAGTTGATCCAGTCTCTCCTCATATGACAGCCCAGCCATCCCTGGAATCAGTCTGGTGAACCTTCGCTGCACTCCCTCAATAGCAAGAACGTCCTTCCTCAGACTAGGAGACAAAACTGTACACAATATTCCAGGTGAGGCCTCACTAAGGCCCTGTACAACTGTAGTAAGACCTCCCTGCTTCTATATTCAAATCCTCTAGCTATGAAGGCCAACATACGATTTGCCTTCTTTACCGCCTGCTGTACCTGCGGGCCCACTTTCAGTGATTGATGAACCATGACACCCAGGTATCGTTGCACCTTCCCTTTTCCTAGTCTGCCGCCATTCAGATAATATTCTGCCTTCGTGTTTTTGCCCCCAAAATGGATAACCTCATATTTATCCACATTATACTGCATCTGCCATGCATTTGCCCACTCACCTAACCTGTCCAAGTCACCCTGCAGCCTCTTAGCGTCCTCCTCACAGCTCACACCGTCACCCAGTTTAGTGTCATCTGCAAACTTGGAGATATTACACTCTATCCCTTCATCCAAATCGTTAATGTATATTGTAAAGAGCTGGGGTCCCAGCACTGAGCCCTGCGGCACTCCACTTGTCACTGCCTGCCATTCTGAAAAGGATCCATTTATCCCGACTCTGCTTCCTGTTTGCCAACCAGTTCCCATCATTAATGAATTACGAATGACAGAAGAAAGGAATGGCTTTGTCCAAGACATCATCACTGGGTATTATCTGCCAGCATAGTTTCAAGATGAGCCGCCCCAGCCCACAGACCCGGACATTATAATTGTAGAACGTCAGGCCATGAGCATCATTAGCAGGTGAGAAGATTGATTATTGTGAAATTATCTACTTCAGTCAGTTAATGCTGTTCTACTCAAAATAACAAAGTATTCTGAAGCTGAATCATGATCCTGGAATTATCAGCAAACAGCCCTTTCATCATAAGGTCAGGGGCGGGAAGGTCATTGATGAAGCAGCTGAAGGTGTTTGGGCCAATGGATAGTTTTCTGTATGAACCCCGTTGATTTCAGTTTTGCTCCTTGGTGCAATTCATCTAAGATCTAAGAGCAGCAAGCACAACAGCCACACGAGAGATTCTTATTGCCTCATCTTTCTCCCAATGAGCTGTGTAATTGGACACACTTACTTTCACAGGACATATTTCCAATAACAGCACTGCTAGTTAGGTTTTCAAGTTTAGTTTCTAATAAAACAATATGCATAGTTTACTCTTAGATAAGTAACTGTTTTTAATGCATAATAAAGAATGATAGACTACAATATAAATTTTAATGTCTTTCAGTGATCTTGTTGACTACATGATGTTTCGGTGCAAGTGGTGTTTTCTGTATATATGCTCAAGTGTTCAGTTCTTTTTCTGCTGTATTTCTCACATTTGAGTTGTGTACTTCTTTTGTGTAGCTTCACTTAATGCCAAAGTCCTATATGCTCCCTAGCTAAGGGAGTCGAAGTGATGGGTGGCCAGTCAAGCAACTGGCCAGATGCATGGGATTCCTAAGAAGCACTACTTCTATATGCATTTTTATTCTGCTGTACATGTTTCAGAATTGATGGGGAGATTTGCTGTAATCAGTTAGAGTTCACTACTTTTAATGTTGTGTCTGCAATACTTATTATGCAAGGCTGTTTCATAGTGTAGAACTGCCAATGATGAAAACAAACCAACTGCTCTTTTGCCTCTCTGTGCATGCCACTGCTAAAGGCTGTGTCTTCACAAAAATCCTTGATATCCTTGAGTATGTGGGCATCTCTGACTTCTTTGACTCCTTCCCTCATTGCTTATGTGTGTTGTTGAGGCAGCCTATGCACAATACATTCCACTACCATGGACATCAATTATATAGAGGCAAGTGACTGCTTGACACTGCATGTGTTCCTGCATTCTATGTGCAAAAGCAAACTTCTTAAGGTCGGTATCTGAAACAGATTAAAAAGTGTCAGGCAGCCAGCCAGATTGTTGCTCTGTATTTGCCTGTCTCTCGACATTCCCTACCTCTTCTGCCTCTTCTTCTTCAGTTCCCTGTATTTTACAGTGTTTCCACAGACACCACTATCTGTGTTTGTAAGGTGCTTGAATCTGACATGATGCTTGCCGCAAGTGTGGATGTTCACAGGTGGTGCTGTGAAAGTGTTTCTGCGCTGCTGGATGTTACACTGTGAAGAGAGATACTATTAGCATATAAGAATACATATCAATTTATATATTTTATTGTCATTAAATGAACCATGTAGCACTTGTGCACAGTCTATGTGGTCAAATTAATGGAACACATGGAGCAAAATATAGTACCATTTGGTCTGCACTCATCTCCAATTTAATCAAGCCAAACCCTTTCAAGCAGACTCCCTTCCTAATAATGTAGCAAGTCTTCTCTTGTAACTAGTTAGTGTCCCCCTGCCCCCTAGGAGCTTCAACTATCTGTTGCAATCCTCAATCTCCTATTGTATGCCACATTACTCTAAAAATAGTTCTATGGCTTAAGGCAGGGTGAATTAGCACTTCTGGAATTCATTTTTGAAAGTCAGTAACAACTACTCGATTTCGCATTTATATGCATCGGTCCTTTGCGGATTTTAGATTATAGTTTTCCCTTGAAAGTAATCTTTCTTGTGTTGTAATTTTTTTAAATAAATGTCCTGCCTGTCCTGTTTATTTGAAACTCACCTGGTCTGTGATGTATTATCACACTCAATAAGGTAAATTTTACACATTCCTAACTCAGAGCTTCCCATCCGGAATGCATATTGGGAATTTGGTTGCATAGGTCAGTGGACCCCACAGGATTTTCTGTCCATTACCTGTATTGTCTTCACTATAGAGTGATTGACTGTCCTGCAAAACCAAAAAGATTGTTTCTTTGAAATCACTTCACATTGCTGCCTGTACATCTAGAATTCTGAATTAGGCAACCTGTAAGAATGATTACTTTTTTTCTGCTGCTCATTTGACAGTTGAATCAACAATATTTTACGAATATATTCTGATAAGCAATGAGAACTGTGACACCAACATTATTGCAGATGCTTCATAATTGATTTTGCTAGTAAATTAGTGTAAAATTTCAAAGGTAGGAAAGTGGTTGTTTGACTGCCATCTTAATTAGTACATGTTAACTTTTCATTTGTCTTTCTAAATATTTTCATACTAAAAGAGCAAAATGTACCCCAATATCTTTTCTGCTTTTTGGACAGTATAATTAAAGAAAGGTGTAAAGCAATATTAAATGTGAAACTATGTGAAAAGTTAATGATTTGGGTGTTCTGTAAGCATTAAAATTTGTATAAACCTTTAATCACGTTTGTATATGCAGTACAGAGACCAGCTTTGCTCATTTATCTTTATTTGTTCTGCTCCAAAAAGGCATATCTTTTTACTTTTTCATTGATCTGTCACAAGTCTACTGTTCTCTCACTTCACAAACAGACAGCACAATTACTCTGGATGTTAGACATCAAGATGCATTAGTAAATTGAAATGTTATGCATTCCTTTTAATATTGTATTATTAAAGCTTCAGTTTCTGTTTGAGGTTTACACAGAAACAAGTCCAATCAAGGGAACCAGGTTACATAACAACTTAATCCCTAATATTACTGAGTACTTGTAATGAGTTGCCTATGTTATGATTTGTTGCTATTTCAAATGTGTTGTAATAGATGCTTTTACTTGATTTTTCAAAAATAATTTCATGGGGAATGAAATTTATTTTACTATTCATCATGTTGGCCTTGCACACAACCTGAACAATGGAATTTATTCCATTGCAAAACAATTTGAATTTTGCAGATAAATTATATATCATATCAGCCCTCAAATTGAACTATCCATGACAACACAATATCGTACCAATCACAGCATTTTGTCATTGTTTTCAGTTCATGAAATATAAATTATAACTCGTGCTCACAGGTGCTTGAGTCCTGGAACTTTCATGCCAAATGAAAGAACATTTGTTAACAGTGAGGTATGCTTTCCTTATTCTGGTGATTGTTAGCTGTAAAATCACCAAAGACCATATTTTTAAAAATATTTATAATTACACATTTGTGATAGCAAGCAGTATTTCAGATTTAATCTGATTGGATACCAAGTGGTGGAATTGCACAATAAGGGCCCCTTTTTTTAAATTAGAGTTTAAAAAAGTGTTCTGTTCTGTCCATTTCAATTTATTTATGTGTTTATTTATTTATTTAGTGTTTTTCCCCTCTCCTGAAGGTGCAGACTCATGCTTGGGTGTAGAGTTCCATGGCAACAGTTGCCCACCAGCACTTCATCCAAACAACCATTTTTTATCAATCCAGAGAGTGACTATTAACAAGCAACATGGCCATGGAACATCAGACCTGAGTGCAATTGTGCCCACCCTTCCATTTTTCAGCTGGAGTTACCAGGCAGCCATGAGGAGCATGAATCCTGGCTGATTCTTCCCTATCCCCCATGAGTGCTGAGACCAATTATGTTTCCTGTACTGCCACCTCAGCCATGATCTGCTAAACTAGCACAAACTGGGAGTTGAATCTATGCCTTTCTTTGTTTAAACAATTGGGTACTGATAATATAATTGAGAGATTCGCCTTGATTAGTCCAACAGTGAGAAGCAGTAGAATTGACCTACACCACTAATGCTGAACCATTAACTATATAGGTAAGTTTTACAAGTTAACGTTCAGGCTCAAAGCTTCACCCAATGGGATTGCATAGCAAAACTTTGGGCGCAGAGGTCAGTGTACGCAATTTGTGGCTTGGGCAATTTTTATTGCATTAAAATGAATGGAAGAAAATTATGCAGCTGCTAGTCCACAAGTTATCATATTTGTTGAATTCAGTTTCACAACTCGCCTTGGTTGGATTTGAAGTCATGACCTAAATCATAGATTGCTAATCCAATATCTCAACCTCTACAGTACTGTATCCAAATTTGGGATGAGCACATTTTACTGAACTGTCATAATGCACTGATTACTATGGCATACTGCCAAGGATTTCCTCTTGTACAATCACCGGTTCCAGATATTTCCACCTTCATTTAAATGGGAATATTGTGATCTGGCAAGCGCAGAAGTGGAAAACCTCAGCCCCTACCCAAGTGATTGCTAGATCATCAAATTAGCTAGAATTCAGTTAACCAGGTTTTTCGTTTCGAGTTCCTTCCGACAGCAAGTACATGACAGAGACAGTCCTGTTCCAGTAGATAGAATAGCAGCAGTGACATCAGAAACACACACAACACATCCTTGGGACGTTTCCTAGGTTGCTTCCCATGATTGGTGCCTTGGCAGTGAAGAGAAACATGGGGAATTTTCCATGGGTTGTCAGCAGGCACAATCGGTGGCGGGTTGGGTGGGAAAGTTTTTATTTGACAGCGGGTCTCTCAACCTGCCGCCATGCACCATTACCAAATGTCGGGTCTGCCAGCGCTGAGCAGACCCGACATGCAGCAGTGGTCGGGGAGGCAATTAAAATCATTATTGGTGTGTTTATAGCCATTTAACGATGCTTTTTTTCCCCAGCTTTTCACAAGTTGCCCACAGATTTCCCGCTGTGCTTAGACCTCGTCTGTGAAGCTGAGGCGGGAGGTCATTGGCAATTGTTTCAGCTGATGAGTTGACAGCTTCAAATATCAAGTTAAAGCTCCCAGCTGATTGAGAAATGTTCCCTTAGCCACCAGCTTCTCTGAACTGCATTTTCATACGGATTCAGAGTGCTGAAAGTCTTTACACAAGTCTCCATCCAGTCTGACCTCATTACCTCTCCCACCATTGACAGATCGTTTCTGTCTTCTCTACTTCACCTGCCATCTATTCCATCAGCCTCAGTGCACTTTATACTCTCTCACTTTGGTCCCCAGAATCACCACCACAGTCAGCCTAAACAGCAGCATCATCAGGTGCACCAACCTTCTGCACAATCAACTGATGCTACACAGGGCATCAGCACCTGACCACATTGCTGCCAGATTTACTTCACTTGACACTACCACCCTGGCTGTCACATGTGCCAGATTGGCACCACCCCACACCAACACCATAAAGCATCCCTACATTTCCTTTCATACTCATCAGCATTGCAGGGGGTAAGGTTATGTCTCACCATTCACTACAAATCACTAAGCCACTTCCAAAGATCCACACAAATCTGTCCAAGAATGCAAGGTTGAAAATAAAGGTTTCAATGTTTGATAACACATTAACATAAACTTCACATGAACATCGGATAAAACACCTATGTTGGTATGATTGCACTAGGATGAGTGTGAGGGGTGGCTAGTGAGATGGGGATGTGATAATGGTGCATGGTAAGTTGGTAAGAGTAAGGATGTGTAGGAGTAGGGTAGCGTAGGGAAGGCAGAGTGATGGGGATGTGCTGAGAGGCGCAGCAAGATGAAGTTGAGTGTGGCTTTGTACTAACATTTCATGATCTACTGAGATCATTGAAATGTTTGTGGCACTGTACCCAGATCCTCCTGGCATCCCTGCTTGTGCTCTCCTCTGCAATGTGCAACCTTGTGGGGGGGGTCTACACCTATGAGAAGGGAAAAGAACTTCCCTGTGTGCTGTGATTCCCTCCATAAGCATATGGAGGGAGTCATGGGTGAGCCTGAGTCCATGTGCAGTGCTCATCAGTGTTTGCAGCACCTCAGTGCTGTCGAACACGACAGCACAAATGTCAAATTAAAGTTGGCCAAACTCCCTTTAAGGAAACCGGTTGAGGACATGTCATCAAATGATGTCACCAGACCCGCTTCCTCTAATTGGTTGGGAAACACACTGGGTGGTGTTATAATCATTCTACACAGCGGGCTGGAGCCGGCAGTGGGACCAGGACCCGCTGCTAACGTTGGCCACCACGGACCTGCCGTGATTCGTAAAATCTAGCCCATGAATGCTACTTAAGTTGGGTCTTCCATGGGTAGGCTTCTCTCTCCGTCCATAAATACAGGTTAACAATGTGAATTTTCACATTGGTCTGTACAAGCTTTCCCAACACCAGGGAAAGTCCCAGCCAAATCTCTGCAGATGCTCAAATCTTACATAATTACATGTCCCCTTTCTGCTGAACTCACCCTACAATATAAACAAGGCCTATTAGATAGTATGGAAATCCAGTTATATTAAATAATTTCTGTAACATATATGCCAATCTGTGGAATGATTTTTGGGAAAGTAAGTTAAATCTACAACAATTGAACAGAAATATAACAGGACGACTACATGGCATTGCTTGTCTAATTTGCCTTCAGCCACTTTGGCTCAGCCTTACCATGTGCCATTCTTTAGACTTTAGGAACAGACATGGCTTCTTTATGATTTAATATGCTCTCAAAGATATGTAATGTATTGATAGTATCCCCACCTAGTAGAGTAGACTAACTGACTTGATTTAATTCTTCTGCCTTCTTAGTAAAATTAGCCTTTTAAAAAATTGGAATAGTGAATTCTCAATACCTTTAGTTCCACCGACGGTTTTATGGTCACTATTGCCCCACGTGGTGGTTTGATACAAAGTCAGGCTTCTACTAAATACTAGGGGGTGGGTAGAGTTTCCACTCGTTTATACTAATAATATCAGCGCAATCGGGGCGGAATCAGCCAAACCAGCGTAAAAGATCGGGGAATTCTAAACGTAAGCGAGGTACGCTTAAAACTACGTGTGATTTCTGCGATCTTTTACACTGATTTAAGATTCAGTTTGCTCAAAATAAAGCCCCGTCCACTAAATTAACCATGGCCTGAGGCGGAAATTACACTGGCTAACCAAATTTTGTTCGAATCAGGCTCCGTCCGCAAAACTGGCCACATCCCCAGGCCAAAAATGCACTGGTTAGGGAAGACTCTTCAAACTGCGCTCATTTTATTAGGTGTACAGGTGCGTTTTTAAAGTTTACAAATCAGAAATATACTTAATTTACCAAGAAACTTACAAGTATACACCAATGAAGCTATTAAATGGTTCAGTATAGTGTTTTAAAGTCATTTTCAGTGATCTTAAATCCAGTTACTCAGGTGGAGGACTGGACACTTATTAAAATTCTTATTTTTGGTGATAAACCCATTTTCAGCTGTATTAATAAAACTGCACTAGATTACCAGTCTTAAATACATCAAGGAATATTTTTTAATACAAAGGAAAAAAATGTTCGATTACGCTACGCGATTTTGAAGATTTTACATTTGTGATTATGCAAACGATTTTATCTGAAACTTGAACTGTAACCTAACAAGCGCAGTTACATAAATTGTATCCCGAGATCAAGTTTATGACCATCCCTGATTTTTTTATTAACATGTTGAGTCAAGAAACTTGTTTAATTTTCTACAAATATTTTAGCTGCATTGCCCACATCTTCAGATGGTTTAACATTGTGCCAATGAATGCCTGGAAAATTAATGTCTCCCAACAAACAAGTCACCTGTGAAGATTTTGCAATGTGTTTCCAAAGTGACTCATGATTAGCCGAAGGTCTATAACAAGTACCAGTAATTAGTCTATGGCCCTGAACAAGATCTAATTGAACCCAAATAGCTTCAGCTGTACCTGATGTACAAATCACATCTTTATTGAGCAATTACATTATCATTGACAACTATTTCGACCTCCACCTGTCTTACTATTTCATCCTGTCTGAATCTCTTAATTAATTTCTGAACCATTATTCTCATCGAACCATGTCTCAAATGCATATTTCTAGTTTTTATAATTTGTTTCCAATTCTTACACCATTACTATACAAAGGTTTCTGTACTCTATAGTTATTATTTTACAGTCTTATCGCTGGTCTATTTGCTCTCGTTTGCCCATACAGCTATGCCCAGCCTGTTTTTTTCTGACTTACCTCAGTATTCCTGCCAACACCCGCACACCAGTATAGTTTAAAGAATCATCGCTTCTAAAGAGTTTACTTTGTCCCGAGAATACTTCCAATTTTCGATGAATTGCAGCTTTTTTTTGTTGCGCTGATCTTGGAACCACATGTTGAATCAGATGATCCTACTGTTTCTAGTGAACTGGTTGAAACTGACAGAAGTCCTGAAATGAATACCCTTACATCCTCCTTCTATAGGTCCATTGAGCAGCTTTCCTGCAAGGCAAGGCTTCTTATCATTTGTACCAACAGGTAAAGCAACCACAATAACCTTGACACTCGCCTTTCATCGGGTTATCCAGACCGTCCGAAACATTGGAAATCCTGGGAAACGGAACTGCTCTGTAGTCTCACATCTGCACAGTGTGCTGCTGGCATGCCACGCAATGGAGTCGCCAATGAAGATTGCCGCTGACTTACCTCTTTCATTGGCTTTGTCTTCATCTTTGCCTTTTATGCGGCTGTTTTCTGTGGTGTTTTACCTTTTCTAGATGGCTGATGAGCAACAAGGTTTCTTAGTTTTCTGAGTAGAATTTATGTAGTTGCAGGAATATCACACAAGGGAAAAGAGATGTCTGCCTGTACCACTGCTGCTGCATGCCTCTTTTGAAATTTATGTATAGAGGTAAACCAGTAAATGGTGCCTGAGCCTAATCTCCAACTAATGCCTCCAACTAGTGTATGCATCATTGCAAACTCTGTGTAAATAAGACCTGACTGCGTGGGAACATAAAATCCACCTAATTAAGTGATCTTTTCCGTAGATTTTCCTTTAGGTGTTTGTACTTGGACAGTAGTTATGCAGAATTTCAGCAAATTTATGATTTACTGCCCGAAAACATTGCTGAACGCCCATCAAGAACAAACTCTAGTTCTTGGTGTTTATAATAGATATGTTATAATAAAGTGTCGAATGAGCTAGAATATTCTGACACCATACACTACTGAAAATAATTTTTGTTTGATCGAATTTCTAATGTTTGTAGATTTCAGAAACTTACTACCTTTCATTATACACATATAAATGGCTCCGTTAAATCCATTGGTGTTGCACTAATTAAATTCACGTATATATAATTTTTTTAAAGTTTAATGTTGGCACAAGAAAGAAGATTATGGGCTGGAATTTGTGGTAGGTAACAACGGCGAACCAACAGCGCTCGCTGTCATTACCCCTTTGAAACTGGCTGCAACTTCAGGATTTAGCGCATGCGCACCAAAACAGGGAAATCCTGAAGTTGCGGTCAGTCATTCTCTGCTTCGACACTAGCTGCGCTGCCCCCCCCACCCCCCCCACCATCCCCTAGCCAACAATCAGTGAAAGTGATTAAAACTTGGGCTTTTCCACGGTAATATTGTTGTTAAATACGCCATTAAATGATGGACCTTATTATAAATGATAACAGAAAATGCTGGAAATCTCAGCGGGTTAGGCAGCATCTGTGGAGAGAAGAGCAGAGTTAAAGAAAAAGTTCTTAAGGAGCACTGAAATGGGGAGGGGAAGAAAGAACAAAAAGGGAGGTCTGTGATAGGGTGGTAATGGCAGAAGTTAGAAAAAGGTTCATCCAGATTGGGTGTGAATGGCAGAATAATGACCAGCTGCCATTGGAGACAAAGGGAAAAAAACATAAGATTGGGGGAGGGGGAAAGGGTGGAACATTCTTTGTTCCAGTCCTACACAGGTTCCCACCCTTGCCTCTTTCCAGTACATTGATGACTCTATCGGTGCTGTTTCCTGCTCTCGCCCTGAACTAGGAAATTTCATTCACTTTGCATCCAATTTCCACCCTTCTCTCACGTTCACATGGTCCATCTCTGACTCTTCCCTTCCCTTCCTCGACTTCTCTGCCTCCATTTCTGGGGATAGGCTTTTGGCCAGTATCCACTATAAGCCCACTGACTCCCAGAGCTACCTGGACTGCATTTCCTCCCCACATCCTGTAAGGACTCCATTCCATTCTTCCAGTTTCTCCGTCACATCTGCTCTGACGACGCCACCTTTCACACACATGCCTTTGACATGTCTTCCTTTTTCCTCAACCAAGGATTTCCCTCCGCCGTGGTTAACATGGCCCTCGACTGTGTCTGTTCTATTTCCCACACCTCTGCTCTCTTCCCCTCGCTCTAAGAACCACAACGGTTCCCCTTGTCCTCATCTTTCACCCCACCAGTCTCCACATTCAACGGATCATCCTCCACCTCTAGCGTGAGCCTTCCTCTCAACATTCCAAAGGGACTGCTCCCTCCGTGAAACCGTGGTCCATTCCGTAGTCACCCCTCCCCTTCCCATGGCACCTTGCCATGCAAGCACAGGAGATGCAACACCTGCCCTTTTACTCCTCCTTTCCCACTATCCAGAGCCCCAAATACTACTACTAGGTGAAACAGAGATTTACTTGTACTTTCAATTTAGTATACTGTATTCGTTGCTCACGATGTGGTCTCCTCTACATTGGGGAGACCAAGCGCAGATTGGGTGACCGCTTTGCGGAACAGCTCCGTTCAGTCCGTAGGTGTGACCCCGAGCTTCCCATCATCTGTCGCTTTAATTCTCCACTCCACTTCCACTCTGATCTCTCCATCCTCAGACTCCTGCACTGTTCCAATGAAGCTCAAAGCAAGCTTGAAGAACAGTACCTCATCTTTCATTTAGGCATTTTACAGCCTTCTGGATTCAACATTGAGTTCAACAATTTCAGAGCATAACCTCTCCATCTTTGGCTCCATTTCCCCCTCGCCCCACATCTGATGTTTTTTTTCTCTTTGTCTCCAATGGCAGCTGGTAATTATTCTGCCATTCACACCCTATCTAGACTAACCTGGTCTAACTTCTGCCATTACCATTTCAATTGAGCCCATCATCCCTTTTGTCTCTCTAATCTCTCCTGCCTTCCACACTATCACAGACTTCCCCTTTTGTTCTTTCTTTCCCCCTCCCCTTTCAGTGCTCCTTAAGAATGTTCTTTTCGAACATTTGCCAGTTCTGAGGATCATCGACCTGACATGTTAACGCTGTTCTCTCCACAGATGCTGCCTGACCTGCTGAGATTCCAGCATTTTCTGTTTTTAATTCAGATTCCAGCAAGCGCAGTATTTTGCTTTTGTATTTATGTAAATGATTTGTTTGATTAGTTCTAACTGGGGTTTTAATAGTATATTGACTGCTAAACAAATGTTCTTGCCCTGAAAAACTAATTTTAATTTTGTGGAGTGTCAAAATTCTCCATTATGATAAAAATTAAAATTTTTAAGAAATCCAACATTTGTTTTGCACTCTAATAATTTTTAAAAGTCGGGATAAAAGCAGATTTACATTTCCTGCTTCTCTGTGTGTTCTGCATTGTGATTGGCTGCTTAAACAGCTTGTTGCCATCATACCACATCGAATTAGGGATTCCCCACTATAAGAGTGCTGCAATCTCTTAAGCGTCAAAAAATGCAAACTTCTCGCTACAGAGATATGTGGCAACTGGGAAGACCGCAAATTCCGGACCTATATTTTATAGACATTATTGGATAAAACACAATTGTTTGGTGGTATACTTCCTTAAAAAAAATGAAATAGACTTTACACAGTGAAACATGGTGGACTGAATGTAAGGTGCACGAGATTATATTATGATTTTATTTCACAAGACAAGCGCGATTTCCTTCATCACTAACTTCACCAGAGGTATTGTGGAAATCACATTTCTTTACATAAACTGGTTTTCCACTATACCTTCAGTAAAGGGGAGTGGATACAAGCCACATCATGTATTACTCATTAATCACTTACGTCACACAGAGAATGCCATTAATTTTTGACAGTGCTGCTACAATAGAATCTGGAATCCTGCACAGCAATGGGACACATTGGGCTGCATTTTCCTTCAATTACCAGGTAAACAGCGGGGTGGGACTACCATTCAGCTGCTGGTTTTTCCTTCCAACGCCCTCATTTTCTATAAAGGGCAGATTTGGACTGGTAATCCCTCTCCTCATTGGATTACTCCCGCTGGGATGGAGGGAAACAGTTTGCAATTAAAGGGGCACATCATTTTTGAGCAGCAGAGAGTGCAAGATGTCTCCCGGGGGTGGGGTGGTCTGCACCTTCCCTCCAGATTTTTGGTTGCATGTGCTGGGGTCCTTTGGCAGAAATGAGGACCACAAAAGTAGGACTATTGGCAACTGAATGTGGTTCTGGTGTTAAAGGCAATAGTGCAACCTTCATCACCTCAAACTGCCGCACAGTGCAGAAAGAAGTTCAATGTCAGATGGTTATGGTAAGTCAAGGCATCTTTGCGGATTCACATCCTGTACTACTGATAACAGCACCTTGCCTCTCATACCCTTTCTCCTTCACCCCCTGCATGTCAGGGAAGCTCACACATGCAAAAAAAACTGGAACACAGTTACTGAAAATCGCTTGTCAACTCGCATTGCCCGCCCTAAAGAGTTCTAGTCTTCAAGCACACTTGATTTAACGGGACTTTGCAGCAGCACTGTGGTAAGAGCTAATTATAGGGACTGACTATTTTTGCAAGAACCTTTTGATAAAATGTTTTATGCAAAATAAACACGATGGGGGTTAAATTGGACCCCATTAGCACCCTGGGGGAAGCACACTATTCTGTAGGAATGATGTGCAGAGTGTAATACCTTGTTTTGTGTGAGAAACAAAGATCTTCAGTGAAGCCTCACTATGTCCCTCCAATCTGATCACTTCCATCTCTTCACAACATAGGAATAGAGAGATTCCTACAAGAAAATCACTATCTGCAGTCCAAAGCTGTATTTTTGCAGAGCTAACTAAAAATAGCAAAAGTCCCCAACAGAACTTACTTTAAAGTATCTGTTTGATTTGCAGGCAGAATAACACCACTTCAGTTGCAACAAATAAAATGATCTCATCAACCTCAGGTATACCTTAGTGGTACTTTCTACCACCAAAACTGCAGAAAAAGGACAGTAATTCAGCCTCTTGTCGCAAAAGGTGACAGAAGAGGCAAACTGATATAGAAAGGGAAATCTTTTGGTTGATATTAGTGTTCTGATAGTAGCTGTGGAGAAGTTTACAATCTGGCCAGTCTCCAGCTGAAGAAGGAAGAGATGAGAGGGGGTTTATAAAGGTCAGGGAAATAATGAGGCACTGAACCATAAGAAATTAATGTTTGGTTGATGCAATGTGAACAGTTACTGGACAAAACAATATGCAACTAATAACTTGCTGTTTTTTCTTTGAGTCTGGTTTTCAATTTTTAAAAGTTTTGCATTAACATATTAGAATGTACTATTCGTAGATTTCTGACTATATTAGATAGAATTAAAACTACATCGGAGTATCTGCAGTTTGATGGAAATTACTTATTTGAGCCAGAATCGTGAATATTGTATCAATTAATTTTCTGTTCAGTTACAAAATGTTTTTGTTCAGATCTTTTAAGTGTACACTTTGCTTCACACATTAGCCAGCCAAGTATTGCAATCCATTAGCAATAAATGAAAGCACTTAAGGAAAATTATATCCAGCTTTATTTTATGATAAAATTCACGGTATCATTTTTGGAGCACTAATGGTAGGTAATCTTATTGAAAATTACATTTGAAGAAGAAGCCATTCTTATGGTCGGACCTCATTATTGTATGAAAATTGAACTTAATTTCCAACATTAATGGGCAGTTCGCTAATGTAGGTGGTGGGTTATCATAAACAGAGAGGCTATATCTCTTAAAGCAAGATGCACGCGCTCTTAAAGCGAGATTGTTGAGTTGCTGTTGCAGCACATTGAGGGGAAATTGAGCATCAGCAATTCTCCAATGCAACCTTGGAGATATTGGTGCAGGAAGTGAGGTCGCACGGCGTCCTCCCCATGCAGACCTGCAGTAGGCCTGGTAGGATATCTCGGAGCTCATCAACTAAATCCGCCTTAGCCCCAAGATACAGCTTCAATACAGGAAAAGATTTTACAATCTTACTCGTTCGGCCAAGGAAAAAATTGTGTTTCTTACTGTAACTTCTCCATGTCTCGTCTTATCACGTTATTCCCCTTCCACCTCGGCCCACACACATCACCCCAAGCACCCCCATTCTCCTCTGCACCTGCTTAAATTCTAATGGGAATTAAGCCTTCCCTACTTTCAACTGAACAATCGGCTGTTGTCCTCTCAGCAAGCACGTGCAGCATTTTATTGTCATAAATAAGGTTGTGCTGGGAAAGTGATGCATACCACTGCATATCATTCTCCTGCCACATTCCTGCTCTGTAACACCTCCATTCTGCCCACTACTTGCACAAAGCTACACATCAACATGCCTCACAACAGACCACACGCCTTTGGAGCTACTCACTAATAAGCATCCCTTCTTTCTGAGGGATAAGTTGACAGATAATGGTAAGCAGCAGGCATGAACAGGCCAAGGGACCGCTCACATCCAGGTCCTGAGTCCGATGGAACAGTAAGGCCTGGAGATTCAAAGTACAGGCTTCCCTCAGAGCACCAAGAATGGAGAGGTGGAAGTATTGGGGCAGCAGAGTCTGTGATGTGTCCCCTTCTATTTGGCCTTGATATGTATTTCCTTCAGGGAGCTGCCCAAAGTGTTATTGCCTTGCCATACATGTTCCAGCACGTCAGCTGGGCCACACTGCCCCAGTTCCCTAACCTGCCCAGTACTTGCTAATCATTGATTCTTCTACTTGCAGCTCCCTTTGCAGAATCAGGCCCTTCAGAAGAAGATAGCAAGCCTTGCCAGCCTGCACCATTACCACCTCAAACTTCAGTTGTGCACCAGCTCAGAGATCAGTACCCTGTGTGGAAGTGATAGTGGGTTAGAAAGGTCTGCATAGGATGAAGTTCAAATCATGTGAGTAGCAACTGGCAGGGGTGGAAAGGACAACAGGACGAGCCTAGGTCCAAACTCTGTGAAGAGGATGGGGATAAAAACCTCAGCAAGTTTAAGAGAAGGATCTTGGGACTGCACTAGCAGATGGTGGATGCATTGGGCAACTTGCCAAGGAGCTACCATATGGCTGACAGTATGGAAAAGTCCACCTCTAGCATGTGCAGTGTTCTGGTGCAAGGAACGAATTCTCTGCAGTCGACCATGGATCATGTGGTGTGTTCTATGGAGCTGTAGTGAGGCCTGGAATGCAAGAGCCCTTTTCAACAATAATGGCAACTTTGATTGAAGGTTGCAACTCTGGGAGCCGAAATTCGGGGACCAGATAAGGCCAGTTACTGAATCGAGTGGCCGCAGCAATCCAAATTCACCTCGGGGATTTTTCAGGTGGTCCCCACTTCTGCCTCAAGTGTGCCATCAAAGCGCGCACCGCCGATCTCCTGCACCTCCATCCCACTCAGCGTGAAATTTACCTGAAAAAATCCACGATCTGCCGCATGGCGCCCCCGATAGCTTTTTCTGTCGATGCACCTTGTTTTCTGTGTGTGAGCCATAGCATTGCGGCAACCCTTTAAGGGGAGGGCACACTGCCGTGACCCTCTTGGGTGCCAGGCCACTGGCCTGGCCGAAACACTCCTTGGTGGCCCAGTGGCTGAACCTAAAAAATCTCTGATTCTCCCTTTAAATGAGGGGACGCTCACTGATGTCACCACCGCTGAGTGACAGCGGCGCAGACTTTGTTCCGCCCCTCACCAGCACTTACTGCCGCACTTCTGCCCCCATTATGACCGACTCCAGTCCGTTCCAAAGAAATCACCAAAGCGGTGAAAATGGATCAAGAGTCCGTCTTGTTGGACGCGGCGGTAAAAACATCTAGAAAAAGGTAGTTGCGCCAGCTTTCTGGCAGGCCCGAATTTCGGCCCCCTGGTTTCTACTCTTCCAGCCTGGAAAGGCTGCAGGAGTGTTGACAAATGTAGGGATCAAATTGAAAGGGGCTTTTATCATGCCGTTGCCCATCTACAGTTCGCTCTCCAGCAGATCAGTGAGATAGCAGATGATGCACAACCCATGGAAGTGTAACTGGCACTGTGGGAGCTGCAGATGCTGCCATCTCTTAGGAGGGCAGTGAGTTTGAGTCCTCTTCAGACCCCCATTCAATACACAGGTTCCAGCAAGTCAGCTGGGCTAAACTGCCCCAGCTGTGGCTGAGGTGCTCACCCATATTTAGCTCATCCATCTGATCTATTTCATTACTCATAGCCAGAAATAGCAACACCTCTGCCCTTGTAGGCCTGCTGACATACCTTTAAGAATTCAATTCCCTTTTCTACATTTATACCCCTCTCTGTCCCAATCAGTATGTGGATAATTAAAACCTACCAGCACAATCATTTTGTTATTCCTACTCATTTCTCTAATCTAACTGCAGATTTCATCTTCCATTTCCTTCCTCAATTTGGAGGTCTGTAAAACATAATGTAACAGAAAGATTTCTATCTTCGAACTCCAACCATATTGACTTTGTCTGTACCACTTCCTTATCTACATCAACCCTCTAGACAGCATTTATTCCCTCTTTTACCAATATTGCTACTCTGCCTTCTTTCTTATCTTTTCTATCCCTTCTAAATTATATCCTGACACTTTTATTTTCCATTGTTACCCAGATTTCTATTAATGCTATTGTCTAGACCTTCCTATAAAATAATGTCTTCCAATTCCCCCAGTTTATTTCCTACACCCTGTGCATTGCAATAAATTATTTTAATCATTTTTTGCTTTTTGTTAAATCTTGTCTTTGTCTAATCCAGCCCCTACATTCACTTCAATCTTTTCCCTGTTTTTAACTAGTCCATTTGATTTTACTTCTCTACCCCATATCCTTCTCGCGAAATTGTTTTCTGCATGAATATTATCCTCATCTATTTCTCCCTTTATTAACTGATATAGATTAACCCCTTGAATGAAAGACTTTAAAAAAAATGTAATCATAAATTTAGATCATTTACTCTCCAGCAACTGTTGTCAAGTGTTGTGAACTAGAAGCTGTGTAGAAATGCAGTACATATATATTGCATGTTTTCACCATTGTGAATATAGGATGCATCACTGTTTATCCTTTCTGCAGTGCACTGTGAGCAGCAGGATTGTACAGTCGATACTGTGCTTCAAAACTATACCTGCTTGATAAAACCATTCAAAGAATTTTGACACATAGCATTTTAAACATGTGGTTACAAAATATAATTCTCTGGAAAATATTATGATGGCTAAAATAATGTTATGTTCCCCAGAATGTGTTGTATGGTGTGGAAACCAGGACATACCTTCAGCATTGTATCAAAAAAATCCACCATCACCAGATGGATTTCTTCCTCAATACAGAAGCACAAAATTCCTAAAATGTGAAAAATAATTTTACTTGTGAGTGAGTTGCTTTGGTTTTACAGGGTTTTATTGTTGCTTGTTGGGGCATGATGTCCCTCTTTTTTCACCATTTCTCCCCTTATTAGGTTCCTGCACACCTCAATTGTTGTGGCTGAGAGGTTGGACAGGTAATCATCGCACATTCCTGTACCACTGCCTCTGTTCAGCTGAAACCCAAGGCCATGTTCCCCCTTGGTTTTTTTTCTTTTCCCATTCTATGGGGAGATGTCTGGCCACTGCTTGGTGCTTCCCCATGGCAGTGCAACTGATATCTGTATCACCTCAAAATTTAAATAGGCTGCTGTTTATCTTTGGGTTGCTTTAATGGCTCGGTATATAAATACAGCCCTTGGTGTCCCACCTTAATCTTTGGCCTCTGCTGATCTCGCCCAGTGCAACAGTAGGTGCTACAAATTATCTTGGTGTCGCTCATTCGAGCGAGGGATCGCAAGGATGTGCGCATCACCCAAGCCATTTCAGGAACCGACGACTGCTGGATGGATCACCGCCTAATCCTTTCCATCATCAACATTAGTATAGCCCCAAAGTGATGACGGCAACAGAAGCAATGCCACAGAAAAATCAACACCGGGGCACTCAAAGACACAGCTAAAATAGTCCTTTACAGCCAGCGCCTCACTGCCAACCTGACGGCCCTCAATGACTCCAAGACACAGAATGCCCACAGCACTTGGTCTGCCCTCCAGGCTACCATAACCAGTACCTGTGAAGAGACGCTCTGTCACTCAACCAGGAAACACCAGAACTCATTTGATGAGAGTGACCAGGAAATACAGGAGCTAATAAACCGCAGCGCAGGGCATTTCTGAACTTAAAGCAACAACCCAACTCAGGAGCAGCAAAGCAGCTCTACAGACGGCTGAAGGCCGAGGTCTAACAAAAAACCCACAACCTAAAGAATCGATGGTGGATGGAGAAAGCACAGGAGATCCAGCAGCTGGCCGACAACCACAATGTGCGAGGATTCTTCACCGCAGTCAAGTCCACCCAAGGCCCCACCCCATTGCTGGCCAAGAAGGGGGAGATACTCATCAAGGACACCGAGGCAGCCAGGACCCGCTGGAAGGAGCACTTCGAAGATCTCCTTAACCGAGACTGCCTTCGACATGAGTGTCCTTGACACTATCCCGCAGCATGCTACCCGCCACCACCTCAGCAATACTCCAGCCCTGCATGAGGTAGAAAAGGCCATCTGCCAGCTCAGGAACAACAAGACAGCAGGACCACACAGAATCCCCACTAAGGCACTAAAGTATGGCGGGGAGGCACTATTGGCTCGAATGCATGATCTCGTCTCTCTCATCTGGAAGGAGGAGAGCATGCCTGGAGATCTCAGGCATGCCATAATCGTGACCACCTTTAGAAAAGGGGACAAGTCTGACTGCGGCAACTACAGAGGAATCGCCCTGTTGTCAGCCACTGGGAAAGTCAGCGCTAGAATCCTCCTTAACCGTCTTCTTCCTGTGGCTGAAGAGCTCCTCCCGGAGTCACATTGCAGATTCCGTCCGCTATGGGGTAAAACGGACATGATCTTCATGGCGCGACAACTGCAAGAGAAATGCAGGGAACAGCACCAACCCTTGTACATGGCCTTTGACCTCACAAAGGCCTTGACACTGTTAACTGCGAGGGACAATGGAACGTCCTCCTTCGTTTCGGTTGCTCCCAAAAGTTTGTCACCATCCTCTGCCTGCTCCATGATGACATGCAAGCCGTGATCCTGACCAACGGATCCACCACAGATCCAATCCATGTCAGGACCGGGGTCAAGCAGGACTGCGTCATCGCGCCAACCCTCTTCTTGGATCTTCCTCGCTGCAATACTCCATCATACGCTCAACAAGCTCCCTGCTGGAGTGGAATGAAACTATAGAACCAATGGGAACCTGTTCAACCTTCGTCACCTCCAGGCTAGATCCAAAACCGTCCCATCCTCTGTCGTCGAACTACAGTACGCGGACGAGGCTTGCGTTTGCGCACATTCAGAGGCTGAACTCCAAGCCATCGTCAATATCTTCACCGAGGCATACGAAAGCATGGACCTTACACTAAACATCTGTAAGACAAAGATCCTCCTCCAACCTGACCCTGCCACACAGCACTGCCCCCCCCCCCCCCCACCATCATCAAAATCCATGGCGCGACCTTGGGCAACATGGCCCACATTCCATACCTCGGGAGCCTACTATTAGCAAGGGCAGACATAGACGACGAGGTCCAACACCACTTCCAGTGTGCAAACACAGCCTTCAGTTACCTGAGGAAGAGAGTGTTCAAAGACCAGGACCTCAAATCTGGCACCAAGCTTATGGTCTGAAGGGAAGTAGTGATACCTGCCCTCCTGTATGGCTCGGAGACATGGACTATATACAACAGACACCTCAAATCGCTGGAGAAATACCACCAACGATGTTTCCGCAAGATCCTACAAATCCCCTGGGAGGATAGATGCACCAACGTCAGTGTTCTCAATCAGGCCAACATCCCCAGCATCGAAGCACTAACCACACTCAACCAACTCCTTTGGGCGGGCCACATTGTCTGCATGCCCGACACAAGACTCCCAAAGCAAGCGCTCTACTCGGAATTCTTACTTTGCAAGCAAGCCCCAGGTGGGCAGAGGAAACATTTCAAGGACACCCTCAAAGCCTCCTTGACAAAGTGCAACATCCTCACCGACACCTGGGAATCCCTGGCCAAAGACAGTCCTAAATGAAGGAAGAGCATTCGGGAGGGCATTGAGCACCTCGAGTCTCATTGCCAAGAGCATGCAGCAGAAGGAGCATGCGACAAACCAGGCTCCCCTCCCACCCTTTCCTTCAACGATTGACTGTCCCACCTGTAACAGAGACTGTAATTCCCATATTGGACTGTATAGTTACCTGAGAACTCACTTTTAGAGTGGAAACAAGTCTTCCTCAATTTCGAGGGACTGTTATGATGGTGTCGCTGATCGAGAAAGAGGGGAACAGATCCAGCATCTGATTGTTACTCAGTGACAATTGGTGGAAAGTGTATGTGGATGTCAGGTGAGGACAGAGTCACGCATGGCCTTCCACTTTCTAATAGCTTGACAACACTCACTGTCTCATCTCATATGTAAAGAATAGTTACTTGGGTGCGGTACGTCCAGGTCCAGCCCCCTTGGAACAGCACTTTTAGCGGGGTTGGGGAGGAATTGAGGGGTAAAAAAGAGAGGAAGGAAAGTGTTGGAATTCTACACATACTGGCTGTTAATACATTTGATTTTGGGAGAATATTTTCAATTCTATTCTGACAAGGAAAACATTAAAAACAGTGGCTAGCATCTGTGTAATTAATGCCAATATATACAATTTCTCTAAGTGAAGTGCATATTCCAATTTTCTTACACAACAATGAATCTGCTGTAAATAAAACTACTAATGGAAGTTTTAACTCCTTGTGGCAAAGGTAAAATTGTGTATAAGAAAGGCCCTGAAATTTCACATGATAAGTTGTGTCACATTTGAACCTGTGGCAAATGAGCTCGGGCTAACGATGACCTGGAGAGGTGTTTGCCCCAGAATTTCGTTGTTCACCTCATTTCTATATCCATTGGAGCAGTCGCTAATGTAAATCCCATTAATAATGGAAGTAGCATGCTGTGTTGCTTGGAAATTAGTGTGCAACCTTTGAAAAGCCAGTTCTGATGGAAGAATTCACCAGCAGGTAAGGAGCAAGGTCCTTGGCTCAGTAAGTTGACTGCCCACACTAGCTTGACAGGATGTCTCATGACTATTTTAGTGCCATTTTATAAAACTGTCTTAACACAGGATAATCTGGCAGAGGCAGGCAAAAAGGGCAATAAGTCAGAGAAGAAGATGCCACAATCTCACTGCGTTCACCCTGTAAACCCTGCTGGATGAGAGAGGCTGGTGAAGAGACAGAGAATTCTGGGTGTCTATGGCAGCACATTTCCCCAAATACTCAGGGCATGTAGAGGAAGGTTACACTGGCACTAAGTGGCAACTCTCACCCCAGGAATGCAGACTAGAACCTGAAAAAAAAATCAATGACCTGACCAGAACAGGCGAGGTAACACAGCAGCCACTTCCATGGGCACTCTGAGCACCAGCACACACTTCAACCTCTAAAAGTAACAGCTATGCAATTAACTCTTCACAATAAACTAAGGACAACATGAACTGAATATTTTACAGTATGGCTAACTGTTTTTCCTTACATACTTAAACTTAAAACCTCTTCCTCCATATTAACAGTATGAATATACCACATCTCTTTCTTCATCTCACCTGTATCACTCAGCACACACTCCTCAATTGCTAGCCTTTACCTAATTTATTCACTCTTGTTGAAGAGCTGAATTTCAGAGCTGAGGTGAGATTGACTGCCAATTTGCATCAAGGCAGCATTTGACCGAGTGTAAGGAGCTCTAGTAAAACTGAAGTCAATGGGATCGGGGGGAAACTCCACTGGCTGGAATCATACCGAGCACAAAGGAAGATATTTGTGATTGTTGAAGGCCAATCATCTCAGCCCCAGGACATAGAATCTTACAGCACAGAAGAAGGCCATTCAGCCCACCTTGCCTGTTCTGGCTCTTTGAAAGAACTGTCCAATTTAATCCCACACCTCAGCTTTTTCCCCCATAACCCTGCAAATTATACTCTTCAAGTGCATGCCCAATTGCCTTTGAAAGTTTCAATGGAATCTGATTCCACCACTCTTTTTCAGGTAGTGTGTTCCATTACCCTCTATGAATAAAATGTTTCCTCATTTCCCCTCGAGTTTTGCAATCTATGACCTCTGATTAATGGCCTGCCTGCCAGAGTAAACAGTTTCTCCCTAATTGCTCTAATCTTCCCTGCTCTAAGAAGAACAATCACGGCTTCTTCAATCTCTCCACATAACTGATGTCCCTCAACCCTAGTATCATCCTGGTAAACCTCCTATGTACCATCTCCAAGGTCTTGATATCCTTCCTAAAGTGTGGTGCCCAGAATTGTACACTATCTTAAGTTGCTAAATTCTGTGGAGGTGGAGGTAGTGGGTAAGGTAGTTAATGAACCTATGACCTCATAAAGGCCTTTGACACTGTCAACCGTGAGGGACTATGGAGCGTGCTCCTCCACTTCGGCTGCTCCACGATGACATGCAAGCTGTAATCCTCACCAATGGATCCACCACAGACCCAATCCACGTCCGGACCAGGGTCAAACAGGGTTGCGTCATCGCATCAATGCTCTTCTCGATCTTCCTTGCTGCAATGCCCCATCTCACTCTCAACAAGTTCCTGGAGTGGAACTAAACTATCCAGGCTAGATCCAAGGGCGTCCCATCCTCTGTCATCGAACTACAGTATGCGGACGGCGCTTGCATCTGCACATACTCAGAGGCCAAACTCCAAGCCATCGTCAACATCTTCACCAAGGCGTGTGAAAGCACAGGCCTTATACTAAATATCCATAAGACAAAGGTTCTCCACCAACCTGACCCCAACACACAGCACTGACCCCGGTCATCAAAATCCATGACTCGGCCTTGGACAACGTGGACCATTTTCCATACCTCGGGAGCCTACTATCAGAAGGGCAGACATCGATGACGAGGTCCAACACCACCACCAGTGTGCCAGCACAGACTTCAGTCGCCTGAGGAAGAGAGTATTTGAAGACCAGGACCTCAAATCTGGCACCAAGCTTATGGTCTACAGGGCTGTAGAGATACCCGCCCTCCTATGTGGCTCAGAGATGTGGACTAGATACAGTAGGCACCTCAAAGTGCTGAAGAAATAACCACTAATGCTGCCTCTGCAAGATCCGTCAAATCCACTGGAAGGATAGATGCACCAACATCAGTGTTCTTGCTCAGGCCGGCATCGAAGCACTGACCACATTCCACCAGCTCCGTTGGGCGGGCCACATCGTCCGCATGCCTGACACGAGACTCCCTAAGCAAGCGCTCTACTTGGAACTCCTACACGGCAAGCGAGCCCCAGGTGGGCAAAGGAAATGTTTCAAGGACATCCTCAAAGCCTCCTTGATAAATTGCAACATCCTCACCGCCACCTGGGAATCCCTGGCCCAAGACTGCCCAAAGTGGAGGAAGAGCAGCTGGGAGGACGCCGAGCACCTCGAGTCTTGTTGCCGAGAGCATGCAGAAATCAAGTGCAGACAGCGGAAAGAGCATGCGGCAAATCAGGCTCCCCACCCACCCTTTCCTTCAACCATTGTCTGCCCCACCTGTTACAGAGACTGTAATTCCCACATTGGACTGTACAGTCACATGAGAACTCACTTTTAGAGTGGAAGCAAGTCTTCCTGGATTTTGAGGGACTGTCTATGATTATGAATACTTTGCGGCTGTCTTCACAAAAGAGAGGGACGATGCTGATGTTGAAGTTAAGCAGGAAGACAGTAAAATATTGGATGGGATAAACATAGTTAAGAGAGGATGTTTTAAGGAGTTTAGCATCTTTGAAAGTAGATAAATTGCCAGGACCGTATGAAATATATCCTCGGCTATTAAAAGAAGTAAGGGAGGAAATTGCAGAGGCTCTGACCATCATTTTCCAAACCTCGCTGGCTACAGGAGTGGTGCCAGAGGATTGGAGAACTGCTAACATTGTACCATTGTTTAAAAAGGGAGGAAGGGATAAACTGAGTAATTGTAGGCCAGTTAGTTTAACCTAGTTGGTGGGAAAATTATTGGAATAAATTCTGAGGGACAGTATAAGCCTTCATTTAGAAAGACACTGATTAATCAAGGATAGTTGGCATGGATTTGTTAAGGGAAGGTTGTGTCTGACTAACTTGATTTAATTTTTTGAGGAGGTAACGAGGGTCGATCAGGGTAGTGTGTTTGATGTAGTCTACATGGATTTTAGCAAGGCTTTTGACAATGTCCCACATGGCAGGCTGATCAAAAAAGTAAAAGCCCATGGGATCCAAGGGAGAGTGGCAAATTGGTTCCAAAATTGGCTCAGTGGCAGGAAGCAAATGGTAATGGTGTTTTTGTGACTGGAAGGCTATTTACAGTACGGTTCCACAGGTCTCAGTACTCAGTCCCTTGCTTTTTGTAGAATATATTAATGATTCAGATTTAAATGTAGGGGGCATGATAAACAGTTGCAGATGATACAAAAATTGGCCCTGTGATTGACAGTGAGGAGGAAAGCTTCAGACTGTAGGAAGATATCGGTCAGTTGGGCAAAAAAGTGAAAAATCGAATTCAATCCGGAGAAGTGTGAGGTAATGCATTTGGGGAGGTGCAACAAGGCAAGGGATTACACAATAAATGGGAGGATACTGAGGGGTGTAGAAACCTTGAAGTGTAAGTCCACAGATCCTTAAAGGTAGCAGGAAAGGTCGATAAGGTAGCTAAAAAGACATACGGAATGCTTTTCTTTATTAGCCAAGGCATATCATATAAGAGCAGGGAAGTTATGTTAGAACTGTGTACAACACTAGTTAAGCCACAGCTTGAGTACTGTGTACATTTCTGGTCACCACATTAGTGCAGAGGAGATTTACAAGGATGTGCCAGGACTGGAAAGTTTTAGCTATGAGGAAAGATTGGATAGGCTGGGGAGATTTAATTGAGGTATACAAAATTATGAGGGGCTGAGATAGAGTGGATAGGAAGAACTTGTTTCCCTTAGAGGGGTCAATAACCAGGGGGCATAGATTTAAAGTAATTGATAGAAGGCTTAAAGGGGAGATGAGGAAAAAAATCTTTCACCCAGAGGGTGGTGGGGATCAGGAACTCACTGCCTGAAACCCTCATCACATTTAAAAAGTACATGGATGTACACTTAAAGAGCCATAACCTACTGCAAGCTTGACATTTAATGACATTACCGTCGCCAAATCCCCCACGATTAACATCCTGGGTGTCACCATTGAGGAAAAATTTACCTGGACCAGCCACGTAAATGCCATGGCTATTAGATCAGTTCAGAGATTAGGTGAGCAGTGGCTAGCTCACCTTTTGACTCCCCAAAGTTTTCCCACCACTTGCAAGGCACTAGTCAGGTGTGTGATGGAATACTCTCCATTTGTCTGGATAGGTGTAACTACAACAACATTCAAAAAGCTCGACACCATCCAGAACAAATCAATCCACTTGACTGGCATCCCATCCACCAGCCTAAACATCCAATCCCTCCACCTCCAGTATACTATGCCTGCAATGTTTTACTATCTACAGGATCTTTGGCAGCAACTTGCACCACCTAGAAGGACAAGGGCAGCAAGTGCATAGGAATACCATTACTTTCAAATTTCTCTCTAAAACACACACCATCTCGCCTTGGACATTCATTGTTGCTGGGTCAAAAATCCTGTAACTTGCTAACAGCATTGTAGGAGTACCTTCACCACATGGACTGTAACAGTTCAATAAGATGGCCCACCACCAGCTTCTCAAGGACAACTAGGGATGGGCAACAAATCCTGCCCTTGCTTGCTACACGTATACCGCGAGAACGAACAATAAAAAGTAAGAATTCCAGAGGCAAAAAGAGGAGCAATATTAGGAGCCCCAAGATTTTCCTGAAGCTTTGGTGGATGTCATACTAGCAGAGATAAGAGCAAGAAAGGAGAGGTTCTCTGGATCCAGAAAAGGAAGCACACCCACCTCCCCCCGCCCGCCCGCCCGCCCGCCCCCGCCAAAAGAAGGTTCAGACAGATGGGATGGAGGTAGCTCAGGTGGTCAGTGTCACCTTAATCACCCCACAAATGTCAATTCAGTGCCAAAAACATGTTAATGATCTCACAAGGCTGATAAAAGTATTAAAGGCGCGAATAACCATGCAGAACCTGAAATAATGCTGGAGGCATGACTCACCTCCACCCCATCCGTGGCCATACAGTACAAAATGAAAATAAATGAGACAGTTATTAAGCACAGGAGTACCCCTGTCTGCAGCCATATGACCCTTCCATACCATTCTACTGAATCACATCACATTTTGTGCAGTATTTGAGTGAAAAATGAATTGACTGAAAAAAGAAGGCTGAGGGGTGACCGAAAGAAGTCTTTAAAATGATGAAAGGTTTTGATAGAGTGGATACAGAGAGAATTTTTCCACTGGTGGGGAAGAACATAACTAGAGACCAACGTTTTAATATAATCACCAAGAAATCCAATGGGGAATTCTAAAGAAACTTCTTTACCCAGAGAGTGGTGAGAATGTGGAACTCGCTACCACAGGGAATGGTTGAAGCGAATAGTATAGATGCATTTAAGGGGAGACCAGACAAGCATATGAGGGAGAAGGGAATAAAGGGTTATGCTGATAGATTTAGATGAGGAAAGATGGGAGGAGGATTGAGTGGAGCATAAACACCGGCATGTACTGAATGGGCCGAATGGCCTGTTTCTGTGCCGTATATCCTATGAATGTCTGCAGACTCCTGTTGGTGAAACAAGATTGTGAATTAGTCGGTAACCTGTCTAAATCTTTGCATTAGTTTCAAAGAATAAGCATGTACACCATCAAAGGCAAAGAGTGCAATGGGTAAAGGTACAGCAGCCATCTGGACTGAGTAGAAATGAGAAGGTGGCTTTACAGCTCTCCAGTAGACAAATCGGAGAGGCAGTGGGAGAGGGATATATTGGAGGAGAGCTGTTTGCTTCAGGATGGTCATGAAATGGATTACATACAGTACTGTAATTGTTTACTGTCTTCAGACATTCTGATAACCTGGAAGGCCTCCTCTCATTCCTCAATCACATCGTCTGATTTGCAGATTTGAGCACCCCCACTCTAAAATGAATGACCCAATTATCCCTCACAGTTGCTGGACATTTAGAGAAAGAAAACTCTCACGAGCAGCTGACACCTTCACCGTTCCCATTCCAGTACCAGATTCACCGACTCCGTGACGGCACCTTGTATAATCGGGCATCAGCCCAAGTATGCCCATCTGCTAAATAGTGAGACAGAGGTATATCGTGGAGTAAATCACAGAGCATCAGTGAGCAAGAGGAACTGGGAAGGAATGATGAAGAAGCAACCATCTCTCTTCGAAAGGGCAAAAGCATCTGTCCTCGGCCGAGGATCCTAAGGACCAGGTTAATAACATAAGGAATAGGAGCAGGAGTATGCCACCTGGCCCCTCGAGCCCGCTCCACCATTTAATAACGGGGAAGTGGAGCTGAGTCCATGATCAGACCATTTAATAAGATCTGATCTGATCATGGACTCAGCTCCACTTCCCCGTCCGTTCCCCATTACCCTTTATTCCCTTATCGCTCAAGAATCTGTCTATCTCCACCTTAAATATATTCAATACCTAGTCTCCACAGCTCTCTGGGGCAGAGACTTTCACAGATTTACAACCCTCCTAGAGAAGAAATTCCTCCTCATTTCAGTTTTAAATGGGCGCCCTCTTATTCTGAGACTATGCCCCCTAGTTTTAGTTTCCCCTATGTGGAAATATCCTTTCTGCATCCACCTTGTCGAGCCCCCTCATTATCTTATATGTTTCGATAAGATCACCTCTCATTCTTCTGAACTCCAATGTGTATAGGCCAACCTACTCAACCTATCTTCATAAGTCAACCCCCTCATCCCCAGAATCAACCTAGTGAACCTTCTTTGAACAGCCATTCCAATGCAAGTATATCCTTTCATAAATACGGAGACCAAAACTATATGCAGTCATCCAGGTGTGGCCTCACCAATACCCTATACACTTGTAGCAGGACTTCGCTGCTTTTATACTGTATCCCCTTTGCCTTCCTGGTTACTTGCTGTACCTGCATACTAACCTTTTGTATTTCATGCATAAGGATCCCCCAGGTCCCTCTGTACAGATATATGATTCAAGAGCATAACTCTCATGTGCAGGAGTGGAGATAAAGAGAACGAAAACTCACAAGCAGCTGCGCCTTCACCATTCCCATTCCGGCACCAGATTCACTGACTCCATGATGGCACTATGTGCTGTAGATAATGGATAAGATGGCGGAGTCTATGAACCCCATATGCAGTGCCATGAAGAAGATATGGCATAACATGAAGAGCACTGTGGTGCATTTGGCAGACCAGCGGTGTGCAGCATCAAGAGGAGTTCCGAAGGGCAATTGTTGCTTTCGGAGTGGCAATAATGACTGCTTCTGTCGATGCCCTGAAAAGCACCCTAACTCAGGGCTTTCAGTGTTTGATTGGGACTATTCAGCCTGGTCTCTCATAGATCAATAGCCAACTGAGTCTATACTCGTTACTAATGCGTTGCAAGAGGGATCTTCTGGCATTGGACACCAGGTCCTGTCAGGAAGTCAGTATCACTGAGCCAAGTGCCCCCCAAGTCCTCGAGAGCTCCACTGGTACAGTCCCAGCAAGAAACCCCACAACCTCCTAACACTAACGTATGTTGGGTTCAGACCACCAAGGGCAGCCATGGAAACTGTCCCCAGCAAGGTAAGTAGAGATGGAATTGGGGGGGACAGGAGGGGGTGGAGCCGATGGCAGGGGGTGGAGCCGATGGCAGGGGAGGCCTAAGGTATCCTTGTGGGGCCAGGAAGAGGAAGAGTGTTCCTCCTGGGCCCACAAGGAACTATAGGGACAGGAGTAAACCATTTAGCCTCTCGAGCTGTTCCATCATTCAATGAAATCATGGCTGATCTTCTACCTCAACTCCACCTTCCCGCACGATCCCCATATCCCTTAATTCCCTTAGTTCCCAAAAACTTATTGACCTCTGTCTTGAATATACTCAACGATTGAGCATCCACATCTCTCTGGGGGTAGAGAATTCTAAAGATTCACAACCCTTTGAGTGAAGACATTTCCTCTCATTTCAGTCCTAAATGGCTGACCCCTTATTCTGAGACAGTGTTCTAGACTCCCCAGCCAGGGGAAACATCTTCTCAGCCTTAGCACTGTCAAGCTCCTTAAGAATTTTATATGTTTCAATTAGATCACCTCTTATTCTTCTAAACTCTAGGGAATATAGGCCTAGTCTATTCAATCTCTCCTCACCGGACAATCCCTTCATCCCAGGAACCAGTCTAGTGAACCTCTAAGGCAAGTATGTCTTTCCTTAGGTAAGAAGACCAGAACTGTACACAGTACTCCAGGTTTGTCCTCACCAGTAGTAAGACTTCTTTCACAGAACAATGGACAGAGTTGTGAAATTGACCAATTAAAATCCCAGGTAGACACAAAAATGGAATTTGACTAATTGAGTCACTGTAAATCACTGACCCTGACTTATCCGCTACATGCCATACACACCCCAAATATTATAAAATAGAAACTCCACTGGCTCACGTGAGCAACATCATGGAAGATCTACCAGTAATATATTTACAATTCTACATCTATGCACACCTCCTGTCAAATTTTTCCCTTATACATTCCTATATTCACATTTATGATGGAAATTACTGTGTAAATTTATCAGGAGGATATAATTCTAGCATAACAAGCTTGCTTAGGCAGTTTTCATTATAAATGTGGACATATGAATTTATAGTGGAAATCTAAAAATAAGAACTGAATATGAGGCTTTAAAATGAATTACATCTGTGCACCCATATCCCATAATTCCTGGCTTCTAATCCTACTTGCTTAAAGACTTGAATTGTTCTTTACTCACTATGCAAAGACCCAGGAGATCTACAGAAACACACACACACACACAAACACACACACATACCATTGCTATATATATATATATATATATCTAGAGAAAGTTTTGCCCAACAACCCTGGTAGATATCAACTTTAGACTGGGAATGTGCTGAGAAAGGGCACTATCGTCTTCTGTAACGTAGTTCCAATGTAGATTAAGTTTATATTTCAAATCTTTTAGGAACTCACTGCAAGGGATTCCTCCAGCCCACGTGTGAGATTCAGGACCAATTTATGGCAAAAAGGAGATACAATGCACCGTAGAAAGGCTCAGGCTTCCATCCACCTGTTACTGAGTAACTTGGAGTGCAAGTCAGCCTTACAGTGGGTATATTGCTTTTCTAAAGCACCTCACATGAAGACCTGGATTAAATAGTTGGTAATAGGTAAGCCTTGTATGCAGCAATGGACGTGGATGCCTAGAATATCTAGGCAGCTGGCATGTTAGCACATTGAAGCCCATCATATAGCTGATAAGGAAATTCAGTTGATGAAGACAGCAGCCACTGGAAGGTGTTACATAGAAACATAGAAAATAGGAGCAGTAGTAGGCCATTCGGCCCTTCAAGTCTGCACCACAATTCAATATGATCATGGCTGATCCTCTATCTCAACACCATATTCCCACTTTATCCCCATACCCCTTGATGCCTTTTGTGTCTATCTGTCTATCTATCTATCTATCTATCTATCTATCTCCATCTTAAATATATTCAGTGACTTGGCCTCCACAGCCTTCTGTGGTAGAGAATTCCACAGGCTCACCACTCTCTGAATGAAAAAATGCCTCCTCATCTCGGTTCTAAATTTCTTACCCTGTATCCATTGCCTGGAGGCTGGGTATGAGAAGTCATATTCATATCTTCACGATTGGCTGCCTGCCATGATTGAGTTGCAAAAAGGCAAGCAGATACACCTCGAACTGTTGGAACTATTTTTCGATGATGTGTGGTGTATGTCCATACTGTGCTTAGGAGGATGGTGGCAATCAATGTTTAGTGGCTGCACCTGCACAATATCTTTCAACAGCAGCAGCTGGTGAATGGTCTCTCAATTGGTGAGCAATCGCGCATCTTAGAGGGAACATTGGTGGCAATGCATTCACACATTTTATGGTGACAGGCTGCTTCCTATACCACTCATGAAGAACTTCTCATGTCTGTGCTCCACCCAGCTAGAACCCAAATCCATTCTTGTCATTTGTCTACTGATTGGCTAATGATTATCCATCAGTGCTAGGACCCCAACTATTTACAATCTATAATAACAACTTGGAAGAAGGGACTGAGTGTAATGTAGCCAAGTTTGCTGGCGATACAAAAATGGGAGGAAAAGCAATGTGTGAGGACGACACAAAAAATCTGCAAAAGGACATCGACAGGCTAAGTGAGTGGGCAAAAATTTGGCAGATGGAGTATAATGTTGGAAAGTGTGAGGTCATGCACTTTGGCAGAAAAAAAATCAAAGAACAAGTTATTATTTAAATGGAAAAAGATTGCAAAGTGCTGCAGTACAGCGGAACCTGGGGGTACTTGTGCATGAAACACAAAAGGTTAGTATGCAGGTACAGCAAGTGATCAGGAAGGCCAATGGAATCTTGGCCTTTATTGCAAAGGGGATGGAGTATAAAAGCAGGGAAGTCTTGCTACAGTTGTACAGGGTATTGGTGAGGCCACACCTGGAATACTGCATGCAGTTTTGGTTTCCATATTTACGAAAGGATATACTTGTTTTGGAGGCAGTTCAGAGAAGGTTCACAAGGTTGATTCTAGAGATGATGGGAGTTGACTTATGAGGAAAGGTTGAGTAGGTTGGGCATCTACTCATTGGAATTCAGAAGAATGAGAGGTGATCTTATTGAAACATATAAGATTATGAGGGTGCTTGACAAGGTGGATGCAGAGAAGATGTTTCCACTGATAGGGGAGACTAGAATGAGAGGGCATAATTTTAGAATAAGGGGCTGCCCATTTAAAACTGAGATGAGAAATTTCTTCTTTCAGAGGGTTGCGGATCTGTGGAATTCGCTGCCTCAGAGAGCTGTGGAAGCTGGGACATTGAATAAATTTAAGACAGAAATAGACAGTTTCTTAAACAATAAGGGAATAAGGGGTTATGGAGAGCGTGCAGGGAAGTGGACCTGAGTCCATGATCGGATCAGCCATGATCGTATTAAATGGCGGATCAGGCTCAAGGGGCCGTATGGCCTACTCCTGCTCCTATTTCTTATGTTCTTATTAGAGGTGAGGAAGGTCAGCTCCAGGATTGAGCTTGCTCCAAGGTGACATTTCCTAGCAATTAAAGTTCAGGTTCGAGTCAACTCCGTAATCCAATATTCCAAGCAAGTAGTTCCCACAGTACTCCAGAGTACAGTTGATGATTGACCAACCAGCCTAGCTTACTAATGGAGCTTGGAGGAATAGACTTATCATCGGGGCTAGGATTCTCTCTCACTTCCCAAATAAACCTACAGGCCATTGCTCTAAAGGATAGGGTGGCCCTGGCTAGACTAGCAACAGGACCACTAGACAACATGGTTTTATCTCGTTATACTCCAATAGTACCCCTGCACAGACTTGGAGCTCCCTAAGCCTTGGTTCTGCCAACCTGTATTTAAGCTCTCATCATTTAACCTTTCCAATTTGAGCAAACAGAAACTCGACCTGTATGGCTTAAACACAGTGATGAGATTCTGTGATTGTCAGAAACCTGGGTGATCAAAAAGAAAATCCTCTTTTAATACAAAGGAGACAACCCACTAAAGAAATTGTGGGTTTGAAATGTGCAATTTCATTTGTCGATTGTAATTTTAAAGAAATATAAACATTTTATTATTTTTCAGTAAATTTCAGGTCACTGAATGTTGTGTTTCAGACCAGAGGTATTTTAGTGCTCTTGGTCCCCAAACTGTAACTTGGTCAGTAGTCTGAAAGGTAACATGATCGTGCGGTGGATTGGCACTCTGCTATTTTGTGTCAGAGAGTGGTCGGACGTAGGTTCAAGCTAACTAATGTCCATGTGGAGAATTTCAATTTTTTGGAGAGAACACCATGGGACAGATTTTCCTTTTCTCAGTTCTTAGATACAAATGAGATGAAAAGGGTTGAGCAGAAGAACTGTAATGTCGGGTCTCAACCCCCTTTATCTTGCTCAGGAATTTTGTGGGGATCTCCTGAGGGGAGCACAGCAGGCAGTCGCAATGGCCAGCTGAACTAATGTGGCAGGATGGTCCAAATGGGGCCTTCTGGCTCATTTTCCTGCCGGTACACTGGAATCTCAGTTGATCTGAGAGGGATAAGGAGGCCTAAAACAGTAAGTGGCACCAATTTATTTTCAGGTCCTCAATGTGCCCTTGGAGGAGGCCTTCTGACTGCTGGTTGTGGCCATTAATCCTACTCCAGGCCTCTCAGCCCTGCAGCAACGGCTGGATTTCCATCCTCAATTCTGAATGCAAGCCCTTGGCAAAGGTGCCTGGGGACTTTCATGCCAGTGCTAATGACCCAGATATCTATTCTCAGCTTATGTCAGGCAGTTAATGTCACTTTGGGTGCGCTCTGCGTGAGCCGCGTCTGGATGCAAGTTGGAGGGGAATATCAGAGCTAATGTCCCTTCCCCTTGGAGGGAGGATAAATTGCACTGAGCTCCTATGCACTTCCTGAAGTCTTATCTATACTAAAGGTATATCCCTGAGAGTGAATGATTTGTCTCTGGCAACTGAACAATGGTTTGCATCAAAGAGAAGCCTTAATAACAAGAATACAAATTCACATACCAGGGAGGAACAGATGTCCATTGTTTTGAATACGGGATGGGGGATCGGGAATGCATGAAATTTCAATGGGACTGATTCACGTTGCAAAGCCATATTAAAAATAATATACATTTTGTGGAGGGAAAATGAACATTAACAAAACTGTTGTATCTAGGTATTTGTGTTAGTAGCATAATTACTGTTAACTTTGGGGTTTGCGCTTCCATCTGCTGCAGTATCCATCTCAAAATTGTACTAATTGGGGGATGCTATGGTAGGTGCATCAATCTGCTTCAGACTAAGGATGTATATGAATTACAGCAGGATTTGCCATTTGTATATAAATGCTAAGGTAAGAACAATGCCTAATGTTTTTGAAAAGGCTTTAACTTGCAAAGTCAAAGAACCTGTTGAATTTATTTTTATTCATTCTTGGGTATCGCGCGCAAGGTTGCATTTACTTCCTGTCCCTTTGAGAAGGTGGTGGTGGGCGCCGTCTTGAACCAATGCAACCCATGTGGTGAAGGTACTCCCAATGTGCGGTTAGGTCAGGAGTCCCAGTTCAGCTGTTTCTTCTAGCCCTGGTGGTAGAAAGGTGTCAATAAGACTTCAAGGCTGATGCATTCATAAACCACATGCATATAATATTGGTCTGAGCAATTTGTCATTCTGAAGCCGCCTTTTCGATATATTTCTAAACTAGACCAAAAATGGACATGATTGGGGGTCGAAATTGACCCCTTTTGCGACACCCGTTAGTGTACACCAGGGGTGGGGGAAGGGAGGGTGCTCGCGGCTCCTGGAAAATTGCCTGGGAGTTAGGGGAGTTAGTCAAGGCGTTGCCATCGTCGTGTGTGGTGACCCCTTAGGGCGCGCGCCAACCCCGTTCTGCCCCATGGCGGATATTGCCCCATGCCCGCGAACGGGTGTCAGTGTCAGCTTCGCGGGTCGTGAACAGGGCAGTAATCTGCTGGCGCCACGGAGGTTGAAGGGGAGGTCGCGAGCTCCCCGCGCCGCCATCTCTGCATTTTTGCCGACTCCGATTCTTGTCCCCTTGCATGATCTGGGCCGCCATCGTGCAGCCCGGCACTCTGTTTTGGGTGCCGAGCCAGAGCTCCAGTCCCACTCTGCCCTGGTTTCCCAGTGGAGGCCATCTGAGGCCTTGCAGAGTGCGCAGCGGCCCTTCCCTTTAAGCAAAGGGGAGGGACATTGAAACGCATCAGCGCTACGCGGAACATCCTCGTAGCGCTGCCGATCACGCCCCGTTAATGCTATTGGACCCCCACCCCAAGAGGAAGTGGAGCGTGTGACATTGCGCTCCACTTCCTCTGAGTGGCGGTAAGGCCAATTCCGTGGCTGGGGCGGGTCTTACAGGAAGTACTGCCCCAAGCAGGTTACCATCCCAATCGGTGCGCAGGGCAATTTCTCCCCCTGGAGTATTTCAGGTTTAAAATGCAGCCACTGTGGTATATAATGGGATGAAGAATTATGAATGGAAAATACCATCATTTAGAAAATTAATTAATATAAACCAACAGAAAACATGTAAAGGGCAAAAGTATCCAATGGAGTGGGTATAATTTACCCCACAATTATATAGAAGCTGTTTCAATCACTAACATTAGGCTTGAACATTGTCCTTTCACCTCTGGGAAGGATTTGAATAGCTTGGCCCAAACTGATGAATGTTGCTGCTTTCTGCTGGCCATAGAGGTCCCAAACAAATACATATTGGCCAATCTCAACCTAGTTTCAAGTATAACTTCACAACACAAAACTGGTCATACTGTGGCCTGAAATTGGCAAGCCCATTCAGAAACTACAAGGATGACTAGGGTTGGATGTAGAAACATAGAGTGGTTGCAGCACAGAAGGAGGCTATTTGACTTGTCGAACTGGCGCTGGCTCTTCAAGAGCATTGCCAAAGATTTTAGTTCAGGTACTTATCCAATTCCCTTTTGAAAGCCATGGTTAAGTCTGCCTCTACCATTCTTTCAGGCAGTGCATTCCAGATCCTAACCACTCGCTGCGTAAGAAGTTTTTCCTCATGTCATCTTTGGTTCTTCTGCCAATCACCTTCGATCTGTGTCTTCTAATTCTCGACCCTTCCACCAATGGGAACAGATTTTCTCTCTCTACTCTGTCTAGATCCCTCATGATTTTGAACACATCTATCAAATCTCCTCTCAAACTTCTCCGCTCTAAAGAAAACAGCCCCAGTTTCTCCAATCTATCCACATGACTAAAGTCCCTCATTCCTGGAAGGAGGATTGGAAGATTATGGCCAGTACCTCCACAATTTCCACCTTAACTTTCCTCAGCATCCGAGGATGCATCACATCTGGTCCTGGTGACTTATCTATTTTAAATACAGCCAGCCTTTCTAGTACCTCCTCTTTATTAATTTTTATACCATAAAATATCTCAACTACCTCCTCTTTTAATATGACATGTGACCATATGTCACACTGGTGCATTAGGAAATGTTTTTTTGAGGTTAGAGCAGAAAAACGGAAGAATTAATTTGCATCCAAGTTAGGGTATATCTGAATTAAAAGTGCTCAATATAGATACTGTCAAAAATAGAAAAGTTTTCCATTCCACACAACTGGCATCCTGCATGCCTTGAGAACAAAAAAAGCATTCTCCATACACTCTAGCAGTAGTAAAAATAGTATTTTTATACCTGGGCAGGTGCCAGGTGCACTAGCAATAGGTGTAATGCCAGAAATGACATTTCTAACAAGAGACGGGAAAATCAAGGGGATATAGGGGGATTGAAATTCACCTCAGAACAGGCACTGTCACATCGGCCACTTGTAATGTACGACACTTGATGTTCAGTTCTATTGAATCAATGGCACTGTGTATCGGACGGGAAGTTTAACGGGTGGCTGATACAATACCGGCCAAGGCAGTTTGTAGAGCAGACTCATTATTTGGACGATGACAATCAAGTATACTTATGGTAAGTAATCTTTCATTGCTGAATGTATTGAATGCACTCATGTTAAAGATACTGAGACAACATCAATGACGTACGGTGGAGAAACTTAAACGAAGTTAAAGACCATCGTCCATGGGTGGGTTACTGCCACAACTTCAATACTTTTTAATGAGGTTATTTACTGCTTACAGTTTTATCTCCAAGAATAACAAGTTTGCTGCTTCTATTATCTGAGTCACTGCACACCACCGGATAAATATGAGTATGTCCCATTTACTCTGAACCCTTTCCAAACCTGCTAAATAAAAATGCCAGGCCACAGCATCTGGGAGCAGTATTTTATTTTATTTTTTTAATTATTTTTGAGCAGAGATGTGCACTTACAGTTCAAAGAAGCTTATTAAGTGATCATTGAATGATGGCGCTAACATGCTTTAACGGTATATATGAGTTTTTAACATCTGCAAGCCATTAAGAAGATGGCTGGACTGTTCAAGACATGACCCTGGAATTTTTTTGTAGAAGACAAACATTGAACGTACTATAACTGAAGTGCAGTGCTCCCCTTTGATGTAATTTAACTATCCTCAGTCACTTTACAACATGCACATGAATATACAATTTAGTTCTTTGTCACAACTAACATTAAAGAGAATCTCCCAAATTGCTCTTTCACATAATCAATAATGAAACTCTCATTTAGAGTCACAGTTTCTTAAGTTGAAATCACTTAAGAAACTGATTACTAAAATGACATAAGAACATAAGAATTTAGGAGCAGGAGTAGGCCATTCAGCCCCTCGAGCCTGCTCCGCCATTCAATAAGATCACGGCTGATCTTCTACCTCAACTCCACTTTCCTGCTCTCTTCCCATATCCCATGATTCCCTTAATATCCAAAAGTCTATCGATCTCAGCCTTGAATATACTCAAAGACTGAGCCTCCACTGGGGTGAAGAATTCCAAAGATTCACCACCCTCTGAGTGAAGAAGTTTCTCCTCATCTCTGTCCGAAATGGCTGACCCCTTATTCTGAAACTGTAACCCCTGATTCTAGACTCCTCAGCCAGAGGAAACATCCTCCCTGCATTTACCCTGTTAGAATTTTGCATGTTTCAATGAGATCACCTCTCATTCTTCTAAACTGTAGAGAATATAGGCCTAGTCTACTCAATCTCTCCTCATAGGACAATCCCCCCATCCCAGGAATCAGTCTGGTGAACCTTCGTTACACTCCAGCTATGGCAAGTATATCCTTCCTTAGTTAAGAAGACCAAAACTGTACACAATACTCCAAGTGTGATCTCACCAGGGCTCTCATTAATTTCATCATAGGCAGTCCCTCGAAGCGAGGATGACTTGCTCCAACGCTAAAAAGGGATGAGTTCATAGGTGTTTCAATGAAGGACCTAATATTCCAGATCCCAAACTACATCGTGAAGGGTGGAAGATGCCTGTGCTTGAATTTTTTTTTAATAATGTGTGGTGGCCATTGCACACCAGCCACCACACGGGCTTGACAGAGCTAGCTCTTGGTCCAGTGGCAAGGATTACCCAAGACTAACTGGAGACCAGCTCTGTTGCACAGACTAAGTGCGCACACAAATCGCAGTGTGGGCTGGCCCGTGCTGCCCCTGGGCCCTCTGCTCTTCTGGGCCCCAGATTCACACCTCTCCTGGGTCATGGTCATTTCCCTCTACGGATTCTTGCCGCTCCTTCACACTCCTGCTGTGCCTGCCCGCACTTCAGTCAGCAACCTGGCTTCGCAGCCGTCGCCCTCCTGCAGCAGCCTGCAGTGGTATGCCGCCGCACACTGCTCCCTCCAATGGCCCCGGCCTGCTGATGGTCTTGCAGGCCGGGACCTCGTCCTATATAATTGCAATAAGATGTCTTTACTCTTATACTCAAATCCTTTTGTAATACAGGCCAACATACTATCTTAATTGCTTGCTGTACCTGCATGTTAACTTTCCGTGATTTGTGTACAAGGACATCCAGGTCCCTCTGAACACCAACATTTCCCAATCTCTCACCATTTAAAAAATACACTGCTTTCCTACCAAAGTGGATAACTTCACATTTCTCCACATTATATTCTATTTGCCATGTTCCTGCCCACTCACTTAGCCTGTCTTTATCCCTTTGAAGCCTCTTTGCATCCTCCTCTCAACTTACATTCCCACCTAGCTTTGTATCATCAGCAAATGTGGATATATTACATTTGGTCCCCTTGATATAGATTGCGAATAGCTGGGGCCCAAGCACTAATCCTTGCGGCACCCCACTAGTTACTCCCTGCCAATCCGAAAATGACCCATTTATTCCTGCTCTCTGTTTTCTGTGCATTAAGCAATCCGCAATCCATGCTACTATATAACCCCCAATCTCATGAGCGCTAATTTTGTGTGGCACCTTATTGAATGCCTTCTGAAAATCCAAATACACTACATCCACTGGTTCTCCCTTATCTATTCTACTAGTTATAACCTTAAAAAACTCTAACAGATTTGTCAAACATGATTTCCCTTTCATAAATCCGTGTTGACTCTGCCCAATCCTATTATTATTTTCTAAGTGCCCTGTTACTACATCCTTAATAATAGATTCCAACATTTTCCCTACAACAAATGTCAGGCTAACTGGTCTGTCGTTCCCCATTTTCTCTCTCCCTCCTTTCTTAAATAGCGGGGTTACATTAGCTACTTTCCAATCTGCGGGAACGGTTCTAGAATCTATGGAATTTTGGAAGATGACAGCCACTATCTCTATAGCCGCCTCTTTCAAGACCCTAGGATGTAGGCAATCGGGTCCAGGGGATTTATCGGCTTTCAGTCCCATTAATTTCCCCAGTACTATTTTTTTACTAATACTAATTGCTTTCAGTTCCTCATTCTCGCTAGACCCTTGGTTCTCCACTATTTCCGGGAGGTTTTTTGTGCCGCCTTCTGAGAAGACAGACACAAAGTATTTGTTTAATTTCTCTGCCATTTCCTTATTCCCTATTATAATTTCTCCTGTCTTGGCCTGTAAGGGACCCATATTTACTTTCATTAATCTTTTCCTTTTTACATATATATAGAAGCTTTTACTGTCAGTTTTTATGTCTCTTGCTAGTTTACTCTCCTATTCTATTTTCCCTTTCTTTATCAATTTCTTGGTCCTCCTTTGCTGAATTCTAAAATCCTCACAATCCTCAGGCTCACTGCTCTTTTTGGCAACATTATAAGCCCTTTGATCTAATACTATCGTTAACTTCTCTTGTTAACCACCTTTGCACCATTTTTCCTGTGGGGTTTTTGTGCCTTAAAGGAGTATATGTTTGTTATAAATTATGTATTCTTTAAATGCTAGCCATTGCTTTTTTACAGTGATACCTTTTAATGTAGTTTCCAAATCTACCTTAGCCAACTCGCCCCTCATACCTACGTAGTTTGCTTTGTTTAGATTTAAGACCATAGTTTTGAATTTAACTAAATCACTTTCAAACTCAATATAAAATTCTATCATATTATGGCCACTTTTCCCTAAAGACCCCTTTACTACAAGGTTATTAATTAACCCTTTCTCATTGCACAATACTAGATCTATAATAACCTGTTCTCCAGTTGGTTCCTCAACATACTGATCTGGAAAACCATCTTGTATACATTCCATGAATTCGTCCTCCACCCTATTACTGCATATTTGGTTTGCCCAGTCTATATGTAGATTAAAGTCCTCCATGATTACAGTATTATCCTTGTTATATGTGCCTCTAATTTCTTGACTTATACTCTGCCCTACATTACCACTACTGTTTGGGGGCCTATAAACAACTCCCACCAATGTTTTCCGCTCCTTGCTGTTTCTTAGTTCCATCCAAACTGATCCTCCTCCTTTATTTTCTGAGCTAAGATCCTTTCTCTCTGTTGTCTTTATCCCATCCTTTATTATCAGGGCTACCTCTCCTCCTTTTCTATTTTGCCTATCTCTTCTAAAAGTTAACTATCCTGGAGTCTTTAGTTCCCAACCTTGGTTGCTTTGCAACCACATTTCCATAATTGCTATTAGATCAAACCTATTCATTTCTATCTGCAGTATTAATTCTTCTATTTTGTTGTGAATGCTTCGCCCATTCAGATATAGTGCCTTTAGCTTTGACTTTTTTCTATTTTTCCCTGATGTCACCTTAGTCACTGATGCCCTATTACCTTTGTTACTCTCTCTCTCCCTTCCTGACCCACTCTGCTTATTTTTACCCAAAACTCTGCTCTGCTCTAGATCCTTGACATTTCTCGCTGCTTTTAAATTTACCCTTTCCTGAGTCCTCCCAAGCCCCCTTCATTAGTTTAAAGCCCTGTCTACTGCCCTAGTTCATCATCATAGGCAGTCCCTCGAAACGAGGATGACTTGCTTCTGCGCCCCAAAAAAGGATGAGTTCACAGGTGTTTTGAATGAAGAACCCGAACTACATCCTGAAGGGTGGAAGATGCCTGTGCGTGGATTTTTTTAACGTGTGGTGGCCGTTACACACCAACCACCACATGGGCTTGACAGAGCTAGGTCTTGGTCCAGTGGCAAGGATTACCCAAGACAACTGGAGACCTGCTCTGCTGCACGGACCTAGCGCGCACACATATCGCAGTGTGGGCTGGGTCCCTGGCCCTGAACTCACGCCTCCCCTGCGCCCCGATCACATCCCTCCACATTCTCTCGCTGCTCCTGCTGCATCTGTTGTTCAATTTGCGAAGACACTGTACAAGAGGCTGTTGTGGTTGATTTAATAAATTGTTTGAGTTTATTTAAAAAAATATAAGATATTCATAATTCCATTAATGTATTGAATTGAGATTTTTGGAAGCACTATTATAAAATGATCACTATTTAAAAAAAATTATATATTTTCAGTTAACAACTACACTGCACATTTGTCTGAACTTGAAAGCAAAGGTTTGCGAAAGTTTGCATTTTAGATGGTTTAGTGTGTCTGATCCGTAAGAATGAAAAGTATCCAGTATCTATGGAGCTGTTTTCCCCATGCAATCTGATTATGCAGAACACAACCAAAATCAATTAACCATTCTTATCTTTTAGTCTATTTTAGTTTGTATCTTTATCTGTTTCATACTTACTCATGTTCTTAATCCACAGTAACCAGTTGAATCCCAAAATTGATTCCGTATTCTTCAAGATAAACGTTTTACTGTACAACAATTCAGCGCAAATATTATGCAAATGAAAGAACTCTGATTGCTTCATTCTCTAGATAAATTGAAAGGGGGAAACAAGCTTAAAACGTTTATCTGGATTAAAATATTTCCCAATGTTCTCAATGGATTGAACTTGGATGATCTCAGGGGTATATTTACCTTTGAGAAAACTTTGGACTACAAGAACATAAGAACATAAGAAATAGGAACAGGAGTAGGCCATACGGCACCTTGAGCCTGCTCCGCCGTTCAATAAGATCATGGCTGATCTGATCATGGACTCAGCTCCACTTTCCCGCCCGCTCCCCATAACCCCTTATCCCCTTATCATTCAAGAAACTGTCTATTTCTGTCTTAAATTTATTCAATGTCCCAGCTTCCACAGCTCTCTGAAGCAGCAAATTCCATAGATTTCCAACCCTCTGAGAGAAGAAATTTCTCCTCATCTCTTTTAAATGGGTGGCCTCTTATTCTACGATCATGCCCTCTAGTTCTAGTCTCCCCTATCAGTGAAAACATCCTCTCTGCATTCAACTTGTCAAGCCCCCTCATAATCTTATACATTTCGACAAGATCGCCTCTCATTCTTCTGAATTCCAATGAGTAGAGACTCAACCTACTCAATCTTCCCTCATAAGTCAACCCTCTCATCTCCGGAATCAACCTAGACCTGGATTCTGTGATTCACAATTACATTTCAGATGATCTTGGCTGCGAATGTCAATTGGATACAAATTGTGCCATCGAATGCTTCCACTGCCTGTACTCACATGGTTGCTTCCTCTTGATATTCAGGATTTGAATAAATTATCAACTCTGATCTCCCTCTTGTACAGTGACCTGCGCGAGGAACTTAGCTGACAAGCATTCAAAAAGACTCCAGCAGTTAATTCAACAGTTGCAGTCTCACCATGTAAGGAAGGAACATCAGTGACCTGACTGGAGAAGGCATAGGTGCGGCTGCTGCCTTTTAAGGCGATGTCACATTTGGGCCCTTCAGTGCCTTGTGCAAGTAATGCACTAGAAAGAGGGCACAACCAGCCAGCCACAGCACCAGCAGACATGGCTGAATCAGATACAGGTTCATCTCGGAAACCAGCCCAAGAATGTACAAAGACACCCAAATCCCAAGCAGCCAGCAGTGCACTTATCCCTTCCACTGAGGAATCATTTAGAAATCACAGGTTAGAAGTTAGAACTTGAGCACAGTCCACCAACATGAAGGGAAAGCACCACGGAGAAAGTCCCTAATGTCATTCACACATGACGTAAATTGGAGAATAAATTGGATTGCCCTATATTTGAACTTTGTGCAGAATTTCTTGCTGAATGTGGAGAATTAGATTGAATTACACCAAAGCATGAACATTAGTTTTTGTTGTAAAAGTGTAGAAGACAGTGCGACCGAAATTCAGGGTCTCAGAAAGACCCGTTACTGTCCGTTTGCTGCAGCCATGCGTCGGAATCCCGTGGCCGCTGCTTTGCGGTCAACTAGCCGTCCCGACTCAAATTCAGGTCGGGGATTTTTCGGCGTGGACCCGATACCAGCCAATGCTGATGACTGGCGCAAGCGCGTCATCAGAACACGTACCGTCACTTTCCCTCATCTAAAAAAAAATCCACCAACCGAAATTTAGGTCAAAAAATCGATCCCCTGCCATGCAGTGCCCCCGACAGCTTTCTGATTCGGTGCACCTTATCCCCAGTGAATGCGGCCTGGCAGCGTGGCAGCCCTTCAAGGGGAGAGCCCACTGCTGCTGCGGTCGCTATGTAATAATTTTTGCCGGCCGACTCCCCGGCTTGGGTGCCAGGCTGAAACCCTTACTGGTGGCCCAGTGGCCGAAGCTGTAAACTGAGAGATTCTCTCCTGTTTAACAGAAGGGAGAGAGCGTGGTGACACACATGCGCTGTGATGTCACCACCACTCCACCGCTGAGTGACAGCGGCGGAGTTCCGGTCCCGACCCAAATTCAGCACATCAGCCTGGCTTCCTATCGATCTCCCACCCCCACTATGACTGATTTCCTTTGGGTCTTTCAAAAAAATGTCAAAGTCCTGAAAATCGATCATCCAACCGTGTCATGGATCCATGCGGTAAAAACATGAAAAGAATCATAGGTGCGACAGCTTTCGTGCGCTATTAAATTTCGGCCCTAATGATTCAGAAGATTTCTTATTACCAGTACAATGTGGTTTCTTATAGAGTCAGCTCAAGCACTTAGCTGAATTTTTCTATGATGAACATCATCTTGGCTACAGAAATGTTTCTGCAGCAACATCCTCTGACACCTGTTCTGCCTGGCTTTAATTATGGTTTGGCCACCTCCTTCTCCAGGATCTCTTTGTATTGAAAAGTTGCAAAACATGCAGCAAATGATTACTTAAGGTGCCCTTAATCTGTCAAGACATTGAACTGTTGGTTCAACGTGCCAATGGTATTTATAATAATCCCAGTAGCTGCACAAGCTTCATTGTATCTGCATCCTGACTCTTTTTGTAATAATGGCTACTCTCTGGGAGGCAGCCATTGACTGCATGTTGGTGGTCATTGACCAGCTATACATTGATGGAGTTAGAATTCCTTTCATTTCATGCAGGGCATGCATTGTGCCTCTGGCTCCAGAAGACCACATAAATGCCACCAATTAGGCACCGTACTTTGGGAATTTCAGCCGTGCAGGGACATTGAGCAGTCCTATCAAGCTACTGCTGCTACTGCGTCAGTGGGAAAGAAATTGAAAATGCTGTCACCTGTTTAATACATCTGTGGACAGCAAATTAACCGACACTGCAGCTGTTCTTTGTGCTAGCATAGAAGGAGATATAAAAATTCAGGGCTATGATCACCTTAATGGCTACTAGCAGTGCAGTTCTTTTGGTGGGCATTGTAATTGTCTCCTTGCTGAACCAGAAATTTGTAAAGGCCGTCCCCTTCCTTCACTGTTAGGTACCTGTACATGGGCCTATAGATACAGTTGGTGACATATAGCCAGTTCACCTCTGGTGCCATTTAATAACCCTGGCATCTCCCCTTTATTCTTCTTCACCCCTCTTACATTGAACCCAATGAGAGGAGATCACTGAAACAATCTCTACAACTTACCCTTGTGTAGCAGGATAAAGAAATGTACAAAATTTAAGGGCTCACTTCTCAATAGGCGAGAAACTGGCTGACCTCTACCACCATTTGAAATGGAAAAGATTAGCGTATTACACGTGCAAGGTGAAAAACCAAGGAAGTCTGATTGCATTAGCACTCAATAAAAACAATTATTTGTAGGGTACTTCCTCCTAGTTTTGCGCCTCTTTCTTGTATCTCGCCCAGTTAAGACCGAAAATGGTTATCGTCCAGCATAGGACCCCCAATTTGCATTTTAAAAGGACCCAGCGTCTGACTCAGGTGGTAGGTCCTTGCGGAGATAGCGAGGCCACAACGTCAGTGGAAAGAGTGAGGTAAATCACAATCCATTATTTTTAGAGGGCTATTGCTTAGTCTGCACCTGCTTGTGGCCTGAAATTCTCCCCCATTGCCTCGAAGCATATTATTTTATCCTACTTGTCACTGAAATGGTCAAAACTTTCTGCTCACGTTAGTCATCTTAACTGCATTCCTTTATATCAATTTTTCCCCTTAATAGTCTCCCAACCTATGACCCAGAGGCAAGTTGTGAAATTAAATTCAATACCTGGCAGGTACCTAGCTCCATAAAAAGGTACAGGAAAAGGAGGCGCAGCTGCATCAGACCTCGGACATTGGGACCTTCGGGCTGCCAATGGAGATCGGTAGTCAGCAACAACAACAACTTGCATTTGCATAGCGCCTTTAACATAGTGAACCTCCCCAAGGCACTTCACAGGAGCATTAGCAGGAAAAATTTGACATTGAGCCACATAAAAATATATTAGGACAGGTGATCAAATGCTTGGTCACGGAGGTAGGTTTTCAGGAGTGCCTTAACAAAGAAGATGGAGAGATGGAGAAGTTAATGGAGGGAATTCCAGAGCTTCCCAGTCAGAAGTTCTCAATCCCCTCTAAAAAATCCTGAGTTGCTGAAATGTAAAAAAGTGACCTTACCATCATTCTTCAGCCTATCACTGGGGCCCTCCAGTTGGAAGCGCAGCTCCCCATTGGCAGTGCGGAATTGCAGAATCACCCTATAGTTCCTGGGGATAGTGGATTGGCTAACTATCAGAGAACAGAGAGTCATTCTCTACTTGGCAACGAGTAACTAGTGGGGTGCCGCAGGGATCAATGCTGGGATCCCAACTATTTACAATCTATAATAACGACTTGGAAGAAGGGACTGAGTGTAACGTAGTCAAGTTTGCTGATGATACAAAGATGGGAGGAAAAGCAATGTGTGAGGAGGACACAAAAAATCTGCAAAAGGACATAGACAGGCTAAGTGAGTGGGCAAAAATTTGGCAGATGGAATACAATGTCAGCAAGTGTGAGGTCATGCACTTTGGCAGAAACAATCAAAGAGCAAGTACATTGGAATCTGGGGGTACTTGTGCATGAAACACTAAAGGATAGTATGGAGGTACAGCAAGTGATCAGGAAGACCAATGGTATCTTGGCCTTTATTGCAAAGGGGATGGAGTATAAAAGCAGGGGAAGTCTTGCTACAGCTATTTCAGGTATTGGTGAGGCCACACCTGGAATACTGCATACAGTTTTGGTTTCCATATTTACGAAAGGATATACTTGCTTTAGAGGCAGTTCAGAGACGGTTCACTAGGTTGATTCCGGGGATGAGGGGGTTGACTTATGAGGAAAGGTTGAGTAGGTTGGGCCACTACTCATTGGAATTCAGAAGAATGAGAGGTGATCTTATCGAAACGTATAAAATTATGAGGGGGCTTGACAAGGTGGATGCAGAAAGGATGTTTCCACTGATGGGGGAGACCAGAACTAGAGGGCATGATTTTAGAATAAGGGTCGCCCATTTAAAACAGAGATGAGGAGAAATTTCTTCTCGCAAAAGGTTGTAAATCTGTGGAATTCGCTGCCTCAGGGAGCTGTGGAAGCTGGGACATTGAATAAATTTACGACAGAAATAGATAGTTTCTTAAACGATAAGGGGAAAAGGGATTATGGGGAGCGGGCGGGGAAGTGGAGCTGAGTCCATGATCAGATCAGCCATGATCTTATTGAATGGTGGAGCAGGCTCAAGGGGCAGTACGGCCTACTCCTGCTCATATTTCTTATGTTCTTATTAAACAAATGACTCTGACTAGTTCCCAGTCACTGAGCGGAAGGTAAATGTGGTGCTTTATTTGATTTGCAGAGTCTATTGAGAATGTGATGAATTGAGATCCCTGCCTGAATTTAGCATATGTTACACGGTGATACACAGCTGACTGACTGATGTAACTGAGGTCACCCAAGATAACGAGGAATGACCTGTTTGCATTAATATTCAAGTCTGTGGTCAGTTTTACCGCCACTGATAAGGCCTCAGCCCTCAGTGACTTTGCCTCACTGAGGAAGCCCTGGATGAGCTGGGCCACCTTCATGATGACCTGACCAAACATCTTTGTTTGTGGCTGTCAAATTCAGCACAGCTCTCAACTTCTATGCCACAGGTCCCCAATAAGTTGCAATGGGGATTTATACAACATTGACCAGGGTGCTGTGCAATTCTTATATGCGGAATCACCCATATTGTCTTAATGAGATTTGGGTAATTCAGCCATTTTGAAATGATTCATAGACAGTAGCAAGACAGGGCTAATTGGTTCTATTAAGTTGTTGGTTTCTCCAAAGTCCAGGGAGCACTAGATGGCACCCATATTATACTGCAGAGCCAATATATTTCCTGAACAAAAAGGGATTCACTCCTGTGACCCTCTAACACGAATCCTGCGTATCAATGCAAAATGTATCGGGAGTTGTCACAATATGTTTGTCATAAGGACCTCCAGTTGCCCAGATCTATTCAGAGAGCACAGTGTAGTGTCAGAATGACTTCTACATTTCAACTGACAAGCCGAACGGGAGATTGTCGATAGAACTAGGACCATGCATTCACCAGAGTGGTCATTGAGAGGACCATATGGGTTCTGAAGGTTAAGTTTGGCTACCTTGTTAGATCAGAAGAGCTTCTGCAGTATGCTACTGAGCGGATCTCACATATCATGGTTGCTTGCTGTGCCTGTCACAATATAACATTTTGAGAAAGGTCTAGCCATGGACTTGTAGGAGGAGGTGGGTCTGGTTGCCAAGGAAACTGGAGTCAGGGTCAGGAGGATCAATAGTCAGAGAACTCTTCCAAGTTGGCTGCCAGCGTCAATCACAGAGAGATCATTAGTACTACTTTCTGGATTAAAGTGTGGCCCTTAGCACTCCATCACAACATCCCTGCCAACTAGAATCATTCCATACATAACACTTGTCTTTCTGGTCCTCGTTAACAAAAATAATAATGCAAAAGCAAAATACTGCGCATGCTGGAAATCTGAATTAGAAACAAAACAGTGGACATACTCAGCAGGTCAGGCAGCATCTGTGGAGAGAGAAACAGAGTTAACGTTCATCAGAACTGGAAGAAGTTTGCGATGTAACAGGTTTTATGCAATTACAGAGGCAGGGAAAGGTGGAGGGGAAGAAAAAACAAAAGGGAAGGAAAAAAAATGTCACCCCTACCGTATCTTGTGGGACCTCACAATATTATTGACAGCAAAGCCAAATCAAAGTTTAACATTTTTATTTTGCAATGTGTGACAAACTTTCTTATTACTGGCTGCCGTTTCCCTGGCTGCTTAGACCTGCTTTTCTGAGGGACTGAGTTGGCTCTCAACTCATGATAGCTGAGTCCTGGGATGGGCTGCATCTCTTATGCGAGTGCTTGTGCAGTCTGGCCCTGCCTCCTAACGTGCGCTTTAGATAAGTCTCTCAGAGGCTAAGCCAGGGATGTCTTGCTATCATGAGAAAAGCGGCCTTGTGCTGGTCAACTCCAGCCTTGCCTCTGTTACTGAGCCCAGGTTCAAACTGGCCGCGAATCAACAGATCTGGTGGGGCCTGAAACTGAGCTCCTTGTGGCACACAGCTAGGATGGGAAATTATGTGTACTGTCCTACATTGGCCCTCGGGCCTCACAACCTGAACTCGGTGAGCTGCGGACGGCAATCATGGGGCTTCAATGCAGCCTGCTGGCCCTTAGAATCCCCTTCTCTCCCGCACCCACCACACCACCCCCCCCAAGGCTGAAAAAGAAGACGGCGAGGGTGTCATGTATCTCACACCACTGTATATAACTGTATCTTACCATGCTATACATGACTGTAACTAGAGATGACCTGTAACCACTAGCTTACCTTATCACCAAGGGTGCACTTACAGGAGGCACTGCACACCTGTCCCACACAGGTATATAAAGGCAGGTCTCAGGCAAGTGTGGCATTCCAGAGCTGTGAAATAAAGGTGCAGGTCCTGAGTGACCTTGACTTCAGCATGTGCCTCGTGTAAGTCTGTACTGCAGGACTTTACAGTGACGACAAGCTACGGGATCACAAAATCCACAGAATGGCTACCAACAGCTCAGATGAGAAATACAATGCTGGAGATAATTGGGAGGACTTTATAGAAAGGCTCCAGCAAAGCTTTGTAACCAAAGACTGGTTGGGCGACGATAAGGCAGACAAGAGAAGAGCCCATCTCTTGACCAGCTGTGGCTCGAAAACATACGCCTTAATGAAAGACCTGCTGGCACCTGAGAAACCAGCAAGCAAGTTGTTTGAAAAATTGAGCACACTGGTGAGAGACCACCTGAAGCCAGCGAGCAGCCTACACATGGCCAGACACAGATTCTACAACTACAGACGCTGTGTGGGCCAAAGCATACCCGACTTTGTGGCGGAACTTCGGAGGCTGGCTAGTTTATGAGAGTTCTCCGATGAACTAAGGAGAGAAGTACTGAGAGACTTTTTTATTGAAGGAATAGGCCACGCAGGCATATTCCGAAAGCTCATAGAGACCAAGAATTTGACCCTAGAGGCAGCAGCACTGGTCGCACAGACATTCTTGGCAGAAGAAGAAGAAACGAGGTTGATCTATACTGCGGATACAACAACTAACGAAACATCGGAACAAGGGGTTCACAGCATGAAATAAGCTGCTACTCCCATACACAGACAAAGGCAGGACAGCAGGCCTTCAACAGCAGGCAGTGGTGCCAGAGGCCATCAAGGGCAACATGAACGGCCGTTCACACCTCATCAACCCACAATGCGAGCAATCAACTACAAACTGAGAGAAGCTCAAGAGAGATCAGCCAGACGCAGCTCATCCTTCGGAAACAATGGAAGCCGGGTCTGTGTTGGAGATGTGGGGAAAGGCACTCATCAAGGGGGTGTCGATTTCAGCATGCCATTTGCAGAAACTGCAACTATACAGGGCATCTGGCCCGCATGTGCAGAAAAACAGCAGCTCGGCTGGTATATGAATCGGAAGGGTCGGAAAGCGGACCAGAAGACGGTGGGGACAGTGCCCGGGACACCGAGGTACAGCGGGTCAACACGATCAATGTCCACTGTTATTACAACAAGACGCCTCCAATAATGATAAGGGTCCTACTCAACGGGACACCCGTCAACATGGAACTGGGCACGGGAGCAAGTCAATCTCTCATGAGTGTCCAACAATTTGAACAGCTGTGGCCGTACAACAGCAACAGACCAAAACTCACAAGGGTCGACACCAAACTAAAGACTTATACCAAAGAAATCATCCCAGTCCTTGGCAGCGCCATGCTCAGTCACACACAAAGTGACAGTGAACCGACTTCCTCTATGGATTGTCCCCGGAGATCTCCCAGCACTGTTGGGGAAAAGCTGGCTGGCAAAACTAAATTGGAAATGGGATGATGTTCACACCATGTCATCAGAGGAATGGACCTCCTGCTCAACAGTTCTAAGTTGATTTGAACATCTCTTTCAGCCAGGTGTGGGCACCTTCAAAGGGGCTAAAGTTAAAAACTACATCACACAGGATGCTAGACCGGTCCATCACAAGTCTATGTGATGAGGGAAAAGATTGAACATGAACTGGACAGGCTTCTGCGGGAAGGCATTATCTCACCCGTGGAATTTAGCGACTGGGCAAGTCCAATTGTCCCCGTCGTGAAGCCTGATGGATCCGTACGAATCTGTGGGGATTACAAATCTACCATAAACAGAGTCTTCCTACAGGACCAATACCCGCTGCCCAGAGCGGAGGACCTATTTGCCACATTGGCTGGAGGAAAACTTTTCTCGAAACTAGACCTCACATCTGCGTATATGACGCAAGAACTGACCAAAGAGTCTAAGCTACTCACCACCATCAACACACAGAGGCCTTTTCATGTACAATCAATGCCCATTCGGCATCAGGTCGGCAGCTGCTTTATACCAGCGCAACATGGAGAGTCTGCTCAAGTCCATCCCGGGGACGGTTGTGTTTCAAGACGACATACTCATCACGGGCAGGGACACCGACTCCCATCTCCGCAATTTGGAGGAAGTACTAAAGCGATTGGATCGGCTAGGCCTAAGAGTTAAGAAATCCACGTGTCTGTTTCTTGCGCCCGAGGTTGAATTTTTGGGCAGAAGGATTGCCGCTGATGGAATCTGCCCAACAGAATCCAAAACCGAAGCAATTCGTCTGGCACCCAGGCCCCGGAATGTCTCGGAGCTGCGCGCCTTTCTCGGGCTACTTAATTACTTTGGGAAATTTATGCAGAACTTGAGCACGCTGCTAGAGCCTCTCCACGTGCTACTCAGAAAAGGGTGCGATTGGTTTTGGGGGGCGCCCAAGAACGCGCCTTCAATAAGGCACGCAACCTTCTATGTTCCAAGAGTGTTTTGACTTTTTTTGACCCAGGTAAAAAGCTAGTTCTTACATGTGATGCGTCAGCGTACGGGGTCGGGTGCGTTTTACAGCATGTCAATGGTGCGGGTAAATTACAACCCATTGATTCAGCCTCCAGGTCACTTTCGCGGGCGGAGCGCGGGTACGGTATGGTGGAGAAGGAGGCGCTCGCATGCGTGTACGGTGTCAAAGATGCACCAATACCTTTTTCGGGGCCAAGTTCGTGTTAGAAACCGACCACAAACCCCTCACGTCCCTGCTATCCGAGAGCAAGGCAATAAATGCCAACGCCTCGGCGCGCATTCAACAGTGGGCACTCATGCTGGCGTCTTATGACTACACAATAAGGCACAGACAACTGTGCCGAAGCGCTTAGCAGGCTACCCCTGGCAACCACAGAAGTGTCCGACGAACAGGACTGTGAGATGGTCATGGCAATCAATGCCTTTGAGTCCACAGGTTCGCCCATGACGGCTCGGCAAATCAGAGCCTGTACGACAAGGGACCCCACATTATCTTTAGTCAAAAGATGTGTTTTAACTGGTGACTGGGCAGAGGCTCGCGATGTCTGCCCCGAGGAGATCAAACCTTTCCATAGGCACATGCATGAACTATCACTACAGGCAGACTGCCTGATGTGGGGCAGCTGAGTAGTCATGCCTTTGCGAGGCAGAGAGGCGTTTGTCCGGGAGCTCCACCACAAGCACCCGGGGATCGTTCTCATGAAGGCCATAGCCAGATCCCACGTCTGGTGGCCTGGCATTGACGCGGACTTGGAGCTCTGCATCCAACGGTGCACCATTTGTGCCCAACTCAGCAATGCCCCCAGGGAGGCCCCCCTGAGCCCCTGGCCCTGGCCCACCAAACCGTGATCGTTGACTAGGGTTCCCCCCGCGCAACTATTGATGAAACGGACCTTAAAGACTATGCTCTCGTTAATCCTCCCAGACATGCATGAAATTGTTGAGGCAAAGCGCCGGAAGCTAACTGAGTACCATGACTGAAATTCGAGGGGGAGGTGGAATGAGATAGGGGACAAAGTGTTTGTGCTAAACTATGGCAGGAGTCCCAAATGGCTTGCAAGGACAGTAACAGACAAGGAAGGAAACAGGTTACTGGTTGTACAAATGGACAATGGCCAAACCTGCCGGAGGCATGTAGACCAAGTAAAAAGTAGATTCACCAACAACACTGCAGAACCAAAGGCAGACTACAATGTGGAACTCACACCACACCTGGTGGACAGACAGAGGGAATAACCTGAGGAAAGGGCAGTCTTAACAGACAGCCCAGGCGAGATACCAGCAATCATACTGAACGAAACAGACAGCCCAGGCGAGATACCAGCAATAACACCGAAAGAAAAACAGACACCAAGGCAAACAACTGAACCACAACTAAGACGCTCCACGCGAGAGCGTCGAGCACCTGAGAGACTGAATCTATAAAGACAATTAAGACCTTGGGGGAGGGTGATGTCATGTATCTCACACCACTGTCTATCTTACCATGCTTATACATGACTGTAACTAGATATGACCTGTAACAATAAGCATACCTTACCATCAGGGCTGCACTTGCAGGAGGCACTGCACACCTGTCCCACACAGGTATATAAAGGCAGGTCTCAGGCAAGTGTGGCATTCCAGAGCTGTGAAATAAAGGTGCAGGTCCTGAGTGACCTTGACTTCAGCATGTGCCTCATGTAAATCTGTACTGCAGGCTCAGGACTTTACAGAGGGAGGCACATAAGAGGAGAAAGAGGATGACGATGGTGAGGATGAGGTCAATGAAGTGGAAGAAGTACATCCATAACTGTTGATGGAAGAGGATGATGACAAGGGCAATGATGATAAATCATCCCAAGAGGGTGATGAGACGTAACCTGGAGGTCTGTGGCCATTTGGTCTATTAAAGTGCTGTAGCAGGTACAGATACTGCTTAGCTCCCTGCCACCTGCAGCTGGAGCTAGTTTATCGACCTTACCAACACGGACTTCCATTGCCTTTCCTGGAGCTCAGTCGCCTGCTCTTCAAAATCTGTCAGCTTCATCTCGTCCGAGCCCTTCCCATCATTGGCCTGCATTTCCTGATATTATGTGCAAGTTTCTTCTGGGACAGTATTCACAGATGAAAGCAAACATCCAAAGGTGATTTCCCCCATGGCAACGGACAGCTGATGTAACCATCAGAAGAGACAAAACCTTTCCTGTTGAAAGGCTGCAGTTCTCACTGTCTGTTGATCCGTGGTGAGCACACCGCATTGCCTCTTTCAATAATTCTCTTTATTCAGCCAAGCTGATTAGATGACTTGTCCAAGTAGAATGTAATATTGAAGACCAAGGTCAATACAACAGCACTGTGAGCATAGAGGAGAGAGGCAATGACTAGCCATGCTGCAGACAGTCCATTTGCTAATAAAAACAGAAAATGCTGGACATATTCAGCAGGTCATGCAGCATCTGTGGAGAGAGAAACACAGTTAACGTTTCAGGTCGAAGACCTTTGGTCAGAACTCGAACAAGTTAGAGATGTAACAGATTTTAAGCAAAGGGGACGGGAGGAAAGACCAAACGGGAAGGTCAGTGATAGGGTGGAAGGCAGGAGAGATTAAATGATAAAAGGTACGGGAGTGGGAGATGGTAATGGGATAAGTAAAGAAACAAAAGATGGATTTAGAAGTGGTGTAAATGGGAATGACAGAATCATGTGCAAAACTAGGGGCGGGGGTTATGGTGTGAAATTGTTGAACTCGATGTTGAGTCTAGAAGGCTGTAAAGTGCCTCGTCGAAAGATGAGATGCTGTTCCTCGAACTTACGTTGAGCTTCGTTGGAACAGTGCAAGAGGCTGAGGACAGAGAGCTCCATTTGCTAAGGTTGCCTCCATCTTTTTAAAATCCTGGTATCAGCACCCCACACATGCAGGTGGTGGAACTCTCCATGTGTCTGAAACTGCTTGGTACATCTCCCAATATCTCGCACTTGGAATGCATCTTTTTATTTTAAAAGCTAGGCCCCAGATTTCAGGATCAGTGACCTCACCTCAGCTGTGGATAGAGGTCACTTCACCCTCCAGCAAGTTGCTTCTTGCTCCATTTCCACTTGCTGATGCTCACTTGTGCTTTGTACAGCAGCCAGTGTGCTGCCGACTCACAAGTCAAGAGTGGATGGTTCTGTGTTGGTGCTTGGTACAGTGAAATGCAGTGACGCAGTGCAAAGTGACTGCTCCCGGAAGGGCCCGTTGCTTCTTCTGCCATACTTGCTGAGTAAGAGGGAGGCATATATTAGCAGAAGGAACTTGCCGTTGATTTAGTGTAGAGCTGCCTTAGACAGGCTGAAGGTATATATCTGCTTGAGGAGGTTCACGGATGGATTGAGTCGAAAGTATCTTTGTCGTATAAACCCAGTGCTGCCAGATGCCTCCTGCTTCCCCATCTCTGACCTCCCTGGAACTCCTAGCTCTAAGTGTTGAAGCAGGACAATAATGGGGCCATGTTCACAGAGGTCAAGGACCACTTGGATCCCCGGAGCCTCTCTCAGACCCAGCTGCCAGCCAATTCAGGGGCTTGAACCCCTGGGGTTTGCTTTTGAAAAGAGATATCAGAAGCATTAGAAAGACGAGTACAACACACACAAACTGTTCGCAAGAGGAGGTGCTGTAGTAGAAGCTAGTAGGATCAGACACGTCACAATATCGGGAAATGAAATATGTTGGTACAGTATAGGAGTTGTAGAATTTCATTAGTGTAACTTCAGAAAGACACGAGCAGTGAGGAGATGCCTGAAAGGTAAGTAGGGTGGCAGTGGAGCTCTAGCTCTTGTGATTTATTGCAGGGTGCTGAGAAGATGCAGAGAGGACTAGTAATAGGGAGGGTCTATGGGGGCGTTAGACAAAGGTGTCTTGTATCAAGGTCTGCCGAATGACTTTTGCAGCTGCCAGAGGTGCTGGTGCCGCCTCTCCGCTGGTCCGTCTGCTTCCTTAGCAATGTCCCGAGCTGGTCTTCAGAAGTCTGTGTCTCCAGCAGCTCCATCTGCAGGTCTCTTTGAATTGTGAGGTTGTGGACAATGCAGCAGACCGTGAGGATCCGGGGAATTTTGGCTGGGTTGTACTGAAAGATGCCCCCCTAACCTGCCAAAGTATTGGAAGTGTTTGCTCAGCTTGCCTATGGTGTGCTCGATAACGGACCTATTGAAGGCATTATCAGTATCTGAGTTCCGCTCATTTCTGGGGACGCCACAGAGCGGACTCCCAAGATCCAACTCTTGATTTGTTGGTTATCTTGAATAATGGCGGCAGGTGGAATACTGTAAAATGAATTCACCGTGATTGCTGCTGGGAAATCAGGCTATCACATAAGAACATAAGAAATAGGAGCAAGAGTAGGCCATTTGGCCTCAAGCCTGCTCCACCATTCAGTAAGATCATGGCTTATCTTCCGCCTAACTTCACTTTCCCCGCCCTATCCCCACATTCCTTGATTCCCTTAGTGCCCAAAAGTCTATTGATTTATCTATCTATCATTGCATTATCCTGTGCAGGTGGTCACACACAAGCTATATATGGATGGAGTAAATGCCCTTGCGGTTCACGTGCCATGTGCTGTAGGCCAATTCAGAATTATAAGATCATAGAAAGTTACAGCACAGAGACCATTTGGCTCATCATGCACACGCTGGCTGAGTGAATGCGTTGTCCATTTAGTTCCAGTCCCCTGCCCTTTTACATTCCTTTTCAAATATGTATTCACTTCCATGTTAAAAGATATTATGGAGACTGCTTTCACCACTGTATCTTGTAAACTTTTCCTTCAGTTGTTTGGTGATGTTCTTGCCCTTAAGTTAGTGATTCCAGTTAGTGGAAACAGTCTTTCTTCATTACTAACGCCTCTCACCCATGGTATAATCTTTGCACCGCTTTGACCTCTTTCCTGAAGTAAGGCATGCAAAATTGGACATAAAATTCTAATTGAGGCCGAATCAATGATCTGTATAGGTTTGTCATTACCTCTTTATTTTTGTACTCCAGCCCTATTTATTAAGGCTAGGATCCTATTTTTTACAGCTTTATCCACTTATTCTCTCAATGTTAACGTTTTTTGTATCATGAACCCGTAAATCTTTCTGCTTCTCTTTTCCTTTGAAAGTTTTACTATTTAGCGTACATGTCCTCTCCTTCACAAAATCTATCCCATCACATTTCTCCGCCTTAAGTTTCAACTGACATCTATCTGCATATGCTACTGACCTGTGCATGTCCTCCTGAAGTTGCATACATTCCTCTTCACATTTAATCCCACTTTCTACTTTTGTGGTGCCTGCAAATTTTGACATTGTTCTCTTTATACTCAAGTCGAGATGATTTATATTACGTGCATATGATCAATGACACACTGGGCTTTAAAGAATACTGCCAGTCAAACAAATCCTAGGGTGCTCTCCTGTTGTTTCTTGTTGCCCATTGGAAAAGCAATGTATCTGCTTGCTCTTGCTAAAAATGTATCAGTAACCTATTTTATGCAGTGATGCACAGTAGATTGACTGTTGTTACAGATGTACCCACTGACCCCGGAAAGAGCTCGAGATAAAGAAGTTCAAGGCAGCTTTCTCTACAATATGTTGCACAATCTGTCACCATCTTCCAGCTGAATCAGATTCTCTGGATTTATCACTCTGGCGGATCCACATAAATACTTTGTGGCAAATATATTATGTTGGCAGGGTAATGGCGGGTTGGAGGTCGTCTCTTGTGAAAATGCTGCACTACCCTGACATCTAAAAGTGCTTCCTTGTCCTCCTCCTTCAAGTAACAAATGTACAATGGGACTTCCGTTGTGTTGGGGGATGGTTGGATCAGAAAACTGTAACTCCCAAGTGACCATTAAAGGCCAATGGTCAAAGTCTAGCCCAAATGCAGCCAAAACATTTGAAATTTGCTTTCTAAAACTGTCCAAAAGTCAACTTGCCAATCACTATACTAGTTGTCAGCTGTCCCCTTAAACAATGTTGGATCTCAGGCATTGTTTAGCAATTGAGAATAACTGGTATTAAGAGGGGAAATGATGCAGACAGTGGATTCACCTTACTTCTGTGTCTTTCAGATGGAATTTAAATATTGGAACCAATTTCAGCAGTGCATGCCACCCCCATCAGATCCCAATGCATTTCACGTGTAAATGGGGCGGAGATTGGGCGCTACCGGTCTCAGCCCCATTCTTCTCTGTCTAATGCTTAGGAACTGTGTGCACACAGAGCTTTCACCAGAGGATGACTAGATTCCGAGTCTGCTTTCTATCATTACCGCAACTTCTCCTTTAATGCTGCTGGCAACCTTACCAAGTGTGCTACAGTCCAAGCTCTCCAGACAAGCTTTTCATGTGCCCATAGCCTGTTCAAAATAGGGGCTGTCATAGGTGAACAGTGACTTGGACAAGTAAATTACAGCTTTCACTGATTGAATCGTAACCTTATCATTTATAAATTGCCCTCGTATTTCTAAAATTGTATTGTTTATTAAAAAAAAGCATAAGCAAAAATCCAGCTTTTTTTTCAACGTCTGTGTTAGTGAAAGGGTTAGCAGACAAAAAGTGAACACACTTGAAGCAACTCTGTTTTAATGAACACTTAAGCCAGTCTCAAAGACCACAATTCGCAGCTGCACATTCCATTTCCGCCATGTGTCAGAATTAACTTATGTGCCATTAACAAATCATAAAAAATAATTGTCAATCCAGAGGGTTAGTAACATCCAAATATACAGTTACAGAAGCTAGGTGCCAAAATCTACCCTGGGGTGTGAAATCCAATGGCAAAACACAGTGCTGAGTTCACTGTTACCTATATAAAGTTTGCTTTTGCCCCTGCTTTTATGAGCAGCTGTTATAATGTAATCGTATTTCTTCTGCTATAGTTAAAAATTGTATTCATTGGTCTGACAATATTGTGAAGAGAAAATCGCACAATCCAGAGGCTGGTCTTTAGTGTCACTGAGCTCAAATCTGTAATTGGTTTCTGTACATCTCACTAGTTGCATAGCTCAATGGTTTCCATGGAAACCGACCAACGAGGGTTGAATTGTGAAGATTTGAAGATAGATATTCTGGGACTTTGATTACTTTTGGGGGAGGGAGTTGCCAGAGCTCTCGGTCAGGAGGTTGAATAAGTGGGGTGGAATCCACCATCTGTTGAAGGAACAGGTTTGATGAGCCAAATGGCTCTTGCTTGCTGCACGCTTCTTACATTCATCTTAAAACGAAGGACAAAAGCCATTTCAATTTTCCTAACTAAACTGCATCTCCTGAAGGACTGATTGGCTATAGTGGAGTTAATGGCTTGGCTAGCACTGAAAAAAGTGGAGGAGAATACTTGCAGCCTGTTTCCATTGTCAGTCGTGTACTGGAATGGGTCTTTGCAACAGTCTGACGAGGGGGAAATTGGGTAACGCCCTGTTTGGGGGCGGTAACAGCCGTGAGGCGGGATTTCCTGTGCCAGGCACGGAAGTCCCGCTCCGCGACCTAAATTCGGGTTACTGCCCCCGAGAGCAAGTGGAGTGCAAAATTATGCGTGAGCGGGGAAGAAGGAATCTGAGAGGGGCACAGCGCAGCATTATGCAGTGGACGTGTAGCGCTGCCGCATGGAAAAAGCCCTCCCCTTTATTAAAGAGGAGGGCCAAGTTGCTGGCTTTGCAGATCCCTACCTGGACCATTGGAGAGCGGGGTGCCATGGCATCAGCCCGGCACTCAAGCGGACTGCCGGGCTGTAGGATAGTGGCTCGGACCCCGCGATCCAACATGCAATGGGCCGCGACCAGTAAGTCGGCCGATTTTTTTTTTTTAAAGTGCCACTACCCCTTTAAATTTTGTTCTGCTAGTGACCTACAGCTCAGTAGGCACCCCCGGGTTCGCTAATGAGGTGCAAATGACTTGAATTTCTCCCAGCATTTTGGAACTTAGCAAATTTTAATAAGAGCATAAGAATTAGGAACAGGAGTAGGCCATCTAGCCCCTCGAGCCTGCTCCGCCATTCAATAAGATCATGGCTGATCTGGCCGTGGACTCGGCTCCATTTACCCGCCCTCTCCCCGTAACCCTTAATTCCCTTATTGGTTAAAAATCTATCTATCTGTGACTTGAATACATTCAATGAGCTAGCCTCAACTGCTTCCTTGGGCAGAGAATTCCACAGATTTACAACCCTCTGGGAGAAGAAATTCCTTCTCAACTCGGTTTTAAATTGGCTCCCCCATATTTTGAGGCTGTGCCCCCTAGTTCTAGCCTCCCCAACCAGTGGAAACAACCTCTCTGCCTCTATCTTTTCTATCCCTTTCATGATTTTAAATGTTCCTCTAAGATCACCCCTCATCCTTCTGAACTCCAACGAGTAAAGACCCAGTCTGCTCAATCTATCATCATAAGGTAACCCCCTCATCTCCGGAATCAGCCTAGTGAATCGTCTCTGTACCCCCTCCAAAGCTAGTATATCCTTCCTTAAGTAAGGTGACCAAACCTGCACGCAGTACTCCAGGTGTGGCCTCACCAATACCCTATACAGTTGCAGCAGGACCTCCCTGCTTTTGTACTCCATCCCTCTTGCAATGAAGGCCAACATTCCATTTGCCTTCCTGATTACCTGCTGCTCCTGCAAACTAATTTTTTGGGATTCATGCACAAGGACCCCCAAGTCCCTCTGCATCTCAGCATGTTGTAATTTCTCCCCATTCAAATAATATTCCCTTTTACTGTTTTTTTCCCAAGGTGGATGACCTCATACTTTCCGACATTGTATTCCATCTGCCAAACCTCCACCCATTCGCTTAACCTATCCAAATCTCTTATGTTCCAGGGATCCCGTGCAGCCGGCTTTTCAATGTAAAAACCGCACATCACGCTTTTTTGAATGGCCCACGCAGTCACTTAAAGGAGATGGGCAGCGCCAAAAAAAAATGACGAGAAACATTGGCTTGAAGCCTTCATCTGATCATCCAACATGATTGAGCAGTCATTCGGGTAATGGAGCATCACCATTTGGCATGCGTGAGTTCGGGGCCCAGGAGAGGTGTGAGTTCGGGGCCAGAAGAGGCGAGGACCCAGGGGCAGCACGGGCCAGCCCACACTGCGATATGTGCGTGCACTAGTCCGTGCAGCAGAGCTGGTCTCCAGTCATCTTGGTTAATCCTTGCCACTGGACCAAGACCTAGCTCTGTCAAGCCCGTGTGGTGGCTGGTGTGCAATGGCCACCACACGTTAAAAAAATCCACGCACAGGCATCTTCCACCCTTCAACATGCAGTTCGGGACCTGGAATATTAGGTCCCTCATTGAAACACCTGTGAACTCATCCCTTTTTGGCATGGAAGCAAGTCATCCTCGAAACGAGGGCCCGCCTATGATGATGATGGTGATGCAGTTTTGATCCTCCGCTCTGCTGAGTCTCTGAATGCCCCTGCCTTGCTATGGGAAGGTGTTAAGCAGTCCAGGAGACTCTCCATCGGAAAGGATAGGACTTACACCTGGATTGATCTTGCATTTCTTCTGGCAACCAGTTAAGAGTGAAATTGACAGAGACTTAGGAACAAGATACCTGTTCGAACTCTTGTCTGTCGGTGTGTTTGGCCCAGGGAGAAATATATTGGGGGTAAAAAAATTAGTGGGTATGCAACTTCTTTAAAAATGGAAGCAAAGTTAATTGATTAAGACCTTTCTTTGACTGCATTCATAAATACAAAGCTTCAGTTAACTATACCTACAAGTAGAAATAAAAATAAACACTTTAATAATCGTGATATAATAATCTCTGCCCAAATATAAACAGGGATGGAAAAACCCTCTAACCTAATTTCAGTAAATAATTGGGGCAAGTAACTTTTTCGGCAGCGAAATGAGGTGGAAGCTGTTTGTCGGTTCTCGGCTCCACATCGATCCTCCCGAATTCCATCAGGCATTCTGGTCCTTCCCACAGTCAAGGCAACAGCAAGATGGGGACATCCATTATTTACAAGGTTGCTGACTTTCCCAAGAAACCTATTCAACAAGAAGGGCTTTCACTCCGCCGTGTACACATTGTGTGTGACAACATGTCAAGGATCCTACACATCAATGCTGTAAGCTGCCACAATGTAGTCGTTCTTCAAAGTTTGGCTCTCGCTGACCTCTTCAGGGAAGAAAATCTTATCACCAGATGGTTTGTGGGTGCCAAAGCCTACCCCTTGCTCCCATGTATAATGATCTTGCTAAGAGTGGGGTTAACAGCAGCAGAGGGATGCTACAATGAGGTATATCCCTCTGTAAAAGTTGTCATCCTTGATGTTGCCTCAAATGAGAGCTGTAGGTTCAAGAGTCAGTTGTGGCACATCCTTAAAGACTGACCTCCAGGCCTGCATGCAGATCCGATGCTCCTCTAACTTCCTTCTTTCCAGGCAAGTACCTGTGGATTCTAGATCCCGTGAGTCCAAAGCCATCTAGGACCCACTTCACAGTCCCCCAGCTCCTTTGTGCTGTGAATCGCTTCCTCACCAACAAGACTTCATAGAATCATAGAATTGTTGCAGCACAGAAGGAGGCTATTTGGCCTGTCGAGCCTGTGCCAGCTCTCTGCAAGAGCACTTCAGCTAGTCCCACAACTCTACCCTTTCCCTGTAGCACCACAATTTTTTTCCTCAGGAACTTATCCAATTCCCTTTCCAAAGCCATAATTGACTCTGCCTCCACCACCCTCTCAGGCAGTGCATTCCAGATCCAAACCACTTGCTGTGTATAAAGGTTTTTTCTCATGTCACCTTTGGTTCTTCTGTCACCTTAAATCCATGTCCTCTGGTTCTTGACCTTCCACCAATGGGAAAAGATTCTCTCCATCTACTCTGTCTAGACCCCTCATGATTTTGAACACCTCTATCAAATCTCCTTTCAACCTTCTCGGCTCGAAGGAGAACAACCCCATCTTTTCCAGTCTGTCCACATAACCAAAGTCCCTCATCCCTGGAACCATTCTTGTAAATATTTTCTGACTTACTTCTCCTGGTGAAAGTATCGGAGCTGCCAAGTGGGAATGCCCCCTCTGTTGGCCTGTCTCTCACAGCCACTGTACACTGTTTCCCTTGTAACAAAATAGATTAAATTAAGTGAAGATTGGCTGTGAGGTGTCAAGTGGCATGGAAGAGCTGAAGTTCGAGCTGTGGTGGTGTCAATCCTGTAAAATGAAGGAAGGGATTTTCGGGTTGTTCGTGCAGGGAGGTAGGTAGCCATACTTTAAGATCCCGAGGTAGTGTCCTATTTAACCAGAGTCCTTTGAGACTGGTTAGTTTACAGCTGTTACATTTAGAAGGTAATGAGTGTGCTGGCAACTAAGGTGCCAAAGGAAGAAAGACTGGTGTGTTACCCTGACTGGCTTGGTTAGGTCATTGAACGTTTTTGCAGCACTGGGTTGCAGTCCTGGGGAGGAAGAGAGTTGCTCCTCCTTCCAAATGGTACCTGTTATATATGTATACTTGTATTTACTCTGTGCAGCCACCAGAGGGCTCATCCCCTGGAGTCCCAAGGGATCCCATAATCCCTTGGGAACACAGGTATTTAAGGAGGCTTCACAGGTTGGAGAGGCACTCTGGAGACCTGCAATAAAAGACTAAGGTCACACTTTACTTTGAGCTCACAGTGTTCAATCTGACTCTTTCTCCATATACAACAACTGGCGACAAGATACAGATAGCGAATGCAAAGATGCATAGAACAGTGGGCATCCTGGAGAAATTCTCGGAGGGAGATGATTGGGAAACCTTTGTGGAGCGACTCGACAAATACTTCATGGCCAACGAGCTAGATGAGGAAGAGAGCGCTGCCAAACGAAGGGTGATCCTCCTCACATCTGTGGGGCACCAACTTATGGCCTCATGAAGAATCTGCTCACTCCAGCGAAACCCACAGAGAAATCGTACGATGATTTGTGCACACTGGTCCGAGAGCATTTGAACCTGAAAGAAAGCGTTCTAATGGCAAGTACCGGTTCTGCACCTACAAAAGGTCTGAAGGCCAGGAAGTGGCGAGTTATATCGCCGAGCTGAGACGCCTTGCAGGACATTGCGAATTTGAAGGACATTTGGAGCACATGCTCAGAGACTTTTTCGTACTTGGCATTGGCCATCGAAACTATACTTCGCAAACTTTTGAATGTAGAGACCCCAACCTTGAGTAACGCCATAGCGATAGCCCAGGCGTTCATTGCCACCAGTGACAATACGAAGCAAATCTATCAGCACACAAGTGCTGCTACAAATACTATGAACAAAGTAAGGTTGTTTTCGAATCATAACGCACAGGGCAGGTCACACATACCTGCAGCTACACGTCCACAGATGTCTCCGAGTCCACCATCAAGGGTGATGAATGTAAGGCCATTAACACCTTGTTGGCGCTGCGGGGGTGATCATCGTTTCCATTTATGTCGATTCAAAGAGTACGTTTGCAAGGGCTGTGGAACAATGGGACAACTCCAACGAGTATGCAGGCGAGCTGCAAAGCCTGCTAAACCTGCAAACTACCATGTTGCAGAGGAAGACAGATCCACGGAGGATCACGATGAACCAGAGCCTCTGATCGAGGAGGCAGAGGTTCATAGGGTGCAGACATTCACCACGAATTGTCCCCCGATAATGCTGAATGTTGAACTAAATGGACTCTCGGTGTCAATGGAGCTGGACACGGGCGTGAGCCAGTGCATCATGGGCAAAAAGACTTTCGAAAGGTTGTGGTGCAACAAGACCGCAAGGCCAGTCTTAACTCCAGTTCGCACGAAACTAAGAACTTACACTAAAGAACTGATACCTTGTAATCGGCAGTGCTACCGTAAAGGTCTCCTACGATGGAGCGGTGCACAAGCTACCACTCTGAGTGGTACCGGGCGATGGTCCCAAGCTGCTCGGCAGGAGCTGGCTGGGAAAGATACGCTGGAACTGGGACAACATCCGAGCGCTATCGGCCGCTGATGACACTTCGTGTGCCCAGGTCTTAAACAAATTTCCTTTGCTGTTCGAACCAGGCATTGGGAAATTCCAAGGAGCAAAAGTGCAGATCCACCTAATTCCAGGGGCATAACCCATCCATCACAAGGCGAGAGCAATACCGTACATGATGAGAGAAAGGGTAGAGATCAAGCTAGACCGGCTGCAAAGGGAGGGCATAATTTCCCTGGTTGAGTTCAACGAGTCGGCCAGTCTTCAAGGGAGATGGCACCATCAGAATCTGTGGCGATTACAAAGTAACTGTCAATCGTTTCTCCCTGCAGGACCAATCCCATTACCAAAGGCCGACGATCTCTTTGCAATGCTGGCGGGAGGAAAGACATTCATGAAGCTGGATCTGACTTCAGCCTACATGACGCAGGAACTGGAGGAATCATCAAATGCCCTCACTCGCATCAACACGCACAAAGGTCTTTTTGTTTATAACATGCCGTTTGGAATCTGATCGGCGGTGGCGATATTCCAGAGAAACATGGAAAGTTTACTGAAGTCGGTTCCGCACACCGTGGTCTCCCAGGACAACATCTTGGTCACAGGTCGGAGCACAGTCGAGCATCTCCAGGAAGAGGTTCTTAGTCGACTCAACCGCGTGGGGCTCAGATTAAAACGCTCGAAGTGCATTTTCCTGGTGCCTGAAGTGGAGTTCCTGGGAAGGAGGGTTGCGGCGTATGACATCAGGTCCACCAACGTGAAGACGGAGGCAATCGAGAATGCACCGAGGCCACAGAACGTGACCCAGCTACGGTCGTTTCTGGGACTCCTGAACTACTTTGGTAACTTCTTACTGTGTCTCAGCAAACTGTTAGAACCACTACATGTCTTACTACGAAAAGGGGACGAATGGGTTTGGGGCAAAAGCCAAGAAAATGCCTTTGTAAAAGCGAGAAAACTGTTATGCTCAAACAAATTGCTTGTGTTGTATGATCCATGTAAGCGTTTGGTACTAGCATGTGATGCATCGCCATATGGCGTCAGGTGTGTATTGCAACAAGCTAATGATTTCGGGAAACTGCAACCAGTTGCTTATGCATCCAGGAGTCTGTCTAAGGCTGAGAGAGCCTACAGCATGATTGAAAAAGAAGTGGTAGCGTGTGTTTATGGGTAAAGGGGTAAAGAAAATGCATCAATACCTGTTTGAACTAAAATTCGAATTGGAAACTGACCAAAAGCCACTTATATCCCTGTTCTCTTAGAGTAAAGGGATAAATACCAACGCATCGGCCCGTATCCAGAGATGGGCGCTCACGTTGTCCGCATACAACTACGCAATCCGCCATAGGCCAGGCACAGAAAACTGTGCTGATGCTCTCAGTAGGTTGCCATTGCCCACCATGGGAGTGGAAATGGCGCAACCCACAGATCTAGCCATGGTTATGGAAGCATTTGAGAATAAGCAATCACCCATCACTGCCTGGCAGATCAAAACCTGGACAAGCCAGGACCCCTTATTATCTCTAGTCAAAAGCTGTTTGCTTCATGGGAGCTGATCCAGTGTCCCAGTGGAAATGCAGGAAGAGATAAAGCCATTCCAGCGGCGCAAAGATGAAGTGTCTATACGGGCAGACTGCCTTCTGCGGGGCAATCGAGTAGTGGTCCCCAAGAAGGGCAGAGACACCTTTATCAATGACCTCCACAGTACCCACCCAGGCATCGTAATGATGAAAGCGGTAGCCAGATCCCACGTGTGGTGGCCCGGTATTGATGCGGACTTAGAGTCCAACATTCACAGATGTAATACACGCTCGCAGTTAAGCAATGTACCCAGGGAGGCACCACTAAGTTTATGGCCTTGGCCCTCCAAACCGTGGGCAATCGAGTAGTGGTACACGTCAACTATGCAGACCCGTTCTTGGGTAGACGCGTACTCCAAGTGGATTGACTGTGAGATAATATCGGCTAGCACGTCCGCTGTCACTACTGAAAGCCTGCGGGCCATTTTTGCCACACACGGCCTACCCGGTGTCCTGGTGAGCGACAACGGGCCATGTTTTACCAGTGCCGAATTCAAAGAATTCATGACCCATAACGGGATCAAACATGTCACATCTGCCCTGTTTAAACCAGCTCCAATGGTCAGGCAGAGAGAGCAGTACAAACAATCAAGCAAGTCTTGAAGAGGCTAACTGAAGGCTCACTGCAGACTCGCCTATCCCGAATCCTGCTTAGCTACCGCACAAGACCCCACTCACTAACTGGGATCCTACCGGCTGAACTGCTCATGAAAAGAGCACTTAAGACAAGGCTCTCGTTAGGCCACCCTAATCTACATGAACAGGTAGAGAGCAGGCGGCTTCAACAAAGTGAGTGCATAGCGCAAATGTGTCACGCGAGATTGAAATCATTGATCCTGTATTTGTATTAAATTATGGACAAGGTCCCAAATGGCTTCCCGGCACTGTCGTGGCCAAAGAGGGGAGCAGGGTGTTTCGGGTCAAACTTTCAAATGGACTTATTCACCGGAAACACTTGGACCAAATCAAACTCAGATTCACGGCCTATCCTGAGCAACCCACCTTGGACCCATATCTTTTTTGATCCCCCAACATATACACCAGTGGCAACTGGCACCATGGTTGACCACGAAGCAGAACCCATCATCCACAGCAGCTCAGCAGGGCCCAACACACCAGGCAGCCCAGCAAGGTCAGCTGCACAGCTGCCTAGCGAGGGCCCAACAAATGATTCAACAACACCAGCTTTCACACAGAGATGATTAACCAGGGCAAGAAGGGCCCCAGATCGACTCACATTGTAAATAGTTACACTATTGACTTTGGGGGAAGTGTTGTTATATATGTAAACTTGTATTTACTCTTTACAGCCACCAGAGGTCTTATCCCCTGGAGTCCCAAGGGATGCCATAATCCCTTGGGAGCACAGGTATTTAAGGAGGCTTCACAGATTGGAGAGGCACTCTGGAGACCTGCAATAAAAGACTAAGGTCACACTTTACTTTGAGCTCACAGTGTTCAGTCTGACTCTTTCTCCATACACAACAGTACCAGTGATCATGTTCGTAGGTTTCCTGCCATCACAATCAGCACTTTGTCTCTCCTGTGTTCTATTGCTTTGAGGAGGGCTTCCAGGTCAAGCTCTGTAAAATGATAGCACCACCTTCTCTGCATCTCTGCCATATCCCTGCCCCTTCTTTGGTTGCCTCTGCTAAGTTGCTCTGTGTTACACATTCTTGTAAAGTAGCACATCGCAAGTCATGATACATCCAGTGAAGTTAACAGTCACCTGACTGAACCAAGCATTGTTCTTTCCTCACTGGTTTGTCCGTCAGACTGCTGCTGCAGTGTTGAAACAGAACTGGCTTTTTAAATGCTTTATTCAAATTTCCATACAATCTAACACATTACTCCCATTATGCACAAGTTTTACGCCAATCACTACTCCAGTAAATATGCAAATGAGCCAACCCTAGAAATTCTTGTATAATTAGCTGTCTGGACCATCACATGGTACAACTCATTTTCCATTACTGCAGAAGCGGTGTAATTCACCGCATGGAGTGTCTAGGTCAGAGTGTTTTCTGAGGGCATTGTTACATTTTTATGACACATGATGTCTGCATATGTCAAGAGGAGAAACCCATTGGCTAGTTGTGGGGTTGCTAAGAATTTAAAATCAACGTGGAGAAGTTTAATTGAATTCAGCCCTGGGACTACAATGTATGAACACAAAAATTACATTCAGAGCACTCGACTTCTTTCGTTGGATAGTTGTGTGTTAATCAGTTCAGATCATTTTTATCTCCTTTCTATTACGTCAAGGTTAAGGCCTATATTTTACGGTCAGCGGCAAATGAATGGCACTCATCGTTCATTACACTTACACTTGCCCACAGACTTCGGATGGGCTTTTGCACAGGAACTTGCGGTGATTAGAAATCCATTTTGGCGTGGCGCCCTCTACAGGGGATCTGGGACCTGTGCGAACAGGGTAAGCAACACAACGTGTCTCCTCAACCGACCAGGAAATGTAAGTTAGAATATTTAATTCCTTGCCAAATCATGCACATAAAGCAAAATAAAGATGGGATTACAAGAGAGATAAAAGAGACAGAAAGAAAAAGTTTAAAAAACATTAATTCAAATTAAAAAAATCTCCCACAGCAATAAAATTCTGAAGGTATGAGACTCCAATCTTGTAAAAGTTCATTAACAGTGCCAGAGAGGTTGTTTGGCAGTCATTACTTAAGAATACATAAGAAATAGCAACAGGAGTAGGCCATACGGCCCCTTGAGCCTGCTCCGTCATTCAATAAGATCATGGCTGATCTGATCACGGACTCAGCTCCACTTACATGCCCGCTCCCCATAATCTCTTATCCCCTTATCGTTTAAGAAACTGTCTATTTCTGTCTTAAATTTATTCAATGTCCCAGCTTCCACAGCTCTATGAGGCAACGAATTCCATAGATTTACAACCCTCTGAGAGAAGAAATTTCTCCTCATCTCTGTTTTAAATGGTCAGCCCCTCATTCTAAGATCGTATCCTCTAGTTCTAGTCTCTCCCATCAGTGGAAACATCCTCTCTGCATCCACCTTGTCAAGCCCCCTCATAATCTTATACGTTTCGATAAGATCACCTCTCATTCTTCTGAATTTACTTACACTGGAATGGACAAGCCCTAAACTTTTCCGCCGAGTTTAGTAAGTATCTGTAACATAATTACCACAACTTCACATTCTTCTTTGTGTTTCAATGCTGAATTTTTTGGCGAGATACTGCTATAGCGAAGGTTCTGGAGGAGCAGGCAGCTCGGATAGCAACTTCCTGATTTCCTCGGTTAACTGGGCATGTGTGGTCACCGAACGTTGCTGTCCGATTTACTCTTCGATAGCCTCACCATTATTCTTAATGCAGAATCCGGGCCAAAATGTCATTTTGTGGATTTTTTTTGTTATTCACAAAGGATTTGGGAAAGAGCTCTGTTTCAGTACTGCATATTAAAGCAAAGTGAATTTCCACAAGACTTTTTAAAATCCAACGTTTTGAAGCCGTGTATTAAAGTCAGACAAGCCATTTTGTGAAACGTTGCTGCTCATAGTTTATTTCAAATACAACTCAACCCAGCACCATTAAACCACAATGCCCCTTATTCATTTTGAGAAGAGCACAGAATGTTTTCTTTAAACCTACATTGTGAGAGGGAAGGAACAACACAGCTGGTTTTATTGACAGGCTTTTTTGTCCCAACAGAGGTTCTTTTATTTAAAGTGTACAAACTATACACTAGCACCAAAAGTATCAACAAGTTATAGGAATTTATTTGCAAGTTAATTCAAGTCCGTATAGCAGGCTGCTTTGCAGACCTAGTTCCCAGTTCGGGGTATCGACTTGTGAGCACACAAGTTCGCTCATGTCTGTAACTAAAGCATTCTGACTGTAAGAGGTAACAAATAACCCCTGTTGACTGGCTTACTGGTGAATATCTGATTGGGGAAGGAGTCAGATGAACAGCCCTCCCCCTGCCTGGGAGGACAGAGTGTATGATAAAGAGCCATACGGATAGTTGGTCAGCCAGTTAGTTCTAGGAGGAAGCCTGGCCTAGCAAAATGAAACTTGTTCATCTCAAGCTTAGAGCCGGTCAGGATCAGTGTTATGTTCAGAATAACTCCACAAGACTGTGTTCTGTAAGCTCAAACTGATGTGACCTTAGTCTCTTTAATCAAATTCCAGAGTGCAGAATCAGCATGGCAGACAACCTTTTATAATGCTTGCATGCTTGCACGAGGTGTGCAGGTGATCCTTGGGTCTCCAACAGGTGCTCCCCCCGGTGGCAAGTCTTACACTATTATAAAGTTTACATACATAACATCACTCCCTCGCAAAGTCTTAGGTACAAGTTATTTACATGTTGAAGCGATCAGGGGTTGTTCGTTCCCGGGTTGATCACTTGAGTTGAAGTCCTGGCAAGGGTGAGTTGGTCGGATCATTGCTGCACTGCAACGCGGCTGGTCTCATTGGACTGTCGGGCATGGTGAGTTCATCCTCATGAATGACAGCAAGGTCGATTGCTGGTTGGGTGTGTGTTGCTGGATCAATGATGGTAATGTCCTCTTCAAACTGTTCTTGGTTGTCAGTGAATCGCAGTTTGGTCTGATCCAAATGCTTTCTGCATGTTTATCCATTCAGAAGTTTGACAACAAACACTCTATTCCTCTCCTTGGCTAAAACAGTGTCAGCAATCCATTTGGGACCATGACCATAATTAAGAACAAATACAGGGTCATTAACCTCAATGTCACGCGATACAGTCGCGTGATCGTGGTACATGTTATGCCGGTGACGCGGGTTTCTACATGGTCATTGAGATCCAGGTGGACTAAGGAGAGCCTGGTTTTGAGTGCTCTCTCCATTAACAATTCTGCCTGGGGAACCCCGCTAAGCGAGTGGGGTCGCGTCCGGTAGCTGAGCAGAACCCGAGATAACCGGGTCTGCAGGGAACCATCCGTCACACGTTTCAAGCTCTGCTTGATAGTTTGGACTGCCCATTCCGCTTGACCGTTGGATGCAGGCTTAAACGGAGCAGACCTGACATGTTTAATGCCATTACGGGTCATGAACTCGTTGAATTCCGAGCTGGTGAAACATGGCTCATTGTCGCTAACAAGGATGTCGGACAAACCAGGGGTGGTGAACATGGCCCGGAGGCTTTCAATGGTGGCAGTGGACATACATGATATTATTACACATTCAATCCATTTAGAGTAAGTGTCCGCTGCTACTAGGAACATCTTTCCTAGAAAGGGGCCAGCGAAATCTATGTGGACCCTGGACCATGGTTTGGAAGGCCATGACCACAGATTCAGTGGGGCCTCCCTTGGTGCATTGCTCAACTGTGAGCAAGCATTACATTGGTGTACGCATGACTCCAATTCCGAGTCAATACTGGGCCACCAAACGTGCTACCTGGCGATAGTCATCATCATGACTATGCCTGGGTGGGGTACTGTGTAGGTTGCGTATAAACGTTTCCCTGCCTTTTTTTGGCAAAACCATATGATTCCCCCATTGGAGACAATCCGATTGGATAGATATTTCGGCAAAAGGGCTTAATTTTGTCTTGCATTTCCCCAGGAACAGTCGACCAGCTCCCATTAAGGACGCAGTTTTTAACTTGTCATAGCACAGGGTGCTGGCTAGTCCAGATCCTGATCTGGCGAGCCGTGATGGGTGACCCCTCGCTCTCAAAAGCATCCATTACAAGAAGCAAGTCTGCGGATTGCGCCATTTCCACCCCGGTGGTGGGCAATGGTAGCAGACTGAGGGCATCAGCACAGTTCTCAGTGCCTGGTCTGTGGCGGATTATATAATCATACGCAGATAATGTTCGTGGCCATCTTTGGATGCGGGACGAAGCATTGGTGTTAATACCTTTGCTTTCTGAAAACAACGAAGTGAGCGGTTTGTGGTCGGGTTCGAGCTCGAACCGGAGTCCAAATAGGTATTAGTGCATTTTCTTAACCCCGTATACGCATGCTAATGCTTCTTTCTCAACCATACTGTAGGCTCTTTCAGCCTTAGATAAACTTCTGGACACATTTGCAACTGGTTGCAGTTTGCCTGACACATTGGCTTGCTGTAATACACAACCGACCCCGTACGAAGATGCATCGCAAGCTAGTACTAAATGTTTACACGGGTCATACAATACAAGTAACTTGTTCGAACATAGCAGGTTTCTGGCCTTCTCTTGATTTTTACCCCAAACCCAGTCGCCACCCTTACGTAGCAATAAATGCAAAGGTTCCAGGAAAGTGCTCAACCTGGGTTGAAAGTTACCAAAATAGTTGTGGAGTCCCAGGAATGAACGCAGCTCCATTATATTTTGTGGTCTGGGTGCATTCTTGATGGCCTCCGTCTTAAAATCCGTGGGTCTGATGCCGTCTGACGCAATCTTTCTCCCCAAAAATTCAACCTCTGGCGCCAGGAAAACACACTTGGAGCGTTTCAGCCTGAGTCCCACTCTGTCCAGTCGCTTTAGAACCTCTTCCAGGTTGTGCAAGTGTATGGTGGTGTAACGACCAGTGATCAGGATGTCGTCTTGGAACACAACGGTGCGCGGAACAGATTTCAGCAGACTCTCCATGTTCCTCTGGAAGATGGCAGCAGCCGAGCGAATCCCAAAAGGGCATCTGTGGTATATGAACAGTCCTTTGTGCGTGTTGATGCACGTCAATCTTTTTGAAGATTCAGCCAGCTCCTGTGTCATGTAAGCAGAGGTTAGATCCAGCTTGGTGAATGACTTCCCCCCTGCTAACGTTGCAAATAGGTCCTCCGCTTTGGGTAGTGGGTACTGGTCCTGTAACGAGACTCGGTTGATCATTACTTTGTCGTCTCCACAGACTCTGACCGTGCCATTGCTTTTCAACACCGGAATAATTGGACTGGCCCACTCGTTGAACTCGACTGGCGATATAATTCCCCCTCGTTGAAGTCTGTCCAGTTCGATCTCGACTTTCTCCCTCATCATATATGGAATCGCTCGGGCCTTGTGATGAGCAGGCTGTGCATCAGGGACTAGATGGATCTGCACTTTTACATCTGTGAAGTTGCCGATGCCTGGCTCAAATAGCAACGGAAATTTGTTTAGCACTTGAGCGCACGAGGCGTCATCCACTGAAGACAGCGCTTTGATGTCGTCCCAGTTCCATCGGATCTTTCCTAGCCAGCTTCTGCCGAACAGCGTTGGGCCATCACCTGGTACAATCCATAGTGACAAATCATGCACATCTCTATCGTACGATACCTTCACTGCCACACTGCCAATGACTGGTATGAGCTCTTTGGTGTAAGTGCACAGCTTTGTATGAATCAAGCTTAGTTTTGGCCTTTGTGCCTTGTTGCCCTACAGTTTCTCAAAAGCCTTTTGGCTCATACTTGACTGACTCGCCCCCATGTCCAATTCCATGAAAACTGGAATGCTGTTTAATTTGACTTTCAACATTATCAGAGGGCATTTGGTGGTGAAGGTGTGTATCCCATACACTTCCTCTTCAGACTCGGGTTGAGTTGCCACTCTTACTCGTTCAGCGTGATCCGCGCCGGATCGGTCATCTTCTGCCGACTCTGCCACATGGTGAATTGCAGCACATTCGCTGGAGGTGCCCCATTGTTCCTCAGCCTTTGCACACGTAGTGCTTGGATCAACATTGATGGGTTCTATGATTACCCCCCGCAGCGCCAACATCTTGTTAATGGATTCGCATTCATGCCCCACAGCGGACTCTGAGTCATCCTAGATCTGGCCTCTGCAGGCGTGTAGGCCCTGCCATGTACAGTTCTGCCTGCTGAAGGCGTTATTTTATGCACAGTAATTGTCGGTGAGCTTCGGTGTTGAAAAGATATCTTCTTAGTGTTATCATTCGTGGACATAAAAGCCTGGGCTATCGTGATGGCCTTGCTCATATCTAGGGATTCGTCAGACAGCAGTTTGTGAAGAATGACCTCATGGCTGATTAAAAGCACGAAAAAGTCCCGCAACATTTCCCCCCAAAATCCGGCAAATTTGCACGGTCCCGCAAGGCATCTTAGCTCGGTGACATAGCTCGCCACGTCCTGGCCCTCGGAGCAATGGTGCATGTAAAAGCGATGCCTGGTCATTAAGATGCTCTCCTTCGGCTTGAAGTGTTCCCGAACCAGCGTACACAACTCTGCATATGTCTTGTCCATTGGTTTCATCGGTGCTAGAAGATTTTTGATGAGGCCATATGTCGTGGACCCACAAACGATGAGGAAAATTGCCCTGCGCTTGACCGCGTTACTGTCCGTATCCAGCTCGTTGGCCACAAAGTACTGGTCAAGACGCTCAATGAAGGCTTCCCAATCATCACCCTCAACAAATCTCTCAAGAATACCAATGGCAGCCATAACCGCGTGAAAGTTCGTGATCTGTTACTCATCGCCAATTATTATGTTCAGAATAACTCCACAAGACTGTGTGCTATAAGCTCCAACTGATGTGACCTTAGTCTCTTTAATCAAACTCCAGAGTGCAGAATCAGCATAGCAGACAACCTTTTATACTTGCTTGCACGAGGTGTGTAGGTGACCCTTGGGTCTCCATCAGGTGCTCCCCTGGTGGCAAGTTTTACACTATTATAAAGTTTACATATATAACAATCAAAAGGCTGACCAGAAAAAAATTAAAGAAGCCCGCTAATAGAGGGGGCATGCATTTTTATTTTTAATATTTTTCGTGCTCTCAAGTAGAGTTCTGCAGTTAGTCAAATCAAAGTGAGATTTACTCTGCATGTTTACTTGCAATCTGGAAAATATGGTTCCTATCTGGCCTTGCCTCATTAAGTGTTTTTAGTCTGCTTTCGGAAATAAAATAAGCATATATGAGAGAACTTGTGAAAGATACAATATCCAGTTTAGATCAGAAGGGTGTCCTCTTGTTACACCCCTGGCTTAAGCTGTTGTCTAACTAAATAATAAACTGCACACTCCTGAGATGCTTTTAAAGGAGCAATTAGCATCACTGCACCTTAGAGAGTATCTATGGAAAACCTGAAACTTGTAATAATCAGAAAAAAACTGCATTCAGATGATCTGATAAGCGCATATTTCAATTATTTTTATCTCCTTTCTGCTGCATCACGACAGTGTCCTCAACTTCCAGTTTAATTTAAAATGTGTCCTATTTCTTTTTAGAACTTTTCTCAGTCTGTCTCCACTGTGCTAATTGCCAATCTGCTCCATTAAGATTAGATTGTGAGGTTCTGCCAGAGACTCAGAGACTCACTGGGGGTGAGCGAAGGTTGCAAAATCAGATACTCAATCTAGTACACCGCATTCACAGTGGACCAAGATAAATCCTGTCACTTTGGAGGCTGCATTAATGACCTAGTGCATGTTTCATTATACCTTCAGATTGTGCGCAGGAAATGCAACCCCAGTGCAGTGACGGGAATGCTACTCCTGCAGCACTGTGTGTATGACCTGCGTGACAACACCACGGCAGGTCGGGACCATAAAAGGTGAGTGGCGAGCGGCCTTGGAACCACTTCAGGGAGCAGCGCGAGCTTGTGCAGGAGGGCGATGGCAGTGAAGAGGGCGACTGGATTGGATATCACCATAATCCAGTCGCTGATTGGAACATGGGTAGGTACAGCAGGAGCGGCGAGGGAGTGGCGAGTGATCGGGGCCCAGGAGAGGCGTGAGTTCAGGGACCAGCAGAGACAAGGGCCCTGGGGCAGCACGGGCCAGCTCACACTGCAATATGTGTGCGCACTAGGCCCGTGCAGCAGAGCTGGTCTCCAGTCGTCTTGGTTAATCCATGCCAGTGGACCAAGGCCGAGCTCTGTCAAGCCCGTGTGGTGACTGGTGTGCAATGGCCACCACACATTAAAAAAAATCCACACGCAGGCATCTTCCACTCTTCAAAATGTAGTTCAGGACCTGGAATATCAGGTCCTTCATCGAAACACAGACAGTAGGGTGTTAGCGTCACACTTCTGCTGCCTCGTCAGATTGACTACTAGTATCTGGGACACATTGGCTGCCATCTCGGCTAACTTTGAAATCTCTTTCTCGCTGTGACCTGTGCCAATTGATGGCAGCAGTGATCACACGCCTCGTCGTCCTGCGGTGCCAACTTGAAAGGCGCCTGCTTCAGAGACAGCTTATGGTAAATGTGGATCCTCCCCAGAGGAGAGGCTCCAGACAGCGAGGCAGGAGGACGTACACCCGCAGGGTTTACTGCGTGCATTACTCTTATCTTGAGATGTCCAAGGAGCAGTGCTTTAGAAGGCTGCGGTCCCTTAGGGAGGTGGTCACGGAGCTTTGCAACCTTCTGTAGACATACCTGGCAGCTGACATTGGCACCAGGACCTCACTGTCAGTGGCAGTGGAAGTGACTGTAGCACTCAACTTCTATGCTACCGGCTCCTTCTAATCTCCTGTAGGCGATATATGCAACATCTCACAGTTTGCAGCACATTGTTGCATTCACCAGGTGACCGACGCTTTCTGCAGCAAATGATTGGACTACATCAAGTTCAGCATGTCAAGGGAAGACCAGGTTGAGCGTTCCCGTGGCTTTGCCAGGATAGTGGGTTTCCCCAGGGTTCAAGGAGTCATTGATTGTGGCATGTGGCATTGAGGGCCCTGCCCCATAATGGAGAGATCTTTTGGAATCGCAAGGGTTTCCATTCCCTCAATGTACAGTTGGTCTGCGATCACAGGCAGATGATCGATATCCCGGCTACTGCCACAATGCCTTCATCCTACGTAAGAACATAAGAAATAGGAGCAGGAGTAGGCCATGGGGCCCCTCAAGCCTGCTCCGCCATTCAATAAGATCGTGGCTGTGGGAGACCAGTATGTCACGCATGAAGGCCGTGGCTAGCTCCTGGGCGACAAAGGATATGGTGTGGCCCCCTGGCTGATGACACACCTCCACAATCCCACCACCCCTGCCGAGCAGCGCTACAACAGCAGCCATACCACAACCCGGGCCATTATTGAGCAAGCTATAAGGGTTCTGAAGCAGCATTTCTGCTGCCTTGATCACTCTGGGGAGGGGCATTGCAGTACTCACCTGATAGAGTCTCCATGATCACCATTGTCTGCTGCATGATGCACAACCTGGCCATTAAGAGGGCCCAGCCATGAGCATCAGGGATGGATGATCCACTTCACGAGGAGGACGACAATGAGGAGGAAGACGAGGATTCTCACTGAAGGAGGAGGCAGCCTGACACTGCTGCGACTAGAAGGGCTGCTCATCAGAGACTCATCGCTCATCGATTCTAATGAATGACTCTTGACGTGCTAAATGGTCAATCTTTACACCTGAGCATCAACTTAACACATCTCTACACACCTGCAGTCCTCCATCTTAAATAGTCAATGCCTCATCGTGAACAATCCAAACTTGCTTTATTGCAAACATAAATCGTGTGAGGGGAAAGCATTCACAAGACAACAACTTCATCGCCAACACATCAACATATCCACAAAACCCCTTCAAACATTCTCATAGACATCCAAATGGACCGACTGACATCAGTTCATTTTGTAACAAGGTAGCCATTTCTGGTGAGTACCAAACAATTGTTGTATCGTTTATCCAAGTGCATCAATTTACATGAGCTCACATTCTAACCAGCTAGCCATTTCTCTTAACTATGAACCAAGTGCAACGAATGTTAAAAGCTCATATCTTCACAAGGTCAGCATATGTGGCTTCACAAAGGTCTTTATCTTGTCTTAGAGGGCTTTATGACCCCTTTCCTTCTCCCCCCTCCCCCTCCTACTGCTTCTCCGCAATGGGGTCTCAGGGCCTTCAGCAAGACTGGTAGTTGGTTGCTGACTTCGATCCTCAGCCACACATGATGGCCTAGCAGGATGTCCCCGACCAGCTCGGGCCCTGGAAGACGTGGCTGCAGACTGCATTACCTCAGCATGGGCAGAAGCACTCTGTTGTGGATGGGTTGCGGAGAGCGGCAGCTGCAAAGGCGGAATGATGTCATCCTGAGAAAGGGCATCACTATCCAATTGGCCCAACAGGTTGATACTTCCCTGGGACAGAGCAACAACATCAGCAGAAATCTGGGTGAGGTCAGAATCCTGTGCTGGGTCGTCACGGTTAGGTCCCCGGTCAGTGCATCTGTTGAATTGTTGCCTCTGCATCAATAGTGTCTGTGACTGCAGTACACCAGCACTGATGACATTTGAGTATGTAGGCCTACAATAGCATCGGCTCAATGGCCACTGCAACATCAACCATAGCCCGTGCCACCATGTTTGGGACCCATGGTCACTGTTTGCATCCAGCATCCATTGATGGGTTCGGTGGGCTGCTGAGAGGCATGAGCAACAGTTGAGGTGGACTTCTCCGTCCTCACAGCTAGTGCATCAAGACTCTGGAGCATCCTTGCCAGTGCACCCAGCAAATCGCTGTGCAACTGCAGGGATTGCTTGGCGACAACCTCTAGGTTGGTCTCATCGTCAGAGTGCTGCTGAGCATCACTCAGGCGGCACTCGCCCTCCAGGGAGCTGGCCCCCAGGCCTCCCCTCCCCCGTGGCATTGCTGGAGGCTACTGGGTCCTGGAGCATCACCCACCTCCGCCTCTTTTGGTCAGCAGCGCTGTTGGCCCCACTCTCCGACGGTGCAGCCTCCTGCGTGAGGTCGAAGGAGGTGTCGTCCCCCTGCTCCTCCTCCTCATCGTCGGGGACGTCGGCACCATCTGCACCCGAGAAGGCCCCGGTGGATCTGGCTGGTCATCTGAAAGCACAAACACAGAAGAGCGGTTACCTGCAGGGGAGGTGGCCAGGAGCAGGAAAGGCATGCGTGAATGCCAGTCTCATGGAAATAGCTGCACGTTGATAGTGTGAGGGCCAAGTGTCGCTGCAGGTCGCTGCAAAGGAACTCAACATACCGTCACTGTGCCGAGGGGGGTCGGCCGCACCCACCGCCATCGCATGAACTTGCATGCCCATCAGGGCAGCTATCCGTTCCTCCAATGGACTGAGCACTTGAAGGTCTGGCTCCCCTCCACCAGTCTGCATTTGCTCCCGTCGGTTGTGGGTGAACTTCGCCTGCAACATTAAACAGAAAGTTGGAGTTAGAGGCCTTCTATCAATGTGTCCCAAGCGCCTTACACACTTTACTACAATTTATTCTATGACAGTCTTCACAGTTCAATATAACTACCATTTGGCGCACCGACTTGCTGTGGCAATGCTTGAATTAGGGTGACAGAACCTCACAGTAACGGGGAGGCTACCGTCTTAGAGACACATATGAAGACTGAGGAATTAACAACATGAGGGGTGGGTCTGCAGAGCCGAGCAGCAAGGTTAACAGCGCATGTAGGCCCTTGCAATAGGAGAGGCTGCAAATGGAAACCTTGATTGTGGCCTCAGCCACTTAAACCATGGATTCGGAAACACTACATTGAGCAGAGAGTGCACATTGAGGTCAGAGCATAGCATGTTGAAGTTTGAAATTAAAGATACTCACCCTCACTATCCATGTCAGGTCGTTCCACTTTTTCCGAAATTGCATCACTGTCCTTGGCACCATGTCACTCGCAGATACTCGCTCCGCTATCTCCCTCCATAGCCTTCAGTATATTTGGGGCTGGTGTCTCCTCCCAGCCTCTGTCCTCAGCACCTGCCGACGCCTCTCCAGGGCATCAAGGAGTGCATCCAGTACGGCGTCCGTGAAGCGATGGGCACACTGACGAGATGCTGCTGCAAGGTCTGCCATGCTCATGCTCTGAGTGAGTGTGCGGGAAGTGAATGTACCCATGAGACGTTGAGGCGGCCAATCAACATCTCAATTCGATCCAGGTGATGCCACTATGTCTGCAGCGCAGCTCCAAATGCTGCCTAACGCCCGGATGTTGAGCCCACACTTAACGGCCCACTTAACACAGCATAGCTCCTCCAGGTAAGTGTGAAATGCCATGATTTAACGCTGCTATCAATTCTTTAGGCGTCAACACTGAATTTCGTGTTTGGTGAGTGCGCCTGAAGCGAGGCGTTAAAAATTTCTCTCATGCGGTGACAACGCCTCAAAAATGGCAATACCAAATTTAGACTCCTAAATGTTTAAGGTGGTGGATGGGGTGCCAATCAGGTGGGCTGCTTGAGAATCTTATCTGGAATTCTACCCTCATAAATCTTGCTATCGTCGGGGTCCATGGAGAAAAAAAAGGATGCCCTTCTGGTCCATCAAGACAGGCAAATTGTTATTTTACATTAGTTAGGTGACAGCAAGCTTGATTTAATAGGCTGTTGCTTTGTGGATGGAAGGGCAGACTGAGAGAGGCAACAAGTTCCATCATTTGTTGCACGTAGGAAGAATGAATTTGAGAAGTCAGTGTTTTGATGCGTGTTGGTTTCAGCCCAATGAGGATGTAAGGAGGAGAAAGACGACTGTGTAACACAATGTATTTTGATGTGAGGGGATAGAAGAAAAGAGAGGTTGGAGAAACATTATCCACAGGAGTGTCAACTCCAGAGAGGAAGATCAGACCGGATGCAGGGTAGAAAGAGAGATTGGAGTTTAGGAGATAAAGAAAGCAGGCAGACCAGAAGCTTTTTCTTATATCTGGCCATAAGTATGCAAAAAGTCTCCCCAGGACTACATGCATGCTAAAAAGTGGAAGCAGCATGCCATAGACAGGGCTAAGCGATCCCACAATCAACAGATCAGATCAAAGCTCTGCAGTCCTGCCACATCCAGTCGTGGATTATGGTGGACCATTAAACAACTAACGGGAGGAAGCGGCTCCATGAATATCCCCATTCTCAATGATGGTGGCGAGTGCAAAAGACAAGGCTGAAGCATTTGCAACCATCTTCAGCCAGAAGTGCCGAATGGATGATGGATGATCCATATCAGCCTCCTCCTGAGGGCCCCACCATCACAGAAGCCAGTCCTCACCAAATCGATTCACTCCACCTGATATCAAGAAACGGCTGAGTGCATTGGATACAGAAAAGGCAATGGGACCCGACAATATCCCATCTGTCGTGCTGAAGACTTGTGCTCCAGAACTAGCCGAGCCTCTAGCCAAGCTGTTCCAGTACAGTTACAACACCGGCATCTATCTGACAATGTGGAAAACTGCCCAGATATGTCCTGTCCACAAAAAGCAGGACAAAGCCAATCCGGCCAATTACCGTCCCATCAGTCTACTCTCAATCATCAGCAAAGTGATGGAAGGTATCGCCGACTGTGCTATAAAGCGGCACTTACTCACCAATAGCCTGCTTACCGATGCCCAGTTTTGGTTCCACCAGGACTACTCGGCTCCAGATCTCATTACATCCTTGATTCAAACGTGGACAAAAGAGCTGAATTCCAGAGGTGAGGTGAGAGTGACATCTAGGCAGAATTTGACCGAGTGTGGCATCAAGGAGCCATAGTAAAACTGAAGTCAATATGAATCAGAGGGAAAACTCTCCAATGACTGGAGTCATACCTAGCACAAATGAAGATGGTTGTGGTAGCTGGAGATCAATCATTACCGATCCAGGACATCGCTGCAGGAGTTCCTCAGGACAGAGCTCGAGGCCCATCTTCAGCTGCTTCATCAAGGGTTTTCAGATGGGATAGAGAGGGGGGGTAAAATAGGAAGGGAGGTCACTGTATTAATGAAAGAGAAAATAGTGAGGAGCTGTGAGGAGGGATAATATGTTAGCAGGATTATCAAATGACGCCATATGGGTTGAATTGAAGAACAAAAAAGGGGCGATCACTCTGTTGGGAGTGTATTTTTGACCCTCAAACAGTCAGAGAGAGATAGAAGAGCAAATATGTAGGCAAATTTCTGAGAAGTGCAAAAACTGCAGGGCAGTAATAATAGGGGATTTCAACTATCTGAATAGTAACTGGGAAAAATTTGTGTAAAAGGTATAAAGGGTGTGGAATTCCTAAAATGCATTCAGGAGAATTTTTTTATGCAGTATGTAACAAGCCCAACAAGGGAATGAAGCTGGGAAGATGGAAGAGTTATCAATGGGAGAGCATTTTGGTGCTACTGATCATAATTCAGTTAGATTTAGGGTAGTTATGGAAAAGGACAAAGATAGACCAGGAAAAAAGTTCTCAATTGGGGAAAAGCCAAGTTTGCTAAGCTGAGATGGGATTTAGCCAAAGTGGCCTGGAAACAGCTACTTGAAGGTAAATCAGCGTCAGAGCAGTGGGAGGCATTCAAGGAGGAGATCCGGAGGGTTCAGAGCAAATATGTTCCCTTAAAGAAAAAGGGTGGGACTAATAACTTTACAGTCCCCTTGTAGAATTTACCAATATTTCGCAAAGATTCCTGGTACCTTTCCCCTGCAGAGGAGAAGAATCCCTTTCTGGACTTTTAAAATGGAAGTAAAAACTTTGGGACACAAATGAGTTTAAAGGGGCAGACAAGGCCTGCAGGGGATAAAAGGGGATGCATTCATGGAGACCCCCCCCCCCCCACCCCACATGTTTGGACTCAGGAAAGGGAATTTAATTTGGAACTATCTACCAGAAAGTTTGAAGTCCTAAAGTGCACATGGAAGAAACTACGAACTTTAATCGAATTTGGGATTGTTAAAAGGTGAATGTTGGATCTGCAAGAAAAGGGGTGGGGTCAATCTCTAAAAGGCCAGTTTGGACATTGGAGCTAATCAAATTGTCTGGGAACTGTTTACCCTCGAAACCTGTCCCTAGAAGACATTTACATTTTAACAATCGACCACGGAAGAAACATTATCTACCCCACCCAGAGGACCCAAATGTCACATACATATCCCAACACCTTTGCAACAGGCATAGAAATATCTGGCTCAGGCCAGACTATCACAATGGACAAGAGCTCATCAACTCAGAAAAGCCTATCAACGTCAGGTTAAAACCACTTAATCAAGTTTCAGTAAGCTGGGCTGCAAAATTGAAACAAAAAGCTGGGCCAGATTTGGTGGGAGATATGGAAGCCTTTTTGGGATATATCTATTCCCAGTTTTACAAGGAAAGGAACACTCAAGCAGCCGGAGGTGGGGAGTGAGGAAATGGAGTAGTGAAGAAAACTACAAGAAATCATCAAGGACCGACCGAGCACGAGGCCACGAAACGGAAGGTTGTCAGCAACCAAATTGACAACCCAGGCCATCACAACCAGCGAAACGACCAACCGAAACCAACTCAGCAAAAACTGAAGAATCGATATTTATTTCCACTCTACAATCTACTTCTGAATGACCAACGGGTGAGAAATTACCAAAAAGGACTAACTAAAACTATTCCTAACCAAAGAAAGTGGGTACTCACCCCATACATCCGCATCAACGGACTCATCCCAACTGAAAACTACGCAGTCCAAAGTCCTCTCCTCCGTCCGGGGTACGGCTCGCCTAGAAGGCCAAGTGCAGCGAACCCCGAAACCGCGATTCACCGACAACTGTCAAAAGGGATTGGTGAGCATAGACCCTGAACCCCCAGAGCTATAACTTAGTTAGTTAGGGGAATTGGGAGGGGGGAGGCTGGGATAACTTGTGTAAATGTATCTGCATTCTCCTCTTTACCCCATTTAGAGTTTAAGCTGTATTCTTTTCCCCCACAGGCTGTATGTTGACAATTTATTCAATGTGTTGTACCTCTCAGTGTGTATTGGTATTACTATTGTGTGTGTGTTATTAAAGGTGTGCCTTTAATTCCTTTTAAACACAATAAAGCCATACCTGCTTCCTACCTTGAAACTGATTGTCTGTCCAAGTCTGTCACAGTCCCTTCATAATTCCAGAGTCTAGAACCAAGGGTGTGGGAGCGATTCATATAAGGTCAGAAGGGAAAGCTGAGCCCCCCGAAAACCATCACTTACACCCTGGATGTCAAGGAACATACAGGGTAGGATAAAGAAAAAAAGGGAGACTTATATCAGACACTGAGGGCTCAACACTGCAGAAGCTCTTGAGGAGTATAGAAAGTGCAGGGGTGCAATTAAAAAAGAAATTAGCAAAGCAAAGAGTGAGCATAAAAATGTTGGCAAGTAAAATCAAAGAAAATCCAAAGATGTTTTATAAATACATTAAGAGCAAGAGGAAAATTAAAGAAAGAGTAGGGCCTATTAGAGACCATAAAGGTAATCTGTGTGTGGAAGCAGAAGACATGGGTATAGTTCTTAATGAATACTTTGTGTCTGTTTTCACAAAAGAGAGGGGTGATGCAGACATTTCAATCAGGGAGGAGGTGTGTGAAATATTAGATGAAATAAACATCGTGAGAGAGGATATATTAAGGGTCTTAGCAGCTTTGAAAGTGGATAAATCCGCAGGCCCGGATGAAATGTATCCTAGGCTGTTAAGCGAAGCAAAAGAGGAAATAGAGGCTCTGACCATCATTTTCCAATCCTCTATGGCTACAGTTGTGGTACTGGAGGACTGCTAACATTGTATCTTGGTTTAAAAAGGGAGAAAGGGATAGACCGAATAATTACAAGCCAGTCAGCCTAACCTCGGTGATGGGAAAATTATTGGAAAAAATTCTGAGGGACAGGATAAATCTTCATTTAGAAAGACACAGACTAATCAAGAACAGTTAGTATGGATTTGTTAAGAGAAAGTCGTGTCTGACTAACTTGATTGAATTTTCTGAGGCAGTAACAAGGAGGGTCGATGAGGGTAGTGTATTTGATGTAGTGTATATGGATTTTAGCAAGGCTTTTGATAAGGTCCCACATAGCAAACTGGTCATGAAAGTAAAAGCCAGATAAGTGTGAGTTAATGCATTTGAGGAGGGCTAACAAGGCAAGAGGAATACACATTAAACGGAAGGACACTGAGAAGTATAGAGGAACAAAGGGACCTTGGAGTGCTGGTCCACAGATCCCTGAAGGTAGCAGACCAGGTAGATAAGGTGGCATACAGAATACTTGTCATTATTAGTCGAGGCATAGAATACAAGAGTAGGGAAGTGATGCTTGAGCAGTATAAAACACTAGTTAGACCACAGGTAGAGTACTGCATGCAGTTCTGGTCACCACATTACAGGAAAGATGTGATTGCACTAGAGAGGGTACAAAGAAGATTTATGAAGATGTTGCCAGGACTGGAGAATTTTGGCTATGAGGAAAGATTGGATAGGCTGGGTTTGATTTATTTGAAACTGAGGAGGCTGAGAGGAGACCTTATTGAGGTATATAAAATTATGAGGGGCCCAGATAGGGTGGATAGGAAAGACCTATTTCCCATAGCAGAGGGGTCAACGACCAAGGGGCATAGATTTAAAGTAATTGGTATGAGGTTTAGAAGGGATTTGAGGGGAAATGTCTTCACCCAGTGGGTGGCGGTGGTCTGGAACTCACTGCCTGAAATTGTGGTAGAGGCAGAAACCCTCTTCACATTTAAAAAGTGCTTGGATGTGCACTTGAAGTGCTGTAAACTAGCAAGAATGAATTTTTAAAAAGCTGCAAAAGCAAGAGTCAAATGGTGAAAGGACTTGAACTTTATAAAGCTGACAAGCAATTATGAAGTGCTTGGCGCTAAAGCAGAAACCGAGCTTCTCGGAGTTAGCTTTTGCAATGGAGTTCCATTCGACATCAGAGGATACAGGGCCAAGAATAAGATGTGCTTTGGTTTAACATTTACTCCATGCTAGAATTTCTTACAGTACCATACTCAATATTGGCAGAATGACCTCATCGGGATGAGAGGTTATATTATGTATCATGGAACCAAGTCAATGCACGTACAGCTGGAAATCAACTTGCCAAAAACTGAACCAGCAATAAATCCATTTTTTTTTCAATGAAGTCATTTTATCAGATTCTTTTTACAAAATTAAGAGATAGTCAGGGAGAAATGGGCACGGGGATCACAGTACGTGATTAACCCATGCCCGGGCATGGCAGATAGAACGGTAACTTCGTGCTGGCTGCTGCTTTACATGATTACTGTGTGCAGCCAGTGCTACCCACTGTTCATTTACTGCACACATCAGCAGGGGGGCCGATATCGTGAGTGGCTGGAGCTAGTTAAAGGCAGCCTGCACCTCTTAAAGGGAAGTGCCAAAGTTTTCAGACATTGCACTAGAGGTCTTGGTGGAAGAGGTAGAAAGAAGGAGAAAGTCCTGTATCCAAAGTGGGGCAGGAGGCCCTCCACACAGATACTCAGTGGGAAGAAGTAGCGGTGGAGGTCAATGCCAGCAGTGTTGCTCCAAGAGCATGGATGCGGTGCATGAAGAGGTTTAATGATCTTACACAAGTTATCAAGGTCAGTGAGTTCATCTTCAAATGGCACATTCTACCACGAGCTTCATCCACTGCTCAATTCACTGCACCTCCATCATTCATCTACCAAGAATCTCTATCAATCAGTACTCAAACACTAAAATTCATATGCTTTACCATCACTCCCACATATTTAGCTCTGTTGCAAGTCTCACACCACAACTCACAGCTTGCACGCACTGTCAGCTGTTCAATGTGACAGCTACATCACCCAAACATATTACACCAACACTCACTGACGTATTTTACTCTTTCTTGCAGGAGAAGGTGGCACATTACAGCAGGCAGCAGCAAAGAACTGGAGGAGGACAAGTGCACATGCATGTTATAACAGCCTTGGAGGAGATAGTGCTGGCCATCGTGGGAAGGGATATCACTGAGGCCGTGGTCTTTGGCAGGGCTGAAGCGATTGATAATGAGGTATCTGCATATCTAATCCTCCTTTTCTCATCCCACTTCTCGCTCAGCCCTCAGTCTCTTCTGATTTAGAAGCTACAGATGGTGTCATAAGAACATAAGAATTAGGAACAGGAGTAGGCCATCTAGCCCCTCAAGCCTGCTCCGCCATTCAACAAGATCATGGCTGATCTGGCCGTGGACTCAGCTCCACTTACCCGCCCGCTCCCCGTAACCCTTAATTCCCTTATTGGTTAAAAATCTATCTATCTTTGACTTGAATACATTCAATGAGCTAGCCTCAACTGCTTCCTTGGGTTGAGAATTCCACAGATTCACAACCCTCTGGGAGAAGAAATTCCTTCTCAACTCGGTTTTAAATTGGCTCCCCCGTATTTTGAGGCTGTGCCTCCTAGTTCTAGTCTCCCCGACCAGTGGAAACAACTTCTCTGCCTCTATCTTGTCTATCCCTTTCATTATTTTAAATGTTTCTATAAGATCACCCCTCATCCTTCTGAACTCCAACGAGTAAAGACCCAGTCTACTCAATCTATCATCATAAGGTAACCCCCTCATCTCCGGAATCAGCCTAGTGAATCGTCTCTGTACCCCCTCCAAAGCTAGTATATCCTTCCTTAAGTAAGGTGACCAAAACTACACACAGTAGTCCAGGTGCGGCCTCACCAATACCCTGTATAGTTGCAGCAGGACCTCCCTGCTTTTGTACTCCATCCCTCTCGCAATGTCAGCGTGCAGTTCTTACTTTCTCCACTCCCTTCACCACAACCCAACTCTCGTCTCTTTTTCATTTCAGATACCCAAGATTTGGAGCCTGACAGACAGGGGCTGTCTACGTTGTAGCCTCTCTTCCTCCTCCTCCTCGGCTTCTCGCCTGATAGGTGGTAGCAAGGGCTGTTCCCTCATAATGGTGAGGTTGTGCAGCATGCAGCATACTGCCACAAATCTTGATACCCTGATACTGCAGGGCTCCTCCAGAGTGGTCTAGGCAATGAAGCTTTGGTTGAGGACGCCGATGGTGTGCTCTATAGTGGTCCTTGTGGCGGCATGGCTCCCACCGCTGTGCATGTATGCATGAGTTCCAAACCGGAGTTATGAGTCATGTCATCAGTGAAAAGCCCTTGTTGCCCAGTAGCCAGCCATTGACTTGTCGTGGTGGGTCAAATAAAGCTGGCACAGAGTACTGCTGCAGAATGACGATATCATGAATACTGCCAGGATATCGAGCACTCACCTGCACAACGCGCTGCTGGTGGTCATTCACCAGCTGCACGTTGAGGGAGTAGAATCCCTTTCGGCTGTAGAAGATGGCTGAATTGGCATGAGGTGGACGCAAAGCAATGTCCATGCAGGTAATGGCACCCAGCACCATGGGCTATTTTTATACAGAGCCTCAGTGACCTAAACTATGCAACAGTGCACTTATATCTCCTGCAGCAACCTGGAAGGAGTCAGACACACAAATGTTAAGAGCCAAGGTCACCTTCATAGTTATAGGCAATGTGGTCCTTGCCCTGCTTGCAGGTTGCAGTTGTGGCTGCAGCAGTTGGCAGATTACCTCATTAGTGAAAGTAAGACGTCTCAAGCATTGTTCGTTGCTGAAATAAAGAAACACTCCCTTAAGACCCTTGGTGGATATGGCCTCCTTCTGAGAGTCCATCTCTCCCCCTCTTCCCCCCTCCCCACCCGCCCCCCTCCTCCTCTCTCTTCTAGCAGCTTGTCCAGCTCTACATGGCCTGTTAATTATTTCGTCATGCTCAATTCCAAGTGGAAGTCCTCCCACGCCACCCATGTTTGAAAACAGATTGTTTCAACACAAGCTTTTAATTGAACAGAAAAGTACTTCAGCACCAGCCAGATCACTCCCTGTAGACTATTGAAACGTTAGTCACATATAGGAAAGCTACAAAAACACATACACTTGCCACCAGCAGCCAGAAGAAATAATCCAGCAACTAACGTGGAAATAGTTCATGATGTTACGTTTAAAATAACTTCACAAGACTGTGTATCTTAAGCTCAAACTGTTGTGATCTTGGTCTCTTTATTGTAACTCCAGAGTGAGGAGGCAGCATGGTAGACTGCCTTTTATACCTGCTTGTCCAGGGTGTGCAGGTGACCCTTGGGTGTGCCCCCTGGTGGCAAGTCTTACACATTGGTAATGTTTACATAAATAACATCATTCCCCCCCCAAAAGTCTTATGTACAAGCTAGTTACAAGTTGAGGCGATCCGGGGCTTTGCGTTCCCGGTTTGATCGCCTGAGTTGAAATCATGGCATGGGTGAGTCGGACGGATCATTGCTGCGCAGCGGTGTGGCTGATCTGATTGGACTGTCGGGTATGGTGGGTTCATCCTCGTGGTTGACCACGAGGTCAATTGCTGGTTGGATGTGTGTGGGTGGATCATTGATGGTAATGTCCGCTTCAAACTGTTCTTGGTTGTCAGTGAACCGCAGTTTGGTCTGATCCAAGTGCTTTCTGCATGTTTGTCCGTTCAAAAGTTTGACAACAAACACTCTATATTCCCCTCCTTGGCTAACACAGTGCCAGCAACCCATTTGGGACCGTGACCATAATTAAGAACAAACACAGGATCATTAACTTAAATGTCGCGTGATACAGCCGCTCGATCGTGGTACATGCTATGCTGGTGACGCCGGGTTTCTACATGATCATTGAGATCTGGGTGGACTAAGGAGAGCCTAGTTTTGAGTGCTCTCTTCATTAGCAATTCTGCAGGGGGAACCCCGGTAAGCGAGTGGGGTCACGTGCGGTAGCTGAGCAGAATCCGAAATATCCAGGAATGCAGGGAACCGTCCGTCATGCATTTCAAGCTCTGCTTGATAGTTTGGGCTGCCCGTTCCGCTTGACTATTGGATGCAGGCTTAAACTGCGCTGATCTGACATGCTTGATGCCATTGTGGGTCATGATCTCGTTGAATTCCGAGCTGGTGAAGCATGGTTCATTGGCACTAACAAGGAGGTCGGGCAAACCATGGGTGGTAAACATGGCCCGGAGGCTTTCAATGGTGGCAGTGGATGTACATGACGACATTATTGTACATTCAATCCATTTAGAGTAAGCGTCCACTGCTACTAGGAACATCTTTCCTAGAAAGGGGCCAGTTGAAATCTAAGTGAACCCTGGACCACGGTTTGGAAGGCCATGACCACAGACTCAATGGGGCCTCCCTTGATGCATTGCTTAACTGTGAGCAAGTGTTGCATTGGTGTACGCATGACTCCAATTCCGAGTCAATGCTGGGCCACCAAACGTGCGATCTGGCGATAGCCTCCTTCATGACTATGCCTGGGTGGGTACAGTGAGGGTCGTGTTAAACATTTCCCTGCACTTATTTTGGCAAAGTTACACGATTCCCCCATAGGAGGCAGTTCGAATGGATGGACATTTCATCCTTCTGTCGGTGGAACGGCTTAATTTCGTCTTGCATTTCCCCTGGGACCACCGAGCAGCTCCCATTGAGGACACAGCTGTTTACTAGTGATTACACAGGGTCCTGGCTAGTCCAGATCCTGATCTGACGAGCTGTGACTGGTGACCCCTTGCTCTCAAAAGCATCCATTACAAGGAGCAAGTCTGCGGGTTGCGCCATTTCCACCCCGGTGGTGGGCAATGGTAGCCGACTGAGGACATCAGCACAGTTCTCAGTGCCTGGTCTGTGGCGGATTATATAATCATACACAAATAACGTTAGTGCCCATCTTTGGATGCGGGACGAAGCATTGGTGTTAATACTTTTGCTTTCTGAGAACAATGAAATCGGCTTGTGGTCGGCTTCGAGCTCAAACCGGATCCCAAATAGGTATTGGTGCATTTTCTTAACCCCGAATATACATGGTAATGCTTCTTTTTCAACCATACTGTAGGCTCTTTCAGCCTTAGGTAAGCTTCTGGACACATATGTAACCGGCTGCAGTTTGCCTGATCCATTGGCTTGCTGTAACACACAACCGACCCCGTATGAAGATGCATCACAAGCTAGTACTAAACATTTACACGGGTCATACAATACAAGTAACTTGTTAGAACATAGCACGTTTCTGGCCTTATTGAAGGCTGTTTCTTGAGATTTACCCCAAACCCAGTCATCACCCTTACGTAGCAATAAATGCAAAGGGTCCAGCAATGTGCTCAATCCAGGTAGAAAGTTACCAAAATAGTTGAGGAGTCCCAGGAACGAACGCAGCTCTGTCACATTCTGTGGTCTGGGTTCATTCTTGATGGCCTCCGTCTTTGAGTCCGTGGGTCTGATGCCGTCGCCGCAATCTTTTTCCCCAAAAATTCGACCTCTGGCACCAGGAAAACACTCTTGGAGCTTTTCAGCCTGAGTCCCACTCTGTCCAGTCACTTGAGAACCTCTTCCGGGTTGTGCAAGTGTTCAGTGGTGTTGCGGCCAGTGATCAGGATGTCATCTTGGAACACCACGGTGCGCGGAACCGATTTCAGCAGACTCTCCACGTTCCTCTGGAAGATGGCCGCTGCCGAACGAATCCCAAAAGGGCATCTGTGGTATATGAACAGTCCTTTGTGCATGTTGATGCACGTCAATCTTTTCGAAGATTCAGCCAGCTCCTATGTCATGTAAGCAGAGGTTAGATCCAGCTTGGTGAATGACTTCCCCCCTGCTAGCGTTGCAAACAGCTCATCCGCTTTGGGTAGCGGGTACTGGTCCTGTATCGAGACGTGGTTGATCGTTACCTTGCAGTCCCCGCAGATTCTGACCGTCCCCTCACTCTTCAACACCGGAACAATTGGACTGGCCCACTCGTTGAACTCGACTGGCGATATGATCCCCTCTCGTTGAAGTCTGTTCAGCTTGATCTCGACTTTCGCTCGTGTCATTTATGGAACCGCTCAGACCTTGTGATGAACGGGTCAAGCATCAGGGACTAGATGGATCTGCACTTTGGCGCCTGTAAAGTTGCCGATGCCTGGCTCGAATAACGACGGAAATTTGTTTAGCACTTGGGGGCACGAGGCATCATCCACCGAAGACAGCGCTTTGATGTCGTCCCAGTTCCATCGGATCTTTCCCAACCAGCTTCTGCCGAACACCGTTGGGCCATCGCCTGGTACAATCCATAGTGATAAATCATGCACAGTTCCATCATACAATACCTTCACTGCCGCACTGCCAATGACTGGTATGAGCTCTTTGGTGTAAGTGCGCAGCTTGGTGTGGATCGGATTTAGTTTTGGCCTTTGCGCCTTGTTGTCCCATAGTTTCTCAAAAGCCTTCTGGTTCTTAATTGACTGACTTGCCCCCGAGTCCAATTCCATGGAAACTGGAATGCCGTTTAATTTGACTTTTAACATTATCAGAGGGCTTTTGGTGGTGAATGTGTGTACCCCATACACTTCCTCTTCAGCCTTGGGTTGAGTTGCCTCTCTTACTCGGTTCAACGTGATCCGCGGCGAATCGGTCATCTTCTGTCGACTCTGCCACGTGGTGAGTCGCAGCACGTCTGCACATTCGCTGGAGGTGCCCCATTGTTCCACAGCCCTTGCACACGTAGTGCTTGAATCGACATTGATGGGCTCGATGACTACCCCTGCAGCACCAACATGGTATGAATGGATTTGCATTCACGCCCCACTCTGAGTCATCCTAGGTCTAGCCTCTGCGGGCGTGTAGGCCCTGCCATGTACAGTTCTGCCTGCTGAAGGCATTATTTTATGCACAGTACTTGCCGGTGAGCTTCGATGCTGCAGTGATATCTGTTTAGTTTTATCGTTCATGGACATAAAAGCCTGGGCTATCGTTATGGCCTTGCTCAGATCTAGAGATTCGTCAGACAGCAGTTTGCGAAGAATGACCTCATGGCTGATTCCAAGCACAAAGAAGTCCCGCAACACTTCCCCCAAAAATCCAGCAAATACGCATGGTCCTGCAAGGCGTCTTAGGTCGGCGACATAGCTCGCCACGTCCTGGCCTTCGGAGCGTGGTGCATATAAAAGCGATACCTGGCCATCAAGATGCTCTCCTTTGGCTTGAGGTGTTCCCGAACCGGCGTGCACGATAGCAAAGAATGACTAAGAAAGCAATAAAGAAAGGAAAGATAGATTACGAAAGTAAACTTGCGCAAAACATAAAAACAGATAGTAAAAACTTTTACCGATATATAAAATGGAAAAGAGTGACTAAAGTAAATGTTGGTCCCTTAGAAGATGAGAAGGGGGATTTAATAATGAGAAATGTGGAAATGGCTGAGACCTTAAACAATTATTTTGCTTCGGTCTTCATAGTGGAAGACACAAAAACCATGCCAAAAATTGCTGGTCAAGGGAATGTGGGAAGGGAGGACCTTGAGATAATCACTATCACTAGGGAGGTAGTGCTGGACAGGCTAATGGGACTCAAGGTAGACAAGTCCCCTAGTCTTGATGAAATGCATCCCAGGATATTAAAAGAGATGGCAGAAGTTATAGCAGATGCATTTGTTACAATCTACCAAAATTCTCTGGACTCTGGGGAGGTACCATCGGATTGGAAAGCAGCTAATGTAACGCCTCTGTTTAAAAAAGGGGGCAGACAAAAGGCAGGTAACTATAGGCCGGTTAGTTTAACATCTGTAGTGGGGAAAATGCTTGAAGCTATCATTAAGGAAGAAATAGCGGGACATCTAGATAGGAATAGTGCAATCAAGCAGACGCAACATGGATTCATGAAGGGGAAATCATGTTTAACTAACTTACTGGAATTCTTTGAGGATATAACGAGCATGGTGGATAGAGGTGTACCGATGGATGCGGTGTATTTAGATTTCCAAAAGGCATTCGATAAGGTGTCACACAAAAGGTTACTGCAGAAGATAAAGATATGTGGAGTCAGAGGAAATGTATTAGCATGGATCAAGAATTGGCTGGCTAACAGAAAGCAGAGAGTCAGGATAAATGGGTTCTTTTCGGGTTGGAAATCGGTGATTAGTGGTGTGCCACAGGGATCGGTGCTGGGACCACAACTGTTTACAATATATATAGATGACCTGGAAGAGGGGACAGAGTGTTGTGTAACAAAATTTGCAGATGACACAAAGATTAGTGGTAAAGCGGGTTGTGTAGAGGACACAGAGAGACTGCAAAGAGATTTAGATAGGTTAAGCGAATGGGCTAAGGTTTGGCAGATGGAATACAATGTCGGAAAATGTGAGGTCATCCACCTTGGGGGAAAAAAACAGTAAAAGGGAATATTATTTGAATGGGGAGAAATTACAACATGCTGAGGTGCAGAGAGACCTGGGAGTCCTTGTGCATGAATCCCAAAAAGTTAGTTTGCAGGTGCAGCAGGTAATCAGGAAGGCGAATGGAATGTTGGCCTTCATTGCGAGAGGGATGGGGTACAAAAGCAGGGAGGTACTGCTGCAACTGTACAGGGTATTGGTGAGGCCGCACCTGGAGTACTGTGTGCAGTTTTGGTCACCTTACTTAAGGAAAGATATACTAGCTTTGGAGGGGGTACAGAGACGATTCACTAGGCTGATTCCGGAGATGAGGGGGTTACCTTATGATGATAGATTGAGTAGACTGGGTCTTTACTCGTTGGAGTTCAGAAGGATGAGAGGTGATCTTATAGAAACATTTAAGATAATGAAAGGGATAGACAAGATAGAGGCAAAGAGGTTGTTTCCACTGGTCGGGGAGACTAGAACTAGGGGGCACAGCCTCAAAATACGGGGGAGCCAATTTAAAACCGAGTTGAGAAGGAATTTCTTCTCCCAGAGGGTTGTGAATCTGTGGAATTCTCTGCCCAAGGAAGCAGTTGAGGCTAGCTCATTGAATGTATTCAAGTCACAGATAGATCGATTTTTAACCAATAAGGGAATTAAGGGTTATGGGGAGCGGGCGGGTAAGTGGAGCTGAGTCCACGGCCAGATCAGCCATGATCTTGTTGAATGGCGGAGCAGGCTCGAGGGGCTAGATGGCCTACTCCTGTTCCTAATTCTTATGTTCTTATGTTCTTATGTTCATATGTCTTGTCCGTTGGTTTTGTCGGTGCTAGCAGATTTTTGATGAGGCCACATTTCGTGGACCCGCAAACGATGAGGAGAATTGCCCTGCTCTTGATCGCGGTTTCTGCTTTTTCCACCTCGTTGGCCACGAAGTACTGGTCAAGACGCTCAACAAAGGCTTCCCAATCATCACCTTCAACAAATATCTCAAGAATACCAACGGCAGCCATAACTGCGTGAAAGTTCATGATTTGTTACTCATCACCAATTGTTACATTTAGAATAACTCCATAAGACTGTGTATCTTAAGCTCAAACTGTTGTGACCTTGGTCTCTTTATCATAACTCCAGAGTGAGGAGGCAGGATGGTAGACTGCCTTTTATACCTGCTTGCCCAGGGTGTGCAGGTGACCCTTGGGTCTCCCACAGGTGCACCCCTTGGTGGCAAGTCTTATGCATTGGTAATGTTTACATACATAACACATGATCCCTTTAAGTAGCATTTGTGGTGGTGGGGGTGGCTTTCAACCCATTTAACAGTGTGTTCAGCTGAGCGAGATTAAGGCAAAGTGTTAGCTGGAACATGGCATTCAAAAATGGCAGCACTGGCGTCAAATCAGCTTTGTACACTGATTGCCGTCAGAATCTGCCTGATCTGCATACTGCCAGCGGTCATTAGGTGTGCGCATGCGCAAACCCCTTTACCAAGATGGCATCCCGTGCGCGTCCCGATGGAAGTGTGTGCACGCATCTCGGACGCCATTTTAGAGCGTTAGGAGGCTGCATAGCGTCTAAAAAAAACGGGCACTACAGAGCCCAATTTCTCCCCTAGTAACTGTGAGCAAGTTTCAGCTAGGTTAAGATAGCAGTTGAATACATGAATATCAAGACTTTGCAGATTTTAATCTTTCTCTTCATGCTCATGAAATAGATGGTCAATTGAATTGGGTTAAAAGTTCAGTTCGAGGCTTATACCCTCACTGGGATTATTGATTTTTTTTTTAACCTCCTACTAGCAATTTGAGTAACGATAATCTCAGCCAAGTAATCTTATGTGCTCAGGGGAGAGCTAAGAGACTCTGCATTCAACCCCTCTCCTCCTTTGCTGCCATGAGCATATTCCTTCAGCAGGCTGTTGTTCCAACAAGCCACTTTATTAATTTACACTGCAGTTCTCTCATTGCAACAGTGACTGCACTCCAAAAGTACTTAATTGGCTGTAAAGCGCTTTGAAACGTCCGGTGGTCATGAAAGGCGCTATATAAATCCAAGTCTTTCTTTCTTTCTTTAACATATGTGTCCGGAATTTTCCCGTTGCTGAGCGTGCGGGTTTGGGGGCAGGTTGGCAGTAAAAATCCCGGCAATAGCGAGCGCCTTGGGAACCCTCCATCATCCCACCGTCTTGTGCATTTAACTCGGGCGGCTTTGAAGGCGTGACATGTACCCCATCGGCAGAGGCAGGCGACCACATTGAAATCATCAAGTGCTTATTGAGAGACTTAAGAGTGATTTTAACAGAAGCTTTTGAGTTTAACTGCAGGAGCACGGGATTCAAGGAGATCGGGAACCCCGCCTGTGAAGAGGAGGCAGAAGCTCAGTGGCTGTCGGCGAGTTCATTCATTGACAGCTGGAAAAAGCACATAAATACTGCAACATTGCACCTCATTACTTGCCTCATGGAAAGGCTCTTGCTCACTCCATTTCAGTGTCTGCAGTTTGCAGGTCATTTCTCAAACCTCGGAAGCCTCTCTCATCAAATTACAACATTCAGAGATTGGACCTCTGGTCTCCACTTTACCTGCTATCTTCTTCATCAGCATGGATGCCATTTATACTGTCTTACCTTGGTCCTCAGAATTGGACCAAGATGAGCCTCACCACCAACAACGCCAGCCATAACACCAGCAGCTGCAGCAGCAACCACAACAACAGCCTTTTCCTCAATGACCTGATGCTCCACAGGAGAGAGGGGGGCACCACAGGGCTGCAGCACGCCGGAGGTGATACCCCCAACACAGGGTATACAGGCAGAGGACAAGCTGTGTGGACATGACTGAGCAGCAGTGCTCCAGGAGGCTCAGGCTATCGTGCAAAGTGCAGCTTGCTGGAAGACCTGCAGCCCAGTGGACCTGGTGAGCACGCCTTACCAGTGGCTGTTAAAGTCAGCACCGCCCTCAACTTCTTCGCCTCAGTCTCCTTCCAGGGATCTGCAACAGACATTTGTGGCATCTCGCAGTCGACCGCCCACAGATGCATCACACAGGTCACCGCTGCCATGTTTCACATGTCAGCCAATTATATCAACTGTGCTACAGATGTCCGTGTTACTGAGTGAACGCTCGACTTTACGGCTCTGGCTGGCTTCCCACAGGCGCAGGACATCGTCGACTACACACGTGGCCATGAAACATAGAAACTAGGTGTAGGAGTAGGCCATTCGGCCCTTCGAGCCTGCACCATCATTTAATATGATCATGGCTGATTATGCACTTCAGTACCCCATTCCTGCTTTCTCTCCATACCTCTTGATCCCTTTAGCTGTAAGGGCCACATCTAACTGCCTTTTGAATATATCTAACAAACTGACCTCAACAACTCTCTGTGGTAGAGAATTCCACATGCTCACAACTCTCTGAGTGAAGAATTTTCTCCTCATCCCGGTCCTAAATGGCTTACCCTTTATCCTTAGACTATGACCTCTGGCTCTGGACTTACCCAACATCGGGAACATTCTTCGTGCATCTAAGCTGCATCTAACCTGTCCAATCCCGTCTTCCTGCATCTAACCTGTCCAATCCCAGGAGTGTTTGTGAACTGCAAGGGCTTCCACTCCCTCAACCATAACCGCAAAGGCTTCCACATGTCTGCAACCATAAAAAGATGTGTGCGCCAGATTCTCTGGCAGCTGCCATGACTCTTTCATCCTGCACCAGTCCATCCTCTCTCAGCTCTTCACACCTCCAAACAGACCTACCGGCTGGCTGCTTGGAGACAAGATGTGGCTCATGACACCTGTGAAGAGACCAAGTACTGAGGCCAAGGAGTATTATGAGAGCCACATCTCCACTAGATGTGTCATAGAGCAAGTAGGCATGCTGAAGATGCACTTCAGATGCCTTGACAGATCTGGAGGAGCCCTTCAGTACGCACCAGGCAGGGTCTCCAGAATCATCGTGGTCTGCTGCGCGCTGCACAACATAGCGCAGCAGCGAGGATTGAAGCTACAGGAGGTGCATGGTGCACAGCACATAGCCTCTTCAGAGGAGGAGGAGGAGCAGGTGGAAGATGAGGAGGAGGGGTGTCCTGAGATACAGATGGCACCAGCACATTGCTGCCCGGGAGGCCAGATTTACTTGCTCCAATGCAGCCATCGGCCTGCCACATGCTGCACTAAGTTCCTCCCCCCGCAACAATGCCATAAAGCATCCCTACAATGGCCAATCCATTCCTCTCACTCAAAGCCCCAATCCTCAAGGTTAAATAATATCTCACCATTCACTCCAAGTGACAAAGCCACTTCCAAGTTTTGAGGCAAAATTGGACAAGACCCGAAAGTGCAAAGAAAAACATTTATGTGTAACATCAAAATAATTGAAATATTTTCTGATGGAGGACATGTGTATCTATTTTTGTGTCATTTTCTTTTCTGAGTGTTTGTACAAGAAGCTACCTCTGTGGCTTCAGCAGAGGTAGCGGTAGCCTGCTCACATCCCTGCTGCGATTGCGTAGATCACTATTAGCTGACATCCTCTGGCTTTTGGAGCCTGTGATGGCCCCGACAAAGTCTGCTCCTCCGGCGACTGTGCAGGGGCAGACTCAGCCACTGTGGAAGCATTGGGGGCTCTGACTGAGAGGGAGGCAATGGGGGAGATGTGTGAGCGCTTTGAGAAAAGCCCCCACTTCCATGTCCCCTCCCACCATCATCCCTCTCATGGGCCACCCGCAATTCCCTACTAGCAAGTAGTTGGAGAGCACCTTGCTGCACAGCAGTGGGGCGATGAAGACCCAAGTCAACATTTACATCCCTCTTTGTGAGGGGGTCTATGAGCCTCTGCCATCTGTTGTCCACAGCCAGCATGTGCTCATGTGAGTGGTGCAATAGCTGCTCCGTGCAGGTGGCCATCCTTTCCATGGAGCAGCATATCTTCCCCATCGCCTGCAACATGGTGGTGCTCATGTTGGAGATGGACTCCTCCATTTTCTGAACATTTTCACACATCGTGGCTGCAAAAGATGCCATGGCCTCATGCAATTGTTGCTGCCCCTCCAGGATCGCCCTCTTTCTCGATGGCCCCCGAGTCTCAGTGTCTGCCTGCAGCTCAACAGAGCTGGGAGTGTCCTGTGCTCTCCGGCGACGAGTCTCCACTGCTGTCCCTGTCAACACCACCTGCTCTTGCTCACTTGTGAATCGTGAGGCACCAGGTGACAACTCTATGGTGCAAAGGACCCACCGAGGTGTATCTGTGCTGGTGCTGGGTATGCTTGGGTCTGCTGACGCTACACCCTCAGAGGCTGAAGGTTCCTCTGAGGAGTCATCTTCCTCCTCCAGCTGGACTGTGGGGGGGAGGGGGGGCAGTTGATGGACCAGTGGGAGAGTAAAGTGGTGAATTAAAAGTGTTAGAATAAGAACAGGTAACATTAGCATTATGTACATGATGACATTTCACTGGCTGCTGACATCAGTCACCATATGGGTGACTGTTTTATGCCATGTGACTTTATGAAATGTGATTCAGTCACCAGGTTTCTGGGAAGTCCCCCTTTCTCCTTCTCCTACTGCCAGCATCTCTCGAGCTCCCGAGATCTCCAGAGCCCCCTCCACTGCTGCTGTTAGCTATGCGTAGACTGGAGGGCTGGAGGTTCTCTGCCTCTCCCGTGTGTTCTAAGCTCTTTTCTCCTGCAAAGAGGAAAAGAAGAGAAGTTTGAGTGAGAGTGATGGAATGAGTGTAAGGAATGGATGGGTTACATCAGTTGAGGGTGACTATGAGGGAATGGGTTGCCAATGGCCAAATGGCCTCCTTCTGTTGTGTTACTTGCTATGATTGCTGTAGGATGAGGGTGAGTGTGAGGGGTGGTTAGCTGGGATTGAGAGTATGAAGATAGAGCGAAAGGGATGGGTGGAGCTAGAAGGTATGTTGGTGTGAGGAATGATGTGCAGGGGTAGGCCTGAGAAAGCATAGTAATGGGGATGTGTTGACAGGCACATCAGGATGAGGGTGAGTGGGACATTGAAGCGTTTCCTGCACTGTATCCAGGTAATCCTGACCACATCCCTACTGCTGACCTCCTCAGCTATATCCAGCCAGGCTCTTTTTGTTTCTTGTGGCGGTCTCCTTTGCCAGTCAGCAGGGAAGAGAACCTCCTTGCGTGCTCCGACAGCCTCCATCAGAGTTTGCTGTAATGAGTCTAAGAAGCGTGGTGCAGCCCTCTGCCGTGGCTATCCATCCTTCAAAGTTATGAGAGTCCTGTGGCCTTTCTTTGTCAGGCCCCACCCTCTCTAGCAACTTTCAAATGAGTTCAGTGCAAGGCTGCTTTAAATATGGAAACAAGTCATCGATGATGTCATCCGACCCACACCATTTAATAGGGCTGGGAAACATTCATGAGTCTTTCAATTGGGGCCATTAAGTGAAAGGCACTCTGAGCAACATCTTGCGGCCCACATGCACCCGACCCGACGCAATGATAAAAATTCCGGCCACAGTGTTTTTCAAGCGTAGGGTTTACCTAATTCAATATTGGCCCGGAATTTGCAGTGGCTATACCATTCGCTGTTATTACCCCTTTGAAACTGACCGTAATTTCAGGATGCAGCGCATGCACATCCTATCGCGGAAATTCTGAAGTTGCGGTCAGTCATTTTCTGCTCCGACGCTGGCTGCGCTTTGTGCTTCCCTCTCTCTCCCCGTCCCCCCACCAAACCCCCACCCCCATAGCCAGCAGTCAGTGTGATCAGGGAAATCAGTGAAACTGACGAAAACTTGACTTTTCCACTGTTAAATACTCCATTAAAGGTTAGACCTTATTGGATTAGGTGTAACTGGGGTTTTAACAACATACATAATGCTATTAACAACATAAACAAACATGATGGCCCTGAAAAACTCATTTTAATTTTCTGTGTGTCAAATCACAATTTTTTAAGAGACTTTAAAAAACATATATTTTTAAAGTTTGTTCATATTTATTTCAGGTTTACCTTTTCCCCATGTGAGAGCCCCAATCTTTGTTTTGCTCTCTGTAACATTTTTTTTAAAGTCTGAATAAAAGAAGCTTCTTCACTTCCTGGTTCCCAGTCTGGTTCCGGAATTGTGCACTGTGATTGGCTGATCAGACAGCTTGTTGACATCACTGCAGTTCAGGCTATGGAATTCCCACTGACCCACACGCATCTCAATTGCACGTCGAAAAAGGAAAAGTTCTTGCCACAGAGATTCCGTGGGCAGCTTTCTTCGCAGACTGGTCATAAAAGTAAAGCCCTCGGGACCCAAGGCAAAGTGACAAGTTGGATCCACAATTGACTCAGAGGCAGGAAGTAAAAGGTAATCTTGATGGGTGTTTTTGTGATGGGAAGGCTGTTTCCAATGGGGTTCCATAGGGCTCAGTACTAGGTCCCTTACTTTTTGTGGTATATATCAATAATTCAGACTTGAATGTAGTGAGTGTGATTATGAAGTTTGCAGATGATACAAAATTTGGCTGTGTGGTTGATAATGAAGGAGAAAGCTGTAGACTGCAGGAAGATATCAATGAATTAGTAAGATGGGCAGAACAGTGGCAAATAGAATTAAATCCTGAGAAGTGTGAGGTAATGCATTTAGGAAGGGCTAACAAGGCAAGGGAATACACATTAAACGGTAGGACACTGAGAAGTGTAGAGGAACAAAGGGACCTTGGAGTGCAGGTCCACAGATCCATGATGGTAGCAGGCCAGGTAGTTAAGGTGGTTAAGAAGGCATATGGAATACTTGCCTTTATTAGTTGAGGCATAGAATACAAGAACAGGGAGGGTATGCTTGAACTGTACAAAACACTAGTTAGGTCATAGCTGGAGTACTGTGTGCAGTTCTGGTCACCACATTACAGGGAAGATGTTATTGCACTGGAGAGGGCATAGGGGAGATTTACAGAGGATGTTGCCTGGAATGGAGAATTTTAGCTATGAGGAAAGGTTGGCTAGGCTGGATTTGTGTTCTTTGGAACAGAGGAGGCTGAGGGGAGACCTTATTGAGGTGTATAAAATTATGAAGGGCCTAGATAGAGTGGATAGGAAAGACTTATTTCCCTTAGCAGAGGGGTCAACAACCAGGGGACATAAATTTAAAGTAATTGGTAGGAAGTTTCGAGGGAATTTGAGGAGAAATTTGGTCACCCAGAGAGCTGTGGAGGTCTAGAACTCACTGCTTGAAAGGGTGGTAGAGGCAGAAACACTCAGCATTTTTAAAAAGTACTTGAATATGCACTTGAAGTGCCGTAACCTGAAGGGCTATGGAGCAAGAACTGGAAAGTAGGATTAGGTTGAATAGCTTTGTTGGCCGGCGCCGACACGATGGGCCGAAATGACCTCCTTCCGTGCTGTAAATTTCCAAGATTTCGTAGCCAGCGCCAAATCCCCTTGCTTCGTCGCTGACTGCAAATTATGGGCCAATGTTCTCCTGTGCAAGCAAAAGTAATTCCTGATGAGTTAGAAACGAGCTCGGACTTTATAATGCTCTTTTGGAAACATTCAGCCATATTTCCACGTTTTTTTGATTATACCTTGTTCAGCCGTAAACATTTATATACAAAGCAAACTGTGGAATATTTTATTTAGTGATAGATTGGTCTAAATAACAAAGCTTACACCAGCTGGGAGAGGATCATGTGAAGCGCACAGTCTTGGTGGCAGAATAGCATCTCGACACTTAATACAACCACGTTCTGGAAAGAATGTGTCCGCTTCCAACATATGGGATCCAGCATGTGATCAATTGGTGCACGAAATTTGCCAAGTATAACAGTTGAAAGCATGCAAAATTCAATGAATTTGAAACAGATAATTTATTTTTCCGCAGACTGCTACTGTATCAATACAGAGGAAACAAAAAGCATAGTTAAGAGAGGAGAAAATTGCGATTGAAAGTGTCTAATATATTTGTTGCCCCCTTTTCGTGCTAAACTAGTGGAGTTAAAAAGAGATTTTCCTTGAAGCTTGCAATATAAAACATCTTGTGAAATTGAGGGAGAATAGTTGTCCCCACTGCAGCTTTGTTGCACTGAAGGAATTGTTGGAAAGCTCGTCCTCAGTATTTGTTAGCACAGGATCCATTGTTGTACTTGATAAATCATAATATTTTTACAGTAACAGTATAGATTACTGTGCAATTGCACCTAATGCCTGCTGGGATAGTTTTGCTTTTCGGAGCTAATTCTAAAATTCCTGTCCTGGCAAAATCCAGGAGGAAGCAGGCCATTAAGATTCATTTTTATACTTAACAAGAATCTATACCTGACTGAGCAGTAGTTTGTCAAATGGAGGTTTCATGTCTTTGCTTAAGAAATGTAGTTCTTCAACAACAACAAAAATTAGAATATGTCTCTTTCTTTTACAAATACATTTTAGTCTGTATTTTTCTTTCTAAAAAGAAATTGTGTAAATGAAGCATTATTCCAGGCTTGAAATATCCACTTAATGTCAGGTTTGTCCCCGTTTGCTTGTGCTCTTTCCATACCTCACTCTGCAGAAACCTGCCAATCACAGCACATTTGCAATGACCTTCAATTTCACACTTCTGAAGCAGCTAAGAGGTTGCTCAACTATTCAGCTGTGGAGCAGTGGCCGAGTCAACATGTGCAAGGCTGGATTCTCTGAACCATGAGCTGGGCGTTCGGTTAAATGGAATTGCAGAAAAGCACAGTGTTAGAGCTCAGCTTACCTGTTAAAATTAGGACATAGGCTGCCCGGGGAGAACTTTGCAAGCAGGTCAACTCTCGAAGACTCGAAAGGACTTGGGAAGATATATGGAGAAAGAATCACAATCTGAGGAGCATCACCAAAGTAAGTGAGCAGTATTTCCTCAAATGCTGTACCTGTTAGACAATGTAAGAGCATCAAAAATTAAAAGTTAATTGTGACCTACAGGACAGTAAAAATCCTGTCTGTACATATACACAAGGTTGAGATAGTAACTTCACAAGGAAAGTGACTTTTGCAAAGTGAGTCTGATAATGCAAATTATATTTCACACCCAAGAAAAACTAACAGTCAAGCATTTAAAAACGGTGTACTTAAAACATGCTAAAGTAATCTAATGTTCTATTTATAGGTCCAAATGACATATAATAATGAAGTGAGGAATACTACAGGTGAAACTGGGAATAAACAGAAGACATTTATTTAGTTCAATCTAATGATGCTGTGCTGCATAGGAATAGAATCATTTGACGACATGTTGTTTGACAGGTTAGGAGTGAGCTGCAGACCAGGAGGTGTGTACCAATCATGCTAATGTAATTGAAATGTCACAACTTTTCATAATCCCTGTTCCTGCACAGGACCAAAAGAGCTTATGTCAGTCCAGTGCAATACAGAACTGGCTCACGGCACTTCTGTTTCCTTCTCACAGATGACACAAAACGTGGCATGCAGCCTGTAACTGCAGCACCCAGTATTGCCACGCACCCCGACACTAAGAACAAGCCCAAGTACCAATGCCTCAATAGACAAAGCCTGATGAAAAGGATGGAGAAGCAGCGAGTACAGGACCAGACACCAGTGATGAAAGGGCTGAAGAGACGATTGTACCTGATAGGCAAAAAGAGGCAGGGTGGCGGTCTGGCATCCTGCCTGCCCATCATCAGGTGTGTCCGGATGACTTCCTTACACTAAAAAAGAGCAAGGTATTGGGTAAAGGGGAACCAGTGGATGTGGTGTATTTGGACTTCCAGAAGGCATTTGACAAGGTGCCACATAAAAGGTTACTGCACAAGATAAAAGTTCACGGGGTTGGGGGTAATATATTAGCATGGATAGAGGATTGGCTAACTAACAGACAACAGAGAGTCGGGATAAATGGTTCATTCTCTGGTTGGCAACCAGTAACAAGTGGGGTGCTGCAGGGATCAGTGCTGGGACCCCAACTGATTAACGACTTGGAAGAAGGGACTGAGTGTAACGTAGCCAAGTTTGCTGACGATACAAAGATGGGAGGAAAAGCAATGTGCGAGGAGGACACAAAAAATCTGCAAAAGGACATAGGCCCCAAGTTTCGCCATGATTTGCTCCTGATTTTTAGAAGCAACTGGTGTAGAACGGAGTATCTTAGAAATCGGAATTCTCGCCATTTACTTTGCTCCAGTTCTAGTCAGTTAGAACAGTTTCACTTTGGAACAGAATTTTTTTTTCAAAAGGGGGCGTGTCCGGCAGTGAAAACTTACTCCAAACTAACTTAGAATGGAGTAAGTGAAGATTTTTGTACGCTCGAAAAAACCTTGTCTACACTTTAGAAAATCAGGCGTAGGTTACAAATCAGGCGTAGGGAATGGTGGGGGGGGGGGTTTAAAGGGAAGTTTACAAACATTAAACACTTCAGTTTTACAAATAAAGAGCCATCATCAATAATAAATGATAAAAACATCAATAAATCAACCAAAAAATCAATCAAAAAAAATTAATAAGAAATAATTTTTTAAAAAATCAATAAATAAAACATTTTCTACTTACCGACTGCAGCACCGGGAGCCCTCCAACAGCGTGCTGGGATGCCCCCCCACCCCCCCGCCAGTGTATCTCTGTCAGTGTCTCTATCTCTGTCTGTCTGTGTGTGTCTCTCATTCTCTGTCTGTCAGTGTCTGTGTTTCTGACAGCAAGGAGAGGGGGAGGAGGGGGTAGAGGGAGAGAGGGGGGAGCAGAGGGAGGGAAGGGGGAGGGATGGAGGAGAAGGGGAGGGGGGGAGGGGGAGGGGGGAGGGGGGGAGGAGATGGGGGAGGGGGGAGAAGGGGGGAGGGGGAGGAGGAGAAGGAGGAGGGCGGAGGAGGAAAAGGGGTGGGGAAAGGAGATGGGGGAGGGCAAGGGAAAGGAGATGGGGGAGGGAGGCTGAACGGGCCGGGCCCGAGACTTCGGGCAGGGCCCGTCCCCAGCACCAGATTTACAGGTAGGTGGCGTTGGGCCGGGTCGGGGGGAGCGCAGGTCTAGGGGGTGGTGGGAGGGAGGTCGGTTCGGTTCAGGTCGGGGGGAGGGAGGGAGAGGGAGGTCAGGTCGGGGGGAGGGAGGTCAGGTCGGGTCCAGTCCGGGGGCGAGGGGTGGGGGCGGGGGGGAAGCGGGAGTCGGGTCGGTGTCGGTGTCGGGTCCGGTCCGGAGGTGGGGGGCGGGGAAAGCGGGTCTCGGGGTCGGGTCAGGTTCAGGGACGGGGGGGGAAGCGGGAGTCGGGTCGGTGTCGGGTCCGGTCCGGAGGCGGGGGGGGCGGGAAGCAGGAGTCGAGTCGGGTCGGGAGGAAGCAGAAGCTGGGCGTGGGAGGAGCCTTATTCACGCAGCCCCAGTGAGGCCATTCGGCCAGGGCTAGGGGCTGCGTGCTTCTGCCCCTCCCACACAGTTTTGGGCACCTGGAGCTACTGCGCATGTGCAGAGGTCCCGGCACTGTTTTCAGCGCAGGGACCTGGCTCCGCCCCCCACTGCTCCTGCTGCGCCGTGCCGAGCTGCAAACGAACTGCAGGGAGCTGGAGAATCTGGAAGTTTTTTTTAGGCGCACTTTGTGGCGCGAAAAACGGGTGTCCAGGTCGGGACTGCGCCGTTCTAGGCTAAGTGAGTGGGCAAAAATTTGGCAGATGGAGTATAATGTTGGAAAGTGTGAGGTCATGCACTTTGGCAGAAAAAATCAAAGAGCAAGGAGAAAGATTGCAAAGTGCCACAAGACCTGGGGGTACTTGTGTATGAAACACAAAAGGATAGAATGCAGGTACAGCAAGTGATCAGGAAGGCCAATGGCATCTTGGCCTTTATTGCTAAGGGGATGCTGTATAAAAGCAGGGAAGTCTTGCTTCTGCTATACAAGGTACTGGTGAGGCCACAGCTGAAATACTGCGTGCAGTTTTGGCTTCCATTTTTATGAAAGGATACATTTGCTTTGGAGGCAGTTCAGAGAAGGTTCACTAGGTTGATTATGGGGATGAGGGGTTGACTTATGAGGAAAGGATGAGTAGATTGGGCCTCTACTCATTAGAATTCAAAAGAATAAGAACATAAGAAATAGGAGCAGGAGTAGGCCATAAGGCCCCTCGAGCCTGCTCCGCCATTCAATAAGATCATGGCTGCTCTGATCATGGACTCAGCTACACTTCCCTGCCCGCTCCCCATAACCCCTTATCCCCTTATTGTTTAAGAAACTGTCTATTTCTATCTTAAATTTATTTAATGTACCAGCTTCCACAGCTCTCTGAGGCAACGAATTCCACAGATTCACAACCCTCTGAGAGAAGAAATTTCTCCTCATCTCAGTTCTAAATGGGCGGCCCCTTATTCTAAGATCATGCCCTCTAGTTCTAGTCTCCCCGACCAGTGGAAACATCCTCTCTGCATCCACCTTGTCAAGCCCCCTCATAATCTTATACGTTTCGATAAGATTAGCTGAATTCCAATAAGTAGAGGCCCAACCTACTCAACCTTTCCTCATAAGTCAACCCCCTCATCTCTGGAATCAACCTAGTGAACCTTCTCTGAACTGCCTCCACAGCAAGTATATCCTTTCGTAAATCTGGAAACCAAAACTGCACGCAGTATTCCAGGTGTGGGCTTACTAATACCCTGTACAGTTGTAACAAGATTTTCCTGGTTTTATACTCCATCCCCCATTGGCCTTCCTGATCACTTGCTGTACCTGCATACTATCCTTTTGTGTTTCATGTACAAGTACCCCCTGGTCCCACTGTACTGCGGCACTTTGCAATCTTTCTCCATTTAAATAATAACTTGCTCTTTAATTTTTTCTGCCAAAGTGCATGACCTCACACTTTCCAACATTATACTCCATCTGCCATATTCTTGCCCACTCACTTAGCCTGTTTATGTCCCCCTGCAGCCTCTCTATGTCCTCCTCACACATTGCCCTTCCTCCCATCTTTGTATCATCGGCAAACTTGGCTACGTTACACTCAGCACCCTCTTCCACGTCGTTAATATAGATTGTAAATAGTTGGGGTCCCAGCACTGATCCCTGCGGCACCCCACTCATTACTGATTGACAACCAGAGAATGAACCATTTATCCTGACTCTCTGTTTTCTGTTTGTCAGCCAATCTTCTCTCCATGCTAATCTAATACCCCCAACACGAACTTTTATCTTGTGCAGTAACCTTTTGTGTGGCGCCTTGTCAAATGCCTTCTGGAAGTCCATATACACCACATCCACTGGTTTCCCTTTATCCACCCCTGTTCGTTACATCCTCAAAGAATTGCAGCAAATTTGTCAAACATGACTTCCCCTTCATAAATCCATGCTGACTTTGCCTGACCAAATTTTGCTTTTCCAAATGTCCTGTTACTGCTTCTTTAATAATGGACTCCAACATTTTCCCAATCACAGATGTTAGGCGAACTGGTCTATAGTTTCCTGCTTTTTGTCTGCCTCCCTTTTTGAATAGGGGCGTTACATTTTCAGTTTTCCAATCTGCTGGGACCTCCCCAGAATCCAGAGAATTTTGGTAAATTACAACCAATGCATGCACTATCCCTGCCGCTACTTCTCAAGAACCTAGGATGCAAGCCATCAGGTCCAGATTTATCTGCCTTTAGTCCCATTATCTTACTGAGCACTGCCTCCTCAGTGATTGTGATTGTGTAAAGTTCCTCCCCTGCTATAACCCTTTGACTATCCATTGTTGGAATATTGTTAGTATCCTCTGATATGTCCTTACTGTACAGTATAAATACACACGAGGCCCATACTTGAGAGAAGGTCACTCTGTGACCAGTTACCTTTATTACCAAGACCTCAAGTGATGAAGGTGGGTGGAGCTTCCACTTTTATACCTGAAAGTCCAGGTTAGGAGTGTCTCCCACAAGTTCACCCCATTGTGGTCAATGGTCTCAAGGTGTACAACTTAAGTCATCTTATACATGGGTTACAATGATCGGTGAATACATGACATCACCTCCCCCCCAAAGTCTTATTGGGATCACAGGTTGAGTCTCTCTGGTGGTTTACGCTCCCTTGTAGAGCGCCTGAGTTGGGGCTCCGGTTGTTGGGCGCTGGCCTGAGTGTCTGCTGTTTGTGGTGTCTCAGGCCTGTTTGGACTGCCCACAGTGACTGGGCTCTTCTACACTTGGTTCCGGTGTTCGGTCACATGTGGTGGAGTAAACTCTACGTCGTGTTCTTCCTCTGCTTCTTCTATGGGGTTGCCGAACCTCCTTTTAGTTTGATCCATGTGTTTGCGGCAGATTTGTCCATTGGCAAGTTTAACTACCAAAACCCTATTCCCCTCTTTGGCAATCACAGTGCCTGCAAGCCATTTGGGACCTGCAGCGTAATTAAGGATAAAACAGGGTCATTGACATCAATACATCACGCCCTCGCATTCCTGTCATGGTAGTCACATTGTGACTGATGCCTGCTCTCAACAATTTCTTTCATAGTAGGGTGTATAAGGGATAACCTGGTTTTGAGCGTCCTTTTCATTAGCAGCTCTGTGGGTGGAACCCCCGTGAGCGAGTGGGGTCAGGATCTATTGGCCAACAGGAGGCGTGATAAGCAGCTTTGTAGGGAACCCCCTTGGATTCTGAGCATCCCCTGTTTGATTATCTGCACTGCTCGTTCCGCTGGCCATTTGAGGCCAGCTTGAATGGTGCCGTTCTGACATGGTTGATTCCATTGCCTGCCATGAAGTCCTGGAATTCAGTACTTGTGAAGCACGGGCCATTGTCGCTGACCAAGACATCCGGTAGACCATGGGCAGCGAACATTGCCCATAGACTTTCTACCATGGCAGAGGATGTACTTGAATTTAAAATGGCACACTCAATCCATTTGGAGTAGGCGTCTACTACAACCAAAACAATTTTCCCATGAAAGGACCTGCGTAGTCCATATGGATGAGTGACCATGGCTTGGCGGGCCATGGCCAGGGGCTAAGAGGGACTTCCCTGGGTGCGTTGCCCAGCTGAGCACACGTGTTGCACCTGCGAACACAAAGTTCCAGGTCTGCATCTATCCCTGGCCACCAAACGTGCGACCTGGCAATTGCCTTCATCATGACAATGCCCGGGTGCTCATTGTGGAGTTCTCTGATAAACACCTCTCTGCCCCTCTGGTTAGTTTCCCCACAGTAGGCAATCGGCCTGAATCGAGAGTTCATCCTTGCGCCTATGAAACGGTTTAAATTCCTCAGGGCATGCCCCGTATGTGGCTGCCCAGTCCCCATTCAGGACACATTTCTTAACTAAAGACAGTAGCGGGACTTTATTTGTCCAGACTTTAATCTGACGGGCTGTCACAGGTGAGTCTTTGCTTTCGAAAGCTTCAACAGCCTTGACCATCCAGAATCATGCTCAGTGGTGCTAGTGGGAGGCTGCTGAGTGCATCGGCACAGTTTTCAGTGCCCGGTCTGTGCCGCATTGTGTAGTCATAGGCGGCTAATGTAAGTGTCCACCTCTGTATGCGGGCCAATGCATTCGCATTTATGGCCTTGTTGTTGGCCAAGAGGAAAGTTAGGGGTTTGTGATCTGTCTCCAGCTCAAATTTCCTGCCAAACAAGTACTGGTGCATTTTTTTTAATGCATAAACACATGCTAGCGCTTCCTTTTCTACCAACCCGTAGCCCCTTTCTGCCTGGAACAGACTTCTGGAGGCATAAGCTACCGGCTGTAACTGACTATTGGCATTCACATGCTGCAACACACACCCGTCCCCATAGGACGACGCATCGCACGTTAGAACAAGTTTCTTTCACGGGTCATATAACGTTAACAGTTTGATAGAGCACGCAACTTGTAATGCTCCATCAAAAGCCCTTTCCTGGCTGTCCCCCCAGACCCAATCGCGACTTTTGCGTAGGAGCACGTGTAGTGACTCTAACAGCGTGCTCAATTTGGGAAGAAAGTTACCAAAATAGTTCAGGAGCCCCAGGAACGAACGCAGCTCCCTCATGTTACGGGGTCTGGGTGCTCTTTGGATCGCTTCTGTTTTGGACGCAGTGGGTCTGATCCCGGGTCTGCTGCTACCCTCCTCCCCAGGAATTCTACCTCTGGAGCTAAGAAGACGCACTTCGCCTTTTTCAGTCGCAGCCCTACCTGGTCCAGTCTGTGTAGCACCTCCTCCAGGTTGTGGAGGTGTTCTTCAGTATCGCGACCCGTGACGAGGATGTCGTCTTGAAAAACCACCGTCCTTGGAATCGACTTGAGGAGGTTTCCCATATTTCGTTGAAAGATCGCGGCAGCCGAACAAATCCAGAACGGACATCTGTTATACTCAAACAACCCCTTGTGTGTCGTGATGGTGGTCAGCTTCTTCGACTCACTCGCCAGCTCCTGAGTCATGTAAGCTGAGGTCAGGTCCAATTTTGAAAATGGTTTGCCACCAGATAGCATCGCAAAGAGGTCCTCCACTCTCGGTAGCGGGTACTGGTCTTGGAGTGACACCCGATTGATGGTGGCTTTGTAATCGCCACATATCCTGACCGACCCATCCACCTTGAGCACCGGCACGATCTGGCTCGCCCAGTCACTGAATTCGACTGGTGAGATGATGCCTTCCCTCAGCAGGCGGTCCAATTCGCCTTCTATCTTTTCCCGCATCACGTACGGCACCGCTCTGGCCTTGTGGTGTACTGGCCTGGTGTCCGGGTTTATGTGAATCACTACGTTGGCTCCCTTAAATGTGCCGATGCCGGGTTGAAATAATGAGTCAAATTTGTCCAGGACTTGTGAGCATGATACTCGCTCCACAGAAGAAATTGCATTGACATCGCCCCATTTCCAGTTCATGACAGCAAGCCAACTCCTCCCCAGTAGTGCGGGACCATCCCCCAGGACAATCCAGAGTGGCAACCTGTTTTCCGAATCTTTGTGAGTCACGACTACTGTGGCACTGCCTAGCACTGGAATGATCTCCTTTGTAAATGTCCGTAGCTGTGCGTCAATCGGCAATAATTTTGGCCTCCTGGCCTTGGACACCCACAACCTTTCGAACTGTTTGATACTCATCAGGGACTGGCTGGCCTCCGTGTCTAGCACCATTAATACTGGGATGCCATTGAGGAGCACTTTCATCATTATCGGTGGCGTCCTGGTATATGAACTGTATATGTGCTCCACATGAACTCGCTGAACTTCAGCTTCCAGCGATTTCCCCAGTATTCATTTGGCCACGTAGGGCTTACATCGGGCCCGTCCTCCTCGTACATCAACCTGGCTGCAGGCTTCCTGCACATACGTGCCAAGTGACCACTGACATTGCAGTTTCTGCAGGTATATTGCTGATACCTGCAAGCTCTGGCTGGGTGTTTGCCTCCACACCTCCAGCATGAGCTGGAGGCCCCATTGTTGGGAACAAAAGGTCCATTACCAGTCAATCGTCTCTGACTGTCTCTGTTACTATCCTTAAGAGCACCATTAACAGGTGTTGATGGCCCCATTACTGGCCGCATTGTCCATTGCGATGGCATGAATCACCATTCAGCTAGCCATTGTCTCTGTTGAATTCCCCCTTTGGGTTCGACTACATGCTGGGGCATGTCCGATTGCCCTTGTCTGCCTAGAGAACTGTGTGCCGCGTTAACAATGTTGACTCCCTGGTCGTTTGCCGCATTTGAGCCAAGATTTTTGTCATAAATCATTCTGGTCTCTTCCTCCTCTGAGATAATTGTCTGGGCTATCATAGTCGCCGCTTCCAAGGTCAAGTCTTTGGTCTCAATCAGTTTCCTGAAAACCCCAGCGTGCCCGATGCCCTCAATAAAAAAGTTTCACAGTATCTCCACTCTGCATGCATTGGTGAACTTACATAGGCTCGCCAGTCTCCGGAGATCTGCCACGAAGTCAGGAATGCTTTGCCCTTCTCGCCACCGGTGTGTGTAAAACCGGTGTCTCGCTATGTGCATGCTGCTTGCCGGTTTAAGGTGTTCCCCGATCAACTTACTGAGCTCTTCGAATATCTTGTCAGCCGGCTTCTCTGGCGCTAGAAGGTCCTTCATCGGGGAGTACGTTCTGGATCCACAAAGTGTCAGGAGATGAGCCCTGCGTTTGTCGGCCGAATCCTGTCCCAACCATTCCTTAGTGACAAAACTTTGCTGCAATCTCTCAATAAAGTCGTCCCAATCATCACCAACACAGTACCTCTGTTCTGTGCTGCTAGTGGCCATGCTCGTGTGGTTTAAATCCCAGTTTCTCATCGCCAATAATATGTCCTTACTATACAGTATAAATGCACATGAGGCCCATACTTGAGAGAAGGTCACTCTGTGACCAGCTACCTTTATTACCAAGACCTCAACTGATGAAGGTGGGTGGAGCTTCCCCTTTTATACCTGAAAGTCCAGGTTAGGAGTGTCTCCCACAAGCTCACCCCCTTGTGGTCAATGTTCTCAAGGTGTACAACTTAGATCAGCTTATACATGGGTTACAATGATAGTTAAATACATGACATCCTCTACCGTAAAAACTGATTAAAAAAATACTTGTTTTTAAGAGTTTCTGCCATCTCCATTTTCCCCATTACTAATTCTCTGGTCTCATCCTCTCAGGGACCAATATTTACTTTAGCCACCCTTTTCCTTTTTATATACCTATAGAAACGCTTACTATCTGTTTTTATATTTTGTGTTAGTTTACTTTCATAGTCTATCTTCCCTTTCTTTATCATTGTTTTAGTCATTCTTTGCTGGCTTTTAAAAGCTTCCCAGTCTTCTGTCCTCCCACTAAGTTTGGCCGCTTTGTATGCCCTTGTTTTTAATTGGATACCGTCCTTTATTTCTTTAGTTAGCCATGGATGGCTTTCTTTTCTCTTGCACCCTTTCCTCCTCACTGGAATATATTTTTCTTGAGAGTTGTGAAATATCTCTTTAAATGTACACCACTGTTCATCAACCATCCCACTTCAATCTGTTTTCCCAGTCCACTTTGGCCAACTCTGCCCTCATACCTTCATAGTCTCCTTTATTTAATCTTAGTACGCTGGTTAGAGATCCAACTTTCTCACCCACCATCTGAATTTGAAACTCAATCATGCTATAATCACTCATTCCAAGGGGATCCTTTACTAGGAGATTGTTTATTAATCCTGTCCTGAGAGGTGATCTTATCGAAACGTGTAAGATTATGAGGGGACTTAACAAGGTGGATGCAGAGAGGATGTTTTCACTGATGGGGCAGACTAGAACTAGAGGGCATGATCTTCGAATAAGGGGCTGCCCATTTAAAACAGAGATGAGGAGAAATTTCTTCTCTGAGGGTTGTAAATCTGTGGAATTCGCTGCCTCAGAGAGCTTTGTTTTGTAAATGATAAAAGGGATGATGGTGCAAGGTGCAAAAAAAGCCGGGACATTGAATAAATTTAAGACAGAAATAGACAATTTCTTAAACGATAAGGGGTTATGGGGAGCGGGCGGGGAAGTGGAGCTGAGTCCATGATCAGATCAGCCATGATCTTATTGAATGGTAGAGCAGACTCGAGGGGCCGTATGGCTGACTCCTGCTCCTATTTCTTATGTTCTTGTGTTCTTATGTTACACTTCTTGCTTTTCAGCAGAGCTAGTCCATAGTTGAGTCCATGCCAATGGTTTAGAGAGTGGATGGCTATTGTTTTGTAATACAGTTATTCGGTGATGAAAAACCAGAAGCAGGAACTGCAATTGCACTACATTAATTTGTTGATCAGATACATCCATCGAGGGGTCTTTAAACAGGAGGTCACAAGGAGACCACCTCAAGCCATATGGTGTGCACAGAGGCAGAGAAGTGATTGCGATGTCAGCATCATTCTGTGTCACCATCAGGCCCTGCAACACTGCCTTCAACCGTAGTGCCACTCCAGAGAATCAAGCACAAGACTGATTTCACTGAAGGAAGGTTACATTGCATGACTCAGCTAGTAAAGAATTAAGAAAGCACATTGATAACAGGTGTACAATCATCATCAAATGCAGTCCCTCGGAATCAAGGAAGACTTGCTTCCACTCTAAAAGTGAGTTGTCAGGTGACTGTACAGTCCAATATAAGAATTATAGTCTCTAACAGGTAGGACAGACAGTGGTTGAAGGAAAGGTTGGGTGGGGCGTCTGGTTTGCCGCACACTCCTTCCGCTGCCTGTGCTTGTTTTTTGCATGCTCTTAGCGACGAGACTCGAGGTGCTCAGCGCCCTCCCGGATGCTCTTCTTCCACTTAGTGTGGTCTTGGTCCAGGGATTCCCAGGTGCCGGTGGGGATGTTGCACTTTATCAAGAAGGCTTTGAGGGTGTCCTTTAAACGTTTCTTCTGCCCACCTGGGGCTCGCCTGCCGTGTAGGAGTTCCGAGTAGAGCGTTTGCTTTGGGAGTCTTGTGTCGGGCATGCGGATGATGTGGCCCGCCCAACGGAGTAGGTCGAGTGTGGTCAGTGCTTCGATGCTGGGGATGTTGGCCAGATCGAGAACACTGACATTGGTGTGTCTATCCTCCCAATGGATTTGCAGGATCTTGCGGAGGCAGCGCTGGTGGTACTTCTCCGGCGTTTTGAGGTGTTTACTGCATATGGCCCATGTCTCTGAGCCATACAGGAGGGCAGGTATCATTATTGCCCTGTAGACCATAAGCCCGGTGCCAGATTTGAGGTCCGGGTCTTCAAATACTCTCTTCCTCAGGCGACCGAAGGCTGTGCTGGCACACTGGATGCAGTGTTGGAACTCATCATCGATGTCTGCCCTTGCTGTTAGTAGGCTCCCGAGGTCTGTATCCTTGGAAAATGGTCCACGTTGTCCAAGGCTGTGGGGGCAGTGCTGTGAGGCGGGGTCAGGTTGGTGGAGGACTTTTGTCTTACGGATGTTTAGTGTAAGGCCCATGCTTTCGTACGCCTCGGTGAAGATTTTGATGATGGCTTGGAGTTCGGCTACTGAATGTGTGCAGACGCAATCGTCGTCCGCGTACTGTAGTGCCTTTGACATGACTGTCCTCGACTCCATCCCTCAGCATGCTACCCGCCACCATCTCAGCAAAACCCCAGCCCTACATGAGCTAGAAAAGGCCATCCGTCAGCTCAAGAACAACAAGGCATCGGGTGTGGATGGAATCCCCGCTGAGGCACTAAAGTATGGTGGAGAAGCACTATTGGCACGAATGCATGACCTCATCTCTCTTATCTGGAAGAAGGAGAGCATAATGGGAGATCTCAGAAACATGGACTATATACAGTAGACACTTCAAAACGCCGGAAAAGTACCACCAGCGCTGCCTCCGCAAGATCCTGCAAATCCACTGGGAGGATAGACGCACCAATGTCAGTGTTCTCGATCTGACCAACATCCCCAGCATCGAAGCACTGACCACACTCGACCTACTCCGTTGGGCGGGCCACATCGTCTGCATGCCCGACACAAGACTCCCAAAGCAAGCGCTCGACTCGGAGCTCCTACACGGCAGGCGAGCCCCAGGTAGGCAGAAGAAACATTTCAAGGACACCCTCAAAGCCTCCTTGATAAAGTGCAACATTCCCAGCGGCACCTGGGAATCTCTGGACCAAGACCGCCCTAAGTGGAAGAAGAGCATCCGCGAGGACGCTGAGCACCTCGAGTCTCGTCGCTAAGAGCATGCAAAAAACAAGCGCAGGCAGCGGAAGGAGTGTGCGGCAAACCAGACGCCCCACCCACCCTTTCCTTCAACCACTGTCTGTCCCACCTGTTACAGAGACTATAATTCTCGTATTGGACTGTAATCGTGACCATCTTCAAAAAAGGGGACAAGTCCGACTGCAGCAACTACAGAGGAATCTCCCTGCTGTCGGCCGCTAAGAAAGTCATCGCTAGAATCCTCCTCAACCATCTTCTCCCTGTGGCTGAGGAGCTCCTCCCAGAGTCACAAAGGGGTACAAAGGACATGATCTTCACTGCGCGACGACTACAAGAGAAATGCAGGGAACAGCACCAATCCTTGTTCATGGCCTTCTTTGACTTCATAAAGGCCTTTGACACTGTTAACCGTGGGGACTATGGAGCGTCCTCCTCCGTTTTGGCTGCCCCCAAAGGTTTGTCACCATCCTCCACCTGCTCCATGACGACATGCAAGCTGTGATCCTGACCAACGGATCCACCATAGACCCAAACCCCCGATTGAGGTCAAGCAGGGCTGCGTCATTGCGCCAACGCTCTTCTCTACCTTCCTCGCTGCAATGCTCCATCTCACTCTCAACAAGCTCCCCGCTGGAGTGGAACTAAACTATAGAACCAATGGGAACCTGTTCAACCTTCATCGCCTCCAGGCTAAATCCAGGTGCGCCATAAGCATTGAATGACCACATGTACTTAGACACTACAACAAACACACAACAATTATCACCATTATGCACTCATGCACCAATTATTTTGAGGGTAGCAGGGAGTTCACATTTTCAAAACACAAGCAATACTAACCTTTGCTTATTGAAGAACAGAAAACAAACAGTTCTACAACAAGCGGTGGTCTGATGTGACATATTTGTCAACTGTAAACTAATTATTTTTAATGCACAAGTCATGGAAATTATAGCTTTCTGCTTGCATCTCTCTCGTTGCACGGATAATCTCCTATTGCTGTCTCTGGATCTTAGGAACAAGAATAGGCCTTTCGGCCCCTCGAGCCTGTTCTGCCATTTAATTAGATTAAGGTTGATCTGTATCTTAACTCCATCTACCCATCTTGGTTTCGTGTCCCTGAATAGGGAACAGACAGGTGTTTCTGCAGTCGCAGACGTGACTCCAGGATGGTATGTTGCCTCCCTGGTGCCAGGGTCAAGGATGTCCCTGAGCGGCTGCAGAACATTCTGAGGAGGGAGGGTGAACAGCCAGAGGTCGTGGTCCATATCGGTACCAAAAACATAGGTCGAAAGAGGGATAAGGTCCTGCAGGCAGACTTTAGGGAGCTAGGAAAGAGATTAAAAAGCAGGACCTCAAAGGTAGTAATCTCTGGATTACTCCCGGTGCCACGAGCTAGTGAGTATAGAAATAGGAGGATAGAGCAGATGAATGCGCGGCTAGAGAGCTGGTGCAGGAGGGAGGGCTTCAGATTGCTGGGGCACTGGAGCCGGCTCTGGGGGAGGTGGAATCGGGCAGGTTGCACCTCAACAGAGCCGATACCAATATCCTCGCAGGGATGTTTGCTCGTGCTGTTGGGAGGGTTTAAGCTAAATTGTCAGGAGGATGGGCACCAGGGTGTAGCATTACAAAGATGAAACAAAGGGCACAAAGGATTGGGAGAGACGGATAGCACTAAAGTAATAAATAGTAATGTATTAGTTGGGGTCAGACTAAGAGATAACACAAAATGGGCTAAGATAGGTTTACAGTGCATGTATGTGAACGCACAAAGCATAGTAAACAAGGTTGGTAAACTGCAGGCTCAAATAGTCACATAGAAATATGATGTTGTGGCAATAACGGAGATAAGGTTCAAAAAAGGGCAGGATTGGGTATTAAATATTCCTAGATATGAGGTATTCAGGAAAGATATGGAAGGAAAGATAGGAGATGGTGCAGCAGTATTGGTTAAGGAGAATGTTACAGTGCTGGAGAGAGAGGGGGGCCAAAATTGCCCACTGCCGAAAACGAGGCGCACCTACTGGTTTTGATGTGTTCTGGCCGCTCCGTGCATTGGGGTGGCCTAGCCGTCGAAATTCAGTAGTTCGGCGGGGAGTGGGGGGTGGGGGTTTCGAGCGGGGCGGATGTGGCCTCATCATGGGGGCGGAATTGGGGTCGGGGCGGAGTGGCCGTCAATAGTGCGGTAAAATTGGTGGAGGGGCGGCGTATCTGAGGCTGTCAGTCATCGGCGCGACATGTCACAACGTCTCTCCCCTTCAGTTAAAGGGAAGGGCCGCTGCGAACTCTGCAGGCACTTTAATGGCCACCAGGGAGGGTTTCGGCCGGGCCAGCGGCCTGGCACCCAAGAGGAGCGGTACCGGACACAGCTCCAAACCTGAGGTAGGGTAATTTCCAAAATGGCAGCCCTTCCGCGGAGAGTCGGCAACCATCATGCGCCGCCCTCAAGCCACCACTTTCAGGCAGCCAGAGGCCTTATCGAAAGCTGCAATTTCGGCCCCAGGATGTCCTGCAGGGGTCAAGGACAGAATCTGTATGGTTAGACTTAAGAAATAATAGAGGTGTATTCTATTAGGTGTATTACTACTAGGTATATTCTATAGACCACCAAATAATGGGAAAAATATGGAGGAGCATATTGGCAGAAAGAAGCAAGAATTATAGAATAGTAATAATGGGGGACTTCAACTACCCTAATGTAGACTGGGATAGTAATAGTGTAAATGGCAGAGAAGGGAAAGCATTTCTGAAGTGTGTTCAGGAGAACTTTGTTTATCAGTATACTTCTGGCCCGACGAGGGAGGAGACATTGCTGGATCAGCTTCTGGGAAATGAGGTGGGTAGTGTCAGTATGGGAACATTTGGGGAGCAGTGATCACATAAGGTTTAGATTAGCTATGGAAAAGGACAGGGAGCAATCTAATTGGAGGAAGGCCAATTTCAGTGGGATGAGAACGAATCTGGCCTGGGTAAACTGGAATCAAAGATTGGCAGGCAAAACTGTAATGGAACAATGGGCTGCCTTTAAAGAGGAAATAGTTCAGGGTACAGTTGAGATACATTTCCACTCGGGGGAAAGATAAGGCAACCAAAGTAAGAGCTCCCTGGATGATGAAAGAGATAGAGAGTAAGATGAAGCAGAAAAAGAGCATGTATGATAGATGTCAGGTCGAGAATACATCAGGCTAAAGAAGAATCAGGCTAAATATAGAAAGTTCAGAGGAACAGTGAAAAAGAAAATACGAGGGGCAAAGAGAGGGTATGAGAATAGAATGGCAGCTAACATTAAAGGTAATGCAAAAGTCTTCTATACAGGCATATAAATAGTAAGAGGAGGGATGGGGCCAATTAAGGACAAAAAAGGAGACCTACAGGTGAAGGCAGAGGGTATGGCTAAAGTACTAAGTGACCATTTTGCACCTGTCTTTACCAAGGAAGAAGATGCTGCCATAGACATAGCGAAGGAGGAGGTAGAGGAGATACTGGATGGCATAAAAATTGATTTAAAAAAAGACTTGGATTTATATAGCGCCTTTCACACCCACCGGATGTCTCAAAACGTTTTACAGTAAATGAAGTACTTTTGAAGTGTAGTTCACTGTTGTAATGTAGGCAATGCAGCAGCAAATTTGCGCACAAGCAAGCTCCCACAAACAGCAATGTGATGATGACCAGATAATCTGTTTTTTTGTTGTATTGATTGAGGGATAACTCCCCTGCTCTTCTTAGAAATAGTGCCGTGGGATCATTTACGTCCACTTGAGAGAGCAGACGGGTCTTTGATTTAACATCTCATTTAAAAACGTCACCTCCAACAGTGCAGCGCTCCCTCAGCACTGCACTAGAGTGTCAGCCTACATTTTTTTGTGCTCACAATCCACAACCCACAACCCACAATCTTCTGGCTCAGAGGCAAGTATGCTATGCACTGAGCCATGGCTGACATAAAGAGGAGGTGCTGGAAAGACTGGCTGTACTTAAAGTAGATAAGTCACCAGGACCGGATGGGATGCATTCTAGAATGCTGAGGGAAGTAAAAGTGGAAATTGCGAAGGTACTGGTCATAATCTTTCAATCTTCCTAAGAAATAGGGGTGGTGCCAAAGGACTAGAGAATTGTTCAAAAAAGGGTGCAAGGATAAACCTAGCAGCTTCAAGTGATTCAGTTTAACCTCAGTAGTGGGAAAGCTTTTAGAACCAATAATCAGGGATAAAATTAACAATCACTTGGACAACTGTGGATTAATAAAGGAAAGCCAGCATGGATTTCTGAACAGCAAATCATGTTTAACCAATGTGATCGAGTTTTTTGATGAGGTAACAGAGAGGGTTGTTGAGGGCATTGTGGTTGACGTGGTGTACATGGATTTCCAAAAGGCGTTTGACAAAGTGCCATATAATAGGCATGCCAGCAAAGTTGAAACCCATGGAATAAAAGGGACAGTGGCAGAATGGATTTGAAATTGGCTAAGTGACAGGAAACAGAGAGTAGTGGTGAACGGTTGTTTTTCGGACTGGAGGAAAGTATACAGTGGTGTTCCCCAGGGGTCGGTTCCAGGACCACTGCTTTTCTTGATATATATTAATGACATGGACCTGGGTGTACAGGGCACAATTTCAAAATTTGCAGATGGCATAAAACTTGGAAATAAAGTGAACAGTGAGGAAGATAGTGATAGACTTCAAGAGGACATAGATGGTGGAATGAGCGGACACGTGGCAGTTGCAATTTAACGCAGAAAAGTGTGAAGTGATACATTTTCATAGAACGAGGAGAGGAAATATAAACTAAAGGGTACAAACCTAAAAGGGGTGCATAAACAGAGAGACTCGGGGGTATATGTGTACAAATTGTTGAAGGTGGCAGGGTAGGTTGAGAAAGCAGTTAAAAAAGCATATGGGATCCTGGGCTTCAAGAACAGAGGTATAGAGTACAAAAGCATAGAAATTATAATGAGCCTGTATAAAACACTGGTTCGGCCTCAACTGGAGTATTGTGTCCAATTCTGGGCACCGCACTTTAGGAAGGATGTGAAGGCCTTAGAGAGGGTGCAAAAAAGATTTACAAGAATAATTCTAAGGATGAGGGACTTCAGTTACGTGGATAGACTGGAGAAGCTGGGGTTGTTCTCAGAGCAGAGAAGATTGAGAGGTGATTTGATAGAGGTGTTCAAAATCATAAGGGGTCTGGATAGAAGGGTCGAGAACCAGAGGACACAGATTTAAGGTGATTTGCAAAAGAACCAAAGGCGACATGAGGAAAAACATTTTTACACAGTGAGTGGTTAGGATCTGGAATGCACTGCCTGAAAGGGTGGTGGAGGCAGATTCAATCGTAGCTTTCAAAAGGGAATTGGATAAGTGCCTGAAGGAATTATTTGCAGGGCTTTGGGGAAAGGACGGGGAAGTGGGACTAGCTGAAGTCATCATCATCACAGACAGTCTCCCGGAATCGAGGAAGACTTGCTTCCACTCTTAAAATGAGTTCTTTGGTGGCTGAACAGTCCAATACGAGAACCACAGTCCCTGTCACAAGTGGGACAGATAGTTGTTGAGGGTAAGGTAGGGTAGGACAGGTTTGCCGCACACTCTTTCCGTTAGCTCCGCTTGATTTCTGCATGCTCTCGGCGATGAGATGCAAGGTGCTCAGTGCCCTCCCGGATGCACTTCCTCCACTTAGGGCTGTATTTGGCCATGGACTTCCAGGTGTCGGTGGGAATGTTGCACTTTATCAGAGAGGGGACGAAATCTGCATTGTAACGTTTCCTCTGCCCACCTTTGGCTCGTTTGCCGTGAAGGAATTCCGAGTAGAGCGCTTGCTTTGGGAGTCTCTTGTCTGGCATGCGGACAATGTGGCCTGCACAGCGGAGCTGATCAAGTGTGGTCAGTGCTTCAATGCTGGGGATGTTTGCCTGGTAGAGGAAGCTAATGTTGATGCGTCTGTCCTCCCAGGGGATTTGTAGGATCTTGCCGAGACATCGTTTATGGTATTTCTCCAGCGACTTGAGGTGTCTATTGTACATGGTCCATGATTCTGAGCCATACAGGAGGCTGGATATTACTACAGCCCTGTAGACCATGAGCTTGGTGGTAGATTTGAGGGCCTAGTATTCGAGCGCTCTTTTCCTCAGATGGCCGAAGGCTGCACCGGCGCACTGGAGGCGGTGTTGAATCTCATCGTCAATGTCTGCTCTTGTTGATAAGAGGCACCCGAGGTATGGGAAATGGTCCACGTTGTCCAGGGCTGCGCCATGGATAGAAACATAGACATAGAAACATAGAAAATAGGTGCAGGAGTAGGCCATTCGGCCCTTCTAGCCTGCACCGCCATTCAATGAGTTCATGGCTGAACATTCAACTTCAGTACCCCATTCCTGCTTTCTCGCCATACCCCTTGATCCCCCTAGCAGTAAGGACCTCATCTAACTCCTTTTTGAATATATTTAGTGAATTGGCCTCAACAACTTTCTGTGGTAGAGATTTCCACAGGTTCACCACTCTCTGGGTGAAGAAGTTCCTCCGCATCTCGGTCCTAAATGGCTTACCCCTTATCCTTAGACTGTGACCCCTGGTTCTGGACTTCCCCAACATTGGGAACATTCTTCCTGCATCTAACCTGTCTAACCCCGTCAGAATTTTATATGTTTCTATGAGGTCCCCTCTCATTCTTCTGAACTCCAGTGAATACAAGCCCAGTTGATCCAGTCTTTCTTGATAGGTCAGTCCCGCCATCCCGGGAATCAGTCTGGTGAACCTTCGCTGCACTCCCTCAATAGCAAGAATGTCCTTCCTCAAGTTAGGAGACCAAAACTGTACACAATACTCCAGGTGTGGCCTCACCAATGCCCTGTACAACTGTAGCAACACCTCCCTGCCCCTGTACTCAAATCCCCTTGCTATGAAGGCCAACATGCCATTTGCTTTCTTAACCGCCTGCTGCACCTGCATGCCAACCTTCAATGACTGATGTACCATGACACCCAGGTCTCTTTGCACCTCCCCTTTTCCTAATCTGTCACCATTCAGATAATAGTCTGTCTCTCTGTTTTTACCACCAAAGTGGATAACCTCACATTTATCCACATTATACTTCATCTGCCATGCATTTGCCCACTCACCTAACCTATCCAAGTCGCTCTGCAGCCTCACAGCATCCTCCTCGCAGCTCACACTGCCACCCAACTTAGTATCATCCGCAAATTTGGAGATACTACATTTAATCCCCTCATCTAAATCATTAATGTACAGTGTAAACAGCTGAGGCCCCAGCACAGAACCTTGCGGTACCCCACTAGTCACTGCCTGCCATTCTGAAAAGTACCCATTTACTCCTACTCTTTGCTTCCTGTCTGACAACCAGTTCTCAATCCATGTCAGTACACTACCCCCAATCCCATGTGCTCTAACTTTGCACATCAATCTCTTGTGTGGGACCTTGTCGAACGCCTTCTGAAAGTCCAAATATACCACATCAACTGGTTCTCCCTTATCCACTCTACTGGAAACATCCTCAAAAAATTCCAGAAGATTTGTCAAGCATGATTTCCCTTTCACAAATCCATGCTGACTTGGACCTATCATGTCACCTCTTTCCAAATGCACTGCTATGACATCCTTAATAATTGATTCCATCATTTTACCCACTACCGATGTCAGGCTGACCGGTCTATAATTCCCTGTTTTCTCTCTCCCTCCTTTTTTAAAAAGTGGGGTTACATTGGCTACCCTCCACTCCATAGGAACTGATCCAGAGTCAATGGAATGTTGGAAAATGACTGTCAACGCATCCACTATTTCCAAGGCCACCTCCTTGATGACTGGGGGGGCAGTGCTGTGCGGCGAGGACAGGCTAGTGGAGGATCTTTGTCTTACGGATGTTTTGCGTAAGGCCCATGCTTTCGTACGCCTCAGTAAATACGTCGACTATGTCCTGGAACGCAGACGCAGACGTCGTCCGTGTACTGTAGCTCGACGACAGAGGTTGGGGCGGTCTTGTACCTGGCCTGGAGACGACGAAGGTTGAACAGATTCCCACTGGTTCTGTAGTTTAGTTCCACTCCAGCGGAGAGCTTGTTGACTGTGAGGTGGAGCATGGCAGCGAGGAAGATTGAGAAGAGGATTGAGACGATGACGCAACCCTGTTTGACCCCGGTCCAGACGTGGATTGGGTCTGTAGTGGATCCATTGGTAAGGATCATGGCCTGCATGTCGTCGTGGAGCAGGCGGAGGATGGTGATGTACTTTTGGGGGCATCCGAAACGGTGGAGGTCGCTCCATAGACCCTCACGGTTGACAGTGTCGAAGGCCTTTGTAAGGTTGAAGAAGGCCATGTATAAGGGCAAGCGCTGTTCCCTGCATTTTTCCTGCAGCTGTTGCGCTGCAAAAATCATCTTGTGCCCCAAAGGGGACAAAATCCGCACATGACTCCGGGTGGAGCTCCTCAGCCACAGGGAGAAGACGGTTGAGGAGAACTCTAACGACAACTTTCCCAGTGGTTGATTCCTCTGTAACTGCCGCAGTCGGACTTGTCCCCTTTTTAAAGATGGTCACGATCACTGCATCTCTGAGATCCCCGGCATGCTCTCCTCCCTCCAGATGAGAGAGATGAGGTCATGTATTCGCGCCAACAGTACCTCTCCGCCATACTTCAGTGTCTCGGCAGGGATTCCATTCACTCCTGTAGCCTTGTTATTCTTAAGCTTCATATGGTTTTTTCTACCTCGTGCAGTATTGAGGTTTTACTGAGTGATGGTGGGTAGCATGCTGCAGGAAGGAGTCAAGAACACTCGAATCAAAGACAGAGTCTTGATTGAGATAATGTTCGAAGTGCTCCTTCCAGCGGGCCCTGACTGCCTCGGTGTCCTTGATGAGTGTTTCCCCGTTCTTGGCCAGCAGTGGGGTGGGGCCTTGGGAGTTTGGACCATAGGTGGCCTTGACACCGATGAAGAATCCTCGCACATCATGGCTCTCGGCCAGTTGTTGTATCTCCTGTGCTTTCTCCATCCACCACCTGTTCTTTAGGTCCCAGGTTTTCTGTTGGACCTCAGCCTTGCTGATTTGCTGCTCCCGCGTTGGATTGTTGTTTATGGCTCAGAAATGATCTGCGCTTGCGATCTATTAGCTCTTGTATCTCCTGATCATTCTCATCAAACCAGTCCTGGTGTTTCCTGGTTGAGTGACCAAGCTTCCCTTTGCAGGCACTGGTTATGGAGGCCTGGAGGGCAGACCAAGCACTGCGGGCACTCTGCGTCTCAGGTTCATCAAGGCACGCCAGGTTAGCTGTGAGGCGCTGACTGTATAGGGCTCTCTTAGCTAGGTCTTTTAAGTGCTCCGGCATTTACTTTCTTGCTGCCCCCCTCCGCTTTGGGGCTATGTTGATGTCAATGATGGATCGGATTAGGCGGTGGCCTGTCAAGCAGTCATCAGCTCCTGTCATGGCGCAGGTGATGCACACATCCTTGCAATCCCTGGCTCGGACGATGACATAGTCGAACGAGGGTCTTACCATGATGTCTTGTATTTGTCCCTCTGGCGGAACAAGGTGTTGGTGATGAAAAGTTCATGTTCTCGACATTTTGTCAGGTGTAGGTTACCTCTGGTGTTGGCTTTCCCTACCCTCTCTCTGCCAATCACGCCTCCCCAGAGGGCTGTGTTCTTGCCGAACCTGATGTTGAAGTCATCAAGGAGGATCAGTTAGTCATCCGTGGGGATGTGGGACACGGATTTTTCGAGGTTGGAGTAAAAAATCCTTTTTGGTTTCATCTGTTGCATCGAATAGTGGGACATACGCACTGATGATTGTGGCACATTGGTTCCGGGATAGGGTGAGTCGAAGAGTCATGAGGCGTTTGTTAACTCCGCAGGGGGAGTCTTTGAGGTGGTCGACCAGCTCGTTTTTGATGGTGAAGCTGACTCCGTGAAGGCAGCGTTCTTCCTCTGGTTTCCCTTTCCAGAAGAAGGTGTAATCTCCATCTTGTTCCTTGAGCTGGCCTTCCCCTGCCTGACGGGTCTCATTTAGGGCGGCGATGTCAATATCAAAGCGTCTAAGTTCCCGGGCAACTATGTCGCTGTTGGAGTTGTCCATGAGGGTCCTGACGTTCCAGGTCCAGAACTTCATGTTAATGGAGTGGAAGATGCCTGTGTATGAGTTCTTTTAATGTGGGGTGGCTGTTGCATGCCGGCTACCACACAGGCTTAGCTGAGCAAGGTCTTGGTCCAGTGGCAAGGGGGTGCAAGATGACTGGAGACCAGGCACTGCTGTATGAGTCTAGTTGCCTACAGCGAGTTGTTGGCTGCAAGCTCGGCGCTGAGTAGCTTCCTTGATGGTAGGTGATCCGAGGCTTGGTTGGGGACAGGCATTGGGAGGGACAATGGCCCACTGGAGTTCCGAGTGGAAGGTCACCACCATGATGCTCACCAGTCAGAAGAGGCCAAGTCACCAGTGGGGAAGTAGAGGCCCCATCGTCTCTGAAGGAGGAGGAAAGGCCAGCTGCCGTCGAAGAAGAGGGGGAGGCCCAGATGTCATCGTGGAGGAGAGGCACAGCTGTCGCCGCTGGAGGAGATCTGGTCGCCGCTGGAAAAGCCTGGTCGCTGCTGGAGGCCTGATCGCCTGGTTGGAGGCTCATCTAGCTCGCCGGGCGTTGTTGAAGGTCGGGGATCAGGTGGAGCAGCTGGGACGACATCGACATCGGAGGAGGAGGTCGCCAAGGGCGGGGGGGGAAGAGATCCAGGTCGCCGCTGCAGGAGGCTTGGTCGTTGCTTGTAGTCCGGTCGTCGTCTCCGATGGGTGGTTTGGAGCAATGCCTGAGGTAGGCCCGAATTTTGGGGTTTGCAGGATTAGGGTTTAAGATAGGGATTTATGAGAGATGCACCCCCTATTAGAATCAACTTTGGTCTAGATGGCCACCGGGGTGGCAGCTCCCTAGGGACCTCCCCTGCTAAATCAACATTACCCTTGCCATCCGACAACTATTCACCCTCAACCTCCGCCCCTCCCACTATCTAAACTCCCCCTAGCCCTAATAGACCCTAATAGCTGAAGTATTCTTGCAGAGAGCTGGCACGGGCTCAACAGGTTGAATGGCCTCCTTCCGTGCTGTAGCCATCTATGTTTCTATGATTCTAAAAGCCTTGCCTAACAAAAATCTATCAATCTCAGTGCCCCTGTGAATGGTTCTATTATGGTATTATCGGCACCCCACCTCACTCTTTCACCGTGAGAATTTTGCAGAATCCCATGTCCTTTCGAAGGAGCCAGTCTGCCCTTGGTGGCATGGGTCTTCACAAAACATTATTTTGCCTTGGCACAGGTGCTATGCAGAGAAGAAAGAAGCCTATCAATGCATATTGCAGAGTCTGGCTTGTGGAAACGTATCATAGAATCATAGAATGGTTACAGCACGGAAGGAGGCCATTCAGCATGTTAGAAACATAGAAAACATAGAAAATAGGTGCAGGAGTAGGCCATTCGGCCCTTCTAGCCTGCACCGCCATTCAATGAGTTCATGGCTGAACATGCAACTTCAGTACCCCATTCCTGCTTTCTCACCATACCCCTTGATTCTCCTAGTAGTAAGGACTTCATCTAACTCCTTTTTGAATATATTTAGTGAATTGGCCTCAACAACTTTCTGTGGTAGAGAATTCCACAGGTTCACCACTCTCTGGGTGAAGAAATTCCTCCTCATCTCAGTCCTAAATGGCTTTCCCCTTATCCTTAGACTGTGTCCCCTGGTTCTGGACTTCCCCAACATTGGGAACATTCTTCCTGCATCTAACCTGTCTAACCCCGTCAGAATTTTAAACGTTTCTATGAGGTCCCCTCTCATTCTTCTGAACTCCAGTGAATACAAGCCCAGTTGATCCAGTCTTTCTTGATAGGTCAGTCCCGCCATCCCGGGAATCAGTCTGGTGAACCTTCGCTGCACTCTCTCAATAGCAAGAATGTCCTTCCTCAGGTTAGGAGACCAAAACTGTATACAATACTCCAGGTGTGGCCTCACCAAGGCCCTGTACAATTGTAGCAACACCTCCCTGCCCTTGTACTCAAATCCCCTCGCTATGAAGGCCAACATGCCATTTGCTTTCTTAACCGCCTGCTGTACCTGCATGCCAACCTTCAATGACTGATGTACCATGACACCCAGGTCTCGTTGCACCTCCCCTTTTCCTAATCTGTCACCATTCAGATAATAGTCTGTCTCTCTGTTTCTACCACCAAAGTGGATAACCTCACATTTATCCACATTATACTTCATCTGCCATGCATTTGCCCACTCACCTAACCTATCCAAGTCGCTCTGCAGCCTCATAGAATCCTCCTTGCAGCTCACACTGCCACCCAACTTAGTGTCATCCGCAAATTTGGAGATACTACATTTAATCCCCTCGTCTAAATCATTAATGTACAGTGTAAACAGCTGGGGCCCCAGCACAGAACCTTGCGGTACCCCACTAGTCACTGCCTGCCATTCTGAAAAGTCCCCATTTACTCCTACTCTTTGCTTCCTGTCTGACAACCAGTTCTCAATCCATGTCAGCACACTACCCCCAATCCCATGTGCTTTAACTTTGCACATTAATCTCTTGTGTGGGACCTTGTCGAAAGCCTTCTGAAAGTCCAAATATACCACATCGACTGGTTCTCCCTTGTCCACTCTACTGGAAACATCCTCAAAGAATTCCAGAAGATTTGTCAAGCATGATTTCCCTTTCACAAATCCATGCTGACTTGGACCTATCATATTACCTCTTTCCAAATGCACTGCGATGACATCCTTAATAATTGATTCCATCATTTTACCCACTACCGATGTCAGGCTGACCGGTCTGTAATTCCCTGTTTTCTCTCTCCCTCCTTTTTTAAAAAGTGGGGTTACATTGGCTACCCTCCACTCCATAGGAACTGATCCAGAGTCAATGGAATGTTGGAAAATGACTGTCAATGCATCCACTATTTCCAAGGCCACCTCCTTAAGTACTCTGGGATGCAGTCCATCAGGCCCTGGGGATTTATTGGCCTTCAATCCCATCAATTTCCCCAACACAATTTCCCGACTAATAAGGATTTCCCTCAGTTCCTCCTCCTTACTAGACCCTCCGACCCCTTTTATATCCGGAAGGTTGTTTGTGTCCTCCTCAGTGAATACCGAACCAAAGTACTTGTTCAATTGGTCCGCCATTTCTTTGTTCCCCGTTATGACTTCCCCTGATTCTGACTGCAGGGGACCTACGTTTGTCTTTACTAACCTTTTTCTCTTTACATATCTATAGAAACTTTTGCAATCCGTCTTAATGTTCCCTGCAAGCTTCTTCTCGTACTCCATTTTCCCTGCCCTAATCAAACCCTTTGTCCTCCTCTGCTGAGTTCTAAATTTCTCCCAGTCCCCGGGTTCTCTGCTATTTCTGGCCAATTTGTATGCCACTTCCTTGGCTTTAATGCTATCCCTGATTTCCCTTGATAGCCACGGTTGAGCCACCTTCCCTTTTTTATTTTTACGCCAGACAGGAATGTACAATTGTTGTAGTTCATCCATGCGGTCTCTAAATGTCTGCCATTGCCCATCCACAGTCAACCCCTTCAGTATCATTCGCCAATCTATCCTAGCCAATTCATGCCTCATACCTTCAAAGTTACCCTTCTTTAAGTTCTGGACCATGGTCTCTGAATTAACTGTTTCATTCTCCATCCTAATGCAGAATTCCACCATATTATGGTCACTCTTCCCCAAGGGGCCTCGCACAACGAGATTGCTAATTAATCCTCTCTCATTACACAACACCCAGTCTAAGATGGCCTCCCCTCTAGTTGGTTCCTCGACATATTGGTCTAAAAAACCATCCCTTATGCACTCCAGGAAATCCTCCTCTACCGTATTGCTTCCAGTTTGGTTAACCCAATCTATGTGCATATTAAAGTCACCCATTATAACTGCTGCACCTTTATTGCACGCACCCCTAATTTCATGTTTGATGCCCTCCCCAACATCACTACTACTGTTTGGAGGTCTGTACACAACTCCCACTAACGTTTTTTGTTCTTTGGTATTCTGCAGCTCTACCCATATAGATTCCACATCATCCAAGCTAATGTCCTTCCGAACTATTGCCTTAATTTGCTCCTTAACCAGCAATGCTACCCCACCTCCTTTTCCTTTTATTCTATCTTTCCTGAATGTTGAATACCCCTGGATGTTGAGTTCCCAGCCCTGATCATCCTGGAGCCACGTCTCCGTAATCCCAATCACATCATATTTGTTAACATCTATTTGCACAGTTAATTCATCCACTTTATTGCGGATACTCCTTGCATTAAGACACAAAGCCTTCAGGCTTGTTCTTTTAACACCCTTTGTCCTTTTAGAATTTTGCTGTACAGTGGCCCTTTTTGTTCTTTGCCTTGGGTTTCTCTGCCCTCCACTTTTCCTCATCTCCTTTCTGTCTTTTGCTTTTGCCTCCTTTTTGTTTTCCTCTGTCTCCCTGCATTGGTTCCCATCCCCCTGCCATATCAGTTTAAATCCTCCCCAACAGCACTAGCAAACACTCCCCCTAGGACATTGGTTCCGGTCCTGCCCAGGTGCAGACCGTCCGGTTTGTACTGGTCCCACCTCTCCCAGAACCGGTTCCAATGCCCCAGGAATTTGAATCCCTCCCTGTTGCACCACTGCTCAAGCCACGTATTCATCTGCGCTATCCTGCGATTCCTACTCTGACTATCACGTGGCACTGGTAGCAATCCCGAGATTACTACTTTTGAGGTCCTACTTTTTAATTTAGCTCCTAGCTCCTTAAATTCATTTTGTAGGACCCCGTTGATCCCGTGCCAGCATTCCTGATGCTATCCTTCCCAAACCACATCTAAATAATGTAAGCTGGCCGTCTGTATGAGCACTTCAGCTCGTCCCACTTCTGCGCCCTTTCCCGTAACCCTACAATTTTTTCCCTTCAGATACTTATCCAATTCCCTTTTGAAAGCCACGATTGATTCTGCTTCCACCATCCCTTCAGGCAGTGCTTTCCAGACCTTAACTGCTCGCTGCGTAAAAAAGTTTTTCCTCATGTCGCCTTTGCTTCTTTTGCCAATCACCTTAAATCTGTGTCCTCTGGTTCTCGACCCTCTGCCAATGGGAACAGTTTCTCTCTCTCTACTCTGTCTAGACCCTTCAGTATTTTAAATAGTGTAGTAGTGTTAGTCTACAGATGGGTAAAGAGACTGGAAAGGACATATAGCTGAGGAAAAATTGTGCTTAGTCAAGTATACTCCCCCAAGGTGGTATAACCTGCTGACACACACAGGGAGCACTCACATGAGAGTTTGCCAGCACACATGGAATCAATTTCAAGCAAACATATCATAACAAGGCTTTGCATCTTCCAGGGGAATTGAGATTTGTACTGAAATAGTTGAACAATAAATTTTACAAATCTGTAGAAAAGCAAGTCCAGTCATGATGAGATAAAGACATCTTGCTGATGGGAAGGTTGAGATGAAAGAGGAGCACTTTCATTCAGATACAACATTCCTGATGCTATCCTTCCCAAACCACATCTAAATAATGTAAGCTGGATTGATGACAATTACAAAAACTAAATCTGATACAAATGATAATTATACAGTCCGTGGGACAGCAAGTTAAATTTGCACACAATCTCTTCTTTGTTGGCAGAAGATGAAAAGGGCTAGAAAATCCCCTCGGTTAAAGCAACACCTATTTATTTTTAAACTAAAGTGGCCTCTTTCTTTCAAAACAAACTGAGAGAAGTGCAGTTAGGCTGCAAGAATCTAATCAGCGGCACAAATTGTGACAATAAAATGGGAAGCTGAATGTGCCCTCTTTCTATGTCTAGCATTTCCACATTGTGTGGGATGCCACTGAATCTGACAGATTAAGCTTTCCAACTTATACAGAACTCATTCCGTTAATTGATATTCCACCTGCAGGCATCCAGCAGGAGTGAGAGTTTAGTTTACAAGACATTAACAGCTGCATTAGATAGCTGTTGAAGCAATAGCAGGGATTCACTATAACCCCATTCCATGGCTGTAAATTCACTCCCCAAACTACGCTGAAGCTCACAGCTTTATAACATCTCTGGGATGCTTGCCAACAGCAATCAACTGAAATTTTTAAGCTTTTTTTATGTTTGCTTCTTGTTCCCTTTATTGGAATGACTATCCATCATTTTTATTTCTTTATAAGTTTGGTCATAAAAACTTACAACCAATTGCAGCCCAATCAATAAAGTTAAAGGCCTGTAAATACAAGCAAACTGCTTAATCCTGAAAGAGAAACAGGAACAAATGGCATGTCAGATATACCCTGTGATCACAACTCGAATGAAAGACAGAAAGACTTACAATTTCTATAGCACCTTTCACGACTACTGGACGTCTCAAAGCGCTTTACAGCCAATGAAGCACTTTTGAAGGGTAGTCACTGTTGTAATATCGGAAACTCGGCAGCCAATATGCGCACAGCAAGCTCCCATAAACAACAATGTGCTAATGTTCCAGATAATCTATTTTAGTGATGTCAGTTGAGGGATAAATATCGGCCAGGAGGGTAATTAAGGGTTACCCCCGCCCCTAAAAAGTTAACTTATCTTTCCCTTCAGATGCTGATTGGCCAAGTGTGTATATACAGTGGTTGATCCTTTTTGTAGCTGCTTCTACACTGCCGCCTCTGGAGCAGCACCTCACGAGATGGGTTCACTTCCTGCAAAGCAGTGTGGGCAGCAAATGGCTGCCACTGGTGTTGCTGAATGCAGAGACAACCATTTTGTTCGTACTGCAAATCTGCCCTTTTCAGGCCAGCAATGCGATTTTCACCTCGCTGATCTCAATGGATTTCCCCCAAACCTCAGGGAGAGGTCAGAAGTGCAAAATCACAACGATGACCCTCGGGTAAATTGTGTGCATACACTAGATTTCAGAATCCGCCTGCGCTACAAATAGGGAAAATTCAAAAAGCCACTGACAATATACAAATGCAAATCTTTCTTTATCTTTATTACAGAAGCTCTTCTGCTGGAAAGACTTCTGCACAATGAATGCGGTATTAAAAATGTTATAGATGCATAATGGTGCGAAGGAATGGGATCATAGGTTACAATCTAATTGGACCTGTATACTGGAGTTTATGATGCTTTCAATCAAAATTGAATCTATTTCTCACAAAGATTGTTAGCTGAAGTTGGTGCAACTTTGTACTGAATACATCTGCTGACTGCTTTCTTCAGAGATGAGACAAGACGCATTCTGTGGATACGGAAAATTATAGCACAATTAAATCCTCTTGAAAGAAGCATCAATTTACCAAAGGGATAAATAAAACACCTACACATTTTAGGGACCAGACAGATCAGGAATCCACCTTCTATTGTCAGTCACTGATCCCATCATTTCTGGACTCGCGCACAAGGACTTTTAAGCCACATATTTTTAAGTTTTCTCATCAGCGCATTGGAACTAAAGGTAAGATCTGGCTCCGAGGGACAGCTTGCACTGATCAGGATTTCAATCCAAATAAAGTAAGAGTTGGTACATAGAGAAAAGTGGCTTTACAGAAAAGTAACCTGAATGTTTATAAAACAAATGGTAATCCTGCCACCCTACTCTCCTGAAGACAATGACCCATGTTGGAGTGTGGTTCCAGGGGTAGAGGCAGCTTTCCAGTTTCAGCACCAGGCTTGTGCATGAACCAAGACGGTTGTGTGTCAGGAAGCTGAGCGAACGAGGGTAGCACAGCCGAGGGCTCGTCCTGTCTACACACTGGCCAACGTTATCCACACTGCTGCCAAGTTGAGATCAGTTAACTTAGCACATAGCAGAGATCAAATCTGGGACCTTTCTGGTCCTCGTGATAAGCAGCACACCACAGAGTGCAACAGGTGCACCCAGTCACAAGCACCATTTGGAAATGTGGGCAGGTATTTCCTCACAGGGAGGCAGATAAATATCAAGTGAGTCTGATCGTGGGAATGGATTATTTGGCTGCATCTCGGTTGTAGAATGGTGCAAGCAACCTTTTAGAGGGAGGAAAAATTAGAATCTTTGAAGGAATATAGAAAGTTAAGAGGTAAAATTAAAAAGGATATTAGGAATGCTAAGAGAGAGCATGGAAAATTCTTGGCTAGTAAAATTAAGGAAAACCCAAAGATGTTCTATAAATATATTAAGAGCAGGAGGGTAATTAAAGAAAGGGTAGGGCCGATTAGAAACCATAAGGGTCATCATAGGCAGTCCCTCGGAATCGAGGAAGACTTGCTTCCATTCCTGAAGTGAGTTCTTTGGTGGCTGAACAGTCCAATATGAGAGCCACAGACTCTGTCACAGGTGAGACAGATAGTCGCTGAGGGAAGGGGTGGGTGGGACTGGTTTATCGCACGCTCTTTCCGCTGCCTGCGCTTGATTTCTGCATGCTCTCGGCGTTGAGACTCAAGGTGCTCAGCGCCCTCCCGGATGCATTTTCTCCACTTAGGTTGGTCTTTGGCCAGGAACTCCCAGGTGTCAGTGGGGATGTCGCACCTTATCAGGGAGGCTTTGAGGGTGTCCTTCTAACCTTTCCGCTGCCCACATTTGGCTCGTTTGCCGTGAAGGAGCTCCGCATAGAGCACTTACTTTGGGAGTCTCATATCTGGCCTGCGAACTGTGTGGTCTGCCCAGCGGAGCTGATCGAGTGTGGTCAGTGCTTCAATTCTGGGCATGTTAGCCTGGACAAGGACGCTGATGTTGGTGCGCCTGTCCTCCCAGGGGATTTGTAGGATCTTGCGGAGGCATCGTTGGTGATATTTCTCCAGCGACTTGAGGTGTCTACTGTACATAGTCCATGTCTCTGAGCCATACAGGAGGGCAGGTATTACTACAGCCCTGCAGACCATTAGCTTGGTGGCAGTTTTGAGGGCCTGGTCTTCAAACACTCTTTTCCTCAGGCGGCCGAAACCTGCACTGGCACACTGGAGGTGGTGTTGGATCTCATTGCTGATGCCTGCTCTTGTTGATAGGAGGCTCCCAAGATATGGGAAGTTGTCTGTCATGTATTGATGCAGGGGCGCCACTGTCGGAGGTCATCGGGCTGTACGCGTGTGAGTGTGGGCCCTGGTATATAAGTGCTGGTACCATGTCTTCTAGTCACTTTGGGCACGAATAAAGTGGGCCAGGTTTACACCTGAGTGAGTTTACAGCAATAAGACTTTAGAGTCATTATATACATAACATTTGGCAACGAGGTAACTTAAGAACCTTCGCATGCACAATGGGCACTATTGGAATTCTGGAGAGATTCGTGGATGGCGAGGATTGGGCGGATTTTATCGACCACCTGGATCAGTATTTTGTGGCCAACAACATGGCGGGAGACGATGACGCTGGGCGGTTTTCCTCACTGTTTGTGGTTCAAGAATATATGGCCTCATGAAGAATCTGCTCTCGCTTGCACGTCTAATGGATAAAGAATACAAGGATTTGTGTGCTTTGGTATGTGACCATCTCAAGCTAAACGAGGGGATCATCATATCATGCTATCGCTTCTACACACGCTCGTACTGAAGGCCAGGATGTGTCGGGATTCGTTGCCAACCTGCGACGTCTTGCTGAGCCGTGTAAGTTTGGCACTGTGTTGGAAGACATGCTGCGAAATTTCTTCATGATAGGCAAACCATGACGTGATTCTCTGAAAGTTATTGGCTGCAGAGACACTGGATTTCAGCAAGGCCATCATGACTGCCCAGGCATGCATGATAACTGATGATAATTTGAGGAAGGTATCATCAAAAAGTCAGAGCTCCAAGGCAAGTACAAGATTGTGTCGTCGTCTGGCAGAGCTGCTTATGGCAGGGCCTACTCAACTGCTTACATGAAACCTGTAGCTGCTCAAAGTCCGCCAACTGATACGAATCCTATTTCACCCTGTTGGTGTTGTGGGGGCAATTATTGGCCTCATCAGTGTTGGTTTAGGCTGTACATTTGTAACGGCAGTTCCAAAGTGGGGCATCTTCAGAGAATGTGCCCACAACTGAGCAAGCGTGCTGCCGCTCATCACATTAGTGATGATGACCAGTCTAATGCTGGCCCAGATGCACAACCAGAGGAGGAAGTGTATGGTCTGTATTCGTTCTTGGGAAAGAGCCAGCCGATAATGGTTAATGTGAAACTGAATGGCGTGCCGGTATCGATGGAGCTGGACACGGGTGCGAGTCAGTCGGTAATGAGCCAAAGGATATTCGACAAGCTGTGGGACACTGAGGTGGTGAAACCTAAGCTGAGTCCAGTCAAAGCCAAGTTATGTACTTACACTAAGGAACTCATACCGGTGATTGGCAGTGCAGGCGTCAAGGTGTCATATGATGGTGTGGTTCATGATCTTCCGTTATGGATCATCCCAGGCAATGGTCCAATGCTGTTTGGCAGGGATTGGCTCGAGAAAATCAAGTGGAATTGGAATGATAACAAAGTGTTGTCATCGGTGGATGACCTTTCGTGTGCTCAAGTATTGAAGAAGTTTCCTTCTTTGTTTGAACTGGGCATTGGAAATTTTACGGGAGCCAAGGTGGAGATTCATCTGGATTCTGATGCAAGGTCTGTCTATCATAAAGCTCGGTCTGTTCCCTATATGATGAGGGAGAAGGTTGAAATTTAGCTTGACAGACTCCAACGTGAAGGGGTCATATAACCGGTCGAGTTTAACGAGTAGGCCAGTCCTATTGTTCCTGTATTGAAGAGTGATGGCACTGTCAGGATTTGTAGAGCCTACAAGGTTATGATTTAACCGATTTTCGAAACAGGATCAGTATCCGTTACCGAGAGCTGATGACCTGTTCGCCATGCTAGGTGGTGGAAAGTCGTTCACTAAACTGGATCTGATGTCAGCCTATATGACGCAGGAGCTTGTCGACACTTTGAAGAAACTTACCTGCATCAATACCCATAAATGATTGTTTGTCTACAACAGGTGTCCTTTTGGAATTTGTTCAGCTGCAGCCATATTTTAGAGGAATATGGAAAGTCTATTAAAGTCCGTCCCTCGAACTGTCGTATTTCAAGATGACATTCTGGTCACAGGTTGTGACATGGCTGAACATTTGAACAGACTTGAGAAAGTTCTACATCGACTTGACAAAGTGGGACTCACGCTGAAACATTCAAAGTGTGTCTTCATGGCACTTGAAGTTGAATTCCTCGGGAGGAAGATTGCTGCTGATGGCATCAGGCCTACGGATTCGAAAACCAAGGCCATCAAAAATGCACCCAGGCCTCAGAATGTGACAGAGCTGCGTTCATTCCTTGGGTTACTCAACTACTACGGTAATTTTTTACCCAGATTGAGCACTTTACTAGAGCCACTGCACGTGCTGCTCAGTAAAGGCAACAACTGGGTCTGGGGTGTATCTCAAGATAGAGCTTTTGAGAAAGCTAAGAATCTGCTCTGTTCAAACAAGCTGCTGGTTCACTATGATCTGTATAAGCGCCTTGTATTGGCCTGTGATGCTTCATCATATGAGGTTGGCTGTGTACTCCAACAAGCAAATGAGTCGGGTAAACTACAACCTATTGCATATGCTTCGAGAAGTTTGTCAAAAGCGGAAAGAGCTTACAGCATGGTAGAAAAAGAAGCTTTGGCCTGTGTGTATGGGGTAAAAATAATGCATCAGTACCTGCTTGGTCTTTGGTTTGAACTTGAAACGGATCACAAGCCACTCATTTCATTGTTTTCGGAAAACAAAGGTATCAATACCAATGCATCGTCCCGCATTCAGAGGTGGGCGTTGACGCTGTCTGCCTATGATTATGTTATTCATCACAGACCGGGCACTGAGAATTGTGCTGATGCACTGAGTCGTCTGCCTTTGGCCACACCAGATATGGAGGCGCCTCAACCTGCAGATCTACTGTTAGTAACGGAGGCTTTTGCAAGTGAAGGTGCCCCTGTCACTGCTCAACAAGTTAGGATCTGAACCAGCCATGACCCTATTTTATTGGTTGTAAAACGTTGTATCCTCAGTGGTGATTGGTCTGCAATACCCATGGAGATGCATGATGAGACCAAACTTTACAACCGTCGCAAAGATGAACTGTCCATTCAGTCAGATTGTCTACTATGGGGCAATTGTGTTATGCCCAAGAAAGGCAGAGAAAAATTTGTACTTGAACTACGTAGCACTCATCCTGGCATTGTCATGATGAAAGCCATTGCCAGGGCTCATGTTTGGTGGTCTGGAATTGACTCTGATCTGGAATCATGTGTGCATCAGTGCAATACTTGCATGCAGCTAAGTAAAGTACCAGCGGAATCTCCTCTGAGTCTTTGGTCGTGGCTATCTAAACCATGGTCGAGGATACACATCAATTTTGCGGGCCCTTTCCTGGGAAAGATGGTTTTTGTTGTGGTGGATGCATATTCAAAGTGCATAGAGTGTATTATTATGTCATCCAGTATTGAGAGCCTTCGTGTCATGTTTGTTACTAATGGTTTGCCTGACATTGTTGTGAGCGACAATGGATCTTGCTTCACAAGTCTGGAGTTTCAAGAGTTCATGAAACTCAATGGTTTTAAACATGTGAGGTCAGCCCCATTCAAACCTGTTTCTAATGGTCAATCAGAGCGTGCTATTCAAACGATCAAGCAGAGCAGGAAACATATAACTTGGGGTTCACTGCAGACTCGTTTGTCATGCAATATTGCTTAGTTACAGGACAAGACCTCACACGCTTACCGGGGTCTCCCCTGCTGAATTACTGATGAAGAGAAGTCTCAAGACCAAGCTCTCTCTTGTTCATCCCAATTTGAATGATCGTGTTGAAAACAGACGTCAAAGTCAGCAATTGTATCATGATCGTACTGCTGTGTCACGTGAATTTCTGTCAATGATCCGGTTTAGGTATTGAACTATGGTCAAGGTGCAAAGTGGATCGCTGGTACGGTCACAAGGAGGGTAACACAATGTTTATTGTCGTGCTCAAGAATGGGCAAACATGCAGGAAACATGTTGATCAAGTGAAACTGCGGCACACGGATGAACTGGAACCGTGTGAGGAAGATGCCGCCAGTGAGCAACCAACCAATGGTCATTTTGCTGTCATTACCGAACCTGGACTTTCAGTCTCTGACATGGTCATTACCACTCCTATCAGATCGGCTACTCAGCCTCCAGTCATAACTGACTCAGAACTCTCGCCCAGAACTGGAGTTGAACTGAGACGATCAACTTGTGAGCGGAAATCCCCAGACTATCTTAATTTGTAAAGAGACTGATACTAAGATCTTGAAGGGGGATGTTGTTATGTATTGATGCTTGGGGTCACTAGACACCAGGGGGCGTCACTGTCGGAGGTCATTGAGCTGTGCGCGCGTGTGTGTGGGCCCTGGTATATAAGTGCTGGTACCATGTCTTGTAGTCACTTCGGGCGTGAATAAAGTGGACCAGGTTTACACCTGAGTGAGTTTACAGCAACAAGTCTTTTGAATCATTATATACATAACATGGTCCGCGGTGTCCAGGGCTGCACCGTGGATCTTGATGACTAGGGGGCAGTGCTGTGCGGTGAGGACAGGCTGATGGAGGACCTTTGTCTTATGGATGTTTAGCGTAAGGCCCATGCTTTCGTACGCCTCAGTAAATACGTTGACTATGTCCTGGAGTTCAGCCTCTTTATGTGCGCAGATGCAGGTGTCATAGAAAATAGGTGCAGGAGTAGGCCATTCAGCCCTTCTAGTCTGCACCGCCATTCAATGAGTTCATGGCTGAACATGCAACTTCAGTACCCCATTCCTGCTTTCTCGCCATACCCCTTGATCCCCCTAGTAGTAAGGACTTCATCTAACTCCCTTTTGAATATATTTAGTGAATTGGCTTCAACAACTTTCTGTGGTAGAGAATTCCACAGGTTCACCATTCTCTGGGTGAAGAAGTTTCTCCTCATCTCGGTCCTAAATGGCTTACCCCTTATCCTTAGACTGTGACCCCTGGTTCTGGACTTCCCCAACATTGGAAACATTCTTCCTTCATCTAACCTGTCGAAACCCGTCAGAATTTTAAACGTTTCTATGAGGTCCCCTCTCATTCTTCTGAACTCCAGTGAATACAAGCCCAGTTGATCCAGTCTTTCTTGATAGGTCAGTCCCACCATCCCGGGAATCAGTCTGGTGAATCTTCGCTGCACTCTCTCAATAGCAAGAATGTCCTTCCTCAAGTTAGGAGACCAAAACTGTACACAATACTCCAGGTGTGGCCTCACCAAGGCCCTGTACAACTGTAGCAACACCTCCCTGCCCCTGTACTCAAATCCCCTCGCTATGAAGGCCAACATGCCATTTGCTTTCTTAACCGCCTGCTGTACCTGCATGCCAACCTTCAATGACTGATGTACCATGACACCCAGGTCTCGTTGCACCTCCCCTTTTCCTAATCTGTCACCATTCAGATAATAGTCTGTCTCTCTGTTTTTACCACCAAAGTGGATAACCTCACATTTATCCACATTATACTTCATCTGCCATGCATTTGCCCACTCACCTAACCTATCCAAGTCACTCTGCAGCCTCATAGCATCCTCCTCGCAGCTCACACTGCCACCCAACTTAGTGTCATCCGTAAATTTGGAGATACTACATTTAATCCCCTCGCCTAAATCATTAATGTACAATGTAAACAGCTGGGGCCCCACTAGTCACTGCCTGCCATTTTGAAAAGTACCCATTTACTCCTACTCTTTGCTTCCTGTCTGACAACCAGTTCTCAATCCACGTCAGCACACTACCCCCAATCCCATGTGCTTTAACTTTGCACATTAATCTTGTGTGGGATCTTGTCGAAAGCCTTCTGAAAGTCCAAATATACCACATCAACTGGTTCTCCCTTGTCCACTTTACTGGAAACAGCCTCAAAAAATTCCAGAAGATTTGTCAAGCATGATTTCCCTTTCACAAATCCATGCTGACTTGGACCTATCATGTCACCTCTTTCCAAATGCGCTGCTATGACATCCTTAATAATTGATTCCATCATTTTACCCACTACTGATGTCAGGCTGACCGGTCTATAATTCCCTGTTTTCTCTCTCCCTCCTTTTTTAAAAAGTGGGGTTACATTTGCTACCCTCCACTCGATAGGAACTGATCCAGAGTCAATGGAATGTTGGAAAATGACTGTCAATGCATCCGCTATTTCCAAGGCCATCTCCTTAAGTACTCTGGGATGCAGTCCATCAGGCCTTGGGGATTAAAAAGTAGGACCTCAAAAGTAGTAATCTCGGGATTGCTACCAGTGCCATGTGCTAGTCAGAGTAGGAATCGCAGGATAGCGCAGATGAATACGTGGCTTGAGCAGTGGTGCAGCAGGGAGGGATTCAAATTCCTGGGGCATTCCTGGTTCTGGGGGAGGTGGCACCAGTACAAACCAGATGGTCTGCACCTGGGCAGGACTGGAACCAATGTCCTAGGGGGAGTGTTTGCTAGTGCTGTTGGGGAGGAGTTAAACTAATATGGCAGGGGGATGGGAACCAATGCAGGGAGACAGAGATAAACAAAAAGGAGGCAAAAGCAAAAGACAGAAAGGAGATGAGGAAAAGTGGAGGGCAGAGAAACCCAAGGCAAAGAACAAAAAGGGCCACTGTACAGCAAAATTCTAAAAGGACAAAGGATGTTAAAAAAACAAGCCTGAAGGCTTTGTGTCTTAATGCAAGGAGTATCCGCAATAAGGTGGATGAATTAACTGTGCAAATAGATGTTAAAATACTACTGTAGCTGGACGACAGAGATTGGGGCGGTCTTGGATCTGGCCTGGAGACGACAAAGGTTGAACTGGTTCCCACTGGTTCTGTAGTTTAGTTTCACTTCAGTGGAGAGCTTGTTGATTGTGAAGTGGAGCATGGCGGTGAGAAAGATTGAGAAGAGGATTGGGGTGGTGACGCAGCCCTGTTTGATGCTGGTCCAGACGTGGATTGGGTCTGTGATGGATCCATTGGTAAGGATCACGGCCTGCATGTCGTCGTGGAGCAGGCGGAGGATAGTGATGAAGGTTTGGAGGCATCCGAAACAGAGGAGGCGCTCTATAGACCCTCGTGGTTGACAGTGTCAAAGGCCTTTGTAAAGTCAAAGAAGGCCATGTATAAGGGCTGGCGCTGTTCCCTGCATTTTTCCTGTCGCTGTTTGTTGCGCTTCAAAAATCACGTCCGTTGTACCCTGTAGGGGACGAAATCCGCACTGTAACTTCGGGAGGAGTTGCTCGGCCACGGGAAGAAGACAGTTGAGGAGGACTCTAGCGACGACTTTCCCAATGGCCGATAGCAAGGAGATTCCTCTGTAGTTGCTGCAGTCGGACTGGTCCCCTTTTTTAAAGGTGGTCACGATTACTGCAGCTCTAAGATCCCCCGGCATGCTCTCCTCCCTCCAGATGAGAGAAATGAGGTTGTGTATTCACACCAGCAGTGCCTCTCTGCCATACTTCAATGCCTCAGCAGGGATTCCATCCGCACCCGTAGCCTTGTAATCTGTGTGTGGAGGTGGAAGATGTTGGTATGGTTCTTAATGAATATTTTGCGTCTGTTTTCACAAGGGAAAGGGGCAATGCAGATACTGCTATCGAGGAGGAGTGTGAAATTCTGGATGAAATAAACATAGTGAGAGAGGAGGTATTAAGGGGTTTAGCAGCTTTGAAAGTAGATAAGTTCCCAGGCCCAGATGAAATGCATCCCAGGCTGTTGAGCGAAGTAAAAGAGGAAATAGCAGAGGCCTTGATCATCATTTTCCAATCCTGTTTGGATTTGGGCATGGTGCCGGAGGACTGAAGGACTGCTAATGTGGAACCCTTGTTTAAGAAGAGAGAAAGGGATAGGCCGAGTAATTACAGGCCTGTCAGCCTAACCTCGGTGGTGGGAAAATTATTGGAAAAAATCCTGAAAGACAGGATTAATCTACATTTGGAAAGGCAAGGATTAATTGGGGACAGTCAGTACGGATTTGTTAAGGGAAGTTCGTGTTTGACTAACCTGATTGAACTTTTTGAGGAGATAACCAAGAGGGTCGGTGAGGGTAGTGCGTACGATGTAATATATATGGACTTTAGTAAAGCTTTTGATAAGGTCGCACATGGTATACTGGTCACAAAGTTTAAAGCCCATGGGATCCAGGGCAAAGTGGCTAGTTGGATACAAAATTGGCTTAGAGGTAGGAAGCAAAGGGTAATGGTTGATGGATGTTTTTGTGACTGGAAGAATGTTTCCAGTGGGGTTCTGCAGGGCTCAGTACTGGGTCCCTTGCTTTTTGTGGTATATATCAATGATTTAGATTTGAATATAGGGAATATGGATTAAGAAGTTTGCAGATGACACTAAAATTGGCTGTGTGGTTGATAATGAAGCGGAAAGTCATGGACTGCAGGAGGATATCAATCTACAGTTTAGGTGGGTAGAGCAGTGGCAAATGGAATTTAATTCGAAGAAGTGTGAGGTAATGCACTTTGGGAGGGCTAATAAGGAAAGGTTATACATATTAAGCGGTAGGCCACTTAATCGTGTAGATGAACAAAGGGACCTTGGAGCGCTTGTCCACAGATCCCTGAAAATAGCAGGCCAGATGGATAAGGTGGTTAAGAAGGCATACGGAATGCTTGCCTTTATTGACCGTGGCATAGAATACAAGAGCAGGGAGGTTATGCTTAAATTGTATAATACTCTGGTTAGGCCACAGCTGGAGTACTGGGTGCAGTTCTGGTCGTCGTATTATAGGATGGATGTGATTTCACTAGAGAGGGGGCAGAGGACATTTACTAGGATGCTGCCTGGAATGGAGAATCTTAGCTATAAGGAAAGGTTGGATAAGCTGGGTTTGTTCTCATTGGAACAGAGGAGGTTGAGAGGAGATCTCATTGAGGTGTACAAAATTTTGAGGGGCCTGAATATAGTGGCTAGCGAGTGTCTATTTCCATTGCTGGAGGGGTCAATTATGAGGAGGCATAGTTTTAAGGTGGTTGGTGGAAGGTTCAGAGGGGATTTGAAGGACGGCTTCTTCACGCAGAGGGTTGAGGGGGTCTGTAACTCACTGCCTGGAAGAGTGGTGGATGCAGAAACCCTCACCACATTTAAGTGGATGGGCACTTGAAGTGCTGTAACCTGCAGGGTTATGGACCTAGAGCTGGTAATTGGGATTAGACTGGATAGAAACATAGAAACATAGAAACTAGGTGCAGGAGTAGGCCATTCGGCCCTTCTAGCCTGCACCGCCATTCAATGAGTTCATGGCTGAACATTCAACTTCAGTACCCCATTCCTGCTTTCTCGCCATACCCCTTGATCCCCCTAGTAGTAAGGACCTCATCTAACTCCTTTTTGAATATATTTAGTGAATTGGCCTCAACAACTTTCTGTGGTAGAGAATTCCACAGGTTCACCACTCTCTGGGTGAAGAAGTTCCTCCGCATCTCGGTCCTAAATGGCTTACCCCTTATCCTTAGACTGTGACCTCTGGTTCTGGACTTCCCCAACATTGGGAACATTCTTCCTGCATCTAACCTGTCTAACCCCGTCAGAATTTTAAATGTTTCTATGAGGTCCCCTCTCATTCTTCTGAACTCCAGTGAATACAAGCCCAGTTGATCCAGTCTTTCTTGATAGGTCAGTCCCGCCATCCCGGGAATCAGTCTGGTGAACCTTCGCTGCACTCCCTCAATAGCAAGAATGTCCTTCCTCAGGTTAGGAGACCAAAACTGTACACAATACTCCAGGTGTGGCCTCACCAATGCCCTGTACAACTGTAGCAACACCTCCCTGCCCCTGTACTCAAATCCCCTTGCTATGAAGGCCAACATGCCATTTGCTTTCTTAACCGCCTGCTGTACCTGCATGCCAACCTTCAATGACTGATGTACCATGACACCCAGGTCTCTTTGCACCTCCTCTTTTCCTAATCTGTCACCATTCAGATAATAGTCTGTCTCTCTGTTTTTACCACCAAAGTGGATAACCTCACATTTATCCACATTATACTTCATCTGCCATGCATTTGCCCACTCACCTAACCTATCCAAGTCGCTCTGCAGCCTCACAGCATCCTCCTCGCAGCTCACACTGCCACCCAACTTAGTGTCATCCGCAAATTTGGAGATACTACATTTAATCCCCTCATCTAAATCATTAATGTACAGTGTAAACAGCTGGGGCCCCAGCACAGAACCTTGCGGTTACCCCACTAGTCACTGCCTGCAATTCTGAAAAGTACCCATTTACTCCTACTCTTTGCTTCCTGTCTGAGAACCAGTTCTCAATCCATGTCAGTACACTACCCCCAACCCCATGTGCTCTAACTTTGCACATTAATCTCTTGTGTGGGACCTTGTCGAACGCCTTCTGAAAGTCCAAATATACCACATCAACTGGTTCTCCCTTATCCACTCTACTGGAAACATCCTCAAAAAATTCCAGAAGATTTGTCAAGCATGATTTCCCTTTCACAAATCCATGCTGACTTGGACCTATCATGTCACCTCTTTCCAAATGCACTGCTATGACATCCTTAATAATTGATTCCATCATTTTACCCACTACCGATGTCAGGCTGACCGGTCTATAATTCACTGTTTTCTCTCTCCCTCCTTTTTTAAAAACTGGGGTTACATTGGCTACCCTCCACTCCATAGGAACTGATCCAGAGTCAATGGAATGTTGGAAAATGACTGTCAACGCATCCACTATTTCCAAGGCCACCTCCTTAAGTACTCTGGGATGCAGTCCATCAGGCCCTGGGGATTTATCGGCCTTCAATCCCCCCAACACAATTTCCCGGCTAATAAGGATTTCCCTCAGTTCCTCCTCCTTACTAGACCCCCCGACCCCTTTTATAACCGGAAGGTTGTTCGTGTCCTCCTTCGTGAATACCGAACCAAAGTACTTGTTCAATTGGTCCGCCATTTCTTTGTTCCCCGTTATGACTTCCCCTGATTCTGACTGCAGCGGACCTACGTTTGTCTTTACTAACCTTTTTCTCTTTACATATCTATAGAAACTTTTGCAATCCGTCTTAATGTTCCCTGCAAGCTTCTTCTCGTACTCCATTTTCCCTGCCCTAATCAAACCCTTTGTCCTCCTCTGCTGAGTTCTAAATTTCTCGCAGTAACCTTGTGTTGGCTGGCGCAGGTATGATGGTAAGTACTGCAGGGAATCGAATATGGCCAGGGTGATCTCCTGGACTAGTTTCGATCGCCTGGATGGGTCGTAGAGGAATTTTCCCAGATTTTTTTTTTTCCCCAATTGGCTTGGGTTTTTATCTGGTTTTTGCCTCTCCCAGGAGATCACATGGCTCCACTGGGGTGGAGTGTAGAATGTTTCGGTGTAAGGTAGTAAGGGGTATCGCTGTTGCGTGGGGCGTACTGGTTGGGCTGGGTGCTCTTTACCTTTCCACCATTGTTCATTGTTGATAGGTTTATATGTAACCTTCAGACTGCTGACCGAGGGCTGTGCAGCTCTTTGGCGGCCGGCACAGATACGATGGACCGAAATGGCCTCCTTCTGCGCTGTAAATTTCTATGTTTCTATGTTCTAATTGCAATAGGCATATTCATAGCACAGCGTTCTAGGAACCTGTTTTTTTAAGGATCGGTGGATAGCTCTCTCCCCTCTGAGTCGGAAGGTTGTGGGTTCTCAGTCCCACTCCAGGGATTTGAGCACACAAATCCAGACTGACACTTCAGTGCAGTGCTGAGGGAGTGCTGCACTGTGGAAGGTGCCACCTTTCAGGTGAGACTTTAAACCGAGGCCCCATCTGCCCTCTCAGGTGGATGTGAAAGATCCCACTATTTCAAAAAAGAGAAAAGAGAGTTCTCCCCGGTGTCCTGGCCAATATTTATCCCTCAACCAGCATCATTAAAAGAACAGATTATCTGGCCATTACCACGTGGCTGTTTATGGGATCTTGCTGTGCGCAAAATTGTGTCGTGTTTCATACATTAAAACAGTGACTACACTGCAAAAGAACATAATTGAGTGTAAAGTGATCAGCGATATCCTGAGGTCATGAAAGGTGCTATATAAATGCAAGTCTTTTTTTCATATTGATAACATAAGGCCAGATTTCCATTGCAGGTTACGAATAAATGCAGTTTGGTGCGGCGCTGCAAAATAAATATCAAGAATATCCCAGATTTGATCCCAAGTTTATGATGAGTGGGGCATAGCATTGCTGTTCAGTAGCAGTAAGAATGATCCTCGGGCTGGGGAAATGACTTATTCCTCAACCACTATCCAGAAGTCCCTTCTCAAACATTCTTCACACATTGGGCCAAAATTGCAGTCAGAGGACACTCCAGATGAATCTTTTTTTACGAAAGCACCTGGTGGTCCCAGAGGAATGAACACTTCCATCTGAGGCCTAGATGCGGAGCCCAGCACAGAGGCCCACACATCCCAGGAACGTAAGCACAACCTGGAATCACATGGGCCTGTACCATCAATGAATATGGAGTATTCTCATAATAATGGGAGCTCCATTTGTGCAAGCTCCCATTACTATCAATGAGAATACCCCCAAAACACAGAAACACAACACAATAAATAAAAAAACACCTCAGATATTTAAAATTAATTGAATTGAATTAAATTAAATGTTTATAGTAAAATAGTTAAATAGAGTTAAAAATAAACTTACCTTAATGGACAAGGTTTTTAATATAACAATTAGTGATAACATATCATTTTTCTATCTTTTAAAACTCTTTTGCAGGCCAGATATAAGGATAGAGGATTGGCTAACTCACAGACAACAGAGAGTCGGGATAAATGGTTCATTCTCTGGTTGGCGATCAGTAGCTAGTGGGGTGCCGCAGGGATCAGTGCTGGGACACCAACTATTTACAATCTATATTAATGACTTGGAAGAAGGGACTGAGTGTAATGTAGGCAAGTTTGCTGACAATATAAAGATGGGAGGAAAAGCAATGTGTGAGGACACAAAAAATCTGCAAAAGGACATAGGCTAGTAACTGGGCAAAAATTTGACCGATGGAGTATAATGTTGGAAAGTGTGAGGTCATGCACTTTGACAGAAAAAAATCAAAGAGTAAGTTATTATTTAAATAGAAAAAGATTGCAAAGTGTTGCAGTACAGCGGGACCTGGGGGTACTTGTGCATGAAACACAAAAGGATAGTATGCAGGTACAGCAAGTGATCAGGAAGGCCAATGGAATCTTGGCCTTTATTGCAAAAGGGATGGAGTATAAAAGCAGCTATACAGGGTATTGGTGAAGCCACACCTGGAATACTGCGTGCAGTTTTGGTTTCCATATTTACGAAAGGATATACTTGCTTTGGAGGCAGTTCAGAGAAGGTTCACAAGGTTGATTCTGGGGATGAGGGGGTTGACTTATGAGGAAAGGCTGAGTAGGTTGGGCCTCTACTCATTGGAATTCAGAAGAATGAGAGGTGATCTTATTGAAACGAATACGATTATGAGGGGGCTTGACAAGGTGGATGCAGAGAGGATGTTTCCACTGATGGGGAGACTAGAACTCGAGGGCATGATCTTAGAATAAGGGGCCGCCCATTTAAAACTGAGATGAGAAATTTCTTCTCTCAGAGAATTGTGAATCTGTGGAATTCGCTGCCTCAGAGAGATATGGAAGCTGGGACATTGAATAAATTTAAGACAGAAATATACAGCTTCTTAAACGATAATGGAATAAGGGATTATGGGAAGCGGGCAGGGAAGTGGAGCTGAGTCCATGATCAGTTCAGGCATGATCTTATTGAATGGCGGAGCAGGCTCGAGGGGCCATATGGCCTACTCCTGTTCCTATTTCTTATGTAAGAGTTTTAAGGACATTTGTTGGACACATAGCCCAAATTTCCACCCGCGAAGGCCCTTCTCCTGGGGATGCATTAAATCTATCAAAAGACATTTTGACAGATCGCAAGTGTTGGATTTAGGCGCAATGGCTTCGTGCACCTAAACCCGGAACTTGCGGGGCCTCATCATCCGCACCCGGAGAGGCCGCAATTTCAGAGCCAATATCCTCTCTTTTCTTCATTATTTCTATCTCACCCTACACACACTGCATGACAAACTGCAACTTCTTTCAGCAACCACTTCTTTCCCTTCTCTCCCCTCACACTAAATGCTAACCCTTGGCTCTCTGTTTCATTTCAGCTGTTGAAAATGTGGAGAAAGCTCTGCCAGTTCAGGAAGAGGAAGCCAGCCTCCCTGATGCACTGTCACATGCAAGCACCAGCTCAGAGACTGGCACCACGTGTACTTTAGAGGCTAGGCTAGCGTAATGCGTCTTTAGGTGGAGAATTACCTGGCACAAGTGTGCAGAAGCTGGGGCAGGGTGATCGGACACAGGTGCCAGCTCGCCGGAGGGGAAGATCGTGTACTAATGCTGCTGCAGAGGACTCAGCGATGCAGACATTCAGAACCCAGGCTACCGAAGACAGCTGATGGGCATACGCCAGGAATTGGTAGGTGCACCGGGCAGCCTGCCAGCAAATTGCACACAATGTCACAACTCATGGAGGAGTCCAGCTTCAACTTGTGACTAGCGTTTGCCTGGAGTATGGAGACTTTTCTGTCCAACATGGATCGAGCGGTCACCTCCATCAACACAACAATGGCTCCCACCATGATAAAGCCTCTGCTGTCAGCTCTGACAGCCTCCGTGGAAGCTCAGATGGCTTCCATCTGGACTTTGGAGCAGATGTTAACATTGGCTTCCAGAGAGTTACATCACTCCTGCACTCTGTTCGCGCGCAGAGCCGGAAGAGTGCTGAGGCGCTGTCCCAGGCGAGTGGCCTAGGCTCCCTGGTAGAGGCTCCTGCTGCCCTCTATCAGGACAACAGGATGCCTGCTTCCCCAGTCACCGACTCTGCTAGTGCTCTTATTGGGGCCACACGGCCAACTGGGCCAGACTGACCCGAGCAATGCTGAGAGGTCAGAACCAGGCTTTCAAGGCTCAGAGCTGCTCAAGGTCACCCACCATGGCCATCTGAAGTGTCCTAAATGGAAGCTCAGCTGCCTTCCACCTCCCAAGCTGTAGCCACTGGGGAAATACCTCGTAGGAGCACCAGGATAGGAGAGGTAAACAAACAAACAACGCTGGTTGTTACATCATCATCATCATCATAGGCAGGCCCTCGGAATTGAGGAGGACTTGCTTCCACTCCCAAAGTGAGTTCTTTGATGGCTGAACAGTCTGATATGAGAGCCACAGACCCTGTTACAAGTGGGACAGACATTCGTTGAGGGAAGGGATCAGTGGGGCTGGTTTGCCGCGCGCTCCTTCCGCTGCCTGCGCTTGGCCTCTTCATGCTCTTTGCGTTGAGACTCGAAGAGCTCAATGCCCTCCCGGATGGACTTTCTTCACCTCGGGTGGTCTTTGGCCAGGGACTCCCAGGTGTCAGTGGTGATGTCACACTTTACCAGCGAGGCTTTGAGGATGTCCTTATAACGTTTCCGCTGTCCTCCTTTGGCTCATTTACCATGAAGGAGCTCCGCATAAAGCATTTGCTTAGAGAGTGTCGTATTTGGCATGCGAACTATGTGGCCTGCCCAGCGAAGCTGATCGAGTGTGGTCAGTGCTTCAATGCTGGGGATGTTAGCCTGGTCGAGGACACTGATGTTGGTGCACCTGTCCTCCCAGGGGATTTGCAGGATCTTGTGGAGACATCGTTGATGATATATCTCCAGTGACTTGAGGTGCCTTCTATACATCGTCCATGCCTCAGATCCATACAGGAGGGTGGGTATTACTACAGCCTTGTAGACCATAAGTTACAAAGGACTCGCACAAGGCTGATTCATGTTATTTTTGGTTAATTGTTACACACAGATGGAATTGAGTGGTTTGATGAATTTGTTTTTGTTCTGGATTTGTTACTGGTGTTTATATTTATAGTGAAGTGAGAATGGAGTGAGATAGAGAGTGTGGCAGCAGAGCAGGCCCAAGAAACACAGACTTGCATTTATATAGTGCCTTTCATGACCACTGGACGTCTCAATGTGCTTTACAGCCAATTAAATACTTTTGGAGTGTAGTCACTGTTGTAATGTGGGAAACGCGGCAACCAATTTGCGCACAGCAAGCTGCCACAAATAGCAATGTGATAATGACCAGATAATCTGTTTTTGTTATGCTGTGGAGGGATAAATATTGGCCAGGGCACCAGGGATAACACCCTAGCTCTTCAAAATAGTGCCATGGGATCTTTTATGTCCACTTGGGAGAGCAGACGGGCTTTAACGTCTTGTTGGTTTAACATCTCATCCGAAAGACAGCACCTCCCACAGTGCAGCACTCCCTCGGAGTGTCAGCTTAGATTTTTTTTTTAAATGTGCTCAAGTTCCTGGAGTGGGATTTGAACCCACAACCTTCTGACTAAGAGGCAAGAGTGCTACCCACTGAGCCACAGCTGACACTATATCTGTAGAACTGTCACTTCAGGCAGATTTTAATGTGTTAGGAGATTGGACTCATGACTGGAAAATTATATCATCATCATCATAGGCAGTCCCTCAAAATCGGGGCAGACTTGCTTCCACTCTATAAGTGAGTTCTCAGATGACTGTACAGTCCAATACGGGAATTACAGTCTCTGTCACAGGTGGGACAGACAGTCGTTGAAGGAAAGGGTGGGTGCGGAGCCCGGTTTGCCACACGCTCCTTCCGCTGCCTGCGCTTGTTTTCTGCATGCTTTTGGCAACGAGACTCAAGGTGCTCAGCCCCCTCCCGGCTGCTCTTCCTCCACTTACGGCGGTCTTTGGCCAGGGACTCCCAGGTGCCGGTGGGGATGTTGCACTTTATCAAGAAGGCTTTGAGGGTGTCCTTGAAACGTTTCCTCTGCCCACCTGGGGATCGCTTGCAGTGTAGGAGTTCCAAGTAGAGCGGTTATTTTGGGAGTCTTGTGTCGGGCATGCAAACGATGTGGCCCGCCCAACAAAAATGATGTATAACTTCGATAAGTGCAATGTTATGCATGTGGGCAGGGAAAATGCTCAACATTCGTACACCCTCCAGGGAAAGGCATTAAAAATCGTGGAGATAGAAAGAAAGAGATTTGGGCATTCTAGTGCCAATACCTTAAAGATACACTGCCTTTCCAGAGCCACCATATCACCCACCATGTAAGGAGACCAAAACTGGATACAGTATTCCAAATGTGGCCTGACTAAGGTCTTGTACATTCTGTGCAGTGGTAGCTAGAGCAAATAGGGTGTTAGAGTGTAACCATAGGACAAGAGAGGCGTACTGTCTTATCCTTGTACAAGACCTTAGTCAGGCCACACTTGGAATACTGTGCCCAGTTTTGGTCTCCTCACATGGTGGGTGATATTGAGGCTCTGGAAAGGGTGCAGTAGAGGGTCACGAGACTAATTCCAAGCCTAAAGCATCTTAGTTATCAAGATAGGCTAAAAGAGTTGGGACTCTTTACCTTAGAGCAATATAGACTTAGGGGGGGGAATATGATTGAGGTTTATATGATAATGAAGGGAATAGACGGTGTTTCAGCTGACAGTTTATTTCAATTAAATAAGTTAGGCAGGACCAGGGGGTACACATTTAAGTGGGATAGGACGAGATCTAGGTTAGATGTCAGGAGGTGGTTCTTTTCCAAGAAAATAGTAGACGTCTGGAACAAGCTGTCCTCTCATGTGGTGGATGCAGACTCACTGAACTCCTTCAAGTGAAAGCTGGATTTGTTTCTGGCTGCGGTGGAGATTACCTCTTACAGAAAGTAAGTGCTGCAGGGAGTTCAGGCCAGAGTGATCTCCTGGAATAGTTTCGATCACTTAGATGAGTTGGAGAGGAATTTCCCAGATTTTATTTTCCCAAATTGGCTTGCATTTTTTTAATCTGTTGTTTTGCCTCTTCTAAGGAGATCCCATGGTTTGGGGTGAGGTGGAGTGTATATGTTGTGATACACAAGGTATCACAATTGTGTGGGAGAGGCTCGATGGACCAGATGGTCTCTACCTGTCTGTCATTTTTTGTATGTTCGCATAGAGTACAAAAACAAGGAAGTTATGATGACCCTTTATAAAACACTGGCTCGTCCCAATTGGTGCATTGTGTCCAATTCTGGGCACCGTACTTTAGGAAGGATGTGTAGGCTTTAGAGAGGGTGCAGAAAAGATTTACAAGATTGGATCCAGGGATGTGGGACTTCATTTATGTGGATAAACTAGAGAAGCTGGGGTTGTTCTCCTTAGAGCAGAGAAGTTTGAGAGGAGATTTGATAGAGATATTCAAAGTCATGACGGGTCTAGCAAGAGTAGATAGGGAGCAACTGTTCCCATTGACGAACGGGTCGAGAACCAGAGGACACAGATTTGAGGTGATTGGCAAAAGAACCAATGTCAACATGGCCCTTGACCGTGTCCATTCTATTTCCCGCACCTCTGCTCTCACCCCTTCCCCTCCCTCTCAGAACCACGGCAGGTTTCCTATTGTCTTCACCTTTCACCCTACAAGCCGCCACGTTCAATGGATCATCCGCCGCCATTTCCGCCATCTCCAGCGTGATCCCACCACCAATCACATTTTCCCCTTCTCTCCCCTCTCAGCGCTCCCTCCGCGACACCCTGGTCCATTCCGCAGTCACCCCCAGCTCCCCTTCCCCCTTCCCCCTTCCCCCTTCCCCCGGTACCTTTCCGTGCAAGCACAGGAGATGTAACACCTGCCCTTTTACCTCCTCCCTTCCCAGTATCCAGGACCCCAATTACTCCTTCCAGGTGAAACAGCGATTTACTTGTACTTCTTTCAATTTAGTATACTGTATTCACTGCTCACGATGTGGTCTCCTCTACATCGGGGAGACCAAGTGTAGATCGGGTGACCGCTTTGCTGGTCACCAATGATGTCTCCGCAAGATCCTACAGGGAGGACAGGCGCACCAACATCAGCGTCCTCGTCCAGGCTAACAGCCCTAGCATTGAAGCACTGACCACACTCGATCAGCTCCGCTGGGCAGGCCACATAGTTCGTATGCCAGACGCGAGACTCCCAAAGCAAGTGCTTTATGCAGAGCTCCTTCATAGCAAATGAGCCAAAGGTGGGCAGTAGAAACATTACAAGGACACCCTCAAAGCCTCCCTGATAAAGTGCGACATCTCCACTGACACCTGGGAGCCCCTGGCCAAAGGCCGCCTAAGTGGAGAAAGTGCATCCGGGAGGGCGCTGAGCACTTCGAGTCTCAACGCCGAGAGCATGCAGAAATCAAGCGCAGGCAGCGGAAACAGCATGCAGCAAACCAGTCCCACCCACCCACCCCTTCCCTCAATGACTGTCCCACCTGTGACAGAGTCTATGGCTCTCGTATTGGATTTTTCAACCAGCAAAGAACTCACTTCAGGAGTGGAAGCAAATCTTCCTCAATTCCGAGGGACTGCCTATGATGATGATGATTTGCTGAACACCCTGTTCAGTCCGTAAGTGTGACCCTGAGCTTCCAGTCGCCTATCACTTTAATTTTCCACTCCACTCCCACTCTGATTTCTCTGTCCTTGGACTCCTCCACTGTTCCAATGAAGCTCAGCACAAGCTCGAGGGTCAGCACCTCATCTTTCGTTTAGGCACTTTACAGCCTTCTGGACTTAACATCAAATTCAACAATTTTGGACTGTAACCCCTGCCCCTATTTTTGCCCCCCCTTCCCCCCTTTGTTCTTTCTTCCCCTCCCCCTTTTAGTGCTTAAGAATATGTTCTTTTCGAACATTCGGCAGTTCTGACGAAGGGTTATTGACCCGAAACATTAACTCTGTTTTTCTCTCCACAGATGCTGCCTGACCCACTGAGATTTCCAGCAGTCTGTGTTTTTATTTTAGATTCCACAAGCCGCAGTATTTTGCTCTTGTTGTAGTTGTGGTGAACAGTTGTTTTTTTGGACTAACCTTTTTCGAACTCCTGCCATCATCCGTTTTGTCTCTCTAATCTCTCCTGCCTGCCACCCTATCACAGCCCTTCCCTTTGGTTCTTTCTTTCCCTCCCCCTTTCAGTGCTTCTTAATAACATGTTCTTTCCGAAAATTCCCAATTCTGACAAAGGGTCACAGACCCGAAACGTTAACTCTGTTTTTATCTCTGCCTGATCCGCTGAGATTTCCAGCATTTTCTGTTTTTATTATAGACACATGGCAGATGAAATTTAATGCAGATACATTTCAGTAGACAGAATGAGGAGAGGCAATATAAACTAAATGTTACAGTTTTAAAGTGGGTGCAGGAAGAGAGAGACCTGGGGGTGTATGTACACAAATCTTTGATGGTGGTAGGACAAGTTGAGAAGGCTGTTTAAAAACCATACTTGATCCTTGGTTTTATTAATAAAGAGAAACTGTTTCCCGTGGCAGAAGGGTTAGTAACTAGTGGACACAGGTCTAAGGTGATCAGAAATGCTCAACAGTAACTTTCAAAAGGGAATTGGATAAATACTTGAAGGAATTTTTTTTTTTTAAAACAGGGTTATGGGAAAGAGCAGGGTGGTAGAATTGGACAGTTCTTTCAAAGAGCCGGCACAGGCTCGATGGGCCGAAAGACCACCTTCTGTGCTGTATCATTCTATGATTCGATGATCATCATGACGGGACTTGCTTTCATACAGAGCAGTAAAAGTAGTGTCAACTATTTCAAAAGTTTCAGAAGTCATTACTTTTTTGTTTGTTATTGATCATTTTAATTGATTCTGGCAAACACACTAGACACCTACGGAGAAGTCTGGTCCAATATGGCGGGCGGTGGTCTTCCCGTGTGTAATAAGCACAGACCCTCTGCCAATCATATTGCAGGTTTAGGCGCCTGATAGAAATGGGCGAAGTGCCATTCAATTTCTAGGCCCCTGGCGTCAAGTTGGAGCTCAGCATCTTCATCATGGCCTGCCAATGTTCACTACTGTGGCTCCTAGATGAAGAATGACCACTTGGGGTGCACCACACATGGAACGGAGCATGATTCAGTACATTCAGGAGAGGGAAGGAAACCGAAGGATAAAGTCAGTCTGACGAATGGAAGGTTAGATGTAAGTGGTGGTGCAATACACCCAGACTGAGCCATTGACAAGTGTGAATATTGCTTGGCAAGAAAGGTGTGTAATGTAGCTGTTCATTATGTGTCTCTAAAGTGTTACACATGCTGTGGAGAAGTACACCGCATCCCTGTGGAAGTTTTATTTGGCGCTTCTGCTATATATCATCACTGAATGTTCTTTTGTCTTCATCAGAGTTTTTTAAATATAAAAGTTGCTAAATTCAGAGTAAAATCTTTACCAGTTTACAAATAAACATGCTTTTCAACTTGTTCCCATTACTTAATGAGGACATTTTATTATCCAGGCAAAGGCCTAGCCCCAGCCTTAAGTTTGTTGGGCACAGTATTTAAGTTAATAAAAAGGAAGCGGTTTCGATCTCCAGAATAAATTTTGCTTGCTCCTTAGTCCTGTGTTGGAATTTGCCCAGAACATTTTCGGGGTGAAATTAAACTTCAGTGGTGGGGGCGAGGTCTAAAACAGGCAGACACAGATTGGCCACCCGTTACAGACCCCGCACAATTATCCTTTACATTGAAGTTTGTTTTGTATCCCCACAGAAGTTGAATTTCTTCCTCTCCCACTCCTGTCGAGTCCCACCTCCATTTGTGACTGAGCTCAGTCACAGTGCCTGACGCAGTATTAACCCCAGGCTTGCCCCCACACCTTCCTCAGCAGGCCAAACTTCCTGGATACAGGAGACGTGGCCAGAAGAGGCTCCGTTAAGATTACATTCTTAATTTTTTTTCTAAATGTTTCTTTATAGGCCAGGAGGAACAGGAGTGCTCCTTCAGGCCACACAATGAAACCATGAGCCTCACGTCTGCTTCCATCCCCCTCCTCTCCGGATCCCCATCCCGATGACCTACCTTAGTGCAGGGACTGTTCTGTTAGGTGGTGACCTCCTGTCGTCCAAAATCCCACTCCTGCCCATGAATCCTTCCAGGTTCAAACCCCCCACACGAACCTCAACTCCACCACTACCCGATATGACAATGAGGCCCGGGAGCTAAATTCCAAAGCCTCCCATGGAACCAGTATGGAAGTTTATCGCTTGCCCCGAATTCCCCTCCACTGATCTCACCTTCCACTAAAATCAATCTCCAAATGTCAATATTTTTTTTATACAACCTTATTTCCACTGGAGTCATTTACCATGGAGGCAGGAGTATTTCAATTAACTTAATTGAGTCCTGAAGGCTGTGTTGCCTGCCCGGTGCCAGGGTTAAGGACATCTCCTCAGGGCTGGAGAGAAACTTGGAATGGGAGGGGGAAGATCCAGTTGTCGTGGTCCACGTGGGTACTAACGACATAGGTAGGTCAAAGGAAGATGTTCTGCTGAGGGAGTATGAGCAGCTAGGAGCCAAATTAAAAACCAGAACCACAAAGATAATAATCACTGGATTACTACCTGAGCCATGAGCAAATTTCCATAGGGTAAATAAGATCAGAGAGTTAAACATGTGGCTCAAAGACTGGTGTGGGAGAAATGGGTTTTGGTTCGTGGAACACTGGCACCAGTACGGGGATAAGAGGGAGCTGTCCTGTTTGGACAGGCTCCATTTAGACCATGCTGGGACTACGGTCCTGGCAAATCAAATAACTAGGGCTGAAGAGTGGGCTTTAAACTAATTAGTGGGGGGGGGGGAGAATTCAAGTGAGCGAAAATGTAAAAAGTCAAAGAATTAAGGAGAAGGCAATAGAGCAGGGTCGCACTGGGGGAAATGAAAACCAGAGTGTGGCACGAAGGGACAGAATGTATAAACATAAAAGTGTATCAGAAAGTGGGATCAAAGCAGGAAAAAAAATGGTAAACAAACACATTTAAAATCTCTATCTGTATGCACGTAGCATTCGTAACAAAATAGATGAGTTGACGACACCAATAGATACAAATGGATATGATCTGATGGCCATTACAGAGACGTGGTTGCAAGGTGTGGACTGGGAGCTAAATGTTCAGGGGTATGAGACAATTCAGAAGGACAGACAGAAAGGAAAAGGAGAGGGGGTAGCTCTGTTAATAAAGAATGAGATCAGTGCGTTAGTGAGAAATGATATTGGCTCAGAAGATCAAGATGTTGAATCAGCTTGGGTGGAGATAAGGAATAATAAGGGGAAAAAGTCACTGGTGGGCGTAGTTTAGAGGCACCCTAACAGTAGCAACATTGCTGAATGGTATAAATCAAGAAATAATGGAGGCTTGTAAAAAAAGAACGGCAATAATCATGGGCGATTTTAACCTTCATATTGATTGGATAAAGCAAATTGGTCAGGGTAGCCTTGAAGAAGAGTTCATAGAGTGTATCCGGGATAGTTTCTTTGAATAGTATGTTGCGGAACCATACAGGGAACAGGCTATCTTAGATCTGTTCCTGTATAATGAGACAGGATTAATAACTTATCTCCTAGTAAAGGATTCTCTCGGAATGAGTGACCATAACATGGTTGAATTTCAAATTCAGTTGGAGGGTAAGAAAGTTGGATCTCAAACTAGTGTCCTAAGCTTAAATAAAGGAGACTACAAAGGTATGAAGGCAGAGTTGGCTAAAGTGGACAGGGAAAATAGATTAAAGTATGGGATGGTTGATGAGCAGCGGCAGACCTTTAAGGAGATATTTCATAACTCGCAATAAAAATATATCCCAAGAGAAGGAAAGACTGTAGGAGAAGGGACAACCATCCGTGGCTAACCAAGGAAATAAGGGAGGGTATCAAATTGAAAACAAGGGCATACTTGGGATATATTTTGCTGGCTTTTAAAAGTTTCCCGATCGTCTGGCCAAGACTAGTGGGAGGCCAGATGATTGGGAAACTTTTAAAAGCCAGCAAAGAACGACTAAAAAAAAAAAGAGGGGGAAGATAGATTATGAAAGTAAACTAGCATGGAATATAAAAACAGATAGTAAGAGTTTCTACAGGTATATAAAAAGGAAGAGAGTGGCTAAAGTAAATGTTGGTCCCCTAGAGGATGAGACTGGTGAATTAATAATGGAGAACAGGGAAATGGCAGAGATGTTGAACAAATATTTTGTATCGGTCTTCACGGTAGAAGACACTAAAAACATCCCAATAGTGGATAATCAAGGGGCTATAGGGAGGGAGGAACTTAATACAATCACTAAAGAAGTAGTGCTCGGTAAAATAATGGTACTAAAGGCGGACAAGTTCCCTGGACCCGATGTCTTCCATCTTAGGGTCTTAAAAGAAGGGGCTGCAGAGATAGTGGATGCATTGGTTGTAATCTACCAAAATTCCCTGGATTCTGGGGCGGTCCCAGTGAATTGGAAAACCACAAATGTAACGCCCCTATTTAAAAAAGGAGGCAGACAAAAAACAGGAAACGATAGACCAGTTAGTCTAACATCTGTCGTTGGGAAAATGTTGGAGTCCATTATTAAGGAAGCAATAGCGAGACATTTGGAAAAGCATAATACAATCAAGCAGAGTCAGCATGGTTTTATGAAAGGAAAATCATGTTTGACAAATTTGGTGGAGTTCTTTGAGGATGTAACACGCAGGGCAGATAAGGGGCAACAAGTGGATGTGGTGTATTTGGATTTCCAGAAGGCATTCGATAAGGTGCCACATAAAAGGTTACTGCACAAGATAAAAGTTCACAGGGTTGGGGGTAATATATTAGCATGGATAGAGGATTGGCTAACTAACAGAAAACAGAGAGTCAGGGTAAATGGGTAATTTTCCGGTTGGCAAATAGTAACTAATGGGGTACCGCAGTGATTGGTGCTGGGTCCTCAACTATTTACAATCTATATTAATGACTTGGATGAAGGGACCAAGTGTAATGTAGTCAAGTTTGCTGATGATACAAAGATGGGTGGGAAATAAAATTGTGAGGACACAAAAAATTTGCAAAGAGATGTCGACAGGCTAAGTGAGTGGGCAAATATTTTGCAGATAGAGTATAATTTGGAAAAATGTAAGGTTATCCATTTTGGCAGAAAAAATAGAAAAGCAAATTATAATTTAAATGGAGAAAAATTGCAAAGTGCTGCAGTAAAGAGAGATCTGGGGCCCCTTGTGTATGAAACACAAAAAAGTTAGTATGCAGGTACAGCAAGTAATCAGGAAGTCAGATGGAATATTGACCTTTATTGCAAGGGGGATAGAGTATAAAAGCAGAGAAGTCCTGCTACAACCGTACAGGGTATTGGTGAGGCCACACTTGGAGCACTGCATACAGTTTTGTTCTGCTTATTTATGGAAGGATATATTTGCATTGGAGGCTGTTCAGAGAAGGTTCACTAGATTGATTCCGGAGATGAGGGGATTTACTTATGAAGATAGGTTGAGCCTATACTCATTGGAGTTCTGAAGAATGAAAGATGATTTTATCGAAACATATAGTTGATAGCAAGGGCATTAGGTGCTCTCAGACTAGGTATGGGAGTTAATTATTAATCTTAACTCTATTTTCAACTTGTGTTGATAATTTGTGGTTTAAGCATCTGAATTTCCAGGTCCCTTTGTTTCCTTTTGACTTTTTAGTTGCTTACCGGTCGGGCTGGATTAGAATTCAAGCGTCATGCAGCCCCATACACCCCTCCCCCGAGAGGCCCCGACTATCGAGGAGGAGTGTGAAATTCTGGATGAAATAAACATACTGAGAAAGAGGAGGTATTAAGGGGTTTAGCAGCTTTGAGAATAGATAAATACCCAGGCCCAGATGAAATGTATCCCAGGCTGTTGTGCGAAGTAAAAGAGGAAATAGCAAAGGCCTTGACCATTATTTTCCAGTTCTCTTTTGATTTGGGCATGGTGCCAGAGGATTGGAGGACTGCTAATGTGGTAACCTTGTTTAAGAAGGGAGAAAGGGATAGGCTGAGTAATTACAGGCCTTTCAGCCTAACCTCTGTGGTGTGAAAATGATTGGATAAATCTGGAAAGACAGGATAAATCTACATTTAGAAAGGCAAGGATTAATTAGGGACAGTCAGCACAGATTTGTTAAAGGAAGATCATGTTTGACTAATCTGTTGGAATTTTTTGAGGAGGTAGCCAGGAGGGTCAATGAGGGTAATGCATACGATGTAGTGTATATGGACTTTAACAAAGCTTTTAATAAAGTCCCACATGATGAACTTTAACCTTCATGACCAGTCTATGGGATCCAGGGCAAAGTGGCAAGTTGGATCCAAAATTGGCTTCTAGGTAGGAAGCAAAGGGTTGATGGATGTTTCCAGGGCTCAGTACTGGGTCCCTTGCTTTTAGTGGTATACATCAATGATCTAGATTTGAATATAGGGAGTATGATTAAGAAGTTTGCAGATGACACTAAAATTGGCTGTGTGGTTGATAACGAAGAGGAACGTCATGGACTGCAGGAAGATATCAATGTACTGGTCAGGTGGACAGAACAGTGGCAAATGGAATTTAATTTGGAGAAGTGTGAGGTAATGCACTTGGGGAGGGCTAATAAGGAAAGGGTATACACATTAAATGGTAAGCCACTTAAAAGTGTAGATGAACAAAGGGACCTTGGAGTGCTTGTCCACAGATCCCTGAAAGTAGCAGGCCAGGTGGATAAGAAGGCATATGGAATGCTTGCCTTTATTGGCTGAGGCATAGAATACATGAGCAGGGAGGTTATCCTTAAATTGTATAATACTCTGGTTAGGCCACAGCTGTAGTACTGTGTACAGTTCTGGTCACCGTATTATAGGAAGGACGTGATTGCACCAGAGGGTGTAGAGGAAATTTACTCGGATGCTGCCTGGAATGGAGAATCTTAGCTACGAGGGCAGATTGGATAGGCTGGGTTTGTTCTCATTGGAACAGAGGAGATCTCATTGAGGTGTATAAGATTTTGAGGGGCCTGGATGTAGTGGATAGCAAGTGCCTATTTCCCTTGGTGGAGAACTCAATTATGAGGGGGCATAGTTTTAAGATGGTTAGTGGAAGGTTTAGAGGGGATTTTAGGGGAAGCTTCTTCACGCAGAGGGTTGTAGGGGAATGGAACTCACTGCCTGGAAGGTTGTGGAGGCAGAAACCCTCACCGCATTTAAAAGATGCTTGGATGGGCACTTGAAGTGCCGTAACCTGCAGGGTTACAGACTTAGAGCTGGTAAGTGGGATTAGACTGTATAACATCTTGTTGGCTAGTGCAGATACGATGGTAAGTACTGCAGGGAATTGAATATGGCCACGGTGAACTCCTGGAGTAGTTTCGATCGCTTGGATGGGTCGGAAAGGAATTTTCCCAGATTTTTTTTCCGCAATTGGCCTGGGTTTTTTTTTTTAATCTGTTTTTTTTGCCTCTCGCAGGAGATCACATGGCTCCGGGTGGGGTGGAGTGCAGAATGTTGTGATGCAGGTGGTGTTGCAGTTGTGTGGGGCGGACTGGTTGGGCCGGATGCTCTTTACCTTTCCGCCATTGTTCATAGGTTTATATGTAACCTTCAGGGCTGCTGACCAAGGGCCGTGTGGTTCTTTGTCGGCCGGCACAGACACGCTGGGCTGAAATGGCTTCCTTCTGCGCTGTAAATTTCTATGTTTCTACAATGAGAGGGCTCGACAAGGTGGATGCAGAGAGGATATTTCCATTCATAGGGGAAACTAAAAGTAGGAGACATAGGCCCCGAACCTGGTGGAAGCTGAGTTCCGCCCTAGTGCTGCCCAAAGGACTGCTAACATCCTGACCGTAGTTTGGTTGGAAGTTTAATGAAAAAGTCCTGGAAAGACCACCCCGTGGCCAAAAAAGGGACTTGCGCACTGAATCCATATAGGCGGCAGCTCCCATTCTCAGTGGCAAATGCAATCCTTGGCAAAGTACCGCCGAGGATTGAGTCGGGCCCGGAGGAATCGGGAATGTGTGAGGTGAGACAGATAAAAATAAAAATTTCCCCCAAAATTAAAAAAAAAAACACTGGAAAACCTTCAGGGGACCCCCATCCACCTGAATCGCTGGGAAAAAAAAAGAAAAGTCCTTTTTTTTTTGCAGGTCTTCTTACTTACTGTTGAGATTAGACCTGCCTCCAAGTGGTGAACCTTTCCCCTGCTGCAGCGGACTCCCGCCCGGACCAAACTGGCAGCTCGGCGGGCGGGAGGACACTTACGCACGTTGGACATCAGCGGGCGGTCCCCAGTGGTTTTCTCTTCCCGCCGGCGGGAGGCCTCCACCAAACTCGCTCAGAGGGGAGACCCAGAAAACCCGGCGGCAGCGGGCGGTGAGTCCACCAAGTTGGGCCCCATAGTCGCCCAGTGAAGACAACCACCAAGTCATACACGGAGCTCGTAACGCTGATCCATGAATAACTCAAGCCCAAGGAGAGCATCCTCACAGCCAGACACCCGTTCTACACCCACTGACGGCCCAAAGGCCAGGAAGTCGTGAAGTATGCCGCAGACCTCAGGAGGCTGGCGGCACCGTGCGAGTTCGGCACCAACCTCAACGAAGCGCTGCGGGACATTTTTGTCATTGGAATTGGCAGTGAAGGCCTTCTTCACAAGCTACTGTCGGCAGATACCATAGTCACCTGTAGAAGGCCATCTCTGTAAGCCAGTCATTCATGACCTCGACCTGGGCTCTAGGTAGATGACTCACCTTCAGAACTTAAGCCCGGCAGGTACTGTGCACAGAGTGGCGCCATTTAGAGGCTGAACTGTACAGCGCGATCCCTCTCAGGGGAGAGAGAACAGGCCCCCGAGTCCCTTAACTCAGAGTCCGTCAAGGGGGGTTAATCGAGTAGCACCATGCTGGCGTTGTGGAGGGAATCACAGGGCTCACCAGTCCGTTTGAAAGACTATGTATGCAAAGGCTGCAACACAAAAGGCCACCTCCAGTGAATGTGTAAGAGAAATATGACTCACCGTGTTGAAGAATCTGCAGATGGCCATGAATCCAGCGTGAATTATGAATCGATAGGCAGAGAGGCAGCCCAGTCCCACGGGGAGGTACATAGCATGTTTACCTGCATCACCGAGTGTTCCCCTTGTAAATTCTTCATCCTCAGATACCTGTTCAACTCCTTTTAAAATTATTTGTGGATCAGCTTCCACCACCTTTTCAGGTAGAGTGTACCAGGTCCGGACAACTCTTTAGGATTCTCCCCATCTCCCCGCTAGACCTTTTGCCAATGATTTTGAATCCATAACCTCTGATTATTGACCCAGTCGCCATGGGAAATAATTTCTCTCTATCTACTCTATCAAAACCCCTCATCATCTTCAAATTTGATAGTCTATATTAAAAAAACATTAAGCACTGGAAATTGTAAATATATACTGACCAGATGTGTTGTAGGTTTGTTTTCCTTCCAAGATACAGTATATAAAACCCATTTTAATGGCTGCTTCATTAAGACACATTGGGCCCGAAATTGAGGAACTCACTGCCCACTGCCGCCCGCCGACATTCCTCTGGAAGATCCGCCCAGTGCTACTTTCGATGTGGGCTGGAGCGGGCGGGCGGGGGTACCGCCCGCTGACATCAGCGGACAGTCGTGTGGTGCAACTGACCTGCCGCCTGTCGAGATGCCAGATTGGTGCGTGCGGCTGTCAGCGCCAGAACAGGAAGGACCGTTGGCTGGAGGCTGGTCTGCCCAGTCAGTAAGTATGAAGATCCTGAAAAAAAGGTTAGTAAACATTTTTTCCCCCCCACAGTGACTTACCTCAATGGGGTCCCCTGAAGGTCTACCGATGGATTTTTTTCCCTGATGATTTTTCTTTGGAGGTCTTTGACCCTCGTGGGCTTGTCTCCATCCTCGGCGGCAAGCCTTTGCCTTTGCCACCGAGAATGGGAGCTCCCACTGGTTGCCGCCCAGATTGGCGGCGTAAGTCCCTCATTTGCCTCCCGCTGCCCTTTGAAGGGCCTTCACGATGAATATCCCGTCCAACGTACTGTCAGGTACCTCGGTGGCCATCAGAGGTCCTTTGGCTGGGCAGGGTCCTTCACCAATTTTGGGCCCTTAGAGCTAGAAATTCATCTCGGGCAGCAGTGCAGAGCAAGCAGGATCAGTTGGCTGCCTGTTATACGCAGCGCCTGATATTTAGTGAACTGTAGTGCAGGACATTGGATCGTGGTATTGGTGGGGAAGGGAGGCACGGGACTGATCGCTTGGGAAGTCTACAGGCTTGCTTGAGGGGCTGGGGGAAGGGGAAGCATTCCTGCTCCCCACAAGCAGTGCCGGAAAAGCACTTATCTGTTTCTATGCAGCAGTCCTTCGCCTCCCTTTAAGCTGGCAGGTTTCCCAAACCCCAGGAAACCCGGTCGCCTAGTGTTGAAGCTGCAGAGAAAAAATCTGAGGCACGCAGCCTCATTCAAATGAGGGACCCACCTCCCGAGATGCTGGAAATGCACAAGTCGTCTTTATCTGAAATAAGAAAGCTAGGTTAACATTTCAGGTTGGTCGCTTGCTCCCCATTCCGCCTCCGTTAAAACATGTAAGTGGGTGGTTTCGAAGCGGGCTGGCTTTGGATTTGAGATTGTTTACATCCCACCTGTTTTTTGGGGGTTAAAATCCCCCCATTGGGCATTCCATTTACTGAGTGTAATTGCAAATAACTGTCAGATCAATCAAAGGGACTTCAACTGCCCGAAAATTGCATCCACTCCCTTTTGCAATAGGATTTATGATTATTGTCTGATGAAGGATCCTACCTGAAATGTTAACCTAGCTTTCTTTTTTCAGATAATGACTTGTGTATTTCCAGCATCTTGTGTTTTTTCTTTCCAGATTCCAGCATCTTCTATAATTGGATACATAGGTCAACATGTTCTATTTTTACAGCAGTAGTTTTTGAATATTTGTTAGAAATAAAAATTCCCCCTTTCAACTTTGGTCTAGATTTTTTTTTAAATACACACTAATCAGACCAAGTGGACAGGTTTTACATACATTGTTTCTTTCCCAGTTAACCTACAGCCCAATTCCAAAGTGTTTTCACCATCAGTACTACGGCCCTAGTTTGTTGGCAGAGAAAAGAGGAAAATGTTTCTGGTTACCTTAAAAATGTACACAAAATCAATAAATCCCTTTTAAAAGCTCGTGTCAGAACTTAAAATCAGTTCATCTACAATTATGAATGAGCAACTGAAACACAAGAATTTTCAGTAACAGGAAAGGCCCAGTCGGATACTTGACCAAGTCTGCCCCATTTTGACAGATCTTAATTGTCAACAATCCACTTTCCCATCGTATACCCCTCTCTGCGTCCTGAAGCCAAGCCGATGAAGTGATCTTATGGGAACAGTTTTGAGATTTGTGGTGAAGTTCCAAGGAACATTTTTTAGTTCTGCTCTACCAATGGGAACAGGACTCTTTTCTGGAGGAGAGCAGGGGAAAGGGTGCTGCAGTTTCATTCGTTTACTTTTTTCCATAAGTTGGCTTCTGGACGACCGTTGCAAAAAAGCATCAAAGCCTCTTGAACCCATTTATATGCTCTGTTTCAATGGTAATCTATTCCAAAAGCTTATTAAACATTTTTATGGAGGAAGTTGTGCCTAACTTCATGTCTAACTGGCATACTTTGATATTTAGCTCCTGCAACGTAATGAACAATTTGCCTTGATCAACATAATTTAGCTCAATTTGAAGTAATTAGCCATCTGGCACCCATGGATAGATCATTCTTTTGCTTAAACCATTATTTGATATCCATTTAGCTTTAAAAAGGTAATGATACTGCACAGATGGAAACCATCAGTTGGCGAGCATGGTCTGGGAGAGGGAGAGGAACAGATAGAGAATGAGGAAGAGATACATAGGATCACTGTTTGAGGTACTGTAAGTTGCAAGCGTCCACTTTATTTCCATAGTAAACAAGTAGTAATGAACACCAATATACACTTAAAACACGATGTACATGCATTTGAATGGCACCACCACGAAGACTCCAGTACACGTAAGAGAAAGTGCTGAGGAAAAGGTTAAGGTGCAATGCTCCTTAACGTCAAGCTACATAGGCTGTTGCATTTCATACACACCTAACAATTAAAATCGAAATCTCAACCATTTTCATCATCATCATGAAGGTACCAAGTGGAGGCAAGACCCATTTCCATGAAAAGGGGAAGGGCAGATACAACCTAAAATGGGCTTGGCTCATTCTTATGCACGTGAGCAGCAGTTACCATGTTGTTTATTTAAAGGTCTGGGAGGCAGGTACTTGATAAAGAAATAGTGTAAGGGGTAGGGTGGGGAAAGCAAAGGAAATTTTGCGGGTCACCCTCTATTTGTTATTCAATTAGTCACGTCGGGCATGCTCAAGCACATCATGGAAATTTGACGCTTAAAGCTGTTGTCAACTGAACTGGGCACATGTGAGGGGGTAGTTGGGCAGTGGGTAGGAAGGAACCAACTTCATAAGCATTTGCCCCCCTCCCCCCAAACCAAACAAATAAAATTGGTGTTCAGCGTGGCATGAGTCTATGAGAGTATCCATCTCTATCTGAAACCTGTGCAGACTATTGAGCATGACTTGTCCCATTCGTCTCTGAATTTAAAAGAAGTTAATATATTTAAACCAATATGTTGCAGGAAACAACTGAATTAAATATGACTCTAGCAAATGGGGAAAATCAATAAATGTTGTTGAATGATTCATCCATTTAAAAGGACCAGGTTCAGAAATTCAATGAACTAGCTAAAAATGAACACAAAAAATGCTGGTCAGGCAGCTAAATTGGGTTCCCTCTCCACGGATGCTGAATAATTTGTTGAGTGTTTCCCGCATTTTCTGTTTGTATACAAGATTTTCAGTTTCTGCAGTATTTTGCTTTTGTTTTAACCAAAGATGAAGTAGAGAGATCCTAGCGTAATAGACTCAACACTTAGCGTAGCAAGTTATGGATAATAACTACAGAACTGCAAAGAAAACTTAATGCCGAACTATGTTGCGAAATCAGTAATGTGCAACTCGTAGGATGTACAGTACTCTGATGACACTACACCAAGTACTGAATCCAGTTTTAGTCATCAACATACAACAGAAAGATTCAAGTCCTGGATGGGTGCAAAGAGCCAAGATGGTGAAAATTGGGGCTCTTTATCCTTGAAAGTAGATAACCATTTAATATCTTAAATACTTCCATAAAGTTCCCTCTCAAAGATGGTATAGGAAGGGTAAATCTGGAGGACTGCTACAAGATCACCATAATTAATAGAAGCAGGTTATAGGTTCAAACTGATTACACACAAATTTAGGACCAATATCAGAACGAATAAACAACACATTAAATACACTTCCAGGTACAATAGTATACACAGAAATCTTAGTTTAAGAACCAACTGGATGCTGTGCTGGTAAGACTGCAGGCTTATCTTTCTAGACAGTTGAGTTATGAAGGGCCAAATGTCCTTCCTCATTTGCACTTATCCTGTGAGCATTTTGCCCATTAATACCACACGCTGTGTCCTTTCTAGAGTATCACTGCCCAATATAGAGAAAATAGATTGTTCAGAGCCTTAAGGAAGCCATTTTTAGCAAGGGAAAAGAACCAAAGAAAGCCACAGATCAATTTATAACGTATGCAAGCCATTCTCAAAACCAAGGACAATAATGCCCTTTTAAACCCAAACATCGCAGCAAGACCTTTTGTGTTCTGCCACCCAAATTCCTCAAAAGAACACGTATTCTTTAATACCTTTTCAACTCAGGCCAATGAAACTTCTCCCGACAATCTTGCTAGGTTAGGAAATTATTTTACTAGTTTTCTGAGCTGAAAAGTAAAGAAACTTGACCCATTTTTTGAACAGGAGCTTTTTCCCATCTTCCTCCAGCTCTGAACCTTCCTCAGTTCTGTTTCCGGCAGCTTTTTAACAGCATATAGCAGTTACCTTTCTGTCTTTATCCCTTTTTGTTTCTACATTAACAGCAAAGATTCATTAGCTGAAATTAAACCCCAAGCAGCCACTGTTGGTTAAGTGAACGATCCAAGGTGCCTTGTTTTAGTACTTAGTATTGAAAGAGTGGTAAAAATTCCAATGTTAGAGATTCTATGGCAAATTTTTAAAAACTTCCCCCCCCCCCCCCCCCCCTTTTAAATCAGTTTCAAGCAGCAGAGTATTCCTGCTGCCCAGCAAATGTAAAGACTAAATAACTGGTGACTACACACTCCAGCCCACCAAAAACACGTCGAGAGAGGGACAAATCTTCCCTTGGGCCAAATCACTCTTTGAAAACTAAAAAGTGGTGTGAAGCACTTCTTGCCTGGGACAGATTACTGTTTATGCTTTCCCTCATTCACAGATATTTCAAGGGGTGATCACAGTTATAATGACACTATCAAATACAAAACTTTTTTCCCTATATGTAGTTGTTTCTTTAAATGATAATCCAGTGAGGTGATTTGATGTGCTTTGTATGAGAGTCCCACATTTGTTAGGCACCTGTCTTAACCACACCTAAACATTAAAAGCTCAACACATGACAGGAGCAGAAGAATTCTGTCCAGTCACTCCAGCCACAAACAACAAAATTCCAGCCCAGTAGTCTAAAAAAAAAATGGATGGAGTTGCCAGCCTGATGCAGTGGTGCATATCAGATATATAATTGTACTCATTGTGCAGTGCCAAGGCAGATGTGACAAGGTGGGAATAGTCAGCAGCCGATTGATTGATTCCTAGTTTGGCACCTTCTTTGCCAGTAACTGCATTAAAGCAACCGTATTTCTGTTTATATAAGTCAACATTTGCCAAGATCTCCTCCTCTTCACCCCACCAAACACACAGACTTAGCTTAATTGAACAGTTTCCCAAGTTTTGAATCAAAACTCGCATGCCTTTAATTTGCTCTAATTCTCCCATGCACAACTTTTACAAATGTGTATTAAGTTGGAAGTATCATATGATGCTGGCCATTATAGAAAGAAATGTCCCTTAGCCAGTCATGACTAAAATGGAGCCCGGAGTGGAGATCCCTTCAATGTGACATCTTAAAGACCCACTACATTGGTATGAATGTAAAGTACCACAACCCACCATGAGCAGTACAAAATAAAACAGGGCAACATAGAATTGCTTGAAGACTAAGGGAAAATAAAATCTGAAAATTAGCTGACTCCAAGAAGTGAATTTCCTGAGTGACATCCCAACAGATTCTTTCCACTTTGTCCATCAGGGCATCTATAGTTTGTGAATATGTCTCCTTAATCCAATCAATAATATCTGGAAATCACCCAAGACTTAATACTTATTTGTGCTTACACATTTACCTTTCAAATTTCTTTAACTCCATCATCTCCCCTCCTTTGCTGCAAACAGCAACTCATATTGGGGTTAAGGTTCAGTGCCTTGCTCGAGTGGCTGTCATTCATGGGCAACCTTGGACAGCCCGCTGCTCAACCTGGTGTCATGTTACAGCTGAGCCCAATCCTGTTCTCAATGATAGTCCACACAAACCTACTTTCCAGCAGCAATCGGAATCAGGAACAGGAACCTCCCACCCCCCCCACCCATTGCTTTTTCCACCTCTTTCATTTGGAGTACGGAAGCCAAGTATAGTAACCCGTCCCAACTTTCCAGATCAGCTTACCCAGCAGAAAAAAACAACTAATTGTTAGATCATCCTGATCTGTGGGGTTCAGTACCGCACTATATACCAATGAGTCATCGGGGGAGCAGGTTGAGATTGTGTAGCTTCATCACCATTGAAGCTTCGACAGGATCAACAAGAAACAACTGAAGCAAGGGCAGACTGTGCATCAGCAAGATTTTCCCTCCCACCCACCTCATAGAACATCTTATTTCCAGCTTCCACTCCGCCTGGTCACTTCAGTTACAAAATGTACCCAATTGATGCAAGTGCATTTGAGTGATCTCCCCAGAGTTACTCTTCAGCCAAGGTGCAAACACCCAGCAATCAGCAGCATGTTATAGCCTGACACCTTCGAGCTTGAAACACCAAAGGGATCACAAGCGGACTCATCTTCAGAATGCCAGGCATTTCTGAACTTGGACTGAAAGATCACATCATCTTTCTCACCTCATCACTTAACTTTTCCTTCAATATTGCTAATGTAGGAAATGGAAGCCTTGTGAATTAATCATTAAATTCTATCCATCACCAAGGTATTGGCCATCTGCAATATTCCTGTTAACAGTCACCCTTGTACATTACTTAATTGATGTAACACTTATTTTGTTGGCAGGGAAGGTGGGTTTGGAGTAATGGTTTCTAAATAATCCCACTTGCAAGTTTCCTCTGCTAAACAGACCAATACTCGAAAACAACACAGGAAGAACTGGCATTTGTACATCATCTCTCATGTCCCAAAGTGTATTACAACCAAAAGATTTTGTCTGAAGTGCCGTCACAATGTAGACAAACACAACAGCCAATTTGTGCACAGCGAACGGCAAATTAATTAATTACTAAATAAAAAAAGAATTCAAGCGATTATCCAATATTCGCTATGACTAACAAGGTGCGTGACATTCCCCATCAGCAATGCAGCCAACTGGGACTGACCGTCGTACGACATGAGAAACTGGAGCCTCTTCATAACGTGTCAACCGATTGTTGACTTCACAAACAATATAGTGTACAATATAAATTGAAGTGACCTTCACAGCACTGCATCTGTCAGTGAGTACAAAAGCAAAGAATCCACTCAGCTATACAAAACATCCATGTTGCAGTGACAAGACTCTGAGCTCCAAAATAATGCCATGCTTCAGAAATCATTTACAAGTAGTCCTTAGGATTCTAGCCACATAAGCATTACTTTATCTCAGCCTTTCAATCCACCTCAATGCAACCGATCATCCATCTTCTGGGGTCGTTTCTGTGACTGTTCAATAAAAATTCTGTCTCGTTAATTAGGCACCACATACCATATGGGCAGTAATATTTTACCAAAATCACAACGGCGTCACTCGAAATTTTCAGGACCGTTGCTCACTCCCATTTCCTAAACAGTAGCTCAATGGTTAAACAGGAACAGCTCCCCTTCTACGTTTGGAAACCAGAACTCAACCCATTGGACCTCATTTTCCCCCAAAATATATATATTTTCAAATATAGTGTGCTCAATAAAGGAGTGTGATTTATACCCCAATCTATGGAATGTTTAATTGGAATGACAACGTAAAGGAGCAATGTATACACTGGGTTTTACCAGGAATGTTAAATGCCCAATAGTTAATTTGTAAATTAAACTGCAATTAAATTAAGACTTACAGTTCAGTTACCTGTTAGAAATCAGTCATTTGCACTCACTGGCTTTGTTTTTCTACACATGAAGGAAGTGCCACCGGCAACAGCTGCTTTTAATTAATCACTTTTGGCAACTTGCTCTCTTTATTTGTGAACTTTTGTTCTCAAGAAGTGTCAGTCAAAGTATTAGAACTGGAAATTGCAACTCTCCCACTTCTGGCCCCGTGGCAGCACCAAGCACTCTCAGGTTCGATACGATGCAGGCACCTGCACAGAAAAGCTCCCTTTGATCTGCCCCAACAATATACCTCAGCCCCAGACTCAGAAGCATATACTCAACTTCATCAGTCTATCATTTCCATAGCCTTTTGATCACTCAATGCCATCGCCAGTTGGTGGCAAATGAGGGACCAATCCTCATGGCACAGCTGAATTGAGACTCCCAACTGCCTTTTCATGGAACCCTTCAGCAGCGATATAAACCACTCATCCCATCAGCCCGAGGTAGAACCAAACCCAGGTCCTAGAGGTGAAAGAATAGTTTGTCCCACTGCATCACATTCTCTCAGAAAATCATTATTTCAATAGGAATTTATTCAACAAGTTTTTAAATAAAGCGTTTACTTAAAGTAATTAAATGTGAAGTGAAGGATTAGGATTTAAAAATCCATTTTCCACCAACGTGTGATGGATGGGCTTGTTTAGACAGACCATTTATGCGCTGAGATTGTTTTTTTTTGCCAATATGCTGTATGTAGTTCCTCTTGACTGTGCCTCGGCACTCGTGCAACCATTCTATCGTTCACATGGGCTAGGAAATGGGTTCCACAATCAGGGCGTCAATGTCACGCTGTCCCAGCTCACAACAAGGGCAACAAATCACAGTAAATATCTCAAGAGACTTGCGCCCTTGATGTTATAGAGCAACGATAACTGCCTGAAGTACTCTGAATAATATGGCTTCGGTTTGAAGATTCTCTCTACTTTTACTGGTAATGCCATCAAAGTAAGCAGCCCTTTACGCTTCATATTTTAAATCACAATTTACCCAATTTCTAAAATCTATGGTCCAGCCACCTTTTTAAAAAAATTTAAATGTAACCTATTGGAGTGATAGTCAAGCAAATTCTTCCATAACCTAGTCCCTAATTTTCTGTGGGGATTTTTTTTTTGTGGTAAAGTACATTGCACATTTAATGAAGTTTGTGTGAATTACCAGCAGTACTTTACAGTTTTTTTTGATAAAATGCAAACACTAACAGGAGTTGTTGCTTTTTTTTTTAAAAAAAAAGGTATACGATATAATAAAACACAGCATCAGAACTGATCAACAAAAAGCAATTCAAGAAAAATGAGCCCAAGAACACTACCACTCATAGCTGTCATTTAATATACTGCCTCAGATATTGCTGGGATGGAACATTCCCTAGTTAGAATTCATGTGGATAATCTAGAGGGTCTTTGGTGTTCTGGATGAGATCTTGATAAGTGCAAGGTAGTTCACAGAAATCATCATTTCAGTTCCGATGCAGCAGCTTCCCTGAAACCAGCCAGGCTTTTCTCTCATGAAGTCTGCAAAATAGAAATTACATTTAGAAACTATTGTACAACACTGTGATAACAAATGAATATACATTATACAACCATAGAATGGTTACAGCACAGAAAGAGGCCATTCGGCCTGTCCCGGCTCTTTGCACGAGCACTTCAGATAGTCCCACTCCCCCGCCCTTTCCCCGTAGACCTGCAATTTTTTTCCCTTCAGGTACTTATCCAATTCCCTTTTGAAAGCCACAATTGAATCTGCCTCCACCACCCTCTCAAGCAGTGCATTCCAGATCCTAACCTCTCGCTGCATACATTTTTTTCCCCTCATGTCGCTTTTGGTTCTTTTGCCAATTTGTGTCCTCTGGTTCTCAACCCTTCTGCCAATGGGAGAACAACCCCAGCTTCTCCAGTCTATCCACATAACTGAAGTCCCTCATCCCTGGAACCACTCTTTGCTGCACCCTCTCTAAGGCCTTCACACTCTTCCTAAAGTGCGGTGCCCAGAATTGGACTCAATACTCCAGTTGGGGCTGAACCAGTGTTTTATAAAGGTTCAACATCTTCCTTGCTTTTGTACTCTACGCCTCTATTTATGAAGCCCAGTATCCCGTATGCTTTTTAAACCACTTTCTCAACTTGCCCTGCCACCTTCAACGATTTGTTCACATATACCCCCGGTAGATGTTTAAACCTGTTGCAAGTATTCCTTTTGACCTGAAATGCATACACCTTGCCAGCTCATGCGGGTAACTCACCACTTGGTGTAGAATGGAAGCAAGGTTTGATTATTGGTCCATGTCTGGTTTGGTGATCTCATCTGGGGAGGCATTCGTAACAGCCAAGATTATTGCATGCCTTTAGTTTGGGGGTTCGGATGTGGGGGAGGGGGGGGCAAAAAATCTGTGTGTTCCCGCATTTGATCATTATCCAGTGAACCCCCCCCCCCACCCACCCCACCTTCAATACATGCGTGTTTGTAGACTGAGAAAACAATTCAAGCTCAGTTTTGATGCACCCCACTATTAGATACACTTCCAGCACTCACCATCTCAGCTCACAGGTTAAGAATGGTCACTTGGATGAAATACTGAAAGGCAGATGCTCCTTGTTGAACTGTACCCCAGTATGAGCTAGCATCTTCAGGAGAGCACGGAAAAAAAGGAGAGGGGTGGGGAGAGGGAGGGCGGAAATTAACTTAATTCCCACATTAAATGTTCCTGCAAAATGCATGGCAGTGTACCAAAATAAAGAAACACGGTCCAATTCTTGCCATGGTTATAATTGGCGCTAGCATAACTTTTGCTTTCAGGCTATGTTACAGACTGCAGCATAATGAGAACCAGGCTCAAAACTAATGCTGGAATTCGCTTAATTATATAAATAGATCAAAATCTGCTTTTGTGGTTCATGATGTCCAAATCCCTTCCAAAATTAGCTCTGTTGCTCACTCCCAACAATCCATGATTCTATGTCATTCACTCTCACCTTGTAATGGTGTATTTCACTGACAGTTTGCAAATTTGCCCAAAATGCTGAAAACTCTCAGTTTGCCATTACAGTGTCTGAAGCCTACTTCTCCTCCCCTGCCTCCCCACCCACCCACTTCCCTTCATCCCACAGAATATGTACTAGACAGGACAGTATCAACTGTGGCTCAGTGGGCAACACTCTCGCCTCTGAGTCAGAAGGTTGTGGGTTCAAGTCCCACTCCAGGGACTGGAGAACAAAAATCTAGGCCGACACTCCAGTGCAGTGCTGAGGGAGTGCAGTTTTTCGGATGAGACGTTAAACCGAGGCCATGTCTCAAATTGATGTAAAAGATCCCGTGGCACTATTTCGAAGAGGAGCAGGGGAGTTATCCCCGGAGTCCTGGCCACTATTTATCCCTCAATCAACATAGCGAACCTTGGTTGGATGACACTTAGAGTACGGCGTACTGTTCTGGTCGTCATATTAGAAAAAGTATAGAGAGGCACTGGAGAGGATGCAGAGAAGATTTACAAGGATGTTATCAGAAATGCAAGGACATACATATCAGGAAAGAATGAACAGGCTCGGTCTCTTTTCTGTTTGAAAACAGGTGGCTGAGGGTTGACCCAATAAAGGTCTTTAAAATTATGAATGGTTTTGATAGAGTGGATACAGAGAAAATGTTCCACTTGTGGAGAAGAGTATAACTAGAAACTATCAGTATAAGATAGTCAGAAGAAATCCAATAGTCGATTCAGAAGAAACTTCTTTACCCAGGGAGTGGTGAGAATGTGGAACTTGCTACCGCAGGGAGTGGTTGATGCAAATAGTATAGATGCATTTAAAGGGAGGCTAGACAAGCATATGAGGGAGATGTAATGGCTATGCTGATAGAGTTAGATGAGGAAAGACGGGAGGAGACTCGAGTGGAGCATAAACCTCAGCATGGACTGGTTGGGCCGAATGGCCTGTTTCTGTGCCATATATCCTATCCAAGCCTAGTGCTCTCCAGTTAACATTCATCCCTCTCACCCTCCCCACCCACTTCTTCAGTGACACAAGAACCATCATAAAACATTTGAGCACCTCAGTCAGGTACTCCAAAGAGCTTTTCCTATTGATCACTTCCTGCTTCCTATTTACAAGCTGGTTTTCAATTCAGTTAGTCAATGTGCCGTTAGCCCCATGATCCTCAACCTTATTTAAAAGTAGTGCAAGCAAATTAAGTTAATACACGAAGTGGCAACACTCCAAGCCCACACACCCTGTGTTAATAACTATAATCTCTACTCATGTTAATCCAGTGACCGTATCATTCACATAGTCCAATGCATTGGCTATCCTGAAGAAATTTAGGCAAAATTATTTTCCCTCAAGTCAAACAGAACTCCAGAATATACCTGTAATCTCCATTCTACATTAGAAAGAAGGATTTACATTATATAGCATCTTTCATGACCTCAAGATATCTCAAAGCCCATGGAGTACTTTTGAAGTGTAGTTATTGTTATAATGCAGTGCAAATGTGACCGACAAGTTGTGCATAGCAAGAGTCCAGAAACAGCAATGAGAAACTGAGCAGATAACCTGTTTTTGTTGGTGTTGATTGAGGGATAAATGTTGACCGAGGGATAAACATTGTCCAGACTCCAGTAGATAGATCGCTGCTGCTCATCTTCAAATAGTTCAATAGGATCCTTTACCTCCACAAGGGGGCAGGCAGAGCCTCGGTTTAACGTCTCATTCTAAGAACGGCACTTCCAACAGTGCAACACTTCATCAGTACTACACTCCAGTATCAACCTAGATTATGTTCTCGTTACTCTGGAGTGGGGATTGAACCGATGACTTTCTGACTTGGTGGTAAAAGTGCCATCACTGAGCCAAAGCTGATATTATTCATGATTGGTTAACTTCATTGATACCACATTACCAAGGTACCAGCAGTTTAGGAGCCGTCATATTTCCCAAAGCAATTGATAATCTCAATCTTTACTTATCCTTTTGTGATGAATGGGGAGTTTCATTATATATATTTTAATAGCTTTGCTCAAGAGTCTGACAGTCACTTTAAATGTCGGCTACTTATGTACTTCCTTCAGCTGCAGAGATGACATATTAAAGTCTGGTATGCAGGAGGCTACTTCAAATATATTTCCTGACAATTATCAGTTTATATATTGTTCTATTCAATTTTGGTCAACTTCACATAGTTGGGCACAGTTAGACAAGCAGAGATGTTTTTGAACTCTACTCTAAGTGGCAGCTTATTTATGTGGGCAAACACTATTCTATGAACAGCTGACTAGGTATAATAGTTATGAAAGAGACACTTTTTAATGTCTTTAGTTTTGCTGTATTACCAAAGAATTTTCAAATCGTATATCCAAGGCTGATCCTTCGCCAAATCAGCAGTCACTCCGAAGGGGACAGCAATGGGTCACTTAAATAGCACCTTTAAAGTAGGAAAACATCCCAAGGTGTTTCACGGCAGCGTAATCAGACAAAAATCGAGACCGAGCCAATGAGGGTGATTATTAGATGGAGTGACTAAAAAGCTTGGTCAAAGAGGTGAGTTTTTAAAAAGAGTCCTAAAGGAGAGGTTTAGAGAGGCAATAGTAGAGCTTAGGACCTAGACAGCTGAAGGCATGTCCGTCAATACTATTCATGTATCGATTACTGTTCAATAAATCAAACTAGTAGTTTATAGCTTAAGCCATGGTCTGACAGTATTTATTCTGCCACCTACCAAAATGAAGGATATCACATGAGAATGCATGGTATATCGAATAATTTGGAATACAGCAACAAGAGTTTTTGATTTGACTGCAGCACTTGCAACATTTAGATCTTGGACAAGTAAAAACTATTTCTTCATAATTTCTCTTGACTGCCTCCATGCTATCAGACTGCTTGTCCGCAAGTCTTGGTGAATCGTAATTTCCTCCAGTTCAACACACGGAAGATCGAAGTTATCATCCTTAGCCCCCACTAAATACTCTGATCCCCTGCCATGGGGTTCATTGTCCTCCCTGGACACTCAGGCTAAAAAAGACCATCTGCAATCCTGAGGTCCTGTTAAACCCCAGGCTGAGTTTTAAACCCTACATCCTATCCTTCACCAGACTGCTTGCTGTAAAGTCTTGTCCCTGCAGTACAGACTCACACGAGGCACATGCTGAAGTCAAGGTCACTCTGGACCTGCACCTTTATTACACAGCTCTCGAATGACACACTTGTCTGAGACCTGTTTTTATATACCTGTGTGGAACAGGTATGCAGTGTCTCCTGCAAGTGCACCCCTGGTGGTAAGGTATGCTTGTGGTTACAGGTCATATCTAGTTACAGTCATGTATAGCATGGTAAGATAGTTATGTACAGTAGTGTGAGATACATGACATCACCCTCCCCCAAGGTCTTATTGTCTTTATAGATTCAGTCTCTCAGGTGGTCTACGCTCTCACGTGGAGCGTCTTAGTTGTGGTTCAGTTGTTTGCCTTGGTGCATGTTTTTCTTTCGGTGTGATTGCTGGCATCTCGCCTGGGCTGATTGTTTTGTTCAGTATGATGATTGTTGGTATCTCGCCTGGGCTGTCTGTTGAGATTGCCCTTTCCTCAGGTTGTTCCCTCTGACTGTCCACCATGTGTGGTGTGAGTTCCACATTGTAGTCTGCTTCTGGTTCAGCAGTGTTGTTGTTGGTGAATCTACTTTTGACTTGGTCTACATGCCTCCGGCAGGTTTGGCCATTGTCCATTTGTACCACCAGTAGCCTGTTTCCTTCCTTGCCTGTTATTGTCCCTGCAAGCCATTTGGGACCCCTGCCATAGTTTAGCACAAACACTTTGTCCCCTATCTCATTCCACCTCCCCCTCGAATTTTGGTCATGGAACTCCGTTAGCTTACGGCGCTTTGCCTCAATGATTTCATGCATGTCTGGGAGGATTAATGAGAGCCTTGTCTTTAAGATCCGGTTCATCAATAGTTGCGCGAGGGGAACCACAGTCAATGAATGCGGACGAGATCTGTATGCCAGCAGCAATCGCAACAGGCGGCCCTGCAGCGTGGGACCTTGGATTTTGAGCATGTCATGTTTAATGATTTGCACTGCTCGCTCCGCCTGACCATTGGAGGCCGGCTTGAACGGTGCCGTCTTAATGTGATTTATACCGTGGTCAACTATAAAATCTTGGAATTCTGCGCTGGTGAAGCACGGACCATTATTACTGACCAATATGTCAGGAATTCCGAGCGTTGCAAACTTAGTCCCAAGGCTCTCCACAGTGGTGGAGGTGATGCTCGAGTTTAAAATGGTGCATTCGATCCACTTTGAAAATGCATCTACGACTACGAGGAACATTTTGCCCATGAATGGGCCCGCATAGTCTACGTGCACCCACGACCACGGTTTGGTGGGCAAGGGCCAGGTGCTCAGGGGGGCCTCCCTGGGGGCATTACTGAGTTGGGCACAAACGGTGCATCGTCGGACGCAGAGCTCCAAGTCCGCGTCAATGCCAGGCCACCAGACGTAGGATCTGGCTATGGCCTTCATGAGAACGATCCCCGGGTGCTCGCGGTGGAGCTCCCGGACAAATGCCTCTCTGCCTCGCAGAGGCATGACTACATGGCTGCCCCACATCAGGCAGTCTGCTTGTAGTGATGGCTCATGCATGCGCCTATGGAAAGGTTTGATCTACTCGGGGCAGGCATCACGAGCCACTGCCCAGTCACCAGTTAAGACACATCTTTTTACTAAGGATAACGTGGGGTCGCTGGTCGTCCAGGCTCTGATTTGGCGAGCCGTCATGGGCGAACCTGTGGACTCAAAGGCATTGATTGCCATGACTATCTCAGCCTCGTTTCTTCTTCTCCTGCCAAGAATGTCTGTGCAACCAGTGCTGCTGCCTCTAGGGTCAAGTTCTTGGTCTCTATGAGCTTTTGGAATATGCCTGCATGGCCTATTCCTTCAATAAAAAAGTCTCTCAGTACTTCTCTCCTTAGTTCATCAGAGAATTCACATAAGCTAGCCAGCCTCCGAAGTTCCGCCACAAAGTCGGGTATGCTTTGACCCACACAGCGTCTGTAATTGTAAAACCTGTGTCTGGCCATGTGTAGGCTGCTCGCTGGCTTCAGGTGGTCTCTCACCTGTGCTCAACTCTTCAAATGACTTGCTTGCTGGTTTCTCGGACGCCAGCAGGTCGTTCATTAAGGTGTATGTTTTCGAGCCACAGCTGGTCCAGAGATGGGCTTTTCTCTTGTCTGCCTTATCGTCGCCTAACCAGTCTTTGGTTACAAAGCTTTGCTGGAGCCTTTCTATAAAGTCCTCCCAATTATCTCCAGCATTGTATTTTTCATCTGAGCCGTTGGTCGCCATTCTGTGGATTCTGTAATCCCGTAACTCGTCGCCACTGTAAAGTCTTGTACCTGCAATACAGACTCACACGAGGTACATGCTGAAGTCAAGGTCACTCTGGACCTGCACCTTTATTACACAGCTCTCGAATGCCACACTTGCCTGAGACCTGTCTTTATATACCTGTGTGGAACAGGTATGCAGTGTCTCCTGCAAGTGCACCCCTGGTGGTAAGGTATGCTTGTGGTTACAGGTCATATCTAGTTACAGTCATGTATAGCATGGTAAGATAGTTATGTACAGTAGTGAGAGATACATGACACTTGCTTCTACTTCTACCATGTTGCCCAACTCCACACCTATTTTGGCCCCTCTGGTGAACCCTTTATACATGCCACTGTTGTATCCAAAGTCAAATATCCCAAAGCCTTGATGACTTTTCCATTCTCTTCCCTCCATAAACTCCCAATATGTCCAAACGTTTGCCACTCATTTCCAAGTCCCATTTGTCCAACAGCCCCATCTTTGGTGATCTTCAATGCCTCCCCATCACATTAAATTTTAAATTCTCGCCCTCTATTCACTGTCTCGCTACAGGCTATCCCTATTCTCTCCCCCTCTCTCCTCCCCCACCCCCCCCCCCGCAAACACTTTGTTTGTCTAAGGCCTTTTATTCATCCCAGGTAGAGCATTCCACAGATTCACCACACTCTGAATGAAGAAATTTCTCCTCATCTTAGTCCTAAATGGCCGACTCCTTATTGCGAAACTGCCCCTGGTTCTAGACTCCCCAGCCAGGGGAAACATCTTCCCTGCATCTACCCTGTAAGAATGTTGTGTGCTTCAATGAGATCATCTCTCATTCTCCTCATAGGACAATCTGCCCATCCCAGGAATCTCCTTACCTAAGGAAAGTATATCCTTCCTTAGGTAAGGAGACCAAAACTGTACACAATACTCCAGGTTATCTGTTTCTCCCTGAAAGTGAATTGTCACGAGATAGCCATTAGACATCGGACTAGGACAGATTGGCAGCAGGAAACAAGGTCCTCACTAGTGGCACTGGAAACAGAACAAGTCACCATGTGTAGGTGCAGTGCCACCATCCTCCTGACCACAGCATGGACACACACTATACCCTATCAAATGTGCTTTCACAGCAGTTAGCAAGCCTCGGATATATGAATGTATATACTAGACACGCCCAGTACCAGGTTTATTCATGTGTAGACCAGGTCCTCACAAGAGGGGTTTTGACAAAGCATTGTGCCCCCTGTGTGGTTGTCACCCTCACTATCGCAACCTATAATTTTATTCTATTAAATGAGAGATGAGCGAGAGGAACAGGAAAAAGTGAAAAAAGCAGCAAATTATGACGAGCTGAAATGCGCTGCAAAAGTAAAGATTTGCAGGGCTATGGGGAAAGAGCAGGGGTTGTGACTAATTGGATAGCTCTTTCAAACAGCCAGCACAGGCATAATGGGCCGAATGGCCTCCTACAGCACTGTACAATTATGATTCAAGCCGGAAGAGGAGAAAGGGAAAATAAAAAGGAAAGTAGATTAACGCTAATCCTACCCTCACTATGACAGAGGAGGACACAATAATAAACAAATGAAATGAAGGTAAACTTACCAACAGACTATCCCTATAGGAGTGAGAAATCATGACTGTGATCGACTGGATGAGTGTATGGTGCTTGGGCTCTGAAGAGTGAAAGTGCAGTAAATGAACACTGAGCTCCAGCAAAAAGCATTCACATTAAAGTTAAATCAACTGCATCAGCTTTTAATCTGGTGCGTTAGTTACCTGAATTACTATAATCGCCTCACTGAATGGGACTGAAATTGGTGTGTGTTGCACCCAGAACAGATTAAAAAAACACACATCAGTGCAGAAATCTGTAATTGCTACATTCAAAAGCATCAACCTCAATTTAAAGTGGGCACCTTGCCATTATTTTCTTTCCCTGCTTTAATTTTCATTGACAATGTTTCCTGAAGACAGTACTCTGTGCTGCAGTATAGTTTCACACACAGAAAGACTTGCATTTATATGGCACCTTTCCAAAGCGCTTTACAGCCAATGAAATACTTTTGAAGTGTAGTCACTGTTGCAACGTAGGAAAATGTGGCAGCCAATTGGTGCACAGCAATCCCCCACAAAGTAATGTGATAATGACCAGACAATCGATTTGTTTTTTGTTAACATAGAAACATAGAAAATAGGTGCAGGAGTAGGCCATTCGGCCCTTCTAGCCTGCACCGCCATTCAATGAGTTCATGGCTGAACATTCAACTTCAGTACCCCATTCCTGCTTTCTCGCCATACCCCTTGATCCCCCTAGCAGTAAGGACCTCATCTAACTCCTTTTTGAATATATTTAGTGAATTGGCCTCAACAACTTTCTGTGGTAGAGAATTCCACAGGTTCACCACTCTCTGGGTGAAGAAGTTCCTCCGCATCTCGGTCCTAAATGGCTTACCCCTTATCCTTAGACTGTGACCCCTGGTTCTGGACCTCCCCAACATTGGGAACATTCTTCCTGCATCTAACCTGTCCAACCCCGTCAGAATTTTATATGTTTCTATGAGGTCCCCTCTCATTCTTCTGAACTCCAGTGAATACAAGCCCAGTTGATCCAGTCTTTCTTGATAGGTCAGTCCCTCCATCCCGGGAATCAGTCTGGCGAACCTTCGCTGCACTCCCTCAATAGCAAGAATGTCCTTCCTCAGGTTAGGAGACCAAAACTGTACACAATACTCCAGGTGTGGCCTCACCAATGCCCTGTACAACTGTAGCAACACCTCCCTGCCCCTGTACTCAAATCCCCTTGCTATGAAGGCCAACATGCCATTTGCTTTCTTAACCGCCTGCTGCACCTGCATGCCAACCTTCAATGACTGATGTACCATGACACCCAGGTCTCTTTGCACCTCCCCTTTTCCTAATCTGTCACCATTCAGATAATAGTCTGTCTCTCTGTTTTTACCACCAAAGTGGATAACCTCACATTTATCCACATTATACTTCATCTGCCATGCATTTGCCCACTCACCTAACCTATCCAAGTCGCTCTGCAGCCTCACAGCATCCTCCTCGCAGCTCACACTGCCACCCAACTTAGTGTCATCCGCAAATTTGGAGATACTACATTTAATCCCCTCATCTAAATCATTAATGTACAGTGTAAACAGCTGGGGCCCCAGCACAGAACCTTGCGGTACCCCACTAGTCACTGCCTGCCATTCTGAAAAGTACCCATTTACTCCTACTCTTTGCTTCCTGTCTGACAACCAGTTCTCAATTCATGTCAGTACACTACCCCCAATCCCATGTGCTCTAACTTTGCACATCAATCTCTTGTGTGGGACCTTGTCGAACGCCTTCTGAAAGTCCAAATATACCACATCAACTGGTTCTCCCTTATCCACTCTACTGGAAACATCCTCAAAAAATTCCAGAAGATTTGTCAAGCATGATTTCCCTTTCACAAATCCATGCTGACTTGGACCTATCATGTCACCTCTTTCCAAATGCACTGCTATGACATCCTTAATAATTGATTCCATCATTTTACCCACTACCGATGTCAGGCTGACCGGTCTATAATTCCCTGTTTTCTCTCTCCCTCCTTTTTTAAAAAGTGGGGTTACATTGGCTACCCTCCACTCCATAGGAACTGATCCAGAGTCAATGGAATGTTGGAAAATGACTGTCAACGCATCCACTATTCCCAAGGCCACCTCCTTAAGTACTCTGGGATGCAGTCCATCAGGCCCTGGGGATTTATCGGCCTTCAATCCCATCAATTTCCCCAACACAATTTCCCGGCTAATAAGGATTTCCCTCAGTTCCTCCTCCTTACTAGACCCCCCGACCCCTTTTATAACCGGAAGGTTGTTCGTGTCCTCCTTCGTGAATACCGAACCAAAGTACTTGTTCAATTGGTCCGCCATTTCTTTGTTCCCCGTTATGACTTCCCCTGATTCTGACTGCAGGGGACCTACATTAGTCTTTACTAACCTTTTTCTCTTTACATAGCTATAGAAACTTTTGCAATCCGTCTTAATGTTCCCTGCAAGCTTCTTCTCATACTCCATTTTCCCTGCCCTAATCAAACCCTTTGTCCTCCTCTGCTGAGTTCTAAATTTCTCCCAGTCCCCAGGTGCGCTGCTATTTCTGGCCAATTTGTATGCCACTTCCTTGGCTTTAATACTATCCCTGATTTCCCTTGATAGCCACGGTTGAGCCACCTTCCCTTTTTTATTTCTATGCCAGACAGGAATGTACAATTGTTGTAGTTCATCCATGCGGTCTCTAAATGTCTGCCATTGCCCATCCACAGTCAACCCCTTAAGTATCATTCGCCAATCCATCTCAGCCAATTCACGCCTCATACCTTCAAAGTTAGCCTTCTTTAAGTTCTGGACCATGGTCTCTGAATTAACTGTTTCATTCTCCATCCTAATGCAGAATTCCACCATATTATGGTCACTCTTCCCCAAGGGGCCTCGCACAACGAGATTGCTAATTAATCCTTTCTCATTACATAACACCCAGTCTAAGATGGCCTCCCCCCTAGTTGGTTCCTCGACATATTGGTCTAAAAAACCATCCCTTATGCACTCCAGAAAATCCTCCTCCACCGTATTGCTTCCAGTTTGGTTAGCCCAATCTATGTGCATATTAAAGTCACCCATTATAACTGCTGCACCTTTATTGCACGCACCCCTAATTTCCTGTTTGATGCCCTCCCCAACATCACTACTACTGTTTGGAGGTCTGTACACAACTCCCACTAACGTTTTTTGCCCTTTCGTGTTCTGCAGCTCTACCCATATAGATTCCACATCATCCAAGCTAATGTCCTTCCTAACTATTGCCTTAATCTCCTCCTTAACCAGCAATGCTACCCCACCTCCTTTTCCTTTTATTCTATCCTTCCTGAATGTTGAATACCCCTGGATGTTGAGTTCCCAGCCCTGCTCATCCTGGAGCCACGTCTCCGTAATCCCAATCACATCATATTTGTTAACATCTATTTGCACAGTTAATTCATCCACCTTATTGCGGATACTCCTTGCATTAAGACACAAAGCCTTTAGGCTTGTTTTTTTAACACCCTCTGTCCTTTTAGAATTTTGCTGTACAATGGCCCTTTTTGTTCTTTGCCTTGGGTTTCTCTGCCCTCCACTTTTCCTCATCTCCTTTCTGTCTTTTGTTTTTGCCTCCTTTTTGTTTCCCTCTATCTCCCTGCATTGGTTCCCATCCCCCTGCCATATTAGTTTAACTCCTCCCCAACAGCACTAGCAAACACTCCCCCGAGGACATTGGTTCCGATTCTGCCCAGGTGCAGACCGTCCGGATTGTACTGGTCCCACCTCCCCCAGAACCGGTTCCAATGCCCCAGGAATTTGAATCCCTCCCTGCTGCACCATTGCTCAAGCCACGTATTCATCTGTTGATTAAGGGAAAAGTACAGGCCAAGACACCAGGAATAACTCTTCTTCGAAATAGTGCCATGGGATCTTTTACGTTCACACGAAAGAGCAGACGGGGCCTCGGTTTAGCGTCTCATCTGAAAGACAGCACCTCCAACAGTGCGGCTCTCCCTCAGCATTGCACTGGAGTGTCGGCCTAGATTTTTTGTGCTCAATTCACTGGTGTGGGACTTGAACTCACAATCTTCTGACTCCGAGGCGAGAGTGCTACCCACTGAGCCATGGTTGGCACTAGCCCATTGATTAAAAAAGTTATTAACTTTAGCATCTTTCAGCTCCGCTTTTGGTCTGCTTCGGTTAAGCTTTTTGTTCGAACACCTCTTTCCTACAAAGGATGTGGACCTTTCCTGTGGTGCAGTTTCCTGGGCACCTGTTGCTGTCCGGTACCTCACCCAAGTGAGTGCCGGCAGGTTATTTGACTGTTGGAGCATCATAGCGGACTCTACCTCTGTGCTCACCCGATGTCGACATATGTCTTCTTTCTAGTATGTGTCATTACATAGTGATCAGGATAGCATAGTGGAGTAGCATACTTGAACTTGGTGCTACTGGGATGAAGAGCAAAACAATTAACAAGGGTTTCCACTTCTGATCACAATCCAGTAACTGCCCCCTGGAAAAAAAAATTCATCCCGGACTCCAGCCCCTTAAGCCCATTCAACCACAAATTGCAAAGTGTTAATTTTATATTCTGAACAAAGTATAGTGTTGTCATTAGGCCTAATCAGTGTGTTGGTAATAATACATGACAGGGAAATGACAATGCAAGCCAATGCACTTTACTATTGGACAATGCACTACTGGTACAATTCTTCGAATTTGGCACCTCCACCTCCCTATAAACACTGGGATTTCAACTTCATGTTCTGGTTTCACCAGACACATCCCAAGTTTGGAAGGGCAAAACTTAGAATTGTTCTGCTGAATGTATAAAAAGTTCACAAAGCGATAATTACATCTCACTAAAACCCTAGTGACAACAGTGAAGCAGATTTATTAAATGATCATACACTCTTCTTGATCTCTCTCCATGGCACCTTACAGTAGCCTCTAGAGAGAGGGATTAGTATCATGCAATTCTTAACGAGTATTTAAAAAATAATTAACTATCCAATTACAACATTCAAAGAAAATGTACAGAAAAATAGCAACGAGAGCAAAATTAGCATACAATTTGCTTAATGGCTTTGAATCCCAAAGAAAATGAACTCTGCATAATATGGTAACTTATTAAAAAAAAAACAGGAGACATACGGAGGGGGTGAATTTTCAATTATTAGTCAGAGTAAATACTTCGCAGACTTTAAGGTCTTACTTTTTCAAGATCCTTTTGCACATGATCAGTTTTTGAATATACGCAAGCACCCACATTTTAATTGTAAAACATGAACATAAATGGCCCCTTCACCCAACCCTTGAAGCCATCAATAAAATGAATACCTTGACCTACCTCATCTTTCGCAGTACTGGTGCGTGCTACAGGGGGAGACCGTGGTGGAGAGCAGCTCACACTGTTGAGAGCAACAAAAAGATTAAATCGGGGATACGTTAGTCACACACTAACAGTGGCACAACATAGTCATTTATCCTCATTTCTCCCTCCTACAATATTCTCACCTCCTCTTCCTGAAGGTGTTTCATGGAGCCTGGTTGATACCAAACATGCCCAGTACCAGGTTTGTGGGGGACAGGTCCTGACACGAGGGATTTTAATAAAGCACTGTGCCCCCTGTGTGGTCGTCACCCCCCCCTCCCCCACCCCGCCTCACTATCACAACCTATAATTTTATTCTATTAAATGAGAGATGGGCGAGAGGAACAGGAAAAAGTGGAGAAAGCAGCAAGTTATGGTGAGCTGGAATGCACTGCAAAAGGAAAGATTTGCAGGGCTATGGGGAAAGAGCAGGGATGTGTGACTAATTGGATAGCTCTTTTAAAGAGCCAGCACAGGCATGATGGGCCGGATGGACTCCTACAGCACTGTATGATTACGATTCTCGCGCAAGTGATCATTCTTCTTGGACGAGCCCAGTGAATGTAAACAGCCTATTTGACTGTGGGAGGCGTGGGGGGCATCGAGCCAAGTACAGCGTGTCAGCACCCTCCAGCAGGAATCATTCAACAGTGCTTAGAAGAGGAAACGGTCTGGCAGTTTCTCCACTTCCTAGCCCAAGGTTTAGAACAATTGCAGCACACTATCTCTGCTTGGCTGAGATCATCTCATTCAGGGAATAAACGTGGGACCATCCTGGATTTTATGGATTACCAGCACACAAAGAAATGTATTTATCCATTAAGCCGGTGCTTTTCAAACTGGGGTCCGCTGTAGGGACTTTTCAGGGGTCCACTAACTTTGGATAGTTAGCATATGGCCTGCTTTTACATGCACAAGAGTTTTAAAAGATAGAATAATAAAATGTTATCAATAATTTGACATTAAAAACCCTGCCCATTAAGGCAAGTTTATTTTTACCCTCATTAAAACATTAAAAAAAAATTGTCTAAAACATTTAATCAAATTCAATTTAAATTAATTTTAAATATTTTAAATGTTTTTCTTATTTATTTAAAATGTTTGTGTTTTTGGGGGTGTCCCCATTCATAGAAATAGTGATCTCCGTACAAACGGTGATCAGCATTGCTGTGAATGGCGATACGCCATTTTCATTGGTTGGTCCAGCCCATGTGATCCCAGGCAGCACATACGGTTCCGGAATATGTGGGCCCCTACGTTGGACTGTGAAGACCTCGGAATGCAAGTCTACGTTCCTCCGGGACCGCCAGGTACTTTCGTTTAAAAAAAAATTTTGGTCGGAGGAGTCGCCCGCAGGAAGCCTCTGACTGCAGTTTCTGGGCCAACATGTTTTTCTTCCAAGTTTACACATGTTAAGAGTTTTTAAATAGGAATATAGAGGCGCACTGTATCTCGATTCTGTGCCAATTCTAAATGGTGAGAAATCTCACATTGAAAAGAATAATTGTATTTCCACTGGTACCGTGCTTCAGTGTCACCATATGTATAAATTCTTCTCGCGCACACACCATGGAATTTTATAGTGATCTCTATTAAAAGACGTGGAATAGTGGTGCAAAATAAAAAGGGAAAAAGCATTCACCTTTTTAGCCAATTCTTCAGCAAAAAAATATAATTTTCTTTCCACCTCTCCCTCCTGTAAACATTCATTTTGGGATTTCACAAAGCAGAGAGATGGGGGTGACTATTCAGCCCACCGTAGCTCATTCATCGAGCATTCAAAGACAAATTCCCATAGCATCAAGTCACCTGACTGTCTCTTGAATGAATTTAAGGTTTCATATCCACTATGTGACCCAGAAGAGCATTCCAAAGGTTGATTACTCTGAACAAAACCGACTCCTGCGATACTTATCTTTCACCTGTTTTAACTACCCACCTCCTTCCGTTTCTAGTATCCTAACACAGCTTGAAGTTCTACCCTGGATTAATCGGATCAGTATCCTTTATGATCTTGTACAGTTTTATAAAGTCCCTTCCCAGTTATGTGCTTTCAAGGTTCACAACCCCCAGTTTATCCAGTCTTTCCTTTGATGGGAAGGATCAAGCCTGGTGGCTCTTTTCTGGATGACCTCCATGATTTCAATGTTGCTCATGTCTTGGTGACCAAAATGAACACATTAGTCAAGGTGCCATCTGACCAGGGCACTGTTTAGCTTTAGCACAGTATCTCCCAACTAACACTCAACTAACCTAGGAATATAATTTATCCTTGGACATGTTACTGATTTGACATGTTGAATGCCAACTCTACTATTGCTCCAAATTCATTCCTGCTTCACCGTTAGCTATCATCATTATAGGTAGTCCCTCGAAACGAGGATGACTTGCTTCCACGCCAAAAAAGGATGAGTTCATAGATGTTTCAACGAAGGATCTAATATTCTAGGTCCTGAACTATATCCTGAAGGGTGGAAGATGCCTATGTGCGGATTTTTTTTTTTATAAAAACATGTGATGGCCATTGCACACCACCCACCACACAGGCTTGACAGAGCTAGGTCTTGGTCCAGTGGCAAGGGTTATCCAAGATGACTGTAGTCCTGCTCTGTTGCACGGACCTAGTGCACACACATATCGCAGTGTGGGCTGGCCCGTGCTGTCCCTGGGCCCCTGGCCCCGAACTCTCACCTCTCCTGGGCTCCGATCACATCCCTCCACAGTCTCTCGCCGCTCCTGCTGTATCTGCCCACATTCCAATCACCGACTTGGACCTTGATGACATCACTCTTCGCTGCCATTGCAACTCCCTGAAGTGGCATGCCTCCACGCTGCTCCCAGGCACCGCACCTCCGCTCCTTTTATGGCCCTGACCTGCCGCTGGTGTCCTCACGCAGGTTGGGGCCTCCACTGTTGGCTATACCATCCAGCGTATCCTCATATCATCTTTTCCTAACAAAATGGAGTACTGTGCACTTATCTTCGCTGAATTCCACCTGCCAGCGATTTTCCCACTTGCACAACTTAATCAGACTCCTTTGGCAAGTCCCTAGCTACTATGATTCTCTCAACAGTCGTTCCCACTCTCTGAGGTTAGTGTCACCGACAAGCTCAGCCAGCGTGCATTGTGTTTCTATATTCAAGTCATGAATATAATTTAGGATAGTAGAACCCTATAATGAAACCCTGGGTACTCCACTCAGTACTAACCCCCTCCCTGTCACCACCACCGCCCAATCCCCAACATCTCTTCTCCAAAAAGTATCTACTTCTTCCTTATCCCCCATCAAGCACCTACTTCAACCAATTCCTCATCCACACCCAGGTTCTGCCTTAAATTCTTATTAATTTCAGTTCCAGTAGCAGCCTTTTATGAGGAATTTAATCCAAGACTTTTTGATAAGCTAGTAGACCATGTCACATGGCTTTCCACTGTCCACTTGAGATGTCAAATTACTCAAAAGCAGTCAAGGTTCATCAACCGTGATCTTCCCCTTCTAAAGCCATGCTGGCTTGTGATTAATAGGTTTAAATAGATAACCTTAAGTTTGCTCCCGATTAAAAGATTGTTTTAAACTAGGTACTGATGTTAAACTCGTGGCTTAATAATAGCTCCAGCTATAAAATACCTCATTTCATGAACATGGACTCCTCTTTAGCATGTCAGTTCAATGAAATTAACACAATTCCTGTAAATTGTATGTGAAGAACTGAAAGGATTCCTGCTTTCAGGATCCAACCTGCATTGGAGGTGAGCAACGTCGGGATTTGAACAGGCTGCTGGTTTTACAATTTTAGACTCATTGCTGTCAGTGTATTGATCCACAGCCAAAGAGCTTCTCTTTAGTCTCATATCCATTTCAGTTTTCAAATAGTTCCTGTAACTCTAAGTAATTGGCTAGTCACTGCTTGTGACTTGGCAGCATATTTTGATTTATCTTCTCACTTAAATGTAATGCTTCATTTCGAAGCTCCTGTGTCACATTTTCAGAAACAAATGTGTTATAAAAAGAGCAGGTGAGGCATTCTGATGGTCTGTAACTTAGAGAATGTTATATTTTGCCAGCGATGAATTGATGTTAATGAACAACCCTGGGGTATTTTATTGCCAATCAAGTGCCTGCCACGTTCAAAGCAACTGGGAGAAGAAAGAAAGAATACAAGAGCTTGATACTCTTTTCATTGGCATCCAAACAACATTCCCAAGCTCTTATCCCAACATGTGAGCTTCAGGTTGTAATTTTGTATTATTAGTTTGTGGGATATGAGAGACACAGGCAAAGTGCCCATCTGTATCCCCCCCTGATGTGGTGGTGATAGTTCATTTTCTTTGAACTGCTGCCGGTCCCTGTGGTGAGAACACTCCCACGATGGTGTTAGGTATGGAATTTCCTCATATTGGTCCAGCAACAACGAATCGACGGCAGCATCCGTCCAAGTCATGATGGCAGGCGACTTGGAGGGGAACTTGCATAGCGATAGTGTTTTCGCAACCTTTCTGCTTATGTCCCCCTCAGTGGTAGAGGACACAGGGGAGATGCTGGCGAAGTAAGCTTGGCAAGTTGGTGCAGTGCCTCCCATTGATAATGCATACTGCAACCACAGTACACCAGTGGTGAAGGGGCGTTTATTGATTTCAGTGGCAAGAGTGCCAGTCAAGCAGACTGCATTTTCCTGGATGGTGTTGAGCTGCTTGTTGTTGCAGCTACACACATCCAGCAGAGCGGTGAGAATTCATACTGTTGACTTGAGCCTTAAAGATGGTGGAGAGACTTTGAGCGATCATTAGCTGAGCCACTCTTATCCAGCCTTTGTCCTCCTCTGTCCTCCTTGTTTTGGCCCTAAGCTCTGGAACTCCCTCCCTAAACCTTTCCGCCTCTCTTTCCTCCTTTAAGACGCTCCTTAAAACCTACCTCTTTAACTAAGCTTTTGGTCATCTGCCTTAATTTCTTCTTTTGTGGCTTGGTGTCAAATTTATCTGTGTTGTCTTGTAACACTACTGTGAAGTGCCTTGGGCCATTTTACTATGTTAAAGGCGCTATATAAATAAAAGTTATATTATTATTTTACAGCGACCGTGTTGATATAGCTGTTCCTGTAAGCTTCTGGACAGTGGTGGCCTCCAGGATGTCGATGGTGGGGGTTCTCGCCAGTGGTGGTGCTGTCGAAGGTCAATGGAAGGTGGTTGCCCCTTTTCTGGTTAGCGACATTACACTCAGAGATCACCAGTTTCACCATGTCCAGTGAATTCAACTGCTTCTTTGTGGAGTCAACAGTGGCATCTATGACAGAAGGGATCTCGGAAGGAGGCAGAGTAGAATTGTTCACATGGTATTCTTGGCTGAAAACACTTGCAAATACTTCAGCCATGTCATTTGCACTCACATCCTGGGTTCGGTCATGGTCGAGGATGGGAATGTTAATGGAGTCTCGTTCTCCTGTTGCCACATTTCTCACCACCATTCTGGACTCCCCTTTGTCCTCTCCAAGTGAGGAGTATTAAGTGGTCAGTTGGGGGGAGTTAGCAGTAGATAGTAATCAGCAGGATATTTCCTTGGCTTTGTTCGACCTGAGGCCATGGGATTCAGAGTTAATGTCGAGGACTTCCATGACCATGCCCACCCAACTGTGACCACAGCTTTAGTGAGTCTATCCTACCGATCAGATAAGACATATCCAGGGATGGTGATGGAGGAGTATGTAATGTTGGCTGTTAGATGACTGAATGGGAGTGTGTGTGGCTGTTGTTTGACCAGTCTGTGGGACTGCCATGTAAAGAGAGAAGACTTTCATCCCATCAATCGCTGTTGAATTCCAAGCCCAGATCACAAAGGCAAAAGTGGTCCACCTATAATATATAATGACCGATCCCTCAAGATTAAAACACTTAATTATACCATTAAGAATCTAATCTTGTTTATACTGCAGAAAGCTTTTGAATATAGTCCATTAGTGGACAACACTGCAGTAACATGGCTACCCTCTGCACCTGTCTCAATTATTCTTCATAGTCATTACACAGAAGGAGCCAATCAGCCTATTGTGCCCGTGCCAACCATTTGAAAGAGTCATGCTTGACAAATCTTCCAGAATTTTTTGAGGATGTAACTAGTAGAGTGGACAAGGGAGAACCAGTGGATGTGGTGTATTTGGACTTTCAAAAGGCTTTTGACAAGGTCCCACACAAGAGATTAGTGTATAAAATTAAAGCACACGGTATTGGGGGTAATGTATTGACGTGGATAGAGAACTGGTTGGCAGACAGGAAGCAAAGGAGTAGGAATAAACGGGTCCTTCTCAGAATGGCAGGCAGTGACTAGTGGGGTGCCGCAGGGCTCAGTGTTGGGACCCCAGCTATTTATAATATACATTAATGATTTAGACAAAGGAATTGAATGTAATATCTCCAAGTTTGCAGATGACATTAAGCTGAGTGGCAGTGTGAGCTGTGAGGATGATGCCAAGAGGCTGCAGGGTGACTTGGACAGGTTAAGTGAGTGGGCAAATGCATGGCAGATGGAGTTTATTGTAGATAAATGTGAGGTTATCCACTTTGGTGGAAAAACAGCAAGGCAGATTATCTGAATGGTGACAGATTAGGAAAAGGGGAGGTGCAACGAGACCTGGGTGTCATGGTACATCAGTCATTGAAAGTTGGCATGCAGGTAAAACAGGAGGTAACAAAGGCAAATGGCATGTTGGCCTTCATAGCGAGAGGATGAGAGTATAGGAGCAGGGAGGTCTTACTGCAGTTGTACAGGGCCTTAGTGAGGCCACACCTTGAATATTGTGTACAGTTTTGGTCTCCTAATCTGAGGAAGGACATTCTTGCTATTGAGGGAGTGCAGCGAAGCTTCACCTGACTGATTCCTGGGATGGCAGGACTGACATATGAGGAAAGACTGGATCGACTAGGCTTATATTCACTGGAGTTTAGAAGATTGAGAGGGGATCTCAGAAACATATAAAATTCTGATGGGATTGGACAGGTTAGATGCAGGAAGAATGTTCCTGATGTTGGGGAAGTCCAGAACCAGAGGTCACAGTCTAAGGATAAGAGATAAGCCATTGAGGATCTAGCTGAGGAGAAACTTCTTCACTCAGTATTGTGAACCTGTGAAATTCCCTACCACAGAAAGTTGTTGAGGCCAATTGCTTAGATATATTCAAAAGGGAGTTAGATATGGCCCTTACGGCTAAAGGGATCAAGGGGTAGGGAGAGAAAGCAGGAATGGGGTACTGAAGTTGCATGATCAGCCATGATCATATTGAATGGTGGTGCAGGCTCGAAGGGCCGAATGGCCTACTCCTGCACCTATTTTCTATGTTTCTATCCAATTAGTCCGACAGCCCTGCACTTTCCCCATAGGCCTGAAATGTTATCCCCTTAGTATTTATCCAATTTCCATTTGGAAGTTACTGTTGAATCTGCTTCTCCACCCTTTCAGGCAGTGCATTCCAGATCATAACTTGTTATTTCAAAAAATTCTCATTTCCTCCCTGGATTTTTTTTGCCAATGATCTTAAAATCTGTGTCCTCTCGTTACCGACAATTGATTGCATGCACATTGACGTGGACCAATCTTATTTTGGCTCAACATAAATGGGGTTAAAAAATGTGCTGGGTGGTACACTGCACCCGTGTCATACAATTGTGCACTCATTGTGTACTTTCCTCCCCTTCCTCACTTAATCTATACCAAGTGCAACTACATATAGGTGCAATTGGCACACCCGAAATGCAACTAGAATGGAAGTATTTCGGCTCGTAGCCAATCATGTTGATTTACTGCAGCAAGTTCCAATGTTGAAAGTGCCGGCATTTACATTGGCAGGAAGATCCACTTTCCAAAATACAATAATTCGTTAAGTTTTTGTTGTGACACTTCAGTCAAATCGCCCACGTTTCCCTCTGTGCATTTCACCATTATAAGCAAGGGATTGGATTACTTTATTTCTCACTCTGTTCCTATAGTTGCCTTTGCTGGTCTTGTCCTATTTCAGAAAAATCCTGTGGGCCAGAGTAAGCAGGTAACTTTGACCGCCACCGCCATTCGAGGGATGAGAACAGAAGACAAGATGGATAAATAAATAAATAGATAGTGCTTAGGCGAAACCTAGCTTGAGTTTTAAAAGCCTAGAGGTTGTAGGAGGAAGGGAAGGCTGAAGGAGCGACAGAATTCTAGAGCTCTGGTGGCACAATCAAAACCCACCAGGCACTTGCACAGCAGGTGAAGAAAACTGTTCACACGGAAATCACTGCCCCTACCTGTAATCAGTGCCAGGGTGATCAACCTCAGACACTCAGTCATGCCCACTCGCCATCACAACCTACCAATGGATAAGGGGTGATGGGGAGCGGGCATGGAAGTGAAGCTGAGTCCATGATCAGATCAGCCATGATCTTATTGAATGGCGGAGCAGGCTCGAGGGGCCATATGGCCTACTCCTGCTCCTATTTCTTATGTTCTTATGTACATTATACCCATGCATGTTTTAACCAAGAACGACTGCAATCGAAAAAGCTTTTCGAAAGAGGGATTCCACAGTTGAGACCCTGTAAAGGCCAGAGACAGAATAGAAGATGGTGTGATCAGTAATGACGACCTTCAGTGCAATCTTCCCAACGGTCTTATGCATGCAACCTGCAGAAATCATGGCATACAATGAAAACAGCAAATACAACTTTAATTTCCCCCCCCCGGAGAACTCATGGGTTGGAGTTTTCTCTTGGGCATCAAGGGGCAGAAATTCAGTAACACTGCATTTGGGGCAATAACTTTTAAAAGATTGACAATTTAGCGCCTGGCAAGATGGCCAACAGAATTGTGGGAAATTGGGCACTTTTCCCTCAGAAATGCAGCGCAGCAGTATCGAAGGCACTAATGGCCTCAGTGGGGCTGCACCCAATTTCATCCGATTTTCATTCACTGATAGAGGTTGCTGGTCATTCCAGTTCTTAATGGGAACGTCGTTTTAGGTAGCACCCATCATTCTCATCATTTGTTCGGTTGACTGAGCTGTAAGGAAAGTGTGCAATGGCTGCTGTAGGATGTTATGCAAGGAGCACTCGCTTCAGCGACCTGGCCTTGGAGACACTGGTAGAGCAATCGATGGAAGGAGGGAGGTACTGTTCCCTGCACCTGGGAGAAGGCCTACTCCACAGGTTTTTCGGGCCATGTGGACAGAGGTGACTGCGGAGGTGTCAGGCAGCACGATGGTGGATAGAACACCCACCCAGTGTCGCAAGAAATTCAACAACCTCACTCAGGTGGTCAAGTGACTACATGTTTTCACAACTCTTACATACCAGGCTCTGAGCCTCTGTCTGTGCACACTCTGCAAACCAGCACTTAACCCAGCAGGCAACCTCCAACCATCTGTGCCTACTCACACTCAAAGCCTCATTTTACGCCTTGTCTACATTCACAGCTATTTAATCATGGCAGGCATATCTTCCACGTACATAACTGGACTGTTACTCACACAGCTTCCTTTCTTTTGTAGACCAAGATGGCACACAACAACAGGATGGAGCAGCAGCAGCAGCGGATTGGAGGAGGGGGGGGGGGAAGGGAAGCTGAACTGAGCCAGCTTTCCGACCTGGGGCAGCGAGTGGTGCAGCTCATTGGCCCGCAGATGGTAGGCGCCATGGCCGCCGGAGACGTCAAGCCCACGAGGGGCAATAGTGGTATCTTTATCTCCTCTGCTCATCCCACTTCCCCATTAAAGCAGAAGGCCTCATCACTTTCCACCGCCTCATTCTGTCTGCCTCCTTTGCTCCATTCGGCCCTCACCTTAATGGGGCTATTGTGCCATTTATGCTTTCAGAGAATGAGCCAGCAGATGAGCTGACTATGCCTGAGCCCCCCCAACTCAATCACGAGGGAGAAGAGGGGGACAAGGATGAGGAGCCAAGCACTATGTCAGTGCTTCTCTCACCCTCAGGCACCAGCTCAGATACCGGCACTACGCGGTCATAAGAGGCTAGTTTAGGACACGGTATGCATTGGGTGATGCAGTGGGCTACAGCAGGGTCAAGGGGAAAGGGAACCTTGGGAGCCATCTCCCCAGAGGGCGAGTTTGCACGCGGGTTCTACTGCACAGGACTCAGGCGAAGACCTCGATGGGGAGGCATTCACACAAAGGGTGATGGCCATGTATTCCGACATGATAGGTGCAATGGCAAGGGTGCCAGAGAGCCTGTCGCAAGTGTGAAGGAGCGTGGAGGAGTCCACCTCTGGCATTGTAGACAGCTCTGCACACACCATGGAGCCCACCATTGCCAGTGTGCAGACGATGGTGGACTCCGAGACAGACCGTGCGGATCCAGACCTCATGACACGTGTGATGGGCGATGTGGCAGCTTCCATTGCAGCACAGGCGGAAGCAACACAACGTGTTGCGCTAAAATAGAGAGTCAATGGTTGCTTGCATGGATGTTCAGACTGCTCTCCTGCAGTCTCAGATTGATGCCACGTAACGTCTTGGCGATGTCATGCCATCTCAGCTGCACGCCACGCAAGCCCTTACTGCTGTCATCACCGCTGGGGTCCACCACAGTCGACCGGGATCTCCTGGTGTCGCAGCAGCCCAGCAATCTGTGCTCCATCAGATTGGTGGGGATGCTGAGGTCCTGCCCCGGGGGAGTGGCAGTGGGTCAGGAACCTGCTGTCCTCTCCCAGGATTACAGCATTCCTGATCCCACCACTGCCACTCCGCCATTGTACTTGTCCATGCCCATCACCCAAGCCAGCCCAGACTGCCGCCGCCACAGCCTGAGGTGGTGCAGTCTGCAGCCGGGCCTTCCAGGCCCAGAGCTGGGAAGGGTGTCCTACAAGGGCATCTGTAGTCTCTGGCCCTGACACACGGCAGCCTTCCGCCAGCCGTGCTGTAGCCACAGGGGAGACACGGCGGAGAAGTTGTAGAATAGGTCGTCGAAAAAGGGGCTATAAGGAAATGCACAAGGGTGAGCAGTAAAGGCACTGTTATGCATTTTATTGTTGTTTGATAAATGGTGATTGGAATGTTTAATGTTTGCTGTTGTCTCTCATTTCAGTGTTGAGGATTTGGTATAGAAAGGAAAATTGATGTGATAATGGTGACATCCACAGGAACCAGGAAGTGGGATGGAAATCAGTGGAAACGAGCTCTGATGAGACGGTCGCGGACCTCCCTTGCAGCATCGCGATGGACTCGCTGCCTCCTCTGTCGCGGCTGTTACTGCTACTTCTCCTCCTCCTCCTCCTCCTGAGGTGGTGCAGCTATGCCTGGTGGCAATGGCTGTGCCCTCATGATGGCGAGGTTGTGCTGCATGCAGCAGACAACGATGAATAGGGAAAACCCGCTCAGGCGAGTACTACAGGATTTCGCCCGAGCAGTCAAGGCAGCGGAACCGTTGCTTCAGCACTCCGATAGTCTTCTCAATGATGTTTCTGGTGGCAGCATGGCTCTCATTATATGAGTGCTGGGCAGCAGTGTTGGGGTTGCGGAGGGGAGTCATGAGCCAGGCGCAGAGCGGATAGCCCTCGTCTCCGAGCAACCAGCTGCGAACTTCATGTCTTGGCTGATAGAGCTGGCACACCAGTATGGTGCAGGATGAAAGCATCATGGCTGCTGCTAGGATAGCAGGCATCGATGGTCATTATTGTGCGTGTGTGATCGCACATCAACTGTACAGTGAGTGGAAGCCTTTGCGGTTACGGAAACTCTCTGGATTGTGCTGCGGTGCCCTCAAAGCGACATGGGTGCAGTCAATGGTGCCCGGCCCCATGAGGAAGCCCACTATCCTGACAAGGCCACATGCATGCTCATGCTGCTTCTCTTTACTCATGGGGAAGGAGATGTAGTCCCTCCTCCTTCTGTACAGAGCACCTGTGATCTCGCGGATGGAGCAATGGACGCCAAACTGGGAGATGTTGGAGATGTCTCCTGTTGCTCCCTGGAAAGATCCATTGGCGTAGAAATTGAGCGCGATGATGACTACCACTGAGAGAGCTGTCCTTACACTGGTTTGAGGCTTGAGGTCTTGTTGCAGCAGATGGCAGAGCTCGGTGACCACGTCCTTCCTGAAACGCAGCCGTCGCACACACTGCTCCTCAGTGAAATTGATGTAGAACTGCTGACGGAATACCTGGGAGTGTAAGGCTGCCTGTTGTCAGCCCTTTTGTGCCTTCTTCCTCTGGCGGCATCTTGATGTGCGTCTCCCTGTGCTGCTGGATGTGTTTCTGTGTGTGTCTCCCTTTTCATCACCCCGTGCCTCTCCCTTTCCATCCCCCCCTGCTTCTCCCTGTGGCATGTATCTCTGTGCCTCTCCCTGCGGCATGCTCCCTCTCTGTCATTGCCTTTCTCTCTCCTTCTCTCAATACCTTTCCCTCTGCAATTGGCGACACCGTTATGATCGGCGAAGCATCCTCTGACGGTGAAGTCGGAGCTGCAGTCGAGTGCCAGCACAGCCCTCATGAAGCGACAGAAATGGTATAACGTCGAAGGTGCTGTGAGTGATCCAGGGGAAAAGGTAGGAGACATAACAATGGTTGAGCGAAAAAAAAAATCACAGAGATCGCTCCAGCAGCCACACTGACTAACTGTTGCAAAGCAGAAATAGGTAATGGCCGGCAAAAAATAACTTTTCACGATGGCGCCTTTAAATAGCGCTGGCATATCCGATCTGCGACTGGAATTCGACAGCTCAAGCTGTCGTCGTCATTGCCAGGCATTAAGATTACTTGCGCGGGGCAATTTCACTTCCGGGATGTTAAGGGGGCGACGTGCACAGTGATGACGTCACCATCGCCGTGCGCTGAGGGGTGCGCTCGCGCTAGGAGCGGGGCGATAGCGCCCCCGCAAAACCACTGGCTAATTCCGCAACAGCCGATTTTCTCGCTGCGCCCAGGTGAAATCTATTTTGCGCCCCATTAGCGCCTCCTGGAGGCGATAACAGCAGTCGATAAAAATTGCAATTTCGGCCTCCCAAGTGTGATTTTCTCAATGTATTTTACCCAGTAATAAGGTCTACTACCACACATGCAGTCAGTGTGAAAAAGGGATCTAAATAGATGTCAGCATTTACCAAACACTGTTCCAAATGCAGCTGCATTGTTACAGTAGATGTTGCCAACATCCCCACTTCAAAAGATAATCGATAGGGATTTCCTCAACGGTACTCCTGATCAGCTGCCATAACTCCAGCGGAAGATCCGAGGAGAAACCCTGTTTTTGGGTGTATCGGTGTTTCCATCAATCGCCCAAAGTTAATGGCCGATCAGGAGAGCCTGGGAGGAAATTCTTGCTCACTGTGTTTTATTGAGCTGCAAGCACTTATTTGTGACTATCTTTCAAGTTGAACAATCATCAACTGAACAGTAAGCAACTCCCCTCTATGCAAATTGGTCCGTTTTACCGACACTTGCAACGCGGCTACTTCCTTGTTCTCTGTGGCAGTTTCTTCTTATTCAGACGCCTAGGTGAAAGGCCAAGGCCTTTAGTGCAGGCTCCTCGATTTCTCTCATCTTCGCTCCTTCTCATTTCAGCCTTGGTGGGATCCTGCACTATAGGCCTTGACCCTTCACCTGAGCTTCTCCATAAAAAGAAACGACCAAGCACAAGAAAGCAGCCCAGTTACACGTCTCCTAATTTTCAACTCCTCCCTGCTCCCCAATCTCAGTGCATCCCGAAGGCAATGCAGCCAAGATCAGTAACTTAGCAGCACAGGGCAGTGTCCTAGGTCCAAACATCTTCAACTGCTTCATCAATGACCTTTCTTAAGAACATAAGAAATAGGAGCAGGAGGCGGCCATTTGGCCCCTCGAGCTTGCTCCACCATTTAATAAGATCATGGCTAATCTGATCATAGACTCAGCTCCACTTTCCTGCCTGCTCCCCATAACCCTTCATTCCCTCATCGCTCAAAAATTTGTCCATCTCCGCCTTAAATATATTCAATGACCCAGGCTCCACAGCTCTCGAGGCAGAGAATTCCACAGATTTACAACTGTCAGAATAAATTCCTCATCTCAGTTTTAAATGGGCGGCCCCTTATTGTGAGACTATACCCCTAGTTTTAGTTTCCCCTATGTGGAAATATCCTCTCTGTATCCAACTTGTCAAGCCCCCTCATTATCTTTTGTGTTTCGATAAGATTACCTCTCATTCTTCTGAATTCCAATGAGTAGAGGCCCAAACTACTCAACCTTTCCTCATAAGTCAACCCCCTCATCTCCGGAATCAACCTAGTGAAACTTCTCTGAACAGCCTCCAATGCAAGTATATCCTTCCTTATAATACGGAGAACAAAACTGTGCGCAGTACTCTAGGTGTGGCCTCACCAATGCCCTGTACAGTTGTAGCAGGACTTCTCTGTTTTTATACTCCATCCCCCTTGCAATAAGGTCCATCATAAGGTCAGAAGTGGAGATGTTTGCTGATGATTGCACAGTGTTCAGTTCCATTCGCAACTCCTTAGAGAATGAAGCAGTCCATGCCCACATGTAGCAAGACCTGGACAACATTCAGGCTTGGGCTGATAAGTGGCGAGTAACATTTGTGCCACACAAGTGCCAGGCAATGACTATCTCCAACAAGCAAGAGTCTAAACACCGCATCTTTACATTCAACGCATTACAATCACCGAATCCCCCACCATCAACATCCTGGAGGCCACCATTGACCAGAAACTTAACTGAAGCAGCCATATAAATATTGTGGCAAAGAGAGTTCCTCTCCCAGGAGATCGTATGGCTCCAGTTGGGGTGGAGTGTAAAATGTTGTGACGTATGGGGTGAACAGTTCTATGGGGCGGACTGGTTGGGCCGGATGCTCGGGCCGGATGCTCTTTACATTTCCGCCATTGTTCATTGGTTTATATGTAAACTTCAGGGCTGCTGACCGAGGGCCGTGTGGCTCTTTGTCGGACGGCGTGGACATAATGGGCCGAAATGGCATCCTTCTGCGATGTCGATTTCTCTGTTTCTATGAGCAGGTTAGATACTGGGTATTCTGCAGCGAGTGTCTCACTTCCCAACTCCCCAAAGCCTTCCCACCATCTACAAGGCACAAGTGATGGAATACTCTCCACTTGTCCAGATGAGTGAAACTCTAACAACACTCAAGAAGTTCGACAGTATCCAGGACAAAGCAGCCCGCTTGATTGGCACCCCATCCACCACCTTAAATATTCACTCCCTCCACCACCGCTGCAATGTGTACCATCTACAAGATGCACTGTAGCAATGTGCCAAGGTTTCTTCCACAGCACCTCCCAAACCCGCAACCTCTACCACCTAGAAGGACAAGGGCAGCAGGCGCATGGGAACATCATCACCTCCAAGTTCCCCTCCAAGTCACACACCTTCCTGACTTGGGAATAAATCGCCATTGCTTCAGCGTTGCTGGGTCAAAATCGTGGAATTTCCTCCCTGACAGCACTGTGGGAGTAACTTCACCACACGGACTGCAACGGTTCAAGGCGGCGGCTCACCACCACTTTCTCAAGGGCAATTAGAGATGGGCAGTAAATGCTGGCTTTGCCATCGACGCCCACATCCCAGGAATGAATTTTTAAAAATAGGGAGGATTAAATCTTTAGTCTTTCCTCCACCCTCCCGTCACACCTTTGATTGGTACTTTATACATAGTGCAAAGAATAAAGTAACTTCCCGAACTCTATGTAATTCTGTCATTATTTATAGAGTGTGCAAACAATTTGTTCAAACCAGAGATTTATTCAGCAGAAAGCTCGATTTTGTCAGAACTTCAGCACACATCACAGAGCGACCTTCTTTGTCTGAAATCCTTGGCAATTAAGCTTTTCTTGTAGAATGTATTCATCCTCAAAGTATTTGTTATTTTAAAGAGAAAAAAAATCAGAAGATTATTATAAAAGGGTCTTTTGGGAATGAAACATTTCTGCAATGGGTTTAACCAAGGGGCAAGTGATTATCAGTGGGTATTGGAAGGCATCAATAGTAATTATTGTCTCTTACCCGCCTGTTTTTCTAGCAGCTTTTTCGAAAAACTTGGCTCTGGAAGCAACCCTGTAAATTAAAACAATAAAAGCTAAGAATTACTGTGCAAAAAGTTAACTATCATAAATCTAACAGGAAAGATTATTTATGTTCCAGTGGCTGCCTGCCTAGCACTGCACTCTAGCTCAAGAGATTGCTAATAGTTACAAAATCTTTCAATCGGAGGTATGCGTGAAATAGATTTTTTTTTAATATAAGAACACAAATCAAAAATGTGTACCTATGGAACAGAAGCTTGCACAAGGCAGCCTCGCATAAATAATGACTACAATTTTGTCATGGTTATCAGTGCCACAGTTTTTGGTAAAGGGGTCTCCTTGTCCAGATGCTGTGAGCTGGCATGCTGTTGCCTCCTCAGGCGCCAGAGTGTTGCTTATCCAGAAACTGCTTTTAAAGGCAGTATGAATGCCAAGCAAAAAGTGCAGTCTGCAATTTCTTTCAAAGTGGTTTTAATTTTGTTGACCCATTTAGACTGAAATTTAAACCCGAAGCAAAAATCATAAAGGTCTACACGATGTACTTGGAAATAATAGTGTTGCAAAATGCGCCACAAAGCAATTTATTGCGCCTTTCTCCCCACCCACTACCCCATTCAAATTGAAAAACTGTTCATGTAGCTCTAGATGTATTAAATGTAGAGCTCAATCAGAAGCCAGCAAGTACTGGTGACCTGACCTAACCAAAGGGTTGAGGGAGACTTGAGAGCGTGCACGTCACAACACATCACTGCAATAGTAAGAAACAATATTGGCTCAAATGATAAGGGTGTTAAATCAGTTTGGGTGGAGATAAGAAATAATAAGGGGGGAAAAAAATCACTGGTGAATGTAGTCTATAGGCCCTCTAACAGTAGCAACTCTGTTGGTCGGAGCATAAACCAGGAAATAGTGGGGGCTTGTAAAAAGGGAACAACAATAATCATGGGTGATTTTAACCTCCATATTGATTGGACAAATTAAATTGGTCAGGGTAGCCTTGAGGAGGAGTTCATAGAGCAAGGGATGGGTTCCTTGAGCAGTATGTAACGGAACCAACCGGGGGCAGGCTATCTTAGATCTGATCCTTTGTAATGAGACAGGATTAATAAACAATCTCCTAGTAAAGGATCCCCTCGGAATGAGTGATCATAGCATGAATGAATTTCAAATTCAGATGGAGGGTGAGAAAGTTGGATCTCTAACCAGCGTACTAAGCTTAAATAAAGGAGACTATAAAGGTATGAGGGCAGAGTTGGGTAAAGTGGACTGGGAAAATAGATTAAAGTGCAGGATGGTTGCTGAACAGTGGTGTACATTTAAAAGGAGATATTTCACAACTCTCAAGAAAAATATATTCCAGTGAGGAGGAAAGGGTGTAAGAGAAAAGATAGCCATCTGTGGCTAACTAAAGAAATAAAGGACGGTATCCAATTAAAAACAAGGGCATACAAAGTGGCCAAAACTATTGGGAGGACAGAAGACTGGGAAGCTTTTAAAAGCCAGCAAAGAACGACTAAAAAATTATTAAGAAAGGGAAGATGGATCATGAAAGTAAACTAGCACAAAATATAAAAACAGATAGCAAGAGTTTCTATAGGTATATAAAAAGGAAAAAAAAAGTTGCTAAAGTAAATGTTGGTCCCTTAGAGGACGAGATCGGGGAACTAGTAATGGGGAACATGGAGATGGCAGAAACTCTGAACAAATATTTTGTATCAGTCTTTACGGTAGAGGACATTAACAATATTCTAACAGTGAATTGTCAAGGGGCTATGGGGGGGGGGGGGGGGGGAGGAACTTAACACAATCACAATGGAAGTGGTACTCAGTAAGATAATGGGACGAAAGGCAGATAAATCCCCTGGACCTGATGGCTTGCATCCTAGGGTCTTGATAGAAGTAGTGGCAGGGATTGTGGGTGCATTGGTTGTAATTTACCAAAATTCCCTGGATTCTGGAGAGGTCCCAGCAGATTGGAAAACTGCAAATGTAATGCCCCTATTTAAAAAAGGAGGCAGAGAAAAAGTAGGAAACCTTAGACCAGTTAGCCTAACATCTGTGGTTGGGAAAATGTTGGAGTCCATTATTAAAGAAGCAGTAACAGGACATTTGGATAAGCAAAATTCGGTCAGGCAGAGTCAGCATGAATTTATGAAGGGGAAGTCATGTTTGACAAATTTGCTGGAGTTCTTTGAGGATGTAACGAACAGGGTGGATAAAGGGGAACCAATGGATGTGATGTATTTGGGCTTCCAGAAGGCATTTGACAAGGTGCCACATAAAAGGCTACGGCACAAGATAAAAGTTCACGGGGTTGGGGGTAATATATTAGCATGGATAGAGGATTGGCTAACTGAGAACAGAGAGTCGGGATAAATGGTTCATTCTCTGGTTGGCAAACAGTAACTAGTGGGGTGCCGCAGTGATCAGTGCTGGGACCCCAACTATTTACAATCTACATCAATGACTTGGAAGAAGGGACTGAGTGTAACGTAGCCAAGTTTGCTGACGATACAAAGATGGGAGGGAAAGCAATGTGTGAGGAGGATACAAAAAATCTGCAAAAGGACATAGACAGGCTAAGTGAATGGGCAAAAATTTGGCAGATGGAGTACAATGTTGGAAAGTGTGAGGTCATGCACTTTGACAGAAAAAAAAATCAAAGAGCAAGTTATTATTTAAATGGAGAAAGATTGCAAAGTGCTGCAGTACAGTGGGACCTGGGGGTATTTGTGCATGAAACACAAAAGGATAGTATGCAGGTACAGCAAGTGATCAGGAAGGCCAATGGTATCTTGGTCTTTATTGTAAAGGGGATGGAGTATAAAAGCAGGGAAGTCTTGCTACAGCTATACAAGGTATTGGTGAGGCCACACCTGGAAATACTGCGTGCAATTTTGGTTTCCATATTTACCAAAGGATACTCTTGCTTTGGAGGCGGTTCAGAGAAGGTTCACCAGGTTGATTCTGGGGACTTATGAGGAAAGATTGAATATGTTAGAACTCTACTCATTGGAATTCAGAAGAATGAGAGGTGATCTTATCAAAATGTATAAGATTATGAGGGGAGGGGGCTTGACAAGGTGGATGCAGAGAGGATGTTTCCACTGATGGGGGTGACTAGAACTAGAGGGCATGATCTTAGAATGAGGGGCCACCCATTTAAAACTGAGATGAGGAGAAATTTCTTCTCTCAGAGGGTTGTAAATCTGTGGAATTCACTGCCTCAGAGAGCTGTGGAAGCTGGGACATTGAATAAATTTAAGACAGAAATAGACAGTTTCTTAAATGATAAGGGGATAAGGGGTTATGGCAAGCAGGTGGGAAAGTGGAGCCGAGTCCATGATCAGATCAGCCATGATCTTATTGAATGGCAGAGCAGGCTCGAGGGGCCGTATGGCCTACTCCTGCTCCTTTATCTTATGTTCTTATTAACACATCAAGATCACAAATACAAAACCCCTCAGGGGAAGGGAAATAAAAATAGAAATAAAACCAGCCCAGGTTCCTCTTGCTCATTATCTCATGTCATCATAGGCAGTCCCTCGAAATTGAGGAAGACTTGCTTCCACTCTAAAAGTGAGTTCTTAGGTGACTGAACAGACCAATACGGGAACCATAGTCTCTGTCACAGGTGGGACAGTTGTTGAGGGAAGGGGTGGCTGGGATTGGTTTGCCGCATGCTCCTTCCGCTGCCTGCGCCTGTTTTCTGCATGCTCTCGATGACGAGACTCGAGGTGCTCAGCGCCCTCCTGGATGCTCCTCCACTTAGGGCGGTCTTTGGCCAGGGACTCCTAGGTGTCGGTGGGAATGTTGCACTCTCTCAAGGAGGCTTTGAGGGTGTCCTTGAAAAGTTTCCTCTGCCCACTTTGGGCTCGCTTGCCGTGTAGGAGTTCAGAGTAGAGCACTTGCTATGGGATTCTTGTGTCAGGCAAAAAATTTGGCCTGCCCAATGGACCACGTGTGCATGTATGGATAGCAATTGTGGATGGGGTGCAACATTGCTGTCATATAGCGCTTTGCCAGCTCATGCAGACAAGGCACCAGCAAGATTGTACCGTAGCATGAATCACTGGTTTCAGAAGAGGGGAAAAGTGGGGAGGAGAGAGAAGAGAAGGAGCAATGGAACGAAGGGACAAGAGAGGAGAGAAGACATGAGAGAGCTAGAAGAGTGCGAGAGCCTAGATGATGTAGTGGGTTGGAGGACACTGATCCTTCATCTTTGGCACCAGAGCTCCAATCTAGCCCAAATGTATTTGGTGAAAATCTTTCTTTGCTGGCTGTGAGGATGCTACATGAAATGAATTGGGACTATCTCAGTCCAGTTCCTAGTTTTTAAACTGCAAATGTCACACCTGTGTGGTAAATGGTGCTTTACTGAAGTTAGGACCGAGGCACATGGTGGGAACAGAATAAAGATGGCCGAAACAATTGCACGCTCACCCTAGTGGGGAGAACTCAAACTCACTGGGGAAAAAAAGAAGAAATGGTTAAACAAGCTTTCGTAAAGGCAGCGACTCTGTTTTCTTGACATCTGGTGCTCATATAAAACCAGAACATCCGTTTGTTTGTAGCAGACATGAATAAATTAGTTTAGCATTTGGTTTCTAGGCTTCATTAGTGCATAAAAACTTGACAATTTTGTGTTGATGAATTTTAATGACTCGATCAGGGTATCTCCTTAATCGGCATAATTAAACTGTATGTAAATTGTCACCTTTCATTGCATCATCTGATTCGTTAAAGCAGAAGACTAGAATGAAGATGGAACGGAGTCATGCAGAGCAGAATCTGCAGGAATCTCACTGCAGGGGCGATGGGGACATTGAACTGGGATATTTGAGCATCTCCTTGGAGATGCCGAGGAATTGGGGCAGGCTGCCTGTGCTCTTTGAAACAGAGGTTCAAGTCTAGGGGGACATGAAGAAATACTGGGAGCAATTTACATTCGAATCCCACCCCAGTCACCCGAAAAAAATAAAAGAGTCAATAAATTGTAAATCGACGTAACATTCTATCATCTATAGCAGAATGTTGTAAGCGAAACTGTCATGTATGTACATTCTGTTTGTAGCCACCAATGGCGTCATTGTTGGAGGCCACTGAGCAGCACACACTTGGTGCTGCTCAGGAAAAAAAGGCCACCCATTTTGAGAGTCAGGCACTTTGGGACTAAATAAAGCAGAGCCAAGGTTGGACCTTGCCTAGTTAAACAGTACTCAGTTTGAACCTTTATTGCATACATAACAGAAACAGAAATAGATGCAGAGTGAATCTAAGAACATAAGAATTAGGAACAGGAGTCGGCCATCTAGCCCCTCGAGCCTGCTCTGCCATTCAACAAGATCATGGCTGATCTGGCCGTGGACTCAGCTCCACTTACCCGCCCGCTCCCCGTAACCCTTAATTCCCTTATTGGTTAAAAATCTATCTATCTGTGATTTGAATACATTCAATGAGCTGGCCTCAACTGCTTCCTTGGGCAGAGAATTCCACAGATTCACAACCCTCTGGGAGAAGAAATTCATTTTAAATTGGCTCCCCCGTATTTTGAGGCTGTGCCCCCTAGTTCTAGTCTCCCCGACCAGTGGAAACAACCTCTCCGCCTCTATCTTGTCTATCCCTTTCATTATTTTAAATGTTTCTAAAAGATCTCCCCTCATCCTTCTGAACTCCAATGAGTAAAGACCCAGTCTACTCAATCTATCATCATAAGGTAACCCCCTCATCTCCGGAATCAGCCTAGTGAAACGTCACTGTACCCCCTCCAAAGCTAGTATATCCTTCCTTAAGTAAGGTGACCAAAACTGCACGCAGTACTCCAGGTGCGGCCTCACCAATACCCTATACAGTTGCAGCAGGACCTCCTTGCTTTTGTACTCCATCCCTCTCGCAATGAAGGCCAACATTCCATTCGCCTTCCTGATTACCTGCTGCACCTGCAAACTAACTTTTTGGGATTCATGCACAAGGACCCCCAGGTCCCTCTGCACCACAGCATGTTGTAATTTCTCCCCATTCAAATAATATTCCCTTTTACTGTTTTTTTTCCCCAAGATGGATGACCTCACATTTTCCGACATTGTATTCCATCTGCCAAACCTTAGCCCATTCGCTTAACCTATCTAAATCTCTTTGCAGCCTTTGTCCTCGACACAACCCGCTTTCTCACTAATCTGTGTGCCATCTGCAAATTTTGTTACACTACACTCTGTCCCCTCTTCCAGGTCATCTATGTATATTGTAAACAGTTGTGGTCCCAGCACCGATCCCTGTGGCACACCACTAACCACCGATTTCCAACCTGAAAAGGACCTATTTATCCCGACTCTCTGCTTTCTGTTCGCCAGCCAATTCTCTATCCATGCTAATACATTTCCTCTGACTCCGCGTACCTTTATCTTCTGCAGTAACCTTTTGTGTGCTACCTTATCGAATGCCTTTTGGAAATCTAAATACATCACGTCCATCTAAATACACCACGGTATACCTCTATCCACCATGCTCGTTATATCCTCAAAGAATTCCAGTAAATTAGTTCAACATGATTTCCCCTTCATGAATCCATGTTGCGTCTGCTTGATTGCACTATTCCTATCTAGATGTCCCGCTATTTCTTCCTTAATGATAGCTTCAAGCATTTTCCCCACTACAGATGTTAAACTAACCGGCCTATAGTTACCTGTCTTTTGTCTGCCCCCTTTTTTTAAAAACAGAGGCGTTACATTAGCTGCTTTCCAATCCGATGGTACCTCTCCAGAGTCCAGAGAATTTTGGTAGACTATAACGAATGCATCTGCTATAACGTCTGCCATCTCTTTTAATACCCTGGGATGCATTTCATCAGAACCATGGGACTCGTCTACCTTGAGTCCCATTAGCCTGTCCAGCACTACCCCACTAGTGATAGTGATTGTCTCAAGGTCCTCCCTTCCCACATTCCCGTGACCAGCAATTTTTGGCATGGTTTTTGTGTTTTCCACTGTGAAGACCGAAGCAAAATAATTGTTTAAGGTCTCAGCCATTTCCACATTTCCCATTATTAAATCCCCCTTCTCATCTTCTAAGGGACCAACATTTACTTTAGTCACTCTTTTCCGTTTTATATATTGGTAAAAGCTTTTACAATCTGTTTTTATGTTTTGCGCAAGTTTACTTTCGTAATCTATCTTTCCTTTCTTTATTGCTTTCTTAGTCATTCTTTGCTGTCGTTTAAAATGTTCCCAATCTGCTAGTTTCGCACTAACCTTGGCCACCTTATACGCATTGGTTTTTAATTTGATACTCTCCTTTATTTCCTTGGTTATCCACGGCTGGTTATCCCTTCTCCTACCGCCCTTCTTTTTCACTGGAATATATTTTTGTTGAGCACTTTGAAAGAGCTCCTTAAAAGTCCTCCACTGTTCCTCAATTGTGACACCTTTTTGTCTGTGTTTCCAGTCTACTTTAGCCAACTCTGCCCTCATCCCACTGTAGTCCCCTTTGTTTAAGCATAGTACGCTCGTTTCAGACACTACTTCCTCACCCTATATCTGTATTACAAATCCAACCATTCTGTGATCACTCATTCCGAGAGGATCTTTTACGAGGTGATCGTTTATTATTCCTGTCTCATTACACAGGACCAGATCTAAGATAGCTTGCTCCGTTGTAGGTTCTGTAACATACTGTTCTAAGAAACAATTCCGTATGCATTCTATGAATTCCTCCTCAAGGCTACCCCGTGCGATTTGATTTGACCAATCGATATGTAGGTTGAAATCTCCATGATTACTGCCGTTCCTTTTTCACATGCCCCGTTATTCCCTTGATTATTGCCCGCTTCACCGTGAAGTTATTATTTGGGAGCCTATAAACTACGCCCACCAGTGACTTTTTCCCCTTACTATCTCTAATCTCCACCCACAATGATTCAACATTTTGTTCATTAGAGCCAATATCGTCTCTCACAACTGCCCTGATATCATCCTTTATTAACAGAGCTACCCCACCTCCTTTCCCTTCTTGTCTATCTTTCCGAATTGTCAGATACCCCTGTATGTTTAATTCCCAGTCTTGGCCACCCTGCAACCACGTTTCTGTAATGGCCACCAAATCATACCCATTTGTAATGATTTGTGCCGTCAACTCATTTACTTTATTTCGAATGCTGCGTGCGTTTAGGTAGAGTGTTTTAATGCTAGTTTTTAAACCGTGATTTTTAGTTTTGACCTCTCCTGCAGCCCCTTTATATTCATACATATTGTCCCTTCCTATCACCTTGTGGTTTACACTTACCCCAGTGCTACTCTGCTCTGTTGCCTCCTGCCTTTTGCATTCTTTCTTGGGGTCCTGTTCATCTGAGTTTTCACCCACTCTAACTAGCTCAGAGCCCTCTCCTGGGTTCCGAATACTCCTTGCACTGAGGCACCGAGCTTTCATGCTTGCCTTTTTATTACACCTTGACCCTTTAGAATTTTGCTGTACAGTGGCCTTTTTTGTTTCTTGCCTTGGGTTTCTCTGCCCTCCACTTTTACTCATCTCCTTTCTGTCTTTTGCTTTTGTCTCCATTTTGTTTCCCTCTGTCTCCCTGCATTGGTTCCCATCCCCCTGCCATATTAGTTTAACTCCTCCCCAACAGCACTAGCAAACACTTCCCCTCGGACATTGGTTCCGGTCCTGCCCAGGTGCAGACTGTCCGGTTTGTACTGGTCCCACCTCCCCCAGAACCGGTTCCAATGCCCCAGGAATTTGAATCCCTCCCTGCTGCACCACTGCTCAAGCAACGTATTCATTTGAGCTATCCTGTGATTCCTACTCTGACTAGCACATGGCACTGGTAGCAATCCCGAGATTACTACTTTTGAGGTCCTACATTTTAATTTAGCTCCTAGCTCCTTAAATTCGTCTCGTTGGACCTCATCCCTTTTTTTACCTATATCGTTGGTACCAATGTGCACCACGACAACTGGCTGTTCACCCTCCCTTTTCAGAATGTCCTGCACCCGCTCCGAGACATCCTTGAACCAGGGAGGCAAAATACCATCCTGGAGTCTCGGTTGCGGCCGCAGAAACGCCTATCTATTCCCCTCACCATCGAATCCCCTATCACTATCGCTCTCCCACTCTTTTTCCTGCCCTCCTGTGCAACAGCCAGCCACGATGCCATGAACTTGGCTGCTGCTGCCCTCCCCTGATGAGTCATCCCCCACAACAGTACTCAAAGCGGTGTATCTGTTTTGGAGGGGGATGACCGCAGGGGACCCCTGCACTACCTTCCTTGCACTGCTCTTCCTGCTGGTCTTCCATTCCCTAACTGGCTGTGGACCCTTCATCTGCAGTAAGACCAACTCACTACACGTGCTACTCACGTCATTCTCAGCATTGTGGATGCTCCAGAGTAAATCCACCCTCAGCTCCAATTCCACAACGCGGACCATCAGGATCTGGAGGCGGATACACTTCCCGCACACAGTCGTCAGGGACACCTGAGGCGTCCCTGATTTCCCACATAGTACAGGAGGAGCATATCACGTGACCGAGGTTACTTACACCAATCTCACTCAAAGTATGGCCAACCGAGCAGAGCGAGTTGTGGAAGTTTTAAACCGGTAATTGGTGCAGATTCTGACTGCGCTATGCAAGTACCAGTTCAATCTGTTTATAAATCGATGGCCCTTGCCCAGACCTTGCTGTGAGCACATCTTTAACCGATCCAAAACTGGGGTACAGGAGGAATGCCTTTGTATTTAACCGCCTAACTTTATTTTTTAAAAGTTGCATTTGAACTAAACTCGAGGTAGATCATAAAAAAATAATTTGCTATGAATTGTAAAATAACCAACGTTTTCACAACAAACAGTGCAGTACTTTAGATGCCAAGTTCACACTGAGGTTAAGGTGGTCTATTCTCAATTTTGTGGAAATGAGATTTAAATTCATGCAGAAAAAAATGAAAATTATTATTGGCACACAGACCTGTACTCAAAGGAATCAGATTATAAATAGGTTAAGCTATTTTAGTTCCTGTTTTTCCTTTAATAAATACACTTTCTATTTGAAGTCTTTCTGTGCCATGCAACATATTCTAGCCTCGAGGGGAGAGGGCTTAACATGCTCCCTGACTTATGGGCTCTGAAGGAAGTGTAGGATGATCTGGTCTCCGACGATATTCTTCTCTGAAGCTATTCCCTCTAAAAGCCCAGATAAGGAAATCTCCCATACATAGGAGCAAGCGACTAGTTGAAAAAAAGTGTCAAATTAGAAGAGTTTATCTATTTACGCCCTCACCACTGCCAGCTCATAGTAACCAGAAGTGCTCAAAGCAGAGTTAGTTCCCTCAACCTTGCTTTGCTTCCCTGATGTTTTCTTTCTGGCATTTCTCATGGAACTTGTTTCACAAAACACCCCCTCACATTTGTAAAATGAAATAATTTAAACAATACGTTAACAACAACATTCCTGTTAAGCTGCGCAGCGGTCCAGAGGTCCCACGCAGGCTGTTTGCAATGAGAAAACCGCGCATGGGCGGAAAGGTGAATGGGCCTCGCAGCCCGTTAAAGGGACCGTGCACCCAAAACAATTAAAGTCTTGGATTTCTATAGCACCTTTCAAGACCACCGGATGCCTCAAAGCGCTTTACAGCCAATGAAGTACTTTCTGAAATGTAGTCACCGTTGTAATGTAGGAAACACATCAGACAATTTGTGCATAATAAAGCTCCCATAAACAGCAATATGATAATGACCAGATAATCTGTTTTTTTTGTCATGTTGATTGAGGGATAAATATTGAACATAAGAACATAAGAACATAAGAACATAAGAATTAGGAACAGGAGTAGGCCATCTAGCCCCTCGAGCCTGCTCCGCCATTCAACAAGATCATGGCTGATCTGGCCGTGGACTCAGCTCCACTTACCCGCCCGCTCCCCGTAACCCTTAATTCTCTAATTGGTTAAAAATCTATCTGTGACTTGAATACATTCAATGAGCTAGCCTCAACTGCTTCCTTGGGCAGAGAATTCCACAGATTCACAACCCTCTGGGAGAAGAAATTCCTTCTCAACTCGGTTTTAAATTGCCTCCCCCCATATTTTGAGGTTGTGCCCCCTCGTTCTAGTCTCCCCGACCAGTGGAAACAACCTCTCTGCCTCTATCTTGTCTATCCCTTTCATTATTTTAAATGTTTCGATCAGATCCCCCTCATCCTTCTGAACTCCAACGAGTAAAGACCCAGTCTACTCAATCTATCATCATAAGGTAACCCCCTCATCTCCGGAATCAGCCTAGTGAATCGTCTCTGTACCCCCTCCAAAGCTAGTATATCCTTCCTTAAGTAAGGTGACCAAAACTGCACGCAGTATTCCAGGTGCGGCCTCACCAATACCCTATACACTTGCAGCAGGAACTCCCTGCTTTTGTACTCCATCCCTCTCGCAATGAAGGCCAACATTCCATTCGCCTTCCTGATTACCTGCTGCACCTGCAAACTAACTTTTTGGGATTCATGCACAAGGACCCCCAGGTCCCTCTGCACCACAGCATGTTGTAATTTCTCCCCATTCAAATAATATTCCCTTTTACTGTTTCTCCCCCCCCAAGGTGGATGACCTCACACTTTCCGACATTTTATTCCATCTGCCAAACCTTAGCCCATTCGCTTAACCTATCTAAATCTCTTTGCAGCCTTTCTGTGTCTTCTACACAACCCGCTTTCCCACTAATCTTTGTGTCATCTGCAAATTTTGTTACACTACACTCTGTCCCCTCTTCCAGATCATCTATGTATATTGTAAACAGTTGTGGTCCCAGCACCGATCCCTGTGGCACACCACTAACCAAGGATTTCCAACCCGAAAAGGACCCATTTATCCCGACTCTCTGCTTTCTGTTCGCCAGCCAATTCTCTATCCATGCTAATACATTTCCTCTGACTCCGCGTACCTTTATCTTCTGCAGTAACCTTTTGTGTGCTACCTTATCGAATGCCTTTTGAAAATCTAAATACACCACATATTGGCCAGGACACTGGGGATAACACCCCTGCTCTTCTTCGAAATAGTGCCATGGGATCTTTTACATCCACCTGAGGGAGCAGACGGAGCCTTGGTTTAACATCTCATCCGAAAGACAGCACCTCCGACAGTGCAACACCCCCTTAGCACTGCGCTGGAGTGTCAGTCTAGATTTTTTTGTGCTCAAGTCCCTGGAGTGGGACTTGAACCCACAACCTTCTGACTCATAGGCGAGTGTGCAACCCTGAGCCAAGGCTCAAAGTGAACATTAGTTAAAACTGTCTGGAATTGAAGTTTGTTTAAATCACAAGAGGCTGTTGTCAATAAAAATATCTTTAGCTGTGGCTCAATGTGCTGCACTGTCGGAGGTGCCGCCTTTCGGATGGAACTTTAATCCGCAGTCCCTTCTGCTCTCTCAGGTGGATGGAAAAGATTCCATGGCTCTATTTGTAAGAAGAGCTGGGAAGTTCTCCCCGGTGTCCTGCCCAATATTTATCCCTCAATCAACATAACAGAAACAGATTATCTGGTCATTATCACATTGCTGTTTGTGGGAGCTAGTTGTGCATTAATTGGCTGCCGCGTTTCCCACATTACAACAGTGACTACACTCCAAATGTACTTCCTTAACTGTAAAGCACTTTGAAACATCCGGTGGACATGAAAGGTGCTATATAAATGCAAGTCTTTATTTCTTTTAGAAGCAGAAATCAATTATATAATATGGGAGGGAAATTACATTTTTTTAATACTTTTATATATTAAGAACATAAGAACGTAAGAAATAGGAACAGGAATAGGCCATTTGACCCCTCGAGCCTGCTCCGATATTCAATAAGATCATGGCTGATCTGATCATGGACTCAGCTCCATTTCCCTGCCCACTCCCCATAACCCTTTACTCCCTTATCGCTCAAAAATCTGTCTATCTCCGCCTTAAATATATTCAATGACCCAGCCTCCACAGCTCTCTGGGGCAGAGAATTCCATAGATATACAAGAAGAAATTCCTCATCAGTTTTAAAAGGGCGGCCCCTTATTCTGAGACTATGCCCCCTAGTTTTAGTTTCCCCTATCAGTGGAAATATCTTCTCTGCATCCACTTTGTCGAGCCTCCTCATTATCTTGTATGTTTCGATAAGATCACCTCTCATTCTTCTGAACTCCAATGAGTATAGGCCCAACCTACTCAACCTATCTTCATCTCCGGAATCAACCTAGTGAATCTTCTCTGAACAGCTTCCAATGCAAGTATATCCTTTCTTAAATACGGAGACCAAAACTGTACGCAGTACTCTCGGTGTGGCCTCACCAATACCCTGTGCAGTTGTAGCAGGACTTCTCTGCTTTTATACTCCATCCCCCTTGCATTAAAAGTCAACATTCCATTTGACTTCCTGATTACTTGCTGTACCTGCATAGTAACTTTTTGTGTTTCATGCACAAGGACCTCCCAGGTCCCTCTCTACTGCAGTACTTTGTAATTTTTCTCCATTAAATTATAATTTGCTTTTCTATTTTTTCTGTCAAAGTGGATAACCTCACAGTATCCCACATTGTAATCCATCTGCCAAATTTTTGCCCACTTAGCCTGTCTATATCCCTTTATAGATTTTGTGTATCCTCCTCACAATTTGCTTTCCCACCCATTTTTGTATCATCAGCAAACTTGGCTACATTACACTCAGTCCCTTCATCCAAGTCATTAATATACATTGTAAATAGTTGAGGACCCAGCACCGATCCCTGCGCACCCCACTAGTTACTGTTTGCCAACCGGAAAATGACCCATTTGGTCCGACTCTGTTTTCTGTCAGTTAGTCGATCCTCTATCCATGCTAATATATTACCCCCAACCCCATGAACTTTTATCTTGTGCAGTAACCTTTTATGTGGCACCTTACCGAATGCCTTCTGGAAATCCAAATACACCATGTTATGTGTGTAAACTTGTATATACCTTGTACAGCCACCAGGGGACTCATCCCCTGGAGTCCCAAGGGATCCCACAATCCCTTTAGAGCACAGGTACTTAAGGAGGCCTCACAAGCTGGAGAGGCACTCTGGAGACCTGCAACAAAAGACTAAGGTCACACTTTACTTTGAGCTCACAATATCCAGTCAGACTCTTTATTCATATGCAACACACCACACCCACTGGTTCCCCCTTATCCACCCTGCTCATTACATCCTCAAAGAATACCAGCAAATTTGTCAAACATGATTTCCCTTTCGTAAAACCATGCTAACTCTGCTTGATTGAATTATGCTCTTCCAAATATCCTGCTACTGCTTCTTTAATAATAGATTCCAGCATTTTCCAAATGACAGATGTTAGGCTAACCACTTAGTTTCCTGCTTTCTATCTGCCTCCTTTTTTTAAAATACGGGCGTTACATTTACGGTTTTCCAATCCGCTGGGACCTCGCCAGTATCCAGGGAATTTTGGTAGATGATAACCAATGCATCCACTATCGCTGCTGCCACTTCTTTTAGGACTCTAGGATGCAAGCCATCAGGTCCAGGGGACTTGTCCGCCTTTAGTCCCATTATTTTACCGAGTACTACTTCTTTAGTGATAAGACGCATTAAACAGCTCCTTTAATAGCTCAGTCAGATTATCTAGTGAGTAGCTGAGCCATACAGACCAGGTTACATCCCCAGTCTCCGCAAGCAGCAAGGTCCCACACACATATTTGCTTCCTATCTAGTGACCCCTTCTATGTGTGTGTGCGCGTGAGAGCTAACTGAGAGCATCTGATGCCCATGAAGCTCTACTCCATTGCAAGCCGGTGCCTTCAGATGATGATGCAGGACAACTGGAAAAGGGAGGGGAAAGAGGAGACACAAAAGGTGACCATGAAACTACCGGATTGGTGTAAAAACTCATCTGGTTCACTAACGTCCTTTAGGGAAGGAAATCAGCCGTCCTTACCTGGTCAGGCCTATATGTGACTCCAGACCCACAGCATCGTGATTGACTCTTAATTGCCCTCTGAAATGGCAGCTCACTAGCTCCTTCTCTAGGGCAATTACGAATGGGCAATAAATGCTGGCCTTGCCAGCGACTCTTGCATTCCGTAAACAAAAAAAAAAGTAAAATTCAAAAACGAAGCTTACACAGAAGACTGACTATCTTCCGTGCTGGTTGACTGCTCCACTTTCAGTGGTGGAGGGACCTTGTCTCGACAAGGAGGATCTGGTGGTCGCATGGGAGGACGCTGCAGGCCAGATGCCTGGTGGGCCCGCTGTACATTAACGTTGCTATAATCGCCTGAGAAACACAAAGAAAAAGAAAGTTAACTCGCGCTGGCAAGTATCACTGAGAAATTACTGCTTCCACCATCAGAGGACCTTGCTTAGGGACCAGGAGGATACCTTGAGCCTCAATTGGAAAAGCTTTCACTGATCTGCTAAATCAGTTTCCTCAAATCTTGATGCAAAAACATAATACTGCGGATGCTAGAAATTTGAAATAAAAACAGAAAATGCTGGAAATGCTCAGCAGGTCAAGCAGCATCTGTAGGGAGAGAAACAGAGATAACATTTCAGGTTAATGACCTGAAGTACCTAGACCTTCCCTCCCCTGTTCCCTGCCTCTGTACTTGCGAAAAACCGGTTACATCTCTAACTTTTACCAGTTCTGAGGAAGGGTCATCGACCTGAAACGTTAACTCTGTTTCTATCTCCACAGATGTTGCCTGAGCTGCTGAGTATTTCCTGTTTTTATTTCTACAAATCTTAGGTTCCCCTATGCTTCCCCCCGCCCCTCACCCACCCCCCGAAATTCTGTAAAATAACAGTAATGCTTTTCTTTAATTGATTTGAAAATTCCATCTCAGTCCCATTCACAGAAGTTATATTTTAGCTACTCATGAAAAACTTTGGTGTATAGGGTGCTTAACACCGTCACCTCCCACGCACACATTTGCTTCTTATGAAAACTGTTGCAAAAGAGACTGATGTTATTCAACCCCCCACACCCCAATACCAGCTGCCCTTCCCTCCTGAACATGCTGACTATTCCCATGGTGTGGGCCGACAGCAACTGGCAGTCCTCTGCTCCCTCAGCCAAGTGACGGTCTCCAAGAACGATCTCCGGTGAGTGTTGGAAGGCTACATCTTGGTTCTCACTAGACTTCCATACATCTACTTTCTAACACAGGTCACCGGCTAATGTGTTTCCGCACCAGTTCAGGGGCACTCTACTGCTCCCCTATCGCTGCCCAATTGAGCTCAGTAAATTCAGTAGAGAACAGAGGTCAAGCCCAGGACCTTCCTGATTTGTATGGTTTCGCACCGCATTGAGCACTAAAGGGAGATATCATACACTCACTGGTACCCTCCGCCTTCCCCTTGTTTGTGGTTTAGGTTTTTCAGAGGCAACTTAGAGAAGCCATTTTGTGAAGAATCCCTTCTCCAGTAACAATGAGATCAACTTTCATGTCATCATGTCAGGCAAAGACACAAGTAAGACATCTGCTGTCATGTAGCCTCTGATCAGCATCATTAAAACACAAAACACAAGAACTGGAAACGAGATACACTCCTTAGGGTGCCGAAATCTCCTGGAACATTCAGGATTTGACGGAAAATTGGAGAGAAGATCTGTTTTTACTACAAGGGATTCCATGGAGCAGGAGGGTTGTGGAGAAGCAACTCTATAAATGTACGAGTGATGTGACTGCCTGAATGTGGTAGAACAGGGTGATACTGTCACAGAACCGGGGAAGATGTGTAAGCAAATGATTGGCAGAAATGAAACTTGAAGAGGGAGCTTGTGATCCAAGCGGTTGTGGGTTGGCAGCTGTGACAGCCGGTTATAAACTTTCACTCCAATGACGAAGCAACAAATCAAATCTGTTCGACAGAAAGTTCTCCTTCTTTCCTGGTCACGTCTCATTACTGGAATTGAATCGTTTAAATCAGGCCCTGGCTTGTTTGATGAGTTATTAGGAAACCTCTTGGGTCACTATTTCAGCACATAAGGTTTTGCTCTTAATTTATTTTGTCTGTTCAGCTCTTGGATTTGAAATGGAAACTAGAAGTTTTAAACTGGCAGCAAATTTTAACAATTAAAGTTGTTCGAACCTCGTGTCCATCCACGGGATCTTTCATGGTGCTGGTAAGGACTTACCAGGGTCACAGTTCAAACTTTGAGCAGAGAGGCTGCTGTCAGACTTAATGGGATCAGTCATCGAGGAATATTAAAAAATAAAAAGCAATAAATCTGTATTCTGAAGCATGGCACAGCTGGGTTTCTTCAAAGTGACATGTGCAATCTAATTGAATTTTATACTAGAATAAAAGGTTTCTGGTTTTAAAAAAAAGTCTTGCATCACCAAGACACCCCCACCCGCCCCGCTTCTCCACCCAGACCCCTCTCTCCACCCAGACTCCTCGCCCACCACCCAGACTCCTCGCCCACCACCCAGACTCCTCGCCCACCACCCCCTCCCCAGCACGCGGCTGGATGCTACTTTCCCTGTGCCCTGATGTGCTGTGTTGGAGCAGCTAGTTATTGGTTGTGTTGCTTTCTACTGCTGACCTCAAGCAATTACTACAATTAGTCGAGCTGACCAGTGACAACTCCTCTCTTCATAAAACATTTGTGTTACCATGCTGTTCAGCTTTTCCACCCATGTTGCACACCATTTTAGCCGATAACCAATCAGCAGTATCCAGGGGAGTAAAGCACAAAAAATACTTGCACACTTGGCTTTGCATCTTTACCACAAAATGTACAAAAATGGTGAAGTATGCCTGCATACGCTTTGCAAATGTGAGTATTGAGATCACCTGCCCAATGATAGTATCCATTACTCATACTTTTATACATGCAATTAGCCACATCTGGATTCCCAATTTTCCACATGTGGCTACTGGCCACGCTAAAAACAGCTTTGGGCCCTGACTCCGTTAGGTGCGTCGAGGAGGCTCAAGCACGTGGGGAGATCTCGTCCGAACTGACCCCCGTCCGGACGGAATTCCTCATCGGCGCCAAACCCCGGAACCTCCCTCGGGAGCCGGCGCCTCACAACTTGAGCCGCCTCGGGGAAATCCCCTCCGTGCCTTTCAGTTCTGCGCGGAGGGGTTTCCTGTACGGGCTGCTCCTGCACACTCTCAACCTTGCCATCCTCGTCTGCCGACCGGACACGCCATGGCGTACCATCTTGCCGTCCGGAGGAGGCGGGGGTCCCCGATGGAGTGCACTCTACGCGGGAGTCCTCCCATTATTCATCGGGGACTTGGCCTGGAGGGTGGTGCACGGAGCAGTCCCGTGCAATAAATTTTTAAGTCGGTTCACGGGCTCCCAGGCCGCCTGCAATTTCTGCGGTCTGGAAGAGACCGTGTTCCACGTTTTTATGGAGTGTGCGAGGTTGCAGCCCCTGTTCCATTATTTAAAGGGGCTGCTCCTCAATTTCTGGTTGCACTTCAGTCCCACACTCCTGATCTTTGGGCACCCTGTGCGGAGGGGAGCGGGTAAGTCCGAGGGCCTCCTCGTAGGACTGCTCCTGGGCACGGCCAAGGGTGCCATCAGCCGGTCCAGGTAGCGGGCTGTCGAGGGGGTCGTTCAGCCCGACTGCCTGCCTCTCTTCCGTGCCTACATCCGGGCCAGGGTGTCCCTAGAGATGGAGCACGCGGTGTCCACCAGTACGCTCGCGGCCTTCCGCGAGAGGTGGGCGCCGGAGGGACTGGAGTGCATCGTCACCCCCGGCAACCAAATTTTAATTTGATTTTATTTGTTTTAAAGTCTAATTTATTTTAAATGCCGGTTTTAGTGTCCCCCTCCCCTTTTATCGGGGGGCACTTGGAAAAAATTATGATTTTAGTGCCCAAAAAACCCCCCCAAAAAACACAAAAGAATCACCATAAAAACAACAAACAAACAAAAAAAAGGGCACGTGAAAAGTGTTTGGAGTGTCCCCCAGATAGGGGGGCACTTGATTTAATGTTGATTTGGTTTACTCCAAAAGAGTTGTGGCTACTGGCCAACATATTGGACCACACTGCCCTCAATCGCCATCCTGGTCTTTTTTTATATGGTGACAAAGGACCCATATTTGCCCAGGAGTTGCTCCGTTTTTTTTTGGAGAAACTTGATTTTTCTGGAGTTCTTAAAAATCCTCATTCTGCACATTTAGTTTTCGCCAGTGTAAGTGAGTTAGTTAGAAATTTAGTCTAGTTTAGTTTTTTTTCCCCAAAAGGGGGCATTACCAGCCATCTTTGCCTGTTTTGGCCATTTAAACCAGTTCGGACAGCTAATAGTTGCTCCAAACTAACTTAGGCCACGAATGTGGCCACAGAAAACCCTTGCGGAGAGTTAAGAAATCAGCGCGGGTAGTGGGGAGGAAGGGAAGCACAGAGGGCCTTGCAAAGCATTAAACACCTTCTCAACAACATTCATGAAGCATAAAATCCATCAATAATAAATAATAAATAAATAAAAAATAAAACTTACATCATACTCGGCCGGGGAAGTCAACGGGCCTGGCCGGCCAGTGAGGTAGGCCACTCAGCCGGGAAAACTCACCAGCAGGAGAATGCACCACCAGGCAGGAGAACTCAGAACGCACCAGCAGGAGGACGCACTGGCAAGCCCTTCGGCTAGGGCTAGGGGTGGGAGAACGCACCGGCAGGCGAATGCACCTATGATTGTGACCCTGGTTACCAAGGCAGCCTGATCTTTTTGGCGCAGATCAAAGTTCCACTCACCCTCGGGTTAGGCCATGTCAAAATGAAGAGATCCTAATGGGAAACTTACAACATTTTTTTTTGGCGTACTTGGGCCAGAAAAAAAAAAATCGGGCGTAACTCTTCAAGTACGCAAAAAAAATGCTTTGGGGAAAATTGAGCCCATTATTTCTGAACTTGTGCTACCTGTTTCATTGCTAGAATTAAGAGCGAAAGTGATTCACTGAAATAAAATCCAGTGAAAGCCCTTTCATGGAAACAACTGATTTAGTGGAGACTCAATTCAATTTAAAATGGTGAAATGAACCATACAGAACTTTGAGAATGAAAGTACACTATGGAACTGGCATGCTAATAGAGATTGCAACATTAATATTCCATGCCCGTCCAGCAACTACTTTAAATGATATCAATTGCATTTACCATCTTCAGTATAAACCATCTTGGAAGAAGTCGGCTTTGAGCGAAAGGATGATGCTCGAGAGACACTGGCGTTGGTCTGGTCAAGCGACAGTGCCCCATTGACAGACTTTGGTGCAAGCTTCAGACCCCCATCTTTCACTTTTGGTGTGAGCCTCCCCACATCAGTCTCCGAGTACGGCCGCCAATTCTGGTTACCTGCAGCTTGCCGAAGAGGAGATTCAGTTTCTCCTACCCTTGGGATGCCCATATTCGGTCTGGTCATACGCAGCAGCGGTACAGGGCTTGGTGGGGAGCTCAGACCACCTGTTTCCAGAGTATTGGCATTCTGGTTTGTGTTGCCTGCGCCATCTGCAAAAACAAAAAAGATTTTTTTTTAAACTTTTAAAGATTTTTTTTTTCTTCAGCGGAACAAAGACAGTCAACAAAACAGATGCAAGAGGTTGAATCATTTACTACACAGCAAGTGGGCAGCAGTTCCTGACCAGATGACTGCCGCCCAATCCCTGGAATCATTTGCTGGCTTGCACATATTTACAACCAGTTACTACGGACCTATATCTACTCTCTCTTCCGCAGCCATGGACAAAACATTTGCGAGAAGAGGAAGGATTTTATAGCATTGGATCGGAGGAAAATGTCTTGTCTGGCATTCAGGGTAAAGTCCAATTATTCAACCAGAGTTTTCCTCTAGTGATGCGAAATATATTCCACCATGAGCTGAGGTAACCGGTTCTTGTTTGCAAACTGTATTGGCAATATTCCAAAATAAAAATGTGTGAAAGGATACAACTGGTCCATAAGCCTCTATATCCGAGTGGATCGCAGTAGCAGCTCCAAATGGAACCTCATAGCCCGAATAAGCATCGCGTCATGTAGTAACAGGTTGGCACAACATCTTCACCATGAAAGCCAAGGGCCACTAAGGTACAGTAGTTGCGGTCCCAATGATAGCAACAATCGATTTAATAAATTTCCACCCCAGTAAAACTAGACTGGTCAGCTGTTTCACATTGTCTTTATGTCGGGTGATGGAAGAGCATCAGTAGTGCCACAAGCCTTAAGCCAATCTGTCTTTAACTGATACATTGTAGCCAATGTGTATAGGCTTCCTACCATTGTTTTTCTCTGACTTCATTAATAGTTATTTAGGTCCGACCTCCACCCCACCTTTCCCCAGAGTGTCCCATAAGTGACTGGCTTCAATGAGACAGAATAGAACAGAAAAATCAATGCTTCTCCCACACATTAAATGAACGCAAGCCTTGCTGTGCTGCCAAAAGGTCAAGCAACTTTGACTCTGGCCTCATGCAAGAATAAGCAACATTTTAGATGTTCATTTGGGAATCGATGACACTTTTCAACAGGGAAATATCCCAGTGTAGCTCGTGTATCGCAGTCAGCTGTTTACTAAAGTACCAAGACGATTTTTTTTTAATTTTTTTTTTTTAAAGTGGGTCAGAAGAGTCTGGCAGCACTGACTTTGCAGGGATCAAAATCATTGCATCCCTCTGCTCTCAAAACAATTGAGGGAGGAATCTCCTTAAAACCTGCCTTAAATCTGCAGAAGTATCAGGATCATTCCACAAGACAAGTTGGGCGAGTGTCCAAAGGTTAAACATATCTTTTTCCAAATCCTAGTTCAAATCAGTGCACGATGCTTTGGAATGTATTCCAGACACTGATCTCCGTTCCAAAGAGATCTGTCTGTGTACATAATACATTTCCATATAAATTTACACAAATTGAGCAACACAAAAAAGGCCGGTCCTCCCAGCTCATTCAGGATTGCTACGTGGATGAAAAATAAGTGCATCTGGCTGAAACAGTTATGGAAATACAGTAAGTGCCTGACCCACTTTTGGAAATGGATGTGGTACTTGAGCAAAAAAGTGACTGTAATACTCTGCACATTGCACGCACAGAGGTAATTGCCTGATGAAAACAGTGGCAGCCTTACAGACACAATCCACGTCCGGACCGGGGTCAAGCAGTGTTGCGTCATCGCGCCAACACTCTTCCCGATCTTCCGCGGTGCCGTGCTCCTCACTCTCAACAAGCTCCCTGCTGGAGTGGAACTAAACTATAGAACCAATGGGAATCTGTTCAAACTTCGTCGCCTCCAGGCTAGATCCAAGGTCGTCCCATCATCTGTCATCGAACTACAGTATGCGGACGATGCTTGCGTCTGCGCACATTCAGAGGCCGAACTCCTAACCATTGTCAACGTCTTCACTGAGGCGTATGAAAGCCTTACACTAAACATCCGTAAGACAAAGGTCCTCCACCAACTTGACCCCGCCTCATAGCACTGCCACCCGGTCATCAAAATCCAAGGCGCGGCCTTGGACAACATGGACCATTTTCCATACCTCGGGAGCCCACTATCAGCAAGGGCAGACATCGATAACAAGGTCCAAAACCGCCTCCAGTGTGCCAGCGCAGCCTTCAGTCACCTGAGGAAGAGTGTTTTTGAAGATCAGGACCTCAAATCTGGCACCAAGCTTATGGTCTACAGGGCAGTAGTGATACCCACCCTCCTATATGGCTCAGAGACGTGGACCATATACAGTAGACACCTCAAAGCACTGAAGAAGTACCACCAATGCTGCCTCCGCAAAATCCTACAACTCCATTGGGAGGATAGACACATCAATGTCAGTGTTCTCGATCAGGCCAACACATCCCCAGCATCGAAGCACTGACCACACTCGACCAACTCCGTTGGGCGGGCCACCTCGTCCGCATGCCGACACGAAACTCCCAAAGCAAGCGTTCTATTTGGAACTTGTACATGGCAAGTGAGCCCCAGGTGGGCAGAGGAAACATTTCAAGGACACCCTCAAAGCCTCCCTCATAAAGTGCAACATCCCCACCAGCACTGGGAGTCCCTGGCCCAAGACCGTCCTAAGTGGAGGATGAGCATCCGGGAGGACGCTGGGCACCTCGAGTCTCGTCGCCGAGAGCATGCAGAAAACTAGCGCAGACAGCGGAAGAAGCGTGCGGCAAACCAGATTACCCACCCACCCGTTCCTTCAACCACTGTCTGTCCCACCTGTGACAGAAACTGTAATTCCCGCATTGGATTGTACTACCACCTGAGAACTCAATTTTAGAGTGGAAGCAAGTCATCCTCGATTTCGAGGGACTACCTCTGATAATGGTGCAGATGCGCATTTAAAAATGGGAAACATAGGGTGACTTGGCAATATTTCTACACCAACTCTTCCCACTGGCTATCCATAGCAGAGAAAATCTATTTGTGCACGGAACAGATTTGGGCTGCCCCACAGTATATAATAGACAGTTAGGTAAGGAAAGCAAAACATTAAAAAAAATATATAATTTCTATTGAGCAAAGTAGGTGAAATGCCAAGGCCCAGAATCCCAGTCACCAGCAAGATTGAAAATCAGAGGCAACACATGTCCAGAAATCAAGTAGTAAGTGGTTCGACAATACTCATTTTGGGGTTTAAAATCTGCAAATTAAGGGAGGAAAGGGAGGGGGAAGAGAAAGATAGGAGTAATTCAAGTGAGAGCATAGAAAGGAGGGCAATTATATAGAAGGGCATATTTTAAGTAGGTGAAATAATAGAGGAAAGTTTAGAAGAGCAATGATCACTAAGTAGGGTCTCCCAGGACAAAAGTGGATCTCAGATAACATGCCTGCCTTGGAAGTCAACCCTTTGCTGAAGCCTCAGTAATCCTACCCAATTACCTCCAGAACATTCTTGTTGATTGACAAGCCAGTCTGGCTCACCTGGTGGACTAGATTGGTTACCTAGGGCTGGGAGTCTTCTCATGTAGCTCCAGTTGTCCCTGCAATGCCAAAGCCCCAACAGGTAAGGTGCTGCTCATTGGACAAGCAGCAGAAAAGCTTACCAGTGATTCATATTGGTACGATATACAGGTTTTAACTGGTCAAGCTCCAGCAATATCCCTATGTACATTTGGGTTCCCTCTACCCCCATAAACTCTCTGCCCCCATAAAGATACGTCCCATTTACTTTAATGAAGGGCAACCAGAAATCCTAAAATGGTAGAGATTTCTCAATGGTTTAGTTTGGAGACTCGGAATAGTGATGCATATGTCAAACCACCTCCCCCAACCCCTCAAAACAAGGGTTGTGTCCCAGATGCTGGAGATGGCCCATGTGCTTGATGCAAGAAATCCAGCAATTGTACAGGTCAGTCAGTCAAAATCCTTGAAGGTAGTACGTAGAATGAGAAATGAGAACACGTGAAACAGATGCAACAGGCAAGAGTATAAGGTTCACCTTAAAAATATTCCTAATTTGGCAGAGAGAGCATCATTCTGCGTCAGCGTGAATTATATGGAAATGATGGGATACAACTTTTCTTCAAAAAACTTTATTCATTCACAGGATGAGGGCATCGCTGGCAAGGCTGGCATGTATTGTCCATCACTAATTTCCATCTAGACTTGACTATTCCAACACACTCCTGGCTGGCCTCCCACATTCTACCCTATGCAAGCCAGAGGTGATCCAAAACTCGGCTGCCCGTATTCTAACTCGCCCATCCCCCGTGCTCCGTGACCTGCAACACTGATTTCAAAATTCTCATCCTTATTTTCAAATCCCTCCATGGCCTCACCCCTCCCTAGCTCTAATCTCCTCCAACCCCACAACCTCCATCACCGCCCCCCGCCCCCATCTCTGTAATCTCCTCCAGCCCTCAACCCCTCTCACCACCCCCGCAAGATGTCTGCACTCCCCTAATTCTGCCCTCGAGCATCCCTGATTATAATCGCTCAACCACTGGTGGCCGTGCCTTCTGTTGTCTAGGCCCCAAGCTCTGGAACACCCTGCCTAAACCTCTCCGTCTCTCTACTTCTCTTTCCTGCTTCAAGACGTTCCTTAAAACATACCTCTTTGACCAAACGTTTGGCCACCTGCGCTAATTTCTACTTATGCGGCTCGGTTTTTAATCTCATAACATTCCTGTGAAGTCCCTTGGGACGTTTCACTATGTTAAAGGCGCTATATAAATGCAATTGATTGTTGTTGTTGACAGAGTGGCTTGCTCGGCCATTGCAGAGGGCAGTTAAGAGTCAAGCACATTGCTGTGGGTCTGGAGTCGCATATAGGCCAGACCGGGTAAGGATGGCAGGTTTAATTCCCTAAAGGGCATAGGTGAGCCAGTTGGGTTTTCCCAACAATCCGGTAGTTACACGGTCACCTTTACTGATGCTAGCTTTTTAATAGCATGGCCCAAAAGATTTCAGGTTGTTTAGTCTTTTGTACCGAGATAGTTCCAGTCCATTTAACAGTAAAGCGTTCTCTGAATGGGCAGAATCTATGAGCACAATTCACCCCCAGGATACAGTGCCAGTCCTCTCCCAAATCAGTCTATCCCACCCGCTCAATCCTTATAGCCAAGAGGGAAGACGATTAAGGGGATCCTATCGAAGTATGTAAAATATTAAATGGCTTATATAGAGTCCAGATTATTAATTTTTTTTATACAGTAAGTTAGGCTCATTGGACCAGAGGTCGTAGAGATAGTGGAAAGTAAAAAAAAAAAAATCAGGAATCAGAAAAAATTCCGTACAAAAGGGAGGTAAATGTCTGAAATAATCCTCCGGGGCAGCCCGATAGAGATGCAGAATTTAGTGGCATTTAAAATATAGTAGGACGTTAGACTGGGAGAACTGGAGCACCAAAGGGATGAATTTCAGAAGATCGAATGGTCTTTAAGTTGCACTCTCATTATTGCAGGTCAGGAGAAAGCAGCAAGTTAACATTTGTATCCCTGCCCACTCCCCCCGGTCCTCCCTCCGCCCCCCCCACGCCACACAGTCACTGAGTCGAGGAAAAGGCTTCTAACGAGGAGAGGCAGCCCTGTGTCATTCAACAAGCACAACTGTGTGCGTTCAACTCAAATGGAAAAAAAAAGTAGACGCCTCTCATTAACACAGGCCCACTGAATAAAAGTCCTCGACTGCCAGCCCTGTAATTAGGATTCTGACCCAAAGACTGCGTCGTTAAACTGCAGGACCATATATATTTAAAAAATCATTTGGAAAACAGGGATCTTGACAGCTTATCCAGCTAGCAGCTGCAAGCAATTGATTAAACCAGACACCACTGGTCTCACGAAAGAGACAAGTGCTGGCGCCAAGCGGCGAGAGCTTCAGACGCGTATAACAATCAACGTCATAAAATCGGCGTCCAGTACTGCAGACCGATGGCTGGCCGATTAACAGAACAAAATGTGCGCGCACAAATTTTAAAAAAACGAATGCAGCCCCGCTTCGACAGTAAGAATCAGGCGGCAGGATCTAATTAACCTCCTCAAATTCCTCAGGCTAGTTGCTGATCAGCCATATAGAGCACTGAAAGAAAAGGAGAGGGGTAATGTGATCACAGTTCCTTGCTGGAGCCATGTCACCTCACATAGATGTCTGGGGCCTCTATTCCCATTCCAAACCCATTGGGACCACATTAACTCCCTCCCGAACAGCACTGTTGGTAGGAGCTTCACCTCCCAGACTGCAGCGGTTCAAGGTGGCAGCTCGCCACCACCTTCCCGAGGTCAATTAGGGGAGGACAATAAATGCTGACGTTGCCAGTGACGCCCACAGCCCCACGAATAAATTAATAAAAAAAGGAATGTGTTCTGGTGGGAAGAAGCAGTTCTCTCTCCAAATGAGCTCCTTTTAAAGGGGTTGGCCATTTTGAGATTATCTACAGATTATCGAGGGGAGTCGAAGGATAGCCACCAGGGGATTGCAGTATTCATCTCCTGTCCAACAGATACTCCAGAGCCAAACTAAAAACATTGTAAAGTCAGAGCCTTGGGTATATTAATTCAAAACGCAGAGGGGCCAAGAAACGAGGGAGGACTTCACAAGCAACAACAACCCTTTAACCAGATCATATTTGTTATCTTGTGCAAGTAATGTTAGTGCATCAAGGCACACAGAACACAATTTATACCACAGACAGTCTCTGCTGGTAACTGTGTGAATGGTTGGGGTTGCTGGTCAGTGAAGTGCAGGCGAAGTAGTTTAAGGACAGCATGGTTTGAAATTCAATTAACAGAGTGTGCCAGGGCAGCCAACCTCTTCAACAATTTGATCCTCTCATGAGACACTTCCTAGGCCAAAGTTTCTGCTTTTGCGGGGGGGGGGGGGGGGGAAAAGAGAGCGCCTTCTCCAGTCTGCAAATTACTAGGTCTAATATTTGTCAAATTCCAGTAAGAACCTCCAAAGAATAAATCATTCTTTATCTGCCCAATTTGAACCTTTACAGAATCTTATTCAAAGGTAACTAAATTAAACTAGCACAGTGGATCAGATTAGAGTGCGTTAATCCTTGCTTTGCTGAACAGAAATTCAGTACATTTATGCTAAGAAATACTGTTTATAAAGGGCATTCATGCTGCCAGAGGCAACCTAAAATTATCAGGTTTTATGCCACAGGAACCTTCCAGGTACCCACGGGGACCATTTCAGGAATCTGCCATTTTGTCCTGCTCCATTAAGGCGGTACTTGAATACTTGAATCAGCCTGCACCCGACTGTAGCAGGTGCAGTAGACAAGGATCATGTTGCTCAGTTCTTACAGCAATCTCTGCAAAATTATTTACAATCAATCACAGAACTGCTGCTCACTATCCCAGTTTAGCTTTTGCTGCATATTACACACGTTTTATTTACTTGACTTTTATATACCAGGTGTGGAGTGGCAGACTAAGATGTATATAGAAAAAAAATGTATGAAGTCGTGCATGGATAGTGTCATGTATGTATCCTTGGGTTTACTAGCCACCAGGTGGTGCCATTGTCAGAGGTCATTGTGTGTGCAGCCCAGGTATAAAAGGCCAGCCATCTTGTAATGTAATCACTTGGGACCCTAATAAAGTAGAGCCAGGTTTGTACCTGTTCGGAGTTTACGGTATTCAGTCTATTGAGTTATTGCATACACAACAGATAGTGAAGTAAATGTTCCTGCTACCGCCTCATTATCCTGTGTTTTCCAGATAAAATGACTTCAAAGACTGGAATTGGCGAACACCATGAGAGGGAGAGAGGGGGAGCGCGCGAGCGAGAACCCGAGAGAGGGGGAGCGCGCGAGCGAGAACCCGAGAGAGGGGGAGCGCGCGAGCGAGAACCCGAGAGAGGGGGAGCGCGCGAGCGAGAACCCGAGAGAGGGGGAGCGCGCGAGCGAGAACCCGAGAGAGGGGGAGCGCGCGAGCGAGAACCCGAGAGAGGGGGAGCGCGCGAGCGAGAACCCGAGAGAGGGGGAGCGCGCGAGCGAGAACCCGAGAGAGGGGGAGCGCCCGAGCGAGAACCCGGGAGAGGGGGAGCGCGCGAGCGAGAACCCGGGAGAGGGGGAGCGCGCGAGCGAGAACCCGGGAGAGGGGGAGCGCGCGAGCGAGAACCCGGGAGAGGGGGAGCGCGCGAGCGAGAACCCGGGAGAGGGGGAGCGCGCGAGCGAGAACCCGGGAGAGGGGGAGCGCGCGAGCGAGAACCCGGGAGAGGGGGAGCGCGCGAGCGAGAACCCGGGAGAGGGGGAGCGCGCGAGCGAGAACCCGGGAGAGGGGGAGCGCGCGAGCGAGAACCCGGGAGAGGGGGAGCGCGCGAGCGAGAACCCGGGAGAGGGGGAGCGCGCGAGCGAGAACCCGGGAGAGGGGGAGCGCGCGAGCGAGAACCCGGGAGAGGGGGAGCGCGCGAGCGAGAACCCGGGAGAGGGGGAGCGCGCGAGCGAGAACCCGGGAGAGGGGGAGCGCGCGAGCGAGAACCCGGGGGAGCGAGAACCCGAGAGAGGGGGAGCGCGCGAGCGAGAACCCGAGAGAGGGGGAGCGCGCGAAAAGGAGAATGAGGGAGAGAGAGGGCGCGAGCGAGAATGAGAATGCGAGAGCGAGTGAGAATGAGAATGAGAGAGAGCGCGCCAGAGAAAGAATGAGGGAGCGAGAAAGAATGAGGGAGCACTCTAAGGGAAAATATGAGGTAAGAGAGCACGCGACACAGACAGGGCGCCACAGATAGGGCGAGGTGTAAGTGAGAGTGAGATGATACATTAGTGAAAAATGCCAGCATGGGGCAGTAAGGAAAGCCAAAGGCTCTAGGAATATGGAATTTACAAACATCAATGCTCAGTTACATCAAACAACCTCAATAGATGTTGATTTAAACTATTCCACTGTGCTGCTCTGTGCTTTAATGCGCTGTGAAGAAAATGGTCTTTTCAAATGGATGGGTTTGGTCATTGTTTGAATTTGAAGTACATCGCTCCTGTGATGGCCTTAAAAAGCACCATCTTCCCCACGTCCCCCCACCCCCCCACCATTCGATTCCTGGTCTCTGCGAGGCAGATCATCCCAATCAGGGCAGCAGTTGGCCTCAGAGTCCCTGGGCTGGGGAAAATAATAAAACCACCCAGAAACTCCTGCTGGACTTTCAGTAAGAGCAGGGTCAAACTAAACTGAATCCCGCCCACAAATCGATGGCTGGCCACAACTGTATAGGCTCACACGTGAAAAATAGGTTCTTGTATGAGGTACCAGAGGGCTACTAGCATCCGTGTAACTGTACAAGAATTATTGCATTCACAAAAGGGAAAGGGAGAGAGAAATGTCAATGGTGCGACACGTGAAGACAGGCACTGAGTTTAAGCAGGATGTTGACCACATGTGCTGACTAGCAGTGCCACCCTCTCCCTCCCACAATAAACAACAAAAATCAAACATCTATGGTACGTTCTCCATAGAATTCCAGTCACACAACATGCATGCAAAGGTAGGCCTCACAGGCCGCCAGTGAGGAGTACTGACCTTCCACATCCTCAGAATAGGAAGCGTTGAGGTTGTGCCGAGGCCGAGTGGGGCGTTTAGAGATTGTGATTGGCTGACGTTTCCTCGGCGCGGCTCTGGGAGGGGGTATTGGAGGAGCAGCGTTCTCCTCTGGTGGGGACTGCAATATCTGGAACATTGGAACAAAATGGAGACTCATTTCCAGGATCCCTTTTTTTTTTAAAAAAAAGACAATTCTCACCCACTCAACTATTGTTCCTTCTGCTTCTTTCTCCAACGATTTTCGTTCAAAACGTCCAAAGGGTCGTATTTCCGTGGTCCCCAGCCGTAACTTCGGCAGGACATCCCCGGGGAAACGGCCGTTTCCGACAGGTCTCCGCCGAAGTCGCGGCAGGGACGCACCACAGGAATTCCAGGCACAGGTGCTTACCTTCGGCAGGAAACTGGTAGAAGATGCCAAGTCCAACAGAGTGAGAGCACTGGAGTATCAGGAGCAGTACAATATTTACACAACATGCTGACTGCGAGGAATTACTGAGCCCCAGTGAGAGGGAGTTGGACTCGTGCAGATCAGGAAACACAAGTTTCAGTTACACTGTACATCAATCTAGCTCCCTTGTGCTGTCAGGCTCAGTAAATCGTGCAGGTCAGTTCAACCAAATCAACAGGGTCATCAGTACTCACTGTTAAATAGAAATATAGTAACGTTCACAGCAGGTCCTCGCAGCAGTTTGATCTTTAATAAGAGAGGCAGAGTAGCGTTCCAGTGCTTATAACGTCTTAGGAGAAAGTATGCCACCATGTTGCTACAAGGCGATTTATGTTCTTTACAGTGTTGTGTCGGGGCCGTGCCAAGTTCCGGCCAAGTGTTTTATTACATGGATGGCAAGAGAAAAACTATTAAATCAAATGAAGAAAAAAAGTGTCACCCTGCAGGGGCCAGTCTTGGCTGTGGCTCAGTGGCAACGATCTTGCCTGAAGCAGAAGGTTGTGGGTTCAAGTCCCACTCCAGAGACTTGAGCACATAATCTAGGCTGAGGCTCCAGTGCTGCGCTGATGGAGTGCTGCACCGGAGGTGCCATCTTTCGAATGAAACGTTAAAACAGAGGCCACATTTGCCTCCTCGGGTGGGCATAAAAGACCCCACAGCACTATTTGAAGTCGAGCAGGGGAGTTTTCCCCCAGTGTCCTGGCCAATGTTTACTCCTCAACCAACAGATGATCTGGTCATTATCTCATAATGGGAGCTTGCTGTGTGCAAATTGGCTGCCTATAACAGTGACTACACTTCAACAGTACTTCATTGGTTGTAAAGCACTTTGACAAGTCCTGAGGTTGTGAAAGGCTTTCCCTTCTTTCCATTAGCTTCTGCCAAAGATATATGACCCAGTTCCCTGCCAACCCTATTTAACAACCGCTGTCAATGCATTGCAAGGGAAGCAAATGTAAAAATGAGCCATTTGTGTTGGAGAGGAGAGGTTCCTGTGCATCTTATTTAACTTGGCTGCAAGTGCAGATTGAGAGAACATGAATGCAAAGTTAACAAGCCTCAAGTAAGATATCGGACTAAGAGCATTCTCTCTCGTGCTTCCCCATGCACCCCCCCGCCCCCCGGCCCCATGCACTGCCCTTCTCCCCCTCCCCATCTCTCTCCCATGCTCCCCCTCCCCATGCTCCACCTCACCATCTCTCTCCCACGCTCCCCCTCACCATCTCTCTCCCACGCTCCCCCTCACCATCTCGTGCCCCCTCTCTCGCTCTCGGCCTTTCTCTTTCTCTATGTCTCCCTCCCACAAACACTTTCTAGCAGGGAGATCACTGGACAGCAATCAAGAACTGAAACCTAGGCTGCTTTTATCTCCTCCCTAGCCCAAGTGATCTGAGGCCAATAGTCACCTCTGCCCTGGCGCGGGGTCAGCTAACTCAGAGACCAGTGGTGAAACGTGGGACCTTCTGGTCTGCATGGCTTAGTACTCATCGTTATTCACAATTTAGCAACAATGCTACAATCAGCAGTATTGTTACTCTTGGTTATCAATGGAGAATACGTCAAAAATATGTTCTTACTAGCAGCACCTAGTTAATTGACTGAGCAATCTCCTAATATTACTACATGTACTATTTTTGAATTGGGTTTCCAGCATTCATAAGCACCACCATAAACAGTGATGAATTTCCATACAGTCCTTTCATTCAGGGACCTAAATGAAAGGCTCACTTAATTGAAGTAGAGCGGACTTTACCCTTTCGTAATGTTCGATCATGATTTCCACGACAATGTTCTGAAACTTGATGTTTATCATGGCCGCAACGGTGTCTTCCTGTGCTCTCATTAGCGTTGGCCCAAATATCACCCCCATGTTGGAAGCAGTCATCAAGTTCTCCTTACTGTGGCCACAAACACTGCACAAAAACAAAATGGCCCCATTAACGGACAAGGCAAAGGCAAAGCAAGAGCAAAATCAATACACTCTTCATTCCAGCCACGTTTCACACCCCATCAGGAGCAACATTCCATCCGCAAGGTATGATGGTGTAGTGGTTACGTTACTGGACCAATAATCCAGAGGCACGGGCTGGTAATCCAGAGAACTTGAGGTCAAATGCCACCACGACAGTTTGAGAATCTGAATTCATTTTTTGTTAACATCTGGAAATAAAAAGCTGGTATCAGTAATCAATATTGGGAGATTGCTCAGGACAAGCCCACCTTTGCCAGGTCTGGCCTAGAATTGCCTCCAGTCCCACACCAACGTGGTGGACTCTGGAAGTGGCCTAACCAGCAAATCAGTTGTATCACCAACTAGGGATGAGCATTAACTGCCAGCGACATCCACATCCCAAGAATAAATGAATAAAATTAAAATATTCCGTAGAAGGTCAAGAGAAGGGAATGTTATTCCACATAGTGGCACTGGGATAAACTATCACAAAGTGACATTGCCATAAATTGTGGACATGTCCACTTCCTCTTCACTCCTAGTCTGAAGCAGAAGAACCACAAGGAAAAACATGGACTGTTGTTTCCCCGCCGCTCCCCCTCACCTCCCTCCCTCAGCTCAGCTCCTCCATTGGCTCAGTGGGTAAATGCTTCACTGAGGATGGTACTGAGCTACGCAGAGTCAGGAAGGCCCAGGTAGCCGAGGGCAGTGGCCACCCTTCCTCTAGGAACATAGATAACAGGAGTAGGCCATTGAACCCCTCGAGCCTGTTCTGCCATTCAATGAGATCATGGCCGATCTGCAACTTAACTGCATATACCCACCTTTGGCCCATATCCCTTAATACCTTTCATTAACAATTGATCTAGCACCAATTGCCATTTGCGGAAGAGAGTTCCAAATTTCTACCACCCTTTGCATGTAGAAGTGTTTCCTAATTTCACTCCTGAAAGGTATGCCCCCGAGTCTTAGAATCCCCAACCAGCGGAAATAGTATATCTCTATCTACTCCATTTGTCCCCCTTAATATCTTGAAAACTTCAATCAAATCACCCCTTAATCGTTTAAATTCTAGGGAATACAACTCTAATTTGTGTAATCTCTCCTCGTAACTTAACCCACGAAGTCCGGGTATCACGCTGGTAAACCTACGCTGCACTCCCTCCAAGGCAAATATATCCTTTCTATCCTCTGCTAGTGAGAGAGCACGTGAAATGCACGTGTGTCTCGAAGGTGGGCAAAGAAAGGATGGTGTTCCTGTGGGATGCTCCCCACAGCCAACCGACTCTCGCAGTCCAGGATCATGCCATTTGGGCTGCCAGTGCCTTTGGAATTGTATTGCAGGATGAGCCACTGTTTTCTGGGAGAGGACCAGAGATGAAGCAAAGAGCACTTTTTTGTTACGATCTGGAATGCACTGCCTGAAAGGGTGGTCACAGCAGACTCAACGGTAAATTGGATGTACACTTTACGAAAAAATTGCAGGGCTACGTGGAAAGAGCAAGGTAGTGTTCCTAATTCTTCTTTGGCAGCATCTCCCAAACCCGCAACCTCCACCACCTAGAAGGACAAGCACAGCAGGTGCATGGGAACACCATCACTTGCAAGTTCCGCTCCAAGTTATAAACTATCCTGACTTGGAAATATATCACCATTCCTTCATCGTCGCTGGGTCAAAATCCTGGAACCTCTCTCCAACAGCAATGTGGGAGTACCTTCACCACACGGACTGCAGTGGTTCAAGAAGGTGGCTCATCACCACCTTCACAAGGGCAATTAGGGATGGGCAATAAATGCTGGCCTTGCCAGCAACGCCCACATCCCAGGAACTAATAAAAAAAAGTAACTCTTGGGAGTGGGAAGAAAGAAAGCCTATAGTTTATTAAAATAATGATTTCGATGATCATTGCCAATGCCAAAATGCATCAACGTCTGACACAAGTGGTTTACAATGAGGAAAAAACAGATGAAGTCATTTTTTCCAGATATTATCGACATCTGTGAATTACAAGGACAGAGCTCTTCCTCCTCCAAAAATGACAAGTGTTATAACCTAGAAATGGGACGAGGAGAGGGTACAGCAGAGCAATATTGAACCCATGCTGGTAAGTTCCCCTTCTCCCTTTGAGTTTCCAATTGGAGTTGCGCTCTGCAATGGAGGACGATTCAACCATGCGCACGTCCCTCTTGCTCACCATGGCCAGCTACACAGCAGCATCAGCAGAGGCCTGGGAACAGGTCTCCAGCCTGATCTTGCAGCTAAGAACATCTGAGGCCAGGCAAGACTCAAAGATAGCAGAAAGCGTCAAAAAGAGAAAAAAAAAGTATGGAAAAAATGGGGAGCAGGTTGTCCAATTCAGATGAGAAATACACTGGCTTTAGTGTAAAACTGAGACCAGGAATGTCCCAGCTATAATCTCCGATCTAGCTTGAGCACAGCCAAGGGGTGGTACACTTAACCTCAGCTCGCGGGGGACTTAGCACAAGTCAAGTGCACGTGTGGGGACCATGTTGGGTTGGCTGACCCTCCCCAACGGTTGACTGGTCCAATGACAGAACCCCAGCGCTTCAGGACTGACAGAGCAACAATTGGAGGGAAATATGGTCCTGCAGCCAAATACAAAAGAAACCGAGACAGGTGACCAAACATTTGGACAAAGAGGTGGGTTTTAAGAAATGTTTTAAGGAGGAGAGAGGGGTAGAAAAGCAGAGAGGTTTAGGGAGAGAATTCCAGAGTTTATTGCCTAGGCAGCTGTAAGCACGGCCACGAAGGATGGAGCGATTAAAATAGCACAAGAGGCCAGAATTGGAGCAGCGTAGAGATCTCGGAGGATTGTAGGACTGGAGAAGGTTACAGCGAGAGTAGAGCCGAAATTCAGGGTCTCAAAGAGACACGTTAATGCCCATTTGCGGTGGCCGTTCATAAAAATTGAATGGCCGCTGCTCTGGGATCAACAGGCCGACCCTGTCGGGGATTTTTCGGCCTGTACCCCATCCCGCCCAAGTGGTTGCACCGCCAATTTAAAACAATAAAAATACCTGCCTATCCATATTTAGCAGAATAGATTGATCCCCCGCCGCGTGGTGCCCCAGACAGGTTTTTCTGCCGGTGCACCATCTCCGCACTAAGTGCAGGCAGACCTTAAAGTGGTGGGCTCACTGCTGCGGCTGCAATGCAAAAATTTGTGCCGGCCGACTTGCCGATTGGCCGGCAAAATAACTGCCCCCGGGTTTGGCCGGGCCGCCACTGGGTAGCCTGGCACCCTCTCTTGGCTTGGCCCGGCCCAGCCAAAACCCTCCCTAGTGGCCCAGTGGCCAAAGATAAGAAATAATCGAATCTCTCTCCTTTAATGGAAGGGAGAGAACGATTGACAGCAGCGGAGGCCCCGACTGACCCATTTTCAGCCAGTCAGCCTGGCTTTGGGTCTAAGGCCCGCCCCCCATTATGATCCATTTCTTGTCGGACTTTGAAAAAATATCAAAGTCCTGAAAATGGATCTACTCACTGCACCAAGAGTTCCAGCGGTGAGTACCACTCCAAAACTCATTAGGTGCGCCAGCTTTCTGGTGCATCTGAATTTCGACCCCAGTGTGAGAAGTGATATATTTCGACACTGAGCCACAGAGATATTAGGACAAGTGACCAAAAGATTGGTCAAAATGGTAGGTTTTAATGAGTGTCTTAAAAGGAGAGAGGTGTAGAGGGGCGAAGTATTTTCACCGCAAAAGCATCCTCTTAACTTCCCAACCCCTAAAGCTTGGGCCATTTAAAAGGCATGATCCTTACGCAGAGCTTCTGACCAATTAGTTCCTGTGATACTTACTTCACTAGATGCTTAATTATAAGTTCCAGTATTTCCCGATTTTTCTCAGGTAGCTTATACACCAAGGAATGAATGGCACCAAGCCTGTAATCGAGATTGTCAGACTCTGCAACACAGTAAACACTTTGTCATATCAACCCGCTCATTTCCAACGTCAAGATTCTCTAACCTGCTCTAGCGTTTACACCTTCAAATGCATAATAAATATATTGGAGTGGAATTTCCTGGGGGGGGGGGGGGGGGCGGGGAGGGCATAAACAGGAAGTTTCCCAATGAAATTCCACCCATGCTAACTTATGCCAAAATTTTCTGCCAAACAAATTTGAATACTTTGGAAAACAAAAATGAGTGTAAATGGCCAGGCTGGTTTGAATGTAATCAAGGTGTTAGGGTGGAGTCCTATAAAAGTGCGAGGAGTGAGAGAGGGTTATCTTTCTTCTGAGTGAGGCAGAGGAGTGCAAAGTAAGTGGCTGACTGCAAACTCAGTGGATAGTCTACAAACTCAGTGGATAGTCTACAAACTCGGAGATTGTTCTCTTCCCACAGGCGAGTGATGGAGAGAGTCTGCAACTTTGTCAAGAATGACCTTCAAGCCCTCCTGGATGAGATCGAGGGAAGGATCGACCGGCTCCTTGACATCCCATCCTCCATGGGTGGTCAGGAGGAGGGCATGGAAGGATGTGGCAGAGGCACTGAGTGCCGCATCACTGGTGGGCATTGGTCGTCTCGAGGGTTTAAGTGTCAGACTGGAGACTGCTATGAATAGTGGCTTCCAGTCTCTTACTGAGACCTTGCCAAGCTGGGTATTCTGCAGCGAGTAGCTCAATTCACGACTCCGCAAAGCCTCTCCACTACCTACAAGTCACAAGTTAAAGGATTGGCATCCCCATCCACCAGCTTAATCACCAAGGCCAAGGACTAAAAGGCTCACCATCGTCTCAAGGGCAACTAGGGATTGGCAATAAACACCAACCTTGCCAGTGTGCCCACAGACAAGTAGGGATGGGCAATAAAAACTGGCCTGGCCAGCATGCCCAGGGGTCACTAGGGATGGGCAATAAATGCTGGCCTTACCAATGCACCCACATCCCAAGAATGAATAAAATAAAACTTCTCGATGATAGAAATGTTCTATGATGGATCAGGCATGACTATCTAGCAAATGACCACATGAACCTTCAGAATCGTAATTTTTAGAGGTTTCTTATTTGTACCCTGCACCACAAAGAGGCTATATTGTAGACTTAAGTGCCATCCAGCAAAAAGATTCTTACTTCGCTGACCAGCAAGAGTCAGGAATTCATACCCGAGGGTGACTGAACACAGCCAATCAGTGGATCTCGGGAATTCTGAGCGAAGAGGAGATCCTCAATGCTGGAGCTTTTTGATTCATATTTGGCATCTCATAATGACATGTTAAGTCAGTCATGATGATCTGCAGACAGATACAAATTTAGAATTTCCTTTTTTAACTGCCTTTATTAAAATATGCTGTCAAAGGCTATTATGTGGCATTTGATGGGTTCTTTTACTCTGCCTACACCCCAAGAGATACACAGTTGTTCTTTTTTCCCCACGCCAATGTTCTTATCTCCCTTCCCCCTTTCCCCTTCTTGTGCAGGCATTGATTTTTTTGGGGGTTACATGGATAAAAGAAATCCCTCGGTACCTCACCAGTGGCCAGTCTTCAGATCCGCGCAATGGAAGTTTCAGCAGGCTATCCAACCATGGGGGTCCCATCACAACTGAGCACGTCCCTGTCCTCAACGGACATCCACCCACACATGCACACGACCAGCGAAGGTCACTGAATATTGATCGGGGACAAGAAAGCCTGGCAAATTTTCCCCGCTCTAATTCAGGATTGCGGAGGTCGTCAATTGTACTGCATTGTTGTGTTCGAGCTCACTCAGCACAGACTAGAAGTCCAACCCAGGATTTTCTTGTCTGTATGACTCAGATCCAACACTGGGCAACAAATTTACCAACTGAGGCATGCAGTGTCAGACATTCCTTGGGGTGGGCAATGTCAGAATCTAACGCACTTACTGGATGCGGAGACGAGTTCTCTATGGAGCTTGTACGTCATCACTGGCTCTTCAAGATTCCTGTGTTAAATAGAGAGCAGGTTTTGTTTTGTCATTTAATGTGCAATAAAGTCCTGCCTTTGTACAAAAAAAAAATTCGCAGAGCTCATGGAAAATCCACACTTTACCCACACATCCACCTGCAAAATATACTCAGTATGGGTGGGCGGCGGGGCGGGGGGGTAGCGGCAGAAAAGCCATGGGCTCTACATGGACCGAAAATAAGTTTGCATTCCTAGTGCGGTACTGGATTAATAAATACATCATTGAAAATGCGGCAAGTCAGGAATTAAGCCCATGCAGAGTGAAAGTTAACAAGTCGGGTTCTTAGAGGGGGAGGTAGGTTTGCCTTTTTGCCAAAGGTTCCCACAAGAAGATTTGGATGAAGCCGTTGATGAGAAGTTAGTCTAGTACACGGCACTGGACTTGGATAATTAAAATATCAGATGGCTGGCGCATCAAAGGCTGTCCTGGATGGTCCTTCAATACACTGAAGGCAAATGTCCCTCACCGTTGCTTCCGGACATGGATGCACCTTAGACTCAAATGGTTGGTGCCAGGTTTTAGACAAACTTAAAATGGAAATGTGTTGTTTGCACCTAATTTACTATGGTCAACTCATGAGTGTAAATGGCAGGTTTAAGAAGAACACCAGTGTTGGGTGCAGACAATGGAGGTAAGGGGCAAAAATTCTGAAAACCTCTGGATAGGCTCAGAAATATCTCAACCCGTTAGCAGCCGTTCCCCATGACTCAAAGGAATGGGACTAAGAATTAGCTGGGAAAGGAAACACAAGGTGTAGACAGTACAGAACAACCCAGCACTTCTCACCCTCTTTTGATCACTGCGGTAGTGGAGGCGGTGCTGCACGAGGTACTTGCAAGAAGCGTGCTCCACTGTGCCGCTCCATCTCAATAGGTTAGTATTGAGCCAAGTTTCAAGGCCGCAGCGGTCCTTACTGACACTTAATGTACCAGCCCTGTGCTGCAGGGTAGCCACATATGGCAAGGCTCTGTATTTGCCGCTGTGTTAACCCAAAGGCCGGAGATGCCAATTTCTCCATAATCATTGCCAGGTAGATAAGTCATGATCTGGAATGCACTGCCTGGAAGGGCGATGGTTTGACGAGAATAAACAGGGGAGATCCAGGAGCTAACAAACAGCAAGGGCAGAGCATTTCTGAGCTTAAAGCAGCAACCCAATTCGGGAGCAGCAAAGCAGCTCTACAGACGGCTGAAGGCCGAGGTCCAACAAAAAATCGTGACCTAAAGAATAGATGGTGTGTGGAGAAAACACAGGAGATCCAGCAGCTGGCTGACAGCCATAACGTACAAGGATTCTTCACGGCAGTTAAGTCCACCTGCAGCCCAAGCACCCAAGACCCCATCCCAATGCTGCACAAGAACCGGGCGACACTCATTAAGGACACCAGGCAGTCAGGGCCTGCTGGAAGGAGCACTTCGAAGATCTCCTTCATCGAGACTCTGCCTTCGACACGAGTGTCTTCGACTCCATCCCACAACATGCTACCCGCCACCATCTCAGCAAAATCCCAGCCCTGCACGAGGTAGAAAAGGCCATCCATCAGCTCAAGAACAACAAGGCATCAGGAGCAGATGGAATCCCTACCGAGGCACTAAAGTATGGCGGAGAATCACTATTGGCACGAATGCATGACCTCATCTCTCTTATCTGGAAGGAGGAGAGCATGCCAGGAGATCTCAGAGATGCTGTAATCGTGACCATCTTTAAAAAGGGGACAAGTCCGACTGTGGCAACTACAGAGGAATCTTCCTGCTGTCGGCGACTGGGAAAGTCATCGCTAGAATCCTCCTCAACCGTCTTCTCCCTGTGGCTGAGGAGCTCCTCCCAGAGTCACAATGCGGATTCCATCCACTAAGGGGCACAACGGACATGATCTTCACCGCGCGACAACAACGAGAAATGCAGGGAACAGCACCCTTGTACATGACCTTCTTTGACCTCACAAAGGCCTTTGACACTGTCAACCGTGAGGGACTACGGAGCGTCTTCCTCCGTTTTGGCTGTCCCCAAGAGTTTGTCACCATCCTCTGCCTGCTCCACGATGACATGCAAGCAGTGATCCTGACCAACGGATCCACCACAGACTCAATCCACATCCGGACTGGGGTCAAGCAGGGCTGCATCTTAGCGCCAACGTTCTTCTCGATCTTCCTCGCTGCAATGCTCCATCTCACAAGCTCCCTGCTGGAGTGGAACTAAACTATAGAACCAATGGGAACCTGTTCAATCTTCGTCGCTTCCAGGCTAGATCCAAGGTCGTCCCATCCTCGGTCATCGAACTACAGTACGCAGAATATGCTTGCGTCTGCGCAGAGGCTGAACTCCAACCCATCGTCAACATCTTCATCGAGGTGTACGAAAGCATGGACCTTACACTAAACATCCGTAAGACAAAGGTCCTCCACCAACCTGACTCCGCCGCACAGCACTGCCCCCTCGGTCATTAAAATCCACGGCGCAGCCTTGGACAACGTGGACCATTTTCATACCTTGGGAGCCTACTAACAGCAAGGGCAGACATCGATGATGAGGTCCAATACCGCCTCCAGTGTGCCAGTGCAGCCTTCTGTCGCCTGAGGAAGAGTGTTTGAAGACCAGGACCTCAAATCTGGCACCAAGCTTATGGTCTACAGGGCTGAAGTGATACCCGCCCCCCCTATATGGCTCAGATACATGGACTATATACAGCAGACACCTCAAAGCGCTGGAGAAGTACCACTAGTGCTGCCGCCGCAAAATCCTGCAAATCCCCTGGGAGGACAGACGCACCAATATCAGTGTTCTCGATCAGGCCAACATCCCCAGTATCGAAGCACTGACCACAATCGACCAGCTCGGTTGGGCGGGCCACGTCGCCCACATGCCTGACAGAAGACTCCCAAAGCAAGCGCTCTACTCGGAACTCCTACATGGCAAGTGAGCCCCAGGTAGGCGGAGGAAACGTTTCAAGGACACCCTCAAAGCCTCCTTGATTAAGTGCAACATCCCCACCGACACCTGGGAGTCTCTGGGGTGGAGGAAGAGCATCTGGGAGGGTGCTGAGCACCTCGAGTCTCGTCACCGAGAGCATGCAGAAACCAAGCGCAGACAGCGGAAACCAGAATCCCTACCCTTTCCTTCAACCACTGTCTGTCCCACCTGTGACAGAGACTGTAATTCCCGTATTGGACTGTACAGTCACCTAAGAACTCACTTTTAAGAGTGGAAGCAAGTCTTCCTCGATTTTGAGGGACTGTCATGGTGATGTCATTGCCAGGTAGATTATGTTATGATCTGGAATGCACTGCCTGGAAGGGTGGTGGAAGCAGATTAAATAGTAACTTTTCAAAGTGATTAAATAAAAACTTGAAGGGGATAAAATTGCAGGGCTATGGGGAGGAGCAGGGGAGTGGGACTAATTGGATAACTATTTCAAAGAGCCGGCACAGGCATGATGAGCCGATTTGCCTCCTTCTGTGCTGTGTGCATGCTTGCTGTCAGAGATACCAGGGCTCTTCCGGAGAGGTGATTCCATTATGTGACTCTGAAGGCAAAGTGCGATCGGTGCCGACTGATTGCTGTTGACTGCACTTGCATTGGGTCCGGCATTTTGACTTTGCCCATACAGACGAAAGATGCAGATTCCACATGGTTCACCTGCAGACGTCAAACTGAAGTCCTTACTACTGGGGGGATCAAGGGGTATGGCGAGAAAGCAGGAAGGGGGTTCTGAAGTTGCATGTTCAGCCATGAACTCATTGAATGGCGGTGCAGGCTAGAAGGGCCAAATGGCCTACTCCTGCACCTATTTTTCTATGTTCTATGTTTCTAGATCAGTGGTAAGAATGAGAAAACAGCACAAGCACATTTGTTCTGGTATTTCTGAATTCAATCTACAGTATTAACAGGGAAAATTCAACGCCAAATTAACCAGATTATATTGCGAAACTGTTTGTGATGGAGGTGCAATTATAAACCCGCTAGTCAACCAAGGAAGGCATTGGGTCCCGGTTAAGCAACACCGCAATTTCAAAATTCTCTTCCTTGTTTGCAAATCTCTCCATGTCCTCGTCCCTCTCCATCTCTAATCTCCTCCAGCCCAACAACAACCCCCCCGAAATATCTGCACTCCTCTAATTCTGCCCTCTTGAGCATCCCTGATTATAATCACTCAACCATTGGTGGCCATGCCTTCTGTTGCCTCGGCCCTACGCTCTCTACCTCTCTTTCCTCCTTTAAGATGCACCTTAAAACTTTTGACCAAGCTTTTCGACACTTGCCCTAATTTCCCCTTATGTGGCTTGGTGTCAAACTCTGCTTGATAGCATTGCTTGGAAAGTTTTACTACATTAAAGGCGCTATATACACACACACACACTCAAGTTGTTGTTGGCTGAAGGAACAGGGTCAAAGTGAACTGGATGAATATGAAGGCAAAGAGAGCTTCCTCAGCGAGGAGGATTAGCGTGAAGAATGGATTTTTCAATGTGCTGTTCTCGTCTGCAGTGAGATGTGAAAATGTTGACTAAATTATTTTTCTGCATTTCAGCTTCAGCTTCCTGCTGACTGCTCAGCAATTTTCTATGTTAAGACCATTCTATAGATCTACGTGGTGTGCCATAAAATATCTCAATGTTATTTTCTCCCCTCTTGATGTCATGCACTCAGAGGGTGGAAGGGGACTTGCTACCAAGGCTCAGCTAATGCTGTTCTGGAGGTGGAATAACTCCCCTCTATTTTTCCTTTTTTTTTTAAATGCCTGATGTATTCCAACAGCTGCATTCCCGATGTCAAGAACTCACAGAATCATGGATGCAATCCTTCTCTTTGCATTCTGTATCACTTCGTAAAAAAACCTAAACAACTTGTACAAGAGCACACTTCACTGTGACTGGTTTTAAACTAAAATTAATCTTACACCCTTAGTGTGCCCTAGAAGAATGTGTTCAGAAGGGAACAACTAGGCACCACTTTTAAAGGTTATTAATTGGCGGCAGTTTTCTGCTTTGATGCATAAAAATGTCCTAAATTGCACTGGTCATAATAATTGATTGTATTTATCCAACGCTAGCTTTTGGTTGGCTAAATAAATAAATGGCCTTGAGCTAGTCTGGAGGCACAGACGCAATTTTTATTTTCTTAATTAAATTTATTTCCACTTCCAGGATGAAAGATGGCAGCCAGGAGGAAGAGGTGAAGGGTTAGATGCTCAGGTTTAAAAGAAACATGCATAGTTTTAGCAGAGTAGTTTAGATTCGAGAAAATAAACAAAAAATGAGAAGATTAGGAAAGAAAAAGGGAGGAAGGAATAACCGAGGGAGCAACAACAGAAACTAGTATTTATTTTGCATTTTTAACATAAAAATGTCCCAAGTCGTTTCAAAGAAGTGTAATCAGATAGAAATTGCCACCGAGCCAAAGGAGGAACTATTAGGAGTTTGACTAAAAGCTTGGTCAAATAAATAGGTTTCTAGGAGGGTGTAAAGGAAGAAATGGGGGTGGAGGGGCAGAGGGGATTAAGGAGGGAATTCCAAAGCTTAGAGTCTAGACAGTTGAATACATGGTGGGGAAAAAAGGAGAGGGCATGGGGGGCGGGATGCATAAGCGAGAGATGAACAAATGTAGAGTACTTGGAGTTGTAGGTCTGGAGAAGATAAGGGGGATAGGGAGGGACATGGCCATTAAAGGATTTAAACATGAGGTGGAGAATTTTTAATTTGAGGTGTTGCAGAAACAAGACTCAGTTTAGGTCTGCGGGCACAGGAGTGGGTATTGTTGCAAGATAGGTTATGGGCAGCAGAGCTTTGGATGAGCTGACGTTTACGGAGGCTGGCCGGGAGAGCATTTGGGAAGTGACAACACGTTCAAGGACTTTCGAAGGAAAGCGAAGCTGGAAACGGGGTGGCAGTTTACAAGGACAGGACAACGATAACAGAAAGGGAAGGTGACAGTACCCAAGGTAAAGAAACAATTTTTAGTGTCAGTTAGTTAGTGTGGGGTTTTGCAAGAGAGATTGGGTAGTCAGCAGTTTAGTGGGAATGGGGTGAAGAGAGCAGGTCTTGTGGACAAGGTGAGCTGTAGAGAGACATGTGGTGAGGCGAGGAGAGAGAGAAAACTAGATAAAGACAAATGTTCAGGGGAAGAACTGATGTTTGCTTTTTTTTAAAAATCTCAAATATAACTAAATTTGATTTTAAATGTTTATGCCATCTGCAATTAAATCCCTTCCTTTAACTCCTGCAACATTAGCGTTGGTTTTCAGTGTCACAGTGTGGGAAAAGTGCCATACAATTTTCCTGGATCTGTCAGTCTGAGGATTAAACCAGAAATGGAAACAGTTGCCCTAAAGGACTGCCATCTGTTGTACAGGAATCAATTTGAACTTATTGGGAGAACTTAAAACAATTTCTTCTGGAATGAAAATGAACAGGTTTGTAAGAGCTCAAATATCTTGAAAGTAGCACAAAGAACCAGTGGTATATATCCAACAGAATATACCAGAACCTGCCAGAAAAAAAAAGTTCAACCCAGTCTTTAAACAAAAAAGGCAATTTCTGACTGCTACAAGAGTTGTTACATTTCAAACACTTGCCAGATGATTCTCTTGCACCCAGCACAAAAACCAGCTCCAGAAACCAACACGCAAACTCCCAATGATCCAAGCTGTTACCTAATGCACAAAGTATCCCGAGATACAGTGTGCCCTGGACCAACAATAGACTTATTTTTGTCTCTGGATTTAGAAGTAGGATTTTCTCCACACTTCAGATGTTGGTTAGTGCCAGACACTTCCATACCAGACAGAATAACCAGACCGGTACATTCACAGAACTGGTCTTTGGCAACACCAGTGAAAATGCAGCCAGTTGTCCACATTAGATCGAATAATTCTGTAGATTTGAACCAGTTCTCGAGACTTAAACAGACAACCTACAGGTTAAGTTCCTTTCAATGGACTTTCTTTGCAGACTTATAGAATGATACAGGACAGGAGGTCATTCAGCCCATCGTGTCTCTACCAGCTCTTTGAAAGAAATATTCAATTGGTCCCACTCCCCCGCTCTTTCCCCATAGCCCTGTAATTTTTCTCCTCTCCAAGTATTTATACAATTCTCTTTTGAAACTATTGATTCTGCTTCCACCACTCTTTCAGGCAGTACATTCCAGAACACCACAAATCGCTGCATATAAAAATCTTCATTTTCAAACACTTTAAAGCTATGTCTTCTGGTTACTGACCCTCCCACCAATGGAAAGAGTTTCTCCCCGTCCACTTTCAAAACCTTTCATCATTTTGAGCACCTGTATTAAATCTCCTCTTAACCCTTTCCACTCTAAAAGACACAATCCCAACTTCTCTAATCTCGACACATAACTGAAGTCCCTCAACGCTGGTACCATTCAAGTAAATATCTTCTGCACCCTCTCCAAGGCCTTGACATCCTTCCTAAAGTGAGCTGCCTTTTGAAATAATAGAGTAGACGGGCAGCTTAGTAACATTCTAATCCCAGACGCAGTCATTTTCAGAGTCCTGTAGGTGAGCCCATCTCAGAAGTTTGGGCCTTGCCTCCACACCCATTGTAGCTCGATCAAAATCGTAATTAACTAGAATGTCAGCTACCAAACTTACACGTCTCCTATATGTTTTCCCCCACTGAGAATCCACTCTGCAAGACAATGGCAATCACTACTACAATGGACAGGAAGCTATATTACCACATGGGTAAAGACATGCATTGGCCAGCTGGAGGGATCAATCGAGGGCTGTCTAAACAAAGGCTGTCCTGAATAGATGGTGGCATCACTACTTGTCAGTGATACAGGTTTCTACCAGCTTTCTGAACCATTCTTTCCGAAAACCCTACCTCTATTCGTAAAGAATAGCTTGATTGTCTTTCTTAATATAAATATACATCAGGCAAGGCCAGAGAAATATAGCTAATTTCCAGTGACAGAAGGCAGTACTACACATTTTGTTTTAAATGTGCCTTTTAAAGATACTTGGATGAGGAGAATTTAAAAAAAAATGTTTTTTTAAACACAGCGAGTTATGATGATCTGAAATGCACTGCTGGAAAGGATGGTGGAAGTAGATTCAACAATAAAACTTTCAAAAGCAAACTGGATATATACTTTTGCAGGGCTTTGGGGAAAGAATGGGGGGGGGCGTGGGATGAATGGAGTAGCTCTTACAAAGAGCTGGCACAGGTATGATAGACCGAATGGCTTCCTTCTGTGCTCTAAGATTCTATGACACAGCACATCGGAAACTGTTAAACTATTGAAAAAAAGGGGCAAATATATCACTTCGCATATGTATGTAGGGTGGGGTAGGTGAGGCAGGATAGCATCATTCTGCACTAATTAGCATGTGGGGTCTCCTACCTGAGGTAGTGCTTCAGTGCACTGGTGATTGTTTTTATATCCCACTCGATGTTCTGGAAGTCAACATCACCAGGATGATTTGGATCTAAGGAACAAGAAATAATAAAGAAACCAATATCACTGCATAGATCAGTCAGTAAGGACTGTTTATTAAACCCCTGGGATCCCTGGTTTCTACAGTGCAGACAGTTTCTGGGAGTGGAGGGAGGGTGAGCGGGGAACATAACAGTTCACTGGATCACTTATTGAGAAGGAGTACGCCGCCAAATTGCAAATACTTTCTGGTTTACTTCCAATGGCCTGTAATTAAAAATTCTTAAATCCTGCAACACTGGCTGATGCAGGCAGTTCATGCGCAGCTTAAACTTTTGCCACACGATCTTTCTTTTAGTTCTTTCACCTTGAAGTTTATACGTCCTTTCCTCATTTTCTGCCATCCGGTCCTGAAGCTGCTGCCAACCCTCTGGTACTTCACCCCAAATGGATGCACCGTGGCTGCAGTGTGTACCATCTACAAGATGCACTGTAGCAACTCGCCAAGGCTTCCCAAACCCGTGACCTCTACCACCTAGAATGACAAGGGCAGGGCAGCAGGCACATGGGAACACCACCACCTCCAAGTTCCCCTCCAAGTCACACACCATCCTGACTTGGAAGTATATCACCGTTCCTTCATCATCACTGGGTCAAAATCCTGGAACTCCCTCCCCAACAACACTGTGGGAGTACCTTTTACCACAAGGGACTGCAGCGGTTCAAGAAGGCAGCTCACCACCACCTTCTCGAGGACAATTAGGGATGGGCTTGCCAGCGATGCCCACATCTCAGGAACGAATAAAAAAAATTCTTCACCCGAGCCCAAATGCCGAACGGTAGCAGGCCTTTTGAGGGGAAAGGGGAGGGGGCGAGGGAAACTGAATGTCTTCCCTGGTCTCTCATGCAATACTCAAGAGGTGGTCTGATCAGTGCACTGTACAGTTTCAGTACGACTTCCTCTGACTTGCTCTCTGCAGCTTGGGCTATATATTTCATGCTGTTTTTGCTTTATTGATTGTTACTCTGCAGTGATTGAATAGGTTGACTGTTGAGTCTACTAAAATCCCTGGAAAATGGTGCTTGTGTGTAGGTCGTGGACTAGTGTGATAACTCTCTGACATTGTTTTTATTTTATTTCTTTTAAAGAATATGGAAGAATTAAATCTACCTCAATACATATAGCAACGTGGATTTTAATCGCTCTGCCATTGGCAGCCATACCTTCGGCTGTTTAGACCCCAAGTTCTGTAAATCCCTCCACCTCCCTCTCCTCCCATTTTCCACTCTCCATAAACTTGAGGTCATCCAATATTCTGCTGCCGGAGTCCTAACTCGCACCAGGTGCTGTTCACCCATCACCCCATGTGCGTACATTAGGTCCCGGTTAAGCAATGCATCGATTTTTAAAGTTTTCATCCTTGTTTTCAAAACCCTCCATGGCCTTGCCCCACCCTATCTCTAATCTCCTCCAGCCCTATAACCAATGTTCCTGTTAAGTTGCGTGGCCGGACAGCGCTCTGGAGGTCCCGTGCAGGCCGCTTGTCGGCTTCACAAAGGGAAAAACCGCGCGTGCGTGGAAATTTGAATGAGTCGCACAGCTCCTTAAAAGGGCCACGCACCCAAAAAATACATGAATGGGAACATTACCTACAACTCTGATTTCTGCACTCCTCAAATTCTGCTCTGCTGAGCATCCCCGATTTTAATCGCTCCACCATTGCCAGCCCGCCGTGTCACGGCCCTAAAGCTCTATAATCCCCTCCCTGAACCACTCTGCCTCCCTTTCCTCTATTCAGACCTTCTTTAAACGAACCTCTTTGTCCTATATCTGCCCTAATATCTCGTGTCAAATTTTGTGAGATAATGCTCCTGTGATGTGCCTCGGGAAGTTTTGCTGTGTTAAAGGTGCTATATAAATGTAAATTGTTGTTGGATTGCAACTGACATCAATAATACTGCAGTAGAATATGCAACATTCCTAACTCAGGCTCAGCCCTTCTTCAGAATGCTGATTTTTTTTTCTTTATAAACAGGGTAAAATGATCATGGATGAAATGTGAAATGAAAATAAAAAGGAATATAAATGGAATTAAGCAAGATTAAAAAATGGTTTTGGATATCATTTCAAACACTGCCCAAGACCGATCTACAAATGCTGGCAAAACTGTACAATAAAGGTCGCCAATCACTTCAGGCTTTTCCAGTCTATCATGCTGCTCAAAAACGGATCACTCTGAAATTTCTAATAGGATCATTCTTGCCACTGAGGGAGTGCAGCGAAGGTTCACCAGACAGATTCCCGGGATGGTAGGACTGACATATGAAGAAAGACTGGATTGACTAGGCTTATATTCACTGGAATTTCGAAGAATGAGAGGGGATCTCATAGAAACGTATAAAATTCTGACGGGATTGGACAGGTTAAGTGCAGGAAGAATGTTCATATTGAATGGTAGTGCAGGCTTGAAGGGCCGAACTCCTGCACCTATTTTCTATGTTTCTATCAATAGGAGAGCCAGGAAATGGGCAGCACCTCCATCAATCGGCAGTGGTGGTCACCTCCGTTACAGGTGGGGGGCTGGGGAACGACTCCTTGTCCAGGAGGTCAGAGGACATCCCACAAACCTGTGTTGCCAGAGGTGCAAATACTTTTACGGAACCCAAACCTGTCCAGTTCCGAATTCTGGTTCATCCGCTACTCAATCTGCTACTGTTGAGCGAGTAAGGGTCAGAGAGGGAACACCAGTAATTTGTTTGATGAGCTATGTTCTCACCAAAATACTGAGTTAGTAGTTTCTGTACTTGGAAGTTGCTGCCCACAGTTCTGTAAACACCTTCTGTAGTGATTCCTGCAAAGATAAATAAATCCAAATTCAATATTTTATTAAAAGGGGGCTTAATATTAAACTTGTATCTTTTTTCACTATTTTAATTTCTCAGACGAGATTATTTTATTCATTGAAATAAAAAGGAATCTTGATCGGTAACCCAGACAGAGCCAGGTCTTCCCACTCTCATCTTCTGGGGTGGGGAGTGCGATGGAGAAATACAAAGCCCATCATGCCAGGCACTCTGCTTCGTGCAGCCTGGGAAATGAGGGGAAGCCATGGAAGGGAACAAGATAGTATTAGAGGTGCAGTGTAATTCTCGCTCACAGCCACTCCCACAGTACTGGGAGCAGGGCATAAATCCAGCTCTCAGTGAGGAACTGGGTCATTGAGCGGGTTAGATGGGGGTCTGTACCAGGGGCACAGAGTGAAGCTTTCTCAGTGGATTATAGTACCGGGGTACAGTGTGAATCTATCAGTGGGTTATAGTACCAGGGGTACAGTGTGAATCTATCTCAGTGGGTTATAGTACCAGGGGTACAGTGTGAATCTATCAGTGGGTTATAGTACCGGAGTACAGTGTGAATCTATCTCAGTGGGTTATAGTACCAGGGTACAGTGTGAATCTATCAGTGGTTTATAGTACCAGGGGTATAGTGTGAATCTATCTCAGTGGGTTATAATACCAGGGGTACAGTGTGAATCTATCAGTGGGTTATAGTACCAGGGGTATAGTGTGAATCTATCTCAGTGGGTTTATAGTACCAGGGGTACAGTGTGAATCTATCTCAGTGGGTTATAGTACCAGGGGTATAGTGTGAATCTCTCTGTGGGTTATAGTACCAGGGGTAGTGTGAATCTATCTCAGTGGGTTACAGTAGCAGGGGTATAGTGTGAATCTCTCTGTGGGTTATAGTACCGGGGTACAGTGTGAATCTATCAGTGGGTTATAGTACCAGGGGTATAGTGTGAATCTATCTCAGTGGGTTATAGTACCAGGGGTACAGTATGAATCTATCTCAGTGGGTTATAGTACCAGGGGTATAGTGTGAATCTATCAGTGGGTTATAGTACCGGAGTACAGTGTGAATCTATCTCAGTGGGTTATAGTACCAGGGGTACAGTGTGAATCTATCTCAGTGGGTTATAGTACCAGGGGTACAGTGTGAATCTATCTCAGTGAGTTATAGTACCAGGGGTACAGTGTGAATCTATCTCAGTGGGTTATAGTACCAGGGGTACAGTGTGAATCTATCTCAGTGAGTTATAGTACCAGGGGTACAGTGTGAATCTATCAGTGGGTTATAGTACCGGAGTACAGTGTGAATCTATCTCAGTGGGTTATAGTACCAGGGGTACAGTGTGAATCTATCTCAGTGGGTTATAGTACCAGGGGTACAGTGTGAATCTATCTCAGTGAGTTATAGTACCAGGGGTACAGTGTGAATCTATCTCAGTGGGTTATAGTACCAGGGGTATAGTGTGAATCTATCTCAGTGGGTTATAGTACCAGGGTACAGTGTGAATCTATCAGTGGGTTATAGTACCAGGGGTATAGTGTGAATCTATCTCAGTGGGTTATAGTACCAGGGTACAGTGTGAATCTATCAGTGGGTTATAGTACCGGGGTACAGTGTGAATCTATCTCAGTGGGTTATAGTACCGGGGTACAGTGTGAATCTATCAGTGGGTTATAGTACCAGGGGTACAGTGTGAATCTATCTCAGTGGGTTATAATACCAGGGGTACAGTGTGAATCTATCAGTGGGTTATAGTACCAGGGATATAGTGTGAATCTCTATGTGGGTTATAGTACCAGGGGTATAGTGTGAATCTATCTCAGTGGGTTATAGTACCAGGGGTATAGTGTGAATCTATCAGTGGGTTATAGTACCGGAGTACAGTGTGAATCTATCTCAGTGGGTTATAGTACCAGGGGTACAGTGTGAATCTATCTCAGTGGGTTATAGTACCAGGGGTACAGTGTGAATCTATCTCAGTGGGCTATAGTACCAGGGGTACAGTGTGAATCTCTCTGTGGGTTATAGTACCGGAGTACAGTGTGAATCTCTCAGTGGGTTATAGATTCACACTGTACCCGTGGTACTATCAGTGGGTTATAGTACTGGAGTACAGTGTGAATCTATCTCAGTGGGTTATAGTACCAGGGGTACAGTGTGAATCTATCTCAGTGGGTTATAGTACCAGGGGTATAGTGTGAATCTCTCTCAGTGGGTTATAGTACCAGGGGTATAGTGTGAATCTATCTCAGTGGGTTATAGTACCAGGGGTATAGTGTGAATCTCTCTGTGGGTTATAGTACCAGGCACACATTGTGAATCTGCTCTCAATGCATTCCATTGAAATTGTAACAGTGACTTGAGATACTTTCGGGTTTTACCAACAATGGGAACAGAAATATAATTTTCTCACCTTTGGACTCCACAGCATTAATGCACCTCCTCACAAACTTGAAGCCAAGTTCATTCAGTTGCACTGTGCAAGAAAATAATTAAACTAGTGAGGATCCATATATAGACTCTGCATTCAATCAATAACAGAATTTCAAAATGCCCAACCAAAGTAAATCAATAAGTGAAACATTGCACACATACTTTCCTCTGGTTTCGCATTCGGAGTGATGTAGATCTAGAATTCAGAAGCAGAGAGACAATAGCTGGTTAATTCAGGACAACAGAAAGATTCATTTCTCCCCACTCTGATTTTCCCTCTCCTCTGCCAGGAGTGAGGGCGCAAGCACCAAGATGTCTTCCAGTGCTCCCAAAGCTTGGACAATGAGTGTTGGCAGGTTATGTGGCGATGGAGGATTCTATCCTCAAATGAACACTCACTTTTAAGTTGGGTTTTCTGCAGAGCGATGAAGAACTGGATGTCTAATCTCCCTAATCCAGGAGCAGCACAGGCAATTTTAGCATGGGAAGCACCAATCCATCCAAGGCCAACTAACTCACCAGGAACCGAGATAAAAGCTGGGACCTGGGAACAGGATTAGGCCATTCGACCCCGCAAGCCTGCACCTAGCTGGGAAAAAGATGCCTCATTCATCGGATGGATGGTGGTGGTGTTGAGTCTTATGATGATATAAAGTCATTGTCAACAGAAAGAGACATAACTAGCATAATTCCGGAAGGGATCAAAGCAATAAAAGGAAAGAACCAGAACATGTATTGAAACGGTGCCTGTTACGTCCGCAGGATGTTTTAAATCGCTTCACAGCCAACTCTTGATCACGGGATCAACTTGGGAATCAAGGGATATGGGGATAGTGCAGGCAAGTGGAGTTGGGGTAGATCAGCCACGATCTTATTGAATGGCCGACTCCTGCTCCTAATTCTTATGTTCTTGGTGTGCAACCAATTTGTCCCACAAAACACGAGATAAGTGACCAGTTAATCTGTTTTTGGTAATACTAGTTGAAGGAGGAATGTGGGCCAAGACACAAAACTCCCCTGCACATCTTCAAATAGTGATATGGGATCTTTTACATCCACCTGAACAGGCTGACAGGTCCTTGGCTTAATGCCTCATTCTAAAGCTTGCACCTCAGACAATGCAGCGCTCACATAGTACATAGTGGTTTGATCCAGTCTTGGAATGCTGCACTGGATCAAACTAACACTTACATTCATGTTATAATACAAACATTTGTATACACACTATCTGTCAGATGCAGCAGTAAAAGGATGTGAAATATTAAATCAATCGCTGAGATGTAAACAGAACCCCCCCCCCCCCCAGTGAGAATGAATTAACTTCACAGACAAAGTACATACTACTCCATTGCTCCATATTGACGAACATGGAAAATGAAGGGCAATTGGTGAGCCGGTCAAGGTCTGTGCAGACTTCACCTTATGGAACTTGACATCTCAATGTCAAACTATTGTCAGCAAGAGTCGAACCAGAATCTGCCCAGACATGGGGTCAATTTAGGGACACATCAGCACCTCAAGCCTGTTCAAGTTTGTGTGTGGATGGGGTGGTTAGAAAGGGAGTGGAGACCGATTTGAACAAAGCCTCGCAATAAAATAGTTTGCCATCAGAAAATTGGCATCAGTCCTTTCTCCAGTCTCTGAGAACTCCCGACGGGGCTAGATGCAAAAACTATTCATTGAACTTTTCCAACTCTTCCATTAGTGCCTGCAGGAGCCACACCATTTCTCTCGGCGCAACATCTGCAGAAGGGAGCCTTCTGTGTAGTCTCAGTGTGATTACAGAGAGCAGGATTTTTAAAAGGAGAAAAAAAAATGTACAAAGTTCCAGTCTCCAACATTCCACATTAGAGACACATTCTGGGAATGAATCATCGTTCTATAACCAACACACTCGCATGCTTTCTCCTCAATATTTTTTGAGCTAAATCCAGATGCAATATGTTTCCAGTCGAGTGTGGGGCGCAGCCAGCATAGTGTAATGAAACTTGCTTTAGATTTATTGACGAGCTGTTAATATTGGATGATGAACAGGCATTTTTGATGAAACTTCTTGACCCACCCCAGTACATTACGGGATTTATTACAGTACTAACCCCCTCCACAAATACTTATTCTGCTCATGCAGCCTGGATAGGGGAGATAGATGCAAGTCACTCTCTCTCTCTCTTTTCTCCCCTCACTTTCTGTAGATTTTTTGTCCTGCAGTTAACCCAAGAATGCTGTTGGTCTCTACTTTATCACGTGCTGTCATTACTTCTTTGAACTCTCCTCTCAAGCTCTAATTGCACCTTCTTGGACACGTTTCCTCCTCCCGACATCGAGATCAAGAATCGCTGCACTGTCTCCGACTCTAAACCACTCTTTCCAAGTAAAACAGGAACACAGTACCTCCCTTAATCTTTCTGGCCTACAATCTGAAGGCTTTTAAAAACCCAACTTTGGCACCATATAATCCTTACAACTTGATTTATCTCATTGACTCTTCTACCCCTCTCAGTGCTTGGTCCTTCACTTTGATTTTTCAACAAGGAAAAATTAGCAGAGGGATATCTGAACGATATGCAGCAAGAGAGAAAAAGAGAGAGAGAGAGCGAGAGAGAGAGACCGAGACCAGGGAGAGAGACCGAGAGAGAGGAAAAGAAAAGTATAGACACACACAAATAACCATTTTATTGTCCCATTTGGAAGGTCAACACTAAGTGACAACCTATGTCTGAAACTCCAAAGAATAAAATCCATCTGTAATTCATGGGGGAACAAGGGAAATATTTCTCAAGTTAAACTATGCCAAGGTCAAGATGGGAACGAGATAATTCTAGGAATGGGCCTTGCACCAGTCAAGCTAAAACCCAGCCCAGCCGTGCCCCCAGTAACCCGTTGTTCAGTGGGAAGTTTGACAATAATTAGTCATTGACCAGATCCGGGGTCTGCTCCAAGGTATATTTTGCAACTTTGTCCTCTTTAAGCCATTGAGGTAAAACATGAACAACAACTTGTATTTATATAGCGCCTTTAACGTAGTGAAACGTCCCAAGGTGCTTCATAGGATTAATACGAGATAAAAAATTTGATACCGAGCCGCATTAGGAAAAATTATCACAGGTGAGCAAAAGCTTGGTCAAAGAGGTAGATTTTAAGGAGCGTCTTGAAGGAGGAGAGAGAGGCGGGAGAGGTTTAGGCAGGGAGTTCCAGAACCTGGGGCCTAGGCAACCGAAGCCATGGCCACCAATGGTTGAGCGATTATAATCAGGGATGCTCAGGAAGGCAGAATTAGAGGAGCGCAGACATCTCGGGGGGCTGTGGGGCTGGAGGAGATTACAGAGATAGGGAGGGGTGAGGCCATGGAGGGACTTGAAAATAAACAAATACCACACAACAACATGCTCCTATGTTGGGTACAAATATCCTTAAAAAGGTCAGGGGTCATTAGTTCTGACCAAAAAATTCTACAAACTCCTGCACGGCAGATGTTGTTGTCACCGAATGAAGAGAGTAGGGGGAGCAGGAAGGTGGAACTCATGAACAGTTAAGAGAATGGAAGGAGAGTAGTTCCGTAGTTCCACCCTTGATGGTTCAAATGGATGATAAACAATACCACATGAATTGGTATTGAATCATACATATGAGGAAAGTCCCAAGTTTGGCCTGTGTTCGGTGATCTCGGACAGGGAATGTCAAGGCATTAGCCGTGGGAGTCAGAATGTTGTGGGTTCAAGCGCCACTCCAGAGACTGGAGTGCAGAAATCTAGGCCAGCACTCCAGTGCAGTACCGAGGGAGCGCTGCACTGTCGGAGGTGCCGTCTTTCAGATGAGACTTTAAACCGAGGCCTCATCTGCCCCCTGCAGGTGGATGCAATAGATTCCGTGGCACTATTGCGTTGTGGGGGGGGGGGGGGGGGGGGGCGGGAATCCTCCCCATGTCCTGGCCAATGTTTATCCGTCAACACACATCACTAAAACAAATCATCACATTGCTGTTTGTGGGATCTGGCTGTACTTCAAGCACTGGCGGTAAAAGCGCTTTGGGACATCGCTGGAAAATGCAAAGCAGGGTTCCTGCTCCCGATGGCTATTCTGTGATCCCCGCTGGGACGTGTCTGTGTACAGATGTTGGGCAGCTAATCAATTGGGATTAAACAGTCAGATGTTTGCCACCTGGGCTCATTCATGGTCACTTGGGGCAGATGTGCGAGAGTTGCTGGTGTCTGTGCCACAAATCTCTTTTTTGCTCCCCCCCCCTTGCCGTATTAGTCGGAGAAAAACAGGAATTTTGATTGATGTTTATGAATATGTAACACAGGCCTCAGGCATAGTCTGGCCATGTACAGCTGTTTGCAGTAATTAGCTCCAGTTCTCCAAGCCTCACAGCCTCTTTCCTAAACCAACTTTCTAAATCATCTTGCACCATGAACAAGCCGGGTGGCGGAGGAGAAGAGAGAAAGAGAAGAAATCGTAATCAGAGAAATAAAGTAGGTTAGAATTTGCCCGGAGACAATCAGCATTCACTGCTAAAACAAAAAGAGCTTCCTATGGTGTTCCATTCTCGGGATAAATGGGTCATTTTCCGGATAAATGGGTCATTTTCCAGTTGGCAAACAAACAGTGACTAGTGGGGTGCCGCAGGGATCGGTGCTGGGTCCTCAACTATTTACAATCTACATTAATGACTAGGACGAAGGGACCGAGTGTAATGTAGCCAAGTTTGCTAATGATACTAAGATGGGTGGGAAAACAAATTGTGAGGAAGACACAAAAAATCTGCAAAGGGATATAGACAGACTAAGTGTGTGGGCAAAAATTTGGCAGATGGAGTATATAATGTTGGAAAATGTGAGGTTATCCACTTTGGCAGAAAAAAAACAGAAAAACAAATTACAATTTAAATGTAGAAAAATTGCAAAGTGCTGTAGTACAGAGGGACCTGGGGGTCCTTGTGCATGAAACACAAAGGGCTCAATTTTCCCCAGTAATTTGCCCCGTTTTTTTGGAGCAAGCCATTTTTTTGGCCCAAGTTAAAAAAAACAGTTGACCCAATCAATTTGCACCAGCGTAACTCAATTAGTTACGATTTATTTAGGCAAGTTGTTTTTCAGCCAAAAGGGGTGTAACCTGCCACCTGCACCAATTCTGGCCATTTAGGCAAGTTTGGCCAGCTGAGAGTTACTCCAGTTCTGCTTAGGCCAGCGTATGTGGACAGCAGCAGCAGAAGAGGTAAGAGAGAGGTGGGGGAAACAGGGAAGCCTTTTGTGTATAGTTAGGTACAGGGATCCGGTTGGAGAAGGCCATTCGGCTTGGGATAGGGTTAGGGAGCAGACCGGCAAAGCACTGAGGGCCAGGGTCGGGCGGGGAAACGGACCAGCAAGTCCTTCGGCCATGGCTAGGGGTGAGAGAGTGAGACCAGCTTTAATAATTGGAAGAGGCAAGTTGATGCAATGCATTTTAATATGTTTTTAAGTTGCTGCAATGTGTTTTAATGTGTTGTGAGCTGGCTATATGTTTCACTTTGCAGCCTCAGCTCGCATTGTGTCCCTGGTTACCGTGGCAATCTGATCTGTTTGGCGTAGATCAAGGCTCCACCCCTATAACTAAACGGACAAGTTAGGTAGTGCCAAAATGAAGAAATCCAACGGGGAAACTTAGAACATTTTTTTGACGTACTTGGGCCCCCCAAAAATGGGCATAACTCTTCAATTACGCCAAAAAAAGCTTTGGGGGAAAAATTGAGCCCAATAAGTTAATGTGCAGGTACAGCAAGTAATCAGGAAGGCAAATGGATGTTGGCCTTTATTGCAAGGGGGATAGAGTATAAAAGCAGAGAAGTCCGGTTACAACTGTACAGGGTATTGGTGAGACCACACAGAGTACTGCATGCAGTTTTGGTCTCCGTATTTAAGGAAGGATATACTTGCATTGGAGGCTGTTCAGAGAAGGTTCACGAAGTTGATTCCAGAGATGGTCCAGAAGGGAGGGGTTCAAATTCCTGGGACATTGGAACCGGTTCTGGGGGAGGTGGGATCAGTACAAACCGGACAGTCTGCACCTGGGCAGGACTGAAACCAATGTCCTAGGGGGAGTGTTTGCTAGTGCTGTTGGGGAGGAGTTAAATTAAAATGGCAGGGGGATGGGAACCTATGCAGGGAGACAGAGGGAAGTAGAATGGGGGCAGAAGCAAAAGATAGAAAGAAAAGTAAAAGTGGAGGGCAGAGAAACCCAAGGCAAAAAGCAAAAAGGGCCACATTACAGCAAAATTCTCAAGGGGCAAAGGGTGTTAAAAAGACAAGCCTGAAGGGCTCTGTGCCTCAATGCGAGGAGTATTCGGAATAAGGTGGACAAATTAACTGCGCAGATATCAGTCAACGGATATGATGTAATTGGCATCACAGAGACATGGCTCCAGGGTGACCAAGGCTGGGAACTCAACATCCAGGGGTATTCAACATTCAGGAAGGATAGACAGGAAGGAAAAGGAGGTGGGATGTCGTTGCTGGTTAAAGAGGAAATTAATGCAATAGTAAGGAAGGACATTAGCTTGGATGATGTGGAATCTGTATGGGTGAAGCTACAGAATACTAAAGGGCAGAAAATGCTCGTGGGAGTTGTGTACAGACCACCAAACAGTAATAGTGAGGTTGGGGACAGCATCAAACAAGAAATTAGGGATGCATGCATTAAAGGTACAGCAGTTATCATGGGCGACTTTAATCTACATATTGATTGGACTAACCAAACTGGTAGCAATGCGGTGGAGGAAGATTTCCTGGAGTGTCTTAGCGATGGTTTTCTAGACCAATATGTTGAGGAACCAACTAGAGGGCTGGCCATCCTCGACTAGGTAATGTGTAATGAGAAAGAACTAATTAACAATCTTGTTGTGCGAGGCTCCTTGGGGAAGATTGACCATAATATGGTAGAATTCTTTATTAAGATGGAGAGTGACACAGCTTATTCAGAGACTAGGGTCCCGAATTTAAGGAAAGGTAACTTCGATGGTATGAGATGTGAATTGGCTAGAATAGACTGGCGAGTGATACTTAAAGGGTTGATGGTGGATAGGCAATGGAAAACATTTAAAGATCACATGGATGAACTTCAACAATTGTACATCCCTGTCTGGAGTAAAAATAAAATGGGGAAGGTGGCTCAACCATGGCTAACAAGGGAAATTAAGGACAGTGTTAAATCCAAGGAAGAGGCATGTAAATTGGCCAGAAAAAACAGCAAACCTGAGGACTGGGAGAACTTTGTAATACAGCAGAGGAGGACAAAGGGTTTAATTAGGAGGAGGGAAATAGAGTATGAGAGGAAGCTTGCTGGGAACATAAAAACTGACTGCAAAAGCTTCTATAGATATGTGAAGAGAAAAAGATTAGTGAATGGCAGGCAGTGACTTGTGGGGTGCCGCAGGGCTCACTGCTGGGACCCCAGCTATTTACAACATACATTAATGATTTGGATGAGGGAATTGAGTGTAATATCTCCAAGTTTGCAGTCAGATTCAGGTGAATTTATAATGGGGAACAAAGAAATGGCGGACTAGTTAAACAAATACTTTGGTACAAATAACCTTCCGGAAATACTAGGGGACCGAGGGTCTCGTGAGAAGGAGGAACTGAAGGAAATCCTTATTAGGTGGGAAATTGTGATAGGGAAATTGATGGGATTGAAGGCCGATAAATCCACGGGGCCTGATAGTCTATATCCCAGAGTACTTAAGGAAGTAACCCTAGAAATAGTGGATGCATTGGTGATCATTTTCCAACAGTCTATCGACTCTGGATCGGTTCCTATGAACTGGAGGGTAGCTAATGTAACACCACTTTTTAAGAAAGGAGGGAGAGAAAACAGGTAATTAGAGACCGGTTAGCCTGACATCAGTAGTGGGGAAAATGTTGGAATCAATTATTAAAGATGAAATAGCAGCACATTTGGAAAGCAGTGACAGGATCAGTCCAAGTCAGCATGGATTTATGAAAGGGAAATCATGCTTGACAAATCTTCTAGAATTTGAGGATGTAACTAGTAGAGTGGACAAGGGAGAACCAGTGGATGTGGTGTATTTGGACTTTCAAAAGGCTTTTGAGAAGGTCCCACACAAGAGATTGGTGTGCAAAATTAAAGCACATGGTATTGGGGGTAATGTACAGACGTGGATAGAGAATTGGTTGGCAGACTGGAAGCAGAGAGTTGGGATAAACGGGTCCTTTTCAGAATGGCAGGCAGTGACTTGTGGGGTGCCGCAGGGCTCACTGCTGGGATCCCAGCTATTTATAATATACATTAATGATTTGGATGAGGGAATTGAGTGTAATATCTCCATGTTTGCAGATGACACTAAGCTGGGTGGCGGTGAGCTGTGAGGACGCTAAAAGGCTGCCGGGTGACTTGGACAGGTTAGGTGAGTGGGCAAACGTGTGGCAGATGCAGTATAATGTGCATAAATGTGAGGTTATCCACTTTGGTGGCAAAAACACGAAGGCAGAATATTATCTGAATGGCGGCTGATTAAGAAAAGGGGAGGTGCAACGAGACCTGGGTATCATGGTACATCAGTCATTGAAAGTTGGCATGCAGGTACAGCAGGCGGTGAAGAAGGCAAATGGCATGTTGGCCTTCATAGCGAGGGGATTTGAGTACAGGGGTAGGGAGGTGTTGCTACAGTTGTACAGGGCATTGGTGAGGCCTCACCTGGAATATTGTGTTCAGTTTTGGTCTCCTAACCTTAGGAAGGACGTTCTTGCTATTGAGGGAGTGCAGCCAAAGTTCACCAGATTGATTCCCAGGATGGCAGGACTGATATATGAGGAGAGATTGGGCCTGTATTCACTGGAGTTTGGAAGGATGAGAGGGGATCTCATAGAAACATATAAAATTCTGACGGGACTGGACAGGAAGAATGTTCCCGATGTTGGGGAAATCCAGAACCAGGGGACATAGTCTAAGGATAAGGGGTAAGCCATTTAGGACTATGATGAGGAGAAACATCTTCACTCAGAGAGTTGTTAACCTGTGGAATTCCCTACCGCAGAGAGTTGTTGATGCCAGTTCATTGGATATATGAACGAGGGAGTTAGATATGGCCCTTATGGCTAAAGGGATCAAGGGGTATGGCAAGAAAGCAGGAAAGGGGTACTGCGGTGAATGATCAGCCATGATCTTATTGAATGGTGGTGCAGACTCGAAGGGCCGAATGGCCTACTCCTGCATCTATTTTCTATGTTTCAATGAGGGGGTTGATTCATGAAGATAGGTTGAGTAGGTTGGGTCTATGCTTATTGGAGTTCAGAAGAATGAGAGGTGATCTTATCGAAACATAAGATAATGAGGGGGCTCGACAAGGTGGATGCAGAGAGGATATTTCCACTCATAGGGGAAACTAAAACTAGGGGACAGTCTCAGGATAAGGGGCTGCCCATTTAAAACTGAGATGAGGAGGAATTTCTTCTCTCAGAGGGTTGTAAATCTATGGAATTCTCTGCCCCTGAGAGCTGTGGAGGCTGGGTTTTTGAATATATTTAAGGCGGAGATGGACAGATTTTTGAGCAAAAGGGAATAAAGGGTTATGGGGAGCGGGCAGGGAAGTGGAGCTGAGTCCATGATCAGATCAGCCATGATCTTATTGAATGGCGGAGCAGGCTCGAGGGGCCAAATGGCTTAATCCTGCTCCTATTTCTTGTGTTTTTAAGTTAAACGCAGAGGCATTGATGATGGAGATGTGAGCAGGTTATTTTACTGAAACCATGAGCACAAATTCAAAATGAACCATCTTCAGGCAACATTAGAAGATCCCCTTTCCTCCTGCAAAGGCAGATATCGGGAGTCGGTTCTCAGCAAAAGTAATTTATACAATGTTGATTAATTCCCTCAAAAAGCAGCTAAAATATCTGGTCGGGAATAGAATTGCAGTGACACACATGTACAACAGGTGGCAGCAAATACCAAATTTTCACTGAGCAGCTTTCCGATAGTTTTTCACTCAGTTGAGCTCCAGGTCAAGCAGAAAATTGAAACAGTTAAAAGAATTGAAATCAGATATTGCTGGAAAATGAAATGGGAGAGGCTTAGAGCTAAGCTAACATTTTTGCTCTGAGGGAATGCATTCTTACACAAGTCACCTTGCTCAATTAAAAGCTTCCCCCTACCCTTCTCAATGCACTCACACATCCACACAGAGTCCAAGGGCTGGATTTTTGGTTCTGCTCATTTCGGGGCGGTAATGGCGGTGGGACAGTAAAGTTTGCGCCTCAGTCAGCAAAATTCGGCAGCTGGGCCCCCGAGGGTGGGGGCAGAGCACTAAGGGAGACGTTCCACACCTCTCTCAGGATGCTTGGCCGGCTCAGCAAGTGAAAATCACAAGCTAAACAGCCGGCCTCGGAGCGCTCAGAGAGGCCGGGGGACGCAACAAAATAAAATCTGAAAAAAAAAACACCTAAAACATTCTTAATAACTCACGCATCCACAACATAAATCGCAACCAAAAAAACAAAATAAAAAACAATCACATTTACCCAACGTGGACATTACTTACCTCACTGAGGCCGCTACAGCTCAGAAAGCCCGCTTTAACAGGCGGCTCCACCAGGGCGCGCTGCGGAGCGCTAAGGATCAGGCAGCAGCCAAAAATCAAGTCGGTGTTGCAACCAGGGACGTTACACACCGGCTCGCCTTTTCCGGGCCGTAATGTTCTGCGCCCCATCGAAACCGGCACCGAAAGTCCCGGTGGGGTGCTGGAAACTGGCCGCCCGCCCGGAAGTGCTTACCTCTGCCAACAGGGATGGCAGAAGCCCGAAAATCCAGCCCCAGGTCATAGCCATCAATCACGAGTCCCTGGTGGCTCAGTGAACAAGTTGCACCTCTGGAGTGGAACGGAGCCATGTGGAGGAGAATGGCAGGTTTCGGGTTCAAATCCTGGCATTCAATTAGCCAACTCCATCCGGGACAAAGTTTGAAGTGCGACAATTATATTCGGTGTCCTCTGGTAAAGCAAGTTATTCAGACCCACCACATCTCAGCTACACATCTGGTACTGTAAACTGGATTTAATGTCAGCTGTGGCTCAGTGGGCAGCACACTCACCTAACAAGTCAAAAGGTTGCAAGTTCAAGGACTTGAGCACATAAATCTAGGCTGACACTCCAGTGCAGTGCTGAGGGAGCGCTGCACTGTCGGAGGTGCTGTCATTCGGCTGAGATGTTAAACCGAGGCCCCGTCTGCTCTCTCAGCTGGATGTAAAAAGATCCCATGGCACTATTTTCAAGACGAGCAGGGGAGTTATCCCCAGTGACCTGACCAATACTATCCCTCAATCAACAGAACAAAAACAGATTATCTGGTCATTATCACATTGCTGCTTGTGGGAGCTTGCTGTGTGCAAATTGGCTGCCGCGTTCCCACATTATAACAGTGACTACACTTCAAAAGTACTTCATTGGCTGTAAAGCACTTTGGGAGTTCCGGTGATAAATGCAAGTCATTCTTTATTTAAAGTGCATTGGGATGTCCTGCAGTGTTATATAAATGAAAGTCTTTCTCTTAAATGCCACTGTATCTCTCAGGCCCCTTTGCAAGTTGTGTTTAAAAACTCCCTCTAGTTGTAAAGGAAAGTACAACAACATTTGCATTGGTTTTCTGCTGCTTAGGACCTCGTTAAATGGATATTGCAGAAAAGCACTTGGTTCAGAAACAGTACGATCTACACGGTTTTCAAACAGTGCATGTTTTAAACGGTGCATCAAAGGAAGCTTCTGTTTCCTGGATTCTGTAGATCTAGAAAAGTCTCCAAACTGTGTTGATTAGCACTTAATCATGTAAACACATGAATACTTTATGCTTGTGATATTGAACATACACCTCTAGGGCAGGAGGTGTCCAATGGTCATCTTTTTGGAGCCTGTGGGTCACATAAAATGTTTAAGTACAAAGTATAAAGTTTAAAACCCAGTGTCCTGGCTAATATTTATCCCTCAACCAACATCAGATCAAAAACAGATTATCTGGTCATTATCGCATTGCTGTTTGTGGGAGCTTGCTGTGCACAAATTGGCTGCCACGTTACCTGCATTACAATAGTGACTACACTGTACAAGTATTTAATTGGCTGTATGTAAAGCACTTTGGGATGTCCGGAGGACGTGAAAGGTGCAATAGAAATGCACATTCTTTCTGCCTTCTTTTGTTTATATGAAACTGGCCCCGGGGTCGATATTTAATAGTGCGGAGACAGACCTCTCCAAACCATCAGGCCCACAAAGTTCATGCAAGAGTATATGGTGGAGTAAGAAATTGGGCTGAAATCAGTCAGGTAGCCGGGCTCGTGAGCAGCATTTGGCCCACACAGGTTGTAGCTTTGGCAACCCCACTCTGGGGTCGGACACACAATGAAGTCGAGGTGGCTTTTGTACAGCATCATCGACAGATACCCATGACGGAGAGTGACGAGGTACAAGCTCAGCTACCCATCGGGCAGTGATTGGACCTCCTACTCGTTCTCTTTGGATGCTGAAAGTTACACCTTTCCCCTTTTAAATGAACAGAATCAGTGGGGGAGGGGGAGGAATTAGGATGAATGGGGAAAATTTGCAGGGCTATGTGGAAAGGTCAGGGGAGCGGCACTAATTGGAAAACTCTTCCAGGCCTTTGTTGCCTCTAGACTTGACTATTCCAACGCACCCCTAGCTGGCCTCCCACATTCTACCCTACGTAAACTTGAGGTCATCCAAAACTCGTGTCCTAATTCGCACCAAGTCCCGCTCATCAATCACCTGTGCTCGCTGACCTACATTGGCTCCCGGTTAAGTGATTTTAAAATTCTCGTCCTTGTTTTCAAATCCTTCCATGAATTCACTTCTCCTTATCTCTGCAATCTCCTCCAGCCTTACAATCCTGTGCTCTCCCAATTCTAGCCTCGCGCGTCCCTGATTTTAATCGTTCACAGCTGATGGGCCGAATGGCCTCATTCTGCATTGCATCATTCAATGATTTCACTTCTGTTTGTCAGTCACTACCAACTTGTTCTCCCACGTCCTGTTGCGTTAAAGCTAGTATTTGGGGGATTTGAAAGAGTGGTGCTGACTATAGCCCTGCCAGGGGAAGGCTGTGGTGTGGAATGCACAGTTGAAGCAGCCAAACGCCAGCTCTGAGCCTTCCTGTCTGCATCAGGTTTTTATGTGACCCACATCCTCACATGTATACCAAGTATGGAAAAGACGCTCTTAAATTTAGCTTCAAAACAACGCGGCAATGTACTGTACATAAAAGGACCTTTAATTGACTTTTTACATTTTTAATTGTGCTTTCATTTTTATTTTTAGCACTAAAACCAAGGGGAAAATTGAAGTCCAGAAGAGAAGGGTAAAAATCAGAGAAACACAGTGGATGCTAGGTTAACTAAAAATTTCAAAAGGCAGAGAGAGGTTTTTGTTGAGAATTATGGAACCAAAGCAGAGTCAGCCGTAGTCCCATTGAATGGTGGAACAGGCTCAAGAGACTGAATGGCCTCCTCCTATTTCAATGTTCCTAAACATCAGTTTTTATTTTGAACATCGCTGACCCTTAAGAAAACAGGCAAGAGACTAACAAGGCACAGTTCAGCTAATTGACAACCAACAATTCACACATTTCACAGACACCCACTTTCATGGTCCCCAGTAGCGGTTCCAAAGGTTCGGGCAAGCGCATTACAGCACCAGAATACACCCCCGTGTCCTCAAGCCTTTGTAAAAGTCACTCTTCAGGCAGCCAGCAGGAGGCCAACAAGAACAGAGCAAATTTATTCACTGTCTAGATATTCTTTCCCTCCTTCCTTTCACATCTGCAATGCCCCACCCCTAACCGCACCGCCCTCCTCCTCAGACAGTCTGCCCGGGATTAGGGACTCATCGTGTCGGGAATTTCCGCCTATTTCCACCTCCGTAACATCGCCTGATTCCGTCACTGCCTCAGCTCATCTGCTGCTGAAGCCCTCATCCATGCCTTTACCTCTAAATTTGACTATTCCAGCGCACTCCTGGCCGGCCTCCCACATCCTATCCTCCATAAACTAGAGGTCATCCAAAACTCGGCTGCCCATGTCCTAACTCACACTAAGTCCCGCTCACCCATCACCCCTGTACTCACCGACTTACATTGGCTCCCAGCTAAGTAATGTCTTGTTTTTAAAATTCTCATTCTTGTTTTCAAATGCTTTCATTGATTCACACCTCTCTCTCTCTGCAATCTCCTTCAGCTTTACATCGCTTTGAAATCTCAGCGTTCCTCCAATTCTGGCCTCTTGGACATCCCTGATTTTAATCACTTTACCATTGGTGGCCGTGCCTTCAGCTGCTAAGACCCTCAGCTCTGGAAGTCCCTCCCTAAACCTCGCCATCCTCCTTTAAAACGCTCCTTAAGACCAACCTCTTTGATCAAGCTTTTGGTCATCTGCCCTAATATCTCCTTATGTGGCTCGGTGTCAAGATTTGTTAGTTAACGCTCCTGTGAAACGCCCTGGGACATTTTACGAAGTTGAAGGCGCAATATCAATACAAGTTATTGTTGTTGTTAGAACATAGGGGAAAAAAAACATAGAAATTAGGTGCAGGAGCAAGCCATTTGGCCCTTCGAGCCTGCACAGCCATTCAATAAGATCATGGATGATCATCCAACTTCAGTATCCCTTTCCTGCTTTCTCTCCAAAGCCCTTGATCCCTTTGGTCATAAGGGCCATATCTAACTCCCTTTTGAATATATCTAACGAATTGGCCTCAACAACTTTCTGCGGTAGAGAATTCCACAGGTTAACCACTCTCTGAATGAAGGAGTTTCTCCTCATCTCGGTCCTAAATGGCTTACCCCTTATTCTTAGACTGTGACCCCTGGTTCTGGAACTCCCCAGCAACGGGAACATTCTTCCTGCCTCTAACCTGTCCAATCCCGTCAGAATTTTATATGTTTCTATGAGATCGGCTCTCATTCTTCTAAACTCCAGTGGATACAAGCCCAGTTGATCCAGTCTGTCTTCGACCCCACCATCCTTGCAAACTACAGCCCTATCTCCAATCTCCTTTTTCTCTCCAAAGTCCTTTAAAGTGTTGCTGCTTCCCAAATCCCTGCCCATCTTTCCCGCAATTCCATGTTTGAATCCGTCCAATCCGCTTTCCACGCCTGCCACAGTACCGAAATGGCTCTCATCAAAGTCACAAATTATGGGCTCTATTTTCACCACCATTGGGCGCCTTTTTTCTGGCGTTCGCTGATTGTTTTTGGAGCAATCATTATTTTCAAATCCCTCCACTGCCGCACCCCTTCCTATCTATGTAATCTCCTCCAGCACCACAATTCCCCGAGATATCAGTGCTCCTCTAATTCTTCCCTCTTGAGCATCCCTGATTATAATCGCTGAACCATTGGTGGCCATGCTTTCTGTTGCCTAGGGCCAAGCTCTGGAACTCCCTGCCTAAACCTCTCCACCTCTTTCCTCCTACAAGACGCTCCTTAATATGAAATAACCCACATCCCATCAGTCTGCAGTGGATGCCACAACACTGCCTTACACAAACACTGGGAAAATGACAATGAATCTGTGTCATCCAATAACTTTCTCTCTCAAATATCAGAGAAAACAGCAATGTGATAATGCTCAGATAATCAGCTTAAGTGTGGTTGGTTGACAGATAAATAGGGGCCAGAACTTCAGGGAGAACTAGTACATCGCTTGAAGATTTGTAAAAGGATTTGGATTGCCAATTAGGCAAACAAATGGCAATTGAATTATATTTAACTGGCACTTTAGGCAAAATTATACAGTAAATGGTTTAGAATTAGCACAGAATGAGAAAGGGTATTGGAAATAAATTGTAGGCTTTTCTTGTTCAATATATGTCAATAAAGCAATCTAACGGATAGAATGCTGGGATATGTAGCCCAAACAGTAGATAGCAAGACAACGGAGGTTATTCCTATGGGAAGAGAAAACTTTTTATCCTTTAAAACTGTGCATGCCGCCCCCTGCTGGCTTTGTATGGCTCCCTGCAGCTGGCTAGAAAGGGGAACTGGTGACAGATACAGCAGGGTTACATCTTCTTTAAATTGTAGCTAGGCCAAAGTTATTGCTCCCAATCGAATTCCTTCACCCTTTGTTTACAAGAAGCTCTGGATGAGAGAACATGCAATGCTGTCTGGAAGCATCAGGTCAATGGCACAGGAATTTACGCCAGTAACTGGTACAAATGTTAGTGGCATTCGATGGATTGCTGACACAATGGGAGTCATTTGAACCCAACTCACTGGGCGGGAAACGCACAGGGATCGGGTGGAACGTCGGTTTTCCACCCTGCCCAATATTACTTAGGGGATTGACTTCAATGAAATGCAGATAGGGGCAGGGCGCAGAGCTGAGGGTGGGGTCATGCCTTCAGTTGCCAAGGCCCTCAGCTCTGGAATGCCTTCCCTAAACCTCTGTTTTCCGCCCGGCGAGTCAGCATTTATAATTGTCGCCAATGCTTCATCAAAAGAGGTTGCCGCACTGGAAGTAAAATTTCATTCTGTTTTGTCTCAAAAGAAGCAGCTCACTGAAGGAGGTTATTCGGTAACCTCCTATCCAGCCTAGATGTTGGCAATTAATATTGATTCTCAACTGGATGGCAAAAGAATTTGGGCCATTGTCTCTGTTGCAAAAGGTTCAGCTTTTGATCGGAGCTACAAGCAGCTTCCTGGACCGGGCACATTTGCTGCAGCCTCCCCCTTGGCCTGTCTCTACGTCAAGATGGTACGATGGAACTCCATGGTTCAAGTTATACAGTTAAGGGATTCTAAAAAGGGCTTGAAGAATGCTTTATAATTTTTGCATCAGAGGTTGAACACGGTGTTGTTATTTAATTGATGATTTGCCTCGCTCCTGAACGACATGGTCTGTTAGTGTGGTGTGCACGTTTGGCACTCCAGACCATTCCCAATTTATACTTTGGCAGCACAAGGGTGGATTGTTGACCATGAGGGAGGCACGCTATCCTTGTCACTTCACACGCAAGGTTAAGTTTCAGTTTATTGCCTAAGTAATAAAATCTGTTGAGAAAGCCAGAATTGTAACAGCATTGGAAGGCTTTAGAGGACGTTTGGCCACGCAGTAGATTGGACAATAGTGTGATCCATGAAAGGTGGGAGGATGGAGACCCAAATCAATTTCCCAATAATACAAAACAAACAAGAGAATCCGGCAAGATACTCACTGGCTCTTTGCCATCCATCGCCTCAATCCATAACCTTCTGTTGGCTTCCGAGAGTGCCTGGAGAGTGACAGGGCCTTGCCTGTGAAAGGAAGATTTGTTTAGAATTTACTGTAGCATGTGAAAGAGAAAATAAAAAATGAAAGACTTGCATTGATAGAGGCTTTCACAACCTCCGGACATCTCAAAGTGTTTTACAGCCAATGAAGTACTTTTTGAAGTGTAGTCACTGTTGAATTGTAGGAAATGGGTCAATTTAAAAAAAAGGAGGGAGAGAGAAAACAGGGAATTATAGACCGATTAGCCCGACATCGGTGATGGGGAAAATGTTGGAATCAATTATTAAAGATGAAATAGCAGATTTGGAAAGCAGTGACAGGATCGGTCCAAGTCAGCATGGATTTATGAAAGGGAAATCATGCTTGACAAATCTTCTAGAATTAGAGGATGTAACTAGTAGAGTGGACAAGGGAGAACCAGTGGATGTGGTGTATTTGGACTTTCAAAAGGCTTTTGACAAGGTCCCACACAAGAGATTGTTGTTCAAAATTAAAGCACATGGTATTGTGTCGACATGGATAGAAAACTAGTTGGCAGACAGGAAGCAGAGAGTTGGAATAAATGGGTCCTTTTCAGAATGGCAGGCAGTGACCAGTGGGGTGCCACAGGGTTCAGTGCTGGGACCCCAGCTATTTACAACATACATTAATGATTTAGACAAAAGAATTGAATGTAATATCTCCAAGTTTGCAGATGACACTAAGCTGGTTGGCGGTGTGAGCTGTGAGGAGGATGCTAAGAGGCTGCAGGGTGACTTGGACAGGTTAGGTGAGTGGGAAAATGCATAGCAGATGCAGTATAATGTGGATAAATGTGAGGCTATCCACTTCAAAAACAAGACGACAGAATATTATCTGAATGGTGACAGATTATGAAAAGGGGAGGTGCAACGAGACCTGGGTGTCAAGGTACATCAGTCATTGAAGGTTGGCATGCAGGTACAGCAGGCGGTGAAGGCGGCAAATGGCATGTTGGCCTTCATAGCTAGAGGATTTGAGTACAGGAGCAGCAAGATCTTATTGCAGTTGTACAGAGCCTTGGTGAGACCACACCTAGAATAATGTGTTCAGTTTTGGTCTCCTAATCTGAGGAAGGACATTCTTGCTATTGAGGGAGTGCAGCGAAGGTTCACCAGACTGATCCCCGGGATGGCAGGACTGACATATGAGGAGAGACTAGAGCAACTGGGTTTGTATCCACTGGAGTTTAGAAGAATAAGAGGGGATTCTTAGAAACATATAAAATTCTGAAGGGATTGGACAGGTTAGAGACAGGAAGAATGTTCCCATTGCTGGGGAGTTCCAGAACCAGGGGACATAGTCTAAGGATAAGGGGTAAGCCATTTAGGACCGAAATGAGGAGAAACTTCTTCACAGAGAGTGGTTAACCTGTAGAATTCTCTAACACAGAAAGTTGTTGAGGCCAGTTCGTTAGATATATTCAAAAGGGATTTAGATATGGCCCTTACGGCCAAAGGGATCAAGGGGTATGGAGAGAAAGCAGGAAAGGGGTACTGAGGTTGAATGATCAGCCATGATCTTATTGAATGGTGGTGCAGGCTCAAAAGGGCCAAATGGCCTGCTCCTGCACCTAATTTCTATGTTTCTATGTCAATTTATGCACAAGCTCCCACAAACAGCATTGTGATAATCTGTTTTTGACCTAATGTTGGTTGAGGGATAAATATGGGCCAGGACACCAGGAGAACTTCCCTGCGCTTCTCCCAAATAGTGCCACGGGATCTTTTACTTCCACCTGAATGGGAAGGGGCCCCGGCTTAACATCTCATCCCAAATCCGACAGTGCAGCACTCCCTCAGTACCACTGGAATGTCAGCCTAGAATTTGTGCTCGAGTCCCTGGAGTGCAACTTCAACCCACAACCTTCTGACCCAGGAGTGTGCGCTACCCACTGAGCCATGACTGAAAGAATAGAATTCTGGTTTTGTAAGCAGCATTCCTTCTTCAACAGAATCCCAGACACTCCACTTGTTAATACCCAATGCATGAGTTGTGTGTAGTTTGATTGGCATGCCCACCATTTTGAAAACAGCCACTTGGGGAAAGGTGCGAGATGAGAGAGAGGACTCTCACACCATCCCATCCCAATTCTCCTGTCGGCAACAGGTTCAGGCTCAGGTTCTCAAGCTAAGATGCTAATCTAAACTGGCATGACAGATGGAACACCAGCTTTCCTTCCAATATAGAGCCACCCCTACAGCTACAGAGAGCGAAGGGGCAGGAAGGAGACGGGTGGGGAGGGGTATGGCATCATCTGCCACGTCTTGGACCAGATGGGAAGAGGCACGGCCAGCAACTGTTAAGACATATGCTTCCCATCCAAGCTCTCCACAGCGCTGATGTTCATTGACCTATATTCAAGCTGGATTAACGTTTGTGACACAATTATTACAGGCTTAAAAACCAAAAAGCATAACATTGATTCAAATTCTATGTCCCGGTTGTGTGTCAGATAATCCATTGGCATCGCTGTTTCAGTGCATTGTTCATGACATCACCAGTCTTTGACCATTCTCAGCGACCTAACACAACAATCTTTGCCCCAATCAGTAACATTCCTTTACCTTTCAAAGATCTCTATATCGAAGCAGAATCTCTTGTCAATGGATTCAGATTTCCTCCGAATGCAGGACTTCAGTTTAAATTCCTAGAGAAAATTACATAAAGCAGATTGACAATTCAGATTGTCCACAGCAGTGTTTGAAACGTTTCCTCAAGAGCCACGATCCTTAGCAGTGTTTTGCCCAAGGTCCACTGCCAACAGTGCAGAAACATGCATTTAGATAGCACCTATAATGCAGTAAAAGGTCCCAAGGCACTTCACAGCAGTGTAATCAGACAAAGATTCACACCGAGCCAAAGAAGGAGACATTCAGACAGGTGTCCAAAAGCTTTGTCCAAGTGTTAGATTTTAAGGAGGGTCTTGAGGAGGTGCGAGTGGGGTTTAGGGAGGGAATGCCAGAGCTCAAGGCCTGGGCAGCTGAAGGCACGGCCACCAATGGTGGGGTGTTGGAAATCGGGGATGCACAAGAGGCCAGAATTGGTGGAACGTTGAGATCTCAGTGGGTTGTCGGGCTGGAGGAGGTTACTGAGATAGGGAGGGTTGAGGCCATGGAGGGACTGAAACATGAATGAGTTTATTTTTTTTACAAAATCCAGGCTTCAAAATCATGAGGGGTCTAGACAGAGTAGGTAAGTACATTAGAAATAAGAGCAGGAGTCGGCCATTTGGCCCCTCAAGCCTGCTCCGCCATTCAATAAGATCATGGCTGATCTGATCTTGGCCTCAACTCCACATTCCTGCCCGCTCCCCATGACCCTTGTAGTTCAAAATTCTGTCTATCTTCACCTTAAATATATTCAATGACCAGGCCTCCACAGGTAGAGATTTCCAAAAATTCATGACCTTAAGAAATTTCTCCTCACCCCCTTTTTAAACCCCTTATTCTGAAACTATGCCCCCTAGTTCTAGATTCCCCATGAGGGGAAACATCCTCTCTGCATCAATCTTGTTAAGCCCCCTCAGAATCTTAAATGCTTCAATGGCCTGGAAATCTCGGCCTCCCTGGGTCTGTACGGAGTTTCTACGGATCCGGGAAGAATCGGAAAAGCCGGTTTTTGGCGCACGCGCTGAAAACCAGCTTTTTCAATGTCAAGTTTCTGGCTTGACAGATCTCACACATCAGGAGCGAGGGCATTTGCATGGACAAGATTGCAGGATTTACCCATATCTTGCCCAGCAAATGTCCTCAAAACTCTTGTGTCTGAGAAAAACAGGCGCATAGCCTACTCTTACAGGCGTAGGAGTTTTAACACACAAAAACATTGTAAAAACACGTTATTGTTAAAAACCCTCCCCGCTACGGTAAGTTTATTTTAAACCATAATTTTAAAAATCTTTTTTTTTTTTTTTTTTTAAATCGAAATATATTTTTTTTAAATACATAAATAACTAATTTAAATTAATAAAAATATTGTACACTTTTTCTATCTTTTATTATTCGTTATTAGTGTTTGGGGGATAGAGGTGGGGGGTCTCATTCATAATAATGGGAACTCCAACAGTTCCCATTATTATGAATGAGAATATACTACACCTGATTGGCTGCCCAGAGCCATGTGACTCCAGCTCCAGGTCTGCGCACGTGCTGACGTGCACGCGCTGCGACGCGCAGTCAGTGGAAGCCTCAGGACCGAGCTCTCGCATGGCTGCAGCAGCTTCAGGTAGGTGGGCATCTCTTTTCTCAAATCCATTTGAACGCTCGCGGTAAGGAGAAACTGGGATTTCTGGGCCAATATGATCACCTCTCATTCTTCTAAACTCCATAGGCCCAACCTGCTCAACCTTTCTACAGATAGAGAAAAACTGTTCTCCCATTGGCAGAAGGGTCGACAACCGGAGGACACAGATTTAAGGTGATTGGCAGAAGAACCAAAGGCATCATGGAGAAACTTTTTTTTTTTTTTAAACGCAGTGAGTGGTTAGGATCTGGAATGCACTGCCCGAGAGGGTGGTGGAGGCACATTCAATCGTGGCTTTCAAAAAGGAATTGGATAAGTATGTGAAGGAAAAATATTTGCAGGGCTACAGGGAAAGGGCGAGGAGTGGGACTAGCGGAAGTGCTCTTGCAGAGAGCTGGCACGGGCTCGCCAGCCCAATGGCCTCCTTCTGTGCTGTAAACATTCTATGATTCTAACACACATATTCCTACTGACCCCCTTCAATGAAGAAGTCCAACACTGCCTTCAGTGTGCCAGTGCAGCCTACGGCCTCCTGAGGGAGAGAGTGTTCGAAGACCATGATCTCAAATCCGGCACCAAGCTCATGGTCTACAGAGCAGTAGTGATACCCACCCTCCTATATGCTTCAGAGACATGGACTATGTACAATAGGCATCTCAAGGTACTAGAGAAATACCACCAACGCTGTCTCCACAAAATCATTGGCAGGATAGGCGCACCGTCGGTGTCCTCGCTCAGGCCAGCATCGAGGCATCGAGGCATTGACCACGCTCAATCAGCTCCGATGGATGGGCCACATTGTCCGCATGCCCGATGCTAGACTCCCGAAACAAACACTCTACTCGGAGCTATGTCAAGCCCCAGGAGGAGAGAAAAAACGCTTCAAGGACACCCTTAAAACCTCCTTGAAAAAAATGCAACATCCCCACCAACTCTTGGGAAACCCTGGCCCAAGACTGCTCAAAGTACCGAACACCTCGAGTCTCTTCGCTGGGAGCACGCGGAAGTCAAGTACAAACAGCGGAAGGAGCGAACGATAAATCAAGCACCCCATCCACCAGTCCCTCCAACCACCATCTGCCCCGCCTGTGACAGAGACTGTAGCTCCCGCATTGATCTCATCAGTCACCCGAGAACTCATTTTAGTGCGGTAGCAAGTCATTCTAGACTCCTGGGGATTGCCTAAGAAGTGATGATTCTAAACAACCATTCCCATCAGCCACTTCTCTTCGGCCTGATGTGAACCTTCCTCAAATGCTCCTGCCTGTCTGGCCAAGTCTTGTCTGTGACCACAAGCCAGAAGGTTGGCATTTTTAAACTGAATTCCTTGGGAGTAAACTCTGGGCAAGTTAATGCCTCCTCCACAGAATGTGTTTTCAATCTGCAACAGATCCTCTGCTTGCAGCAAAAACATTAACAGAGTAAAGGAACGTACAGGACCGGAAAAGCCCATTTCAGTCCATCTGACCAGCCCCCGAGTTCAGAAACAGTTATAAGGGGGAAAAAAGTACACTCGAGTATGAAGCATAAGGGAATTAGGAGTTCTGAGGAATCAGGAGTTCTTCTGTCTTATGGTATGGATTGTAATATTGACCGGTTATGTATAACCCACTAATGTATGTAAAGCATGCTTATACTCTCGCTTACATTGGGCTAGTAAGAAGGGAATAGCGAAGCCTGATGGGTAATGAACCATCTGTTGTGTGAACCTCAGTATAGATTTACATTCTGAATAAGCAAATCCACCAAGGGCAACAGTTTGAAACATAGACTGTAAACAGTATCTGACTCTCTGAAACACTATTAGACTAGTTCTCTCGGGAAGAGATAAGGAAGCCTATATTTTGAACAGAGTTACTTCACACGTCATAGGACTAAGGCAAAGTTCACATCACTGAACATGATTGACATGTGATGAGAGATGGACAGGTGGGAAAGAACCACTCAGAACTAGTCTGATAAGAGTCGACAAATCAATTAAACTTTGTTGATAGCAGAAGATCAATTGATGGTTTCTAGAAAAACTGTATAGTTGTAATTGAAACCTCTTGTACTTTGAAGTGTTCATCGGAACATTTCCCGAGCATGTTCGAATAATAAAACCGGTGAACCGAAATTTTCATCTGAGTGAATCCATGGTCGCGATACAGAGAGCAGGTGTCAACTCCTTATATCAGGGAGTCCACCGCAAGGAAGAGACGTCTTCCTTCTACCCCAACACAGTGGATGAAACTCACTGCAAATCTCTTATTCGACTCTCTCGCCAAATGTCTATCCAACTCTTTAGAGCTGTTGCTTGTCCAGTCTTGACTATCTCCCTGTGCAGTCCATTTCAAGCAGTGACCGAGTTTCCTGAGAGTTATAACCTAATGGCCCCATTCACCTTTTGTCTGAGATCTCCTCTTTGTTGTCCTTGGGACCACGGTAAACACTTTCCTAGGGTTCAGCACGTCCATATCCTCGAGGGTCTTGGATTCGATCAGGGTATGGCCTCCTCCCCATTAATGCCCGAGCAATCTGGTTTGTGCGACGACGACATATTATCAATCGCCTCCACATGCCATGCATGTAAACCGACCTTACTATACGAAGCATAGTAAAATGTGCACCCATAATTCTTATTCTTAACTTTGTTGTTCCTTTTATTGAGAGACTTACTGAAGCACAGCACTCACACCTCTGCTGGGCGACGCCCTCATAGAACAGACCACACCCTGGTCTGCGCGCATGCGCAACACTAAGCTCTGTCTCTATGGCAACGCAACGCACAGATTCATGGCACTTTAATTATAGCTTGTGCCGAAATGCCTGTTTGCTGCTGTGTTGTGCCATCTCTGGTGCATGCCGGCAGGACTGCTCCCTCGGCCAGACAGAAACACAAGAGCTCGGTGCTTGGATTCCACCCCTCAGCCCCACCCCTAGGGCTCTTTTACAAGCTGAGCCCGGGGGGGGGGTTTGGGGAGGGCGGAATCCAGGCGCCGAGCTCCTGTGCTCGTGTCCGGCCGAGGGAGCGATCCTTCGGCTGGCTGGCACTCCTCCTCCTCCGACCCGTGCCCGGAGCCCCATCAGCAGAGATTCAGTGGTGGGGCGGGGTGGAATCGCAATTTGCCCATTCTCAAAAATATTCTCTGGGAAAAATGAATTATCTGAGATATTTTCAGAGTTCCCTCTGCAAAAATCATCATGAACGTGTGTTTTAAATTGTCTTCTTCCCTCACTCCAAAAACTCAAATATACTCAGCGCCAATTTCCTTAGGTTAACGTGGGGTTTTTCTGATCGGCACTTAAGGCCACTGTGCGCCGCACATAAAATAAATCGTTGGCAAAAATCGGTTAAAGGGCCTAAAACAGCGCGGAAATCAGTTTTCAACCAGACCTGCGCCAAAAAACCTGTTGTACAAAAAACCGGCGCTGACCATCACCGCCGGCGTACAAACATGGAGGAAAATTGCAAAATCATGATTGCTCCAAACAAAATCAGTGGACGCCAAAAAAACGGCACCCAATGGTGGCGAAAATAGAGCCCTTTATGCAGTAACTCCAACATACAGTTCTGGGCTCTGCATCAATAGCATACTCACTTGCTTCATCCCAGGTTTTGGATCAAAGGGGATCATGCTGAGAATTTTGGTATCTTTCACATATTTGCAATAGTATTTCACCCAGGAGAATCCCAGAGCCCCTGTGGAGAGTTAAAAATAGATGAAAATCCTGCAGAACTAGATAGCCATCTAATCAAAAGAACATAAGAATTAGGAGCAGGAGCAGGCCATTCGGCCCCTCGAGCCTGCTCTGCCATTCAATGAGATCATGGCTAATTTTCTACCTCAACTTTACTTGCTTGCACTATCCTCATATCCCTCGATTCCCTTAATATCCAAAAATCAATCGATCTCTTTCTTGAATATACTCAAAGACTGAGTCTCCATTGCCCTCTGGGGTAGAGAATTCCAAAGATTCACCACCCTCAGTGAAGAAATTTTGTTATCTCAGTCCTAAATGGCCGACCCCTTATTCTGAGACTGTGACCCCTGGTTCTGGAATCTCCAGCCAGGGGAAACATCCTCCCTGCATCTACCCTGTCAAGCCCTGTAAGAATTTTGAGAGTTTCATTATTCTAAACTCGAGAGAATATAGGCCTAGTCTACTCAATCTCTCCTCATAAGACAATCCTCCCATTCCAGGAATTGGTCTGGCGAACCTTCGTTGCACTCCCTGTATGGCAAGTATATCCTTCCTTAGGTAAGGAAGGATACAATGTACACAATACTCCAGGTGTGGTCTCACCAGGGCACTATATAATTGCAGTAAGAAGTTTTTACTCTTACACTCAAATCTTCTTGTAATAAAGGCCAACATATTATTTGCTTTCTTAATTGCTTGCTGTACCTGCAAGTTAACTTTCAATGATTCATGTACAAGGACACCCAGGTCCCTCTGAATATCAGGATTTCCCAATATCTCACCATTTAAAAATACTCTGCTTTTCTATTTTTCCTACCAAAGTGGATAACTTCACATTTCTCCACATTATATTCCATTTGCCACTTTCTTGCCCACTCACTTAGCCTGTCTATAACCCCTTGAAGCCTCTTTGCATCCTCTTCACAACTTACATTCCCACCTAACTCTGTAGCATAGCAAACTTGGATACATTAAATTTGGTCCCTTCATCCAAATGATTGATATAGATTGTGAATAGCTGGGGCCCAAGAAGCAATCATTGCGACACCCCACTAGTTACATCCTGCCAACCCAAAAAAGACCTGTTCATTCCTACTCTGTTTTCTGTCCATTAACCAATCTTCAATTCATGCTAGTATATTACGTCCAATCCCATGAGCAGCAATTTTGTTTAATCAATACGTGTGGCAACTTATCGAATGCCTTCTGAAAATCCAAATACACTACATCCACTGGTTCCCCCTAATTTATTTTGCTAGTTACAACCCCAACATAATGTGGTCATCTCTGTACCACATGATGTTCCCGAGGGAGCAAGGCCCAGCATAAAGGCTGTTCTTGCATTTCCACCAATGCTGCTCTTGTATTGCCGCTCAGAGGGCCAAGAGCAATGTTGGCTAAAATGGTCCTTCTTTCACTATCTCAGCCCTTTCCTTCTCTTTCTCCCCTCCCTCTCCACCCCCTACCACCCCCCCACGCCCCCTCTCCCTCTTCCCCCCACCTCCTCTCGCCCCCACCCTCTCTCCCTCCGATCCATCCCTCCCCCCCACCCTCTCTCTCTCTCTCCACCCTCCCCCATCTCTCTCTCCCCTCCCTCTCTCTCTTCCCCCCCCTCTCCCACCACCACAACTCCCCTCCGCCTCCTCACCTCCCTCCTCCCCCCCCAACCCCTCACCTTCCCTCCCCCTCCCACACCTCATCTTCCACCCCACACACACGCCCCTCACCTTATCTTATCCACCCCTTCTCTCTCCTCTCCACCCCTCCCTTCTCTTCCCCCCCCCCTCCCTCCCCCCAATTAAACCCATGTGAAAGAATCTGCTCTGCCCTTACCCAAGATCAGGAACTCTTACCCAGAGCCTTGAATTTTGAACGGAACACTTACTGGCTGAAGTTCTGAGAGAATAAATCCTCCCACAGTACCTGCTGCCGATGAATAACCAGGTCACTGAAGAGCTTAATTGAATCCAGAATGACCACGGATGTGGAAAGCGGTGCTAGAAGTCTAACAGGCAAGTTGGATATCCGGTCAATAAGCAACATAAATAAAGTGCAAAATGATGAAATAAGAGGAAGGATGAAGTTGCAACTAGAAGCCATGTGGAATGAATTAAGAGCAGAGCAATGAACAAACAGCTGCAATACTGGTGTCAAGGCAGTAGATGTCACCAACACCTGCAGTAAAGACCATGCCCCTTACACTAGGCTAAATACATAGTCACTAAAACCTGTGTAAAGGCCAATCAAAAGCTCCACACCATTGTTCACTCCTCAGATCAAATTTCTGAAAATTGGACAGGGAGATGCTGAACTACTAAATTCAGGAAACCAGCCCCGGCAGTGACCCGGCCCTGTACAATACAGAATGAAACAACAAGAGAGAAACAAATGTGGAGTCTCAGCGGGCCACCTGGTCCTTACGTTTCTCCTGAGAGTAGAGGTAGCCTTCGATGATGGGCTGCCCCGGTAGCTTGCAGGTTTGTGGAGCTTCTTTCATTCTTTTCATGAGATCCTCCATCTCCTCTCGAGTGCCCATGAAGTGATTCCTCGTCTGTGAAAACAGCCAACACCATTTCAGAATCTACACCTTGTTGGTCACTGCCGCATAGCGAGGTGCCTTTTGAATAGGCCTCGTTCCTGAAATAACCAGGAAATGCTGACTCCAAAGGCCTGCGTATTCCACCCACCATATTGGCCGACAAGAAAGACTGCAGTGAAGGAGACGTGATGAACACTACAGGACAAGATGCAGTGACGCAGGTTTTATGAAGTGGCCCTCATTTAATTTCCCATGGCTGTGGGGTTATTGTTTCCATCAGCTGTTTTAGCAGAAATGTAAATCAAATGCCCCTTTTGGCAAGGGCACTGGAACCCACAAATTAACAATTTAAACTTTCACGAAACTTAAATCAAATTAAAATTTAGTTGCTGGGGGTGATGATGCACGCTAGTCCCTCCGGCACCCACCTCTCGCAGAAGGCCGCAAGCGTACCGGTGGATACAGCGTGCTCCATCTCCAGGGACACCCTGGCTCGAACGTAACCGCGGAAGAGAGGCAGTTGGGCTGAACGACCCCCTCGACCGACCGCTGCCCGGACTGGATCATCTGCATACAACCACCATTTTTTTTTAAAAAGGGCATCAGACATTGTCCAGTGGTGAATCATCTGTTCAAGAAGGGCAACATTTAATAAATTTGACTAGACCCAATTCAATCAACAACTGACATTTAGGGCCCAAGTTTCCACATGATTTGCGCCTGACTTTTTAGGAGCAACTGGTGGAGAACGGACTATCTTAGAAATCGCAATTCTCCACATTTTTTTTCTGCAGTTCTAGTCAGTTAGAACAGTTCCACTTTGGAACAGAATTTTTTTCTTCAAAAGGGGACGTGTCCAGTCACTGACGCCCGATTTCAAAGTTTCCACAGTGAAAACGTACTCCAAACTAACTTAGAATGGAGCAAGAGAAGATTTTTGTAGAACTGAAAAAACCTGTTCCGCACATTAAAAAATCAGGCGCAGGTTACAAATTAGGCGTCCAGAACGAGGTGGGGGGGGGGGAGGGAAGTCATTAAATTCTATAATAAATCCTTATTTATACTTATACAAATGTTATACAAATAAATCCAACCTGAATAAACATTTATAAGCAAAGAAAAGATTAAATAAACCATCTTCCTATCTGTGTGAAAGTGCTTCAGCCAGGGAGAATGCTGCAGGAAGCCTCACAAGTTGAGGCAGCTGTTCCCGCGCCTCAAGTTCGCAGCCATTCCCGACGATGAGGGGGGAGGCCGTCGGGAAACGACTGCCTCAACTTTGAGGCTTCCCGCAGCCTTCTCACTGCTGCAAGAAGCCTCAGTGCTGATGTGCTGATGGCAATGTGCTTTTATTAAAAAATGTTCAAAAATTAAACAGCTACAAAGAACTACAAAAATGGCCGAGTGCCAATGTTTCCTTCACACTGCGCGTGCGCGAACGCTCCAACGCGCACGCGCAGGGTTGCCGGCAGGAAAAAAACTAATTTAAATGGTACCCGCCCCCTCCCACTTACAAAATCGGCGCGAGTGGTAGGCTCCGCCCCCTGGGCGCCGCGCCAAGCAGACATGGAGCTGCAGGGCGCTCCAGAATCGCGCGTTTTTTTTTCCGGCGCCCCGCTCGGAGGGGCGCCCGTTTTTTATCGTGTGGAAACTTGGGGCCTTAGTGTCTTTTCCATAGGAAAAAAACCATCCCAACGTGCTTCACAGAGGGTGCAGAAAAATAAAGTATATATAAAAGGAACAGGTATGCCTGGTCAAAAAAATGTGTTTCAGGTTTGTGAAAGGTGGCAATAGAAATGGTCGAGCAGAAGGGTTTAGGGAGGGAGCTACAGAGAGTAGAGCATTGAAGAAATCGAGTCTGGAGACAAAAGCATGGGTAAGGGTTTTTTTTTTTTAAAGTGGTATTGGGGCCGAGTTGAAGTCAGAAACAAGCAACAATGTGTGAATTTGGCGATCTCACACACAACCAGTTTTTTTGCTCGTTATTATGACAGGACAGAAAACTAACTAGTTTGGGAATCTCGCAATGTCTTTTATGCTTAATTGAGAAATGCTAGCCATTAACATATTCCAAAATGGATTAGTAACAGAAACTTAACTGGACCTGCAACATAAATACTGTGGCAACAAGAGCAGGTGAGAGGCTGGTTATTCTGCAGAGAGTGACTCACCTCCTGACTCCCCAAAGCTCTTCCACCATCTACAATGCACAAGTCAGGAGTGCGATGGAATACTCTCCACTTGCCTGGATGAGTGCAGCTCCAACAACACTCAAGAAGCTCGAAAGGGACAAAGCAGCCCACTTGATTGGCACCCCATTCACCACCTTGAACATTCACTCCCTCCCACCATCAGCGCACCGTAGCTGCTATGTGTACCATCTACACGATGCACTGCTTCTTCGACAGCACCTCCCAAACCTGTGAACTCTACCACGTAGACCAACAATGTCAGCAGGCACATGGGAGCACCATCATCTGCAAGTTCCCCTCCAAGTCACACACCATACTGACTTGGAAATATATTGCCGTTCCTTTACCATCGCTGGATCAAAATCCTGGAACTCCCTCCCTAACAGCACTATGGGAGTTCCTTCACCACACGGACTGCAGCGGTTCAAGAAAGCGGCTCACCACCACCTTCTCAAGGGCAATTAGGGATGGGCAATAAATGCTGGTCTTGCCAGTGATGCCCACATCCCATGAATGAATCAAAAAAAAATAATGCCTTGTTTTCAATTGAATTGACACATGCAGAATAGAAAATATCTAATTTGCAAAATTAAACAATTATTTAAAATCAAAAGCAAAATACTGCGGATGCTGGAAATCTGAAATAAAAGCAGAAAAAGCTGCAAATACTCAAGTGGTCAGGCAGCATCTGTGGAGAGAGAAACAGAGGTAACGTTTCAGGTCGATGACCTTTCATCAGAACTGGAATCAGGGATGCAACAGGTTTTAAGCAATTACAGAGGTAGGGGAGAGGGGGAGAACAAATGTCTGATGAGGTGGAAGGCAGGAGAGATTAAATGATAAAAGAGATGTAGTGCAAGGCGAAGGAAGATGGTCATGGAACAATAAAGAGATCGAGAGGAGATGGAAATGGAAATATCATCAGCAACAGCTGCATCCGAAAAAAGTGGGGGCAGAGCCTATGATCTGAAATTGTTGAACTCAATGTTGAGTCCAAAAAGCTGTAAAGTGCCTACTCGAAAAGTGAGGTGCTATTCCTCGAGCTTGCATTGAGCTGCTTTGGAACCATGTAGGAGGCTGAGGGTAGAGATGTCACAGTGGGAATGGAGCGGAGAATTAAAATGACAGGCTATTATTTAAAAGCAATTGATTTTCAGAATCAATTACATCCTGTAATCTCACCAACAACTCAGTGAATAAAACCCTTTGCCATCTCATGCCTTTATTCAGAGAATAAAATCACTCGACTTGTTATTTTCTGACTCCAAAAATTATCGACTCACAAATGAGTCATTCAACCTTTGTGCAGTCAATAAAATCCTCCGCTACTAGATACTCAACAAACCAGTTCCTCGGGGGAAATTTAGCCCATAAATATAGTCGCTTTCCTCCACAAGGGTGGAAGTATACTACATAGAAAAGACTCGAGAAGTATTAGGTTCCACAGAATTCATGTACTCCAGAATGCAATGTACAGGGTAATCAACAGTTCTGTTGATCCCAGCATCTAGTGCTCCTAGACACCGGGTTAATGGATTTTTGGTCATCATTAGAACCTTGTTCTACACCCCTCACCCCACTCCCCCCAAAAAAAGAAATTCAGGTGCCTGTTTACTTTCAGTCAGGATTATACATCACAACAGAACTCACATGTTGCAAACTTAGCTGAAGCTGCTGTTTATAGGGCAAGAAATCCTGAGTCAGTTCAAAGGTCAAATGATGGAACGTGAGTAGACCATGCAAGAATGCCAACACCTGTGGAGAGAGTGAAGAAAAACAGTGTTCAAGATTGTGATTGGTCTGGTGAAGTTTTTTTTATAAACTGGAATATTGTCATCCTTCCATCAATGAGGGAAAATTCTGCCCATTATTCGGTCAGGTGGATATTCCTCCATCTTGCATGGCCACCTACCACTCTCTCAAAGAATCATCAGTTCAACCACAATAGCAATTGGAATGTTACGTTTGCTCATAAAAGCTGAGGAGTGAGGATCCTGGGGACTGGACCACTTTTCTACTCCATACCCAACTGCTGGTATTACTGGATCAATTAAAGCAAGTACCAGACATAGAATAACACTCCCTGTACTTTGGCCTCAGCAATGTGCCTTAAGCTCCCGTTTCGGAAGAGCACCGACTTCCCCAGTGTGACAATAGCATCTCTCATAACAGGCAGCCTGTGGCCTCTGAGATCACCAGCCTAGCACTGAATGATGGACCATTCTCTACTGTGGATTCAGCCCCACCAGGTGGGTACTTCAGACTCCTTAGCTTACAGACTGAAGACTTCCACACCATCAGCGTGGGCTGAATTCAAACCCAGATGTGAAAGATCAGTGTCCTGCTCAAGGCCTCCTGGTCCAAAGCTGAATTTCCATGTAATGGCAGGATTGGAGGGAAAAAAATAATAATTTGCCTTTACAGAGAGCTGGACAACAGAGGAGAAGCATTGAAGGTGCGGCCGACCATGTTTAAAAGCTGCAAAAAAAAAACACAAGATACTTTCATTGAGGTAATACAGTTCCTTGTGTAAAATTATCTGTTAACAGTAACTTTACTTCGCAGTCGCAAGAAAAGTAGATGTAAGAATCCTACAACGGAGATAGAACTGGTGAAAAATTTCTGTCCCTTCAGTACAATCACAAATGCAGTGAAGTGAACTAGGCAACAGGTGTGCCTGGAAGGTGCTTTCAGCCGAGATCACTATTCAGAGAGCACGGTCGGAATCATGTCTATGGGTTGGATCAGGTTTAGTTGTGGTAACCACCGCTGTCAGGTTGTTTTTTTATGTACTGTCGCCCACTATTCCAGCATCATCCTCGAGACCCTAACCTAGAACACGCGTCTCTTTCTTTCCCATCTCCCCACCTCCATCCTCTCTGAACTCCTCTTGCCCATTAGACCCATTTCCTGCTCCCTTGACCCCACTCCCACCAAACTGCTGACCATCCAACTTCCCTCCTTGGCCTGCAACCTAGCTGATATTGTAAATTGTTCCCTCCCCTCAGTAACTGCCCCCACACCCACCTCATAAAACCACTGTCACCACCAATGTTCCCGTTAATTTTTTTTGGGGGGGGAATGCGGTCTAGGCCAACACTTGAAAAGGTGACTATTTTAAACAGGGTAGCCAAGAGCTGCCACTGCCTGTGGAAGTTTATCCCAACAATCAACATGGTCAGGAATCAAAGCTTTAATACCCAGATATAACTTACTGGCTCCACCACGTCAAACTTCTTTCTCTCATGCACCTCCTGAATTTTGTACACATATTCCAACGATGCCTCATAGAAGTTCTGCCTCTCTTTATCAACCTGCACATCGGCCTGGATTTGAAAAACAGAAGGTCTGTGAGATCTACTAAACAGACGGAGCAAAACACGACGAAGAGCTCCATCGCAGGCAACAAGAGCGATAGCAACAAATAATAATTTCAGGGTCAATTTAAGTGGTTTTAAACATATTGCAATTCTTCTTAGACAGTTCCTTGGAGTCGAGGATGACTTGCTTCCACACTAAAAGTGAGTTCTCAGGTGACTGATTGAGTCCAATGTGGGAATTACAGTCTCTGTCACAAGTGGGGCAGACAGTGGTTGAATGAAAGCAGTTTGGTAAAACAATTAAAAATCAAATGTCGTGCTTTTGTCTGTAGATTCAACTCCTAGACAAATCGTTCATCATCTGTCCTTGGATCTGGTTGTGTACTTCGGGATCTATTCAGGAGTCATTGCCCCATGGAATATTAGAATGAGTGCGTGTCCACTTCCAAGGGAGCTCCTGATCACCACCCAACACCATTCTCATGCATTATATAGCTGATACTGCATAGACAACTTGACATATTCAATGATTGTAGGGTGCAGGGGTTGGTGCGGGGCGGGGGGCGGGGGGCGGGGGCGGCGGGCAGGCAGTGAAAGAGACAATATTTTACAGATGTAATAAAAGTTTGATTAAAAAAAAGGAGGGGAACAATGGCATCATATCTGTGATGTACACGATGCAAGCAACATAAACAAGATTTACATCTGGGCATTGGTACACAATTTCCCCTTCCTGCTGGAATGTTTTTTTCCATGCAATGTTTTCTCCAACAATAGGAGGAAAACGAGGGGTTAGGGGAGGTGGATGGGCTGGTGGGGAGGGGGAGGTTTGTGGAAGAGAAGGTAAACACCACCACTGAAAAAATCTCAGGACCATTACCTCCTGGAGCTGGGATTCCTTCTTCTTTGAGGAGAGACTGAGATGTCGGTCAAGTGCAGAGTAGAATTTCTCACTTTCTTTTTCAAATTTTTTCTTTCTATCCTGTAAATAGAAAATAAGTCAGTCGGTCACTGGGATTCCACCTAGGATCCCGTGGGTGGCCTGCAGATGGTTCAAGTGTCCTCTCTGATCGTTTTACTCCTCCTCCCATACCTTCACTGGGCTCTCGGGTGCAAGTATAAGATCCCACAGCCACTATTTCCAAGAGCAGGAGAGTTCCCTCGATGCATTATCCAATATTTATCCCTCAATTAACATCACAACACAGATTACCTGGGCATTATCACATTGCTGTTTGTGGGAGCTTGCTGTGCGCTAATTGGCTGCCATGTTTCCTACATTACAACAATGACTTAAATGTCTGTAAAGCGGTCCTGAGGTTGAGAGAGGTGCTATATAAATGCAAGTCTTTCTTTTTCTTTGACACACCACCCTCCGGAAAGGATGATCACCCAACCTACATCAAAGCCAGTCTATGACCAGGTCGTGGCCAGGATTCAAACCCACAATGTTTCATCTAGTGAACCTGTCACCATCATCATCATCATGGGCAGTTCCTCGAATCGAGGATGACTTGCTTCCACATCAAAAAGTTCACAGGTGTTTCAACAAAGGACCTAATATTCCAGGTCCTGAACTAAATTTAAAGGGTGGAAGATGCCTGTGCATGGATTTTTTTAACGTGTGGTAGCCAATGCACACCAGCCACCACACGGGCTTGATAGGGCTAGCTCTTGATCCAGTGACAAGGATTAACCAGGACGACTGGAGACCAGCTCTGCTGCACGGACCTAGTGCGCACACATATCGCAGTGTGGGCTGGCCCATGCTGCCCCTGGGCCCACGTTTCTTCTGGGCCCCGAACTCACGCCTCTCCTGGGCCCCGATCACATCCTTCTACAATCTCTCGCCGCTCCTTCACCCCGACCTCGCCGCTCCTGCTGTACCTGCCCACGCTCCAATCACCGGCCTGGATCTTGATCACTGCCGTTGCTCTCCTGCTCCAGCACATGCTGCTCCCTGTAGTGGTAACCTGTAATCTAGCACTCACTCCAGGCATCCACCGGTCAAGAATCGACAGGGTGGGGGACCTCAGTCAACAACTTAGTGTTGATTTTATTTCCTTGTTCCTCAGTAAAGCAGGAAAAGTGAAGGCAGATTCAAAACCCGAGAACTGCTCAACAACGTCACAAAGAAGAATGCTGAAGAGAGGAGAAGTAGAAAAGAAGTCAAGATGGTAACAATTTATCTGAGCTTTGAAGCTAGCTGCCAGCTAGAATCGAGATATTTACACATCAACTTTAACAGTGAGAATGGAAGAAAGTGAAGTATTTATGTACAAAGCAGACTTAATATGCAAACAGCTGCCAGCGGGGGAGTGCAACATTTGAAAGTGCCAATTCACTGCATAACAAAGGAGGGACATGGGATCACACCCTTCATCCATCATATCACCAGAATCTCAGTCATTTCACAAAGGAGAGTTGGGGAACAGAAGAGATAATACACATAGATGAGCCCATGACGGCTCAATATACATGTGCATCACAAGGTCATACAGACCAGAAAGGTTCCAGATTCAATCCCCAATTTGTGTTATTGGCTATTCTCACTCCGCTTAATACAATAATCCAGACACCCTGGGCTAAGGAGGGCCACAGACAAATAAAGCCAGGTTTCTCATAGTTGGCAATTATGCAATAGCTCTGCTAAGTGCCAAGTGCTGTTTAGCGAATATTAGGCAAGAAGATTATTAGAATGATACAGCACAGAAGGCAGCCATTCGACCCATTGTGCCAACTCTTTGAAAGAGCTATCCGCAATTAGTCCCACTCCCCTGCACTTTCCTCACAGCCCTGCAATTTCTTTCCCCTTCAAGTATTTGTTCAAGTTCCTTTTGAAAGTTATGATTGAATCTGCTTCCTCTACCCCTTCAGGCAGTGTATTCCAGATCAGAACAACTCGCTGATCAACTTAAGCTCTCTGTGGTTGAGCACCCTGGCAACACTCACTGTTTAGGCTTACACAATGAAGCATGGCCACCATAAGAACATTAGAATTAGAAGGAGGACATACACGGCCCCTCGAGCCTGCTCCGCCATTCATGGCTGATCGTCGACCTCAACTCCACCTTGCCACACGAGCACATATCCCTTGATTCCCTTCAGTTTCCAAAAATCTATCGCTCTCCATCTTGAATACACTCAATGACTGAGCATCCAAAGGTCTCCGGGATAGAGCATTCCAATTCCATGAGCTGCTGGAGCCCTGGGCAATGCCAATACAGCCCAGCAAAGAGCAAAGGGGAGAAAACTGTGGGAAAAATAAATATGGCAAAAACAAGAGACATGTGACTTCTTTGCCAGAAATTAGAGCAGTTTGCAAAGCAAGTGTGCGTCTCACTGTTCAGTGACACGAGGCTGCTCGGCTCTGCTCTCTCATGTCTGACTGTGAAGGACAGCCACAGTCTTGGAATTAATTAGCTGCAATGTCGCACTATATTAAAAAGACAGCATGTAGAACAAAGGAAGACAGATTGTCTGAATTGATTATACAGCATGAAGTACACCAGTAGCCACCACACGATAGTGAACAGTAAAGTTACCGTCATTAAAACAGACGGCAGTTTTATATATCAGACTTCAGAATGTCAACAATACACACATGTATAGAAAAAAAAATTAAAAGAGCAGTTATTTCAAGCTGGTTTCTTCTGACCTGGAGTCAGATATTTGCAAGCACTGCAAACCTGCTTCACCAACAGCAATTGACCTCCAGATATCCTCATTGCAGTAGTTTGGCTTTGTGCCGAGAATGGGATAGGTCTCTTTAAACACAACTGCACTCGAGACAATGGTGCATTGTCCATTTCATACAGAATGACAGGAATATCGTACGACTGTTATTTGTATTATATGTACAGCCTTGATGCTTGCCAGCAGACCCAAAGGACAAACTGGTTGCTGCTTCTTTAAATACGTGAAGCGCAGCCACCCACCAACACAAAACAATGCAAAGCGCGGCAACAGTACACAGACAGAAGTACCAAAGTGGTCTCCCCCAGGTGAGGGAGAGGGAAGGACCCTCAAGACCACGGCAAGCTGTTTCACCTTGTCCAGAACAGTTGAACCAGAGGACCTGGCCTGCATTCGAAGGGGGGATACATTCAAAACTAATCTGCAGGAATATTATTGCAGCGAGCGAGGGGTTTTGATGGAGCAAATAGGAAGAAACTGTTTCCACTGGCAGGGTCGGTAACCAGAGGACACAGATTTAAGGTCATTGACAAAGAACCAGAGGGGAGTGGAGGAGAATTATTATTTATTTTTTTTTTTAAACGCAGCGAGTTATGATGATCTGGAATGCGCTTCATTCAAAAAGATCATGGCTGATCACCCATCACCCCTGTGCTCGCTGACCTACATTGGCTCCCTGTTAAACAACGCCTCGATTTCAAAATTCTCATTCTTGTTTTCAAATCCCTCCATGGCCTTGCCCCTCCCTACCTCTAATCTATTTCAGTCTCTGAACCCACGAGATGTCTGCGCTCCTCAAATTCTGCCCGATTATAACTGCTCAACCATCGGTGGCTGTGCCTTCAGCTGCCTGGGCACTAAGCTCGAACTCACTCACTAAACCTTTCCACCTGTTTTTCCTTCTTTAAGATGCTCCTTAAAACCTACCTCTTTAGCCAAGCTTTTGTTCATCTGCCTTAATTTCTTACGTTCTTATGTTCAAATAATATAAGTTTGTCAGAAAATAACATTTTGGGTTACAGTTTGAGTAATTTGAGAACTGAGATGTGGTACGTCTAACATGCCCAGAGGAATAGGTGACTTTGGACCTATGGTTCTCAAAGCTTTCCATCACTGGCATTTTCCTCACGTAACGTTATGCTAAATCTATACAAAACACTGGTCCGGCCCCAGCTGGAGTATTGTGTCCAATTTGGGCACTGCACTTTGGGAAGCTCATGAAGGCTTTGGAGGGGGTGCAGAAGAGATTTACCTGAATGGTTCCAGGGTTGCGGGATTACAGTTACGTGGATAGACTGGAGAAGCTGGGGTTGTTCTCCTTGGAGCAGAGAAGGTGAAGAGGCGATTTGATAGAGGTGTTTAAAATCATGAGGGATTTAGATAGAGTAAATAAAGAGAAACTATTTCCAATGGCTGAAGGGTCAATAATGAGAGGGCACAGATTTAAAGGTGATTTGCAAAAGAACGACACGAGGGGAAACTTTTTTTACGCAATGAGTGGTTAGGATTTAGAATGCACTGCTTGATAGGGTAGTGGGTACAGATTCAATAAGGAATTGGATAAATACTTGGAGATAAAATTGCAGGGATATGGGGAAAGAGCGGGGTAGTGGGACTAACTAGATTGCTCTTCGGAAGAACTAGTGCAGACGCGATGGGCCGAATGGCCTCCTTCTGTGCTGTACTATTCTATGACTGGGTCTATTGTAGACTAATTGAGAGAGATTGATATGTATGATCAGTCAACATCGTGCAACTACCAGGATTGTAAAAGGTGAACTAGATGGACCTTGGATTTTTTTTTTGTCTAGTAATTCCTGTGCTCTTTAAAAGCAAAAGGAACTACAGCTTACAAAGAAAATGGAGAATGCAGCTGTTATATATGTAAACCTGTAAATACCTTGTTTAACCATCAGAGGGCTCATCCCCTGGAGTCCCAAGGGATCCCACAATCCCTTGGGAGCACCTGAACATACGGAGGCCTCACAGGCTGGAGAGGCACTCTGGAGACCTGCAATAAAGGACTATGGTTATACCTTACTTTGAGCTCACAGTATCTGGTCAGACTCTTTATTCCTTTAGACATAACAGCAACTATAACCTATATCCTAGCAAATGGTTACTCCCACCGCCCGCCCCCCAGCCGTCCATCGCAATGGTCTAGTAAGTAGCCAGTACCCAATGTAGCATTAAATCACATGGACCAGAAGATCCCACAGTGAATTCCCCAGCCCGTTAGCAGATCGTAGCATCAACAATTGGTATCAGAGTTACTGGGCGATGGAGGGAAAGGGATGTGGTGGGGTGGGGGAAGGGGAAGAAATGTGCTCGGGGCTTTTGCTCCTAATTATTATTCAGTCATCCTTGCTGGAAAGTAATTCAGATGACAATAGGATTGGGCTCAGGTGCGAGATACAAACTGCATGGATTCCTGCATCAAAATTGGACAAAGAACATAAGTATTAGGAGCAGTAGGAGGCCGTACGGCCCCTCAAGCTTGTTCCACCCTCCAATAAGATCAATATTGATCTTCATCCTCAACTCCACTTTCCTGCCCGATCCCCATATCCCTCCACTTCCCCAATATCCAAAAATCTATCTCAGCCTTGAGTATACTCAACAACTCAGCATGCACAGCCCTTTGGGGTAGAGAATTCCAAAGAGTCACAACCCTCTGAGTAAAGAAATTCCTCTTCATTGCAGTCTTAAAACGGCCGATCCCTTATCGTGGACAGATTTGATTAGGCCCAAGAGTGTGTGGCTGGGACCCACAGAACCATACTAGGACTTGAGAGAGAGGGTAGAAAACTAAGGGAGTGGGTAATTATGACATTAATGCATCTCAAGGCCCCCCATCTGCAACAGTCATTTGATGTGTGTTATCATAGGCCACCTCCCAGATGGTGAGCGAGGGTCAACAGCAATTCAGTGGGAAGCAGAGTCTGCTTTCTAGTAGAAAAGGGTGAACATTTGGCAAAAGTCACCAGGCAGGACTCTTAATGATAAAGTCTTGAGAGAAGAATTATTACTAGAAACAGGTCAACAGCTGAGTTAAGTCACAATTATTTCTGCAATGAAAGCAAGTTGTAGCATGGCGAAAAGGTTTCCTATTTTATATCCATTCCGTTGGAGCTGCTTTCGTTTGAATTATTGGCAAGCGGTCACACTCTCCTCTTTTGGCAACTTCTTTAGCAGACTTTGGCTTTCTTAAACGTAGCTCTAGACTTCAGCCAGGGGAAGGAGAGAGGGAGCAGCACTGACTCAACATGGCAAAATCCTGCATGGACAGCACTGCCAGGATTAAATAAATAGTCAGCACAGAGTGTGAGAGAATTGGAGCATATTGTTTCGGTGATCTCCTACAATCGGGCGGATTTCTGCCAGAGTGTACTTAATGGGTAAAGTGCTTCACTTCAACACCACTGAAAATAGGACTCATGAGAACCCAAGTCATTAGTACCATCAACTTCAACCAGTCTAAAGAATACTCGCATCAATTCTTCCCCACGCACCCACCCAAACATATCACTCCCACTGAGAGCACAGTCATTAAGAGTTCATCCCTCCGATTGGCCACAGAGCCTTGGGTTTCACCCATATCTCTCTGGATAGTAAAAAGGAGTGGGTAATTATTTTAACAACCAGAATCCAATAAAACAGTATCTTGTATTTGATAAATTAACATATTACCCAATTTGTGCAGTCAGTTATCTTGAAAACTGACTAAAGAACATGGAATGACATGGCCCCAAATCTCCCCTCCTTGTTGTGTTTAGTCCACTGTTACAGCAGAATCGACTGAGAATATTGACGCTACTAGTCAGCAGTCTGGTTCCATTTCTTGTCTCTTAATAAAGAACAAAATGGAAGGGCAGTTGTAATGGTGGTGGCTGGGAGAGGAAAGGGCAACAGATCCTCAAAATTAGATTTTGTTGCAACGAAGGACCACGCGCATCATTAAAGTGGGAGGAGGGGAAACGCAATACAGAACGCCACCGCCTTCAACAGTCATCCCCAGGCAGTCCCTGTACCTCCAGTGACAGATTCAGAACAGCATTGCGAAAGGTCACCAATCTTTCCTTGGGTCGTAGTGAGTGCATGGCCTCAGGAGACTGGAGGGAAAAAAGGGTGTGTAGTTGTTCCCAAATCATCCCATACACAGGAAAACTATCAAAACAAGGGCACGGAACTCGTGTCTGCACTTATCCAGGGTCTTCGGGCCTCCAGATGAAACAACACCCTCACTGACCTGCACCATGTCACCTGGCTATGAGCTGCAGAGGAGCTGCCATCCTATTCACCAGCAATACTAACAGCAGCAGAACAGAGCAACTTATACAGGGCAGTGAAGGTGGAGAGAAACCGGAGGGAATATTAAAAAACAGTCCAACAAAGTAGCAAGTTGCAGAGACAGCAATTTTAACAAAAAGACTTTAAAAAAAAATCTTACCTTTGCAACTCCTATATGGTCTTTCTTAAAAATCTCCAAGGGTTTAATTAGCAAGTTGGTGGAATTTTGAATCTGTAACAAAGGCAAGTGGCAAATAAATTCAGAGTTCACCATCCTCTGAGTCTTATCCACAACAATGAGCACAAACCATTACAGATAGATAGATTCCCAACTTAACTTATTGATCCAATCTGTTTAGAAAAGGATATGAAAATCAACAGATCAGAATTGAGGAAAATCGCAAACGTTTATTGAGGTCAGATGGCTGAATAATACTGTAAGAATAATAAATCTTGAAGAAAGGTTACAGGGGTTAGTGTTTTTGAAGTACTCCTCAGTCAATCATAATTACCACTGCTGACTGTCTCCTACCTGTTCAGAGCTGTATGCTGAAGTATTTCAAAATACTAACCAACCATTTTTCCTTTTCAGATTCTGATAAGACAGATCATAGGATCTGTCTTTATTTCAGATTTCCCACGTTCATATTTTTCCCTCTATCACCACTGCCACTAAAGATATAACTTCATTTATCTGGCATATCAGTTACCTCATGGGCAGCCACAATTTTGGACCTCCACGTCACTCATGCTCCTCCGCTGACATATGTTAAAGGTATGGTGGATGAGCCCTCTCCAATAGACCCATTGACTCTTAGTGGTGCTTTCGCTGGTTCTGGAAGCTTATCTAGAGCCATCACAAAACTGGAAAGACTGATCAGCTGAATATGAAGCAGTATCGAGCTGGGAAAGAATTTTGCTTTACTGCAGAGAAACACAAGACAGGGGAAATATCGAAACACAGCTCACACTGGTTAGATAGGGAGGTTTCAAATACAATAAAAGGATGGAGCATGAAAAGACAGCACTATGAAGCCTCAGTGAGCAGGGTCACACAAGCCTGCAGTCTCCCATGTACTGAGTTTCCACAACCATTTTAGCAAGTACGTAAAAGGATTGCAGTTAAAGTAAAAACTTAAAGGAAATAGTAAATTGGATTAATATCTTGACTTCCTCACTGGAAAGCTGTGACCACATCCAGGGCCCCAGAGAGTGGGTTCAGATTTTTACTACAGTTTTGCTGCATTCCTAATGCACGAGTGTTTGACATAATGCACCACCATTACTGAAGCCAAACAGCACATGAAAGGTTTAAAAAAAAAAAAATTACATGCCTTACTGATATTGAAAGACCAGGTGTAAATTTACAAAGCTTGCTCAAGACATAAATAACTTGGTTATTCCTGCCCTACAATCTTCTATTCCAGTGTTTTTTTTGTCTAGCCTCCCAAAAGGAAACGCGCAAGGTGCAAGTGCTTGATGTATTCTCTGATAGTGGTGATTCTCTATAGTCCATGCCTGGCTGGCTGATCCTGAGTGGATCAAAGCATCTCAAACATCCTCCCTGAACCCAGTGCAAACAAGTCCTTTTGAGTGACAGAAAAACCTCAACCCAAGTAACACTGTGAAGTCAGAACTTTTATTTAACGGTTTTAATTATATAAAAGCTGAAAAAAATAACATCTCAAAAAAAATATTTTTCACAATGGTGCAAGATTTATGTTTTGTTATGTCTAGTTGTATACACTGACCCGAGTAAAGAAAAATGATGGGACAAAACTCATGAAAAAATTATGAGCTATCTAGTTGCTTTTGTGGGTCAGTATATACTAGACATACCAAAACATAAATCTTCCACCATTCTGAAAAAGATTCTTACTGGTTAGTGAACAATAATGTATGAAAATGTGGGATTAAATTGCTCAGCTTTCTGCTCACTCTGGTACTTTTTTAAAAACTATTCTTTGACTCATTCATGTTTACTCAATGGCATATTTGACTGATAACTTAACAATTCATTATTTGTATCAATTGCTAATTTATTTGGCTTTGACGTGTTTTTAGCGACACAAGTTTTAAGAAATATTGGGCCAGAATTTGCTGTAAAAATAACAGCAAGGCTAATGGTGCTCGCTGCTGTTTGTGGGTAAGTGGTACGGCAACTTCAGGCAAGGAGCAGATCCGCCGTTAAATGTAAATATCCAAAAGTTGCTGTCCTAGTTGCGCCACTCGCCATTACCTTCGCCAAAACAGCATTTCGCCCTTAGCCTCCTGTTTTTTTGAAAAAGGAACTTGCTGAATTTGCCCATTAAACTCGCCACACAAAGTTAGGTCTTGTCATTACAAGCGCAAGTATCCTTTTAACAACGTGATATTTCAATGACTGTAAAGCGCTTTGAGACGTCTGGTGGTCGTGAAAGCCACTATATAAAAACAATGCAAATACAAGTTGTATGTACTTAATAAAGTAACGTGATTGAGTATTGTAGACATGAGTAAGTGTAACCTTAGTCTCTTTATTCTAGAGTGCTGGTACAGCATGGGAGGCCTGCTTATAAACAGTGCTCCCAAGGGATGCTGGGATCCCTTGGGACTCAACAGATATGCCCTCTGGTGGCGGTAGAATGCTGGTTACATAGGGTTGCATACATAACACAAGTGATAAGTGTAAATGACTGTCAATCAACCTCTCTGGCACCAAAAATTAATGATTACAGTGGAGTCTCATTCCATCAGGTTATTAATTTTTCAGAGAGATTTTTAAAAAGTCAAACTTTAAATATTAATTTCTTTCTTACTTTTCCTTTGTCACTTTTTTTCCTCTCTCTTAATCCAATCTTTCTTTCCCTCTCTGTACCCGACATTGAATTCAGCCCCTTTAATTCACCCTCCTTCTCAGTTCTTCGTGTTTATTTCCCAATTCTTCAATCCCATTGGATGTGGAGACACCCAATTGGATGTTTGTTCACTCAGGTCCCAGATGCCCCGTTTACCTCGCTACTCCATTATCGGCAACTTTTGTGGGTAAACATTTTCTGAGCTGAAGGGTGAAGGGTGGGTCTAGCTAACGGCAGATGCTGTTAGACGCCCTGCTACCCAGCAAATTTTGGTCCATTACATTTCAAGTGTCACGCAAGCAAAATTTTCAGTGTCACGCAGTTCTGTTTTAATAAAGTAGTCAAAATAAAAGCAAGCCAATCATTTCCTGTTGGTTTCTACTGGCCTTGGGGAAAACCAGTGATTTACAAGCTGCAACCTACAGAAAAAAAACTTCCTTAGCAACAGAAAATTAACCTCAGAATGTGCCCAAGAGTCTTTGACATCTACACAATCAGAGTTTTTTTTTATGCATTCACGGGATGTGGGCGTCGTGGTCAACGCCAGCATTTATTACCCATCCCTAATTGCCCTGGAGAAGGATGTGCTGTCTTACAAGAATTCCCCAACTGGGTAGTTTTAAATAATCCCTGCAACATACATTGTGGTTACATGTCATTCATTCATAGGCAGTCTCTCAGAATTGAGGAAGACTTGCTTCCACTCTTAAAATGAGTCCTTAGGTGACTGTACAGTCCAATACGAGAACCATAGTCTCTGTCACAGGTGGGACAGATAGTCGTTGAAGGAAAGGGTGGGTGTGGGACAGGTTTGGCGCATGCTCTTTCCGCTGCCTGCGCTTGGTCTCTGCATGCTCTCGGCAATGAGACTCGAGGAGCTCAACGCCCTCCTGGATGCACTTTCTCCAATTAGGCGGTCTTTGACCAGGGACTCCCAGATGTCAGTGGGGATGTTGCACTTTATCAGGGAGGCTTTGAGGGTGTCCTTGAAACGTTTCCGCTGTCCGCCTTGGGCTCGTTTGTCGTGAGGGAGTTCCGAGTAGAGTGCTTCACTGATGAGGGAGGCAATAGATTTGTGGGCCAATATAAATAACCTTCAACATGCTGCATATCTGCAGATATGGCTCGAAATGAATCGCTTACCATCATCACCCTTTCATCTTCAACCTCCTGCAGTAGCCCTGCAAACTCCTTGAAGGATTCAGCTGAAAAATGAGAAAATTAATGGTGAGCATCAGTAGCTGAAGCCTCAATGTATGTTTAAATAAATATGAGAATTACATGACAGTATCAACATACAGATTTAGTTCATGCCTGCCATTTCCCCATGTGTTGGTTAACCTCTCATTTAAAAAAAAGCTGGGCAAACAACTTAGGAAAGGGATCAAGGTGATGGAGATAATTAGAGGTAGGTCACAACAGCTGCAAACTTAAAAAGAACATATAGCTTACTTTAAATTACATATTTAATATGGGTGGGGGTAAATCCCCTATTGGCAGGTATGGGAATTTGATCCCAAACAGCTTGGATATTCACTTTAATTTAGATCAAACGCACATTCTTAACAGTCCTTAGAGGGGAGTAAAGGAAATAGGAATTCCAGAAATCCCTGCTGTTAAACGTAGTCAGGAAAAGTTCAGTGTTACAGTAAGGACGGAGAGAGCAGGGAGCGCAGAACTCTTTCAAAATAAGCAAAAGAGACACAGCTTGCTCTCAACCTTATTATCTATGACAATATTCCGCCCAAAATGAACACAGCACAAATTTCCTATACTGAACCTTTATTGTTGCACATTTAAGGTCCATGACCTCCATACTTCCCAAAGCGCTTTACAGCAAATGAAGTACTTTTTGAAGTGTAGTCACTGTTGTAATGTAGGAAATGCAGCAGGCCATTTGCCTATAGCAAGCTCCCAGAGGTAGACCAATTCCCCCTTCCTCATGCAGTAGCAATGCATTGCATCGGAAAGTGATCATCAGGCACCATTGTGGTGTGCGTGTACGTTTCTATGATGGAAGGGTCGTATCGACTATCTCTTTCTGTGCCAGTTGATGGTATGCTCACTCACCAACAGCTGTCTTCCCACTCGCCCAGGCTTTATCACACCATTTCCACATCCTCAATTCCCTACATCTTCTATTTAACTTTCAGATGACCCTCACTATTCCTTCTTCTGGAATCTTCTGAAATTTTGTGAGGATGTTTCCAGTAGAGTGGACAAGGGAGAACCAGTTGATGTGTGTATTTGGACTTTCAGAAGGCTTTCGACATGGTCCCACACAAGAGATTAATGTGCAAAGTTAAAGCACATGGTATTGGGGGTAGTGTGCTGACATGGATTGAGAACTGGTTGGCAGACAGGAAGCAAAGAGTAGGAGTAAATGGATACTTTTCAGAATGGCAGGCAGTGACTAGTGGGGTACCGCAAGGTTCTGTGCTGGGGCCCCAGCTGTTTTCATTGTACATTAATGAATGAGACGAGGGGATTAAATGTAGTATCTCCAAATTTGCGGATGACACTAAGTTGGGTGGCAGTGTGAGCTGCGAGGAGGATGCTATGAGGCTGCAGAGCGACTTGGATAGGTTAGGTGAGTGGGCAAATGAATGGCAGATGAAGTATAATGTGGATAAATGTGAGGTTATCCACTTTGGTGGTAAAAACAGAGAGACAGACTATTATCTGAATGGTGACAGATTAGGAAAAGGGGAGGTGCAACGAGACCTGGGTGTCATGGTACATCAGTCATTGAAGGTTGGCATGCAGGTACAGCAGGCGGTTAAGAAAGCAAATGGCATGTTGGCCTTCATAGCAAGGGGATTTGAGTACAGGGGCAGGGAGGTGTTACTACAGTAGTACAGGGCCTTGGTGAGGCCACACCTGGAGTATTGTGTACAGTTTTAGTCTCCTAACTTGAGGAAGGACGTTCTTACTATTGAGGGAGTGCAGCGAAGGTTCACCAGACTGATTCCCAGGATGGCGGGACTGACATATCAAGAAAGACTGGATCATCTGGGCTTGTGTTCACTGGAGCTCAGACAAATGAGAGGGGATCTCAGAAACGTTTAAAATTCTGACGGGTTTAGACAGGGTAGATATGCAGGAAGAATGTTCCCAATGTTGGGGAAGTCCAGAACCAGGGGTCACAGCCTAAAGGAGAAGGGGTAAGTCATTTAGGACCGAGATGAGAAGAAACTTCTTCACAGAGAGTGATGAACCTGTGGAATTCTCTACCACAGGAAGTTGTTGAGGCCAATTCACTAAATATATTCAAGAAGGAGTTAGATGTAATGTAGTTCTTACTACTAGGGGGATCAAGGGGTGTGGCGAGAAAGCAGGAATGGGGTACTGAAGTTGCATGTTCAGCCATGAACTCATTGAATGGCGGTGCAGGCTCGAAGGGCCTACTCCTGCACCTATTTTCTATGTTTCAATGTTCCTTTCCCAATTTGATTCACCTTGCGCACTATGGAGTCAGAGAATGGATTGGCTGGTGCCCGGCCCCCACAGCTCTCTTTGGTTACAGGGTACAGACAAAATCGGACACCTTCATGCCCTTTCTAGATGGAAGATGGCCACAAATTGAACATATCAAAGTAGCGCCCAAAGCTGCCTCATTATGATATCAAGGACCCATTTTAATTACATTGTTCAGCACATCGTAGCTGCACCAATTAGTGTTACGACAAAAGGAGCCTGTAGTAACTGCATGGAAAGGGGTAGAGAAAGAAAGACGGAGGGATACATTCCAGTGATTGGCAAAAGTCAGCGTACAACCTTGGGTAGGAAAGGAAGCCAGCTGCTCACCCTCTGAGCAGAGACACACAAGACCAGTATATGACAGGAAGAATATAGGTTCTTAATGTAAAAAAACAAAGGATTTGACAAGCAAAGGCCAATACTGGTATCAACCGGTGGTTCAGTGGGTAGCTCACTCGCCCGAGTCAGAAGGCTGTGGGTTCAAGTCCTATACCAGGGACTTGAACACATAATCCACAATGTAGCACTCTAGTGCAGCACTGAGGGAGTGCGACATTGGCAAAGGTGCCGTCTTCGATTGAGACTTTAAACCGAGGCCCTGTCTGCTCTCTCTGAACCCACTATATTGAAGAAAAGCAGGAGTTCTTCCTCGTATCCGGACAAATATTTAACCCTCAGAGAGATTATCTGGTCATCACATTGCTGTTTGACGACCGGACGGTCTGCACCTGGGCAGGACCGGAACCAATGTCCTAGGGGGAGTGTTTGCTAGTGCTGTTGGGGAGGAGTTAAACTAATATGGCAGGGGGATGGGAACCAATGCAGGGAGACAGAGGGAAACAAAATGGAGACAGAGGCAAAAGTCAGAAAGGAGATGACTAAAAGTGGAGGGCAGAGAAACCCAAGGCAAAAAACAAAAAGGGACAATATACAGCAAAATTCTAAAGGGTCAAAGTGTAATAAAAAGGCAAGCCTGAAAGCTCGGTGCCTCAATGCAAGGAGTATTCGGAACCCGGGAGAGGGCTTTGAGCTGGTGAGAGTGGGTGAGAGCTCAGATGAACAGGACCCCAAGAAAGAATGCAAAAGGCAGGAGGCAACAGAGCAGAGTAGCACTGGGGTAAGTGTAAACCACAAGGTGATAGGAAGGGACAATATGTATGAATATAAAGGGGCTGCAGGAGTCGTCAAAACTAAAAATCATGGTTTAAAAGCTAGTATTAAAACAATTTACCTAAACGCACGCAACATTTGAAATAAATGAGTTGACGGCACAAATCATTACAAATGGGTATGATTTGGTGGCCGTTACAGAAACGTGGTTGCAGGGTGGCCAAGACTGGGAATTAAACATACAGGGGTATCTGACAATTCGGAAAGATAGACAAGAAGGGAAAGGAGGTGGGGTAGCTCTGTTAACAAAGAATGATATCAGGGCAGTTGTGAGAGATGATATTGGCTCTAATGAACAAAATGTTGAATCATTGTGGGTGGAGATTAGAGATAGTAAGGGGAAAAAAAATCACTGGTGGGCATAGTTTATAGACCCCCAAATAATAACTTCACGTTGGGACAGACAATAATCAGGGGAATAATAGAGGCACGTGAAAAAGGAATGGCAGCAATCATGGGGGATTTTAACCTACATATCGATTGGTCAAATCAAATCGCACGGGGTAGCCTGGAGGAGGAATTCATAGAATGCATACGGGATTGTTTCTGAGAACAGTATGTTACAGAACCTACAAGGGAGCAAGCTATCTTAGATCTGGTCCTGTGTAATGAGACAGGAATAATAAACGATCTCCTAGTAAAAGATCCTCTCGGAATGAGTGATCACAGTATGGTTGAATTTGTAATACAGATTGAGGGTGAGGAAGTAATGTCTCAAACGAGCATACTATGCTTAAACAAAGGGGACTACAGTGGGATGAGGGCAGAGTTAGCTAAAGTAGCCTGGGAACACAGAGTAAATGGTGGCACAATTGAGGAACAGTGGAGGGCTTTTAAGGAGCTCTTTCATAGTGCTCAACAAAAATATATTCCAGTGAAAAAGAAGGGCGGTAAGAGAAGGGATAACCAGCCGTGGATAACCAAGGAAATAAAGGAGAGTATCAAATTAAAAACCAATGCGTATAAGGTGGCCAAGGTTAGTGGGAAACTAGAAGATTGGGAAAATTTTAAACGACAACAAAGAATGACTAAGAAAACAATAAAGAAAGGAAAGATAGATTACGAAAGTAAACTTGCGCAAAACATAAAAAGATAGTAAAAGCTTTTACCGATATATAAAACGGAAGAGAGTGACTAAAGTAAATGTTGGTCCTTTAGAAGATGGGAAGGGGGATTTAATAATGGGAAATGTGGAAATGGCTGAGACCGTAAACAATTATTTTGCTTCAGTCTTCACAGTGGAAGACACAAAATCCATGCCAAAAATTGCTGGTCACGGGAATGTGGGAAGGGAGGACCTTGAGACAATCACTATCACTAGGGAGGTAGTGCTGGACAGGCTAATGGGACTCAAGGTAGACAAGTCCCCTGGTCCTGATGAAATGCATCCCAGGGTATTAAAAAGAGATGGCGGAAGTTATAGCAGATGCATTCGTTATAATCTACCAAAATTCTCTGGACTCTGGGGAGGTACCAGCGGATTGGAAAGCAGCTAATGTAACGCCTCTATTTAAAAAAGGGGGCAGACAAAAGGCAGGTAACTATAGGCCAGTTAGTTTAACATCTGTAGTGGGGGAAATGCTTGAAGCTATCATTAAGGAAGAAATAGCGGGACATCTAGATAGGAATAGTGCAATCAAGCAGACGCAACATGGATTCATGAAGGGGAAATCATGTTGAACTAATTTACTGGAATTCTTTGAGGATATAACGAGCATGGTAGATAGAGGTGTACCGATGGATGTGGTGTATTTAGATTTCCAAAAGGCATTCGATAAGGTGCCACACAAAAGGTTACTGCAGAAGATAAAGGTACGCGGAGTCAGAGGAAATGTATTAGCATGGATCGAGAATTGGCTGGCTAACAGAAAGCAGAGAGTCGGGATAAATGGATCCTTTTCGGGTTGGAAATCGGTGGTTAGTGGTGTACCACAGGGATTGGTGCTGGGACCACAACTGTTTACAATATACATAGATGACCTAGAAGAGGGGACAGAGTGTAGTGTAACAAAATTTGCAGATGACACAAAGATTAGTGAGAAAGCGGGTTGTGTAGAGGTCACAGAGGCTGAAAAGAGATTTAGATAGGTTAAGCGAATGGGCTAAGGTTTGGCAGATGGAATACAATGTCGGAAAATGTATTCACCTTGGAAATGGCGGAGCAGGCTCGAGGGGCTAGATGGCCTACTCCTGTTCCTAATTCTTATGCTCTTATGTTTGCGAGAGCTTACTGTAGGCATGGTCCATGTCTCTGAGCCATACAGGAGGGCCATGTACAGTAGACACCGCAAGTCACTGGAGAAATACCACCAACGATGTCTCCACAAGATCCTACAAATCCCCTGGGAGGACAGACGCACCAACTTAGCATCCTCGACCAGGCAAACAACATAGAAACATAGAAAATAGGTGCAGGAGTAGGCCATTCGGCCCTTCTAGCCTGCAGCGCCATTCAATGAGTTCATGGCTGAACATGCAACTTCAGTATCCCATTCCTGCTTTCTCGCCATACCTCTTGATCCCCCCAGTAGCAAGGACTACATCTAACTCCTTTTTGAATACATCCAGCGAACTGGCCCCAACAACCCTCCGTGGCAGAGAACTCCACAGGCTCACCACCCTCCGGGTGAAGAAGCCTCTCCCCATCTCGGTCCCAAATGTCCCACCTCCCATCCCGACGGTGACCCCTGGCTCTGGACCTCTCCAACATTAATAAGAACATAAGAATTAGGAACAGGAGTAGGCCATCTAGCCCCTCGAGCCTGCTCCGCCACCCAACAAGATCATGGCTGATCTGGCCGTGGACTCAGCTCCACTTACCCGCCCGCTCCCCATCACCCTTAATTCCCTAATTGGTTAAAAATCTATCTATCTGTGATTTGAATATATTCAATGAGCTAGCCTCAACTGCTTCTCTGGGCAGAGAATTCCACAGATTCACAACCCTCTGGGAGAAGAAATTTCTTCTCAACTCGGTAATAAATTGGCTCCCCCGTATTTTGAGGCTATGCCCCCTAGTTCTAGTCTCCCCGACCAGTGGAAACAACCTCTCTGCCTCTATCCTGTCTATCCCCTTCATTATTTTAAACAACCCCAGCATTGAAGCACTGACCACACTTGATCAGCTCCGCTGGGCATGCCACATCGTCTGCCTGCCCGACATGAGACTCCCAAAGCAAGCGCTCTACTCGGAACTCCTTCACGGCAAACGTGGGTAGAGGAAAAGTTACAGGGACACCCTCAAAGCCTCCCTGACAAAGTGCAACATCCCCACTGACACCTGGGAGTCTCTGGCCATAGACCGCCCCAAGTGGAAGAAGTGCATCTGGGAGGGTGCTGAGCACCTCGAATCTCATTGCCGAGAGCATGCAGAAATCAAGCGCAGGCAGCGGAAAGAGCGTGTGGCAAACCAGTCCCACCCACCCTTTCCCTCAATGCCTATCTGTCCCACCTGTGACAGGGACTGTGGTTCTCATATTGGACTGTTCAGCCACCTAAGGACTCTTTTTTTTTTTTAAATAGAGTGGAAGCAAGTCTTCCTCGATTCCAAAGGGCTGCCTATGATGATGATGACTCTAGGCAAATGGCCTGTTGCATTTCCTACATTATAACAGTTGGTTTGATTTTCTTTTTGCAGTAGGGCTGTTAAAAACCTCAGCTGCAGAGACTTATAGACTATAGCAAACACAGGTCTGATCAGTGGCTGATAGAACTACTTGAATCTGAAGCAGAATCTAACCAGTGACCTACACCAAACAAACAAAGATCAAACTTCAACTGGCTGGATCTGTTGCAATCTTGTCCGTGGTTAAAGAAATGGAAACAGATCAATCAAATGAGTTTAGGAACAAAACTCAACTCTTTCCCAGGTGCCATTTCCTCATTCTAGATCGTGCATTAAGCGTCATGTTCCTCAAAACCAACTGAGGTTTTCATTGAATAAAGTCCCTTCATGTCAGCTGATTTTAGATTGAGGAAACACAGAAGGCTAAAACAGACATGGTCAGATCTCGGATCTTTCAGTGCATTCACCAATTGAACATCTTTGGGCGGGGGGAGAGAGATCGTATAATATGCAATTGTAGTATGTATGGTATGCCAATGTTTTTGAGATCATATATTGTCACCTCTAGCTACTGACTATAAGGGTCTTTGAGTTTGGGCGGTCTCAATCCAGTTTCAAGGAGTTTGCAGCACATAACTGGCACTCATCAGCCAGGTCACGGAGACATGCCTGAGGCTGGCTTGCTGTGTGGAAAGCGGCCACACTATCCTGTGAACAAGGAAAGAAAGGGTTTGCTGTCTACGCACGACAGAAACGGATGTTGAACATGGGTGACAACAGCACTGGGCACTGCAGTGGAGGCTCACACACAGCCTCCTTTGCCCTGCTGGCTTTTAAACGTACTGATCTGCCTTCCAAAAAGAGATCAAAGCAAAGCTGCCACAGGGCTGACTTAGACCAGGAGCTAAGGAATTGGTTTCCTCTCTTGTGCCACACACCATCTCCAAACAAGGAACAGGAACAGGATGTAAGCCTGCTTCCAAGGCCTGTGTGCAACCACTCTCTGGAGACAGAACATTACAGATTCAACACAACGCACCACCCTGATTGTTAGAATCATTATTTGAAGATACTTTGGGTGGGAGCGGTGAAGAGAATGAGTTATGGTGTGACTTTGCGTCTGGTTAATATTTGTTCAACTTTCATTCATTCACAGTCGCCTGTGGAAACAAAACAATCTAGGAGGGTGTGAAACTATTTTCTCAGAGTGCTGATGCACATCGTTTTAATCATCTGCACTGTCTAGTGATCAGGCTCCTTGTTAGAGAACAGCTGCCACCAATAATACTTTACTTGCAAGAACTTTATAATGTAAATATTGAATGTCCAAGGTCACAGCTGATTACAAAGAAACGTCTGCTTAAAACAAAAACTGGGATGGTTGAGTGGGGGGTGTGGGAGGAGTAATATGGATGGTTGCCTCATAGCAGATATACAGCCCTGCATTTCAGCTGAGGAAGACAAAAGATGCAGGCAGGGTATAGGAAGAGACATGATTGATACAAGAATGAAGAATAAACAGTTTGGCATTAATAGAATTCTGTATTTGTAGGTGTGCTATGCAGTGGAGGATAGTAGGCCAGAGTTGAATACTGAACATGAGGTGATCATATGAAAATTTTAGTATTTTAGTTGATTAATTTGGGGGAGGAGTATAAAATGACCATCTAGAATTTTTTCATTTGAGATTTGGGTGAAATCAATGATAGGCTGTACGATCATGGAAGCAGCAGGATGAACAGGTCAATGGGGATCGAGCACGGATGTGGGATTAGTTTTGGATTGCTCGAGGAAAGAGCCACAGTTGCGATGGGCCAAGCAGTCACCTGTGCTTTAAACTTCTACGGTTCTTTTCATGTTCCAACCTTCCATCTGTTGAGTTGTCAATAAGTACCTTCTCCTCGTGAAGAAAATATTGTTAGAGAACAGCATAGGTCTGGCTTCTCGTGTCTCACACCAGGTGGCGCATTTACCAAGGACGCCATCAAAAGAGCAGCAAGTGTGCTTAAAACATGCAGGTTTTGCCTGGCTCTTCTCCCAAAAACTACTTACAGCTCAAGTTAGTCTCCGAGGAGAATCTTTTTGAGCTGCCATTTTCTTTCAAAAATAAATTCGAGAGAGGAAAGGCCAAAGAACAGCTGCAACTAGCAGTATGTGAAGGGCACAGGTGGAATGTGAATCTCGTGTTGTGCTCAGACATTCAATGGAGTAAACTATGCCCACCCGTCAGAGAGTTAGTAACGAGAGGACATCAATTTAAAATCATCAACCATAAGCCAAAGTTAAGAGTGAGGAGATTTTTTAAAATTATATTATGTATATGGACAGTTGAGGGGGAATGAAATGCCCGAAAGAAAGTGTGATGGAAGCAGAATTAGCATTAAATGGAAATTAATGAATATGAAAAAAAAAATTTCTTAAGTGTAAAAGTTATATGGGGACAGGCTACAGGTCTTGGATTAAGTGGACCGCTTGTTCAGAGAGCTGGCACAGGCATGATAGGCCGAATGCCCCCACAATCCCCCCAAATTCACTTATGGAAGATATCATGGCACCAGATCCATCCCAGTGGCATTTCACAGCCTCCTCGTTGAACTTTAATTGTACAGGTTGCTAACCAAGTCAAGCACTCCAGAAGATGACAAATTATCAGTGCCTGTACACATTGCACAAGATTAACCCAAGTGTTTACTCCTCAGGTAAAACTGCACTTGTCTGATTTTCCTTAATGCAAAGGCATTTCAAAGAGCATCATTCAGCAGAGCTCTCAGTCAAGGTGTCCATTCATAGTGGGAGAGTAAGAGAGAGAACAAAAATTAAATTACAATATACAGGTCTCAATTCTGCCGAAGCTCAATTTTTGGCGTAATGCCAGAGTTACGCCCGTTTTTCTAGGCCAGAAATGTGCCAAAAATATTTGTCCAAAGTTTCCCCGCTGTATTTTTCAAATTTTGCGGCGCGCAGCCGGTCCAGTCATCTCAGGGGGTGAGAGGGAGGGGGTGGGGATGGAGATGGATGAAGCCCCCACTGTTTTACTAACTTTGGGGGAGGAACAGGTGCCACCCCATTGAGTTGACAGCCCCTTCCGTGACGAGTGGTTGGAGTGTTGGTGGGACATTCCATGGTTTCCTACCGTCCAAGGTGGTGGGTCCCAGTGGTGTAGTGCAGTGAGGCACACCCAGGTCCCCACCTTCTGAGGCTGCAGGTCCCAGTGGTGGGGTGCGAGCTACACCCATGTGGAGGAGGGGAGGGAGAGCTCGACCGCGCTCTCCTGAGGTGCAGGATCTAACAGATGTGGTTCAGATGTTGGCAATGAATCTGAATCATTTTCATTATTTGTTCCATTATTAACACAAACTTTTTAAGTAAACAAGACTCATTTCCATCATTTGTTCCATTAACACAACACATTACGGAACAGGTCCAAACAGTAAACATGGTTCATGTGGAATAGTTGTTGCTGAGCCTTCAGGCAGCAAAGCGTTCACAGATGAGCTGCTGGCGCAAGGCTCGAGCAATCGTTAAAGGAGCACGATGGCCGGCCCTCCTCCGCGTTCAGGTACTTGCATGGCTTTTTTGTCCTTGTGCTCGTCATCTGCATCTTCCTCATCAACATCAGCCACTCTCACCTTCTATTACCAGCTGCTGCCTCATGATGGCTACGTTATGCAGCATACAGCACACAACAGTGAACTGACTGACAATCTCAGGAGTACAGCAAGTAGCCTCCGGAATGGTCCAGGCATCGGAAACGCTGTTTCAAGATGCCATGGTCCTCTCTATGATGCTGCACATCGCAATGTGCGACATGTTGCATTCTCAGTCAGCTTCCATCCGGTTTACGCGTAGGGGCGTCATGAGCCAGGTGGTGAGGCCGTACCCTTCGTCTCCCAGTAGCCAGCTCTGCCCTTCTGGCTGCTGAAACATGGCAGATATAACACGGTCACATTGGATGAACGCATCATGGGTGCTCCCAGGGTGTCTTGCATCGAATGACAAGCTGATGCACGTCATCACACACGAGCTGCACATTAATGGATTGGAAGCCTTTTCTGTTCCTGCACATCTCTCAATCCACCAAAGGTGCTCGCAAGACGATGTGGATACAAACAATGCAGCCCTGTACCTTTTGGAAGCCAGCAATCCTGGAGAAGCCCACAGTCCTGTCACGCATGGCCTGGGCGGTCATGGGGAACTTTATGTAGCTGCATATGGTGCAGCTGTCATCTGCCGAATGCAGACATGTGTTGCATGTTGAGAAATGGCACACACATCCCCAGTTGTAGCTTGAAACGATCTGGAGGCATTGAATGAAAGTGCAGCTGTAACCTTCACTTCAACTGACCAAGCAGTCCTTCTGACGCTTCTAGGGTGCAGGTCGACTTTCACCAACTCACAGATCTCACGGACAACTTCTTTGCGGAAACACAGTCTTCTGACACAGTCTGCATCACTCAGGTGCAGGTACGAACGCCTGTCTCGATATACCCGATGTGGGTAAGGCCTCCTGCCCAGCACCCTATGGGCTCTGAGGTTTCTCATGCGATGACATCGAATCATTTTGTCTCCTCCATAGCACCATGATGCAGAAGGCTCGCACGAGATATGACATTGTCAGTATTGCCCCCATACTTAAATTTAACCTTTGCAAGAAGCTCAAAATGCCAGGAAGGCAGGCAGGACAGGTTCTTTGTTGTCTCTCCCCAAGGTCTGTATGGACCACACCCAGGTCTTAGCAGTCTTGTGACTTCTCCTCCCCTGGACTCATTTGCTGCCGAGTGCAGTCTCCCGATCGCCCCCACCCACCCACCTCCCGGGTTTGTTTTGCAGCTGACCCCTGAGCCCCTGCATTCGGGCGCGGGGCCGCTTCTGCCGGCCGACATTGCGACCCTCCAGCCCTGTTTGAAGACGTTCGGTGGTGGCGTGAGCAAAAAAAAAAATGAAAACTTCAGAATTCCAGGAAACTTCCATGTACTCTGTTGAAAGGGCACAAAAAAAGTCATCTTTATTGTGGATATCTAAAGTGTTCTTAACTCCCTCCAAAAACTTCGGTGCCGATTTCTCAATGTGCTTTCTGTTAACTCACCAGAAGGTTTTTTGGGAGTGGCCAGATACGCGCGACCGAGCAGAAAATGTTTTTGGCCAAACTTGGAAAAATCAAAACTGGCGCAGACATGAGGATGAGGGAACGTTAAAAAAAAAACAACGTAAAAAATCATAACTAACTCAGTTACACGGAGCAGATTCCTGGGGGAAACTTTGATTTACATACCTACGCCAAAAAAAACAGCACGCACCAAAAAACGGCGCAAATGACCCCGGAAAATTGAGCCCAGAGAGTGGTTAGGTCTTGCACAACATATCTGGATTTTACCCAGCATCTTTACGTAACTCTGGCATTGGCAGCTGTGCAATATTATAAGATGCACGGCCAGATTCTTCCTGAAGTTAACATTTTGGAAGAATTTGATATTTGTTGAATTTTGCAGCGCTAAAAAAGCAGGAGAATCTCATTTCCACAAATTACTATGGTCCTCTTTGAATGGGACAAAAAGCCAAGGCTACGACAATCTTACTGTGATGAACTTGAACTATAAATATCTTCCTTCCTTCCACTTTTCATGCAATGGCTGCAAAGACATTGACTCACGTTTTGTTGCCGACTTAGTCGGTTGCACAATTTTTTATGCAACAGTATTTAAAATTAAATATTGCTGCCAGTTGAGAAGTGCAACACATGAATGTTGTACAGTGGAATAGGCTCACAGTTACAAGAACCAAATCCCGTTCTCCAAAACCCATTTAGATCAATCCTGCATGTTTTCACTCGGTTTGCTGGGACAAAGGGGATAATCCTTTGCTCCATTTAATTTCTCTAACCGTACCGGCATCTTGAACAGTGCACTGGGAGATTTACGCAAATCCTTGACAAACACCGCTCAAATGGCAACACTATCCCATGACAAAGAAACACTGCTTTCAAATAAAAAACACTGGACAAGAAATTTGGAAATAGAAACATAGAAAATAGGTGCAGGAGTAGGCCATTCGGCCCTTCGAGTCTGCACCGCCATTCAATAAGATCATGGATGATCATTCCCTCAGTACCCCTTTCCTGCTTTCTCACCATACCCCTTGATCCCCTTAGCCGTAAGGGCCATATCTAACTCCCTCTTGAATATATCAAATGAACTGGCATCAACAACTCTCTGCGGTCGGGAATTCCACAGGTTAACAACTCTCTGCGTGAAGAAGTTTCTCCTCATCTCAGTCCTAAATGGCCTACCCCTTATCCTAAGACTATGTCCCCTGGTTCTGGACTTCCCCAACATTGGGAACATTCTTCCTGCATCTAACCTGTCCAGTCCAGTCAGAATCTTATACGTTTCTGAGATCCCCTCTCATCCTTCTAAACTCCAGTGAATAAAAGCCCAGTTGATCCAGTCTCTCCTCATATGACAGTCGAGCCATCCCTGGAATTAGTCTGATGAATCTTCGCTGCACTCCCTCAATAGCAAGAACATCCTTCCTCAGATTAGGAGACCAAAACTGAACACAATATTCCAGGGAAGGCCTCACTAAGGCCCTATACAACTGCAGTAAGATCTCCCTGCTCCTATACTCAAATCTCCTAGCTACGAAGGCCAACATACCATTTGCCTTCTTCACCGCCTGCTGTACCTGCATGCCAACCTTCAATGACTGATGAACCATGACACCCAGGTCTCGTTGCACCTCCCCTTTTCCGAATCTGCCGCCATTCAGATAATATTCTGCCTTCTTGTTTTTGCGCCCAAAATGGATAACCTCACATTTATCCACATTATGCTGCATCTGCCATGCATTTGCCCACTCACCTAACCTGTCCAAGTCACCCTTCAGCTTCTTAGCGTCCCCCTCACAGCTCACACCACTACCCAGTTTAGTGTCATCTGCAAACTTGGAGATATTGCACTCAATTTCTTCATCCAAATCGTTAATGTATATTGTAAAGAGCTGGGGTCCCAGCACTGAGCCCTGCAGCACTCCACTAGTCACTGTCTGCCATTCTGAAAAGGATCCGTTTATCCCGACTCTCTGTTTCCTGTCTGCCAACCAGTTGTCTATCCACGTCAATACATTACCCCCAATACCATGTGCTTTGATTTTGCACACCAATCTCTTGTGCGGGACCTTGTCAAAAGCCTTTTGAAAGTCCAAATACACCACATCCACTGGTTCTCCCTTGTCCACTCTGCTAGTTACATTCTCAAAAAATTCCAGAAGATTTGTCAAGCATGATTTCCCCTTCATAAATCCATGCTGACTTGGACCGATCCTGTCACTGCTTTCCAAATGCGCTGCTATTTCATCCTTTATGATTGATTCCAACATTTTCCCCACAACTGATGTCAGGCTAATCCTCCTTTTTTTAAAAAATGGTGTTACATTAGCTACCCTCCAGTCCATAGCAACTGATCCAGAGTCAATAGACTGTTGGAAAATGATCACCAATGCATCCACTATTTCTAGGGCCACTTCCTTAAGTACTCTGGGATGCAGACTATCAGGCCTCGGGGATTTATCAGCCTTCAATCCCATCAATTTCCCTAACACAATTTCCCACCTAATAAAGGATATCCTTCAGTTTCTCCTTCTCACTAGACCCACTGTTCCCTAATACATTCGGAAGGTTATTTGTGTCTTCCTTCGTGAAGACAGAACCAAAGTATTTGTTCAATTGGTCTGCCATTTCTTTGTTCCCCATTATAAATTCACCTGAATCCGACTGCAAGGGACCTACATTTGTCTTCACTAATCTTTTTCTCTTCACATATTTATAGAAGCTTTTGCAGTCAGTTTTTATGTTCCCTGCAAGCTTCCTCTCATACTCTATTTCCCCCTCCTAATTAAAACCTTTGTCCTCCTCTGTTGAATTCTAAATTTCTCCCAGTCCTCAGGTTTGATATTTTTTCCAGCCAATTTATATGCCTCTTCCTTGGTTTTAATACTATCCTTAATTTCCCTTGTTAGCCATGGTTGAGCCACCTTCGCAGTTTTATTTTTACTCCAGACAGGGATGTACAATTGCTGAAGTTCATCCAAGTGATCTTTAAATGTTTGCCATTGCTTATCTACCATCAACCCTTTAAGTATCCTTTGCCAGTCTATTCTAGCCAATTCACGCCTCATACCGTCGAAATTACCTTTCCTTAAGTTCAGGACCCTAGTTTCCGAATTAACTGTGTCACTCTCCATCTTAATAAAGAATTCTACCATATTATGGTCACTCTTCCCCAAGGGGCCTCGCATAACAAGATTGCTAATTAGTCCCTTCTCATTACACATCACCCAGTCTAGGATGGCCAGCTCTCTAGTTGGTTCCTCAACATATTGGTCGAGAAAACCATCCCGAATACACTCCAGGAAATCCTCCTCCACCACATTGCTACCAGTTTGGTTAGCCCAATCAATATGTAGATTAAAGTCGCCCATGATAACTGCTGTATCTTTATTGCACGCATCCCTTATTTCTTGTTTGATGCTGTCCCCAACCTCACTACTACTGTTTGGTGGTCTGTACACAACTCCCACTAGCGTTTTCTGCCCTTTGGAATTCCGCAGCTCCACCCATACCGATTCCACATCATCCAGGCGAATGTCCCTCCTTACTATTGTATTAATTTCCTCTTTAACCAGCAATGCTACCCCACCTCCTTTTCCTCTATGCCTATCCTTCCTAAATGCTGAATACCCCTGGATGTTGAGTTCCCAGCCTTGGTCACCCTGGAGCCATGTCTCCGTGATGCCAATTACATCATGTCCGTTAACTGCTGTCTGCGCAGTTAATTCGTCCACCTTATCCCGAATACTCCTGGCAGTGAGGCACAGAGACTTCAGGCTTGTCTTTTTAACACACTCTGCCCCTTGAGAATTTTGCTGTAATGTGGCCCTTTTTTTTTGCCTTGGGTCTCTCTGCCCTCCACTCTTACTTTTCTTCTTTCTATCTTTTGCTTCTGCCTCCATTTTATTTCCCTCTATCTCCCTGCATAGGTTCCCATCCCCCTACCATGTTAGTTTAACTCCTTCCCAACAGCACTAGCAAACACTCCCCCTAGGACATTGGTTCCGGTCCTGCCCAGGTGCAGACCGTCCGGTTTGTCCCACCTCCCCCAGAACCGGTTCCAATGTCCCAGGAATTTGAATCCCTCCCTTTTGCACCACTCCTCAAGCCACGTATTCATCTGGGCTATCCTGCGATTCCTACTCTGACTAGCACTTGGCACTGGTAGCAATCCTGAGATTACTGCTATTGCCGCTATTTGGGCGATAATCGCGGCTTTTTTTTTTAAGTACTGGAATACCACTATCGCTGGATGCCGCAAAATTCACCAACGGTGACCAGCGATAGCAGTAAATCCGGCCTTGCATGGCTACATTTGTGCACCGCAGCCAAATTCACCGATCTGAAAAAAAAAACAGGCCTTCTGCACATGCGCAATTTTTTTTGCGCTGATTTTTCCCCCCCGCGATTCTGGTCAGCTGTCAGGTTGCGCCCGCGCAGTACACCCAGATCTCAATCTGCTATTTTTCACAGACAAGAGAAAATGCAGGGTGATTATAGCAGGCAGAGGGCCAACAAATTTAGCTCCAAAGCCAATGAAGCACTCATCACAAGCAATTGAAAGTAGATGGGGGGAGGGGGGGGGGGGTGGGGGAAAGAGAGTTTAATAGGAGGGGTCAATGTAAACCCACCCACCCACCACCTTCCCCCAGCCATTATAAGGCATTTTTGGACCTATGCTGCTACCGCCTCAGTTGATGACATTCGGTGGGACCACAAGCTCAGGAAGAGAATGAGGAGAAAGAACAAAAAAAGAGAGAGATGGGGAAGCAATGATTCTAGCCTTTTAAGTAGATTAGTTAGAAATGTGGAAAGATCACAACAGGTGTAATAATGCCATTAACTCGGTTTAATAATCACAAAGTCAGATTTCACTCCTCAGTCACTATCACTTAACAGTTTCAATGTGGGAGGGGTTTGGGGAAGGGGGAAGACAGCGACCAGCACCTAGACTTTTACCAATACTGCTTACTCTTACATAAAACATTTTTTTGAGAAAACATTAATAAATGTCCAATTTCAAAAAGTTTTCCCTTCCTTAATTCTATTCCTCGGTACCACTCAATGGATGTCCTGGGCTACTGATTTACCCCATCCCTCATGCAAGAGGCTGATGACCCTGCCAAAACTACAGCCTAAATTCATTTCCATTTAAATCCTTCTAACTTATACTTGGTCGCTTAATTTTTGAAGCGACAATGGCCCTGAATTTGCGGTTGGAGGCTTCTCGCAATAAATGCCTCCAATCTGCAAATAAAATGCCCGTGTACCTGGTGATCCGGGAGATCCACCAGGTACGGAGATTCACAGTCCTGGGCCTCTGGGTACACGCGGGTAGAGGTCCACGTACTCAGGGGCGGGTGCAGTTCGTGATTGCCTCTGGGATCAAGTGGGCCAGCCCAACTAATGCCAGAAGGGAATCCCCATTCATATTATGGGGTTTTTGTACATACGGAATCCCCATAAGCATGAATGGGAATAACCCCAAAAAATACCTCTACACTTCAAATAAATTTTTTTAAAGATTTACATTTAAAATGGCATTTAATTAAATATTTAAAAGTAACATTTAATGTTCTGAAAAATAAATTTACATGTTTCGAAGGGCCCAAGACTAAACTCATCTTATTACACAAGTTTTTAAATGTATGAGTAATTGATTGAACATTATTTTTCTTTTTTTTTTAAATCTTACGACGTAAGAATTTCACGGGCATTCGCTGGGTAGAATTTGGGCAAAGAGCCCAACTCTCCGCTCGCGGAGGCCCTTTTCCCCGGGATGCGGATGATTTGTCGAGTTCTTGACAGATCGCAAGTTCCAGGTTTTAGCGCATGCCTAAACCCGGAACTTGCACACCTTGTATGTCCCCTAGATCTCCAGTCAACACCTCCCTGCACCATACAGACCAGTCCTGTCCCATTCATGCAGCTGCCTGCTCGAGTCCAATTCACAGGGCACAAGGCAGTTGCTTATACAAGCAAAGTACTAAATGAGAGAAATCCAATTTAGTCCACTCACATTAAGTGCGCATGGTCAGGAGCTCTTGCTCAAGGACTCACGTTAAAAAAAAAGTCAATGGAATCTTTTGAGTGAGATGAATAAGCACAGGTTCAAACACCGAGACCTCCAAGAAACCTCGAGACTTCTCACTGGCCCCTGATGGTAACAAAGCCAAAAACTGCAGCTAGAGACGTATCAGTCATGGATTTGATCCTGGTGGTTGCCAGAAGAAACCCTGCCAGGCAAATAAATCCCAGAAGCTACATCATCAGGACAGCTCGTTCTCTCAAACTACTCCGTCATCTCTGTTGTGACGAGATGACCAAGTTCACAACATACAAGGCAGAGCGCTTACCAGCTGTGCCGTTCCATAAAAAGTAAAACGGATTCCTTTTTACCTAAAAGAATGCAATAAAATGATCAAGTGACCAGAGACAACAGGCCGCTTGAGCAACTGTATTTCTGTCCAAGCTGGTTGGGCTCAACTACTCTGCCCTGCCGAGCTCCCCCAATCTTCCAGCCAGTGGCATTTTTGCCGAAACAAAAATATTTCACTGAACTCTAAATTGTTGGCCCAAAATATTGTGAATCGGCGCTTTTTCTTCCATCATTAATCCTGCGGCCGATAAAAAGATGCAGCAACACTTGAGTTCCTTACCGATGTTAATCTCATCGTCGGTCAGCGTATCTCCAATGAACTCAAACTGAAATACATGCAGGCTCTGCGAAAACTTCACCACAGCAGAGGAGTAATCTGTGACAACAACAAAAAAGAACATTTAGACATCAATGGCTTTAAAAAGTAACAGCAGCCCAACACTCCATCTCCTGCAACTTCTTACATTGGCAGTTCTGACGAAGCGGAAACGTTAACTGTTTCTCTCTCTCCACAGACGCTGCCTGACCTGCTGAGTGTTTCCAGCACCTTCGGTTTCTAATTCTTACCTTGACAACTGGCTAATATGTGACAGGAGCTGAATGCAATCTGGTCGGGCACAAACCAAATTCTTTGCAGCTGAAGAGGTCACAGGGTCACCTGGTGTGAGAACTGGAAATGCTACACTGCTGCAGACATTCTTCTGAAGCTGCAGTTAGGGCACATCAGTAAAACACAGGACAGTATGCAATGCTTATCCCTTAAGCAATGTCACTAAAACAGATCACCTGGTCATGATTACCTTGTTGGTTTGAGAGAGCTTGCTGTGCTCAAATTGGCTGCCGCGTTTCCTACATTAAAACAGTGACTACACTGCAAAAATAAAGTACTTCATTGGCTGTAAAGCACTTTGGGATGTCCCGAGGTTGTGAAAGGCGCTATATAAATGCAAGTTGTTCTTTCTTTGCATCAATCCATTCTAAACTTGACCTGGGAGCATTCAATGCAGGCACTCGCTTTCCATTCACCTGCTGTGGCATCAGTGTTAAAAGCTGGCAGCTGACAGATCTTCAATTTTAGGTTCAAGAGACCAAGATAATTGATTTTCTTTTTCTATTTACTGGATATGAAAGCCTAAAAAATTCAAGCAGCACAAATCTACAGCAGCGACAAAATGCTCCAGCGTGTAAATACATGAAAGGGAAGGGTTGAATCACCCAGATCTACCATTTCAACTGCAGCAATACAAGGAATGAGTTTGCTTGATGTGAATAAGGATGACAAATTTAAATTTTTGAATGACAAGACATTTGCCGTCACTTCCTGGAATTTGCAGTCAGCGGCAAAGCAAAGGCACTCGCTGTTGGCCCTAAAGAAAGCTGCCCACAGAAATCTCAATCTCTGGTGAAATGTTTGCCTTTTACGACACGCAAGTGAGATCAGTGCAGTATAGTGGGGAATCCTTACTGCGCTCTACTGTGACGACAACAATCTGTCTAAGCAGCCAATCACATTGCAGAATTCTCAGACAGGGAACCAGGAAATGGAGAAGCTGCTTTTATTCAGACTTTTAAAAAAATGTTAGAGAGAGCAAACCGAAGATTGAGACTCTCACACCAGGGGAGAGATAGAGGTAAACCTGAAAATCAACATTTAAAATAATGTAAAGTTTCTTAAAAATAGTAATTTTTAATCATGAGAAATTTGACACTCACAAAATGTAACTTAATTTTTTAGGGCAATGTTTATTTAGCAGACAATGCGCTGTTAAAACCCCAATTACATCTAATCCAACCAGGCCTAACATTTAATGGGGCAGCCAGTGTCGGAGCAGTAATTGACTGAACGCAACTTCAGGATTTCCGCGTTTAGATGCGCATGCGCTACATCCTGAAGTTGAGGTCAGTTTCAAAGAGGTAATAACAGCGAACACTGTTAATGTGCCGTTAATATCCGCCGCAAATTCCAGCCCGGTGCATCATGAGTGACAAATAAAAATACAGTTATGCTAACACCACTGCTGCTCTAATCTCCCTAAATGAACCGTACGCCTTTAGTTAGCCGAGCTGTCAACACTGAATAATCCCAATGGTGAGATTTTCAGTTGCATGCCATGTACCCGAGGACTGGCACCAAAAATACATGGACACAGGGACCATCCAAGTGGCATCAATAGTTTTTTTCCCTCTTTACCCTGGTACCAACCAGATGGAGTGTAATGGTCTTTTCTGTTCCTGTACATTTACATGTCCCTCATCTTTCTTCACAGCTTATGTTGCTGTGGGGTTTGTATTTTTCTTCACTGGAGGATGAGAATACTTTGAACATTGGGCTATCCCAGCATTCATAATGCATTACTCAAAGCCCTATTACATCTACAGACCCTATAGATTTAATGAGAAGCTTTCAGTGCCTTTACTGAACATAAAGATCTTGTAGGAATGCCTGGATACCTCCATAATGTTCTCTTGATGTCCAGTAAGATAAACCAAGAGAAATACTGGGGATTACAGGCAAATTAAGTAGGATTTTTTATTTTTTATTTAAATTGCCTGTCAAATGTGAGTGTTATTGGTCTGCTAATTAAGGAACTGCACCTTTTGAAAATGCTGAAATAAAATCTTAACTAAAAATAGCAAATGCCAGACACACAAAGGAGGTTAACCAGCATTTGCAAAGGAAACAGCCCTTCAGCAGAACTGGAAAAAAAAACTCCAATAAACAAGTATTTTAATAGAATCAGGAAAAATAGATGTGGTGGAAGAGGAATTTTTGGTTGAATGACACAAATTGCTTAAAAAGAAAAAATTGACGTGTAACAATGATCTGACAATGGAAAGAAACTGCAGAATTTGAAGATTAAGGAATGTGCCAACAGCTAAGGCAGTCCAACGCAACCCAAGGAATAGACGAGAAGTTGAACTGAAAGCCCATAGAATCAGGTCTGAAATTAAAACAGTAAGGGGCAGGGTGGCGGTGGGGGGCTACTGGTCTCAAAATGTAATAAAAGCACAGCAACGCAAGAGTGCGGATTTCCCCACCCGCACTGTGCTGCAACAAAGGGCTTCCACCCGAACAGTCAACACACCCCTCCCCTCCCATGTTCCCCCTAAGGCGCGCGGCTGTCCATCAATCCGGAGGTTCCGCGTAGGCCGCTCACGAGCTGTTACCGCTGGAAGATATTGCACCTGTGCGGCTGCTGCATCATCAGCATCACAGGCAGTCCATCGAAATCGAGAAAGACTTGCTTCCACTCTAAAAGTGAGTTCTTAGGTGACTGTACAGTCCAATGCAGGAATGACTGTCTCGAACAGGTGGGGCAGACAGTCATTGGAGGAAAGGGTGGGTGGGTAGTCTGGTTTGCTGCACACTCCTTCCGCTGCCTGCACTTGATTTCTGCACGCTCTCGGCGACGAGACTCGAGGTGCTCAGCATCCTCCCGGATGCTCTTCCTCCATTTGGGGCAGTCTTTGGCCAGGGATTCCCAGGCGTCGGTGGAGATGTTGCATTTTATCAAGGAGGCTTTGAGGGTGTCCTTGAAGCGTTTCCTCTGCTCACCTGGGACTCGCTTGCCGTGTCAGAGCTCCGAGTAGAGCGCTTGCTTGCAAAGTCTCGTGGCGGGCATGCGGACGATGTGGCCCGCCCAATGGAGCTGGTCGAGTGTGGTCAGTGCTCAGATGCTGGGGATGTTGGCCTGAGCGAGAACACGGATGTTGGTGCGTCTATCCTCCCAGTGGATTTGCAGGATCTTGCGGAGGCAGCGCTGGTGGTATTTCTCCAGCGCCTTAAGGTGTCTGCTATATGGCCGCTGCAATATATAAAGGGACCGCGCACAGAAAAAAATAATTAGAGGGAACATTTCTCCCCTCAGACACCCATAGACCCATCCTACAAACGACTATATTTTGAAGATATCTTAATCTGTTGCGAAGAAAGAATGTATAATCCATAAGCTTCGTATCTGTAGTAGTGACTGTGGTGTCCATCACAAATGACCACCAATCTAACAATTTTCTTCCTGCTCATTCATTTGCTATTTATCTTGGGTTTTAACATTTTTGTGTTATCTGCCAACACATTGCACAAAACCTTTTTTCCACCCCACCCCTACCACAAAGGTCTGCACATATTGCAACAAAAGCACTCCCCTCCTCCAGTCCTGCCGCCCCTCCACCCACTCAACAGGTTCAGTCAGAGAGGAAAGTTTTTGATAATTTTGTTACTTTAAGCTTTTCTTGTAGGGAAAAGCTTAGTGCTCATGACTCTCCAACAACTTCTTCACGTAGATCCCAGTTTACAACCTTGGTTTTAAATGATTCAAATTTTGAGGCAAGTGGGATTGCAAACGCAAGACTAAAATGGCTAGCAGTATACCTACATTTGCAGTACACTGGAGCAGATACGGCAGGGCTTCCACAAACCTGACTTTATTTAAGCAGTAATTATCCTATTCTGGACTGTTGCCACACTCGGCTAAGCCCAGGAGAAAGCTTGCCTGAACTCCATTTCAACCTTGGCTCCCTTCCATCTGCACCAACTATTCCGCCCCTGTCTTCTCCCTCCCTGCTCCAGTCTCCTCCTCTCCCCACTGAAGTCATTGGCTGTTATGTATGTAAACATTGTAACTAAGACTTGCCACCAGAGGGCGCAACTGTTGGCGGCCCAAGGGTCACCTGCACACCTCGTGTAAGGGAGTATAAAAAGGTTGTCTGCCATGCTGCTTAGGCACTCTGGAGTTGTATTAAAGAGACTAAGATCACATCAGTTTTAGCTCACAGTACTCAGTCTTGTGAAGTTCTTCCATACTTAACAGGCCACGTGGATCCCAACATACCCAGCTTTAAAACAAAATGGTGCACCGAAGTTCTACTTCCTCCTCTGCTCAGTCTGCAAACAAGGCCATGAAATCCGCCAGGAATATGCAGCATCTTGCTCTATTTCTATTTTACATTTTAATTTATTTATTTTTTTACACTTGGGGCACTTGCTCAGGAGACTGTAGAAAGGTCTTAGTGTAGTTTTGCAAAAAAAATGAGGATGTTAACAATAGGAGGAAGTGCGTGAGAATGTTTTTTTTATACAAAGGGAAGGACTTTCAAGTGGATACTGTGAGCGTTATACATTTCTTAAGAGTACAGGGATTGATGGATTTAATAAGATGATAGGTAAACAATTTACCGATCAAACAGGGATAAGGTTTGCTTGGCCTAAAGATTTCCTACACTGGAATACCTCATATACAACATTTACAGTGAATCAACAAGCCAATGAATGGGCAGTCAGATTAAATGACAATATTTCAAACATTTCCACAATATTTCTACATGTGCACACCGGCCAGGCATCCAGAGAGCTGATGCAAACACCATCGCCCTGGAAATGAGAACAAAAATGCAACGTCTTTATTAGCAATTTAGCCTGGATTCAAATCTAGTCCACACTTATCGGATGAAAGTTTTATAAATAAATCCCTCCCAATTTGTCTCCCTTCTCTCTCGTTGACAGTGACTCTTGCTGGGGAATGCTTGCAGGCTAACTGCCCACTTCGTTCAAGAGATTGTGAATGCTTTGTGATAGGAAAACCATCTGAAAAAATTGAAGTTTCAGAAACAAGAAACGGCCACGAGACCAAACAAGTCGGTTGCTCTTTTTCACCGAGCTCAAACCCACCATCTCGCTTAAACTTCCCTCTTTTCAAATCTCTCCCATCTTCAAAGATGCTTCCAACAGCATCTTCAATCTACTTGCACAGCCCATTTCGATGACTTATTTTTAGTAACTTGCGACAAAATCCATTACCATTGTGTTTTCCTCGCCAACATAGAAATTAGGTGCAGGAGTAGACCATTCGGCCCTTCGAGCCTGCACCGCCATTCAATAAGATCATGGCTGATCATTCAACCTCAGTACCCCCTTTCCTGCTTTCTCTCCATACCCCTTGATCGTTTTGGTCGTAAGGGCAATATCTAACTCCCTTTTGAATATATCTAACGAACTGGCCTTAACAACTTTCTGCGGTAGAGAATTCCACAGGTTAACCACCCTCTGAATGAAGAAGTTTCTCCTCATCTTTGTCCTAAATGGCTTACCCCTTATTCTTAGACTGTGACCCCTGGTTCTGGAACTCCCCAGCAACGGGAACATTCTTCCTGCCTCTAACCTGTCCAATTCCGTAATTTTATATGTTTCTATGAGATCCCCTCACATTCTTCTAAACTCCAGTGGATACAAGCCCAGTTGATCCAGTCTCTCCTCATGTCAGTCCTGCCATCCTGGGAATCAATCTGGTGAACCTTCGCAAGAAAGTAGGGACCCGTGCAATAAAGGTACAGCAGTTATCATGGGCGACTTTAATCTACATTTAGATTGGGCTAACCAAACTGGTAATAATACATTGGAGGATGATTTACTGGAATGTATTAAGGATGGTTTTCTAGACCAATATGTCGAGGAACCAACTAGAGGGCTGGCCATCCTAAACTGGGTGATGTGTAATTAGAAAGGACTAATTAGCAATCTTGTGCAAGGCCCCTTGGGGAAGAGTGACCATAATATGGAAGAATTCTTTAAGATGGAGAGTGACACAGTTAATTCAGAAACTAGGGTCCTGAACTTAAGGAAAGGTAATTGTGATGATATGAGATGTGAATCGGCTAGAATAGACTGGAGAGTGATACTTAAAGGGTTGACGGTCGATAGGCAATGGCAAGCATTTAAAGATCACATGGATGAACTTCAGCAATTGTACATCCTGTCTGGAATAAAAATAAAACTGGGAAGGTGACTCAACCGTGCCTAACAAGGGAAATTAAGGATAGTGTTAAATCCAAGGAAGAGGCATATAAATTGGCCAGAAAAAGCAGCAGACCTGAGGACTGGGAGAAATTTAGAATTCAGCAGAGGAGGACAAGGGGTTTAATTAGGAAGGGGAAAATAGGAGTATGAGAGGAAGCTTGCCGGGAACATAAAAACTGACTGCAAAAGCTTCTATAGATATGTGAAGAGAAAAAGATTAGTGAAGACAAACGCAGGTCCCTTGCAGTCAAATTCAGGCAAATTTATAATGGGGAACAAAGAAATGGCAGACCAATTGAACAAATACTTTGGTTCTATCTTCATAAAGGAAGACACAAATAACCTTCTGGAAGTACTAGGGAACCGAGGGTCGAGTGAGAAGGAGGAACTGAAGGATATCCTTATTAGGTGGGAAATTGTGTTAGGGAAATTGATGGGATTGCAGGCCAATAAATCCACGGGGCCTAACAGTCTGCATCTCAGAGTACTTAAGGAAGTGGCCATAGAAATAGTGGAAGCATTGGTAATCATTTTCCAACAGTCTATTGACTCTGGATCAGTTCCTGTGGACTGGAGGGTAGCTAATGTAACACCACTTTTTAAGAAAGGAGGAAGAGAGAAAATGGGTAATTATAGACCGGTTAGCCTGACATCAGTAGTGGGGAAAATTTTGGAATCAATTATTAAAGATGAAATAGCAGCATATTTGGAAAGCAGTGACAGGAACGATCCAAGTTAGTATGGATTTATGAAGGGGAAAATCATGCTTGACAAATCTTCTGGAATTTTTTGAGGATGTAAATAGTAGAGTGGACAAGGGAGAACCAATGAATGTTGTGTATTTGGACGTTCAAAAGGCTTTTGAGAAGGTCCCACACAAGAGATTGGTGTGCAAAATCAAAGCACATGGTATTGGGGGTAATGTACTGACGTGGATAGGGAACTGGTTGGCAGACAAGAAGCAGAGAGTCAGGATAAACGGGTCCTTTTCAAAATGGCAGGCAATGACTAGTGGGGTGCCGCAGGGTTGAGTGTTGTGACCCCAGCTTTTTACAATATATATTAATGATTTAGCTGAAGGAATTGAGTGTAATATCTCCAAGTTTGCAGCTGACACTAAACTGGGTGGCGCGTGAGCTGTGAGGAGGATGCTAAGAGGCTGCAAGGTGACTTGGATAGGTTATGTGAGTGGACAAATACATGGCACATGCAGTATAATGTGGATAAATGTGAGGTTATCCAATTTGGGGGCAAAAACACGAAGGCAGAATATCAGAATGGCGGCAGATTAGCAACGAGACCTGGGTGTCATGGTACATCAGTCATTGAAAGTTGGCATGCAGATACAGCAGGCGGTGAAGGCAGCAAATTTATGTTGGCCTTCATAGTTCGGGGATTTGAGTATAGGAGCAGGGAGGTCTTACTGCAGTTGTACAGGGCCTTGGTGAGGCCTCTCCTGGAATATTGTGTTCAGTTTTGGTCTCCTAATCTGAGGAAGGACATTCTTGCTATTGAGGGAGTGCAGCGAAGATTCACCAGACTGATTCCTGGGATGGCTGGACTGACATGTGAGGAGAGACTGGATCAACTGGGCCTTTATACACTGGAGTTTAGAAGGATGGGAAGGGATCTCATAGAAACATAAGATTCTGACAGGACTGGACAGGTTAGATGCGGGAAAAATGTTCTCAATGTTGGGGAAGTCCAGAACCAGGGGACACAGTCTTAGGATAAGGGGTAGGCCATTTAGGAGTGAGATGAGGAGAAACTTCTTCACTCAGAGTTGTTAACCTGTGGAATTCCCTACCACAAAGAGCTGTTGATGCTAGTTCATTGGATATATTCAAGAGGGAGTTAGATATGGCCCTTGCAGCTAAAGGGATCAAGGGGTATAGAGCGAAAGCAGGAAAGGAATACTTAGGGAATGATCAGCCATGATCTTATTGAATAGTGGTGCAGGCTCGAAGGGCCGAATGGCCAACTGCTGCACCTATTTTTTATGCTTCTATGTATTCCCTCAATAGCAAGAACGTCCTTCCTCAGATTAGGAGACCAAAACTGAACACAATATTCCAGGTGTGGCCTCACCAAGGCTCTGTTCAACTGCAGTAAAACCTCCCTGCTCCTATACTCAAATCTCCTAGCTATGCAGGCCAACATGCCATTTGCCTTCTTCACAGCCTGCTGTACCTGCATGCCCAACTTCAATGACTGATGAACCATGACACCCAGATCTTGTTGCACCTCCCTTTTTCCTAATCTGTCACCATTTTGATAATATTCTGCCTTCCTGTTTTTGCCACCAAAGTGGATAACCTCACATTTATCCATATTATACTGCATCTGCCATGCATTTGCCCACTCATTGAACCTGTCCAAGTCACCCTGCAGTCTCTTAGCATCCTCCTCACAGCTCACACCGCCACCCAGCTTAGTGTCATTTGCAAACTTGGAGATATTACATTCAATTCCTTCATCTAATTTATTGATGTATATTGTAAATAGCTGAGATCCCAGCACTGAACCCTGCAGCACCCCACTGGTCACTGCCTGCCATTCTGAAAAGGACCCATTTATTCCGACTCTCTGCTTCCTGTCTGCCAACGAGTTCTCTATCCATGTCAATACATTACCCCCAATACCATGTGCTTTAATTTTGCACACTAATCTCGTGTGGGACCTTGTGAAAAGCCTTTTGACAGTCCAAATACACCACATCCACTGGTTCTCCCTTGTCCACTCTACTAGTTACATCCTCAAAAAATTCTAAAAGATTTGTCAAGCATGATTTCACCTTTCATAAATTCACGCTGACTTGGACCGATCCTGTCATTGCTTTCCGAATGCGCTGCTATTTCATCTTTAATAATTGATTCCAACATTTTCCCCACCATCGACGACAGGCTAACCGGTCTATAATTCCTCAGTTTCTCTCACACCACTTTTTAAAAAGTGGTGTGACATTAGCTCCCCTCGAGTCCATAGGAACAGATCTCGAGCCAATAGAATGTTGAAAAATGATCACCAATGCATCCACTATTTCTAGGGCCACTTCCTTAAGTACTCTGGGATGCAGCCTATCAGGCCCTGGGGATTTATCAGCCTTCAATCCCATCAATTTCCCTAACACAATTTCCTGACTAATAAGGATTTCCTTCAGTTCCTCCTTTTCGCTACACCCTCGAACCCCGAGTATTTCTGGAAGGTTAATAGTGTCTTCCTTAGTGAAGACAGATCCAAAGTATTTGTTCAATTGGTCTGCCATTTCTTTGTTCCCCATTATAAATTCACCTGAATCCGACTGCAAGGGACCTACGTTTGTCTTCACTAATCTTTTTCTCTTCACATATCTATAGAAGCTTTAGCAGTCAGTTTTTATGTTCCCTGTAAGCTTCCTCTCATACTCTATTTTCCCCCTCCTAATTAGACCCTTTGTCCTCCTCTGCTGAATTCCAAAATTCTCCCAGTCCTCAGGTTTGCTGTTTTTTCTCACCAATGTATATGCCTTTTCCTTGGATTTAACACTATCCCAAATTTCCCTTGTTAGCCACGGTTGAGCTACCTTCCCCTTTTTATTTTTAATCCAGACAGGGATGTACAACCCTCAACTTCCTCATTTTTTTTTAATTGGTTAGGAAGTTAGGAAAAAAAATGACCAACTCAGACCACCTTTTCTAATTATTGTAACCATGGTTATGCAAATCCAGGAGAATGGTGACATCCTAACGAAAGGGTCTGAAAATTAACATTCAAAGTCAGACCATTGGGCCAGAAGTTATAATAACCAGCGAACGAACTTGCCCATTTAAATCCTCTGCGATTTTGGAAGTTCCTGTTAGTGGGAGATGGAAACAGTGCAGTATCCTCGGCAGAGCATCTGGGACCTATGTGAACAGGGCAAGTAACTGCATCAGATTGGTTAACCAACAGCACAGTCTGAACCAGCAAGTTTAATTTGGAATAGTGAATTCAACGTCAAATCAGGTGCTGAAAGCAAAATAAGGGGAGAGAAAAAAAGACTAAAAATTAGTTCATGTTTTTTTTTAAATCTCTGCCATTGATTGCATGACCTCAGCTTCTTCTAAAGTTCTTTATTTGGCTTCTATCAATTACCTTGTAAAATCAAATATAATCCTATCTGTTGGCTATCTAATGCCTCTATACCTTAGCCACTAAAGCTTACTCGATCAGCAAAGTGCAGGACAAACATAAAATACAATAAGAGGTGATAATTGCCAACATTGCTTTTTATGTATAAAAGTCCTGTGTATACATTTGCTAACAGCATGATATAATTTGTTGAGATGATGCTTTTTATGATGTCTCCAGAACAGTAAATGCTAAAACATGTGATTCTCACAATGAATGACTGGAATCACACCCGAACATGAGACAGTGCTGCATCGTTAGCGGTATAAGAAGAACATAAGAAATAGGAGCAGGAGTAGGCCATACGGCCCCTCGAGTCTGCTCCGCCACTCAATATCATGGCTGATCTGATCAAGGACTCAGCTTCACTTCCTCGCCCGCTCCCCATAACCCCTTATCGTTTAAGAAACTGTCTATTTCTGTCTTAAATTTATTCAATGTCCCAGCTTCCACAGCTCACTGAGGCAGCAAATTCCACAGATTTACAACCCTCAGAGGAAATTTCTCCTCATCTCAGTTTTAAATGGGTGGCTCCTTTTTCTAAGATCATGCCCTTTAGTTCTAGTCTCTTCCATCAGTGGAAACATCCTCTCTGCATCCACCTTGTCAAGCCCCCTCATAATCTTATACGTTTCGATAAGATCACCTCTCATTCTTCTGAACGCCAATGAGTAGAGGCCCCAACCTACTCAGCCTTTCCTCATAAGTCAACCCCCTCATCCCCGGAATCAACTTATGAACCTTCTCTGAACTGCCTCCAAAGCAAGTATATCCTTTCGTAAATATGGAAGCCAAAACTGCATGCAGTATTCCAGGTGTAGCCTCACCAATACCTTATATAGCTGTAATAAGACTTCCCTGCTTTTATACTCCATCCTCTTTGCAATAAAGGCCAAGATACCATTGGCCTTCCTGATCACATGCTGTACCTGCATACTATCCTTGTGTTTCATGCACAAGTACCCCCAGGTCCCACTGTACTGTGGTACTTTGCAATCTTTCTCCATTTAAATAATAACTTGCTCTTTGATTTTTTCTGCCAAAGTGCATGACCTCACACTTTCCAACAATTATATTCCATCTACCAAATTTTTGCCCACTCACTTAGCCTGTCTATGTCCTTTTGCAGATTTTTTTATGTCCTCCTCACACATTGCTTTTCCTCCCATCTTTGTATCATCAGCAAACTTGGCTACGTTACACAGTCCCTTCTTCCAAGTTGTTAATATAGATTGTAAATAGTTGGGGTCCCAGCACTGATCCCTGCGGCACTCCATTAGTTACTGGTTGCCAACCAGAGAATGAACCATTATCCCGACTCTGTTTTCTGTTAGTTAGTCATGGATGCTTTGGAAGATGTTAAACCACAACCCATTTTGCTGGTTTGAGTGGGCATTTGAAAAGTAGGGATTTCCCTGGGCTTCTGGCTAACATTCCTCACACAAACACAACCACCAAATGCAGATTAACTTGTCAGTCATTCAGCTCATTTACTGTTTGTAATAACTCTGTACAAATGGTTGCCACGTCTGCCTACAACAGTCAATGCACCTCGAAATAAATTGCTGCACGTGAATTGCTTCTGGGGATTTCCGAGAAACAGAAGCGATTATATAACTAGAAACTATTCTTACTTTCACCATCGGGTGAGAAGCGAAGGGAAAGTTGGGGGGAGATTAAATCAAAGCTTTGCTGATCAATGGTGGCCCCTGGTACAGAGTGGCTGTTACATTTACCGCTTTACAATAGTCACTACATTTCGGAAAGTAATTTATTTTTCAACTTTGAAACTTTTGAACATGAGGTGCTACGCAAATGCAAGAAGCGTTAAGAATTTTTGGTAACAGGTAAAGGCCATTATGCCCAATAAACCAATCCATATTTCATAGATCAATACCACATTCCTCAATTCCTTTACTCCAAACAAAATTGATCTTGTGAACCCATTTATACCATCTGCTTCAACCGTTTTCCTATTAGTAATGGGAATTACATATTGTAAGAAACATTTTGTGAGATTGTGGGTTCACTTTAAGGTCTAGAACACAAAATGTTTCTATCCAGGTTTCACCACTGGCGATTAACTTTAAAAAAAATGTAAAAAATTTGTTCGCGTCATCAGCAAAACTGACAATTGCCACAAACTCCGTTTCCTAACTCTGACTCCATCCCTCTCCCCAACTCCTGCCGAGGCTGAACCAGACTGTTTGCAACCTTGGGGTCATATTTGACCCTGAAATGAGCTTTCGACCACATATCCGCAGCATAACTAAGACTACCTATTTCCACCTCCATAACATTGCCTGTCTCCATCCTAGCCTCAGCTCATCCGCTGCTGAAGCCCTCATCCATGCCTTTGTTACCTCTAGATGACTCCTGGCTGGCCTTCCACATTCTATCCTACGTAAACTAGAGGTGATCCAAAACTCGGCTACCTGTGTCCTAACTCGCACCAAGTCCCGCTCACCCATCACCCCCTGTGCTTGCTGACCTGCATTGGCTTCCAGTTAAGCATAGCTCAATTTCAAAATTTTCATCTTTGTTTTCGAATCCCTCCATGGCCTCACTCCTCCCCATCTCTGTAAACATAGAAACATAGAAAATAGATGCAGGAGTTGGCCATTCGGTCCTTCGAACCTGCACCACCATTCAATATCATGGCTGGTCATTCATCTCAGTACCTCTTTCCTGCTTTCTCGCCATACCCCTTGATCCCCTTAGCCGAAAGGGCCATATCTAACTCCCTCTTGAATATATCAAATGAACTGGCATTAACAACTCTCTGCGGCAGGGAGTTCCACAGGTTAACAACTCTGAGTGAAGAAGTTTCTCCTCATCTCAGTCCTAAATGGCCTACCCCTAATCCTAAGACTGTGTCCCCTGGTTCTGGACTTCCCCAACATCAGGAACAATCTACCCACATCTAACCTGTCCAGTCCCGTCAGAATCTTGTATGTTTCTGAGATCCCCCCTCATCCTTCTAAACTCCAATGTATAAAGGCCTAGTTGATCCAGTCTCTCCTCATATGTCAGTCCTGCCATATCGGGAATCAGTCTGGTGAACCTTCGCTGCACTCCCTCAATAGCAAGAACGTCCTTCCTCAGATTAGGAGACCAAAACTGAACACAATATTCCAGGTGAGGCCTCACTAAGGCCCTGTACAACTGCAGTAAGACCTCCCTGCTCCTATACACAAATCCCCTAGCTATGAAGGCCAACATACCATTTGCCTTCTTTACCACCAGCTGTACTGTATTTATATAGTGCCTTTAAAGTAGTGAAACATCCCAAAGCGCTTCACGAGTATTATGCAATTAAAATTTGACACCGAGCCGCAGAAGTAGAAATTAGTGCAGGTGACCGAAAGCTTGGTCAAGGAGGTAAGTTTTAAGGAGCATCTTGAAGGAGGAGAAAGGCAGAGAGTTCCAAAGCTTGGGGCTTAGGCAACAGAAGGCACGGCCACCAATGATTGAGCGATTACAATCAGGGATGGTCAGGAGGGCAGAATTGGAGGAGCGCAGACATCTCGGAGTGAGGGAGGGAAAATGTTGTGGGACTGGAGGAGTGACAGGATCGGTCCAAGTCAGCATGGATTTATGAAGGGGAAATCATGCTTGACAAATCTTCTGGAATTTTGAGGATGTAACTAGTTGAGTGGACAAGGGAGAACCAGTTGATGTGGTGTATTTGGACTTTCAAAAGGATTTTGACAAGGTCCCACACAAGAGATTGGTGTGCAAAATCAAAGCACATGGTATTGGGGGTAATATAGTGACATTGATAGGGAACTGGTTGGCAGACAGGAAGCAGAGAGTCGGGATAAACGGGTCCTTTTCAGACTGGCAGGCAGTGACTAGTGGGGTGCCGCAGGGCTCAGTGCTGTGACCCCAGCTCTTTACAATATACATTAATGATTTAGATGAAGGAATTAAGTGTAATATCTCCACATTTGCAGATGACACTAAACTGGGTGGCGGTGTGAGCTGTGAGGAGGACGCTAAGAGGCTGCAAGGTGACTTGGACAGGTTAGGGCAAATACATGGCACATGCAGTATAATGTGGATAAATGAGGTTATCCACTTTGGGGGCAAAAAAGCGAAGACAGAATATTATCTGAATGTTGGCAGATTAGGAAAAGGGGAAGTGCAACGAGACCTAGGTGTCATGGTTCATCAGTCATTGAAAGTTAGTTGTTGTTATTTCTGGTTGCCCCAAGAAGATCAAGGAGTCTATAAAAATGAAAAACATTGATATTTCTATGAAAAAAATGTTGCACCAGATTTTTTTTTTTTTAAACAAAAAGGTAGACAACATTCCAATTGTGGGTTTAGTCATGGGTGGAACGCAGTGCATTGAATCATATCCATGTCCATGTCACGTTTTATTGATTCATCACTATGGAACTCTCCCTGTACACTTTGCCTAGGGCTAGTGTCAAAAGCGATGACATTTTTCATTGATGTTTGTATTTTTTTTTTGATATTTTCTCATTTTCATTTTTTCAGGCCGCACACTAACTGCAGCCAAGGTGGTAAGTGGGTGAACTGTCCCCAGCCCTCTAGATGGTGTGCAAGAGCAGTGAGGGTGATGACTAACCTACTGTCTTTCTCTGACTCTTTCCTTAGAGAAAGGGAGCAGGGGGGGGGGGGCGGCCACAAAGGGGAGCAGGTGGGGGGGGGGGAGAATTTAAAAGCACACAGGTGTGAACCCATCCATAGTGCATCACAGTATTGTACCAAGACACCAACAAGCTTCTCTGTTGTGGTCCTTCCGCCTGACTGTAGGTTTACACGATATTGGGCAGAAAAAGGTGCACTGCTAAACGCAAGGGGCGCAAGATCTATTTACTGGAGTAAGCGTTGACATTTAACCCAAGAAAATATGCAGCACAAGAAACATTGACCTCAAAATTTATCTTCACGAGTCACCACCACCAAGAAACAGCTGCTGGGAAGTGCATATGGGACCCAGGAATGATTACACCAACTGATTCTCCATCTCGGGAGAAACTAGACAGTGCCTTCTCAGTAACGTGAGGTCGTATGAGGTACAACAATCCAATGTCTGGAAAAGATGATCACCAGTCAGACACTAAATATTAGACCATATCAGAAAACAGGCAACACATTGAGAAGCATTGGAGAGATTGCAGGATATGATGTTTTTTTAAATACACATGGGATAAGCCTAGGGAATGCTACAAGTTCAAACAGAACCGAATGTCAACAAAGATGAAGAATAAGACAACCATAATTGCTCACGGGTATGTAACTATTTGGTACTTCCCTGGTATTAGATAATTTTATGCTGATTTTGCCTTCCCTGTGGAATCTTCCAATCCAAAGCAAGTGAAAGTTTCAAGCATGTCAGCTTACAGCCTGACACAGGTCTGCTCCCGTGAGGTCACAAAATATATATATTTTTTTTTTAAATTGCTACTGCTTCAACTTCAGGGAACATTAGTAATTCATTTCATGCTGGAGTGTCTCAGTGATTTACAAGACTTCCCGTCCCACTCCGCCTGAATTTTCTACCTTCCTGAAAGCCGTGACCAATGCTGGGTTACACTTCCATGAGTACAGAAGTCCTAGGATACCTTACCAGGAGTCATCCCTCATGCATGAACCCAGACTGGGAGAGTCAGCAAGCTACACAATCACGGAGCCTGCCCTGCCCTCAACGACCACATGAATTTTTCAGCAAAGATCACGGAATAGCAAATCAAAAGCAAGAAGCCCCGCCTGTTATTTTTCCTCCTTTTCGTAGGACTCTGGAGCCATTTTGTAGCACCTTACAGAAATCAGACTGGGAAATTAAACATCCGGCCTTCTGAGAAACATGAGTCTTTAAATAGTTGCACCGTTTTAACCTCACACCTGAATAAAGTGGAGCAGCTTGGGGTAGGTTAAAAAATAATCAAAAATAATATAACGTTTGCGTCAGCGTCTTTAGCTCCACGCTGCACTCCCGCCTGCCGCAATTGAACTTCTGGGTTTCGGGAGAGGTTTTGTCATGTATCCTACATGGCTACTGTTTGTACTATCACAAGATGTGCCACCAGAGGGCGCAGCAGTGGGGGACTTGTAGGTTACCTGTACAGGTGTGCCTGGCCTAGTATAAAAGGCAGGCCACCAGGTGTGATCCTCACTCTGGAGTTATCAATAAAGGACTAAGGTCACTACAGTTCAAGTACAACACGTTGCCTTACGGAGTCATTATCAGAGCATCCTAGGACATAACAATTGGCGACGAGATTACAGACCTTCACGCAAAAATGGCTACCCTTGGTACGTTGCAACAGTTCGCCGATGGTGATGATTGGGATGTCTTTGTGGAGAGGCTCGACCATTTCTTCACAGCAAACTAGCTGGCAGGAGACAACCCGGGCCACACTGGCTGGCAAGCGCAGAGCTATTTTGCTAAACAGTTGTGGGCCCACCATCTATGGCCTCGTCAGGGACTTGCTGGCACCAGCGAAGACAACGACCAAGATGTACGAGGAGCTCATAACACTGATCCATAAGCAACTCAAGCCCAAGGAGAGCATCCTCACAGCCAGACACCGGTTCTACACCCGATGGCCCGAAAGCCAGGAAATTGCAAAATACGCTGCAGACCTCAGGAGGCTGGCGGCACTGTGTGATGTCGGTGACCACCTCACCGAAGTGCTGCGGGACATTTTTGTCATTGGAATCGGCCATGAGGGCCTTCTTCAAAAGTACTGTTGGAGGATACCACAATCACACTGCAGAAGGCCATCTCCGTGAGCCAAGCATTCATGACCTCGACCTGCGGCTCTAGGCAGATGACTCATCCTCAGGGCTCAAACCCGGCAAGTACTGTGCACAGAGTGGCGCCTTTTAGAGGCTGGACTGTAGAGCGTGAATCTTCTCAGGGGAGAGAGAACAGGCCCCCCCAAGTCCCTTAACTCAGAGTCCGCCGAGGGGGGCTAACCGAGTAGCCCCATGCTGGCATTGTGGAGTGAATCACAGGGGTCACCAGTGCCATTTTAAAGACTGTGCTGCACAAAGGGCCACCGCCAGTGAATGTGCAAGAGAAATATGACTCACTGTGTCAATGAAGAGTCTGCAGATGGCCATGAATCCTGCGTGGAATATGAAATAATAGGCAGAGAGGTAGCTCAGCCCCACGACAAGGTATACAGCATGTTTACCTGCACCACCGAGTGTTCCCCGCTGAAGATGGAAGTAGAGATAGGAGGAAGTTCCAGTCTTCATGGAAGTGAACATGGGGGCGAGCCAGTCAGTAATGAATCAAGAAGCCATTGAGAGGCTGTGGGACAATCAAACTGAACGACCCAAGTTGGTCCCGGTTCAGGCAAAGCTGCACACCTACACCAATGAGCTTATAGTGTGGATGTAAAGGTACTCCATGATGGCGCAGTGCACAAGTTACCTCTGTGGATTGTTGCAGGTGATGGATCAACGCTACTCAGAAGAAGGTGGATGGAGAAAATCCATTGGAAGTGGGAAGACTTCACCCCTCCAGTGATTGACGTCCTCTGCGCTCAGAGGCAAAGCAAACCCTCACCTGAGGTTGGATCCGGCACCAAAGAGCAGACCAGCACAGCACCCGAGGCACAGACTGCCCAGCACGAATGCGTGGAGATGATCCAGCTGGGACGACCAGAGCGCACCTTCCAGGTTCCAGTGGCAGGACTCCGGAGGAAGAAAATCGGATCCAAAGCCGACTCCCCAGCTTCGGTGGCAGAACCCAGGGAGAAGAGGCTCACCGCAGTCGACATTGTAGATGGAGGAAAGATGGCACTCAAATCACGAGGTGATGCGCTGAAGAAAAAGATGGTGGCGGCCAGACCATGAGGTGCAGCGCTGATGGAGCAACATGTGGCACCAAACAGAGAAGAGGATTGGGATAAAGAAAGCAAGGCTCTCTTAAAGGAGGCCTGCAACCCACCACACTTAAAGGGACAGTTCCACATACTCAAGCGATGTAATAGCAATTGTGAGTTAGAGGTAAAACGTATAACAGATGATCAGAGTTGTGTACATGCAACAAGCAAGGAAAAGTCGCGCGATTGCGATCGGAGCTACAGGGTATTCACAATAAGTAATGAAATGTTGTGCGATGTAAGATTTCAACTGCATACTGCCAATGCAGCGGGCAAACACCCATCGGGAGCCACAGGTCCAGCGAGCTACCCAACGCTGTGGTCTGCGTCCCTGGGACCAGAGTCATGCACAATGGAGTGTGGCCACAATCAACCGACACACACGAGCTGCAGAGCAAGCAATCTCAGGAGGGCAACGGCACCGTTATCGATACCCTGCCCCCGATCAGCTCCGCCTCTCAGGCACCCGATGGACCAACCGCCACCTGAAAGAGAAAACTGTGCTAAGGCACAGCCCCCAGACCCCATCGCCACCAAGTCCATACCCGGGAACGCATGTTCACCCACAACAGTTCTCCCAAAGGGGACCGGGACCAGCCAGGATCCCAAACCAAACAATGCCCAGGCCAGCGAGTCAGCAGTTCCCCGTGCACTGCTAGACGACAGTTCCTCAGGGAGCAGCAGCAACCCAGGGCACAAAGAAAGGACAGGGAGATCACAGGCATCTGTGAACCTGCCTGACGCTAGGAGCAATGGCAACAGCCCCGAGAGCAGGCAACTTGAGCCAACCAGGTTCCCACTGTCGCACTAGACTGTCTGGACACCATCCGGCAGTTCTCGAACTAGTTTGTCCTTACGCACCGGTTACCGATCCCCAGTACACATCAATAATGAATCTCACCAGTCGAATGTATTTGCCTCACAACTGAACCACAAATGTAATGCAAACTTGTTTTTCGGGACTTGAATGTATATGAATGCAATGAACCTCCGGCTTAATGTGTGTGTGGGGGGAGACACACACACACACAAACAGCAACCAGCAGCACTCTACTGCCAACGAAACACCAACCGCCTACCCAAGATTGGAACGACCTGCCAAGGGTCAACCAGATAGAGCTAAGCCCAGAGCACAGTCAATGCAGAGGCGATTTGCACTAAAGGCTTGGGGGAGAGTGATGTCCTGTATCCTACATGGCTACTGTGGTACCATCAAAAGGTGTGCCACCAGAGGGCACAGCAGTGGGAGACTTGTAGGTTACCTGTGCCTGGCCTAGTATAAAATGCAGGCCACCAGGTGTGATCCTCACTCAGGAATTATCAAAAAAGGACTAAGGCCACTACAGTTCAAGTACAACACATTGCCTTGTGGAGTCATTATCAGAGCATCCTAGGACAGAACAGCTTTGCCACAGACAGGAGAGAGCCTCAAATATGCAACGGCCAGGGTACTATGACGCATGAGTCACACCGAGTGCCAGAGACGCCAGCGGAACCTGGCAGCAAACAGGAGCAGTGCCACTGTGGTTTGTGGAGTGCGAATGCTGTATATTTGTTTTAAATAAAATCATTTCTCTGGGGGAGAAAAATAAACTTTGCTCTCATACTGGTTTAAACTTAAAGGTTTATTTTGACAGTTTGAGAGCAATTCTGTGCAATATTAGCAATACATAGAAAAATCTGAAAAGTAAATGAATATCCTCTTCACTATAAAAGCTCAGTGATTCCAGTGATCTGCTCACTCCCCTGCCCTCAATCCAGTCGATATTTAACAATCCTTTCATCCTTCACCACTCCCTTCATTAAAAAAAATTTCAACAAAGGAAAAGACCTGCATTTAGATAGCGCCTTTCACAACCTGAGGAAGTCCCTATCCAGCCAATGAAGTACTTTTCAAGTGCAGACAATGTTCTAATGTAGGGAACACCAAGATAATTTTCTGCTCTTCTTCGAATGAGATCTGTTACATTCACCCAAGAGAACGGATGGGACCTCGGCTTAATGTCTCATCTGCAAGACAGCAGCTCCAATCCTGCAGCACTGGAGCATCAGAATGACCTCAAGTCTCTGGAGTGGGGCTTGAACCTTGTGACTCAGAGGAGAGAATGCTGACACCTAAATAAATTGGACATTTAAACATAGTGAGCTCACCATTGCTTTCGAAACATTTATGAACTCTTGTGGAAGCAAGTCATCCTCATTCGAGGGACCGCCTATGATATGATGATGATGATGGAATTATTGCCAACCTAAAGATCAACAGTTGAATGATATCTTAATGGTTACAAGGTTTGATGTCATTTTAGAGAATGAGAGGGGGGGGGGGGGGGAAGAGAGAGAGAGAGAGAGAGAGAGAGAGAGAATAAAAGGAAGGAACTGACAGGCTCGAATTGCTGCCAATTTCAGCAGGATGAAGCATTAGAGAGCAGAGACGAGGTGCAGAGAGGACTGGGGAAGACACACAGCATTCGAATAAAGAGCAGTTCAGAAATAGGAGGGATCAGACCGGGGCGAAACGCGAGGCAGATTAAGATGGGTTTAGAGTGCATATGCGTAATTGCCCAGAGCCTGGTAAATAAGGTAGGTGAGCTGCAGGCACAAGTAAACACATGGGACTATGATACAGTGGCAATAACCGAGACCTGGCTCAAACAAGGAGGATTGGGCACTTAATATTCCTGGCGACAACATATTGAGGAAAGATAGGGAATTACAAAAAGGAAGATAATGCACTGCCCGAAAGGATGGTGGGAGCAGATTCAATAATAACTTTGTGAATTGGACAAATACCTGAAAAGGAAAAATTTGCAGGGCTATAGGGAAAGAGCAGGGGAGTGGGACTAATTGGACAGCTCTTTCAAAGAGCTGGCACAGGCACAGTGGGCCAAATGGGCTCCTTCTGTGCTGTATCATTCTACAATTCTATTTTATGGAAGCTGGAGGAAGGGTAGTACAGGCCTGTAAGCAGACATCTGCACCAAACTGATTCACAGCCAGAAAAAGTGGGGGCTGGCGCCAGTGGCCGTTTACAGTGCTGCTCTGGCACGATTGCATCTGGAAGCATGAGGAACAAATACTGCTTCAGAAAAGCCAAGACTGAAGTCAGCGACTCCCAGCTCATTTGCCTTGCAGTGCTGCCGTTGGCTGCATGCTGTACAGTACAGTTCCCTCGATCTTAGAGCAGCTGTAAGGGGCACGGAGAGGTGGAAGGGAACAGCTGGGATTTAAAAACAAACACCATTAGCTCGCTAAGTCTTGGGAGCTTTGCAGATTCCCTGCTTCAGATGAGAGAAAACTTTGGACCTTATTCTGAAATCCTGCTAACATAATACTGTGAATTGGGACCTGGGGAAGACAAGTCATGCAGCTGGATATATTCACTGTCATTTTCAAAAGCTCCAATTGATATTCAGAGAGCCACATATAAAAAGATTTCAGAGAACATCAGGGTCAATTCTCGGTACTGAAGCTGGTAGAAAGAAGTGACATGCCCGCATATAAAATAATTTTAAACATCCACACACTCAATGCCCCGCAGGTGTTTTAATTATGTTCGAGAACAATTCATTAATTAGCAACAAGTACAACCATTGGTTTTCTTGGACTAGCAGCTCAACCAAGGAAATTATTTTAAAAAACAGAGCCAGGATTATTCTGTTAATAGCTGTTAGTCTCTAACCATTGGACAATAGGTTAACAAGGGCACTCTTTCTCTGTTCGGGTCAAGGATGTCTCGGAGCGGGTGCAGGACATTCTGAAGTGGGAGGGAGAACAGCCAGTTGTCGTGGTGCACATTGGTACCAACGACATAGGTAAAAAAAGGGATGAGGTCCTACGAAACGAATTTAAGGAGCTAGGAGCTAAATTAAAAAGTAGGACCTCAAAAGTAGTAATCTCGGGATTGCTACCAGTGCCACGTGATAGTCAGAGTAGGAATCGCAGGATAGCGCAGATGAATACGTGGCTTGAGCAGTGGTGCAGCAGGGAGGGATTCAAATTCCTGGGGCATTGGAACCGGTTCTGGGGGAGGTGGGACCAGTACAAACCGGATAGTCTGCACCTGGGCAGGACCGGAACCAATGTCCTAGGGGGAGTGTTTGCTAGTGCTGTTGGGGAGGAGTTAAACTAATATGGCAGGGGGATGGGAACCAATGCAGGGAGACAAAAAGGAGGCAAAAGCAAAAGACAGAAAGGAGATGAGGAAAAGTGGAGGGCAGAGAAACCCAAGGCAAAGAACAAAAAGGGCCACTGTACAGCAAAATTCTAAAAGGACAAAGGGTGTTAAAAAAACAAGCCTGAAGGCTTTGTGTCTGAATGCAAGGAGTATCCGCAATAAGGTGGATGAATTAACTGTGCAAATAGATGTTAACAAATATGATGTGATTGGGATTACGGAGACGTGGCTCCAGCATGATCAGGGCTGGGAACTCAACATCCAGGGGTATTCAACATTCAGGAAGGATAGAATAAAAGGAAAAGGAGGTGGCGTAGCATTGCTGGTTAAAGAGGAGATTAATGCAATAGTTAGGAAAGACATTAGCTTGGATGATGTGAAATCTATATGGGTAGAGCTGCAGAACACCAAAGGGCAAAAAACGTTAGTGGGAGTTGTGTACAGACCTCCAAACAGTAGTAGTGATGTTGGGGAGGGCATCAAACAGGAAATTAGGGGTGCATGCAATAAAGGTGCAGCAGTTATAATGGATGACTTTAATATGCACATAGATTGGGCTAGCCAAACTGGAAGCAATACGGTGGAGGAGGATTTCCTGGAGTGCATAAGGGATGGTTTTCTAGACCAATATGTCGAGGAACCAACTAGGGGGGAGGCCATCTTAGACTGGGTGTTGTGTAATGAGAGAGGATTAATTAGCAATCTCGTTGTGCGAGACCCCTTGGGGAAGAGTGACCATAATATGGTGGAATTCTGCATTAGGATGGAGAATGAAACAGTTAATTCAGATACCATGGTCCAGAACTTAAAGAAGGGTAACTTTGAAGGTATGAGGCGTGAATTGGCTAGGATAGATTGGCGAATGATACTTGAGGGGTTGACTGTGGATGGGCAATGGCAGACATTTAGAGACCGCATGGATGAATTATAACAATTGTACATTCCTGTCTGGCGTAAAAATAAAAAAAAGGGAAGGTGGCTCAACCGTGGCTATCAAGGGAAATCAGGAATAGTATTAAAGCCAAGGAAGTGGCATACAAATTGGCCAGAAATAGCAGCGAACTCAGGGACTGGGAGAAATTTAGAACTCAGCAGAGGAGGACAAAGGGTTTGATTAGGGCAGGGAAAATGGAGTACGAGAAGAAGCTTGCAGGGAACATTAAGGCGGATTGCAAAAGTTACTATAGGTATGTAAAGAGAAAAAGGTTAGTAAAGACAAACGTAGGTCCCCTGCAGTCAGAATCAGGGGAAGTCATAACGGGGAACAAAGAAATGGCAGACCAATTGAACAAGTACTTTGGTTCGGTATTCACTAAGGAGGACACAAACAACCTTCCGGATATAAAAGGGGTCAGAGGAGCTAGTAAGGAGGAGGAACTGAGGGAAATCTTTATTAGTCGGGAAATTGTGTTGAGGAAATTGATGGGATTGAAGGCCGATAAATCCCCAGGGCCTGATGGACTGCATCCCAGAGTACTTAAGGAGGTGGCCTTGGAAATAGCGGATGCATTGACAGTCATTTTCCAACATTCCATTGACTCTGGATCAGTTCCTATCGAGTGGAGGGTAGTCAATGTAACCCCACTTTTTAAAAAAGGGAGAGAGAAAACAGGGAATTATAGACCGTTCAGCCTGACCTCAGTAGTGGGTAAAATGATGGAATCAATTAAGGATGTCATAGCAGCGCATTTGGAAAATGGTGACATGATAGGTCCAAGTCAGCATGGATTTGTGAAAGGGAAATCATGCTTGACAAATCTTCTGGAATTTTTTGAGGATGTTTCCAGTAAAGTGGACAAAGGAGAATCAGTTGATGTGGTATATTTGGACTTTCAGAAGGCTTTCGACAAGGTCCCACACAAGAGATTAATGTGCAAAGTTAAAGCACATGGGGTTGGGGGTAGTGTGCTGACGTGGATTGAGAACTGGTTGTCAGACAGGAAGCAAAGAGTAGGAGTAAATGGGTACTTTTCAGAATGGCAGGCAGTGACTAGTGGGGTACCGCAAGGTTCTGTGCTGGGGCCCCAGCTGTTTACATTGTACATTAATGATTTAGACGAGGGGATTAAATGTAGTATCTCCAAATTTGCGGATGACACTAAGTTGGGTGGCAGTGAGAGCTGCGAGGAGGATGCTATGAGGCTGCAGAGTGACTTGGATAGGTTAGGTGAGTGGGCAAATGCATGGCAAATGAAGTATAATGTGGATAAATGTGAGGTTATCCACTTTGGTAGTAAAAACAGAGAGACAGACTATTATCTGAATGGTGACAGATTAGGAAAAGGGAAGGTGCAACGAGACCTGGGTGTCATGGTACATCAGTCATTGAAGGTTGGCATGCAGGTACAGCAGGCGGTTAAGAAAGCAAATGGCATGTTGGCCTTCATAGCGAGGGGATTTGAGTACAGGGGCAGGGAGGTGTTGCTACAGTTGTACAGGGCCTTGGTGAGGCCACACCTGGAGTATTGTGTACAGTTTTTGGTCTCCTAACTTGAGGAAGGACATTCTTGCTATTGAGGGAGTGCAGCGAAGATTCACCAGACTGATTCCCGGGATGGTGGGACTAACCTATGAAGAAAGACTGGATCAACTGGGCTTGTATTCACTGGAGTTCAGAAGAATGCGAGGGGACCTCATAGAAACGTTTAAAATTCTGACAGGTTTAGACAGGTTAGATGCAGGAAGAATGTTCCCAATGTTGGGGAAGTCCAGAACCAGGGGTCACAGTCGAAGGATAAGGGGTAAGCCATTTAGGACTGAGATGAGGAGAAACTTCTTCACCCAGAGAGTGGTGAACCTGTGGAATTCTCTACCACAGAAAGTAGTTGAGGCCAATTCACTAAATATATTCAAAAGGGAGTTAGATGAAGTCCTTACTACTCGGGGGATCAAGGGGTATGGCGAGAAAGCAGGAAGGGGGTACTGAAGTTTCATGTTCAGTCATGAACTCATTGAATGGCGGTGCAGGCTAGAAGGGCTGAATGGCCTGCTCCTGCACCTATTTTCTATGTTTCTATGTTTTCTATCCCATTTCTCCCTTCTCTCTGAACTGGCAGACAGGGCCTTGTCCAAAAAGACACATACCTCTGGCAATGCAGCACTCCCTCAGTGCTGCACATATCACCGAGCCCAGCGAACCGATGCCCATCTCGCATTACGTCCTCATCTCTCTGCACACCTCAAACACCTTCTACCCCTAGAAAAAAAATCTCTCTCCTCCTCCCCCACCCCACAGCTCCCCAACACATTCTAACTTCCCAATCCCTCTCCTCCGGTCCTCCAGGACATTGCTACCTCCATCAACCTTCTCAACCTCCTTGGTTGCGCTTTTGATGTTCTTATCCCCCCCATCAAACTATTCAAGTTTCCACAACCGCTACCTCCTCTGGTAGTTCCCACCTCTGCACTCATAATCTGAGAACAACAGACAAACCAATCTGGCAAATGCCTAGTCTGGTCATCTGCCACCAGATCTGGCTGGATTCCCTCAAACAATATTGCATTTTCCTCTCCATTCCAAATCTTCCTCCATTTCCAGGATTATCCAAGAGGAGCAGGATAATTCCAGATTCCATTGGGGAGGGGCAGAAGTCTCAGGTTTATTGAGATGATATCTCAAATCGACAAAACAAAAATTTCTGTAATTAACAAGGGAATGGCTGAAAAGGCAAACGCAGTCCACTAATGTCCAAGTGAAATGAGCTCAGGCCGCTCAACTCAATTTGATTGATTACTGTGGCACCACAAGATAGAGTTCACCACAAATAATCATATGTTTAAAAACGCTGGTTGTACTACTTAGTAACAGGCTGCTAGGGGATATGCAAGATTAACCACGGAAGTGCTGGGAAAGCAATTAGCCAGTCAATGCCCTCTCAAAGTGATACTGCTGCAATCAGCAACTTAGCGTGAATGGAGAAGTCGTGACGTGCGTTAACAATCTTCCTCTCTTTGCAGCATAGCACACAAATACATGGCCTTTATCACCCTTTTTATTTGCAAAGCCTCGAAGTTAGTCAACTACAAACTGCTTCATAAACTATGCACTGGTATAATGAAAATAAAATACAAAAAGGAACTGACAAAGGCATCCTATGGCTTCAGGATCTGCCAGAATTTATCAAGGATGACAGATTGTTTATATAAAGTCAGCGTTTCTAAATCATATCAGCTCAGTGAATGTGTGCAGACACCAACCAATTTAGCAAAAAATATTTCATTTTTGTTTTTAAACAAATGGAATGTGTGGTGAATACAATTCAGGAATTGGGAGACTGCAGACATTAGGCCTACAGAGGAAACCAGTGCCTGCTCTACATGGATACAAACCAGGCCCATGGATTAGGACAATCTTTCTGGGCTGAGCCAGAGCCTGGAGGAGGATCCTGGCTACAATCCCAGCTGAGACTATGGGGAAGAGGAGAGAAGGGAGGGGGGGTGGTGGAGCAGGGAGGGGGGGTGGTGGAGCAGGGAGGGGGGGTGGTGGAGCAGGGAGGAGGAGGGGGGGGGGATGGGAGGAGGAGGGGGGGGGGATGGGAGGAGGAGGGGGGGGGGATGGGAGGAGGGGGGGGATGGGAGGAGGAGGGGGGGGATGGGAGGAGGAGGGGGGGGATGGGAGGAGGAGGGGGGGGATGGGAGGAGGAGGGGGGGGATGGGAGGAGGAGGGGGGGATGGGAGGAGGAGGGGGGGGATGGGAGGAGGAGGGGGGGGATGGGAGGAGGAGGGGGGGGATGGGAGGAGGAGGGGGGGGATGGGAGGAGGAGGGGGGGAAGGGAGGAGGAGGGGGGGGAAGGGAGGAGGGGGGGGTCTGGGAAGAGGTGGGGGGGGGGAAGGGGGGGGTATGAGAGGGGTGAGAGACTTGCATTTTTATAGCACCTTTCACATCCACTGGATGTCTCAAAGTGTCTTACAGCCAATTAAGTACTTTTGGATAGTCGTCACTGTTGTAATGTGGAAAATGCGGCTGCCAATTTGCAAACAGCAAGATCCCACAAACAGCAATGTGATAATGACTGGATCATCTGTTTGTGATGTTGGTTGAGGTATAAATATTGGCCAGGACACCGGGGATAACTCCCCTGCTCTTCTTCGAAATAACGCAGTGGGATCTTTTACGTCCACCTGAGGGAGCAGACGAGGCCTCGGTTTCAAGTCTCATCCGAAAGACGGCATCTCTGTCAATGCAGCACTCCCTCAGTGTCTGCCTTGATTTATGTGCCCAAGTTCGTGGAGTGAACTCTTGTACAGCAGCCATCCTTCACCGTCGGTTCTCTGACTGCAGTGTGTTTCAGTTTTAGCTCTTTATTGGCCGAAGACTGGAATATCAGTGGCTCTCTTCACAGGTTACAAAACAATATGCTAGACTACACAAGAACTGAAAAGCACATATTATGACTTAAATGTTCCACTCCCTACATGGCTCATTGAGTTTATTCTGTTGTAGATGAGCTACCTCAAGCAGAAAAGCTCAGATGCAATCCCTAGTTGATGATTGGGTTTCCTAATTTCTGATGGGTTAACAGTTGGGTTTGACAAATAGCCTCGGCTGCACTGTCCCAAAGCCTGGGAGTGGAAAACATGGCTCCTGATTATTATGCAGTTGTGAGTGAGTGCTTGTGGACATTAATGGACAGGATTGAGCTCAGCTATACTGCCTCACTATGGTCAAGTCGCCACCTGATACTTACTGCCATGCTTCATACACTTCATCCATTTGGCCAAGGTAGCAGAGGTGATCGTCACCTGTGGAAGCACAACCCAGCAGGAAAGCAACACCTTCAGCAAAACTAAGAACCTCTTGAAAATGTGACTCTTTTTGTCGGACTCGTGCAGCCCACAGAATTGAGGGGATCAGGGATTTCTTTTCCCTATCATCTGATCATAGTGTGAATGACAAACATGAAGTCACTGCACTACCTGCAAGGCACTAGTTTGCAATGGACAAGAAATTGTGCTGATACCCTGTGTAATATTTTTCTTTTGCAAAGCATTTATTTCATCCCATTTAATGTGCTCCCAGGCCTGAGCCCCAACCCCGAGAGATCAAACTGCTCCCAGCCGCACGCCAATAGCAGTCTCTTACTGGCCATGAGAAGGGTTGCTCTTTGCAAGTGTCAGCCATGGCTCAGTGGGTAGCATAGAAACATAGAAAATAGGTGCAGGAGTAGGCCATTCGGCCCCTCGAGCCTGCACCACCATTCAATAAGATCATGGCTGATCATTCATCAAAGTACCCCTTTCCTGCTTTCTCTCCATACCCCTTGATCCCTTTAGCCGTAAGGGCCATATTTAACTCCCTCTTGAATATATCCAATGAACTGGCCTCAACAACTCTCTGTGGTAGGGAATTCCACAGGTTAACAACTCTGAGTGAAGAAGTTTCTCCTCATCTCAGTCCTAAATGGCTTATCCCTTATCCTTAGACTGTGTCCCCTGGTTCTGGACTTCCCCAACATCGGGAACATTCTTCCTGCATCTAACCTGTCCAGTCCTGTCAGAATTTTACATGTTTCTATGAGATCCCCTCTCATCCTTCTAAACTCCAGTGAATACAGGCCCAATTGATCCAGTCTCTCCTCATGTCATTCCTGCCATCCTGGGAATCATTCTGGTGAACCGTCGCTGTACTCCCTCAATAGCAAGAATGTCCTTCCTCAGATTAGGAGACTAAAACTGAACACAATATTCCAGGTGAGGCCTCACCAAGGCCCTGTACAACTGCAGTAAGTCCTCCCTGCTCCGATACTCAAATCCTCTAGCTATGAAGGCCAACATACCATTTGCCTTCTTCACCGCCTGCTGTACCTGCATGCCAAACTTTAATGACTGATGTACTGTGGCACCCAGGTCTCGTTGCACCTCCCCTTTTCCTAATCTGCCGCCACTCAGATAATATTCTGCCTTCTTGTTTTTGCCACCAAAGTGGATAACCTCACATTTATCCACATTATACTGCATCTGCCATGCATTTGCCCACTCACCTAACCTGTCCAAGTCATCCTGCAGTCTCTTAGCATCCTCCTCACAGCTCACACCGCCACCCAGCTTAGTGTCATCTACAAACTTGGAGATATTACACTCAATTCCTTTATCTAAATCATTAATGTATATTGTAAAAGCTGGGATCCCAGCACTGCGCCCTGCGGCACCCCACTAGTCACTGCCTGCCATTCTGAAATGGACCCGTTTAATCCGACTCCGCCAACCAGTTCTCTATCCACGTCAGTACATTACCCCCAATACCATGTGCTTTAATTTTGCACACCAATCTCTTGTGTGGGACCTTGTCAAAAGCCTTTTGAAAGTCCAAAAACACCACATCCACTGGTTCTCCCTTGTCCACTCTACTAGTTGCATCCTTAAAAAATTCCAGAATATTTATCAAGCATGATTTTCCCTTCATAAATCCATGCTGACCTGGACAGATCCTGTCACTGCTTTCCAAATGCGCTGCTATTTCATCTTTAATAATTGATTCCAACATTTTCCCCACTACTGATGTTAGGCTAACCGGTCTATAATTACCCGTTTCCTCTCTCTCCCTCCTTTTTTTAAAAAGTGGTGTTACATTAACTACCCTCCAGTCCATAGGAACTGATCCAGAGTTGACAGACTGTTGGAAAATGATCACCAATGTATCCATTATTTCGAGAGCCACTTCCTTAAGTACTCTGGGATGCAGACCATCAGGCCCCGGGGATTTATTGGCCTTCAATCCCATCAATTTCCCTAACACAATTTCCCACCTAATAAGGATTTCCTTCAGTTCCTCCTTCTCACGAGACCCTCGGTCCCCTAGTATTTCCTTCGTGAAGACAGAACCAAAGTATCTGTTCAACTGGTCTGCCATTTCTTTGTTCCCCATTATAAATTCACCTGAATCTGACTGCAAGGGACCTACGTTTGCCTTCACTAATCTTTTTCTCTTCACACATCTATAGAAGCTTTTGCAGTCAGTTTTTATGTTTCCGGCAAGCTTCCTCTCATACTCTATTTTCCCCCTCCTAATTAAACCCTTTGTCCTCCTCTGCTGAATTCTAAATTTCTCCCAGTCCTCAGGTTCGCTGCTTTTTCTGGCCAATTTATATGCCTCTTCCTTGCATTTAACACTATCCTTAATTTCCCTTGTTAGCCACAGTTGAGCCACCTTCCCAGTTTTATTTTTACTCCAGGCAGGGATGTACAATTGTTGAAGTTCATCCATGTGATCTTTAAATGTTTGCCATTGCCTATCCACCATCAACCCTTTAAGTATCATTTGCCAGTCTATTCTAACCAATTCACGTCTCATACCATCGAAGTTATCTTTCCTTCAGTTCAGGACCCTAGTCTCTGAATTAACTGTGTCACTCTCCATCTTAATAAAGAATTCTACCATATTATGGTCACTCTTCCCCAAGGGATCTCGCACAAAAGATTGTTAATTAGTCCTTTCTCATTACACATCACCCAGTCTAGGATGGCCAGCCCTCTAGTTGGTTCCTCGACATAATGGTCTAGAAAACCATCCCTAATATACTCCAGGAAATCCTCCTCCACCGTATTGCTACCAGTTTGGTTCGCCCAATCTATATATAGATTATAGTCGCCCATGATAACTGCTGTACCTTTATTGCAAGCATGCCTAATTTCTTGTTTGATACCGTCCCCTACCTCACTACTATTGTTTTATGGTCCGTACACAACTCCCACTTGCATTTTCTGCCCTTTGGTATTCCACAGCTCCACCCATACAGATTCTACATCATCCAAGATAATGTCCTTCATTACTATTGCATTAATTTCCTCTTTAACCAGTAATGCTACCCTACCTCCTTTTCCTTTCTGTCTCTCCTTCCTGAATGTTGAATACCCCTGGATGTTGAGTTCCCAGCCTTAATTACCCTGGAGCCATGTCTCCGTGATGCCAATTATATCATATTCATTAATTTCTGCCTGTGCATTTAGTTCGTCCACCTTATTACGAATACTCCTCGCATTGAGGCACAGAGCCTTCAGGCTTGTCTTTTTACACACTTTGCCTCTTTAAAATGTTGCTGTAATGGGGCCCTTTTTGATTTTTGCCTTGGGTTTCTCTGCCCTCCACTTTTACTTTTCTTCTTTCTATCTTTTGCTTCTGTCCCCATTATACTTCCTTCTGTCTTCCTGCATAGGTTCCCTTCCCCCTGCCATATTAGTTTAACCCCTCCCCAACAACACTAGCAAACACTCCCCCCAAGACATTGGTTCCGGTCCTGCCCCCTCGACTCGGAGCCAGAATTTGTGAGTTCAAGCCCCACTGCAGGGAATTGAGCACAAAAATCTAGGCCGACACTCCAGTACTGTACTAAGCTTTCCTGGAGTTGGTGAAAAGTTGTACAAGAATCCACAATAGTACATTCCCTGATAATGGGGCATGTCCTGACTGAAGGTTCATCATCATAGGCAGTCCCTCAAAGCAAGGATGACTTGCTTCCATGCCAAAAAGTGATAAGTTCACAGGTGTTTCAATGAAGGAACCAATATTCCAGATCCTGTACTACATCTTGAAGGATGGAAGATGCCTGTGCATGGATTTTTTTTTTTTTTTTTTAAACGTGTGGTGGCCGTTGCACACCAGAGCACAGCTCGGAGTAGAAACTGCCGTCATTGCAACCATAGCATTGGCTCGTATCCCACTGACTAAATGCAAATCAACCAAAAATCCCTTGCAATCCTTAGAAAAAGGTGGAAAAAGTTACCCGTCAGCCACAAGCAGGCATCACAAAATCAAATAATGAGATATTGATAAGGAGAACATACAAATTCAAATCAATACAAGAATATGATGAAAGCAAAATCTTGTGTCGAAAGCAGGAATAGGGTACTGAAGTTGCATGATCAGCCATGATCATAATGAATGGTGGTGCAGGCTCGAAGGGCCCAATACTCGAGCAGCAAATTTACTGCAGGCCTACTCCTGCACCTATTTTCTGTTTCTATAAGATATTAAAATGAAGAATTCTCTACTAGAAACTGTTATTGGAGCACATAAATTCTTATGACTGGGAATTAGATTTGAAAAGGAGGAACATTAAAAAGGTGTGGGTGAAAAGTGGCTCATGTGGAGAAAAATGCTGGCAGACTTGGCCTGTTCCTGCTCTGTAACATTCCATGATTCGATATACTTGATAACTTGAGGAACAAATTAAAGTGTTGGGCAAGGAGCAGCAAGAAAAAAATGTTTAAAAAACTTCTTGCATCATAAGCAGCTTCAGCAGAGGAAACTATTTTAGATTGGGCCAATAACTTTAAAACAAACAGAACAGAATTAGTTACATCTTAAAGAAGTTTTGATGACAGGTAGGTAAAGAGTATATAGGAGGCCTGTACCCTGTGGAGGTCGGCAAAAGCTTTACTCGTTGAGAGATTTGTTGTTTCAGTAAATTTGCTGCTCGAGTATTGGGCAGACGACTGTTGCATTTACACCGCAACTGGTCTGCAACAAACACCAGATATCAGACTACAGACGCTGGACTGCCTGTTACCAACACGACCGGGAATCAACTTTATTGTGGAAGTGCACCTGAACCAATCTTGCATTAATAAAAATCAATCAATCACCATCCACCTCAAAAAAAAGATGTAAGTCACTTTGGGAAAAGGAGCTTCAGAAAAACGCTCGTCAAAACATGTGCCCCTTGAGAGCAATGCAAGGTCTACAGTTCCAGTTTGCTCATGCCAAAAACATTGCACTTATGTTCACAACATTGCCTTACAGTCTCCATCTGGTTATCATTTGCCACTGTCTACAGGGTGCTCCGCGGGACACAGTCCCAAGGAGCTGGCTTGTGTTCAGCAACATGCTCCCAGACTCCCAGCAAGTTAGCTTCCAAACACATGCCTCAAATATAATACACGAGGATCTGGACAGCGTTTGTGGAGAACAGGTTTTAATGGTTGCGCTGCTACAAGCTGCAGCTCGAACTAAAGAAAGCCTTTTTTTCCTATTACCCTTTATTCACACTTTGATCTAGATTTTTATTAATAAGCTTGTTCACTCAGATATATTTTAAATACTTCAGACTAAATCACACTATACAGTAATTGAGATATTCTTCCCCTCTTTAAAAAAAGGTCCAGCATATGCTCTTTCTAAACTTGTCTCAATGTCTTGTTTAAGTCTTGGAGAGCAAAAGCAAGCCCTGTCCTTCTAGGTACAGAACACAAATCGGTCCAATCTCACATAATGGCTCAGATTTTGTTTAGGTTCCGAGATATTTTTCTGCGTGGCAAGTTGCTAAAAGCACGAGCTCATAACATCGCAGCGAGGGAAACCGGGCATCTGGGACCTGAGTGATCGGGGAAGGCAACTGGGTATCTCGTTAACCAATCAGATTGAAGGATTTTGAAATAAACAGCACAAGGACTGAGAAGGATGTTTAAATTAGAGCGGGTGAATTCAATGTCAGATCAGATAGAGAGAGAGAAGTAAAGAGAGGGGAAGAAAGATTACATTGAGAAAAAAAAATTATAATTCTATTTAAAAATGACTTGACTGTCTGTGCTAAGTTTAGCTCGTATCTAGCGCACAAATACAGCAACTTCACCCCAAGCAATGCACGTCAATGGTTAGGCAGACAACGAAATGCCACTTTCACAAAGCTAATGGCAGAGCGACACAACTCGGACAGCAACTTTCGGATTTGAGATTAACTGCGCATCCATCCCTCGCCTGAAGTTGCTATACCATTGTGCAGTTATAAGGGCGAGCACCATTAGCCTCACTGTTATTTTGACAAGAAAATCTGGGCCGAGTATTAAAGCAGCCCTCAATGTCAGCAATGACGTGCTGGTGATATAATCAAGAATTAATCAGATCATGGAGAATAGAACAATTTAAGCAGGGATAAGTGGTTTCAGACAGTAACTGGGTTGGCACTTCATGGTCTCGGTCTTGACAATGTTGATCTGACAAAAGTTCTGGTTCATCCAAGACCAGATGTCAAACAAGCAGCTGGACAGAACATAACTGTCCTGGAATCCAGAGAGGGCGTCAGGTGTAGAGATGGATGCCAACGACATACATATGGGAGCTGACCCGAAGTTTGCAGACGTCACTGTCCAGTGGCAAGATATAAATAAGGGGTAGAAGGGTCAAGCACGAGCCCAATGGTATGGGAAGTGAAGCCATTGGAGAAGATGTACCGACTGCATTTGGACAATGAGAAATGGAACTAGGAGGAGGAGACAGTGCCAGGAAAGGGGTCGATGAAGCAGCAGTAGAGGATACAATAGTCCACACCGTCTTCAGCCAAAAGAACAGACTGGAGATCAAATCACAGTCCTCCAATGTCACCCTATATTTGGCAATTAGGAAGCACACAACACTAGTTTGGAAGTGACTGGTGCTCCCAAGTTTATCAATTTTTACTGCTGTTGGTTGAGGTGATCAATCTTGGCCAAGACATCAGGGCAATGTCACGGCTCTTCTTCAAATAGTGCCATGGGATCTCTTGCATCAGCCTGAATGGGCAGGTGCAGCCTCGACTTAATAGCTCATTCAAAAGATGGCATTCTGACCATGCAGCACTCCCTCAGCACTGCACCAAAGCGACAGCCTAGATGTTTTGGCTTAAATCTGGAAGTGGGGCTTAAACCCAGGACCTTCAGACTCAGATGAATGTACCACAGAGCCAAGCCAATACTTTTCATGGATTCAAGTCCCACTCCAGGACTTTACCACATAATCTATGCTGACGCCTCAGTGCAGTAGTGAGAGAGTGCTGCTTTGTCGGAAGGATCACCTTTCAGCCAAGATGTTAATCTTATGCTCGTCTGCCTGTTCAGGTGGACATAAAAAATCCCATGACAATATACAAAAAAAAGGAGTGTTCATCTGGCCAACATTTATCACTCAACCAACATCAAAACAGATTAATTGGTCATTTATCACATTGCTAATTTGGAGATCTTGCTGTGCACAAATTGGTTACTGTGTTTGCCTACATAAAAGCAATTACACATCAAAAATAATTAATCGTCTGGAAACACATTGGGATTTTCAGAGGTCATGAAAGTTGCTCTAAAATTGCATGTTCTTTTTTATTTGCTTTCCAACATCTAAAGTTATTGACAGACAATTCCAACTGGTTGTGACTCATGACCCGACTTGAAATCTCTTTCTCACTCACTCCAATAGAGGAGTGAACATGTATTGGGCCTAATGTAACTTTACAAGCCTCCTTTCATCCATCACCTACTGCCATTAGCAGAGAGGAATTTCCCTCTCCACATTGATGTCTGATTGCACATTCCTCCCTCTCAAGTTGCACTTTTTTAGCTTGTGCTCCATTTGTTTCTCTTCATCCTCTCTACCCTTTCATTCCGCACATCTATAATATCTCTTGTATATCTTTTATATATGCACAAATAGCACAAACCTTTTCATTCTCTCTTCTACACTGGTTTGATGCCGTTTGTTCGAATTGTGCATCTATGTAAAGATTGTAGATTGTTGATTATTTCACCTCGGGACATCACACACGAGCCTGTTCCTCTCCTCTAATGATGTGTTTGGAATACACACTTTCCAATAAGATGTTTCTGGAAAGCAAGTATTGGGTGCGAACCTTAGCCAAATTCTCTCCCACTCTGCACAGTGAGAGACCGAGGTCAACTGTAGTGCTCCCATTGAGATCTGCACAGAAAGGATGTTGCTGTTCATCTAAATCTTTACAATTTTAAAAAAAAAGTCTGGCATTCCCTCTTCAAACCCAGCTGTCATGAAAGATCCATATAGCTCTCTACTCATTTTTATTCAGTATAAGTGCAGAGACCCAGACTAATTGATTCCTCGGATGTCATCTGCAGGACACTAGAGGAGTGAAAGGCTGGAGCTAATTTCTTTAAGCTGCAACCCCCACACTGCACAGAGTGGCTTCATTAGGGCGATCTTTAGGCAGCAGCTTTTGACACAAGCTTTGTTCCAAACAGTGGATGAGCTGTCTCCTGCTCTTCAGGCTCAAAGATTACTGCACTTGCCGCCTCAACTGCGTCACGTCCAGAGGGAACAGCTCATAGCTGCGGACTGGATCACGGCCCATCCAATAACTCAGTTGAACACAACTTTCAGGTTTTCAAATCATTAACCCTCCAGCACCAACAAGAATTTGAGCTCTAGATTTGTTGGGGAAAAAGAGGGAAAATCTCCTCTCATCTCCTGGTTCCACAGACACCAATAACTCGCGGTACCACACGCGACTGGTTGTTCTTCATATCCGAGCTTGGAAAGAGTGTTGGCAAACGGTTTGACTGCAATGCAGCCCCGTTGTCACCAAATGTTAGCATATACTCACTCCCTTGCAGTAGTCACTGAATCCTGAAGTGCAGGAGGGTGAAAATGGACTGATTTTTTGTGTGTCTTTTCCCCATTAGTAGTAATTTTAACCGAACGCGCCGAGCAGAAAGCCGGTTTTAAACCCTGACCGATATTACACTCCACTGACTTCAGCAGAGAATAAAATCGGGCGGGATGTATAACCAGCGTTGCGCCCAATCCCGTCAGCTTTCCAATGGACGGGTTCGGTTAAAATTGCCCCCAACAAGGGTTGAAGCAAAGCTGTAGCTGAGGTGAGCTAACACGACATAGACCGCAAGCTAAATTTTTGCAACTTCCTGGCCTGCATAGGTCAGTACCACACCGTGTAGCTATGTCTTTGGGTTTGCAGCTATTTCTGAAAAAAAAACCACAATGTAGGACTTGAATCACAATTTTACAGAACAGTCCAAAGGCTTTTATTCTGCTTCTGCTCGCTCCTGCTGAAAGGTAATAGGGCATTTAAAAAATATATCTATATTCATTCATGGGATGTGGGCATCACTGGCAAGGCCAGCATTTATTGTCCATCCCTATTGCCCTTGAGAAGGTGGTGATGAGCCACCTTCTTGAGGCACTGCAGTCCGCGTGGTGAAGATACTAGTAGTTTGGTACAACTGAATGGCCTGTTGCGCCATTTCAGAGAGCAGTTAAGAGTCAACCACGTTGCTTGGGTCGGGAGTCAGACCGGGTAAGGATGGCAGATTTCTTTCCCTAAAAGGACATTAATGAACCAGTTGGGTTTTTCCAATAATCTGGTAGTTTCATGGTCACCATTAATAATACTAGCTTTTAATTCCATATTTATTTAATTAACTGATTTTAAATTCTCCAGCTGCCGTGATGGGATTTTAACTCAAGTTTCTGGATTATTAGGCCAAGCCTCTGGTCTACTCGTCCAATTAAATAACCACTATGCTACCGTACCCCCAGGCCATTGCAAAACCACTAGCATTGAAGCGTTTTGCAGCTGCTTTTAGGTTAGAAGAGAGTCCATTGAACGATTGGACTTGGACCCAAATGAGTCTTAACTTGCATCCTTAATGAAGAAAAAACAACCAAAGGTGGGAGGAAGGTTCCACCGCAAGGGAAGGCGTTGACATCACAGTATGAGACAGTTGATTGCCATAGAAATAAAGTGCTGCCGCCGCTCTGACCATCCCATGCTCTTTGCTAAAATAGAGTTGAGGGACATTGTAAAAATACTATCGTTTAACAGATAAGCAGCCAAGGTCCATGGTGCAAAACCCCACTAAAAATTGAAGAATTTGCATTTATATAGCACCTTCAGTGAAGAAAAACAGCCCAAAGGTTCTTCATACAGGTAACAGTTTAAAAACATGGATGTCAAGCCAAAGGAGATTAGGAAGGGTGCCAAATGCTTGATCGAACAGGTGGGTTTAAGAAGGATCCAAACAGAGGAGAAGACGACAGAAGGAAAGAGACAGAGGGGTTTAGGCAAGGAATTCCAGAGAATGGGACCATGGCATCTGAAAGTACAGCTACCAATGATGGGGAAAAGGGAAGGGGTGATGCACAAGGCCAGAGTCAGAGGAAGAGAGATTCTGGGTAGGTGTGTGATGTAGGCTGGAGGACCATTGATCGGGAGGGGTAAGGGTATGGAGGAATTTAAAGACTTCAATTTGAGACTTTGGGGCCAAAGAGCCACTGTCTTCTCACCAGTGTGAATTTCACACACACACACACACGAGTCATAATTCTCACCCTTTTCAGCTCTCTCTCTCCTAGTCAGTGCTATATACATCCTGCCCATTAACAGCTTCCAATCCTGTATTTTCAAGTTTGAAGAAACTGTATCCTGGCAACATTAAACTTTGATTTGTACTCATGCTACCATCCTTGTTTTTGACCTGTACAATATGTTATAACCATGTGCCTTTTTGGGAATTAACTAATTGGATACCATCAATAACCAGTAAACAAATTGAAAATTCAGACGGGCTTTACAACAGTCTAAAATGTAGATTTGCTGCCTGATCAGAGAAGGCCTATGAAAGGGTTAAAGTCTGGAGCATTACAGATTATTTCACGGTTTTATTGCAACCGCTGCTGGCTTCCCATTATTATTGCATCTGCCCTTCTCCTTCTGGTTTCAGTTGGTCAGTTTCCAGACTAAATTGGACCATATCACTGAGGAAAATACATTTAGAGGCCAAACACACTGAAGAGGGGCTGTTGTAAAAAATTCTCTACCATTTGGTGCATTGGGTGCTGTATAACGATTGCATGTAGCTCTTGTTCCTGTTCTCATTAATCTCCCCTTTAATATTATACATTTTACCAAAGAATAGCTTGTCTGAAAACAAGTCTGCCTGATACACACGGGGTCACACAGGGTTATAGTTTCCATTCCTCGTCTGCAACTACAAAAGCCTCTTTTTTTTCCTCCCCAAAAAGGTCCCTGCAGATTTCTTTAATTAAAACAGAATTTTATGAATAGATTTTGGCTGCAGAGCCAAGATTTAGGATTTGGGTCAGGAGAACAATTTAAACGAATTATTTAGCCAGACGTTGAACTGGTACGTTGGTGGCTTGTGTGGGAGCACATTTGATGGCAGTTTTGGCACTATCACCGATGCATTATACTGCCAAACCTGGAATTGGTTTCAAAAGAGGCTTTATCAATGGTTCAGAAGGACTTGGCATTGATGCTCAGTCACATTCGGATAATTTACTGATGCTCACCGTCTAGTCTCTCAGATGCAAAATGGGCAATGAATGAGATAGCGGGCAGCAGCCAGAGATAAGGAACTGTGTCCCAGCAGGAATCACTGCCCTCAGTCTGCCCAGTTAGGAGCTATGCTGTGCGAGCAATCCAGAACCAGGAGTTAGCAAACTGCTGTGAGCCTGTGACAGCAGAGATTGTGGCAAGAGACGAGTGAGATTGTGGGCACTACACCCCTTAAACCACTTCCCATTTCAAACTCAACGTTGAGGCAGAAATCCCAGCCTCCCCAGGTCTGCACTGAGTGTGTATGGATCCGGAAAGGCATCACAAAAGCTGTTTTTTGACGTGCAGTGCGATTTTCCGATTTGTCAAGCTCTGGCTTGACGGATCCTGTGTCTCCCCACAGCCAGGACATTTGCATAGGCAAGATTGCAGTATTTTCTCATCTCTTGCCCAGCAAGTGTCCTGAAAACTCTTGCGCTTGATAAAAGCAGGCGCATAGCCTACTTTTACCAGTGTAAGAGTTTTAAAACATAAAAATAAAATTTTAAAAACAATATTAAAAACCCTACTCACTAAGATAAGTTTATTTTTAACCCTAATTACAAAACTTAAAAATTTCCTAGACATTTATTAACTATACTTTCAATTAATTTTAATTACGTGAGGTGTGTTTTTTATTTTTTTATTATGGTGTTTAGTGAGTTTTTTTTTCTCATTAATAGCAATGAGAACTCGTAGATACGGAGCTCTCATTGCTATGAATGAGAATGCTGTGGAATATTGTACCTGATTGGTTGTACAGTCTTACATGACTGTACCGTCTGCGTTAACACCTGGAGGACGGAGCGCGCTCCGCAGCGCGGGAAGAGAAGGCTTCCCCAACGGAATCCCAGGCTCCTCCGGGATCACCAGGTAAATTCATAAAAATTCCCTGGTCGGAGTCGTTCATTCGAAAGATGCCTCCAACCGGAATTTCAAGGCCAATATTTTGGTTCAGTCAGAGATTTGTAATTAGACATGCAACTATAACAATATCAACAAAACCTGTTTCTCAACCTTTCACCCTTTCGTTGTTGGCTTAGACAGAATAAAGACTCAATGGGGCCAATTTTCCCTTGCTTCCAGGAACAACCACTTCCCAGGCACAAAAGGGGTGGGGTCCTTCATAGCTGGGTCTCTGCCACTTTATGTTGCCGTTGGATTCATGGGGATACCCCGGAGAGCAGAGTTGGGCCAGCGCCTGCAATAATCAGCCAAATGAACTCATACATGGAGGAGGTGGGAGGGAACATTCCCCAGCCTCCTGCCACTGGTCCAGTCAAAGAAACTAGGCGATGACTCCAAGACTCCCATGGACCAGACAGGGAGTGCAGTCTGAAAAGACACGAAGACAGGTTTTTAATTTTTATTTGTTTCAGCCCCAGTATGATCTCGGAGCCTCTGCTGCAGCCGGAAAAAGCCCCCAGGTTGGAGGCCAGACACACAGCTGCAAGATATTCAGACCTACATTACACTTGCAACCCCCCTTTCTGCTCCTGCGAGGCTCTGCCAGAGGGTTGGGCTTGGACCATGGTTGTCCCCGGCAACATGTTAATAACCTGCAACATGAAACAGCAATGGCCCTCAGCCTAGACAAACACCGTACACGCCAGGGTCCGGAGCACTGTTATACCCCAGCCTCCCTCAGCCCCAGCACTTCGGATGCACTGTGACTGCCCAGTGCAAGGGCCAGGGCTGACAGAGGCCAGGAAAATTAGCCCCACTATCTCAGTGAGGTTTGAAGAGTTTTTCGGCAATCAACACACGACACCGTCCATGAACAGAACAAAACATTCAGTACACAAGAAGTGCACTCCATTACAAGGGCCACATTTACTTCCTGTAACACTTTGTCACACCTATCTGCAGATTTAACACACTCCAATCTCCCACCCAAGCAGATGCCCTGTGGGCCTGTTTTCAGGCTGCCTTTATCCCAATTCACACCAGGTCCCGTTCACCCACCATCAAACCGGGAACAACCAATGGGAGTGCAAGTTCACTTTCTATCAGAGATCACTGGATAAGCAATCCCGAGCAAGGACCCCAGGAACCCGTGGGTTGTTGAGACCCAAAGATGCATTTCCAATGTTGTCCACTTTAGATGAGCAAACAACACAGATCAGGGATCAAACCTTTCCTGATCTGGATTGCTCAGTTTCATATTACATGCACATAGAAATCAAATTAGGGAATTCAGAAGAAACCTCTCTACCCAATGAGTGGCGAGAATGTGGAACTCGCTACCACAGGGACTGGTTGAAGCGAATATTGTATACATTTAAGGGGTGGCAAGATAAGCATAGGAGGAAGAAGGGAATAGAGGGTTATGCGGATAGAGTTAGGAGAAGGAAAGACGGGAGGAGGCTCGAGCGGACCATAAATGCCTGCATGGACTGGTTGGACTGAATGGCCCCCTTTCTGCACCGTATATCCCATGTAATATGTAACAATCTTTTTGAAAACTGTGTATTAAGTTCAACAGAGGCAACTACTGGTTTAGTCAAATATATCAACTAAAAAAAGAAAGTTTAAAGATTTGGATGAAACACAATAATACCATTTCCTTTGTAGTAAATATTGCTGCTTTGCCGTCAGTTATTTCAGTGCAAATAAAGGGTGACAGAAAGTGAGGAACATGAGCCTATGAATATTTTTGGAGTTTGGTACAATCAAACATAGCTTAATCTCATATTCCCTCCCTTCACCACCCCCACACTCAGCTGCAATGATACAAGGAACCATCACAGCTAAGCAGTATCTACTCACACTGCTGTACACAAGTGTCAGCTGTGACTCAGTGGGTAGCACTCTCGCTTTGAGTCAGGAGGTTGTGGGTTTAAGTCCCACTCCAGGAACTTGAGCACAAAAAAAAAATCTAGGCTGACAATTCTGAGGGAGCACTGCACTGTCGGAGGTGCCGTCTTTTGGATGAGACGTTAAACTGAGGTCCCATTTGCTCTCTCAAGTGGACGTAAAAGATCCCATGACACCATTTCGAAGAAGAGCAGGGGAGTTACACCCAGTGACCTGGCCAATCCCGCAATCGATATAACAAAAAAAATTATCTGGTCATCACCACATTGCTGTTTGTGGGAGCTTGCTTGTGCGCAAATTGGGTGCCGCGTTTCCTACATTACAACAATGACTGCACTCCAAAAGTACTTCATTGGCTGTAAAACATAGAAACATAGAAATTTACAGCACAGGAGGCCGCCATTTCGGCCCATCGTGTCTGCGCCAGCCGACAAAAAGCTGCACGGCCGTTGGTCAGCAGCCCTAAAGGTTACATATAAACCTATGAACAACAATGGAAAGGCAAAGAGCACCCAGCTCAACCAGTCCGCTTCACCCCTTATACTGAAGCATTTTACACTCCACCCCAACTGGAGCCATGTGATCTCCTGGGAGAGGCAAAAACCAGATTAAAAACCCAAGTCAATTTTGGAGAGAAAAAATCTGGGAAAATTTCTCTCCGACCCATCCAGGTGATCGAAAATAGTCCAGATCATCACCCTGGCCGTATTCTATTCCCTGCAGTACTTACCATTATATCTGCGCCGTCCAACAAAAGGTCATTCAGTCTAATCCCAATTACCAGCTCTGGGTCTGTAACCCTGCAGATTGCTGCACTAAATGCCCATCCAACCATCTTTCAAAAGTGGTGAGGGTTTCTGCATCCACCACTCTTCCAGGCAGCGAATTCCAGATCCCCACAATCCTCTGTGTAAAGAAGCCCCCCCCTTAAATCCCCTCTAAACCATCTACCAACCACCTTAAAACTATGCCCCCTCGTAATAGACCACTCCAACAATGGAAATAGGCCTTTACTATCCACTATGTCCAGGCCTCTCAGTATTTTGTACACCTCAATGAGGTCTCCTCTCATCCTCCTCTGTTTCAATGAGAACAAACCCAGCCTATCCAAGCACTTTGAAATGTCCAGTGGTCGTGAAAGGCGCTATATAAATCTAAGTCTTTCTTTCATCGGGCTTGCTCAGTCTGAATAGTCCACAAGGCAACCAGGTGAATTAACTTTGCTGTAAACTCTTTTTAGCTCTGAAAAGATTTAGTAAGCATATAGGGCTCAATTTTCGCCAATGCCGTTTTTTGGTGTATTTTAAGAGTTACGCCCGTTTTTTTTGGCCCCGACTACTCCAAAAAAAAACTTGAAAGTTTCCCTGTTCTAATTTTTTTAATTGGCGCCATGCAACCTGTCCTTTAGCTTTGGACGCTGGAGCCGAATGTCTGCGCTGAAAAACCGAGGCCCCCCCCTTCTACGTATGCGTGGAAAAAAAGTTATGTTTTTTACAAGACTGCTATGGGCTCGCAGGCCAAACACAGCTACCGGTCTGCATTAAGCCATTTTTAAAGAGCCAGGTATGTGTGAGAACTTTAATTCTCAGTAGAAAAATCAGAGCTGCAATATGCAACATGGCTCAAGGAACAAGAATTTCTCACAAGTGGAAGTGGACACTAGTTACTGTAATTGAGGCCAGATGGCACGAGCTGGATACCAGCAGAGGTCACACAAAAGTTTCACCATAAGAAATGAGGAAACGCTGGAACCAATTTGCACAAGATTACTGTGCAATGTGACCACCCAGAGGTCCAGAGGCCAGTGCAAAAAGAAATGGCACGACCTTGGTCAAGTAGTTAGTGCAAGTAATATTTTTATTTCTTCACTGGAATTGCAATTGTAAACATGATCATATATATGTCCCACCCAGCAGAAAGACACCCTCTCTAAAGTTATATTTTAATCTTTGCAGAGGAAGGTGGCACACAACAAGAGAGAGAACTCTAACAGGAGGCAGCCCAGCAAATCTGCACCCACTGACACCCTTGGAAGAGAGGGTCGCTACTTTGATGGGTCCTGCCTGGAGAAAAGCAACTACCACTTCACAAGCTGGGCCCACACTCAAGGGAGGGGACAAATCCTGAAAATTCCACATTCTGGCTTTGCTATAAAGTTAAGTACTGCGTGGGCTAGCTATGCTTTGGTTCATGGCGATGTCTCAGTCAGCTACGCTTCGGTTGATGTAATGTGCTATGATTCATTGTGGTCCTTCAAATGAGGCTGCTGCCTGCACTGTGTGAGCCTACTCATGCCACCCTGCCCCCTCCTCTGCTGCTAACCATTTGTCTGTGTTCTGTTATATTTTGCAGAACCTGAGGCCAACCCTGAAGAGGCTGGAGCCGATGCAGAAGATGATTCAGACACGGATGAGTCTGAAGAGAACATTTTCCAATCCCACCTTCCAGAACCAAGAGCATGGGGGTGAGGGGGAGGGTGGCAAGCAAGGGGGTAGGATGAAGCCCTCACTCTGAAGGAGGTGCAGGTGCCACCCAATGAGATGCCAGCCCCTTTCCTGAGTGGTGCGAGTGTTGGGACATTTCATGGTTTCACATAGTCCGAGGCTGCGGGTCCCAGTGAAATGCAGTGAGCCAAACCCAGGATGAGGAGGGGAAGGAGAGCTCGACAGCGCTCTCCTGAGGTGCGGGATCTAACAGATGCGGTTCAGATGATGGCAATGAGTGCGGAGAGCATTGACCTTACCCGATCACTCCTGGACACCATCAGTGGGGTGGGTGATGAGGTGTCGGGATGTCGGGAGAAGTAACAACACTCACGAGAAATGGGAACACTGTCCGGGAACATGAGGGAGGGAATGTCACAGGTAGTTGAGACACTGTCAGGGCACGAGGGAGGGAATGTCGGAGGTAGCTGCTGCCATAAGGGAACACAGCCAGACCCCACGGCCATTGACGGAATCAACTGCCACTCCCACTCCAATCCCCAAACCAGCCTCTAAGAGGCCTAAGCTAGGCCATCCACATTACCGCCTGCCCCCCACACCCCCCATCATCAAGAAGTGCGCATTACCAGAGATGTTTGAAAGAATAAGCTTGGAACCAACCCGAGAAACACTGTGCCACCACCTGCAGGCAGGGGTGGAGTCACCAAGACCAAGCACAGCGGGCGGTCTTAGAATAAGGTGGAGGAGAGATGGGTGCAGCCATTCTTTGCTGCTGTTGTTGTTGTTGTTGTTACAAAAAACTTTTAATTTGAAAACAGTAAGTGATGTAAATTTACAAGTTTAAAAGTTTGCAAGTGATCTTAACTGAAAACTTTAAATGTTTGATGCAAGAATATTTTAAAGTTTGATACAAGAACATTTTAATTAAAGTACAAACAAGTGTTAGACTTTTGAATAAAATATATTTTGAATTATAACTATAATTTCCATTATTTGCTCCATTATTAACACAACATGACGGAACAGGTACAAACAGTAAACATGGTCCATTTGGAATAGTTGCCGTTGAGCATTCAGGCAGCAAAGCGTTCACGGATGAGCTGTTGGCACAAGGTTCGAGCAATCGTTAAAGGGGCACGATGGCCCGCCGTCGTGCTCCGGGTTCAGGTAGTTACATGACTTCCTCGTCCTCCTCCTCGTCATCGGCATCTTCCTCCTCATCATCAGCCACTCTCACCTCAGGTGGGTTTCTACTACCAGCTGCTGCTGCTGCCTCATGATGGCCAAGTTATGCAGCAGAGAACAGTGAACTGACCGACAATCTCAGGGGCGTATTGTGAGTAGCCTCCAGAATGGGCCAGGCATCGGAAACGCTGCTTCAAGATGCCAATGGTCCTCTCTATTATGCTGCGCATCGCAATGTGCGACATGTTGTATTCCCGGTTACACGTAGGGGCATCATGAGCCAGGTGGCGAGGCTGTACCCTTTGTCCCCCAGCAGCCAGCTCTGCCCTTCTGGAGAATCAGATGTCAGATACAGCTCTCTCGTGTAGGATGAATGCATCATGGGTGCTCCCAGGGTATTGCGCATCAACTGCCATGCTGTGATACATGTGGTCACAGACGAGCTGCACATTAACGGAGTGGAAGCCTTTTCTGTTCCTGTACATCTCGGAATCCTCCAAAAGGTGCTCGCAAGGCGATGTGGGTACAATCAATGCAGCCCTGTATCTTTGGTAAGCCAGCAATCCTGGAAAAGCCCACAGCTCTATCACACATTGCCTGGATAGTCATGGGGAACTTTATGTAGTCATTCCTCCGGGCATATAGTGCAGCTGTCAAATGCAGATATGTGTTGCATGTTGAGAAATGGTGCACACATCCCCAGTTGTGGCTTGGAATGATCCAGATGCATAACATGAAAGTGCAGCTGTAACCTTTACTTCAACTGACAAAGCAGTCCTCCCAACGCTTCTAGGGTGCCGGTCTGCTTTTATTAACTCCGATCTCGGTTACAATTTCTTTGCAGAAATGCAGTCTTCTCACAGTCTGCACCACTCAAGTGCGAGTATGAACACCTGCCTCGATATACCCGACGTGGGCAAGGCCCCCTGCCCATCATCCTACGTGCTCTGAGGTTCCTCATGTGATGATGTCTAATCAGTCTTCTCCTCTGCAGCACCATCATGCAGAAGCCTTGCATGAGATATGGCAGTCAATATTGCTCCCATAATTTAATTGTAGCTTTGCAAGCTCAAAACAGCAGGACAAAGCACTCACACCTTCGGTCCTCTCTCTCTCCCCCAAGGTTGACACCCTAGTATGGACCACACCCTGGTCTGCGCATGCGCAATAGGCTTGCTTAGAACGGGAAGCTCGGCATTCAATAAAGAAACGAAGACTAATGCAATTTTTTTTTTAATTTAGATTTTTTTTCCCCCCGAAAGTACCACCCCACCACCTCACCGGGCTCGAGGGTCGGCCGCAGAGTCGCTCCCTCGCCCAGACATTGGGGGGCTCAGTGTCCAACCCCGGGCTTCTTTTCAAGCTGCTGTATAACCTAAGGGCTCTCATCCCTTCAGTTCGGCTTCCACTCCACCCTCCTGGCTTCTTTAGAAGCCTAGCCCCGAGCCCGTGTCCGGGCAAGGGAACAATTCTGTCGGGCGACATTCCGAACCTCGAGCCCGGTGAGGAGATGTTTGGCAGTGGTGTGGTACTTTGAAAAAAAATCAAAAATTAAAGAATTGCATTAGACTTCCATTTTCTCTCTTTTCACTTTGAAAAAATTAAGCTTCATGATGCACATTCTTTGCCATCTTGACTCCTTCCAAAACTTCGCCTAAAAACAATGGCGTCTTTCTGCGCCGCTTCTTCTTCTTCTTAAATGCCCAGAAGGTTTTTTGGGAGTGGTCACATACGCCGTCCTAGGAAAAATGTAAGTTGGCCAAACTTGCTTATGTGTGAAAAACTGGTGCAGACATCAAGTTACGTCCCCTACGATGCAAAAAAATCCTAACCTAAAATAATCGTAACTAACTGAGTTACACTGGCACAGAAACTTTGGGGAAACTTGAAGATTTTATTTTACTCCAAAAAAAAAAAGTGCAGATAACTGTGGAAAATTGAGCCCACAAAAATTACAGTATTCTGCAGATGACCTTATGGTTGTCGTGGAATCCTTTGCTGATTCACAGATGTTATTAATAGCCTTGAGCACAAACTGTGAATCAGCATTGAAGTTAAACCGTTTGATAAAGAATCATATATTACAGCGTTTGGATGGGATTAATAAGGTGGTCACTGTTTTTTTCTCACCATACGCACGCACTTTATTAAAACACTGATACTGCTGCTAACTCCGGTATAATCTCACTAAACTTGCAGCATGGCGGAAGTTTGCCATTTTATTATTTCGAATGCAATGCAAAGCTGCACGCTAATTGTAAGTTAATATGGCTTCCACTGCATCATCTGCACTCGAGAACACAACAACAATTTCAAACATCCATGAGCCCAAAAACGTCTGTCACTTCTTGGCTGATCTCTGTCGGGTAATCCCTTCTCTTTCCAGCGAAACGCCCAATTATATAGTCCCATCAAACCTGTCCCACCCACCCTTTCCTTCAACGACTATCTGTCCCCACCTATGACAGGGACTGTGTTTCTCGTATTGGACTGTTCCGTCTCCTAAGAACTCATTTTTAGATTGGAAGCAAGTCTTCCTCAATTCCGAGGGACTGCCTATGACGACTCAGTAGCTTATTCCATGATCGATTACTTATTCCTGCCAACCTCGGATACTATCAAAAGCTGAGCAACAGGTTCAGAAAAGCTAACAACTCAAAACAAGCCAGAGTGAAAAGCTCGTAACACCTGAAAGCCAGCAATTACAGTAAGTACAGTGCAGAGACATGCTTGTAACTTGGCCAACATTGCTTCGCACAGGTACATGAAAGTCAGATAAGGGATACGAGTGCTGGTGACACAAGATTTATTGTCTGGGGAAAAGAAGAGGTGCAGTCGTTTGCACAGCTTTCCCAAAGCACTGCTCTTGCCACGCTCCTTCGCCATTGCCAAGTGTCATAGCTTCCCCCTTTCCGCCTCCTCAAGATGATGAGAATTCCCATCCACACTCTGGAGCACAGACAATCACAGTGGGAGCACCAACAGGTGCAGCATTTATGGGCTGGACCTGTCTGCTCTGAATGTAGTCCTCCAATACAGATAGGGTCCCCCTAACACTGATGGTCCTCAACAAGCACAGATGGTTGTCACGCAAGATTAATAATTGTGAAAATAACTTCTGCCAAAATTGCCCTTTGTGCTCCAAACCTCCCACTTGTCTCCTGGTATTTTAAGCTCAACTCCATAGGATACCTTTTGTTCAATCCTTTCATAAGTTTGTAAATTCTTGCATTCTCTGAGAAATGTCCATTGTGTGTACAGTATCCATGCTTATTATACACGGTACTCTAAATTATTAGATTACCTACTCAACTAGGAGGAGGATATTGGGGGGGGGGGGGGCGTCACAAAGAAACACTCACATGCATCTTATCCCTTTAAGAGAATTTATGATGTTCTTAACACAAAAGAGGCCTCCAGTTTTCACAGGATATGGTTTACAGGTTTTGGACCATATGGCAGAATCTGATACCTTTATTATGACTAACTTGGGCTTTGAAATAAAATGGAAAAGTCCTAGTTAATGAGAAACGTACATTGCCACAAGTAAATCAGCTGAAAGTCATTGGTGAGGAAACTTAATTTCCCTACCAGAAAAGGCAAGTGATCTGCTCAGAGATCGAGGCCAATACTGCTCGAAGCTGGCTGAGACACAATGGCCCATGGACTGCTCATCTTCCAGGTTACTCCTTCTCCCTTTTGGGAAATGCCTAATCACCATCTCATCCCAACAGCGCAACTAAAACCAACTGAGTCAATATTGTGCACACCCGCCAACCTACAAAAGCGTTGAAGAGCAGCTTCAAAAAAATGCCCAAAAAACGTAAAGCTAAAATAACAGCCTTAAAAAGGCCTTCAATATTGCTGTACAAGTTAAATTTCTGTTTATCACATTGGATGAATTTTTTTTTTTTTAAGCGTTTGTTTTTCTGTGAAAGCTAAAGCCTAAAAGCCTCACGCAAGACATACGATAAGATGTAGTTACAATGAGATTGCAGTAGCACACAAAGATTTAGTAACTTGAACTGCCGTTACACCCGATATTCCATCAGTTGGGTCACAGAGGAGCAAAGTAGACAAAACTGCAAATTCTGCAGTAGAAGATTTCGAATGATTTGACTGGGGCTGGGGGGAGGCGCGATGAATGCTGATGACACAAAACTTAACGTAATGGGGCATACTCCCCCAGGAAATTCTGTTTTTTTTTAAAAAACACTTACGTTGCATTTTCCAACAATTTGAAGTATATTGTGATTCAGCATTTGCGGCCAAGAAAAATGAATGCTGCAATGGCTTAGACAGCGATCAGAGGTAAATATTCAAATATATTCAGAATTTACATGGTAGAAAATTCATATTCCAGATCCCAATTTCCAAGAAATGAAAGAGGCCTGTAAATGGTGAGCCAGTTTTCTCTCGGCCACAAGGGACACATCAACTCAATACTGTCAATAGACTGCCAAGTATCAAGGTATCAAGTTTCTCACTCGGTGTTCCCTCCTTCAGGAGACATCATTCAGAGGCTATGCAAACCCTTCTAATGTACCAGGAATGCTGATGTTTGTTTAAATAAAATACATGTTTAGATTAAATGTCTTTTTAAGCAGAAATGGCCTTTTATATTTCTTCAATACATTTAAAATCTCAAGCAATTATACAAAACTAAATATTCTCTCTTAACACAAGAACATATTCTTGGGAGCAGGAGTAGGCCATTCGATCCCTTGAGCTTGCTCTGCCATTCAATAAGATCATGGCTGATTCTCTACCTCAACTCCATTTACCTGCACTATCCCCATATCCCTTAATATTAAAAAATCTATAGATCTCCGTCTTAAACATACTCAACGACTGAGCATCCACAGCCCTCTGGGGTAGATTACTCTAAAGCATTGTCCAACTCTTCATTCATATATTACCTTCAAGAAGGGTTATTTGTTTTGCAGGAGAAGAAAAAAAGACTTGCATTTATACAGCGCCTTTCACGACCAGATATGAATTGATAATGACCAGATAATCTGTTATAGTGATGTTGATTGAGGGATAAGTATTGGTCAGGACACTGGGGATAACTCCCCTGCTCTTTTTCAAAATAGTGCTATGGGATCTTTTACATCCACCTGAGTGCACAGACGGGCCCTCGGTTTAACATTTAAATGTGATAATGATAAAACTCGTTTGTGATTTTGATGAACAAAGATCTTAAACTCACAAACTGGCTGAGCAACAGCAGTTTCAGTAATAAGCTGGTCCTCCAAAAGAGATTTCTTGCGGCTTTACTGACAGATTGCGATGTATCACCGAGTATCCTGCCAAGGTATAGAATTGTAGCCAAAACAATGAAGGTGTGAAAATTAATTTTTGTCACTGGACGTAGCAATATAAATTCTCTCCATAAAGTTTTCCATTATGAAGTAGGGAATACTTCAAATATTTGGCCCCAAATTTCCCGGAACACTTGCGTGGATATTATGCCGAGACCTATGTCAGTTTTGGCACCAATCTTGTCAACTGGAACTTGCATCGAATTTTCCAATGGAGGTCATTTGCCTGCATAAAAAAATGACGTAAAGTAGATCGCGAATGCAGCATCACCAATCGTTGCCCAACTTTATTGGCCATCTTTAAAATGGTGTACTCCCTTCAACTAATCGAGATTTGCTGAGTGAGCCTGTATTGTTGTTCAGTCGATTTTTATTTTGTAAAATTCAGGAAACTTGAGTGAAATAGTGCATCCTGATGCTTCACAGTGGTCAGGCAAGCACCGTCCAAAACAGCAAAAGGAAGTGTGAATCTCAGTAAAATCTGGATCTGAACCCACAGTGTTCCAGTTGAAATCCCTGACATTTTACCACAACGTCGACTGGAGAGGAACTTATTTCTGTTTAGCCTCTCATTTCTACATGTAATTGAAAAGGCAACAGCTCTATTGCTACGTCCAGTGACAAAAATTAATTTTCACACCTTCATCACGGTGTCAATTTGGGGCAACATCCAACACGATCGTCAAAATGGCATGGTTAACATTGTTAAAGACTGAATTATTCAGAATTACCTTGAGGTAAACGTGATGTAGTTTCACAGTTACTGAGATCGTGATTTCACTCGCTCAGTCAGTGCCTTCTGCCGTGACACTTCACTCTCCTAGCCTGTTGCCTGCTCCTCCTCCATTATCTTGTCAAACATAGAAACAGAGAAAATAGGTGCAGGAGTAGGCCATTCGGCCCTTCGAGCCTGCACCGCCATTCAATGAATTCATGGCTGAACATGCAACTTCAGTACCCCATTCCTGCTTTATTTGAATGGGGAGAAATTACAACATGCTGCGGTGCAGAGGGACCTGGGGGTCCTTGTGCATGAATCCCAAAAAGTTAGTTTGCAGGTGCAGCAGATAATCAGGAAGGCAAATGGAATGTTGGCCTTCATTGCGAGAGGGATGGAGTACAAAAGCAGGGAGGTCCTGCTGCAACTGTACAGGGTATTGGTGAGGCTGTACCTGGAGTACTGCGTGCAGTTTTGGTCACCTTACTTAAGGAGGGATATACTAGCTTTGGAGGGGGTACAGAGACGATTCACTAGGCTGATTCGGGAGATGAGGGGGTTACCTTATGATGATAGATTGAGTAGACTGGGTCTTTACTCGTTGGAGTTCAGAAGGATGAGGGGTGATCTTATAGAAACATTTAAAATAATGAAAGGGATAGATAAAGATAGAGGCAGAGAGGTTGTTTCCACTGGTCGAGGAGACTAGAACTAGGAGGCACAGCCTCAAAATACGGGGGAGCCAATTTAAAACCGAGTTGAGAAGGAATTTCTTCTCCCAGAGGGTTGTGAATCTGTGGAATTCTCTGCCCAAGGAAGCAGTTGAGGCTAGCTCATTGAATGTATTCAAATCACAGATAGATAGATTTTTAACCAATAAGGGAATTAAGGGTTATGGGGAGCGGGCGGGTAGTGGAGCTGAGTCCATGGCCAGATCAGCCATGATCTTGTTGAATGGCGGAGCAGGCTCGATGGGCTAGATGGCCTACTCCTGTTCCTAATTCTTATGTTTCTTGTGTTTCTCGCCATACCCCTCGATTCCCCCTAGTAGTAACATCTAACTCCTTTTTGAATATATTTAGTGAGTTGGCCTCAACAACTTTCTGTGGTAGAGAATTCCACAGGTTCACCACTCTCTGAGTGAAGAAGTTTCTCCTCATCTCGGTCCTAAATGGCTTACCCCTTATCCTTACACTGTGACCCCTGGTTCTGGACTTCCCCAACATTGGGAACACTCTTCCTGCAGCCAACGTGTCTAAACCCGTCAGAATTTTAAACGTTTCTATGAGATCCCCTCTCATTCTTCTGAACTCCAGTGAATACAAGCCCAGTTGATCCAGTCTTTCTTGATATATCAGTCCCGCCATCCCGGGAATCAGTCTGGTGAACCTTCGCTGCACTCCCTCAATAGCAAGAATGTCCTTCAAGTTAGGAGAACAAAACTGTACACAATACTCCAGGTGTGGCCTCACCAAAGCCCTGTACAACTGTAGCAATACCTCCCTGCCCCTGTACTCAAATCCCCTCGTTATGAAGGCCAACATGCCATTTGCTTTCTTAACCGCCTGCTGTACCTGCATGCCAACCTTCAATGACTGATGTACCATGACACCCAGGTCTCATTGTACCTCCCCTTTTCCTAATCTGTCACCATTCAGAAAATATAGTCTGTCTCTCTGTTTTTACCACCAAAGTAGATAACCTCACATTTATCCACATTATACTTCATCTGCCATGCATTTGCCCACTCACCTAACCTATCCAAGTCACTCTGCAGCCTCATAGCATCCTCCTCGCAGCTCACACTGCCACCCAACTTAGTGTCATCTGCAAATTTGGAGATACTACATTTAATCCCCTCGTGTAAATCAGAGGTGTATGCCCATTGCAGCTCCTTAGTCCTTCTGTACATGTGGGGAGGGGGGGGTCTGGGAAGTTCTGGGTGCACCAGGATTGACAGCGCTTTGATTAAGTATAGTCAGTCTCAGTAGGGAAAAGAAAAAGCCATCAACCTCCGATAGCAGGTGACTTCAGTCTGCGCTGTGCCTATATTTTTGGCCGTAAATCTATGGCACCACATTATTGGCGTAAGTCCAGGAAAGTGACAGGACGGAGTGGGGCTATGCAAATGAGTGGTGAGGTTTCAGCAGACATAGCTTGACAACAACGCAAACAACCAAGATCCTTCACATGGTAAAGTTTCAGTGCAGAATCGGCATAAATCAGTTGTGTGAATTTCCTCAGAGGAAAAAAAACATGCAATGTCATTACGCCAAAACTTTAATGGAAATTTCAGACAAAAATACTCCCCTTAATTTACCTTCCTTTTGATTCGGAATAATTCAATAGGCGTATTCCGTTCAGTCAGGGATCTGTACCCATCAAAATGATTCTCGTCCTGGCAACAGTCAGTCACAAATCTTTCTGCAGCAAATGCACTAAAAAAAACTATTTTTATAACAAATATCCCAATACCAAACATTAGGGTACCATTCTAACCGAGATGGGGCAGGATCCAATCCACACCTTCAGTCTAATGTGCAACAGAGCACTCCCAGTCAATCATGAAAATGGGCAAGAGGTAATTTACAATAAAACTAGGAGGAGGTCAAGCGTTCCTGTGCCCATGGTTACTGGCCCCCATTCTGATATGCATGAGGTGGCATGACCGATTTGCTCCAACACAGCAAATAGCTGTTCTCAGAAAATGAACCGAATTTGAAACTTTAAAAAAATGAAACACTGTACAGTTGAAACGATGCAACTGAATGAATTCTGAGTACTAGAACATATTATTGAAGCTCATCAGCACTTTGCTGTTAATCTACAGTTCCATGTGAGTCTGGAGAACAAGTTCCTCTCTCTAAAACAGGATTAATTTGTAGGCATGTTTTGGCTTACTTTGTTAAATCAAATATCCTGTTCATTTTGCTGAGCTAGTTAGCCAACACTGGTTGAAATCTCACAAACCAAGTTTACCAAACCTAAAACTGACACTCAGAGTATGTGTTCATTCAGCAGTGTAGAGAGCAGAAGATGAATCTGCAACCCAGCTGCATGACCAATATTTTAAACTAGACTCTAAATTTATTGAGGCTGCTCTGATAGCTCAGCCGATCTGCGGGGAGCCCAGCCGTACAAAGCAGAAGGATCTCTGGATCAATCCCTGATTTGCTGTTGGTTGATCAGAGCCAGGGCAACAGTAAGGGCACCAATAATTGGCTTCAACAGCCCTGGTTGAGCGATGGGGAAAACTGGCCAGGTTTCCATTTTCTGATCACTATCCAGCAACAGTACAGGTTACTGTTTCAATTATACCTGTGAACCAGGATAGGCAACAACACACAGGCACCAGGTGAGACAACAGCATTCTATTAAAGAAAGAATTGGATTTATACAGCGCCTTTCACGACCACCAGACGGCTAAAAGCGCTTTAGAGCTAATAAGGTACTTTTGGAGTGTAGTCACTGTTGTAATGTAGGTAACGCAGCAGCCAATTTGTGCACAAGCAAGCTCCCACAAACAATGACCAGATAAACTGTTTTTTTGTTATGTTGATTGAGGGATAAATATTGGTCAGGACACAGGGGATAACTCCCTAACTCTTCTTCGAAATAATGCCATGGGATCTTTTACATCCACTTGAGAGCAGACAGAGCCTCGATTTAACGTCTCATCCGAAAGACGGCACCTCCGACACTGCAGCACTCCCTCAGCACTGCACCGGAGTGTCAGCTTAGATTTTTTTATGCTACAAATTCTTGGAGTGGAACTTGAACCCATAACTTGAACAAGTGGGGCTTGAACCCATTGTGGAAACCTATTGGCTCAACACCATGTAAATCGTGGCTGTTGGAACACATTTAATTCACAATTTGTGAACAAGGTGATGAACGAGTCAATGTCTAACACAGACTACCACACATAAAATCTCTTATTGATAAAGCTCTCAACTTTGATCCTTCAGGTACAGGTGATCCCTTGCCCAATGTATGCTGGGTTCAAGGACACAAATATTTCCTTTCATAATACCTCTCCTTCACTTGCCTCTATCCCCCATCTCCTGAAGGCATGGGCTCTTGCTGGAGTACAGTTTTGCACCTTCGAGTACCTTGTGGTGGCCTCCCACATTCTACCCTACATAGACTAGAGGTGATCCAAAACTCAGCTGCCCATGCCCTAACTCGCACCAAGTCCTGCTCACCCATCACCCCTGTGCTTGTTGACCTATATTGGCTCCCAGTTAAGCAACGCTTTGATTTAAAATTCTCATCCTTGTTTTCAAATACCTCCATGGCCTTGCTCCTCACTATCTCAGTAATCTCCTCCAACCCCACAACACTCCTCCTCCACCCCCCTCCCCCACCCTCAGATGTCTGCGCTCCTCGAATTCTGCCCTCTTGAGCATCCCAAATTATAAACCGCTCAACCACTTGGCCGTGTCTTCTGTTGCCAAGACCCTAAGCTCTGGAACTCCCTCACTAAACCTCTCCACTTCTCTACCTCTCTTTTCTCCTTCAAGACGCTGCTTAAAACCTACCTCTTTGACCTAGCTTTTGGTCATCTGAGCTAATTTCTCCTTATGTGCTCGGTGTCAAATTTTGTGTCTCAAAATACTCCTGTGAAGCGCCTTGGGATATTTCACTACGTTAAAGGTGCTATATAAATACAAGTGTTGTCCAAGTGGCGATTAATCATGCATAAGCCTGCAGTCACCAAGCTATCTGACCACAATACCATAGCAAAGTCGGATTCCATCTGCACCAACGTCCACATTCATGCACATTCTAGTGAGGGATCACTGGATAGTAATCAAGTGACCCCCCTACTGGAAGAGAATGTGTTTGAATATAAGGCAAGGTTCCAGAGCAGCAACCACACATTCCCCCTCAAGAGAAATACACAGGGCCTCCCTGACTCTGATCGACTAGCAGCAGATCAAGGCTCGATCCTGGAATCCTTTGTATGGCTGAGCTAATCGCAGTCTAGTTTCGAATACTGGTCTTGCTGCAGAGTTGCAGATTCAGCTTCTGCTCCTTACTCTGCTGAACAAACAAACATACTGTGATTGCCTCTTTTAGGTTTAGTTAACTTAGTTTGAGAGATTTCAACCACTGTTTTAGCAAACTAGCTCAGCAAAATGAACAGAATTTTGATTTAACAAAGTAGCCAATACAAGTACAATGAATCATGTGAACTTGTCCCCCAGGCTCCCACACATTCTGCAGACTAATGCAAAGAGCGAAAGAGCTCCAATAATCATCTTATTCCCAGAATTGATTCCATTGCATTGTTTCAACTGTAGTGTTTCTTTTTTTAAATACAACTAAATGTTTCAAATTAGCCCCGTTGCTTTTTCTGAGAACAGCCATTTGCTGCTTTGGAGCAAAATCAGTCATGCCACCCATCAGAATGGAACCCTGGCCAATCTTCTCCCTCCCTACAGCAAGGCCAAGAACAATCCTAACAATACTGAGCATAGACCGAGGGCTGAACCCAGGATCCCAGGGCTGACCCACTCAGTTCCTCACCGAGCAACTCAGGCAGTGAGGAGCTCACTCACTGCTGTGTGTGTACATGGTTCTACCTCTGTGAATTGGAAACCTTTTAGAACTTTAGGTGATGGATGGGTGATCTTTTCACTTCAGCCTCCGATTGGCACTCTACTCTCATTACTGAAATGAGATGTAGTACAGTTGAAGAGCACAATAAACATGCACAGCTTTATTTTTCAAACAACAGCTCCATTAATGACTGCATTGTACTAACATTTACAACAGGGATTGGTAGCAGCATCTAAATTCTCTTGACATTACACACCGAGATTACACTGGTGGGGGATAAACATATGGCCCCAGAAATTGCGGGCGGACGCTTCCGACCGCAATCATTTCTACGAAAGTACCTGGTGGTCCCGGAGGTTCACAGACTTGCGTTCCTGGGGTTCTACACGAAGGCCAGCGTAGGGGCCCACGTATCCCAGGATCGTACGGGTTTCATACGGATCTCTGGGATCAAGAGGGCCTGGCCCAACCTAGCAGAGTAGTGGGATCCCCATTCAAACTTTTGGTAATTCCGTCTGTACAGAGCTGCTGTAAGTATGAATGGGGATATCCACAAAAAAAAGAAGAGAAACACAAAATATGTTTTTAAAAAACACATTACATATTTAAAATTAATTAAAATGCAATTTAATTAAATATTTTATACATAAATTATTTTGAATAAAAAGTTGTATGTTTTAACAGGGCTAAAAAATAAATTTACTTTAATAATAGACAGGGTTTTTAATATATAAAAAGTGATAATATTTTACTTTTCTATTTTTTTAAAAAACATTTACGCTGGTTAAAGCGTAAGAATTTGAAGGACATTCGCTGGGCAGGAGTTGGGCAAATACCAACTCTATACGTGGGAACCCTTTTGCCGCAAGTTCCGGGTTTAGGTACATCCGCTTTGCATACCAAACCCGTAACTTGCGGGGACTCCATGGGCTCGTGCGCATTTCGTATGTGCCCGTGGGAAGCGCGCTTTCAGGCCTGTGGACTTACAACCAGGAGCTCAAATCCCACCGTGGCAAGTTGTGGAACCGAATTCCATAAATCTGGTCATTTCTGAGCTGGCACCAAAAAGATGACCATGAAAGCTGTTGGATTGTCATAAAAATCCAAATAGGTCAAGGAGGAGATCATGCTACCCCTACTCTGTCTGGCCTACATGTAATTCCAGCCCCACACTACATGGTTGACTCTTACTGCCCTCTTAAGTGGCCTAGCAAGGGGTGAACAAAAATTGTGGTCTTGCTCACGTCGCACACAATTGTTTTTTAAATAGCAGAAAGTTAGCAGCTGGGAAACCGGAGAATGGCATCAACTGCATCTGTCCTGTTTTCAATGATGTACTGGAAATGCCGGCCCATACCAAAATAAATGAATGAAAGGACTGGCAACTCTCTGGAGAGGAGATTGGCAGTGGATAAATCAATTAGCATGTTGTGCGTTTTGATCGCCATTGATCCATCTTGAGGCTCACAACCGTCAACAATCATTTCAAACTTGGCCATCCAATTGATCAGTCTTAGGCTAAAGCAACCAGACAGGATACAACCCAAGATCCTGGGTGAGGTGAAGGAGGAAATTGCCAAAATTTTGTTTCAGGGCTCTGGTGTGTGGACGTGTGCTGGCAGACTGGAGTGGCCAATGTAGTACCCTCTTGTTAAAGAGGGAGATAGAACTAATCTGGGTAATTACAGGCCAGTGGGTAGGGAAATATTTTAACAACTTTTTACATAGAATATACAGCACAGAAACAGACCATTCTGCCCAACTAGTCCATGCTCCACTTGAGCCAACTTTTAAGGATGAAAATTATCATGTACCTGAAGAGAAAATATATAGTTAGTAGTTAATTCAGGAGACCAAAGGAAGCTACATGCAGATACTAATAAGGTCAGAGAATGAGCTGAAAAGTGACAGATGGAATTCAACGTGCGAGATGATACATTTTGATGAAACAACAGCAGCAATTAAACTCTGAATGGAGGTATAATCGGTGCTGTGGAAGAGCAGAGGGATTTGAAAGGACAGATTCACAGGATATTGAGGACAGTACTGCGGGTCGATAAAAGTTAATAGAATTCTAGGAACGGTGTAGAATATAAAATCCAAACCTATATATCAGAAATTAATGGATTGTGTGCAGTTCTGGGCTCTGCACACTATGAAGGATATTGAGGTTTTAGTGATGGTGCAACACTTCACTAGGATTCTGCCCGATATGAGAAAATAAAACTACAAAGAAATATATTTGAAAAATTAGGGCTTTTTTCATTAGAATAATGCAGATTACATGGCATCATAATAGAAGGGTTTAAAATTAAGAATGGGACATGGGTCGACAGAAGCAAATGGTTCAAAGGTCGAATATGAGGGGTTACAGATAGATGATTAAATGCAGGAGATTTAAAACGTCGTGTTGTATCTTCTATGTATATCTCCAACACTGTGATTGGTGTGCCGACTTAAAACAAGTGTGTGACCTGGCAGTTTTTTTTTAAAACTGACCTGGGCCTCATTTAATTATTAAATATGCTACATAATCAAGTAAGCCGGTTTTCTGAGTAAGCAGGTTTGATTCTCCAAATGAGTAACTGCCTCTGGTAATTCCCATTATTCAACACCAACTCTCCCGACAGAAAGATTACAGCAAAGTTCCTCATTAGAAGCCCTCGAGATAGCTCAACGTTTTGTGGAGAAGAACATTTTCCTGCACACTAGATCGATTATACTTCAGTTCACTGGCCAAACAACTGCGGAGACTGTCTAATATAATGGTTGCCATCGGTTTCAGAAACAAGTCCAGGGAATGTGGAAGTTTGTCTGCTCTTATCACAGCCCACTCCCATCTTTTCTAGGTTCATTGTGCCTCTAATCTCTGGGACAGAATATCTTTGTGGAGAGATCTTGTGGGAGGTTTGGGGCATACACACAGGTCACCTGCTTGTCAACTTCTATTAAAGGGGTATTGTCTTTGTGCAAAAGTATTTGTCAAAACTTTTCAAGGAGTGGGAGAGAGAAGACACGAGGATTAGATGGCATTTCGGTCATGATAACATCCATGCAAGTGACACAATGTGATGTGTTATGTTTTGAAACATGTTACATCACTCCATTTTGTGGTTTCTTCCCCCACGTTCTAACAAAGAACACTGAATAGAGATCATGAGTGGGGGCTGTGATTTATTTGCTCCCTTCCCTAACCCAGTGGAGCGGATGCCAATTACAACAATCCTACCACTACCCCATCTGAGATCAGGGACATTCCTCATCTGTGTGGGCAATGCCACACCAGGCAGTGCATTTACCCAGAGATACTGGGATGCTCAATACTTTATTTTTGCCAGCAAAAGGAACGCACCAATCATAATACTGGCTGTGTTAACCTTGTGGAGAACATATTTAATCAGTAAGACTAGGCTAAAGCAGAACAACTAATGTTCGAAATAGTGAGAAAGTATTCTGATCTGTGGCTCAGGCACAACCTTTGCAAAATCTGGATTTAAACCTAGAAGTTTATTTCTTCTCCCCAGGAAATGGAGTTAAAACACATTATTCATTTTGAAGAATTTCTGCTCCTTTGGAAACCAAACCAAATATTCTTAACCTAAACCATACACCCTTTCATCTGCAATCAGGAGTGATTGATTTCTAAAATACATTTTAACTCCTCAGTCTGGAGATTAGGTTAATCCAACAAGAATTCCATGAAAGAGTTGGAAGAATTCCCAAGAAGTACTTCACTGCAAACCAAAAATTGCACTGATCCAAGGTTGAAGATCTAAACATTTTTTTTTTTAAAAACAGGCAAGCCCATGACGATGCATTTCTGATTGAGTGCAAGTGGATTCAGACTGAGATGATCGACATATGGCCCAAGATGAAAGAATATCAAAGACACAGAACAGAATAAAGGACGCCGGGGTAGGGGGGTGGGGGAGGGAAAGAGAAAGAGGGGCAAGAAAAAAAAAAAAACTTCTTCGTCTCATACCCATGTGTTGAGAGGAATATTAGCAGATACTGAAGCATAAATCTGATCTAATAACGGGTTACAAAACAAAGAACGCAATAAGATACCTTGGGATACCTCATGTTGAAGTAGAGATGAGGGGAGGCTCTTTGGCCAATTCGCTCATCTTTCTGTATAAATCTGTGATTTCTCTCAAACTTTGCAGCATCTAAATACTTTGAGATTTTGCCTCCATGACCCTATTTGGAAGGTATTTCTTATGTGAAGTGCTTGCTGACATCAGTCCTAAACTCTACTAATTTGTACCCATGGCTGCTTGTCTTGCACGAAATGCATTTTTAATCAAACGCAAAAGTACTTTTACAAACTTGATTTCCCCTCCAAACTTCTGCATTTTAAAATGTTAGCATCTCTGATCAATTATAACATAGATACTATTATAACAAGACAATATAGGTTTTCCCTTCATTGCAAGTGTTGATATTTCAGATTATCAACCTTTTCTGGTAGAGTTACCAGAATGAGGAAAACATAGGTAGGTTTGTGAAATGTTCATGCTAGGAACACTCTCCCTCCAGACTTGGGTTGTGCCTGAAAAGACCATTTTGAGTTGCATAACACTAGGACTGAAGTGCCACTGATGATGGTATTGGTGGCAGTAATTTGAAGTGATGAATTAAGAGCATCACACAAGAAGACTATTTGTACAACATGAAAGAACACTGATTGAAGTGCCATGTTTTCCTCTAATGCACTGGTAAAACAAGACTCATAATATTCCTATTTTCTCCTTTTCCCTTTACACGACCAATGGGGATTTTGATCACTGTACAAGATCATTGCTGGAGTTTAATCACATCATTAAATCCCAGCTCCATTTTATACCATTTGTTCCCCTGGCTTCTGCATTAGTTATGTTCATGGAGTGGGAAGTGGAGATTCCCTCTCCTTCATTTATCCATTCTAGAGTGAAAACTGCTGCGCTTCCCAATATTCTGGCAGCATGCAACAAATGTGGGTTAATAGTTCAATAATGTGTAACAGATCAAACAATAGCAGTGATGTACATTACTTTTCACCCAAGGATTTGATCAGACTTACTGGCCTTTCAGCTTAAACCACAAGTATCATTTGGTGCAAGTGTCCCCTTAAGATCCAGCCAACCTAGTCTAAAAGTAACCTACAGGGAATCTTAAATGAAGCTAAGGCTATATCAATGAGCATCTTTGGCCTTCTACCTGGCAATTTTTCCTCCTCTCTGCTCCCCTATTTTGTAGCACATTGGGTGACAACATGCAAATCTACAAACATACAAGCCACGCTGCTCCATATACAAAATGCATGAAGATGCAATAGGTGCACCAGAATTTATGCTAATACGTGCAATAAAACTTGAACCCAGAATTTGTCCCAAACTTGAGGGAGAGCAAGAGTTAAATGCATGCTCCCCTAAATGCATTTTTAAAAATTTATTCCTGGGATGTGGCAAGACCAGCTTTTATTGTCCATCTCCAATTGCCCATTGAGAAACATAGGTGGTGGTGGTGAGCCGCCTTCTTGAACCGTTGCAGTCTGGGTGGAGAAGGTGCTCCCACACTGCTGTTAGGGAGGGAGTCAAACAGTCAAGTATTCTCCAAATGAAATACACGGAGGCTGCAAATGTTCCTCTGGAAGTTAGTAATGATGAACAATGCACCAAAGAGTATAATAAGGGGAGAATAAATAGATGTGGAGATTATAACAGGAGTTATATTTCTGTGCAGAAAGGCCAGTTCAGAATTCAGAGTTAAGATACTCAAAACATCCCATGCACTTCTGTAAACAAAGAAAACCTCCTAAACTTCTGATGTTTGGGCGTAGTCATTATGATGCGTTGAGAGAGAGCAGCTCAGTCACTTTGGTTTCATTGCCACTGGATGAACTACACTTCAGTGTCACAGATTGAGAATACCTCGAGATCGTCAGACCAATCAATCTTCGAAAGTACAAACAGCATGTGCACGAGGCACTGCTCTTCTAAAGTTGAGGAGCAGGAGCATTTTTGGGGTAAAGGGGAGCTTTATTCTGCAAGGAAGGAAAGAAAGATAGATAGAGTCCTTTCCGACATTACAATAGTGATTACATGCCAAAAGTACTTCATTGGCTGTAAAGCGCTTTGAGACATCCGGTGGTCGTGAAAGGCACTATATAAATTTTTCTTTCCTACCATGTCCTCAGGAAGTTCCAAAATGCAGCAGCCAATTTGTGCACAAGGTTCGGCAAACAACAAATGACCAACGGCTAGATTATCTATTTTTGATAGCTTTAGTTGATGGATGACTTTGGCCAGGAATACTCCCCTGCTCTTTTTCAAAGTGCCATGGGATCTTTTACATCTACTTGAACAGCAAACAGGTCCACGGTTTAGTGTCTCATCCGATAAACAGCACCCGGGCCATGACAATGCTCCCTCAGTACTGCACTGAAGCGTCAATCTAGATTGCATGTTTAAGTCCATAGCAGGGCTTGAACCAACAACCTTCTGACTCATAGGCAAGAGTGCCACCAATTTGGGCAGGTTGACACTCAAATCCCATTTTAAAACCATTGGGGAAATTTTAAATAAAACAAACACATTAGTTTCACATCCTCGAAATGGACAGTTTCCCAGATTACCACATTGTTGGAGGAGCCATCTTTCAGATGAGATGTTAAACCAAGATTCCATCTATCTGTCTACTTGAGTATGTGTAAAAGATGTTAGGCATATTTAAAAAAACAGCATAGATTTCTCCAGGCTCAAGAGTTACAAATAACACAGCATTACTTATGAAACACCATCATTTAAAATGAACACATGCATGATGACTTTTCCTTGATCACTTCCTGCACACCTTGCCAAAAGGAGACAGCTCTGACGATATCAATTCCCTCATGGAATTATTGCCGAGTTTTAAGAGATGTTGCTTTTGAAATTAAACACAAGTTGTAGCATCCCACTCTCCAGACCATAAAGTATAGGGTGTATGCAGGTGCCAGTTACATACAGACTCACTGAACTCCTTCAAGCAAAAGCTGGATTTGTTTCTGGCTGCGGCGGAGATTAATTATTACAGAAGGTAGGTACTGCAGGGAATTTAATGGCCAGTGATCTCCTGGACTGGTTTCGATCGCGTAGATGGGTCAGAGTGGAATTTCTCACATTTGTTTCCCCGAAAGAGGCCTGGGTTTTTTGCATCTGGTTTTTTGCCTCTCCCAGGCGATCACATGGTTTCGGGTGGGGTGGAGCATATAAGTTGTGATACACAAAGCATCGCAAGTAGGTGGAACAGGCGCAATAGACTAGATGGTCTTTACCTATCCGTCATTTTCCTTTTGTTCGTAGATTGCAGTGGCACGGGAGGTGGGGGGCTAAGAGGAGGAGGAGGGGGAAAGGCATCAAAAAATATTCCCTAAAAAAAAGGTTTCAATGTATCCAGCTGATGCATCTGGGCTCAATCAGTGCATGCAGGTGCCAGTTACTCATCTTCAAAAAGAACTCCATCTCAGATGATGGAATTTTGTGGGATTCTCTGCCCCAGAGAGCTGTGGATATATTTAAAAGATGGAGATGGACAGATTTTTGAACGATAAGGGAGTGAAGGGTTATGGGGAGCGGGCAGGAAAGTGGAGCTGGAGCTGAGTCCAAGATCAGATCAGCCATGATCTTATTAAATGGCAGAGCAGGCTCGAGGGGCCAAATGGCCTACTCCTGCTCCTATTTCTTATGTTGTTATGATAGGAAGTTGCTTACAAAGTTGCGGTTAAAAAGATTATATAATGTTAGTTGTTGGTTGAATAAGCAGGTTCTAAGAGAAATTAAAATATTTTATCTTAGTTGACTGAAGAGGCTGAACAAATAAAAACAAATTATTTTAAGCCCCATAATACTTGCAGTGTCCATTCCCAGGTCAAGTTCATTCAACGGTAAAAAGTCAAGTGTTAGTAGATTATTTGGCTATGGTGATCATAGAATCATAGAAATTTACAGCTTGAAGGAGGCCATTTTAGCCCATTGTGTCCGTGCCAGCCGACAAAGCACTCTCCAGCCTAATCCCACTTTACAGCCCTGTAGGTTACGGCACTTCAAATGCATATGCAAGTATTTTTTAAATGTGGTGAGGGTTTCTGCCTCTACCACCCTTTCAGGCAGTGAGTTCCAGACCACCACCACCCTCTGGGTGAAAAAAATTCCCCTCAATCCCCTCTAAACCTCCTACCAATTACTTTAAATCAATGCTCCCTGGGATGGGGCCAGAAAACACCACTATGCCCAATCTGGTCCTTGCCAGATAGGAATGATAGAAAATGAGATGAGATGGACCAGCAATGTAGTTTCTTATGCTAGGCATCCTTTTTATGAAACTGTTCCTTAAAAATATCAAGCTTGTATAATTACTGTAACAATGGGTTTGAACCCTAACAGGACAGACCCCACAAAGCCCTCACGAGCAGCATGGTGAGCAACACCATTTACCATAAAACATGTGACTACATTACCACATCCTGTCAACCACAGTATACCAATAACATATGGTGACCCAGCTAGTTGGAGATGTGGAACTTCAATGAAGAACAGGTGCCAGAGGCAAACACAGACAGGCAGTCAAGCAGGGGATGAAATACCAGGGGCAGAACTTAGCTTCTACAGGTTGAAATTTGAATCAGCTACAACGGTTATTTGTTGCTGCTTAAAGTTGTTTTTTTTTTAAAAAAAGAGACATGGGCTGCTATGTAACAAGTACCTGCTGTAGCATTATATTGTATCGCCATCCATGCCATTTAAAATACCTTCCATACATTGAAAGAAAGACTTGCATTTATGCAGCACCTTTCACAACTATCGGACATCTCAAAGCGCTTTACAGCCAATGAAGTGCTTTTTGAAGTGCAGTCACTGTTGTAATGTGGGAAACGCGGCAGCCAACTTGCGCACAAACAGCAATGTGATAATGACCAGATAATCTGGTTTTGTTATGTTGATTGAGGGATAAATATTGGCCAGGATATAGAAACATAGAAAATAGGTGCAGGAGTAGGCCATTCGGCCCTTTGAGCCTGCACCACCATTCAATAAGATCATGGCTGATCATTCACCTCAGTACCCCTTTCCCGCTTTCTCTCCATACCCCTTGATCCCTTTAGCCGTAAGGGCCATATTTAACTCCCTCTTGAATATATCCAATGAACTGGCATCAACAACTCTCCGCAGTAGGGAATTCCACAGGTTAACAACTCTCTGAGTGAAGAAGTTTCTCCTCATCTCAGTCCCAAATGGCTTACCCCTTATCTTTAGGCTATGTCCCCTGGTTCTGGACTTCCACAACATCGGGAACATTCTTCCTGCATCTAACCTGTCCAGTCCCGTCAGAATAACTCCACTGCTCTTCTTCGAAAATAGTGCCATGGGATCTTTTACATCCACAAGAGCAGACGGGGCCTCAGTTTATTGTCTCATCCGAAAGACGGCACCTCCGACAGTGCAGCATTCCCTCAGCACTGCTCTGGACTGTCAGCCTAGATTTGTGCGCAATTTCCTGGAGTGGGATTTAACCCACAACCTTTTGACTCAGGCGAGTGTGCTAACCACTGAGCCACAGTTGACACTTAGCAATAAATCTGTAACACAAAGATTGTTCTGTGTAGCGACAATGTAAAAATGTTTGTAAAGGCTTCAGCTGGGTCAATATTTCTGGTAATAGGATTTTTTTATATATTTATGATATTAGGAATATTGACCAAAGGAAATAGTCAATGAACACACTTACAATATCACTACAGTTAGCACCCAGAGAAATTCACCCCCAAGTGATTTATTTAATTCAATTTTTTGTTGCAAGGGACTAGGATATCCAGCAGGAATATCATAAGGCAGAACTGAAGAGCGGATTCATCCAATTGATTCACACAATTTGATAATCAGCAATACTGTATCACATGATTTTAGAACATAAGAACATAAGAATTAGGAACAGGAGTAGGCCATCTAGCCCCTCGAGCCTGCTCCGCCATTCAAAAAGATCATGGCTGATCTGGCCGTGGACTCAGCTCCACTTACCCGCCCGCTCCCCATACCCCTTAATTCCCTTATTGGTTAAAAATTTATCTATCTGTGATTTGAATACATTCAATAAGCTAGCCTCAACTGCTTCCCTGGGTAGAGAATTCCACAGATTCACACCCTTTGGGAGAAGAAATTCCTTCTCAACTCGGTTTTAAATTGGCTCCCCCGTATTTTGAGGCTGTGCCCCCTAGTTCTAGTCTCCCCGACTAGTGGAAACAACTAGTGGATTTTGATTTTAGAATACTCATCCTAGTGTTCAAATCCCTCGATGGCCTCAACAAACCCCGGCCCATGTCTGTAACCTACGCCAGCTCTACGACCCTCCAAGACCTCGGTTACTCTAACTCTGCCCTCTCTCGCACACCCACCCCTTCACCCTACCATTGACGGCCGTGCCTTCAACTGCCTAGGCCCCAAGCTTTGGAATTCACACCCTAAACTCAAGATGTTTTATTATGTCAAAGACTCTATATAAATGCAAGTTATTATAGAAAAGCAAGTTGTTGACGACAAACAGCAATAATCAAGATTTTAACGACTGATTTAGGTGAGACATTGGTCGCAAATTATCCTTGAATATACAAATTGCAACCCACAGGCCAGCCTGCACTGTGATGCAACTGGCAGCCTATTGGTTTAGTGAGCAGCTCTCATTAACAGGAATCGTCAGTTCTAACACATCCAGGTCTCTTCCATCCCATCTGCATCTACCCACTCTGTTGGCACTGATGGATTTGGCTTGTAGCAACAGGAAGACCATCTTTTGCTGGTCACAGAACCCATTTAAAGGGCTGATATCACCATGGTAAGATGTCTCGCACAACAACCCTACTCTCGTACACAAAACAGGGCACTAAACATGTAATTAAAACACAAGCGCCGTCAGAGGATGCAGAACAGCGGATATTGCATCTGCTGCAGCCAGCAGGCTGCCCCGTGCCTGCAATTCCACTCGAACGGGCTCGTCCTGTCTTGAACCGACTCCAAATTCTCAAATGCAGCAACACTGCTCCTTTTAAAACAATTACAAGCTGGAATCCCCATTTCAACCATAGATATATATATATATATATATTGTTTGGTGTTCGATAAGGATCCCTCCTACCCTCCAGAGAAGAAAAAGCAGTTCCTAAGCTCTCCCTCCCTGTGTTTCAGGATGTATGTCGTAAAATACTCACTTCTGATGGCATTGATAAGCGAGGTCCCGTCTTTGATTACTTCCTTGATGAATTTGTTCGTCCTCTCCAGCTCCTGCTCGTAAGACTTCAGCCGCTCCCTGAAATCCGGGCTGTCTAGCGAGCAGTCGCTGAATTCCAACGGAGGGTGGCCCATGATGGATTCGCAATCTTAACCCACTCTTTTTCTCCGCGTTTGCAGACGCTTCGCCTTGTCCTGCCCACGGGTCTGACGCTCGGTCTTGCCTATTGCAGCTCTCTCGCCTTGCCTCTGTCACCGAGTGTCCCGGGGATCAGCTCCAGCGGCGGCTGGAACAATGGTTGTGTGGTGTTGGGGGGATTTGTTTTGTTACTAAATGTTGCCAAATGTATCTTTATATTATCAGGTTCCCTCTTCCCCCTGGGCGCCAGCACTACTGGTGCAGCAGGATGTTACTATTCCGCCTAGTTTTCCACCACCAGCCCCTTTCACTATCTCAAGCTACAGGAGTTGATCAGTTACTGACTGTCTTGTATATTACACACACCGCACCGTCTCTCCCTTTCCAGCTCCCGCCCTCTCGGAGAATCCTGGGGTTTGCAGTCCTCAGCAAGAACCAAGCCACCGTCATGGCAAGAAGGGAGGGGCAGACAGAGAGCAAGGAAAGGGAGGGCAGAGAGGCAGGCTGTTTAATGACATAAACTGAAGCTTGTCAAGGCTGAGTTATCTGCAAGCGCTGCTGATGGCTTCAAATTGTAACCTCTCTTCATTTTAATTTAATTTGACGAAGTTCCCAGTTAATTTGGAAATCTGTGGGTTCCCGTGCCCTTACTAAAAGAGGGTACTTGATTTAAAAGTTCTATCTAAAAATAGTTGTAACCTCATTTAATACAACTCGCTCTGGAAGTAAATGAAATGATCAGCCATGATCTTATTGAATGGCGGTGCAGGCTCGAAGAGCCGAATGGCCTACTCCTGCACCTATTTTCTATGTTTCTAAAACCAAGTGTGTAACACCATTTTTTTCCAAGTGCACACATTACATTTGAAATGTATATCCTCTATTAAACCGTGAAAAGTAAAAGTACATTGTAAACGTTTGTAATTGACCAGTTTAAAAAAAAAAGTGGGCAGTCTGCCTCATACGCCTTATGATCATTTTCGGTTTTATTCTTTTTGGAGTTCACCTGCAAAACATAAAACATTAAACGGTGCCACCCGACCTGGGTGACACTCCAGACATTTACAAGGCCCTTTTTTTCCCCCCTTTTTTTTTGTGTTTTTCTTTTTTTGGTTTTTTTTTGGGCACTAAAATCACAATTTTCCCCAGTGCCCCCTATAAAAGGGAAGGGGGACACTAAAAGCACCGGCAATTAAAACAAATTAAACTTAAAAACGTAAAATCAAATTAAAATTTGGTTGCCGGGCGTGATGATGCACTCCAGTCCCTTGGGGGGGTCAAAAAATGGGGTGAAACCAATATTCTTTAATTGGAGAGTCAGGGCCAGTCAATAATCACCTAGGATGATGAACAGAATCAATTAGTGCTTTAAAGGGGTGAACAACATTTGAATTTGATTTATTAAGTTCCATTTACAATTGTTTATTTACAGTAGTTAATGGTCGCGCCCCTTTAAAAAGGGGGCACATGCTTGACTTTTAATTGGCAATTGCCAGTATTTAACATAGTCCCATCCTGAGCGATCTATGTCCTGCATTCACAGCAAGAGAGGTGCAGAGTCTTTACCGCTTTATTATTTTGCTTAGTTTAAAGATGGGTGTTTTACGGTTTTGTCAGAACATCTCTTTGGGGAATACTGATCAGTTTTCACTGTTTTCTAGCTTAACATCATAAGGCGTACAGTTATAAATATCACTGTTCAAAATTCTCTCTCTGTCCAGCTGGCTTCAGCTAACTTAGCACAGGCCAGCTATGGACCAGAGAACTTTCCAGGCAACATAGTCCACATGTTACCAGTTTTTAACTGTAAAGCTGAATCACCTATAAACTATCATAACAGGCAAAAACCAACAAACCATAATGTTTTTGAGCATGTCCTTAAGAGTAAACACTCCACTGGTACTTTGAACATAAGAACATAAGAAATAGGAACAGGAGTAGGCCATATGGCCCCTCGAGCCTGCTCCGCCATTAAATAAGATCATGGCTGATCTGATCAAGGACTCAGCTCCATTTCCCTGCCCGCTCCACATAACCCTTTATTCCCTTATCGTTTAAGAAACTGTCTATTTCTGTCTTAAATTTATTCAATGTCCCAGCTTCCACAGCTCTTTGAGGCAGTGAATTCCACAGATTTACAACCCTCTGAGAGAAGAAATTTCTCCTCATCTCTGTTTTAAATGGGTGGCCTCTTATTCTAAGATCATGCCCTCTAGTTCTAGTCTCCCCCATCAGTGGAAACATCCTTTCTGCATCCACCTTGTCAAGCCCCCTCATAATCTTATACATTTCGATAAGATCACCTCTCATTTGGAGCTATTAGTGGAAATGTACACACAGTGCTCTGCTGTGGACAAATCCCCTGGACCTGATGGCCTGCACCCTCGGGTCTTAAAAGAGATCGCTGCAGAGATAGTGGATGCATTGGTTGTAATCTACCAAAATTCCCTGGATTCTGGAGAGGTCCCAGTGGACTGGAAAACCACAAATGTAATGCCTCTAAGAAAGATGGGACACAGAAAGCAGGAAACTATTGACCAGTTAGACTAACATCTGTCATTGGGAAAATGCTGGAGAGCATCATTAAGGAAGTAGTAACAGGACATTTAGAAAATCATAATGCAGTCAAGCAGAGTCAGCATGGTTTTATGAAAGGGACCGTGACGATTTCCGGGCTGGGCCGCCGCACAAACACACACACACACAAACACACACAGAAACACACACATACACAGAAACACACACACACACACACACAGAAACACACACACACAGAAACACACACACAGAAATGCACACACACAGAAACACACACACACACACACAGAAACACACACACAGAAATGCACACACACAGAAACACACACACACACAGAAACACACACACACATAGAAACACACACACACAGAAACACAAAGAAACATACACACACACAAAAACACGCACACACACACACACACAGAAACACACACACACATGGAAACACACACAAACACACACACACACAGAAACACAGACACACATACACACACAGAAACAAACACACACACACATACACAGAAACACACACACAGAAACACACACACACAGACAGAAACACAAACACACACAAACACACACTAGGCTAAGTGTTTGTCGAATCCCCTCTTAAATGCAATGCAATGATCGACATTTTAATTACCATTTGTGGTAATGCAATCCATATTTTACTTGTCTCAACTATTTACAACTTATATTAATGACATGGATGAAGGGACCGAGTGTAATGTAGCCAATGCTGATGATTACAAAGATAGGTGGGAAAGCAAGTTGTGAGGAGAACGCAAATAATCTGCAAAGGGATATAGATAGGCTCAGTGAGTGGGCAAAAATTTGGCAGATGGAGTATAATGTGGGAAAATGTGAGGTTATCCACTTTGGTAGGAAAATTTAAAAAGCTAATTATTATTTAAATGGGAAGAGATTACAAAATGCTACGGTACAGAGGGGGTCCTTGTACATGAAACACAAAAAGATAGCATGCAGGTACAGCAAATAATCAGGAAGGCAAATGGAATGTTAGCCTTTATTGCAAGGGGAATGGAGTATAAAAGTAGGGAAGTCCTGCTACAACTGTACAGGGTGTTGGTGAGACCACACCTGGAGTACTGCAACCGTTTTGGTCTCCTTACTTAAGGAGCGATATACTTGCATTGGAGGCAGTTCAAAGAAGGTTCACAAGGTTGATTCTTGAGGTGAAGGGGTTGTCATATGAAGAAAGGTTGAGCAGGTTGGGCCTATACTCAATGAAGTTTGGAACGTACAAGATTCTGAGGGAGCTTGACAGGGTAGATGTTTCCATTTGTGGAAGAATCTAGAACTCGGGGGCATAGTTTCAGAATAAGGGTTGCTCATTTAAAACAGAAATGAGGAGGAATTTCTTTTCTCAGAGGGTCGTGAATCTTTGGAATTCTATGCCCCAGAAAGCTGTGGAGGCTGGGTCATTGAATATATTTAAGGTGGAGATAGACAGGTTTTTGAATGATAAAGGAGTTAAGGGTTATGGGGAGCGGGCAGGGAAGTGGGGTTGAGGCCAGGATCAGATCAGCCATGATCTTATTGAATGTCGCAGTAAGAATGAGGGGTCAAATGGCCTACTCCTGCTCCTATATCTTATGTTCTTATGATTCACTGTACAAAGCAATGGACACTGCCTGGCTCCACAGAATAAACATGACTAATTATAGAATCATGACAACTTCACCACAAAAGGAAACTACTTGTCCATCATTCATCTGCTATCCAGATCGGAGCTGTCCCATTTCCCCGCTCTCCACCATACGTTTTTTATCTCTCTTTGAGTGTTTGTCGAACCCTCTTAAATGCGATGATCGACATTCTAATTGCCATTTGTGGTAATGCAATCCATATTCTAATAACCGTGTACATGAAAAAAATATTTTGAAGCTCCCCTGTTAAGCTTCCAGTACTAATGCTCCAGCAAGTGCAAGGAGCTCATGGACTTTGTCGCTAAGATTGAGACCATCCTTTCATCTGCCTCTGCTGCTTCACTTCTTCCCCAAGCCCACCAAGTCAAACTTCCCCATGGCTCTTAACTGCCCCAACCCTGAACCCGCACATTTCTCTAGTTTATCGCCCTCATTCCCTCTCTGAGCTCACCTTGTCCATGAGACTCATCTTCTGCTCTCTCTATTCCATTCCCACTAAAATACTGATCACCCAACTTCTCTTGGTAGCCTCCATGCTAGCTGGCATGGTAAATGGTTCCCTCTTCTCAGGTACTGTCGCCCATCATTTCAAAATTGGCGTCATCCCTACCCACCTCAGAAAATACATTCTCGACCCCTCTATCCTTGCAAACTACCACCCAACTTCAACCTCTCTTTCCTCTCCAAAGTCCTTGTCTGTTGTTACTTCCAAAATCCATGGCCATCTTATTTGCACTTCCTTGTTTGAACCTCTCCAATCAGGTTTCTGACCCTGCCACAGCACTGAACCGTCCCTAATGAAAGGAACTAATTATATCTTCTGTGACATGATGCATTATCCCTCCTCATCATCTCTACAGCCGCTGCATGGTCGAGCACACCATCTTTCTGTAACATCTTTCCTCCTTTGTCCAGCTCAGTGGGACTGCTCTCGCTTGATTCCATTTTATCCATTCCATCATCTCTGGGTGACTCAGTAGTAGTCAGAACAATCTTACCTGCCCCACACCATTACCTCTGTAATCCCCCAAGGATCTATTCTTGGTCCCCACCTCTTCCTCATCTACCTGCTGCCCCTTGGCGACATCATGCACAGACATGGGGTCAGCTTCCACATGTATGCTGACAACATTCAGCACTACCTCTCTCCATTCTTCCCCTACTTCTGTGTTGTCAGACGGCATGTGCGATATCCAGTCTTAGGTGATCTGTAACTTCCCCTGGTGAAACACTGGGAATCATCTTTGGCCCCACGATATTTCCTAGAATTATAGAATCATTACAGCACAGAAGGAGGCCATTCAGCCTGTCAAGCCCATGCGGGCTCTCTGCAAGAGCTCTTAAGCTAGTCCCACTCCCTTTCTCCATAACCCTGTATTTTTTTGTTTCCTTCACGTACTTATCCAATTCCCTTTTGAAAGCTACAGTTGAATCTGCCTCCACCACCCTTTCAGGCAGTGCCTTCCAGATCCTAACCACTCGCTGTGAAAATTTTTTATTCCTCATGTCTCCTTTGGTTCTTCTGCCAATCACCTTAAATCTATGTCCTCTGGTTCTCGACTCTTCCGCCAATGGGAACAGTTTCTCTTTATCTACTCTGTCTAGACCCCTCATGATTTTGAACAACTCTATCAAATCTCCTCTCCAACTTCTCTGCTCAAAGGAGAACAAACCCAGCTTCTCCAGTTTATCCACGTAACTGAAGTTCCTCATTCCTGGAACCATTCTTCTACATTTTCTCTGCACCCTCTCCAAGGCCTTCACATCCTTCCTAAGGTGCGGTGCCCAGAATTGGACACAATACTCCAGCTGAAGCCGAATCAGTGATTTATAATTCCTATCATTACCACCAGCTCCATTCCATCCCCCACCCCTCACCCCACTCCCACTACTGTAGAGGCTCAGCCAGACTGTTTGCAAACATAGTGCTCTGTTTGAGCACAGGATGAGTGTCCAACTCTGTTTCTACTGCCTCACAAAGGCTGTCTAGTTCTATAACATCACCTGTCTGTGCCTCTACCTTAACCCTTCTTCCACTGAAACCCTCATTCACGCCTTTGTCACCTCCAGATTTGACTATTCCAGGGCTCCCCTGGACGGCCTCTCATCCTTCACCCTCCATAAACTATAGCTCATCCAAACTCTCCTGCTCATATCTTTTTCTGCACCAAGCCCTGCTCACCTATCACCCCCTCCCATTTCCAACCTTCTAGAAAGTCCTTGAATGTGTTGACTTTCCCAAATCCGAACCCACCTTTCCCGCCACTCCATGGTTGAATCTCTCCAACCAGGTTTCCAACCCTGCCACAGCACTGAAACTGCCCTAATCAAAGTCACAAAAGGCATCCTTTGTGACTGTTTGCAGCTTTCCTGGTTTTTACCTCTTCTCTGACTGCCCGCTTACTATTGTGGTACAGAAAGATTTTTGTTACTGTTATGCTTAACCTCAGATGTTAAGTTTATTCCAGATCTCTCCTCCCCTCCCTGATCCTTTTTCAACGTGTTTCTGCAAGTTTTTGTATTCCTCCTTGCTGAATTTGTACAGAACAATTTTCCTCTTTATCTGTTTGTTGTTCAATTTAGGTTCAATTTTGTTTAGTCTGAGCTTATTGCTTTTAGAAATATATTAATTCTGTGTGCTCAGTATTATACATTTAAAGATGTTCCATATGATTTGCACTGAAAATATGTCTCAATCTGTCTCAATCTTTGATGACGCCTCTGCGAAATACATTGGGACATTTTTCCATGTTTAAGGTGCTACATAAATGGTGTTGTAAGTTTATGCCTCCATTGTTAGCAATTCACAGACCAGTGGAAAAGTCTTTCATTATTTACCCTTCCATGCCCTATCAACATTTTGAACATTTTAATTCCATTTCCCCTTGAATTATTCTGCTCCAGTGAATACTATCATAGTTTTTTCAAGTCTCTGATCATAACTATATTCTTTCACCCCCAGTATCATCCTACTGGATCCTCGTTCCACCTTTTCCGTGGCTCTAGTGGGCTTTCGATAAAGGTGAACAAGATGTTCAAAACTTCACACAGTACTTCCACTAATGTCTTGTACAGTTTAATCGTGACTACATTTTGTATTCAGTGTTCCGAAATATCAAACCCAGATTCCAATTTACCATTTCCTGACTTTTTCCACACAGTTCTGCTTTTATAGATCTGCGCCCCTGTGTCTCGCTCTTCCTCATTCCATTTATTACTTAGGACTTATTTCCAACTACTTTCCTTTGCCGGTGGTACGCTGACCATATACTTACTGATTAGATTAATGAAAATCCGTGAATAAACCAACCAAAATTTAGTTTGTGACTTGACATTAAAAGAATATGAATAAAAATCTGTGATCATCAATCAAACTGGATGTTAAATTGAAAACGAGTCAAGGTTAGGCTATTGTTGGAATTTGAGGAAGGCAGACTAGAAACCTTGAAATGGATTGAGCAGTGTTGGCCTTATAATTAAAGCTGTGTTTGCTTTTGTTGTTTTTAGTTGTTGTTTTGTGTTTATTGAGTTGATGTGCGTTAGTGCTGGGGCAAAGAACACATTTTCACTTTGGGTACTGAGGGTCAGATTTAAGCTCTGCCTGTCAGAAGCACAGTCGGATGTATAGTTGTACACCATTTATACAGTATTAGATCATTGCCTAAAACTTTGTCTAAATGAGGGGCCTCGCACCTGTTTCAGGTTCCCCTGGGTGGCAACGGGCAAAGCAGGAGTTGGACCTGCTCCACATGGGATTCTTCCACAGCCATTGTGGCTGGCAACGAAAGATCAGTTTATATTGTTTAAAAGAATTCAGAAATCGTTGCTATGGAACCAGTAGGAGCAGGAAGGGTCGAGAATTCCAAAGATTCACCAGTCGTTGAGTGAAGAAGTTTTTCCTCATCTCAGTCCTAAATGGCCGACCCCTTATTCTGAGACTGTAACCCCTGGTTCTAGACTCGCCAGCCAGAGAAAACATCCTCCCTGTATCTACCCTGTCAAGCCCTATAAGAATTTTGTATATTTCAATGAGATTGTTGTGTATCTGTAAAGCATGCATTACCATGTTCCGCCACCAGGGAGTGCATCTCCTGACATTCCAAGGGATCCCAGCATTCCTTGGGAGCACTATATATAAGCCGGTCTCTTAGGCCTGTTCCTCACTCTGGAGTGTCTTAATAAAGACTGAGGTCACTGTTACTTGAACCTCCCTGTGTGCAGTCTCATCTGTGTTAGGAACACAATAACTGGCGACGAGTATACGAATCCAACGCAAAGATGCAGCAAACTGTGGGCATCTGGAGAAGTTCTCAGAGGGTGAGGACTGGGAAGCCTATGTCAAACGGTTAGACCAGTACTTTGAAGCCAACGAGCTGGACGGAGAAGGAAGCGCTGCAAAAAGGAGAGCGGTTCTCCTCGCGGTCTGCGGGGCACCGACGTACAGCCTCATGAAGAATCTTCTGGCTCCGGTAAAATCCACAGATAAGTCGTATGAGGAGCTGTGTACACTGGTTCGAGAGCATCTTAACCCAAGGGCGAGCGTGCTGATGGCAAGGTATCGGTTCTACGCATGCCAGCGATCTGAAGGTCAGGAAGTGGCGAGCTACGTCGCTGAGCTAAGGCGACTTGCAGGACAATGTGAGTTTGATGGCTACCTGGAGCAGGTAGCTCAGAGACTTTTTTGTACTGGGCATTGGCCACGAGACCATCCTACCAAAACTTTTGACTGTAGAGACTCAGACCCTCAGTAAGGCCATTGCGATAGTATAGGTGTTTAAGTCCACCAGTGATAACACCAAACAAATCTCTCAGCACACAACTGCTAGCAATGTTCATAAAATAACTGGAACTGTATTTGCGAGCAGAAAAGTACAGGGCATAAACCACGAGTCTGCAACTGCCAGCAGGCCTCAGGTGACCCAGATGACTCAGAGTCCGCAACAAAGGATGAATGCAAGGCAATTCACACCTTGTTGGCGTTGTGGAGGCTTCCATTCAGCCTAGTCATGCCGCTTTAAAGGGTATGTTTGCAAGAGCTGTGGAACAATGGGGCACCTCCAACAAGCTTGCAGACGATCTGCAAACTTTGCAAAACCTGCTAACCACCACGTGGCAGAGGAAGATCGGTCCATGGTGGATCAAAGCAATTTCGAGCCTCAGAGAGAGGAGGCAGATGCTGAAGTACACGGGGTGCACACATTTTCGACGAAATGTTCACCTATAATGCTAAATGTAAAATTGAATGGCTTACCCGTAGCCATGGAACTGGACACTGGGGCTAGCCAATCCACCATGAGTAAAAAGATGTTTGAGAGACTGTGGTGCAACAAGGCACTAAGACCAGCCCTGAGCCCCATCCACACGAAACTGAGAACGTACACCAAAGAGCTCATCACTGTCCTGGACAGTGCCACGGTCAAGGTCACCTACGAGGGCACGGTGCACGAACTGCTACTCTGGATTGGCCCGGGCGATGGCCCCACACTGCTTAGAAGGAGCTGGCCGGGCAAAATCTGCTGGAACTGGGATGACATCCAAGTGCTATCACGTGTCGATGAGGCCTTGTGTACCCAGGTTCTGAACAAATTTCCTTCACTTTTTGAGCCAGACATTGGAAACTTTTCCGGGGCGAAGGTGCTGATCTACTTGGTCCCAGAGGCATGACCCATTCACCACAAGGTGCGAGCGGTACCTCACATGATGAGGGAGAGAGTGGAAATCGAGCTGGACAGGCTGCAACGCGAGGGCATCATCTCCTCAGTGGAATTCAGCGAGTGGGCCAGCCCGATTGTTCCAGTACTCAAAAGTGATGGCACGGTAAGGATTTGCGGCGATTATAAAGTAACTATTAATCGTTTCTCGCTACAGGACCAATACCCGCTACCTAAGGCAGACGACCTATTTGTGACGCTGGCAGGAGGCAAGACGTTCACCAAGCTCGGCCTGACTTCGGCCTACATGACGCAGATGCTGGAGGAGTCTTCAAAGGGCCTCACCTGCATCAACACGCACAAGGGACTGTTCATCTACAACAAATGCCCGTTTGGAATTCGGTCGGCTGCAGCGATCTTCCAGAGAAACATGGAGAGCCTACTCAAGACGGTGGTTTTTCAGGAAGACATATTGGTCACGGGTCGGGACGCCGACGAGCACCTATAAAACCTGGAGGAGGTCCTCTAGCGACTGGATCGCGTAGGGCTGCGGCTGAAGAGGTCGAAATGCGTCTTCATGGCAACAGAAGTGGAGTTTTTGGGGAGAAAGATCGCGGCGGACGGCATTCGGCCCACAGACGCCAAGACAGAGGCTATCAGGAACGCGCCCAGGCAACAGAACATCATGGAGCTGCGGTCGTTCCTGGGACTCCTCAACTATTTTGGTAACTTCCTACCGGGGTTAAGCACCCTCTTAGAGCCCCTACATGTGTTATTGCGTAAAGGTGAGAACTGGGTATGGGGAAAAAAACCAAGTAATTGCTTTTGAAAAAGCCAGAAACATTTTATGCTCCAACAAGCTGCTTGTATTGTATAACCCGTGTAAAAGACTTGTGCTAGCATGTGTTGCGTCGTCGTACGGAGTTGGGTGTGTATTACAACAAGCTAACGTTGCGGGGAAGTTGCAACCTGTCGCCTATGCTTCCATAAGCTTGTCTAAGGCCGAGAGGGCCTACAGCATGATTGAGAAAGAGGCATTAGCGTGTGTGTTCAGGGTAAAGAAAATGCATCAGTACCGGTTTGGCCTCAAATTTGAGCTGGAAACCAATCACAAGCCCCTCATATCCCTGTTTGCTGAAAACAAGGGGATAAATACTAATGTGTCGAAATCTTGACTCGCAATATACGACGCAGACACCTTCAGCTCCGGCAGATGTTCCTTTAATTTTACTTGCAGCAAGGGAAAAGTCTTACTCCGCCAACGGCTAAGTGAAGACCTCCAAAATGGTACAGTTTCACGAGATATTTATACAGTAAAAACCCAAGTTATGGCCCCTTCTTGTGTATTGGCTCTGTCTCGCAGTCAGTGAATACAGATAAAGAGTTAATTACCACATCCTTGTCCTGACATGGTTTCCAAATGTCTCCTTTGTCAGGGTTATTCATTGGCCAGTCAGCCATTACTCGATGAGAGTGAGATAATGTATTACCAGCCTTGCATTGTGTCAGGATTGTGCAGTTTCCTGGTCAGTTATCTTTTTGCATAGAATGGATGAGTTCTGTACAAGAGATAATGGCTGGTAGTTTGAGTATCTCTTAAGGGGGGGGTGAGGCGGGGTGGCGGGGGGGTGGTGGGGGTGGAACTGGTGCTGCATGGACAAAACCGAGGAGCACCATGGGTGGTACTTGTCTCAGCAGGACAGTCTCCATGCTGTCTGGTGGCTATCAGCCGTTTCAAGCCAGGTTTAGCTGTTTATGCAAACAGACTGTCTGTTGCAGAAATTTCTGGAAGGACCAGGACTTCAATTTGTTTTATATCAAAAAGGGTACAAAATACAGTGTGATGCAGCTTAGATAAAAATACATTTCCACAAATTCCTCAGCCCGCATACAAAGGGGGGCACTTACGCTATCAGCGTACAACTATACCATCCGCCACAGACCAGGCACCGAGAACTGTGCGGATGCTCTCAGTCAGCTATCATTGCCCACCACGGGGGTGGAAATGGCACAGCTTGCAAACTTGTTGATGATGGCGCAGCCCGCAGACTTGTTGATGGTCATGGAAGCGTTTGAAAATGATAAATCACCTGTCACGGCCCGCCAAATTAGGACTTGGACCAGCCAAGATCCTCTACTGTCCCTAGTAAAAAACTGTGTACTGCATGGGAGCTGGGCCAGCATCCCCGTTTAAATGCAAGAGCTAATCAAGCCGTTCCAGCGGTGAAAGGACGAGCTGTCCATTCAGGCAGACTGCCTGTTGTGGGATAACCACGTAGTGCTACACAAAAAGGTCAGGGAGACGTTCATCTCGGATCTCCACAGCACACACCCGGGTATAATAATGATGAAAGCGATAGCCAGATCCCACGTGTGGTGGCCCGGCATCGACTCTGACCTAGAGTCCTGTGTACGGCAATGCAGCGTGTTTGCTCAGTTGAGCAACGCGCCCAGAGAGGCACCACTAAGTTTGTGGTCCTGGCCCTCCAGACCATGGTCGAGGGTCCATGTCGACTATGCGGGCCCATTTCTTGGTAAAATGATCCTGGTGATGGTGGATGCTTTTTCAAAATGGATTGAATGTGAAATAATTGAATGGGAAGCACCGCCACCATTGAAAGCCTGAGGGCCATGTTTGCCACCCGCGGCCTGCCTGACATACTGGTCAGTGACAACGGGCCATGTTTCACCAGTACCGAATTTAAAGAATTCATGACCCGCAATGGGATCAAACATGTCACCTCGGCCCCGTTTAAACCAGCCTCCAATGGGCAGGCAGAGCGGACAGTACAAACAATCAAACAGAGCCTTGAACGAGTCACAGAAGGCTCACTCCAAACCCTCCTGTTCTGAGTACTGCTCAGCTACCGCACGAGACCCCACTCACTCACAGGGGTGCCCCCGGCTGAGCTACTCATGAAAAGGACACTTAAAACCAGACTCTCGCTGGTTCACCCCAACCTGCATGATCAGGTAGAGAGCAGGCGGCAGCAACAAAATGTAAACGATGGTCGCGCCACTGTCACGGGAGATTGATCTGAATGACCCTGTGTATGTGCTAAACTATGGACATGGTCCCAAGTGGATCGTGGGCATCGTGATAGCTAAAGAAGGGAGTAGGGTGTTTGTAGTCAAACTAGACAATGGACATTTTTGCAGAAAGCACCTGGACCAAACGAGGCTGCAGTTCACAGACTGCCCTGAACAACCCACAGCAGACACCACCTTTTTCGAGCCCACAACACACACCCAAAGGAACAATGACACCACCCCGGACCAGGAAATTGAACCCATCACGCCCAACAGCCCTGCAGGGCCAGGCTCATCCAGCAGCCCTGCAGGGCCAACAACACGACAGCCCAGCGAGGGCACAGCCAACACAACAGAACAGACATTTATACCGAGGCGGTTCACGAGGGAAAGAAAAGCTCCCGACCGCCTCACCTTGTAAATAGTTTTCACTTTGACTTTGTGGGGGAGTGATGTTATGTATCTGTAAAGCATGCACTCCCATGTTCCGCCACCAGGGAGCGCATCCCCTGAAGTCCCAAGGAATCCCAGCATCTCTTAGGAGCACTGTATATAAGCCGGCCCCTCAGGCCTGTTCCTCACTCTGGAGTGTCTTAATAAAGACTGAGGTCACTGTTACTTTAACCTCCTTGTGTGCAGTCCCATCTGTGTTAGGAACACAATAGAGAGCACCTCTCATTCTTCTAAACTCTAGAGAATATAGGCTAGTCTACTCAATCCCCTCCATCCCAGGAATTAGTCTGGTGAACCTTTGTTGTACTCCCTCTATAGCAAGTATATCCTTCCTTAGGTAAGCAGACGAAACTGTATACAATACTCCAGGTGCTGTCTCACCAGGGGCCTATATTGTTATGTCTTTAATACTCTTATGAATGACTCCACAAGGTCTAGTATTGTACTTGAGCTGTTGTGACCTTAGTCCCATTAATTGTAACTCCAGAGTGAGGCACAAGCATGGTGGGCAGCCTTTTATACTGGGCCCTGCACACTTATGCAGGTGACCCTCAGGTCTCCCACCGCAGTGCCCTCTGGTGGCACACCTTATGTGACTATACAGTTAGTATACAAGGTCTACATCCATGACATATATAATTGCAGTCAGACATCTTTACCCTTCTACTCAAATGCTCTTGTAATAAAGTTCAATATACCATTTGCTTTCTTAATTGCTTGCTATACCTGCATGTTAACTTTCAGTGATGCGTGTACAAGGATACCCAGGTCCCTCTGAACACCAACACTTCCCAATCTCTCACCATTTAAAAAATACTCTGCGCTTCTATTTTCCTACCAAAGTGGATAACTTCACATTTCTCCACATTATATTCCATTTGCCATGTTCTTGCCCACTCACTTAGCCTATCTATATCCCTTTGATGTCTTTTTGCATCCTCCTCACAACTTACATTCCCACCTAGCTTTGTATCATCAGCAAACTTGGATATATTGCATTTGGTCCCCTCATCCAAATCATTAATATAGGTTGTGAATAGCTGGGGCCTAAGCACTGATCCTTGCGGTACCCCATTAGTTACAGTCGGCCAACCCAAAAAGGATCCATTTATTCCTACTCTCTGTTTTCTGTCCGTTAACCAATCCTCAATCCATCCTAGTACATTACCCCCAATCCCATGAGCCCTAATTTTGTTTAATAACCTCTTGTGTGGCACCTTATTGAATGCCTTCTGAAAATCCAAATACACCATATCCACTGGTTACCTCTTATTCTGCGAGTTACAACCTCAAAAAACTTGAACAGATTTGTCAAACATGATTTCCCTTTCATAAATCCATGTTGACTCTGATCAATCCTATTATTATTTTCTAAGTGCCCTGTTACAATCTCCTTAATAATAGATTCTAGCATTTTCCCGACTACTGATGTCAGGCTAACTGCTCTGTAGTTCCCCGTTTTCTCTCTCCCTCCTTTCTTAAATATCGGGGTTACATTAGCTACCTTCCAATCCGCGGGAACTTTTCTAGAATCTATGGAATCTTGGAAGATGACAATAAATGCATCCCCTATCTCAAAAGCCACCTCTTTCAATCCCTAGGATGTAAGCCAACAGGTCCAGGGGATTTATCTATCGGCTTTCAGTCCCATTAATTTCTCCAGTACTATTTTTTTACTAATACTTATTTCTTTCAGTTCCTCATTTTCTCTAGACCCTTGGTTCTCCACTATTTCCGGGAGTTTTTTTACATCTTCTTCCATGAAGACAGACACAAAGTATTTGTTTAATTTCTCTGCCATTTCCTTATTCACCATTATAATTTCTCCTGCCTCAGCCTGTAAAGGCCCTACATTTACTTTCGCTCATCTTTTCCTTTTTCCATACCTAGAGAAACATTTTTTTCCCAGATGAGAATAGATCCTGCACTGACATTCAGCTAGCAGAGGCCAGAATAGTCCAAACCACTACAATAGGCCTAAGACCCAAGGCCTTCTAAGAGGCTGATGATTAAAAATATTCAAAAGCTCTCCAAATGGAGCCTTAAAGTAAGACATTTAAGATAATTGACCCTTAAGGAGTTAGTCTAGGCCAGTGAAACTTGCACAGTGGTGAGAAATGCAAAAAAAAAATCACTATATATTTAAAATGTTGATTGAAAAGAAAAGTAATTTAACATAGAGATTGTAAACATTTGGGCCTAGTTGCAATGTTTGTTTCAGTGCAATTCGGCTGAAATTGACATAATCGGCACAAAAGATCGCTGAACTTCAAGTGGCAATTATGTCCAGCGCAAATCAAGTTTCTGCGATCTTTTGCGTTAGTTTAAAGAACATCGCGCTAGAAGCTGGCCCCGCCCACCAAACTGACCATGACCGCAGATCGAATTAATCACCATTGGGAATTGCTGCTAATTGTGCTCATTTGCAAGCCTTCGAGGATGCTCTTGCAGTTAAGCTGATTATTTTGGGTGCAAAGTCATTAATAGGCACGTTTTATAAGCTTTTGAATATATATATTTTTAATTTACTGACTATTCTACACCAATAAGAACATAGGAACATAAGAAATAGGAGCAGGAGTAGGCCATTTGGCCCCTCAAGCCTGCTCCACCATTCAATAAGATCATGGCTGATCTGATCCTGCCCTCAACTCCACTTCCCCGTCCGCTCCCTATAACCCTTGACTCCCTTATCATTCAAAAACCTGTCTATCTCCACCTTAAATATATTCAATGACCCAGCCTCTACAGCTCTCTGGGGTAGAGAATTCCAAAGATTCATAACCCTCTGAGAGAAGAAATTCCTCCTCATCTCTGTTTTAAATGGGTGTCACTAAGTTACCAATATTAAATATATCAAAGAATATTTTTTTAAACAAATATTTGTTAAAAATTACATTCTAAAACGCTGCCCGGTCACATTGGTTCATGGCAGATTTTGCACTCGACGACTTGCGGAAACTTGGGGAGAGAAAAACACTTCGCAAAACTACCCCAATTTTGGGTGCAATTTGCACCCGGGTTGCCGATTGCGCCCAAAGCAGAAACTTTATTCTTTGTTATTTGTTCTTTGAGGAGCTAATATATTTCTGTTCTTTATTTGCTTGTTCATCTACTGTCAAATACATTTATTTGATAGTTAAAGTCTGAAAGAAGATATTCAGTGACGTTGTGCTGCTCTTTGTTTGCCGTGAAGGAGCTCCACGTAGAGCGCTTGCTTTAGGAGTCTCATGTCTGGCATACGTACGATGTGGCCTGCCCAGCGGAGCTGATCAAGTGTGGTCAGTGTTTCCAATGCTGGGGATGTTGGCCTGGTCGAGGACGCTAATGTTGGTGCGTCTGTCCTCCCAGGGGATTTGTAGGTTCTTGCGGAGGCATCGTTGGTGGTATTTCTCCAGCGACTTGAGGTGCCTACTATACATGGTCCATGTCTCTGAGCCATACAGGAGGGCCGGTATTACTACAGCCCTGTAGACCATGAGCTTGATGGCAGTTTTGAGGGCCTGGTCTTCAAACACTCTTTTCCTCAGGTGACCGAAGGCTGCACTGGCGCATTGGAGGCGTGTTGAATCTCGTCGTCAATGTCTGCTCTTGTTGATAAGAGGCTCCCGAGGCATGGGAAATTGTCCACGTTGTCCAGGGCCATGCCCTACTTGGAACTCCTTCATGGCAAACAAGCCAAAGATGGGCAGAGGAAATGTTACAGGGACTCCCTGAAAAAGTGCAACATCCCCACTGACACCTGGGAGTCCCTAGCCAAAGATCGCCCTAAGTGGAGGAAGTGCATCCAGGAGGGCGCTGAGCACCTCAAGTCTCATCGCCAAGAGCATGCAGAAATCAAGCGCAGGCAGCGGAAAGATCAAGCGGCAAACCAGTCCCACCCACCCTTTCCCTCAATGACTATCTGTCCCACCTGTGACAGGGACTGTGGTTCTCGTATTGGACTGTTTTTAAGACTAGAAGCAAGTTTTCCTCGATTCCGAGGGACTGCCTATGATGGTGATGCTGCTCTTTGTGGAAGCAGGGAAGTTCCTGTGGAGGATTATTCTGGTAGCTAAAGTAATTAGCAGGAAGGTTTTCATTGTTTGTGTTCCTGGGCATGTAACCCAAAGCTTCGCTAGGTATCAGGATTCGTGAAGATACTATTGAGATGCGAGGGTGTTGGGACTTATTATAGTAATGTGCCTCTGTGTCAGAAGATTAGTGATTCAGGCTGCACTCTAGGACTTGATCACAAGGCTGCACTCTAGGATCGAGATGAGGAGAAACTTCTTCACCTAGAGAGTGGTGAACCTGTGGAATTCTCTACCACAGAAAGTTGTTGAGGCCAATTCACTAAATATATTCAAAAAGTAGTTAGATGTAGTCCTTACTACTAGGGGGATCAAGGGGTATGGCGAGAAAGCAGGAATGGGGTACTGAAGTTGCATGTTCAGCCATGAACTCATTGAATGGCGGTGCAGGCTCGAAGGGCCGAATGGCCTACTCCTGCACCTATTTTCTATGTTTCTATGTTTACATAATCTCAGCTGTCACTTCAGTGCAGAACGGAAGCAGTGCAGCCTTGTCAGAGATGTCATCTATCGAAAGAGATATTAAACCGGGGCCCTTTCCAATTTTTCAGATAGATGTGAAAAATTCCATGGAATTTTTGCAGGGAAATATAGGGAGCTCTCCCATGTTCTGGCTAACAATCATCGATGAACATCACCAAAAATAGATCAATGGTTAATTTATTTCACTGCTGTTTGTGGGACCATGCAGCGTATACATTTTCTGTCACATTTACCGACAAAACAACAGTGATCACATTTCAAAACAAATTCATTGGTTGCGAAGCACGTCGGAACATCCTAAGGACATGAAAGCTTTTATATAAATAAATAAAAGTTCTTTCTCTTTCTTTATTAGCCTCCCACATGACCCTGTAAAATTGTCTGTATGGAAACCACGCCCACAATCTCCAGGGTCATTTCTCCCAGCTTGGTTAGGGGCTTCAGATAGGGGACGGCACCTCCTGTTCCAGCTTCCTTCTGCCATGCACTTCCTTTTCCTGTAATATATCAAGTTGTTGTTGATGTGAAACTGTAATACGCCTACATTTTTTGATGACTGAGCCACATTGTTGGAAGGTTTTCTTGGCAGCTGGAAGATATGCTATACATCGTTAAGGGCTGCCTCATGATAATGTGGAAAATAACAGCAGGAATCACAAATGATAAACTATCCATGCAAAATCAGGCTGTTTTCTGCAGGCAAGCCATATCATTATATTTAATGAAACTACAAGGCAGGGTATACTTACATTGGCAGATTGCTTGTGTGTAGAAAATCTGTTTTGAATCTATGCAATGTTCACCTCACAAGGGATACTGCAATGAGCTGTTCCATCACCTCCTCTCATGCACACCTTTTGAGGAGCACCCCCCCACCCCCACCTGAGCAAAAAATGTCAACCTTCCATTGTTACATTTCCCACAGTCACGTCTCTGTCAGTAAAGGGAAGTCCTCTCTTCGCCCTGGCCATTGTTACTTCCGTCAACCAACTGTATCTTTGCAGTGAAAGGTTATGGCAACCAGTTAAAAATTGTTCAGTTTCCCTTTAAGGCACAGCAGCAGCTCTCTAAATCGGCTGTAGCTTAGTTATCTCACCTGTGTGGAAGACATGTTACCTGCATGGTGCCCAGTTCCATGCAAAGAACACATCACTAATATTATGCAATAATAAATGGACCTTGCAAGATAGCGTGAGCTCTATTATGCCTTGTGCTGACTAAGTGAGATTTCTACTGTCACACAGACAGTGCAACTTGACCACAGAGTAGGACCGAGAATCTCACGGAAATTAAGTTCTGCACAAAAAAGTTGTAGTGGAACAACACCAGCGATTTTCTGTCTAACAGTCAATAAACGTTGTCCTTGGTACTTTGCTTCACTTATTTTATTTGACTGCGTTTTCCACAAATTAAAGCATTTTATGTAAAATGTACCAGAGTTTGGAAATAATGAGGTTTTTTTGCATCCAATCCCATTTCAGATTTTCGAGACATGAGCCAGCTGTCTTGGAATTGGCCTAAAAACAAAGGAGAGTGAGCCCCATTGATAGTTTCATAACAGAAAAAAAATAGAAAGTATTTTATATGGTGCCTTTCATACCCTCAGGGCCTCCCAAAGTGCTTTATAGTCATGAACTACTTTTGAAGTGCATCACTGTTGTAATGTAGGAAATGCAGCAGCTAATTTGCACGCAGCAATCTCCCACAAACAGTAATGAGCTAATGGCCAGTTAATCTGTTTTTTTAGTGATGTTGGTTGAGGGATAAATATTGGCCAGGACACCAGGGAGAACTTTCCTGCTCTTCTTCAAAATAGTGGTAAGGGATTTTTTACGTCCACCTGAAAGACCAGACAGGGCCTCGGTTTAACATCTCATGCACAAGATGGCACCCCCGACAATACATGACTCCCTCAGTACCGCACTGGTGTGTCATCCTAGATTGTTGTGCTCATGCTTGTGGAGTGAGGTTTGAACCCACAACCTTTTCACTCAGAGCCAAGAGTGCTCCCAACTCAGCCACGGCTGACATTGGTTTTATGGCTTTGCTTCTTTTGTCAAACTAACATCTTTCCCGATACGGCAGCATTGTAACTTCGTTGATGTGCATCACCAGTGTGAGATAGCACATCCACGCACACAAACTCAAAATAGGTTTAGCTGAAAGCAACCCTTTAGCCCATTTGATTTTATATCATCCCTACTATCTTCCCGCTACAGCATCTAGCTAGCTTTGGAATTAGATCATAGTCATGGCCATAACCAATGTTTTCTGGCACCCTGTTCCAGCTGTTGATCAACCTCTTTGCAAAGAAATACTTCCTAGCCTCTGTCTTCAACATGACATTAACAATACAGAACTTGAACCTGCTTATCCAACTACCCTTATGATAAGCTCATAATAAAGGCTAAAACTGAGTACTGTGAGCAATGAGCAAGTGTGACCTTAGCTCCTTTAATAAGACTCCAAAGTGCAGGTACCGTGTGGGTGGCCTGCTTATATGCAGTGCTCCCAAGGGATGCTGGGATCCCCTGGGACTCCAACAAGTAGACCCTCTGATGGTGGTGTGATACAGGTTGTCAAGGATTAAATACATAACATCACTCTCTCGTAAAGTCAGTATTACCCTTATTTACAGAGTGAGACAACCTGGGGCTTTTCGCTCCTTTGTCGATCGTCTCGGTACAAATGCGGGTGTGGGTGAGTTGGTTAGTTCTTCACTGGGCTGCTGGGCAGCCGGCCTTGCCGGACTGCTGGGGATGATGAGTTCAGCTTCGTGGTCAATCATGATGTCGGTTGCCACTTGTGTGTGTGTGTGTTGGAAGGTCAACGTTGGTGGTGTCTTCTTCGGGTTGTTCGTAGCTGTTGGTGAACCGCAATTTGATTTGGTCCAAATGTTTTCTGCACATTAGTCCATTGGCCAATTTGATCTGAAACACCCTATTCCCTTCTTTGGCTATTTGGGACCATGTCCATAATTGAGTACAAACACAGGATCATTGACCTCAATATCACGTGACAAATTTGTGCAGTCATGGTACATCCTTTGTTGATGCTGCCTGCCCGCTACGTGATCATGGAGATCAGGGTGGATGAGAAAGAGCCTTGTTTTGAGTACTCTTTTCATGAGCAGCTCAGCTCGAACCCCGATGAGAGAGTGGGGTCCGGTGCGGCAGCTGAGCAGCAGCCGGGTCTGCAGGGAGCCTTCCGACACGCGTTTCAAGCTTTGTTTGATGGTCTGAACAGTCCGTTCTGCCTGGCCATTGGGTGCGGGCTTGAACGGGGCAGACGTGACGTGCTTGATCCCATTGCGGGTCATGAATTCCTTGAATTCAGCACTGGTGAAACATGGCCCATTGTCGCTGACTAGGACATCAGGCAGTCCGTGTGTGGCAAACATGGCTCGTAGGCTTTCGATAGTGGCCGTGAACGTGCTTACAGACATTATTGCACATTCAATCCATTTTGAATAAGCGTCCACGACAACCAAGAACATTTTGCCTAGAAATGGGCCCCCATAGTCCACGTGGATCCTCGACCACAGTTTGGAGGGCCACGACCACAAACTTAGCGGTGCCTCTCTGGGTGCATTGCTCAGCTGAGAGCAAGTGTTGCACTGGCACACGCCTGACTCTAAATCTGAGTCGATGCCGGACCACCACACATGGGATCTGGTTATGGCTTTCATCATTACAATGCCTGGGTGGGTGCTGTGTAGGTCATAAATGAACGTTTCTCTGCCTGTCTTGGACAAGACCACGCGATTACCCCACAACAGACAGTCCGCTTGTAAGGACATTTCATCTCTGCGCCTGTGGAATGACTTAATCCACTTCTGCATCTCCGCTGGGACGCTGGACCAGCTCCCATGGAGGACACAGTTTTTTAACCAAGGACAGTAAAGGATCCTGGCTGGTCCAGGTCCTGATCTGGCAGGCCATAATGGGTGACTTTTCGTTTTCGAATGCATCCATTACTATGAGCAAGTCTGCAGGCTGTGCCATTTCCATCCTGGTGGTGGGCAATGGTAGCCGACTGAGAGCATCAGCGCAGTTCTCTGTGCCCGGTCTGTGGCGGATTACATAGTTGTATGCCGACAGCGTGAGCGCCCATCTTTGGATGTGGGCATAGGCATTGGTGTTAATCCCTTTGCTCTCAGAGAATAGCGATCAGCTTCAAGCTCAAACTTGAGGCCAAACAAGTACTGGTGCATTTTTTCATCCCGTAAGCGCACGCCAGAGCCTCTTTTTCAATCATGCTCTAGGCCCTTTCGCCCTTGGACAAACTCTTGGACGCATAAGCAACCGGTTGCAAAATCCCCAAATCGTTAGCCTGTTGTAACACACACCCGATCCCGTATGACAACGCATCGCAAGCTAGCACTAATCACTTACATGGGTTATACAGGACAAGCAGTTTGTTTGAACACAACAGATTTCTGGGTTTCTCAAAGGCAGCCTCTTGTGAATTCCCCCATACCCAGTTGTCTCCCTTGTGCAGTAGCACATGTAGGGGTTCTAGCAAGGTGCTTAACCCGGTAGGATATTACCGAAATAGTTGAGGAGTCCCAGGAACGACCGCAGCTCCGTTACATTCTGTGGTCGCGGTGCGTTCTTGATGGCCTCCGTCTTGGTGTCGGTGGGTCTGATGCCGTCTGCTGCGATTCTTCTTCCCAAGAACTTGACCTCCGGCGCCAGGAAAACACACTTCGAGCGTTTCAACCTGAGTCCCATGCGATCCAACCAAGAACCGCTTCCAGATTCTTCAAGTGCTCAATTGTGTCCCGACCTGTAACCAGTATATCGTCCTGGAAAACCACAGTGCGAGGGACCAACTTTAGCAGGCTCTCCATGTTCCGTTGGAAGGTTGCCGCAGCCGACCGAATCCAGAACGGGCATCTGTTATAGATGAACTGACCTTTGTGACTGTTGATGCAGGTGAGGCCTTTCGAAGATTCCTCCAGCTCCTGTATCATGTAGGCTGAGGTCAGGTCCAATTTGGTGAACATCTTCCCTCCACCCAGGGTCACAAATAGGTTGTCTGCCTTGGGTAGTGGGTACTGGTCCTGTAGCGAAAAACGGTTAATCATCACTTTATAGTCCCCACAAATTCTGACAATGCCATCAACTTTAAGTACAGGGACAATTGGACTGGCCCACTCGTTGAATCCCATCGGCGCGATGATGCCTTCTCACAGCAGCTTGTCCAGCTCAATTTCCACTTTCTCTCGCATCATATACGGTACTGCCTGTGCCTTGTGGTGGATGGGTCACCTATCTGGAACCAAATGGTCTGCACTTTCGCCCCTGAGAAGCTTCCAATGCCTGACTAGAACAAATCTGCTCAGAACCTGGGCACATGAGGCGTCATCAACGGACGAAAGCACTCAGATGTCATCCCAGTTCCAGCGGATTTTTCCCAGCCAGCTTCTGCCAAACAGTGTGGGGTCATCCCCTGGCACAATCCACAGTGGGAATTCATGCACTGCTCCATCATAGGAGACTTTAACTTCTGCACTGCCAATTACAGGGATCAGTTTCTTGATTTAAGTTCTTAGCTTGGTGTGAATGGGGCTGAGCTTGGGCCTGTGTGCTTTGTTGCACCACAGCCTGTCGAAGGCCTTTTTGCTCATTATGGTCTGACTCGCACCCGTGTCCAGTTCCATGGATACTGAAATTCCAATCTAACTTTTAACATTATTGGTGGATATTTCGTGGTGAAGGTGTGTACCCGTACACTTCTACCTCCTCGGTTTGAGTCTCCAATTCAGCCTGATCCACAGTGGATCAATCTTCCTCTGCAACGTGGTGGTTTGCAGGGTTTGCAGCTCACCTGCACATTTGCTGGAGTTGTCCCATTGTTCTGCAACCATTGCACGCATAGTGCTTGAAGCGGCATTGATGGGCCCGATGATCACCTCCACAATGCCAACAGGGTGTTAACTGCCTCGCATTAACGATTGATGGCGGACTCTGGATCATCTAAGGTCATGCAGCAGCAGCCAGCATGTATGTTCTGCCATGTATATTCCTGCTCCAAAACGATGTTACTTTGTGCACAGTACTGACGAAAACCTCTTTATGCTGCGAAATTTGTTTGGTGCTGTTGCTGGTGGACATAAATGCCTGATCTATCGTTATGGCTTTGCTCAGATTCGGAGTTTCAACAGTCAATAGTTTGCGAAGGATTACCTCATGGCCAATGCCAAACACAAAAAAGTCTCTCAGCATTTGTTCTAGGAAGCCATCAAATTCACAATGTCCTGCGAGGTGCCTTAGTTTGGCGATGTAACTCACCACTTCCTGGCCCTCTGACGGGTGAAAGTGTAGAATCGATACCTCGCCAACAAAACGCTTTCTTTAGGACTTAGGTGCTCCCGGACCTGCGGACACAATTCTTTGCAGGATTTAATTGTTGGTTTTACCGGAGCTAGAAGATTCTTCATGAGGCCATAGGTTGTTGCCCCACAGACGGTAAGGAGGATCGCCCTTCGTTTGGCAGCATTCTCGTCCCCTTCCAGCTTGTTGGCCATGATGTATTGGTCGAGTCTCTCCACGAAGTCCTCCCAATCATCCCCTTCTGAGAACTTCTCCAGGCTACCAACTGTTCTTTGCATTTTCGCGCGGTTGTTCGTTATCTTGTCGCCAATTGATAAGCTCATAATAAAGGATGAAACTGAGTACTGTGAGCAATAAGTAAGTGTGACCTTAGCTCCTTTAATATGACTCTAAAATGCAGGTACCTCGTGGGTGGCCTGCTTATATACAGTGCTCCCAAGGGATGCTGGGATCTCTTGGGACTCCAACAGGTAGGCCCTCTGGTGGTTGTGTGACACAGATTGCCAAGGGTTAAATACATAACACCTTGTGCATCTCAAAACATTATTCCAAGTTTATTTTTTCGGTGAACTTAAGTATATTAAATATCTTTAACAGTCCCTTTGAGGCCTTCCTTTACAATGCTGAAAAGCTCCAGCTAATTTAGACTGATAGAGTGCAATACTGAAGGAGTGCTGCATTAGTGAAGCAGTTACCTTTCGGAGGAGGCTCTAACCAAAGTCCTGTTTGCCTGTATAGGTACATGTTGAAGATCCCTCGTCGAGGAAGAGCAGAGGAATTCTCCCAATGTCTTGAGTAACATTTATCCCTCAACCAACACCACCATAAACTGGACGTCTCTTTCATTTGCCAGGACGCCAGGAGCACTCCCCCGCTCTTCTTCACATAATGCCTTGGGATTTTTTACTTCCACCTCAGAGAGTTGATAGGACCTCAGTTGAACTTCTTATCCTAAAGATGGAACCTCCAACAGTGCAGCACTCCTTCAATACTCAGCTGAAGTGTCAGCCTGGATTATGTGCTCAGGTCTCCGGAATGGGGCTTGAAGAGTGCCACTGCTGAGCCAAGGCCAACTCCTACCATTGAGCCAAGGCTGACTATACTGCAAAATAATCATTTAGCTGTATAGCACTTTGCCATGACCCGAGGATGTGAAAGGCACCATATAAATGCAAATTCTTTCATTTGCTATTTATTTATGTTTCTTATCGTTCATTCCTCTAACAGTTGTTGCGTTCCTAAGGCCTAAATGGCCCCTAAAGTATTCCTGGTGCAGCCTAGCCATAACATTAAACTCAATTGATCTGGAATCCTATTTGCTTTGTTTATTGCCACCTCTCATAAATTCAGTAAATTAGATTTCAAAGGTAGAATTCCACTTGGACTTTATGACACTTTCTTGGCATGAAGCCAATCTTCTGGGAGTAAGCATTTAGTTTGTAGAGTTCAGAAAGTTTACAGTCCACTCCAGATAAACATTTTTGGATCCAGCTGTTAAATTCTGTTGTGCCAGACCAGTCCTTGACAGCAAGGCAGTATTTGACCATGTGTGGCATCAAGGAGCCCTAGTAAAACTGAAGGCAATGGGAATCAGGGGGAATCACTGGCTGGAGTCATACCTAGCACAAAGGAAGATAGTTGTGGTTGTTGGAGGTCAATCATCACAGCCCCAAGACATCACTGCAGGAGTTCCTCAGGGCAGTATCCTAGACCCAACCATCTTCAGCTGCTTCATCAATGACCTTCTCTCCATCATAAGGTCAGAAATGGGGATGTTCGCTGATGACTGCATTGTTCAGTTCCATTCGCAATTCCTCTGAAAATTAACCAGTCCATGCCCGCATGCAGAAAGACCTGGATGACATTCAGGCTTGGGCTGATAAGTGGCAAGTAACATTCACGCCACACAAGTGCCAGGCAATGACTATCTCCAACAAGCGAGAGTTTAACCACTGCCCCTTGATATTCAATGACATTACCATCACTGAATCTCCTACTATCGCTGAATCCCCCACCATCAACATCCTGGGTGTTACCATTGACCAGAAACTTAATTGGACCAGCTACATAAATACTTTAGCAACAGGAGGATGTCAGATGTTGGGTATTCATCGGCGAGTGTCTCACCTCCTGACTCCCCAAAGCCTTTCCACCATCTACAAAGCAAAAGTAAGGAGTGTGATAGAATACTCTCCACTTACCTGGATGAGTGCAGCTCCAACACACTCAAGAAGCTCGACACCAACCAGGACAAAGCAACCCATTTGATTGGCACCCCATCCACCACCTTCAACATTCACTCCCTCCACCACCGGCTGCAGTGTGCACTGTCTATAAGATGCACTGCAGCAACTCACCAAGGCTTCTTCAGCAGCACCTCTCAAACCCGCGACCTCTACCACCTAGTAGGACAAGGGCAACAGGCGCACCATCACCTACAAGTACCCTTCCAAGTTAGGCACCATCCTGACTTGGAAATATATCGCCGTTCCTTCATCGTCGCTGGGTCAAAATCCTGGAACTCCCTCCCTAATAGCACTGTGGGAGTACCTTCACCACACAGACTGCAGCGGCTCACCGCCACCTTCTCAGGGGCAATTAGGGATGGGTAATAAATGCTGGCCTTGCCAGTGACGCCAACATCCGGGAACAAATTTTTTTTAAAGTCCACGTTATGAATTCCAATTGAACAAAACCCTTCCCTTAAGTGTCAGCATTGGCTGAACGGCAAAACTCTCACCTCTGAGTAAGAAGGTTGTGGATTCAAAGTCCAGAGACTTGAGCACATACCCTCGACTGACACCTCAGTGCTGCCCTGTTGGAGATGCCTTCTTTTCAACTGAGATGTTAAACTAAGGGCCCATCTGTCCTCTCAGATGAATGTATAAGATCCCGTGGCACTATTCAAGGAAGAGCAGGAAAGTCTTCCCCGGTGTTCTGGCCAATCTTCAACCAACATCACTAAAACAGATGATCAGGTCATTAATCTCATCGTTGTTTCTGGGATCTTGCTGTGTGTTAATAATCTGCTGTGTTTCCTTCATTACAACAGTGACTACACTTCATTAGCTGTGAAGCGCTTCTGAAGTTGTGAAAGGCACGATATAAATGCAAATTCTTTCTTTCACTTCCATTGTAGTGATTTCCGATTGCCCAACCCAGATAAAATTCAAAAGCACAATACTACGGATGCTGGAAATCTAAAATAAAAATAGAATATGCTGGAAATACTAAGTCGGTCAGGCAGCATGTGTGGAGAGAAACAGAATTAATGTTTCTCTTTTCACTGATGTTGCCTGACCTGCTGAATATTTCCAGATATAATCCACTTCCATTCTCTCAGGATCCCCATGAACCAAATCATTTTCTACTCCTTGCCATTATATAGAATTCCAATCAACCAAACCACTTCCAATTCAATCATATGCAATGACACAATCACTTTATTAATTTAGAGACTTGAAACCAATTTTGGAAATCAATATGAAGCCCACACTGTTGTGCGGCAAACATTGGATCCACGGCAGCTTTGACTCTCCAGGGAGCCCCGGTGGCTCGCAAACGGTGTTGAAAGAAATGATTGACGTCTTAAACTCCCCGAAAAGTGCAATGCTGTCTCTTTAAAGGGAAGCTATGTGCATCTGAATTGTTGCATAATGGGTACTCAAGATTTATCTTAGTCCTCAAACGTTCCTCTCTTTTATTCTTTATAATTGGTGGTTTGGTGCAGGTTGGCAACACACACTTTGAGCAAAGTTTTTCCTGCAGTAACCATCTGTGGCAATGATATAAGGAATGATATCCAGTATTGTCCCTTCATTCAAAGTATTGCTATTTACTTCTTAGTAAGGGGAATTCAATATTTTGTGAACAGAGTACTGATACAGTGAGGTAAATCAGACTAGAGTGTGGCAGGATCAGTTTGTCTATTTGATATTTGAGTTCTTTCCATTTGTTTAAGTGTCTCTTCTAGTTCTGCTTCTTTCCTTTTTTCCAAATGGTTACACATAGCTTAACAGTCTATTCCTAAAAATTCAATCTGTTTTACGTTAAATAATTGGAATGAACTAATAATTTGAATGAAAGCAACATAAATATCATAGCAAAGTGGGAATTTAGTGATAACAAATTGAATGATCAGATTATTTGAATTAAGGCAGCAAAGTCTCAAAAGGGAGGCGGAGTAGTTCATGGCTGGAGAGGAGATCGCGTCTCATAAACAGATGCTAAAATACTAAGTAATACAAGCATGGTCAATGTGGTCTCCTGGACTAGTTGTATAAACAGGTCAGGGAGGAATTTTCCAGATTTTGTTCCCCCACTAACTGGCCTTGGGTTTTTATCTGTTTCTTTGCCTCTCCCAGGAGATGGTATGGCTACTGTTGGGTAAGGGCTGTCTAATCACAATACTTCAGGCATCATAACTGTGTGTGTCATGTATGTAGACCATGTACACTAACTGTATAGTCACATAAGGTGTGCCACCAGAGGGCACTGCGGTGGGAGTCCTGAGGGTCACCTGCATAGGTGTGCAGGGCCCAGTATAAAAGACTGCCCACCATTCGTGTGCCTCACTCTGGAGTTACAATAAATGGGACTAAGGTTACAACAACTCAAGTACAATACTAGACCTCGTGGAGTCATTCGTAAGAGCATTAAAGGCATAACAACAGATTATGAACTTTCACAAAAAAATGACTAACGGTGCATTAGAAAAGTTCTCAGAGGGTGAAGATTGGGAAGCCTTTACGGAGCGGCTCGACCAATATTTCGTAGCAAACGACCTGGTAGGCGATGATCCGGCTACGCTGGCAGATAAGCGCAGAGCTATCCTGTTGACTAGTTGTGGGCCCGCGGTCTACGGCCTCGTCAGGGACTTGCTTGCACCAGAAAAAACAACGACCAAGTCATACGAGGAGCTGAAAGTGCTAATTCGGGACAAACTCAAACCGAAGAAGAGCATCCTTACGGCCAGTCATCGATTTTATATACACCGCCGCCCCGAGTGCCAGGAAATCGCAAAGTATGCAGCTGACCTCAGGAGGCTGGCAGGACTGTGTGAATTCGGCGCATCCCTCGCCGATGCATTGCGGGATGTCTTCATAATTGGCATCGGTCATGAGGCCTTTCTTCACAGGCTACTGTGTGCCGAAACCACCGTCACTCTGCAGAAGGCTATTAGCATCAGCCAGGCGTTCATGGCCTCAAGCTGCAGCTCCAAGCAGATGATGACTCACTCTCAGGACTCAAACCCGGCAAGTACTATAAATAGAATGGCGCCTTTCACAGGCAGAACTGTTGAATGTGAATCTGCAGAGTATACAAGCTCCCGAGTCCTTTAACTCAGAGTCTGCCGAGGGGTGCAGACGTAAGTCGAGTAGCACCATGCTGGCGTTGCGGAGGTAATCACAGGGCTCATCAGTGTCGGTTCAGAGACTATGTGTGCAAAGGCTGCAGCACAAAGGGCCACCTCCAGCGAATGTGCAAAAGAGCTGTGTCTCACCACATGGAAGAGGAGTCAGCAGATGATTGTGAATCCAGCGTGGATTACGAGGAGATGGCTGGAGAGGCAGCTCAGTCCCAGGACGAAGTGTATGGAGTATATACCTGCACCACAGATTGTCCTCCACTGATAATAGTAGTTGAGATAAATGGCGTTCCAGTCTTCATGGAAGTGAACACGGGGGCGAGTCAGTCAGTAATGAGCCAGGAAGCCTTTGAGAGGCTATGGAACGATCAAGCTGAACGACCCAAGCTGGTCCCGGTTCAAGCAAAGCTGTGCACCTACACCAAGGAACTGATATCAAGTTGGTAGTGCGGATGTAAGTGTATCCCATGATGGCACGGTGCACAATTTACCATTGTGGATTGTTTCAGGTGATGGACCAATGCTACTTGGAAGAAGATGGATGGGGAAGATTCATTGGAACTGGGAAGATTTCATCCCTCCAGCGATCGACGTCCCCCATGCTCAGAGGCAGAACAAGCCCCCATCTTCAGTTGGACCAGGCACCGGAGAGCAGATCCGCGTAGCCCCTGAGGCACAGACAGCTCATCACGACTGCGTGGCGATGATCCGGCCGAGACGACCCGAACGCACCTTCCCGGTTTCAGTGGCAGGACTCCTGGGGTGGAAGATTGGATCCGAGGGTGCCTTCCCAGCTTCAGTGACAGAATCCCTGGGAAAGAAGATCACGGCAGTCGACATCATGGACAGGGAAAAGATGGCGTCCAAACCACGAAGTGCAGTGCTAATGGAGCAATGACACGTAGTTCCATGCAAGGAAGATGATTGGGGTAAAAGTAGTAAGGCCATTTTAAAGGAGGCCAACAACCCACGATTTTTGAATGAACTGCTTGAAATTGGTAACCAATGTAAAAGTCCAGCTGTAATGAGCAAAATGTTGTTGAGCAATGTCGGGTGCAAATTGCAATCAGCCAATGTAGCGGCCGAACACCTAACGGTCGTATACAGGTCCAGCGGGCTACCCAATGCTGTAGCCTGCGTCCCTGGGACCAGAACGATGTATCATAAAGTGTCCCCACAGCTGACAGAAGTAGACAAGCCGCAGAGTAAACGATCCCCGGAGACCAGAGGCACCGGTAGCGATACCCTGCCTCAGATCGGTTTAACATTGCAGGTACCCGATGGCATTAACCACCATGGACAAGAAACAGTAAACTGCGTTTATGCTCGCAGTCGACTACCGTCGCCCACCACCCGGGTGGAAAAGGCGCAGCCCACAAACTAATTTGCCACCACGGCAATGCCCAAGAGCGAAGGGTCACCCACAACGGCTCCTCCAAACGGGACCTGGACCAGCCAGGATCCCAAACTAGAGAGTGCTCACAACGGTGCCCTCAAGGAAAGCGAGTCAGCAGTCCCCTGCGAACTGTTAGACAAGACGAGGCAGCCCCACTGTTGCTTATATGAAACGCTGGCTCGCTCAGACCATTTCCCAGGGAGCAGAAGCGACACTGTGCAAACGAAAAGGACAAGGAGGTCACAGACACATTAGCTGTCTTTGGGTCTGCCCAACACTAGGAGTAACGGCAAGAGCCCTGAGCTCCGGCAACTCGAGCAAAATGAGCTCACCTCACCCACAGACCCACTAGCATGGGGCACTGCACCGCCACCAGACGACCCGGATCTCATCCGGCTGTGCTGGAACTAGACTGTCCTTGTGTACCTGTATTGATATACCTGTACTGATTATGTAAATGTACCACACAAAAAAAAACGCAACTGTAATCCACCCAACAAATGTACCAAGATGTAAATGTAAAACCCATGTGATGAACTTGAATGCAACTTGCATGTAATGGGCCATGAGCATGATCTCTGTGTGAGGGGGAGAATGGAGTAGTCATGGACTCATAACCAGAAATCACTGGGACCTCCACTGGCAACAAATCTCACTACCAACCCACCCAAGCTAGAAGCGACCCTCCAATGATCAACCAGGAAGAGCAAAGCCCAGGTCACCATCAATGTATGAGTCAATTTGCATTAAAGTCTTGGTGGGAAGTGATGTCATGTATGTAGACCATGTATACTAACTGTATAGTCACATAAGGTGTGCCACCAGAGGGCACTGCGGTGGGAGACCTGGGGGTCACCTACATAGGTGTGCAGGGCCCAGTATAAAAGGCTGCCCACCATGCTTGTGCTTCACTCTGGAGTTACAATAAATGGGATTAAGGTCACAACAGCTCAAGTACAATACTGGACCTTGTGGAGTCATTCATAAGAGTATTAAAGACATAACAACGTGGGGCAGGTTTGATGGACTCGATGGCATTTTCTTGCCTGTCGTTTTCGTATGTTCGTAAGTCACCATATAAATAAGATGAATAGGCTGTATACAATCTCTTATCACATCTTTGGCTGTTTTCCACAATACATCTGGGAGGTATCCAGCAGGAAGTGTTCAGAAGGAAATCCTTTATCGTTTCATTCACAAGTGGGAAAGTGTCCTCCTTCAGTTTAAATACAGATACAGTTTAAATTTGAAATTGGCCATCAAATTGAATTGGGTTAGATTTTTCACGCTATTGACTATGAACGGATGCAAAATCAAGATGGGTTTTTCACTTCTGAGATCTGAGTTTGAATCTGAAAGTCTCCTTTTTCAGATGAAGGTAGGGATTATAAGGGAATGAGTTTGGGTCAGTCCCAGTCCGGTTCCTGTTAAGTACAAACTCACAAAACAAAACTGGCCATGGTTAAGTTCTGTGTGGCCTATATTGTCAGTCTCACTTGGATGGACCCGAAGAAAGTGGAGAAGCACTTGACCTCTACTTAGAGCTTCCTGACAATAATGCAGCTGTGATTGGGAACTCAGTAGCTTGGGGAATGCTTGCCACCACTCCATAGTGATGTGCCTTAGCATCAACTTCAACTGATCATTTTATAGCCTATATTGAAGAACTCTTAAAACATTGCCTAAAAGTCTTCCAATTTACCCCAGTACGAACATGCGAACAATGACAGACAGGCAAAGACCATCTGGTCCATCGAGCCTGTCAAACACAATTGCGGTACGCTGTGTATCACAACAAATAGCTTCAGTAGTTTCAGTGCAATTGCTGTCTGATGTTGTAGGCAATAGATCCCCACAAAGCATATCGGATAAAGATGGAAGAAGGTTCCAGGGTTTTAATTGCTAATCTCAATCTAAAGGTTTACAATCCGGTTTAGCTGAGAGCTTCAGCAGTAAAACAATGGATGCTAAACTGCTTTAAAAGAAAACAAATCTAAGAATCTAGAACTATCAGCTGGAAAAAAAATGACTTATCAGAACACTGGGACGAACGATCCAAAGTCTTGCCTTACCTAATTAAAGAGATCACTTTGGGCTATTGGTTAGTGGTTGTATTCAGTAAATCAGCTACTATTGAGCCAAATCATCTTTGCACTTTTGCGATTATTAGCTGAACTACATCTCTCATCTTGCATGCAGGCATTCTGCAGTCAACAAGAATGTACTTTGGCAAGATGGATACCTATTAGAATCATAGAATCATGAATCATTAGGCCCATCGAGCCTGTGCTGACTATCCAATTTGACACACTCCCTTGCTCTTTCCCCATAGTACAGCAAATTTTTCCTTTTCAAGTGTTTTTCCAGTTCACTTTTGAAAGTTTTTATTGAATCTGCTTACACCACCCTTTTAGGCAGCGCATTCCAGAACATAGCAACTCTTGCATAAAAATGTTTTTCTCATCTCGCCTCTGTTTTTTTGGCCAATTACCTTTTAATCTGTGTCCTCTGGTTACCGACTCTTCTCCCACTGGAAAGAGTTTCTGCTTATTTACTCTAACCCTTCAATACCCCTATTACATCTCCCCTTGCCCTTCTCTGCTCTAAGGAGAACAACCCCAGTTTCTCTAGTCTCTTTATGTAACTGAAGTCTTTCATTCCTGGTACCATTCTAGTAAATCTCCTCTGCACCCTTGACATCTGTCCTAAAGTGTGGTGCCCAGAATTGGCCACAATAATCCAGCTGGGGCCTAACCAGTGTTTTATAAAGGTTCAGCATAACCTCCTTGCTATTGTACTCTATGCTTGTGTTTACAAAGCGAAGGATCCCATATGCCTTTTTAACAGTCTTCTCAACTTGTCCTGGCACTTTCAAAGACATGTGTACATACACCCTTCATTTCTCTGTTCCTGCAAGCCTTTTCACCAGTATGTTTATGTCCTCCTGAAGTCTGTTACTCCCCTCTTCACTATTTACTACATTTTTGATTTCGTGTCATCTGCAAGCTTTGACATCACGCCCTGTATACCCAAGTCCAGGTCATGAATGTATATCAAAAAAAGAATGGAAGCGATGATCACCTCCGTAGCGCCAACAAGGTGTTAATGGCCTTCCATTCACCACCCTTGATGGTGGACTCTGAGACATCTGTGGACGTACAGCTGCAGGCATGTGAGTCCTGCCCTGTACGTTACAATTTGAAAACAACATTACTTTGTTCACAGTACTTGCAGCAGCACTCGTGTGCTGAGAGATTTGTTTGGTATTGTCACTGGTGGCGATGAACGCCTGGGCTATCGCTATGGCTTTACTCAAGGTTGGGGTCTCTACAGTCAAAAGTAGCAGTAGTCCTATTACCGACCCCTGGGGGACACCACTGTATACTTCCATCCAGTCTGAAAAATAATTGTTCACCATTACTCTGCTTTCTGTCCCTGGATGAAATAAATATAGTGAGAGAGGAAATATTAAGTGGCTTCGCAGCTTTGAAAGAAAATAAGTCCCCAGGCCCGGATGAAATGCACCCAGGCTGTTGAACGAAGTAAAAGAGGAAATAGCAGAGGCCTTGACCATTATTTTCCAGTCCTCTTTGGATCTGGGCATGGTGCCGGAGGATTGGAGGACTGCTAATGTTGTGCCCTTGTTTAAGAAGGGAGAAAGGGATAGGTCAAGTAATTACAGACCTGTCAGCCTAACCTCAGTGGTGGGAAAATTATTGGAAAAAATCCTGAAAGACAGGATAAATCTATATTTGGAAAGGCAAAGATTAATTAGGAACAGTCAGCATGGATTTGTTAAGGGAAGATTGTGTTTGACTAACCTGATTGAATTTTTTGAGGAGGTAACTGCTATATATGTAAATCTGTAAATACCTTGTTTAAACACCAAAGGGCTCATCCCCTGGAGTCCCAAGGGATCCCACAAACCCTTGGGAGCACCTGTACATAAGGAGGCCTCACAGGCTGGAGAGGCACTCTGGAGACCTGTAATAAAGGACTACGGTCACACATTACTTTGAGCTTACAGTGCCTGATCAGATTCTTTATTCAAGACTTAACAACTGGCGACGAAATACAGATGATGAACCCCACCGCAACAATGCAGAGAACCGTGGGCATTCTGGAGAAATTTTCAGAGGCAGATGATTGGGAAAGCTTCGTGGAGCAACTCGACCAATACTTTGTGGCCAACAAGCTGGAAGGAGAAGTGAATGCTGCCTAATGAAGGGCGATCCTCCTCACCATTTGCGGGGCACCAATGTATGGCCTCATGAAAAATCTACTCGCTCCAGCGAAACCCACAGAGAGGTCATACAATGATTTGTGCACACTGGTCCAGGAGCATCTAAACCCGAAGGAAAGCGTTCTGATGGCGAGGTACCGGTTCTACATGTACAAGAGGTCTGAAGGCCAGGAAGTGACGAGCTATGTCGCCAAGCTAAGGCGCCTTGCAGGACATTGCGAATTTGATGGACACTTGGAGTACATGCTCAGGGACTTCTTTGTACTTGGCATTGGTCATGAAGTAATACTTCACAAACTTTTGACTTGACTGTAGAGACCCCAACCTTGAGTAAAGCCATAGCGATAGCCCAGGCATTCATCACCACCAGTGACAATACCAAACAAATCTCTCAGCACATGAGTGCTGCTGCAAGTACTGTGAACAAAGTAATGTTGTTTTTGAATCGTAACGTACAGGGCAGGACTCACATGCCTGCAGCTGCATGTCCGCAGAAGTCTCAGAGTCCACCATCAAGGGTGGTGAATGCAAGGCCATTAACACCTTATTGGCGCTGCGGAGGTGATCATTGCTTCCATTCATGCCGCTTCAAAGGATACGTTTGCAAGGGCTGTGGAACAATGGGACACCTCCAAAGTATGTGCAGGCGATCTGCAAACCCTGTTAATCCTGCAAACCATCATGTTGCAGAGGAGGACAGATCCACAGTGGATCACGACGAAGCAGAGCCTCAGACCGAGGAGGCAGAGGTATATGGGGTGCACACATTTACCACAAAGTGTCCCCCGATAATGCTGAAGGTTGAATTAAATGGACTCCCGGTGTCACTGGAGCTGGACACGGGCGCGAGCCAGTCCATAATGAGCAAAAAGACTTTCGATAAATTGTGGTGCAGCAAGGCCTCAAGGCCAGTCCTGACTCCCATTTATACTAAACTGAGAACGTACACAAAGGAACTGCTTCCCGTAATCGGCAGTGCTATCGTAAAGGTCTCCTACGATGGAGCGGTGCACCAGTTACCACTCTGGGTGGTACCGGGCAATGGGCCACGCTGTTTTCCCAGAAGCTGGCTGGGAAAGATACACTGGAACTGGGACGACGTCCGAGTGCTCTCGTCTGACGATGACACTTCATGTGCCCAGGTCCTAAATAAGTTCCCCTCGCTGTTCGAACCGGGCATCGGGAAGTTCCAAGAAGCAAAAGTGCAGATCCACTTGATTCCGGGGGCGTGACATCCATCACAAGGCGAGAGCAGTACTGTACATGATGAGAGCGAGGGTGGAGATTGAGCTGGACTGGCTGCAACGAGAGGGCATCACCTCGCCGATCGAATTCAACGAGTGGGCCAGTCCGATTGTTCCAGTCCTCAAGGAAGAGGGCACCGTCAGAATATGTGGGGATTACAAAGTAACGATCAATCATTTCTCCCTGCAGGGTCAATACTCACTACCAAAGGCAGATTACCTATTTGCACCGCTGGCGGGAGGGAAAACGTTCACAAAGCTGGATTTGACCTCGACATGACGCAGGAGCTGGAGGAATCATCGAAGGGCCTCACCTGCATCAACATGCATAAAAGTCTCCTTATTTACAACAGATACCCGTTTAGGATTCGATCAGCCGTGGCGATATTCCAGAGGAACATGGAAAGCTTGCTGAAGTCGGTCCCACGAACCATGGTCTTCTAGGACGGCATCTTGGTTACAGGTCGGGACACTGTCAAGCATCTGCAGCACCTGGAGGAGGTTCTTAGTCAGCTTAATCATGTGGGGCTCAGGCTAAAACTCTCGAAGTGCGTTTTCCTGGTGCCTGAAGTGGAGTTCCTGGGGAGAAGAATCACGGCGGGCTGATTCAAAGACGGAGGCAATCGAGAACGCACCGAGACCACAGAACATGACGGAGCTGCGGTTGTTTCTAGGACTCCTGAACTACTTTGGTAACTTCTTACCTGGTCTTAGCACACTGTTAGAACCACTGCGCTCTTTACTGCAGAAAGGAGATGAATGGGTATGGGGTAAAAGCCAAGAAAATGCCTTTGAGAAAACTAGGAAACTGTTATGCTCAAACAAATTGTTTGTGTTGTATGATCCATGTAAGCGTTTGGTACTAGCATGTGATGCGTCGTCATACGGTGTCGGGTGTGTATTGCAACAAGCTAATGAATCTGGGAAATTGCAACCGGTTGCTTATGTATCCAGAAGTCTGTCTAAGGCTGAGAGGGCCTACAGCATGATCGAAAAAGAAACGATAGCATGTGTTTATGTGGTAAAGAAAATGCATCAATATCTGTTTGGGCTCAAATTTGAATTGAAAATCGACCATAAGCTACTTATATCCCTCTTTTCTGAAAGTAAGGAGATAAATACGAATGCATCGGTCCGCATCCAGAGATGGGCGTTGTCCGCATACAACTATGCCATCCGCCACAGGCCAGGCACAGAAAACTGTGCCGATGCTCTCAGTAGGCTGCCATTGCCCACCACAGGGTTGGAGATGGCACAGCCCGCAGATTTAGTTATGGTAATGGCAGCATTCGAGAGTGAGAATCACCTGTTACCACCTGACAGATTAGAACCTGGACGAGCCAGGACTGTCCTTAGTAAAAAACTGTGTGCTCCACGGGAGTTGGTCTAGTGTCCCGTTAGAGATGCAGGAAAAAATAAAGCTGTACCAGCGGCACAGAGATGAATTGTGCATACAGGCAGACTGCCTCCTATGGGGTAATCGGATAGTGGTGCCAAAAAAGGGCAGGGACACTTTCATTAGTGACCTCCACAGTACCCACCCAGACATTGTAATGATGGAAGCGATAGCCAGATCCCATGTGTGGTGGCCCGGTATCGATGCAGACTTAAAGTCCTACATGCACAACTGTAACGCATGTTCACAGTTAAGCAATGCACCCAGGGAGGCGCCACTAAGTTTATGGTCCTGGCCCTCCAAACCGTGGTCCAGGGTCCATGTCGACTATGCAGGCCCATTCTTGGGAAAAATGTTTCTTGTGGTCGTAGATGCGTACTCCAAATGGATTGAATGTGAGATCATGTCGGCAAGCACGTCCGCTGCCACCATTGAAAGCCTGCGGCCATGTTTGCCACGCACGGTCTGCCTGATGTCCTTGTGAGTGACAATGGACGGTGCTTCATCATTGCCGAGTTCAAAGAGTTCATGACCCGCAATGGGATCAAACATGCCACATCTACACCATTTAAACCAGCATCCAATGGTCAGGCAGAGCGAGCAGTGCAAACAATCAAGCAGAGCTTGAAGAGGGTAGTTGAAGACTCACTGCAGACTCACCTATCCCGAGTCTTGCTAAGTTACTGCACAAGACCCCACTTGTTCAGCGGGGCTCCCCCCGTTGAACTGCTCATGAAAAGGACACTCAAGACAAGGCTCTCGTTCATCACCCTGATCTACACGAACAGGTAGAGAACAGACGGCTTCAACAGAATACATATCATGATCGCGCAAAGGTGTCACGCGAAATCGAGATTAATGATCCTGTATTTGTGTTGAATTATAGACAAGGTCCCAAGTGGCTTCCCGGCACTGCCATGGACAAAGAGGGGAGCAGGGTGTTTCTGGTCAAACTTTCAAATGAACTCACCTGCAGAAAACACTTGGACCAAACCAAACTCAGGTTCAAGGACTATCCAGAACAACCTACAATAGACTCTACCTTTTTCAACCCCCCAACACACACACAAGTGGCAACCGACCCAACGGTTGACCACGAAGCAGAACCCATCACCTGTAGCAGCCCAGCAGGACTCACCACACCCAGCAGCCCAGCAAGGCCAGATGCGCGGCAGTCCAGTGAGGGCCCAACAAATGACTCACCAAAACCAGCATTTGCACTGGAACGATCAACCAAGGAAAAGAAGGCCCCAGATCGACTCACATTGTAAATAGTTACACTATTGACTTTGGGGGGGGGGAGTGCTGTTATATATATAAACCTGTAAATACCTTGTTTAACAACCAGAGGGCTCATCCTCTGGAGTCCCAAGGGATCCGACAATCCCTTGGGAGCACCTGTATATAAGGAGGCCTCACAGGCTGGAGAGGCACTCTGGAGACCTGTAATAAAGGACTACAGTCACACATTATTTTGAGCTTACAGTATCTGGTCAGATCCTTTAATCAAGACTTAACAGTAACCAAGAGGGTCGATGAGGATAGTGCGTACGATGTAGTATATATGGACTTTAGCATGGCTTTTGATAAGGTCCCACATGGTAGACTGGTATGAAGATTAAAGCCCACGGGATCCAGGGCAAAGTGGCAAGTTGGATCCAAAATTGGCTTGGAGGTAGGAAGCAAAAGGTTATGAGTGATGGATGTTTTTGTGACTGGAAGGATATTTCCAGTGGGGTTCCGCAGGGCTCAGTACCGGGTCCCTTGCTTTTTGTGGTATATATCAATGATTTTGATTTGAATATAAGGAGTATGATTAAGAAGTTTGCAGACAACACTAAAATTGACTGTGTGCTTGATAATGAAGAGGAAAGTCATGGGCTGCAGGAGGATATCAATCTACAGGTCAGGTGGGCAGAGCAGTGGCAAATGGAATTTAATTTAGAGAATTGTGAGGGCTAATAAGGAAAGGGTATACACATTAAGCGGTAGGCCACTTAATAGTGTCGATGAACAAAGGGACCTTGGAGTGCTTGTGCACAGAACCCTAAAAGTAGCAGGCCAGATGAATAAGGTGGTTAAGAAGGCATACGGAATGCTTGCCTTTTTGGCCGAGGCATAGAATACAAGAGCAGGGAGGTTATGCTTAAATTGCATAATACTTTGGTTCGGCCACAGCTGGAGTACTGCGTGCGTATTATAGGAAGGACGTGATTGCACTAGAGAGGGTGCAGAGGAGATTTACTAGGATGCTGCCTGGAATGGAGAATCTTAGTTATGAGGACAGATTGGATAGGCTGGGTTTGTTCTCATTGGAACAGAGGAGGGTGAGAGGAGACCTCATTGAGGTGTACAAAATATTGAGGGGTCTGGACATAGTGGATAGTAAGGACTTATTTCCATTGGTGGAAGGGTCTATAATGAGGGGGCATAGTTTTAATGTGGTTGGTTGAAGGTTTAGAGGTAATTTGAGAGAGGCGGGAGGCTTCTTTACGCAGAGGGTGTGGGGAGCAGGAACTCGCTACCTGGAAGAGTGTTGGATGCAGAAACCCTCAAAATATTTAAGCGATGGTTGGATGGGCACTTAAAGTGCCATAACTTGCAGGGTTATGGACCCAGAGCTGTTGTTGGATGGCGCAGATATAATAGTAAGTACTGCAGGGAATAGAATACGGCCAGGGTGATCTCCTGGACTAGTTCCAATCGCCAGGATGGGTCAGAGGGGAATTTTCCCAGATTTTCTCTCCCAAAATTGGCCTGGGTTTTTATCTGGTTTTTGCTTCTCCCAGGAGATCACATGGCTCCGGTTGGGGTGGAGTGTAGAATGTTTCAGTATAAGGGGTGTCACAGTTGTGTGAGGTGGATTGGTTGGACTGGGTACTCTGCCTTTCGCCTTTGTTCATAGGTTTATATGTAACCTTTAGGACTGCTGACTAAGGGCCTTGCGGCTCTTTGTCGGCCGGCATGGACACGATGGGCCGAAATGGCCTCCTTCTGCGCTGTATTTTTATATGTTTCTATGTTTCCTAGCCAACTTCGTATCCACGCTGCCACTGTCCCATTAATTCCATGGGCTTTAATTTTGCTAAAAAGTCTATTATATGGTGCTTTATCAAACATCTTTTGAAAGTCCATATACACAACATCAACTGCACTACCCTCATCTACCCTCTCCATTAATTCATCAAAGAACTCAATCAAGTTAGTCATATATAGAATCATACAAATCATAGAAATTTATGCCACAGAAGGGGGCCATTCGATCTATCATGTCTGTGCCGGCTATCTAGCCTAATCCCACATTCCAGTTCTTGGTCCTTAGACTTGTAGGTTATCACACTTCAAGTGCATAACCAGGTTAAATGAAGTCCCCCATTATCACTACTCTAAAGTCGTTGTACATTTCGGCAATTTGCTTGCGAATTTGCTCTTCCAGCTCCTCCCCACTATAGTATACAATGTTTATAGTATATAGTACCCAGCAGTGTAATACCTCCTCTATTGTTCCTTAATTCTAACCAAATCGATTCTGCCTTTGAACCTCAAGTACATCATCCCTTTCTAGTGCTGTAACTATGTTTGATCAATATTGCCTTCCCCTCATACTTTTTTATGTTCCTGTCTTTTCAGAGTACATTGCATTCCTCCCCTTGTTTGAGCCAGGTCTCGGTTATCGCCACTATATCATAATCCCATGTGGTTACTTGTGCCTGCAGCTCACCAAGCTTATTTACCAGGCTCTGGGCATTTACGCACATGGGGGCTGAAATTGCCCCTTCCGATAAGGCCACTGGCCGCCTGAAAGCGACAGCCATGGGGCGGCGCGGAATGGCCACCGAGTCTCCGTGGAGGGGCCGCCATTTTGGAAATTGCCCTACCTCAGTTTTGGAGCAGAGTAGGGGACCGTTCCGTCTCTTTTCCCACTGCGGTGTGTACGCGCCGACCCCTTACAGATGGGTGGGGACCCCTTCCCGAAATTGCCCCTCGGGAAATTGCCTTGTTGAAAATTGCCCCGTGGGAGTGACCGCACTGCCAGTCGGTGCCCCCGACAGTCTTTGCTGTTGGTACACTCTCTGTGGCTTGACAGCGCAGCCACCCTTAAAGGGGAGGGCGCACTGCCGCGATCGCCATTTTATTTTTTTTATCCAGGCCTCTGGCCTGGCCGAAACCCTCCCTGGTGGCCTAGTGTTTGCCACTAAAGTTGCTGCAGAATTCGCAGTGGCCCTCCCCTTTAACTGAAGGGGACAGACATTGAGACGTGCCAGAACGATGACGTTGTCAGCACGGCGCTGATGACTGACAACCTCGGCTATTCCGCCCCACCCCCCACCTCCGCCCCGCTAGTGACGGCCACTCTGCCCCATCCCCACTTTCGCCCCCATGATGAAGCCACTTCTGTCCCGCTTGAAAAAAATCCCCGAAGTGCTGAATTGCGGAGATTAGACTGCTGCCAAATCATTGGGGCAGCCAGAACACATTGACAATGATGGTACGCCTTGTTTCTGGTGCTGGGCAATATCGGCCCCCAGGCACTCGAAACCCACCTTAGTCTGCCTCGCATTTCGCTCCTGTCCGAGCGCTCCTATTTCTGAACTACTCTTTATTCTAATGCTGTTTGTAGCTTCCAGTCCTCTGTACCTTCTATTCCCTCTCTAGTGCTTCATCCTGGTGCCCTACCCCAGCCAAATTAGTGAACGTAATATCTCCAAGTTTGCAGATGACACTAAGCTGGGTGGCAGTGTGAGCTGTGAGGAGGATTCTAAGGGGCTGCAGGGTGACTTGGACAGGTTAGTTGAATGGGCAAATATATGGTAGATGCGGTGTAATGTAGATAAATATGACGTTATCCACTTTGGTGGTAAAAATAGGAAGGCAGATTATTATCTGAATGGTGACAGATTAGTAAAAGGGGAGGTGCAACGAGACCTGGGTGTCATGGTACATCAGTCATTGAAAGTTGGCAAGCAGGTACAGGTGAAGAAGGCAAATGGTATGTTGGCCTTCATAGCGAGAGGATTTGAGTATAGGAGCAGGGAGGTCTTACTACAGTTATACAGGCCCTTGGTGAGGCCACATCTTGAATATTGTGTACAGTTTTGATCTCCTAATCTGAGGAAGGACATTCTTGCTATTGAGGGAGTGCAGCAAAGGTTCACCAGACTGATTCCCTGATGACAGGACTGACATATGAAGAAAGACTGGATAAACTAGGCTTATATTCAATGGAATTTAGAAGAATGAGAGGGGATCGCATAGAAGCATATAAAATTCTGACGGGATTGGACAGGTTAGATGCAGGAAGAATGTTCCCGATGTTGAGGAAGTCCAGAACCAGTGGTCACAGTCTAAGGATAAGGGGTAAGTCATTTAGGACCGAGATGAGGAGAAACTTCTTCACTCAGAGAGTGGTGAACCTGTGGAATTCTCTACCACAGAAAGTTGTTGAGGCCAGTTCATTAGATATATTCAAAAGGGAGTTAGATGTGGCCCTTACGGCTAAAAGGATCAAGGGGTATGGAGAGAAAGCAGGAATGGGGTACTGAAGTGCATGATCAGCCATGATCATATTGATCATAGGCAGTCCCTCGGAATCGAGGAGGACTTGCATCCACTTCCAAAGTGAATTTTTTGATGGCTGAACAGTCCGATACGGGAGCCACTGACCCTGTTACAGGTGGGACAGATATTTGTCGGGGGAAGGGGTCGGTAGGGCTGGTTTGCCGTGCGCTCCTTCCGTTGCCTGCGCCTGGCCTCTTCATGCTCATTGCGTCGAGACTCAAAGAGCTCAACGCCCTCCCGGATGGACTTTCTCCACCTCGGGCGGTCTGCGGCCAGAATCTCCCAGGTGTGTGTGGTGATGTCACACTTTACCAGGGAGGCTTTGAGGGTGTTCTTATAACGTTTCTGCTGTCCTCCTTTGGCTCGTTTACCATGAAGGAGCTCCGCATAAAGCATTTGCTTAGGGAGTCTTGTATCTGGCATGCGTACTATGTGGCCTGCCCAGTGAAGCTGATCGAGTGTGGTCAGTGCTTCAATACTTGGGGATGTTAGCCTGGTCGAGGACACTGATGTTGGTGCATCTGTCCTCCCAGGAGATTTGCAGGATCTTGCGGAGACATCGTTGGTAATATATCTCCAGCGATTTGAGGTGCCTTCTATACATCGTCCATGCCTCAGACCCATACAGGAGGGCGGGTATTACTACAGCCCTGTAAACCATATTGAATGGTGGTGCAGGCTCGAAGGGCTGAATGGCCTACTCCTGCACATATTTTCTATGTTTCTATATTTCTATATCCACTCCCACAGCTCTAGGTAGCCTCCCTGCGAGGACATTTTTCCCAGCCCTGTTGATGTGCAACCCGTCTAACTTGTACACGTCCTTTTTGCCCCAGAATTGGTTCCAGTGCCTCAGGAATGCAAAGCCTTCCCTCCTGCACCATCTCTTCAGCCACGCATGACCTGTCTTATCTTACTGCTCCTATACTTACTAGCATCTGGCCCTGGGAGTAATCCAGAGATTGCTACCTTAGAGTCCTGCGCTTTAATTTCCTCCCTAACTCCTGTCTGTAGGACCTCAATCTTTATCCAACATGGACAACGACTTCTAGCTGTTCTCCTTCCCCCACAAAATTCTATGCACCCATTCAGTGGTGCCCTTAACCCCAGCACCAGAGAGGCAACCCACCATGCAGGACTCACGTAGGTGGTTGCAGAAATGCCTGTCTATCCTCTTTGACTATCGAATCTCCAACGACCACTGCATTTGTACACTTTCTGCAAGACCCTACAAATCCCCTGGGAGGACGAACGCACCAACATTAGTGTCCTCGACCAGGCCAACATCCCCAGCATTGAAGCACTGACCACACTTGATCAGCTCCGCTGGGCAGGCCATATCGTTCACATGCCAGACACGTGACTCCCAAAGCAAGCGCTCTTCTTGGAACTCCTTCACGGCAAATGAGCCAAAGGTAGGCAGAGGAAACGTTCCCTCAAAGCCTCCCTGAAAAAGTGCAGCATCCCCACTGACACCTGGGAGTCCCTGGCCAAAGACCGCCCTAAGTGGAGGAAGTGCATCCGGGAGGGCGCTGAACACCTCGAATCTCATCACCGAGAGCGTGCAGAAATCAAGTGCAGGCAGCGGAAAGAGCGTGCAGCAAACTTGTCCCACCCTCCCTTACCCTCAACGACTATCTGTCCCACATGTGACCGAGACTGTGGTTCTCGTATTGGACTGTTCAGCCACCTAAGGACTCATTTTAAGAGTGGAAGTAAGTCTTCCTCGATTCCGAGTGACTGCCTATGATGATGATGATGATACTTTCCCGTGCAGTCATTTAACCCCATGGTGCCGTGGATGTGGTCTGCACTGCACTCCCTCAAGGTGTTGTCACCCTCACCAGTTTGCAGCACTGAAAACCGGTTTGAGAGCACCACATTCCTGGAGGATTCCTGCGCTGCCTGCCGCTCCCCTGCCCTGCCGGATGGCCACCCACTGACAATCCTCCCGACCCTCTGCAGCTGTGGGGTGACCACCTCGCGGGAACGTGCGCTCCAGGAAATTTTCAGCCCCCCCACCCCACCTCACCGCCCCCCCCCCCCCCTCCACCGCGTGCCCTGCACTCCAGCCACTCCTCGAGCTCAGAAACCCTGAGCTTGAGTTTGAGCAACTGGAGGCACTTCCTGACTTCCTGCACACGTGGCCATCGAGGACACATCCATGAAGTATCCTGGAGTTCCGAGAGGGCACAGAAGTGCAGGCAATGGGTTTATGCTGTCCCGTCAATTTGCTTAGAAGTCTATCTACATATGTTATATATACATATATACATATACATTTTCAGTTTAGTATCCCCTTATTCCTGTATAGTATAGTATAGTATTAGGCAGTCCCTTGTATCGAGGATGACCTGCTTCCACACCAAAAAGGGAAGAGTTCACAAGTGTTTCAATGAAGGACCTAATATTCTCAGTCCAGAACTACATATTGAAGGGTGGAAAGTGCCTGTGCATGGATTCCTTTAACGTGGGGTGGCCGTTGCACACCAGCCACCACACGGGCTTGACAGAGCTACTTAGCTAGGTCTTGATCCAGTGGCTCCTATATATTATTTAATTATTTACGTATACCAGATTTTATTTAATGAAATTTGGGAACCCTTTAACGTTATTATTCTCTACAACTATTTTAGTGAAAACTATAAATCACGTGCCCCCCCCCTTAAAAGGGACACTAAAACCGACAAATTAAACCAATTAAACTTTTTACATTATTGGATCAACTTAAAATTTGGTCCCCGGGGGTGATGATGCACTCCAGTCCCTCCAGTGCCCACCTCTCGTGGAAGTGAGCGTACTGGTGGACACCGCGTGCTCCACCTCCAGGGACACCCTGGCTCGAATGTAACCGTGGAAGAGAGGCAGGCAGTCGGGCCTGACCGCCTGCTGCCTGGACCGATTAATGGCCACCTTGGCCATGCCCAGGAGCAGTCCTATGAAGAGGCCCTCCGACCTGCCCGCTCCTCTCCGCACCAGGTGCCCAAAGATCAGGAGCGTGGACTGAAGTACAACCAGAATTTGAGGAGCAGCCCCTTCAAATATTGGAAGAGGGGCTGCAACCTCGCACACTTTACATAAACATGAAACACGGACTCTTCCAGACTGCAGAAATTGTTGGCGGCCTGGGAGTCCGTGAACCGACTTAAAAACCGATTGCACGGGACTGCCACGGGACGGCAAGATTGTGCACCATGGCGTGTCCGGATGGCAGACAAGGATGGCAATGTAGCGGGTGTGCAAGAGCAGCCCATACAGGAATCCCCTCCGCGCAGAACTGAAAGGCACGGAGGGGATTTCTCGGAGGACGCTCAAGTTGTGATGCGCCTGCTCCCGAGGGAGGTTTTGGGGCTTGGTACCAATGAGGAATTCTGTCCGGATGGGGGTCAGTTTGGATGGGATCGCTCCACGTGCTTGAGCAGCCTTGACATACCTAACGGAGTCAGGGCCCAGTGCTGTCTTTAGCGACACGATGGCATTGGCCGCGTGTTATTCTCTACTTAGGTCATTTTAATTTTATCCCCTTAGAGCTAATGAATTACTCTGATTATTTATATATTTGCTGTTGCCCCTCGGTTTAAATTATTGGGCACCTTCTTTGCCCACCCCACACCCCCGCACCGAATTCTGTTTAGCAGATTCACCCAACTCTGGCTTCTGTGCTCACAGTTCTCTTATCAAGTGGTATCCTTCTTTGTCATATGGAAAGCATTGACTCTGAGATTTCTGAGCAGCAACTTCCTGTCAGCTAACTAGGAATGTGGAACTTGTTCCTTGTCGGTATTAACCCTTTTAATACTGAACAAAATAGGTACATATTCTCTTAGTTGACATCTCCCAAATAAAAACAGAAGACTGTTTGATTCAACCAGCATCACTAAAGACCTAGTCATTATCTCATTGCTGTTTGTGGGAACTTGCTGTGCACAAATTAGCTGTCGTGCCTCCCTAAAGTACAACAGTGCCTAAAAACGCATGGAATTGGCTGTAAAGCGCTTTGGGGTATTCTGAGGTTGTGAAAGGCGCTGTATAAAAGCAAGTTGTTCTTTCTTTAACCTTCTCTTCCTCTCTGTGAATCGTAGAATCATAAAAAATGACTATACAGAAGGAGCACATCCAGCCGATCGTGTCCGAGCTATCCAGCCTAATCCCGCCTTCTAGCACTAGGTCCGTAGCCCTGTAGGTCACAGCTCTTTAAGTGCAGATCCAAGTACTTTTTAAATGTGATGAGTGTTTCTGTCTCTACCACCCTATCAGACAGTGAGTTCGAGACCCCTACCACCCTCTGGGTGAAGAAATTTCCCCTCATCTCCTCTCTAATCAATCTACCAACTACTTTAAATCTATCCCCTGGTAATTGACCCCTCTGCTAAGGGAAACAGGCCCTTCCTATCCACTCTATCTCGGCCCCGCATATTTTATACACCTCAATTAAATCTCCCCTTGGCCTCCTCTGTTCCAAAGAAAACAAGCCCAGCCTATTTAATCTTTCCTCATAGCTAATATTTTTCAGTCCTGACAACATCCTTGTAAATCTCCTCTGCACCCTCTCTAGTACAATCACATCCTTCCTGTAATGTGATGACCAGAACTGCACGCAGTACTCAAGCTGTGGCCCAACTAGTGTTGTATACAGTTCTAGCATAACCTCCTTGCTCTGATATTCTATACGTCAGCTAATAAAGAAAAGCATTCCGTATGCCTTTTTAACTACCTTATCGACCTGTCCTGCTACCTTTGAGGTTTTGTGGACATACAATCCAAGGTCCCTCTGTTTCTCCACTCCTCTCAGTATACTCCCGGTTTTTGTGTATTCCCTTGCCTTGTTGCTCCTCCCCAAACGGATGACCTCATTGTTTTCCGGATTGAATTCCATTTTCCACTTTTCCGCCCAACTGACCAATATCTTCCTACAGTCTGAAGCTTTCATCCTCACAGTCAACCACACGGCCAATTTTTGTATCATCTGCAAATTTCTTTATCATGCCTCCTACATTTAAGTCTAAATCATTAACATATGCTACAAAAAGCAAGGGATCGAGTACTGAGCCCTGTAGAATCCCACTGGAAACAGCCTTCCAGTCGCAAAAATATCCATTAACCATTACCCTTTGCTTCCTGCCACTGAGACAATTTTGGATCCAATTTGCCACTCTCCCTTGGATCCCATGGGCTTTTACTTTTTGGATCAGCCTACCATGTGGGACCTTGTGAAAAGCTTTGCTAAAATCCATGTAAACTACATCAAACGCACTGCCCTCGTCAACCCTCCTTGTTACCTCCTCAAAAAATGAAATCACGTTAGTCAGACATGTCCCTGCTGACTGTCTGATTATTCTGTGTCTTTCTAAATGAAGGTTTATACTATCCTTCAGAACTGATTCCAATAATTTGCCCACCTCCGAGGTTAAACTAACTGGCCTGTAATTACTCGGTTTATCCCTTCCTCCCTTTTTAAACAATGGCACAGTTTGAGCAGTTCTCCAATCCTTTGGCACCACTCCTGAAGCCAGGGAGGTTTGGAAAATGATGGTCAGAGCCTCTACAATTTCCTCCTTTGCTCCTTTTAATAACCTAGGATATATTTCATCCAGTCCTGGCGATGTATCTACTTTCAATGATGCTAAAACACTTAATACTTCCTCTCTTACTATGTGTATCCCATCTAATATTTCACTGTCTTCCTCCTGAACTTCAACGATGGCATTGTCCCCCTCTTTTGTGAAGTCAGCCGCAAAGTATTCATTAAGTACCTTACCCACATCCTCCACATAAATCACCATTTTGGTCCCGAATAGGCCCTACTCTTTCTTTAGTTATCCTCTTGCTCTTTATGCAATTATAAAACATCTTTGGGTTTTCTTTGATTCTACTTGCCAATACTTTTTCAATGCCCTCTCTTTGCTTTCCTAATTTACTTCTTAATTTCACCACTGCACTTTCTATACTCTTCCAGGCTTGTTGCAGTATGGAGCGCTTGATATCTGATATAAGCTTCCCTATTTTGCCTTATCTTACCCTGTATGCACCTTGTCATCCAGGGGGCTCTAAATTTGGCTGAGATCCTTGAATTGTCATCAACTTTATGCTTACTCTTCCCTGTCAGTTTACATTCTGTCCATACATTGTAAAATCCTTCTATAGCCTTGCTCCACACTATGGGCTAGAAATTCGACAGGTTTGCGCCTGTTTAGTGCCATGGCGAAGCTGAACAAGTAATTCTTTTTGGTGCTAAACGAGTCGCACAAAATTTAGCGCCCGGGCGGAAAATTCGTCAGCGATTTTGCACTAGCGCTAAATTTTAGCGCTGGCCCATTTTGTTAGCTGTTTTTATGATGTCAATCAGCGTGCAATGCTGCGTTGTTGCCAGGGCCGGAAAATTCACCATTTTTATCACCGGCCCAAAAACACGCCTGAAAAAATCAAGGTCGGATCCAGGGAGCACTCGGCACTAGGCGCCATCTTGAAAAATGGAGCAGAAGTTCATTGCAGAAAAGGATTTGGAGAGAAGGTTGCATTTTACACAGTGAGCTTAATGTGAGTTCATAGTACGTTTTTAAGGATAGTTAAGGATATTTAAAAGAATGGGGGTTATAATATCTCTGCCATTATTCTTGGCTGCTTTTTCAATGCAGCATTGAGCTGGAAGAAGGCTTATTCAAGAGCATTGTGAGCATAATCGAAGAGCTCGCAGAGGAATGGGGAGAAGGCCTTACCCCCCAACGAGTTTACAGGGAATAGCTCTCATACCTGCAGCTGTCTGAGGCACAGTGAGTTCGAAGGCTGCACTTCCGAAAATATGCCAGTTCATACAGGCAGACCTACAGCCTACCACCAGCAACAGGACTGCCCTGCCCGTCAAGCTGAAGGTGACTGCGGCACTTGTCTTCTATGCCTCCGGCTCCTTTGAGGCATCAGTAGGGGATATATGCTGCATCTCACAGCACGCCACACATTGCTGCATTCACCAGGTGACTACTGCACTGTACGCACACAGGTTGGACTTTATAAAATGAGATGGCTATAGGTTTTTCACGCATTGCTGGCTTCCCCAAGGTTCAGGCTGCCATTGACTGTACGCACATCACCCTGTGAGCACCTTTAGAGGATCCAGAGGGTTACCAAAACTGTAAGGGATTTCACTCCTTGAACGTACAGATCGTCTGTGACCATACTCAGTGCATTATGGTAGTAAATGCCCAATATCCAGGGAGCATCCATGATGCTTTCATCTTGCGTGAGAGCAATGTCTCATACCTGTTCCAGCGTCAACCACAAGGCCAGAGCTGGATGCTGGGTGACAAAGGTTACGGCCTCGCCACCTGGCTCATGACACCCCTCCGGAACTCTTAAGACACAAGCCGAGCATCGCTATAATGAGAGCCATATAGCCACATGCAACATCGTCGAAAGGACAATTAGAGTGCTCAAGCTTCCGATGCCTGGACCACTCTGGAGGCTCCCTGCAATACTCCCCTCAACGGGTCTCTGCGTTCATTGTGGTGTGCTGCAAGCTACACAATGTTCAAGAGGGGACAGAATTTGCCACTGGGGACCACTTTAGGAGAGAGGGGAGGAACGGGGGGAGGAGGAGGAGGAGGACCAGGAGGAGGAGGAGGATGAGGAGCCTGGCGATGAATCCATCCCACCAGTCCCACCACCACCACCCACAGGGGAGGCCTCGTGGAGCTTTCGCCACTGCAAAAGCCTTACGTCAGCAGCTCATAATTCAACGCTTTGCTTCAACAGTGAACGGCACGTTTGACCATTGCCTCCCCACTCTATCCCACCATGTTGGCTATTCCCCCTCTTAGTGTGCAAATGAGACACTAAACAGGAATGGTTAAAGTGAATAAAAGAATTTATTTAACACACAGTAACTTGAGTAATATTTATTAAACATCATTGTGAACTTTTAATAACTTAACAGAATTGGGAAACTTATAAAACTTTTATAAAATAGCAACAACAATAAAACAGGAACAAAACAACGAAAGGACAGCGAAAGATAAACCACTTCACCGAACGTCTTTTACCTGCGGCTCCTCCTCCCCCCCGGCTTGTCCTAACCCCACTTCCCCGCACCATGACCGTACCCAAGGTGGTACCAACACACCATGCAGCAGCGCGCCCAGAGTCCTGCTGTAAAAAGGGGATAGACAATGGCACATGTGGCTCCCCTGGAGAAGCTCGGTGTATGGGGGGCCCGGCTTCTGAGTGGCGAGCCTCTTGCTCAGTCTCACCACTCACAGGTGATGTGGGTCTGGGTGCTGTGACACTGGCTACTGCAGTGCCAAAGGTAGAGACCATCAATTGAGCGTGGTCATTGACAGTCGCGATAATCTGCGACATTCCCTCCCTCTTGTGGGAAAAGCGCCCAAGACCTCCAGGAGCTGTCGGCTGAGCTGGATGCTCTCCCTGGACAGTCCCATCATGTTCAGGTGTGCATCTGCCTGTCTGTCAGCAGACTGGCTTTGCCGACTCAACCTCCGGAGAGACGGCATATGGGATTCAAACCTGGGAGAGCGTGGCTGCATGCCACTTGGACCCGGAGCCTCGGATTGGCCAAAGCCCGAGAATGTGTCTTCCTGGTCAGAGCTACTGGCCGCACCTAAAAGAGATGTCGATTACATCGCCTCCCCTACCCCGCCCCTGGAATAGCTTTCTGAGTTTCCTCCACCCATGGAGGTTCCTCGTCCTCGGTGTCTTCGTGGTCCCTTTCCTGCACCCCCACACGATGGGCTGAGGTAGAGGCTTCCATTGGCGGTTTTGACGCCTCCTCATCTGGAAATAGAAAACAACAGATGAGTGGTTAGCAGCAGGGGAGGGTCAGGGTGAAATGAGGAAGGTCACATAACACAGGCTCATTTGTAGGAGTGGCACTACTGCATTATATGTAGCCCACAGACACACGGCATCACATTGCCCCAACCCTAGCCCACAGATACTGCATCACATTGCCCCAACCATAGCCCACAGACATTACATCACATTGGTCCAACCCTAGCCCACAGATACTGCATCACATTGCCCCAACGCTAGCCCACAGACACACGGCATCACATTGCCCCAACCATAGCCCACAGACACACGGCATCACATTGCCCCAACTATAGCCCACAGACACACGGCATCACATTGCCCCAACCCTAGCCCACAGATACTGCATCACATTGCCCCAACCATAGCCCACAGATACTGCATCACATTGCCCCAACCCTAGCCCACAGATACTGCATCACATTGCCCCAACCATAGCCCATAGACAATACATCACATTGCCCAACCATAGCCCACAGACACTACATCACATTGGTCCAACCATAGCCCACAGATACTGCATCACATTGATCCAACCCTAGCCCACAGATACTGCATCACATTGCCCCAACCCTAGCCCACAGATACTGCATCACATTGCCCCAACCATAGCCCACAGATACTGCATCACATTGATCCAACCCTAGCCCACAGATACTGCATCACATTGGTCCAACCCGAGCCCACAGATACTGCATCACATTGCCCCAACCCAGCCCGAGGATTTTGTAGGACTTAGCCTCAGTTTCAAACAGAGGATCAGCACCCCCACAGGTAGTTGACCTCGCTGAGGCACTGATCAGAGCTGCCACGCTCTCCTCCAGATCCGTAATGGCCGTGTCTGGGATGGACCACCGCCTGTGCGCCGCTGCTCCCGGTGGTTATGCGACAACTTTCCTGGCAAAGATGATAATTGGAATGGTTACCAGAGTGCCCTTCTGCTCTTGTGGCACATACAGGTAGCCATCAAAGCACTTATACCATACTGTTTGTATTTAATACAGTCCTCTGGTCGTTGCACATGGTTCATGAGGAAGACATCAAAGTGCAGAAACAGCTTTATGATGTCAAAAAGTAGTCTTACTCGTGCGTAACTATTATTCATGGTAAATAAGATGCAACGTTAAGCCTATCTATACCAGCATGTCAGATTTACAATTTAAGTAACGAACGAGTGCATGAATAAAAATATTACTTACTTTCACGACCCTGCAATTGTCATTGAACTTTTAAAGACTTTGTTGATGGTCCCACTTGATATTATCGACTGAGGAAACCGTCTCGTCCATGCTGGTCCTCAGATGCCTTCGCACAGTTGGGAGGGGTTTACTAACAACCCTCGTATTAAATTCCCTCCATCTGTTTTGCACAGCTACAATCAGGGCCTCGTTTGCCTCATAGCTAAACTTCTCGGCTCTCTGCCTGCTGGAGTCTCTTTCATGGTGGCTGCTTGGTCCGTGAAAAATACCCGATTCCATCCTGGGTGTACTGCACATGCGCGGGCACACCCTGACAACTAACCAGAATCGTGGGAAGAAGAAAAACATTGGAGAAAAAAAAAAAATCGGAGAAAACAAATCGTGCATGTGCAGAAGTTCCGTTTTGTAATTGCATATTTCGGCTCCGGTGCACAAATTCACTCGTGCAAGGCTGCATTTAGCGCTATCGCTGGTTACTGTTTGGCGAATTTTGCGATGTCAAGTGATAACGCTACCTCGGCGCTAAAAAAAATAACTCCACAATTATCGCCCAAATACGGGCGAAATCGCTAATGCCTGAATTTCTATCCCTTGGTCTGCAATCATATGTCGCAGCACAAGCGCTCTACTCTTCTGACTCTGACCTACAGTATGCCCTCCTCTCCCTCTGTTCCACTATTGGTGGGAGCGCTTTCAGTCAGCACATCCACTTACTTTTTCAAAATGTACTGCATTTGTGCTGAATATTTTCTTATTAATAACAGTTTGATTTGTTGAAGTCTTGAGTGATTACATTGCCACCCTGTGGCCCAAGTTTAAGCCATCGCTTTGTAGCATTTCTCATGACATCAAAAAACATGGTCGAGCACCACCCAGTGGCAGGATACAGGTTTCCCATCCTACGTGACTCTGGGGTCACGACCTGTGTCTCATTCTGGTGGCAAGCCACTTCCTCATAAGGAACAGTGGAAAATGAGAGTGACAGTGTCCTAATGACTGGCTGAGTGCAAGTTTGACCAGGGACCTGGTAGCTCAATCATCCTGGAGTTGCAATCAGTGCAGGGCCTGAAGGGAAATAGAACTCAAATATAAATAAGCAAGTGATTTCTTGCTGCAAATGACTTATTATAGCTCAGACATGCTCAGAAAGTAGCATTTTCACCAACTCCAGGACCTTTTATGCAAAATGTTGTTACCTGGCCAACAAAGTGTCAGCTGTGGCTCAGTGAGTAGCACTCTTACCTCTGACTCAGAAGGTTGTGAGTTCAAGTCCCACTCCAGAAACTTAAGCACAAAAATCTGGGCTGACACTCCAGTGCAGTACTGAGGGAGCGCTGCACTTTCGGAGGTGCTGTCTTCCAGATGAGATGTGTTAAGTCCTGACTCTAATGTACTGACTTACACGAGACACATGCTGAAGTCAAGATCACTCAGGACCTGCACCTTTAATTCACAGCTCTCCAGTGCTGCACTTGCCTGAGACCTCCCTTTATATACCTCAGTGGGATAGGAATGGAGTGTCTCCTGCAAGTGCACCCCTGGTGGTAAGGTATGCTTATTGTTACAGGTCATATCCAGTTACAGGCATGTATAGCATGGTAAGATACAGTTATATACAGTAATGTGAGATACATGACATCACCCTCCCCCAAGGTTTTATTGCCTTTATCAATTCAGTCTCTCAGTTGGTCTGCGCTCTCGCGTGGAGCGTCTTAGTTGTGGTTCCGTTGTTTGCCTTGGTGCCTGTGTTTCATTCGGTGTGATTGCTGGTATCTCGCCTGGGTTGTCTGTTGAGACTGCCCTTTCCTCAGGTTGTTCCACCTGTCTGTCCACCAGGTGTGGTGTGAGTTCCACATTGTAGTCTGCCTCTGGTTCTTCAGTGTTATCAGTGAATCTACTTTTTACTTGGTCTACATGCCTCCGGCAGGTTTGGCCATTGTCCATTGCTGCGGTGCAGAGGGACCTGGGGGTCCTTGTGCATGAATCCCAAAAAGTTAGTTTGCAGGTACAGCAGGTAATCAGGAAGGCGAATGGAATATTAGCCTTCATTGCAAGAGGGTTGGAGTACAAAAGCAGGGAGGTCCTGCTGCAACTGTATAGGGTATTGGTGAGGCCGCACCTGGAGTACTGCATGCAGTTTTGGTCACCTTACTTAAGGAAGGATATACTAGCTTTGGAGGGGGTACAGAGACGATTCACTAGGCTGATTCCGGAGATGGAGGGGGTTACCTTATGATGATAGATTGAGTAGACTGGGTCTTTACTCGTTGGAGTTCAGAAGGATGAGGGGTGATCTTATAGAAACATTTAAAATAATGAAAGGGATAGACAAGATAGAGGCAGAGAGGTTGTTTCCACTGGTCGGGGAGACTAGAACTAGGGGGCACAGCCTCAAAATACGGGGAGCCAATTTAAAACCAAGTTGAGAAGGAATTTCTTCTCCCAGAGGGTTGTGAATCTGTGGAATTCTCTGCCCAGGGAAGCAGTTGAGGCTAGCTCATTGAATGTATTCAAATCACAGATAGATAAATTTTTAACCAATAAGGGAATTAAGGGTTATGGGGAGCGGCCGGGTAAATGGAGCTGAGTTCACGGCCAGATCAGCCATGATCTTTTTGAATGGCGGAGCAGGCTCGAGGGGCTAGATGGCCTACTCCTGTTCCTAATTCTTATGTTCTTATTTTATGTTCTTATTTGTACAACCAGTAGCCTGTTTCCCTCTTTGTCTGTTACTGTCCCTGCAAGCCATTTGGGACCCCGGCCATAGTTTAGCAGAAGCACTTTGTCCCCTATCTCATTCCACCTCCCCCTCGAATTTCGGTCATGGTACTCAGTTAGCTTTTGACGCTTAGCCTCAACAGTTTCATGCATGTCTGGGAGGATTAACGAGAGCCTGGTCTTTCAGATTCGTTTCATCAATAGTTGCTTGGGGGAGGGTGATGCCATCTTGAAACACAACCGTCCATGGGATGGACTTGAGCAGACTCTCCATGTTGCGCTGGAATATAGCAGCTGTCGACCTGATGCCGAATGGGCATCGATTGTACACAAAAAGGCCTCGATGTGTGTTGATGGTGGTGAGTAGCTTAGACTCGGTCAGTTCTTGCGTCATATGCGCAGATGTGAGGTCAAGTTTCGAGAAAAGTTTTCCTCCAGCCAATGTGGCAAATAGGTCCTCCGCTCTGGGCAGCGGGTATTGGTCCTGTAGGGAGACTCTGTTTATGGTAGACTTGTAATCCCCACAGATTCGCACGGATCCATCAGGCTTCATGACGGGGATGATGGGGCTTGCCCAGTCACTGGGAGAAATTATGCCTTCCCGCAGAAGCCGGTCCAGTTCTTTTTCAATCTTTTCCCTCATCACATAAGGCACAGCTCTAGCTTTGTGATGGACCGGTCTGGCATTCTGTGTGATGTAGATTCTAACTTTAGCCCCTTTGAAGGTGCCCACACCTAGCTGAAAGTGATGTTCAAAACGACTTAGAACTGTTGATCAGGAGGTCCGTTCCTCTGACGACATGGCGTGAACATCATCCCATTTCCAATTAAGTTCTGCTAGCCAGCCTCTCCCCAACAGGGCTGGGAGATCCCCGGGGACAATCCACAAGGAAAGTCGGTTCACCATCCCTTTGTGTGTGACTGAGAGCATGGCACTGCCAAGGACTGGGACGATTTCTTTAGTATAGGTCCTTAGTTTGGTGTCGATCTTAGTGAGTTTTGGTCTGTTGCTTTTGTGCGGCCACAGCTGTTCAAATTGTTGAACGCTCATGAGGGATTGACTGGCCCCCGTGTCCAGTTCCATGTTGACAGGTATCCCGTTGACTAGAACCCTCATCATAATTGGAGGCGTCTTGGTGTAAGAACAGTGGACATTGATCGTGTTAACCCGCTGTACCTCGACATCCCGTGCACTGTTCCAACCATCTTCTGGTCCGCTTTCCAACCCTTCCGATTCGTATACCAGCCGAGCTGCTGTTTTTCTGCACATGTGAACCAGATGCCCTGGGTAGTTGCAGTTTCTGCAAACGGCATGCTGAAATCGACACACCCTGGTTGAATGCCTTCCCCCACATCTCCAACACAGACCGTTTCCATTGTTTCCGAAGAATGAGCTGTGTCTGGGGCTGATCTCCCTTGAGCTTCTCTCAATCTGTTGTTGATTGCTCGCATTGTGAGTTGATGAGGTGTGATCGGCCGTTCATGTGGCCCTTGATTTTGATGGCTTCTGGCACCATTGTCTGCTGTTGAAGGCCTGCTCTCCTGCCTTTGTCTGTGTGGGGGTAGCGGTTTGTTTCACAATGTGAACCTCTTGTTCCGATGCCTCGTTGGTTGTCATACCCGAAGTATAGATCAGCCTCATTTCTTCTTCGCCTGCCAAGAATGTCTGTGCGACCAGTGCTGCTGCCTCTCGAGTCAAGTTCTTAGTCTCAATAAGCTTTCGGAATATGCCTGCGTGGCCTATTCCCTCAATAAAAAAGTCTCTCAGTACTTCTCTCTTTAGTTCATCGGGGAACTCACATAAACTAACCAGCCTCCGAAGTTCCGCCACGAAGTCGGGTATGCTTTGGCCCACACAGCGTCTGTAGTTGTAGAACCTGTGTCTGGCCATGTGTCGGCTGCTCGCTGGCTTCAGGTGGTCTCTCACCAGTGTGCTCAACTCCTCAAACGACTTGCTTGCTGGTTTCTCGGGTGCCAGCAGGTCTTTCATTAAAACGTATGTTTTTGAGCCACAGCTGGTCAAGAGATGGGCTCTTCTCTTGTCTGCCTTATCGTCGCCCAGCCAGTCTTTGGTCACAAAGCTTTGCTGGAGCCTTTCTATAACGTCATCCCAATTGTCTCCAGCATTGTATTTCTCATCTGAGCTGTTGGTAACCATTCTGTGGATTCTGTGATCCCGTAACTCGTCACCACTGTTAAGTCCTGACTCTAATGTACTGACTTACACGAGACACATGCTGAAGTCAAGGTCACTCAGAACCTGCATCTTTAATTCCAGCTCTCCAGTGCTGCACTTGCCTGAGACCTCCCTTTATATACTTCAGTGGGACAGGTATGCAGTGTCTCCTGCAAGTGCACCCCTGGTGATAAGGTATGCTTATTGTTACAGGTCATATCCAGTTACAGTCAGGTAAGATACAGTTATATACAGTAATGTGAGATACATGACATCATGTTAAACTGAGGCCCTGTCTGCTCTCTCAAGTGGATGTAAAAGATCCCATGGCACTATTTTGAAGAAGAGCAGGAGAGTTATAAGAACATAAGAAATAGGGGCAGGAGTGGGTCATTTGGCCCCTCGAGCCTGCTCTGCCATTCACTAAGATCATGGCTGATCTGGTCTTGGCCTCAACTCCACTTTCCTGCCTGCACCCCATAACCCTTGACACCCTTGTTGTTGAAAATCCCCGGTGTCTTAGCCAATATTTATCCCTCAATCAACATTACAAAAACAGATTACCCAGTCATTATCACATTGCTGTTTGTGGGTGCTTGCTTGTGCACGAATTGGCTGCCGCGTTTCCTACATTACAACAGTGACTACACTCCAAAAGTACTTAATTGGCTGTAAAGCGCTTTGAGACGTCCGGTGGTCGTGAAAGGCGCTATATAAATCCAATTCTTTCTTTCTTTACACGTGGTAAGTGTAAAAATTCATTGGATTTGCTGCAGGATATTGCACTATGGCAAATGACTTCCTAACTACAAAATTAGTACATAAAAAGAAACAGCTGTGTTACAAACCAGCTGGTGCTGTTCACAAAGCAGTCTAAAATATTCTAAACCACCTCAACTCCCCAAAGCATTCGTAATGATGGGGAAAATATTATTGTACAATGAATAAGATAATCAAAAATGCAAAAGCATCATTTTCACCAGAGTGGGACTTACACCGTGGACTAAGAACATAAGAAACAGGAGCAGCAGAAGACCATTCGGCCCTTTCTGAGGGACAGATTCTCCTTGTTGGGGCATCGTTCCAGCAAGGAGGACTTCCGCTTGCCCATCTGTACCTGCCCCAACCCTGACTCATTTTCCTTACTTGGGACTCATTGTATATGCGCAATGGGGATTCCTGCTGTCAAGAGGGAGCCCACCAGTGTGAGTAAGGAAACTCTAGCAGTGCTCCAGTAGGGGTGCCGGTAGAGGTGGCGAGGTTCCTCTAAAAGGGGCAGAAGTGGAGTGAAGATCAGAAGGAAGGCTCCCACCAGAGGCCTCAGCTGACACAGCAGATAATTGTTTGGGGCCCACTGACAGGTGAAGGGCCTGCTACAAGGCCCTCTGCCCTTACATTGGGGAAACTCAAGGCCTTTACTGCCACCTTCCACATGGGACCCCACGGGAAGCAGCAGTAACAGGGACAGAAAGGAGGGAATTCTGATGGGGCTCTGCCCACCCACCCTTGCTACCATTTGTTCTAGGCGGGCAGCAAAGGAGCAGCCAGCATGGCTAGTGGATGGAAATCCTGGTCAGTATAGTGAGCTGGCGATAGGCCTCACCTCCTGAATTTTCTGACATTCTCTGCTAATCGAGCCTGATTCAGGTGGGATCTCGGAGGAGAATTCCACCCTGATACTCAAGCACTTACACAACTCAGTGCAGCAGTTTTAGTGCCGATCGCCTGACCTGAAAACATTTTATTTCTATAATATTGTAAGCCAAGGGAGGCCCATGCAGCAGAGCCTGGTCTCTAGTCCTCTTGGATCCCCTTGCCCCTGGACCAAGACCTAGCTCTGTCAAGCCCGTGTGGTAGCCAGTGTGCAATGGCCACCCCATGTTAAAAGAATTCACGCACAGGCACAGGAATGAAGTTCGGGACCTGGAACGTCAGGACTCTCATGTACAACCCCAACAGCGACAGACCGGAATATCGCACTGCTATTGTTGCTCGGGAACTCAGACGTTTCGACATAGACATCGCCGGCCTAAGTGAGACCAGCGGGCAGGGGAAGGCCAGCTCAAGGAACAAGGTGGTGGTTACACCTTCTTCTGGAAAGGTAAACAGAAGAAGAACGCCACCTCCATGGGGTGGGCTTCACCATAAACAATGAGCTAGTGGGTTGTCTCAGAGACTCTCCTTGCGGGATAAGCGAATGCCTCATGACCCTTTGACTCACCCTAGCCTGGAACCAGAGTGCTACGGTCTTCAGCGCATACGCCCCAATACTGGATGCTACAGATGAGACCAAAGAGGAATTCTACTCCAGCCTCGAACAATCCCTGTCCCGAATCCTAACGGGCGACAAGTTGAGCCTCCTTGGTGACTTTAACACCAGAGTTGGAAAGGACACAGACCTCTGGGGGGTGTGATCGGCAGAGAGGGGTAGGCAAAACCAACTCCAGTGGTATCATGCTCCTGATGAAATGCTTAGAACATCATCATCATCATAGGCGGTCCCTCGAACGAGGATGACTTGATTCCTCATGAGTTCACAGATGTTTCAATGAGGACCCGATATTCCAGTCCTGAACTCCAGGGATGGAAGATGCCTGTGCGTAGATTATTTTACCGTGTGGTGATTGTTGCACATCAGCCACCACACGGGCTTGACAGAGCTAGGCCTTTATCCAGTGGCGAGGGTTAACCAGGACGATTGGAGACCTGCTCTGCTGCACAGACCTAGTGCACGCAAAAATATCGCAATGTGAGCTGGCCCGTGCTGCCACTGGGCCCTTGGCTTTTCTGGGCCCGGTACCCTCATTTGCTGCACCTCTGTCACGATCTCTTGCCACTCCTCTGCCACAAACATTCGCTGCACCTCTGCCACAATCTCCCGCCGCACCTCCGCACCAAACATTTGTCGAGCCTCCACCATGAACACCCACCAAATTTCAGTCACGATCCCTCATCGCCCCTCCGCCTCGATCACTCGCCGCACCTCCGCCATGTCCTTCCCGCTCCCCCAATGCTCCTGCCCATGCTCCAAACAGCGACCTGGGTCATGATGACGTCACCCTGCTCGAAGCCATTGCACACTTGGAGCAGCTCACGCTGAAAGTTGTAGTGGTATGCCGCTCCAGCTCTTTTTGTAGCCCCGACCTGCGGAACATGACCTTGTCATAACTAATACCTTGTTCCGTCAGAAAAACAAGAACAAGGCTTCATGACGACACCCTCGATCCAAGCACTGGCATCGGCTCGACTACGTCATCGTCCGAGCGAGGGACCGCAAGGACATGCACATCACCCATGCCATGACAGGAGCTGACGACTGCTGGACGGACCACTGCCTAATCCGCTCTGTCATCTCCATCAATGTAGCTCTAAAACAGCAGCGGCACCCTGCTAAGAAAGCTCCATTTAGCCAGCGTCTCAATATTATCCAGCAACTGAAGAACAACAAGGCCTCAGGAGCAGATGGAATCCCCGCCAAAGCACTAAAACATGGCGGAAAAGCACTATTGGCATGAATACATGAACTCATGTCTCTTATTTGGAAGGAAGAGAGCATGCAGGGGATCTCAGAGACGCCATAATCGTGACCATCTTTAAGAAAGGTGGCAGTAATTACAGAGGAGATTTCCTGCTGTCTACCACAGGGAAAGTCATCACAAGAATCCTCCTCAATCGTCTTCTGGCTGTGGCTGAAGAGCTCCTCCCAGAATCGCAATGTGGATTCCGCCCACTAAGGGGCACAATGGACGTGATATTCACCGCACGGTAAAGTCAAGAGAAATGCAGGGAACAACAGCAACATCTGTACACAGCCTTCTTTGACCACACAAAGGCCTTCGACACTGTCAACCATGAGGGATTATAGAGTGTCTTCTTCAAATTTGGCTGCCATCAAAAGTTTGTCACCATCCTCTGCCTGCTTCACGATGACATGTAAGCCGTGATCCTGACCAAGGGATCCACCACAGACTCAATTCACGTATGATCCAGGGTAAAGCAATGCTGTGTCATCGCACCAACCTCTTCTCGATCTTTCTTGCTGCAATGCTCCATCTCAGTCTCAGTAAGCTCTTCTCTGGAGTGGAGCTAATCTACAGAACAAATGGGAAACTGTTCAACCTCCGTCACCTCCAGTCCAGATCCAAGGTCGTCCCATCCTCTGACATTGAATTACTGTATGCATATGACGCTTGCATCTGCGCACACTCCAAGTGCGAACTCCAAACCATTGTCAACACCTTTACCGAAGCGTACGAGAACATGGGACTTACACTAAACATCTGTAAAACAAAGGTCCTCTGCCAACCTGCCCTCGCCACACAGTACTGCCCCCCCGATTATCAAAATCCACGAGGATTCCCTGGACAAAGTGGACCATTTTCCATACCTTGGGAGCCTACCATCAACAAGGGCAGACATCAATGATGAAGTCCAACACCGCTTTCAGCGTGCCAGAGCAGCCTTCGGTCGCCTGAGGAAGAGAGTGTTTGACGACCAGGATCTCAAATCCAGCACCAAACTCATGGTTTACAGAGCAGTGGTGATACCCGCCCTCCTACATGCTTCAGAGACATGGACTATGTACAGCAGGCACATCAAAGAAGTGGAGAAGTACCACCAGTGCTGCCTCCGCATAATCCTGCAAATCCATTGGCAGGATAGGCGCACTAACGTCAGTGTTCTCGCTCAGGCTAACATCCTCAGCATCAAAGCATTGACCACGCTCGATCAGCTGTTGGGCGGGCCACATCGTCCGCATGTCCGACATGAGACCCCCAAAACAACCGTTCTACGCGGAGCTTCGATATGGCAAGCGAGGCCCAGGTGGGCAAAGGAAATGCTTCAAGAACACCCTCAAAGCCTACTTGACAAAGTGCAACATCCCCAACGACACCTGGGAATCCCTGGCCCGAGACCACTCAAAGTGGAGGAGAAACATCCGGGAAGGACCTCAAGTCTCTTCACCGGGAGCAAGCAGAGGTCAAGCGCAAACAACGGAAGGATCGCACGACAACCCAAGCACCCCACCCACCCATCCCTTAAACCGACGTCCCTTCAACCACTTTCTGCCCCACCTGTGACAGTGACTGTAGATCCTGCATTGGACTCATCAGTCACCTGAGAACTCATTTTTAGTGTGGAAGCAAGTCATCCTTGACTCCGAGGAACAGACTAAGCAAAAGAAGGCAAGAGGTAAAAATTTCCCCCTCGCCCAAAACGGGGTGCAGCTGTGTTTGAGGTCGCCTCTTGAGCAAACTTCCCCTCTTGTTTTTTTTTATTTGGATCTGGAAATTGCTCATAATGAGGGCGGTGACTACACGAGAGGGATGAAAGTTGGAGCGGTGAGTGCACTTAAGGGGCGGAAGTTGGATGAATGAGGAGTGACCACTGCGATGATGTCATCATGGCACCATGTCACCACGGCTCTCCCCTTCACTTAAAAGGGAGAGCCTTCATGATTTTAAAACTTCGGTCTACTGGGCCACCAGGGAGGGTTTCGGCCGAGCCAAAGGCCTGGCATCCAAGAGTGGGTGCCAGGCTGCCTGTTGGCGGCCAGGCTGAACCCGGGGGCAAAATTGTCGGGCCGACCGGGCAGTCGACCGAAAAAAAAAACATGGCAGCAGCGGCAGTGCATCCTTCCCTTTAAGGGAAGCCGCACTGCCATTGCAGAAGGCCAAAGCTTCACTGGACCACCGGGAAAAAAAATAGGTTTTTTGCACTGCCGGGCGGGCTGAAGATTTTCAGAGGGGAATGTCACCGTCAGGGGGCTAGATTGGCGGTGCACTTAATGACGAACTTAAGACGGATCGGCAGCAGCGGAGCGGTGGGGTAGGGGGGGATCAGGGCACTGTCGGGAAACATCAGAAGGGCAATTGGGCGAGCTGTAAAGTCGTGTCCCCTCAGTACAGATTCACACAAGGCATGTAGTGAAGTCAAGGTCACTCTGAACCTGCACCTTTATTTCACAGCTCTGGAATGTAGTCCTTATATACCTATCTCTTGCAAGTGCACCCCTGGTGGTAAAGTATGCTGGTGGTTACAGATGATATCTTATTACAGTCATGTATAGCATGTTAGGATACAGTTATATATTATAATGTAAGATATATGACATCGCCCTCCCCCAAGGTCTTATTGTCTTTATAGGTTCAGTCTCTCAGGGGGTCTATGCTCTCGCGTGGAGCGTCTGAGTTGTGGTTCAGTTGTTTGCCTTGGTGTCTGTTTTTCTTTGGGTATGGTTGCTGGTATCTCACCTGGGCTGTCTGTTTCGATTGGTGTGATTGTTGTTGACTCGCCTGGGCTGTCTGTTGGGATTGCCCTTTCCTCAGGTTGTTCCCTCTGTCTGTCCACCAGGTGTGGTGCGAGTTCCACATTGTAGTCTGCCTCTGGTTCTGCAGTGTTGTTGGTAAATCTGCTTTTGACTTGACCTACATGCCTCCGGCAGGTTTTGTCATTGTCCATTTGCACTACCAGTAGCCTGTTTCCTTCCTTGCCCGTTACTGTCCCTACAGGCCATTTGGGACCCCTGCCATAGTTTAGTACAAACACTTTGTCCCCTATCTCATTCCATCTCCCCCTTGAATTTCTGTCATGGTACTCAGTCGGCTTACGGCGCATTGCCTCAATGATTTCGTGCATGTCTGGGAGGATTAATGAGAGCCTTGTTTTTAAAGTCCTTTTCATCAACAGTTGCGCGGGGGGGATTCCAGTCAGTGAGTGCGGACGAGATCTGTATGCCAGCAGCAGTCGCAACAGGCGACCCTGCAGCGTGGGTCCTTGGATTTTAAGCATGCCTTGTTAAATGATTTGCATTGCTCTCTCCGCCTGGCCGTTGGAGACCGGCTTGAACGGCGCCGTCTTGACGTGATTTATGCCGTGGTCAATTATAAAGTCTTGGAATTCTGCGCTGGTGAAGCATGGACCATTGTCACTGACCAATATGTCAGGGATTCCGTGCGTTGCAAACATGGTTGCGAGGCTCTCCACAGTGGTGGAAGTTGTGCTCGAGTTTAAAATGGTGCATTCGATCCACTTTGAAAATGCATCTACAACTACGAGGAATATTTTGCCCATGAATGGGCCCGCATAGTCTACGTGCACCCGCGACCACGGTTTGGTAGGCCAGGGCCAGGGGCTCAGTGGAGCCTCCCTGGGGGCATTGCTGAGTTGGGCACAAATGGCGCACCTTCGGAAGCATAGCTCCAAGTCTGCATCAATACCAGGCCACCAGACGTGGGATCTGGCTATGGCCTTCATGAGAACGATCCCCGGGTGCTCGCGGTGGAGCTCCCGGACAAATGCCTCTCTGCCTCGCAGAGGCATGACTACTCGGCTGCCCCACATCAGGCAGTCTGCTTGTAGTGATAGCTCATTCCTCGGGGCAGGCATCGCGAGCCTCTGCCCAGTCACCGGTTAGGACACATCTTTTTACTAAGAATAACGTGGGGTCGCTGGCCATCCAGGCTCTGATTTGGCGAGCCGTCATGGGCAAACCTGTGAACTCAAAGGCATTGATTGCCATGACTATCTCACAGTCCTGTTCGTCAGACCCTACCGTGGTCGCCAGGGGTAGCCTGCTGAGCGCGCCGGCACAGTTGTCTGTGCCTGGTCTGTGCCTTATGGTATAGTCGTAGGACGCCAGCATGAGTGCCCACCGTTGAATTCGCGCCGAGGCGTTGGCGTTTATTGCCTTGCTCTTGGATAGGAGGGACGTGAGGGGCTTGTGGTCAGTTTCTAACGCGAACTTGGCCCCGAAAAGCTATTGGTGCATCTTTTTGACACCGTACACGCACGCGAGCGCCTCCTTCTCTACCATTCCGTACCCGCGCTCCGCCCGCGAAAGTGACTTGGAGGCATAAGCAATGGGTTGTCATTTGCCCGCACTATTGACATGTTGCAAAACGCACCCGACCCCATACGCTGACGCATCGCATGTGAGAACTAGCTTTTTACCTGGGTCAAAGAAAGTCAAAACACTGTTGGAACACAGAAGGTTGCGTGCCTTATTGAAGGCGCGTTCCTGGGCGTCCCCCCAAAACCAATTACACCCCTTCCTGAGTAGCACATGGAGAGGCTCCAGCAGCGTGCTTAAGTTCTGCATAAAGTTCCCAAAGTAATTGAGTAGCTCGAGAAAGGCACGCAGTTCTGAGACATTCCGGGGCCTGGGTGCCAGGCGAATTGCTTCTGTTTTGGACTCTGTTGGGCGGATTCCATCAACGGCAATCCTTCTGCCCAAAAATTCAACCTCGGGTGCGAGAAACAGGCACTTGGATTTCTTGACTCGTAGGCCTACCCGATCCAACCGCTTTAGTACTTCCTCCAAATTACGGAGATGGGAATCGGTGTCCCTGCCCGTGATAAGTATGTCGTCTTGAAATACAACCGTCCCCGGGATGGACTTGAGCAGACTCTCCATGTTGCGCTGGAATATGGCAGCTGCCGACCTGATGCCGAATGGGCATTGATTGTACATGAAAAGGCCTCGATGTGTGTTGATGGTGGTGAGTAGCTTGGATTCCTCGATCAATTCTTGCGTCAGATATGCAGATGTGAGGTCTAATTTTGAGAAAAATGTATCTCCAGCCATTGTGGCAAATAAGTCCTCCGCTCTGGGCAGCGGGTACTGGTCCTGTAGGAAGACTCTGTTTATGGTAGATTTGTAGTCCCCACAGATTCATACGGATCCATCAGGCTTCATGACTGGGACGATGGGACTTGCCCAGTTGCTAAATTCCACAGGTGATATAATGCCTTCCCGCAGAAGCCTGTCTAGTTCGTGTTCAATCTTTCCCCTCATCACTTAGGGTACAGCTCTGGCCTTGTGATGGACCGGTCTAGCATCCTGTGTGATGTAGATTTTGATTTTGGCTCCTTTGAAAGTGCCCACACCTGGCTGAAAGAGATGTTCAAATCGCTTTATAACTGTTGAGCAGGAGGTCCGTTCCTCTAATGACATGGCATGGACAGTGCCCACCCCCACACCTCCAGCACAGACCTGTTCCATTGTTCAAAGTGTTCCCAAAGAATGAGCTGCGTCTGGCTGATCTCTCTTGAGTTTCTCTCAGTTTGTAGTTGATTGATCGCATTGTGGGTTGATGAGGTGTGAATGGCCGTTCCTGTGGCCCTTGCTGGCTTCTGCCTGCTGTTGAGAGCCTGTTCTCCCGGTTTTGTCTGTGTGTGGGGTTAGCAGCTTGTTTAGTGCTATGAACTTCTTGTTCCGATATTTCGTTAGTTGTCGTACCTGCATTGTAAATCAACCTCGTTTCTTCTTCCCCTACCAAGAATGTTTGTGCAACCAGTGCTGCCGCCTCTAAGGTCAGGTTCTTGGTCTCGATGAGCTTTCGGAATATGCCTGCGTGGCCTATTCTTTCAATGAAAAAGTCTCTCAGCATTTCTCTCCTCAGTTCATCGGAGAACTCACATAAACTAGCCAACCTCCGAAGTTCCGCCACGAAGTCGGGTATGCTCTGGCCCACACAGCGTCTGTAGTTGTAGAACCTGTATCTGGCCATGTGTAGGCTGCTCGCTGGCTTCAGGTGGTCTCTTAACAGTGTGCTCAATTCTTCAAACAACTTGCTTGCTGGTTTCTCGGGTGCCAACAGATCCTTCATTAAAGCGTATGTTTTTGAGCCACAGCTGGTCAAGAGATGGGTTCTTCTCTTGTCTGCCTTATCGTCGCCTAACCAGTCTTTGGTTACAAAGCTTTGCTGGAGCCTTTCTGTAAAGTCTTCCCAATTGTCTCCCGCATTGTACTTTTCATCTGATCCGTTGTTCGCCATTCTGTGGATTCTGTAATCCCGTAACTCGTCGCCACTGTAAAGTCCTGTCCCCTCGGTACAGATTCACACGAGGCATGTAGTGAAGTCAAGGTCACTCTGGACCTGCACCTTTATTTCACAGCTCTGGAATGCTGTACTTGCCTGAGACCTGTCCTTATATACCTGTCTCTTGCAAGTGCACCCCTGGTGGTAAGGTATGCTGGTGGTTACAGGTCATATCTTATTACAGTCATGTATAGCATGTTAGGATACAGTTAGATATAATAATGTAAGATACATGACACTAGCAGCGGCCATTCCACCAAAGGTCGGCGGCCACTCCACTCTGCAGCGTGGCCGTTGATTTGTGGTAACAGGCCTTAATGGCAGTGGCAATTTCAGCCCCTCAGTGTTTAGAATGGAAAATGGACCCAAAGAATGCAAATTAAATAAATACACACAAAAATGCAAATTTGAGTAAATTTGAAGCAGGAATATTGACAATAAATGGACATCATAAAAATTGCATTGACTATGATCAGTACTTTTCTCTGTCTGCGATTTCCTCATCAACGCTCCCTGTGAGTGATGCTCCTCACTGGGAGGAATCAGCCAAATATCTCATCTTTCACTGAGGCAGCCAGCAACCCACTGACATGCACACAGAATTCAGCAACCTAAGACCTTAGCAATCTCTCCCATTTCCTTAATTGGCCGGTGTGCTGGGGATCCATGGCAGTGTTGTTAGCATCTGAGGAGAAGAGGAGATGGTTTGATAGTACAGGTACAACGTTCCGATTCCGGAATTCTAAATACTGGAATTTTCCGAAATCTGGACATTTTGCAAATCGCAGAAGACATCATCTGGAATCTGGAAATATTTCCTGAAAACTGGACTTTTTAATTTAAACGGCGCATGATGGAAGGTGTCGTCCGGAATCTGAAAATATGTTCTGAAAACCGGACATTTTTTTTTAAATGGCGCATTACAGACCTGTGATTGGCCCGAGCCTTTCGGAATGACCCACGACTCCGACCCATGTGTGACCCGAGCCCACCCGACCTAACCCATGTGTGACCCGAGCCGACCCCACCTGACCCACGTACTCCCCTTGATCAGGCCTCACCCAACCTGACTCAAGTCCTGTGGTGCTTTTTCCGATTTAAAGATATTGTGAATTTGTGTTGTTTACCATTGCAACCATGTCAAAAAGGCCAACAGATAGCCCAATGGGTGATACAGGCAGTGCAAAGAGGAAGCATAATTCATTGTCAATTGCCAAGAAAGTGGAGTTACTCCAGAGATTAGATAGAGGTGCTTCAATGAGAAGACTGAGTGAGGAGTGTGGTGTTGGAATCACCACCATTTATGATATCAGAAAGCAGAAAGAACAGATCATGAAGTTTTATGCAGAAAGTGATGTTCAGAAGGAAATGAGTAAGAGAAAAACTATGCACAAGCCTAAATATGATGAGTTGGATCGAGTAATGATGAAGTAGTGGCGACAGAGGAGAAGTGAAAAGGTTCCTTTGTCTGGCCCAATGGTGATCCAACAAGCCAAGATATTCCACGCAGAACTGGAGATTGAAACTCCAGGCGACTACTCTTCAGGTTGGCTAACCAAATGTAAAAGGCATCATGGCATCAGACAATTGAAAGTGTGTGGTGAAAAAGCCTCAGCAGGTCATGAGGCAGCTGAAAATTATACAGATGAGTTTGTTGAACTAATTACTAATGAAAACCTTTCAACTGAGCAAATCTATAATGCCGACGAGACAGCACTATTTTGGCGCTATATACCGAGAAAGACATTAGCAACAGCAGAAGAATCGCAGCCAGCAGGTGTAAAAGACGCCAAAGATAGATTGACTGTGCTTGCTTGTGCAAATGCGGCTGGGACACATAAGTGTAAGCTTATGGTCATCGGGAAAAGTCAGTGTCCAAGATATTTCAAGGGCATGAGTGTATTGCCAGTGCAGTATTATGCGAATAAGAGAACATGGGTAACCAGGGTAATCTTTCTGAACTGGTTTGAGAAGCATTTTGTCCCTCAGGCACGTGCTCATTGTAGGGCAGCTGGCCTTGAAAAAAACTGCAAAATATTCTTGCTGCTAGACAGTTGTTCAGCACATCCTGATGCTGAACTTCTAGTAAAGGATAATGTCCATGGAATCTATATAGCTCCCAATATAACATCACTGGCACAGCCAATGGACCAAGGAATTTTGAGATCAATGAAGTCTCTCTACAAAAATGAATTTATGAGGTGTTTGCTTGGTGCTGTGAACAGAGGCATGGTGTTAACAGCATTCTCAAAAGGTTTCTTTGTGAAGGACGCCATATGGGCAACTGCGGATGCATGGAATGCTTGGCATAATCTCTGGCCAGCAACTATGATTAGTGAAGATGACGACGATGCTCATGATGACTTTGAAGGTTTTCATCTGTCCAGGGAGAAGGAAATGATTGCTGAACTTTTAGAAATCGCAAAGGGCTGACTTACAAAGCTGCGCTAGAATTGAATGAAGACCATGTCACAGAAGTCATGGACATAGACAATGATGCTCCCATTGTTCATGCAGTGACAGATGAAGAAATTGTGGGCATGGTTTTACATCCAGAGAAAAAGGATGAAAGCAGTGAGGATTACGATGCTGATGTTGATAATCAAGTCAAAAATGTGTCCATTGACAAAGCAATCAATCTTTGTCAAGAATTAATTAACGCCCTAGAGCAACGAAACTGCATAAGTGAAGAGGAAATAATGCAGGTGTATAACATTCTGGAAAAATTAAAACAAATGCCCAAATTACTTAAACAATTAAAATTAGTCGATATGTTTCAAAGGGTATCGCAGAAGAGTGCCCAAGACCTAAAGCCTACAACTAAACCAGCAATTTCCATATTTGAAAATCCTTTTGCTGGCCCACCTTCAACCCCACACATCATAGCTGAGCCCTATACTTCGGAAGTGGATCACAGGAAGGAAGAATATTATTCTTTATACATTACAGGTATGTATTCTGTTTCATACCTGTACTGTTTACCAAATAAAAACCTTTATTTATAATATTTCCTGCTTTGAGTACATTCCTTTTCATATTTTAAGTACAGTTTAAGCAGTACATACCTTTTGAAAGATAAATCTGGAAAAATACACAAAGCTGCCCGGCCCGGCCTCGAGGTTGCCGGATTTGGGCTGTCAGATTTTCTGCTCCGAAATCTGGAAATACCTGAAACTCGGCCCAAGGGTTTCCAGATTCGGGATGTCGGATTGTCTGTGAAATTCGGAAATACCCGAAACTCGGTTCAAGGGTTTCCGGATTCGGGATGTCAGGTTGTCTGCGAAATTCGGAAAGACCCGAAACTCGGTTCAAGGGTTTCCGGATTCAGGACGTTGGATTATCTCTGTATTTCATAAATACTTGAAACTCGGCCCAGGGGTCGTCGGATGCGGGACATCGGATTGTCTCCGATATCCGGAAATACCCGAAAATCATCCACGAGATTGCTGGATTCAGTACGTCGGATTTTCTTCACCGAAATCCGCAAATACCTGAAACTCGGCCCAAGGGTTTCCGGATTTGTGACGTTGAATTTCTTCTCCGAAATCCGGGAAAACCCAAAAACCGGAACGGCCTCGGTCCCAAGGTTTCCAGATTTGGGACGTTATATTGGTGTCATAACGGGGAACAAAGAAATGGCACACCAATTGAACAAGTACTTTGGTTCGGTATTCACTAAGGAGGACACAAACAACCTTCCGGATATAAAAGAGGTCAGAGGGTCTAGTAAGGAGGAGGAACTGAGGTAAATCTTTATTAGTCGGGAAATTGTGTTGGGGAAATTGATGGGATTGAAGGCCGATAAATCCCCAGGGCCTGATGGACTGCATCCCAGAGTACTTAAGGAGGTGGCCTTGGAAATAGCGGATGCATTGACAGTCATTTTCCAACATTCCATTGACTCTGGATCAGTTCCTATCGAGTGGAGGGTAGCCAATGTAACCCCACTTTTTTAAAAAGGAGGGAGAGAGAAAACAGGGAATTATAGACCGGTCAGCCTGACCTCAGTAGTGGGTAAAATGATGGAATCAATTATTAAGGATGTCATAGCAGCGCATTTGGAAAATGCTGACATGATAGGTCCAAGTCAGCATGGATTTGTGAAAGGGAAATCATGCTTGACAAATCTTCTGGAACTTTTTGAGGATGTTTCCAGTAGAGTGGACAAGGGAGAACCAGTTGATGTGGTATATTTGGACTTTCAGAAGGCTTTTGACAAGGTCCCACACAAGAGATTAATGTGCAAAGTTAAAGCACATGGGATTGGGGGTAGTGTGCTGACGTGGATTGAGAACTGGTTGTCAGACAGGAAGCAAAGAGTCGGACTAAATGGGTACTTTTCAGAATGGCAGGCAGTGACTAGTGGGGTACCGCAAGGTTCTGTGCTGGGGTCCCAGCTGTTTACATTGTACATTAATGATTTAGATGAGGGGATTAAATGTAGTATCTCCAAATTTGCGGATGACACTAAGTTGGGTGGCAGTGTGAGCTGCGAGGAGGATGCTATGAGGCTGCAGAGTGACTTGGATAGGTTAGGTGAGTGGGCAAATGCATGGCAGATGAAGTATAATGTGGATAAATGTGAGGTTATCCACTTTGGTGGTAAAAACAGAGAGACAGACTATTATCTGAATGGTGACAGATTAGGAAAAGGGAAGATGCAACGAGACCTGGGTGTCATGGTACATCAGTCATTGAAGGTTGGCATGCAGGTACAGCAGGCGGTTAAGAAAGGAAATGGCATGTTGGCCTTCATAGCGAGGGGATTTGAGTACAGGGGCAGGGAGGTGTTGCTACAGTTGTACAGGGCCTTGGTGAGGCCACACCTGGAGTATTGTGTACAGTTTTGGTCTCCTAACTTGAGGAAGGACATTCTTGCTATTGAGGGAGTGCAGCGAAGATTCACCAGACTGATTCCGGGATGGTGGGACTGACCTATCAAGAAAGACTGGATCAACTGGGCTTGTATTCACTGGAGTTCAGAAGAATGAGAGGGGACCTCATAGAAACGTTTAAAATTCTGACGGGTTTAGAAAGGTTAGATGCAGGAAGAATGTTCCCAATGTTGGGGAAGTCCAGAACCAGGGGTCACAGTCGAAGGATAAGGGGTAAGCCATTTAAGACCGAGATGAGGAGAAACTTCTTCACCCAGAGAGTGGTGAACCTGTGGAATTCTCTACCACAGAAAGTAGTTGAGGCCAATTCACTAAATATATTCAAAAGGGAGTTAGATGAAGTCCTTACTACTCGGGGGATCAAGGGGTATGGCGAGAAAGCAGGAAGGGGGTACTGAAGTTTCATGTTCAGCCATGAACTCATTGAATGGTGGTGCAGGCTAGAAGGGCTGAATGGCCTGCTCCTGCACCTATTTTCTATGTTTCTATGTCATCATCATCATAGGCAGTCCCCCAGAATCGAGGAAGACTTGCTTCCACTCTTAACATGAGTTCTTAGGTGGCTGTGCAGTCCAATACGAGAACCACAGTCCCTGTCACAGGTGGGATAAATAGTCGTTGAGGGAAGGGGTGGTTGGGACAGGTTTGCTGCACGCTCTTTCTGTTGCCTGCACTTGATTTTTGCATGCTCTCGACGACGAGACTCAAGGTGCTCAGCGCCTTCCCGGATGCACTTCCTCCACTTAGGGCGGTCTTTGGCCAGGGACTCCCAGATGTCAGTGGGGATGTTTCACTTTATCAGGGAGGCTTTGAGGGTGGCCTTGTACCATTTCTGCTGTCCTCCTTTGGCTCATTTGCCGTGAAGAAGTTCCGAGTAGATCGCTTGCTTTGTGAGTCTCGTGTCTGGCATGCGAACTATGTGGCCTGCCCAACGGAGCTGATCAAGTGTGGTCAGTGCTTCAATGCTGGGGATGTTTGCCTGGACAAGGATGCTAACATTGGTGCATCTATCCTCCCAGGGGATTTGTAGGATCTTGCGAAGACATCGTTGGTGGTATTTCTCCAGCGACTTGAGGTGTCTACTGTACATGGTCCATGTTTCTGAGCGATACAGGAGGGCGGGTATTACTACAGCCCTGTAGACCATGAGCATAGTGGCACTTTTGAGGGCCTGGTCTTCAAACACTCTTTTCCTCAGGCGACCGAAGGCTGCATTGGCGCAGTGGAGGTGGTGTTGGACCACACCGTCAATGCCTGCTCTTGTTGATAGGAGGCTCCCGAGATAAAGGAAGTAAGCCACGTTGTCCAGGGCCGTGCCGTGGAGCTTGATGACTGGGGGGCAGTGCTGTGCGGCGAGGACAGGCTGGTGGAGAATCACAGTCGACAAGCTCCCCGCTTCATAGTCGACAAGCTCCCCGCTGGAGTGGAATTAAACTACACAACCAGTGGGAACGTGTTCAACCTTCGCCGTCTCCAGGCCAGGTCCAAGACCACCCCAACCTCTGTCGGCGAACTACAGTATGCGGACGACGTCTGCGTCTGCGCACATACTGATGCTGAACTCCAGGGCATAGTCGACGTATTTACTGAGGCATACGAAAGAATGGGCCTTAAGCTAAACATCAGTAAGACAAAGGTCCGCCACCAGCCTGTATTGGTGTAGCAGGGGGTCTGCACACCGGCATTGATCCGTCTTTTCTCCGGCAGATCTACTGCATTGCCCAGCATTTCTGCTTTTATTTCAGTTTTCACATATTTGCAGTTTAAAAAAATATTTATTTGCCCAATGTTCTTGTTGCTTTTGTAATGGAGGGGTGTTGGAACCATTGGCTAACACGATGTCGGTTGTGCACGGCCAGCAGTGCCCTCGAATGGGCTTGTAGGATTTGTCGGGGCTGGCCACATGGAGGATCTGATTTTAATGTGTCTTTCTGGTTGGCCATCTTGACATTCTGGTAGGTTTGCTCTGGGGTTGTGATTCTGGCAAGGCTATATTTATTGCCCAACTCGCCACACCTGGAGTATTGTGTACAGTTTTGGTCTCCTAACTTGAGGAAGGACGTTCTTGCTATTGAAGGAGTACAGCGAAGGTTCACCAGACTGATTCCCGGGATGGCGGGACTGACATATCAAGAAAGACTGGATCAACTGGGTGCAGAAAATAGGTGCAGGAGTAGGCCATTCAGCCCTTCGAGCCTGCACCGCCATCCAATGAGTTCATGGCTGAACATGCAACTTCAGTACCCCATTCCTGCTTTCTCGCCATACCCCTTGATCATCCTAGTAGCAAGGACTACATCTAACTCCTTTTTGAATATATTTAGTGAATTGGCCTCAATAACTTTCTGTGGTAGAGAATTCCACAGGTTCACCACTCTCTGGGTGAAGAAGTTTCTCCTCATCTCGGTCTTAAATGGCTTACCCCTTATCCTTAGACTATGACCACTGGTTCTGGACTTCCCCAACATTGGGAACATTCTTCCTGCATCTAACCTGTCTAAACCCGTCAGAATTTTAAACGTTTCTATGAGATCCCCTCTCATTCTTCTGAACTCCAGTGAATACAAGCCCAGTTGATCCAGTCTTTCTTGATAGGTCAGTCCCGCCATCCCGGGAATCAGTCTGGTGAACCTTTGCTGCACTCCCTCAATAGCAAGAATGTCCTTCCTCAGGTTAGGAGACCAAAACTGTACACAATACTCCAGGTGTGGCCTCACCAATGCCCTGTACAACTGTAGCAACACCTCCCTACCCATGTACTCAAATCCCCTCGCTATGAAGGCCAACATGCCATTTGCTTTCTTAACCGCCTGCTGTACCTGCATGCCAACCTTCAATGACTGATATACCATGACACCCAGGTCTCGTTGCACCTCCCCTTTTCCTAATCTGTCACCATTCAGATAATAGTCTGTCTCTCTGTTTTTACCACCAAAGTGGATAACCTCACATTTATCCACATTATACTTCATCTGCCATGCATTTGCCCACTCACCTAACCTATCCAAGTCGCTCTGCAGCCTCATAGCATCCTCCTCGCAGCTCAAACTGCCACCCAACTTAGTGTCATCCGCAAATTTGGAGATACTACATTTAATCCCCTCGTCTAAATCATTAATGTACAGTGTAAACAGCTGGGGCCCCAGCACAGAACCTTGCGGTACCCCATTAGTCACTGCCTGCCATTCTGAAAAGTCCCCTTACTCCTACTCTTTGCTTCCTGTCTGACAACCAGTTCTCAATCCATGTCAGCACACTACCCCCAATCCCATGTGCTTTAACTTTGCACATCAATCTCTTGTGTGGGACCTTGTCAAAAGCCTTCTGAAAGTCCAAATATACCACATCAACTGGTTCTCCCTTGTCCACTCTACTGGAAACATCCTCAAAAAATTCCAGAAGATTTGTCAAGCATGATTTCCCTTTCACAAATCCATGCTGACTTGGACCTATCATGTCACCTCTTTCCAAATGCACTGCTATGACAGCCTTAATAATTGGTTCCATCATTTTACCCACTACCGATGTCAGGCTGACCGGTCTATAATTCTCTGTTATCTCTCTCCCTCCTTTTTTAAAAAGTGGGGTTACATTGGCTACCCTCCGCTCCTTAGGAACTGATCCAGAGTCAATAGAATGTTGGAAAATGACTGTCTTCTGGACTGAACATCGAGTTCAACAATTTCAGACCATAACCCCTGCCCCTATTTTTTTCCACATGACAGCTGTTGATATTTCTGCCATTTCCACTTAACCCTCCTCTAGACTCATCTTTTGTTTCTTTTCTTGTCCCATTACCATATCCTTTTGCTTTGTACGATCATCCCTTTTGACATTTAATCTCTCCTGCCTTCCACCCTATCACAGACCTTCCCTTTTGATATTTCCTCCCCCTTTCCTTGCCTCTGCACTTGCTTAAAATCTATTACATCCATAACTTTTTCCAGTTCTGGTCATCGACCTGAAACATGAACTCTCTTTCTCCCTCCACAGATGCTGCCTGGCCTGCTGAGTATTTCCAGCATTTTCTCTTTATATTTCTGAATTCCAGCATCTACAATATTTTGCTTTTGTTTAACTAATTCTGCTGTTCATTGTCATAGAAACATAGAAACATAGAAACTAAGAAAATAGGTGCAGGAGCAGGCCATTCGACTCTTCAAGCCTGCACCGCCATTCAATATGATCATAGCTGATCATGCAACTTCAGTACCCCACTCCCGCCTTCTCTCCATACCCCTTGATCCCCTTAGCCATAAGGGCCACAACTAACTCCCTCTTGAATATATCCAATGAACTGGACTCAACAACTTTCTGCGGTAGAGAATTCCACATGTTCACCACTCTCTGGGTGAAAAAGTTTCTCCTCATCTCGGTCCTAAATGGCTTACCTCTTATCCTTAGACTGTGACCCCTGGTTCTGGACTTCCCCAACATCGGGACATTCTTCCTGCATCTAACCTGTCCAGTCCCATCATAATTTTATATGTTTCTATGAGATTCCCCCTCATTCTTCTAAATTCCAGTGAGTATAAGCCTAGCCGATCCAGTCTTTCTTCATATGTCAGTCCTGCCATCCCAGGTATTAGTCTGGTGAACCTTCGCTGCACTCCCTCAATAGCGAGCACATCCTTCCTCAGATTAGGAGACCAAAACTGAACACAATACTCAAGGTGTGGTCTCACCAAGGCCCTGTACAACTGCAGTAAGACCTCCCTGCTCCAATGCTCAAATCCTCTCGCTATGAAGGCTAGCATACCATTAGCTTTTTTACTGTCTGCTGTACCTGCATGCCTACCTTCAGTGACTACCATGGCACCCAGCTCTCGTTGCACCTCCCCTTTTACTAATCTGTCACCATTCAGATAATAATCTGCCTTCCTGTTTTTGCCACCAAAGTGGATAACCTCACGTTATCTGCCATGCATTTGCCCATTCACCTAACCTGTCCAAATCACCCTGCAGCCTCTTAGCATCCTCCTCACAGCTCACACTGCCACCCAGCTTAGTGTTATCTGTAAACTTGGAGATATTACATTCACAGCAGATGCCTCCTCTATGAATGCAAGTCTTTCTTTACAACCACAAAAATGGACTAAAGGAATACATTGAATCAAAATGTTTTTTTTAATGCCATTGAAATGTTCTCCCAATTTAGATCCTGCTATCAGTCATATTAATTTCCCTCTTGCAATTCAGAATCTTACAGCACAGGAAGCCTTTTAGCCCATCGTGTCTGTGCCAGCTCTTTGAAAAGAGCTATACAATCAGGCCCACAACCCCCTCCCCCACCCACCACCCCACCATTTTCCGATAGCTCTGCAAACGTTTCCTTTTCAGGTATTTATCCAATTCCCTTTTGAAAATTTCTATTGAATCTGCTTCCACCACCTTTTAGGTAATACATTCAAGATCATTACACCTCGCTGAGTAAAAAAATCCCCTCTGGTTCCTTTGCCATTAATGCTTGCCAGTTCTTGGCAGCCAAATGTTGATTAAATATTAACGTGAGTGAAGTTTCGACAGGATGATTGGTTCCTTGCTAATAGTAAATGGTTAAAATTAAAGTCAAAGATCACCTGGAAACATTTTAAAATTCACTTCCTATTGGTGGTAGCTATACTTCCTCCTGCAACCTATAACGATAGGACTTATACATAGTGCCTTTAACATAATAAAACATCTCACAGAGGCCAGAATTGGAGTAACGCAAAGATCTCGGAGAGTTGTAGGGCAGGAGGAAATTACACAGATGGGGAGGGATGAAGCCATGGGGGGATTTGAGCACAGGGATTGCTTTTTCTAAAACTGAGCCGTTGCTGGACCCTGTCAATAGATTAGCGAGCACAGAGGTGATGGGTGATCAGGTCTTGATGCAAGTTAGGATATGGGCCGCAGGGTTTTTGGATGAGTTTTCGTTCATAGAGAGTGGAAGATGGAAGATGGAATAGTCGAGTCTGGAGATAACAAAAGCGCGGATGAGGGTTTCAGGAGCAGATGGGTGGAGGCTGGGGCAGAGACGGACAATATGACAGAGAAGACAGTAGGTGATCTTAGTTATAGAGAGGTAATGGGGTCAGAAGCTCAGTTCAGGGGCAAATATGAAGCCGAGGTCAAGCACAGTCTGGTTCTGTCTGAGACAGTGGTCAGGGAGGGGAATGGAATTGATAGCTAGGGAATGAAGTTTGTGCCGGAGGCTGACGACAATGCTTACAGAAGAACATAAGAAATAGGAACAGGAGTAGGCCATACGGCCCCTCGAGTCTGCTCCGCCATTCAATAAGATCATGGCTGATCTGATCATGGACTCAGTTCCACTTCCCTGCCCACTCCCCATAACACCTTATCCCCTTATCGTTTAAGAAATTGTCTATTTATGTCAAATTTATTCAATGTCCCAGCTTCCACAGCTCTCTGAGGCAGCGAATTCCACAGATTTACAAACCTCAGAGAAGAAATTTCTCCTCACCTCTGTTTTAAATGGGCGGTCCCTTATCCTAAGATCATGCCCTCTAGTTTTAATCTGCCCCATCAGTGGAAATATCCTCTCTGCATCCACCTTGTCAAGCCCCCTCATAATTTTATATGTTTCGATAAGATCACCTCTCTTTCTTCTGAATTCCAATGAGTAGAGGCCCAACCTACTCAACCTTTCCTCATAAGTCAACCCTCATCCCCGGAATCAACCTTTCTCTGAACTTTCTCTGAACTGCCTCCAAAGCAAGTATATCCTTTCGTAAATATGGAAACCAAAACTGTTATGTATGCAGCCCTAGGCAACCTGTATCATAAAGGAGCTAAGGTCACACTTACTCATTGTCTGCAGTACTCAGTTGCATTACTTTATTATGGGCTTAACAACTGGTGACGAGATGACGAACAATCGCGCGAAAATGCAGAGAACTGTTGGTATCCTGGAGAAATTCTCAGAAGGGGACGATTAGGAGGCCTTCGTGGAGCGACTCGACCAATACTTCGTGGCCAATGAGCATGAAGGGGACGAGAACGCTGTCAAACAAAGGGCGATTCTCCTCACCGTCTGTGGGACAACAACCGATGGCCTCTTGAAGAATCTTTTGGCTCCGGTGAAACCAACAACCAAATCATATGAAGAACTGTGTACGCTAGTGTGGGAGCACCTAAATCCAAAGGAAAGCATTCTGATGGCAAGGTATCGATTCTATACCTGTCAACGGTCTGAAGGCCAGGAAGTGGCGAGCTACGTTGCCGAACGAAGGCACCTTGCAAGACATTCCGAATTTGATGGATTCCTTGAGCATATGCTAAGAGATTTCTTTGTGCTTGGCATTGGCCATGAGGTTATCCTTCGCAAACTATTTGACTGTTGAAACACCGAATCTGAGCAAAGCCATAACGATAGCCCAGGCATTTATGTCCACCAGCGATAACACCAAACAAATTTTGCAGCATAAAGAGGTTACGGCAAGTACTGTACACAAAGTAATGTCGTTTTCAGGCAGGAATGCATATGGCAGAACATACACGCCTGCAGCTGCACGACCTCAGATGACCCAGAGTCCGCCATCAAACGTCAAGCGAGGCAGTTAACACCTTGTTGGCGCTGCGGAGGTGATCATCGAGCCATCAATGCTGCTTCAAAAACTATGTGTGCAAAGGCTGTGGAACAATGTGACACCTCCAGCGAATGTGCAGACGACCTGCAAACCCTGCAAACCACCATATTGCAGAGGAGGATCGATCCATGGCGGATCAAGCCGAACCGAGGAGGCAGAAGTGTACGGGGTGCACACCTTCACCACGAAATGTCCACCGATCATGTTAAAAGTCGAGCTGGATGAAATTCCGGTATCCAAGGAATTGGACATGGGTGCAAGTCAGTCTATCATGAGCAAAAAGGCCTTCGAGAGGCTGTGGTGCAACAAGGCACACAGGCGCAAGTTTAGCCCCATTCATACCAAGCTAAGAACTTACACTAATGAGCTGATCCCTGTTATTGGCAACGCAGCAGTACAAGTATCCTATGATGGAGCAGTGCACGAACTCCCACTATGTATTGTACCAGGAGATGGCCCCACACTGTTCGGCAGAAGCTGGCTAGGAAAAATCCGCTGGATCTGGGATGACATCTGAACGCTTTCGTCCATCGACGATGCCTCATGTGCCCAGGTTCTGAGCAAGTTCCCGTCATTGTTTGAGCCAGGCATCGGAAGTTTCTCGGGGGCAAAGGTGCAGATCCACTTGGTTCCCGGTACACGACCCATCCACCACAAGGCACGGGCGGTGTCATACATCATGCGAGAGAAAGTGGAGCTAGACAGGCTGCAGCGAGAAGGCATCATCGCGCCGGTGGAGTTCAACGAGTGGACCAGTCCGATTGTTCCGGTTCTCAAAGGCGATGGTACGGTCAGAATTTGTAGGGACTATAAAGTAACGATTAACCGTTTTTCACTACAGGACCAGTAACCGCTACCCAAGGCAGACGACCTATTTGTGACCCTGGCTGGAGGAAAGACGTTCACCAAGGTGGACCTGACCTCGGCCTACATGACGCAGGAGCTGGTGGAATCTTCGAAAGGCCTCAGCTGCATCGACACGCACAAAGGTCTGTTCATCTACAATAGATGTCCATTTGGGATTCGATTGGCCGCGGCAATTTTCCAAAGGAACATGGAGAGCCTGCTAAAGTCAGTTCCGCGCACCGTGGTTTACAGGACGAAATACTGGTCACAGGTTGGGACATCATCGAACACTTGAAGAACATGGAAGAGGTGCTAAGTTGGTTAGATCGCGTGGGACTCAGGTTGAAACGCTCGAAGTGTGTTTTTCCTGGCACCAAAGGTTGAATTCTTAGGGAGAAGAATCGCGGCAGACAGCATCAGACCCACCGACGCCAAGACGGAGGCCATCAAGAATGCGCCGAGACCACAGAACGAGACCACGGAGCTGCGGTCGTTCCTGGGACTCCTCAACTATTTTGGTAATTTCCTACCCGGGTTAAGCACCTTGCTAGAACCCCTACATGAGCTGCTATGCAAGGAAGACAACTAGGCATGGGGGAAATCACAAGAGGCTGCTTTTGAGAAAGCCAGAAATCTGTTATGGTCCAACAAACTGCTTGTTCTGTATGACCCATGTAAATGTTTAGTGCTAGCTTGCGATGCATCTTCGTATGGGGTTGGGTGTGTGTTACAACAAGCAAACGAATCAGGAACATTGCAACCGGTCGCCTATACATCCAGGAGTTTGTCCAAGGCCGAAAAGGCCTATAGCAGGATTGAAAAAGAAGTACTGGCATGCGTTTATGGAGTGAAAAATATGCACCAGTATCTGTTTGGTCTGAAGTTTGAGTTAGAAACTGACCATAAGCCGCTCATATTGCTATTCTCAGAGAGCAAAAGGATTAATACCAATGCCTCTGCCCACATCCAAAGATGGGCATTCACGCTGTCTGCATATAACTATGTAATCCGCCACAGACCAGGCACAGAGAACTGCGCTGATGCTCTCAGTCGACTACCATTGCCCACCACCGGGGTAGAAATGGCACAGCCTGCAGACTTGCTCTTGCTGATGGATGCATTTGAAAACGAAAAGTCCCCCGTTACAGCCCTCCAGATTAGGACCTGGACCAGCCAGGATTCTTTACTGTCCCTTGTAAAAAACTGTGTCCTCCATGGGAGCTGGTTCAGCGTCCTAGCGGAGATGCATGAAGACATCAAGCCATTCCAGTGGCGCAAAGACGAAATGTCCATACAGGCGGACTGTCTTTTGTGGGGCAATCATTTGTTTTTGCCTAAGAAAGGCAGGGAAACGTTCATACATGACCTACACAGTACCCACCCAGGCATAGTAATGATGAAAGCCATAGCCAGATCCCATGTGTGGTGGCCCGGCATCGACTCAGATTTGGAGTCATACGTGCGCCAGTGCAACACTTGCTCTCAACTGAGCAATGCACCCAGGGAGGCACCACTAAGTTTGTGGTCATGGCCCTCCAAACCGTGGTCTAGGATCCCGTTGATTTTGCGGGCCTGTTTCTAGGCAAAATGTTTTTGGTTGTTGTGGATGCTTATTCAAAATGGATTAAATGTATAATAATGTCTGTAAGCACGTCCACTGCCACCATCGAAAGCCTACGAGCCATGTTCGTCACGCACGGCCTGCCTGATGTCCTTGTCAGCGACAATGGGCTGTGCTTCACCAGTGCTGAATTCAAGGAATTCATGACCCGCAATGGAATCAAGCACGTCACATCTACCCTGTTCAAGCCCGCATCCAACGGCCAGGCAGAACGGGCAGTCGAAACCATCAAGCAAAGCTTGAAACGTGTGTCGGAAGGCTCCCTGCAGACCTGCCTGTCCCGGGTCCTGCTCAGCCACCGCACCAGACCCCACTTGCTCACCGGGGTTCCCCCAGCCGAGCTGCTCATGAAAAGGGCGCTCAAAACAAGGCTCTCTCTTGTCCACCCTGATCTCCATTATCACGTCGAGGGTAGGCAGCTTCAACAAAGCATGTACCATGATTGCACAAACTTGTCACGCGATATTGAAGTCAATGACCCTGTATTTGTACTCAGCTATGGACATGTTCCCAAATGGTTTGCTGGCACCGTCATAGCCAAAGAAGGGAACAGGGTGTTTCAGGTCAAACTTGCTAATGGACTAACTTGCAGAAAACATTTGGACCAAACCAAACTGCGATTCACAGACAGCCATGAACAACCCGAAGAGGACACCACCAGCTTCGACCCTCCAACACATACGCAAGTGGCAATCGATATCACGGTCGACCACGAAGCTGAACTCACCATCCCCAGCAGCCCGGCAAGGCCAGCTGCCCAGCTGCCCAGCGAAGAACAAACCAACTCACCCACAACAGCATTTGTACCAAGACGATCGACAAGGGAGTGAAAACCCCCAGATCGTCTCACCCTGTAAATAAGTGTACTATTGACTTTGGGAGGGAGCGATGTTATGTATGCAACCCTAGGCAACCTGTATCATACCCCTACCAGAGGGCATACCTGTTGGAGTCCCAGCATCCCTTGGGAGCACTGTATATAAGCAGGCCTCCCATGCTGTACCAACACTCGAGTTTAATTAAAGGAGCTAAGGTCACACTTACTCATTGTCTACAGTACTCAGTTGCATTACTTTATTATGAGCTTAACAAAAACTGCACGTAGTATTCCAGGTGTGGCCTCACCAATACCTTGTATAGCTGTAGTAAGATTTCCTTGATTTTATACTGCATCCTATTTGCAATAAAGGCCAAGATACCATTGGCCTTCCTGATCACTTGCTGTACCTGCATACTAACCTTTTATGTTTCATGCACAAGTGCCCCCAGGTCCCGCTGTACTGCGGCACTTTGCAATCTTTCTCCATTTAAATAATAACTTGCTCTTTGTGATTTTTTTCTGCCAAAGTGCATGACCTCACACTTCCCAACATTATACTCCATCTGCCAAATTTTTGCCCACTCACTTAGCCTGTCTATGTCCTTTTGCAGATTTTTTTGTGTCCTCATCACACATTGCTTTTCCTCCCATCTTTGTATTGTCAGCAAACTTGGCTACGTTACACTCAGTCCCTTCTTCCAAGTCGTTAATATAGATTGTAAATAGTTGGGGCCCGAGCACTGATCCCTGCGGCACCCCACTAGTTACTGGTTGCCAACCAGAGAATGAACCATTTATCTCGAAACTTTGTTCTCTGTTAGTTAGCCAATCCTCTATCCATGCTAATATATTACCCCCAACCCTGTGAATTTTTATCTTTTGCAGTAACCTTTTATGTGACACCTTGTCAAATGCCTTCTGAAAGTCAAAATCCACCACATCCACTGCTTCCCCTTTATCCACCCAGTTTGTTACATCCTCAAAGAACTCCAGCAAATTTGTCAAATATAACTTCCCCTTCATAAATCTCTGCTGACTCTGCCTGACCGAATTTTGCTTTTCCAAATGTCCTGCTATTGCTTCTTTAATAATGGATTCCAACATTTTCCCAACCACAGATGTTTGGCTAACTGGTCTATAGTTTTCTGCTTTTGTCTGCCTCCTTTTTTAAATTGGGGCATTACATTTGCAGTTTTCCAATCTGCTGGGACCTCCCCAGAATCCAGGGAATTTTGGTAAATTACAACCAATGCATCCAAATCCTTGCTGCTACTTCTCTTAAGACCCTAGGATGCAAGCCATCAGGTCCAGGGGATTTATCTGTCTTTTGGCCCATTATCTTACTGAGCACCACCTCCTTAGTGATTGTGATTGTGTTAAGTTGCTCCCCCCCATAGCCCCTAGACTATCCACTGTCGGAATATTGTTAGTGTCCTCTACCGTAAAGATACAAAATATTTATTCAGAGTTTCTGCCATCTCCATGTTCCCCATTACTAGTTCCCCGGTTTCGACCTCTAAGGGACCAATATTTACTTTAGCCACCCTTTCCCTTTTATATACCGATAGAAACTCTTGCTATCTGGTTTTATATTTTGCGCTAGTTTACTTTCATAGTCTATCTTCCCTTTCTTAATCATTTTTTTAGTTGTTCTTTGCTGGCTTTTAAAAGCTTCCTAATCTTCTGTCCTCCTACTAGTTTTGGCCACTTTGTATGCCCTTGTTTTTAATTGGTTACCATCCTTTATTTCTTTAGTTAGCCACGGATGGTTATATTTTCGCTTATACCCTTTCCTCCTCACTGGAATATATTTTTCTTGAGAGTTGTGAAATATCTCCTTTTAAATGTACACCACTGTTCATCAACCATCCTACACTTTAATCTATTTTCCCAGTCCACTTTACCCAACTCTGCCCTCATACCTTCATAGTCTCCTTTATTTAAGCATGGTCTTCCCAATATTTAATTGGAGGCAGTTTCAGCTCATCCAGGACTGGATGCCGGAGAAGCAGTCTCCCAGCACAGAGGCAGTGGAGGAGTTGGGGAAGATGGTTGTGAAGTAGACCTGGATGTCATCAGCGCACATGTGGAACCTGATGTTGCGTTTTTGGATGATATCGCCGAGAGGCAGTATGAAGATATAAATAGAACGGCGGGGGGTCGGGGTGCAGGGGGTGGTGGTGGTGGTGGTGATGGTGGGGGTGGGGTGGGGGGGGGTGGCAGGGATGACAATAAAACCGAAACCTGGCATCACCGAACCACTGCTTGTATATAGCTATTTACAAAATATAGATTGAACCTGTGCATTACAATATAAATGCATCTTAGAACTTTATACAAACGAAAACTGTAAGTATAAAATATAGCTGTGGTATCTCTTAGCATCCTGCCCTTTGAGTTTGTGCCACGGTGAGCGGCTATAGCCGAATACCGAGGCCATGCATCTCTTCTACGGTAACCTTCATGTTTGGATGTCCCTGGAGATGGAGCACGCGGTGTACGCCGTTGTACGCTTGAGGCCTTCTGTGACCAGTGGGCACCGGAGGGACTGGAGTGCTGCATCATCATCATAGGCAGTCCCTCGGGTTCGAGGATGACTTGCTTCCTGTTGTGGGCAAACACACCACTCAAAGTCACTTCTAGTCCACGATACGAGAATTCTTTAATACAAGCATGCAGGGGAGAGCATGCGGCATCCCAAAATGAAGTCCAGAAGTCTCTCAACTTTACAGAGTCGTGGCAATGTATTTATACATAATCAAGCAAACACGAAACTTGACAGTTGACAAGCTAAGAGCTGACGCAATTAGCAACCGAACAACTGTCAATTGTTCATCACGTAAGCGCTCAGCAAATGTATTCTGTTATCTCAACTATCTTCTGTTTGCCCATTGTCTCTAACAGGATTTCATCTTTACCCATTGTCTGTGTAACAAGGTATCATGAAATGTCTTTATATCAACTGTTACGTATTAACTGCTGACACTATAGAAACATAGAAATTTACAGCGCAGATGGAGGCAATTTCAGCCCATCATGTCCACGTCAGCCGACGAAGAGCTTCACGGTCCTTGGTCAGCAGCCCTAAAGGTTACATATAAACCTATGAACAATGACGGAAAGACAAAGAGCACCCAGCCCAAGCAGTCCACCTCACATAACTGCGACACCCCTTATACTGAAACATTCTACACTCCACCCCAACCGGAGCCATGTGATCTCCTGGGAGAGGCAAAACCCAGATAAAAACCCAGACCAATTTAGGGAGAAAATAATCTGGGAAAATTCCTCTCTGACCCATCCAGGTGATCGAAACTAGTTCAGGAGATCATCCTAGTCGTATTCTATTCCCTGCAGTACTTACCCTTATATCTGCGCCGTCCAACAAAAGGTCATCCAGTTTAATCCCACTTACCAGCTCTAGGTCCATAACCCTGCAGGTTACTGCACTTTAAGTGCCCATCCAACCATCTCTTAAAATGGTAAGGGTTTCTGCATCCACCACTCTTCCAAGCAGCGAATTGCAGATTCCCACAACCTCTGCGTAAAGAAGTCTCCCTCAAATCCCCTCTAAACCTTCCACCAACCACCATAAAACTATGCCCCCTCATAATAGACCCCTCCACCAATGGAAATAGGCCCTTAATATCCACTATGTCCAGGCCCCTCAATATTTTGTACACCTCAATAAGGTCTCCTCTCAACCTCCTCTGTTCCAATGATAACAAACCCAGCCTATCCAATCTGTCCTCATAACTAAGATTCTCCATTCCAGGCAGCATCCTAGTATATCTCCTCTGCACCCTCTCCAGTGCAATCACATCCTTCCTATAATACGGCAACCAGAACTGCACGCAGTAGTCCAGCTGTGGCCTAACCAATGTATTATACAATTTAAGCATAACTTCCCTGCTCTTATATTCTATGCTTCTGTCTGTTTTGGCATGTTATGTAACATAGCTGCAGTGTTTCAAAACAACAAGGGGATGCAAGACGACTGGAGACCAGGCTCTGCCGCTTGTGCCAATACATACACACAAACCCAAACATACTCCTACTGTCCTCTTTCCTTCCTCCTTCCCACAGGACCTCGCTCTACATGGAATTCATAGTGCACAATGTGAGCCTCACGACCTCACAGCTATTGGCCAGTGCTGCGCCTTCCCTTGGTCCTAATCCAATTGTTCACAGTATTTTTGTCTAAAGTTGTTTTGTCTTTATTTTCATAACTTGAATATTGTCAATTATATGTGATTCCCCAAATGAGGGCATGTGCTGGTAATGTGTTTGTCTATCACTGGCAGTAGACCAGGAATGGGGGAACAGACATTGTTGAATTTCTCATGAAGTACATGACTTTATTCAGCCCAGGTTATGTCGACTGGGCAGAGTTTAGTAAAGGATGGGTTAAAAATCCTCTAACAAAATAGCTAAGTGATAGTCAAAAGAGGTTTAACATACAAAAGCCTCATTGACTGTAAGCTCTGCTATCCTTACTGCTACAGTACATGTAGGCCAATGAAATGCCTTCGGGACAACTTCCAGAGTACAAAGAAGACACTACTATAGTTTTTTGAAGAGCTATCCACTTAGCCCCACTTGCTTCTCTTTTCCTCATACTCTTTAAAATCTCTTTCTCATGCATTAAACCACTTTCCTTTTAAAAGTTACTACGAGTTACTATGGATTTTGTTTCCACCTTTCATGTCCTAACAACAATCTATAAAAATGTAATTCTCCCAATCTTTCCTTTTGGCAATGATCATAAACTTTTGTTCTCGAGTTGGCAACTCACTGACCAGTGAAAAGAGTTTTCCTTAAATCATCTACTCATTGGAATTCAGAAGAATGAGAGGTGATCTTATCGAAACTTATAAGGTTATGATGGGGCTTGACAAGGTGGATGCAGAGAGGATGTTTCATAGAAACATAGAAACATAGAAAATAGGTGCAGGAGTAGGCCATTCGGCCCTTCGAGCCTGCACCACCATTCAATAAGATCATGGCTGAACGTTCATCTCCGTACCCCTTTCCTGCTTTCTCTCCATATCCCTTGATCCATTTAGCCATAAGGGCCATATTGAGCTCCCTCTTGAATACATCCAATAAATTGGCATCAATAACTCTCTCTAGTAGGGAATTCCAACTCTCTAAGTGAAGAAGTTTCTCCTCATCTCAGTCCTAAATGGCTTACGCCTTATCCTTAGACTGTATTCCCTGGTTCAGGACTTCCCCAACATCAAAGAACATTCTTCCTGCATCTAACCTGTCCAGTCCCGTCAGAATTTTACATGTTTCTATGAGATCCCCTCTCATCCTTCTCAACTCCAGTGAATGCAGGCCCAGTCGATCCAGTCTCTCCTCATATGTCAGTCCTGCCTTTCCGGGAATCAGTCTGGTGAACTTTTGCTACATTCCCTCAATAGCAAAAACGTCCTTCCTAAGGTTAGGAGACCAAAACTGAACACAATATTCGAGGTGAGGCCTCACTAAGGCCCTGTACAACTGCAGTAAAATCTCCAATGTGAGCAGTATTCCGAATAAGGTGGACGAATTAACTGCGCAGATAGCAGTTAACGGGTATAATGTAATTTATCACGGAGACATGGCTCCAGGGTGACCAAGGCTGGGAACTCAACATCCAGGGGTATTCAACATTCAGGAAGGATAGACAGAAAGGAAAAGGAGGCGGGGTAGCATTGCTGGTTAAAGAGGAAATTAATGCAATAGTAAGAAAGGACATGAGCTTGGATGATGTGGAATCGGTATGGGTGGAGCTACGGAACACCAAGGGGCAGAAAACGCTAGTGGGAGTTGTGTACAGACCACCAAACAGTAGTAGTGAGGTTGGGGACAGCATCAAACAAGAAATTAGGGATGCATGCAATAAAGGTACAGCATGCCTATCATGGGTGACTTTAATCTATATATTGATTGGGCTAACCAAACTGGTAGCAATGCGGTGGAGGAGGATTTCCTGGAGTCTATTAGGGATGGTTTTCTAGACCAATATGTCGAGGAACCAAGTAGGGAGCTGGCCATCCTAGACTGGGTGATGTGTAATGAGAAAGGACTAATTAGCAGTCTTGTTGTGCGAAGCCCCTTGGGGAAGAGTGACCATAACATGGTAGAATTCTTTATTAAGATGGAGAGTGACACAGTTAATTCAGAAACTAGGATCCTGAACTTAAGGAAAGGTAACTTCGATGGTTTGGGGCGTGAATTGGCTAGAATAGACTGGCAAATGATACTTAAAGGGTTGACGGTGGATAGACAGTGGCAAACATTTAAAGATCACATGGATGAACTTCAGCAATTGTACATCCCCGTCTGGTGTAAAAATAAAGTGGAGAAGGTGGCTCAACCGTGGCTAACAAGGGAAATTAAGGATAGTGTTAAATCCAAGGAAGAGGCATATGAATTGGCCGGAAAAAGCAACAAACCTGCGGACTGGGTGAAATTTAGAATTCAGCAGAGGAGGACAAAGTGTTTAATTAAGAGGGGGAAAATAGATTACGAGAAGAAGCTTGCCAGGAACATAAAAACTGACTGCAAAAGCTTCTATAGATCTGTGAAGAGAAAAAGATTAGTGAAGACAAACGTAGGTCCCTTGCAGTCGGATTCAGGTGAATTTATAATGGGGAACAAAGAAATGGCAGACCAATTGAACAAATGCTTTGGTTCTGTCTTCACGAAGGAAGACACAAATAACCTTCTGAAAGTACTAGCGGACCGAGTGTCTAGTGAGAAGGAAGAACTGAAGGATATCCTAATTAGGCGGGAAATTGTGTTCGGGAAATTGATGGGATTGAAGACCGATAAATCCCCGGGGCCTGATAGTCTGCATCCCAGAGTACTTAAGGAAGTGGCCCTAGAAATAATGGATGCATTGGTGATCATTTACTAACAGTCTATCGACTCAGGAACAGTTCCTATGGATCGGAGGGTAGCTAATGTAACACCACTTTTTAAAAAGGGAGGGCAAGAGAAAGCGTGTAATTATAGACTGGTTAGCCTGACGTGAGTAGTGGGGAAAATGTTGGAATCAATTATTAAGGATGAAATAGCAGCGCATTTGGAAAGCAGTGACAGGATCGGTCCAAGTCAGCATGGATTTATGAAGGGGAAACCATGCTTGACAAATCTTCTGGAATTTTTTGAGGATGTAACTAGTAGAGTGGACAAGGGAGAACAAGTGGATGTGGTGGATTTGGACTTTCAAAAGGCTTTTGACAAGGTCCCACACAAGAGATTGGTGTGCAAAATCAAAGCACTTGGTATTGGGGGTAATATACTGACGTGGTTAGAGAACTGGTTGGCAGACAGGAAGCAGAGAGTCGGGATAAACGGGTCCTTTTCAAAATGGCAGGCAGTGACTAGTGGAGTGTCGCAGGGCTCAGTGCTGGGACCCCAGCTCTTTACAACATACATCAATAATTTGGATGAAGGAATTGAGTGTAATATCTCCAAGTTTGCAGATGACACTAAACTGGGTGGTGGTGTGAGCTGTGAGGGGGACGCTAAGAGGCTGCAGGGTGACTTAGACAGGTAAGGTGAGTGAGCAAATGCATGGCAGATGCAATATAATGTGGATAAATGTGAGATTATCCACTTTGGGGGCAGAAGTGCGAAGACAGAATATTATCTGAATGGCGGCAGATTACGAAAAGGGGAGGTGCTATGAGACCTGGGAGTCATGGTTCATCAGTCATTGAAGGTTGGCATACTGGTACAGCAGACGGTGAAGGCGGCAAATGGTATGTTGGGTTCATAGCTAGGGGATTTGAGTATAGGAGCAAGGAGGCCTTACTGCAGTTGTACAGGGCCTTGGTGAGGCCTTACCTGGAATATTGTGTTCAGTTTTGGTCTCCTAATCTGAGGAAGGACATTCTTGCTATTGAGGGAGTGCAGCGAAGGTTCACCAGACTGATTCCCGGGATGGCATGACTGACATATGAGGAGAGACTGGATCAACTGGGCCTTTATACATTGGAGTTTAGAAGAATGAGAGGTGATCTCATAGAAACATATAAGATTCTGATGGGACGGGACAGTTTAGATGCGTGTAGAATGTTTCCGATGTTGGGGAAGTCCAGAATCGGGGACTCAGTCTTAGGATAACGGGTAGGCCATTTAGGACTGAGATGAGGAGAAACTTCTTCACTCAGGGAGTCGTTAACCTGTGGAATTCCCTGCCGCAGAGTGTTGTTGATGCCAGTTCATTGGATATATTCAAGAGGGAGTTAGATATGGCCCTTACGGCTAAGGGGATCAAGGGGTATGGAGAGAAAGCAGGAAAGGGATACTGAGGGAGTGATCAGCCATGATCTTATTGAATGGTGGTGCAGGCTCAAAAGGGCCGAATGCCCTACTCCTACACCTATTTTCTATGTTTCCCTACTCCTATACTCAAATCCTCTAGCTATGAAGGCCAACATACCATTTGCCTTCTTCACCGCCTGCTGTACCTGCATGCCAACTTTCAATGACTGATGTACCATGACACCCAGGTCTCGCTGCACCTCCCCTTTTCCTAATCTGCTGCCATTCAGATAATATTCTGCCTTCGTGTTTTTGCCACCAAAGTGGATAACCTCACATTTATCCACATTATACTGCATCTGCCATGCATTTTCCCACTCACCTAACCTGTCCAAGTCACCCTGCAGCCTCTTAGCGTCCTCCTCACAGCTTAGTGTCATCTGCAAACTTGGAGATAATACGCTCAATTCCTTCATCTAAATCATCTAAATCTAATCCACTGATGGGGGAGACTCGAACTGAAGGACATGATCTTAGAATAAGGGGCCGCCCATATAAAACAGAGATGAGGAGAAATTTCTTCACTCAGAGGGTTGTAAATCTGTGGAATTCGCTGCCTCAGAGAGCTGTGGAAGCTGGGACATTGAATAAATTTAAGACAGAAACAGACAGTTTCTTAAACAATAAGGGGATAAGGGGTTATGGAGCGCCGCCAGGGAAGTGGAGTTGAGTCCATGATCAGATCAACCATGCTCTTATTGAATGGCAGAGCAGGCTTGAGGGGCCATATGGCCTACTCCTGTTCCTATTTCTTATGTTCTTATAGAAACATAGAAAATAGGTGCAGGAGTCGGCCATTCGACCCTTCAAGCCTGCACCACCATTCAATAAGATCATGGCTGATCACTCCCTCAGTACCCCTTTCCTGCTTTCTCTCCATACCCCTTGATCCCTTTAGCCGTAAGGGCCATATCTAACTCCCCCTTGAATATATCCAATGAACTGGCATCAACAACTCTCGTGGTCGGGAATTCCATAGGTTAACAACTCTCTGGGTGAAGAAGTTTTTCCTCATCTCAGTCCTAAATGGCCTACCCCTTATCCTAAGACTGTGTTCCCTGGTTCTGGACTTCCCCAACATTGGGAACAATCTACCCGCATCTAACCTGTCCCGTCCCATCAGAATCTTATATGTTTCTATGAGACTCCTCTCATCCTTCTAAACTCCAATGTATAAAGGCCCAGTTGATCCAGTCTCTCCTCATATGTCAGTCCGGCCATCCCGGGAATCAGTCTGGCGAACCTTCGTTGCACTACCTCAATAGCAAGAACGTCCTTCCTCAGATTAGGAGACCAAAGTTGAACACAATATTCCAGGTGAGGCCTCACTAAGGCCCTGTACAACTGCAGTAAGACCTCCCTGCTCCTATACTCAAATCCCCTAGCTATGAAGGCCAACATGCCATTTGCCTTCTTTACCGCCTGCTGCAACTGTATGCCAACTTTCAATGACTGATGTACTATGACACCCAGGTCTCGTTGCACCTCCCCTTTTCCTAATCTGCCACTATTCAGATAATATTCTGTCTTCGCGTTTTTGCCCCCAAAGTGGATAACCTCACATTTATCCACATTATACTGCATCTGCCATGCATTTGCCCACTCACCTAACCTGTCTAAGTCACCCTGCAGCCTCTTAGCGTCCCCCTCAAGCTCACACCACCACCCAGTTTAGTGTCATCTGCAAACTTGGAGATATTACACTCAATTTCTTCATCCAAATCATTGATGTATATTGTAAAGAGCTGGGGTCCCAGCACTGAGCCCTGCGACACTCCACTAGTCACTGCCTGCCATTCTGAAAAGGACCCATTTATGCCGACTCTCTGCTTCCTGTCTGCCAACCAGTTCTCTAACCACGTCAGTATATTACTCCCAATACCATGTGCTTTGATTTTGCACACCAATCTCTTGTGTGGGACCTTGTCAAAAGCATTTGAAAGTCCAAATACACCACATCCACTGGTTCTCCCTTGTCCACTCTACTAGTTACATCCTCAAAAAATTCCAGAAGATTTGTCAAGCATGGTTTCCCCTTCATAAATCCATGCTGACTTGGACCGATCCTGTCACTGCTTTCCAATTGCGCTGCTATTTCATCCTTAATAATTGATTCCAACATTTTCCCCACCACTGATGTCAGGCTAACTGGTCTATAATCACCCGCTTTCTCTCTCCCTCCCTTTTTAAAAAGTGGTGTTACATTAGCTACCCTCCAGTCCATCGGAACTAATCCAGAGTCGATAGACTGTTGGAAAATGATCAGCAATGCATCCACTATTTCTAGGGCCACTTCCTTAAGTACTCTGGGATGCAGACTATCAGGCCTGGGGGATTTATTGGCCTTCAATCCCATCAATTTCCCTAACACAATTTCCTGCCTAATAAGGATATCCTTCAGTTTCTCCTTCTCACTAGACCCTCGATCCCCTAGTACTTTCGGAAGGTTATTTGTGTCTTCCTTTGTGATGACAGAACCAAAGTATTTGTTCAATTGGTCTGCCATTTCTTTGTTCCCCATTATAAATTCATCTGAATCCGACTGCAAGGGACCTACGTTTGTCTTCACTAATCTTTTTCTCTTCACAGATCTATAGAAGCTTTTGTAGTCAGTTTTTATGTTCTCTGCAAGCTTCTTCTCGTACTCTATTTTCCGCCTCTTAATTAAACCCATTGTCCTCCTCAGCTGAATTCTAAATTTCTCCCAGTCCTCAGGTTTGCTGCTTTTTCTGCCCAATTTATATGCCTCTTCCTTGGATTTAACACTATCCTTAATTTCCCTTGTTAGCCACGGTTGAGCCACCTTCTCCATTTTATTTTTACTTCAGACAGGGATGTACAATTGCTGAAGTTCATCCATGTGATTTTGAAATGTTTACCATTGCCTATCCACCGTCAACCCTTTAAGTATCATTTGCCAGTCTACTCTAGCTAATTCACGCCTCAAACCATCGAAGTTACCTTTCCTTAAGTTCAGGACCCTAGTTTCTGAATTAACTGTGTCACTCTCCATCCTAATAAAGAATTCTACCATGTTATGGTCACTCTTCCCCAAGGTGGCTCATACAACAAGATTGCTAATTAGTCCTTTCTCATTACACATCACCCAGTCTAGAATTACCAGCTCCTTGGTTGGTTCCTCGACATATTGTTCTTATATCTCCCAATTTTGAACACAACTAATCTTCTGATTAAAAAGAGACCCACTTTCTCCTCATAACTAAAGCTTCTCATTCCTGGGATCATATTAGTGAATCTTTTCTGCACCCTTTCCACAGATTTGATGGTCTTAATCTCCTTACTAAAGTAAGGCACCCAAAACCAGACAATTTTTTTAACTGTCGCCTAACCAATGATTTGTATATATTTAGCATTACCTCTTCGCTTTTGTATTCTATAATACCAAAGATTCTATGTTTTCTTTTTAAATCAATCAGTTTGTTCTCCCACTACTTTAAGATGTGGTTCCGAACCTCTCCAAGTTTCCCGCCTTTTCTACTCCTTTTTAAAAAATTTTACCATTCAGAGTATGTAGTACATTGAATTGTTCCTTGAATTGGAGGCAGCGCGAGCCTGGAGCAGTTGGAGGGAGATTTAAACATCAGCGTCTCCCTGACAACGGAGGCAGCTCGAGCCTGCAGCTCTTACAGGTCCTGTCAAGAGGACAATATGAGAAATAAAAAGTAAGAAAATTACAAAGATGGAGGACAGTGATTGCTTCTTGCATATTAATTGAATCACTGGACAGGGAATGAACCTGAACGACAGCTAATAATTGATTTAATTTGCTTCAATCACTGATTTTCTCATTTTAACTTAATTTATAGTTATGGTATATATTATTTAATTTTGTTTAATTATAATTAATCTTTATTATACTGATTTTACTAGTGTATACTCTTTATTGTATTATTTACAATGTAATTTGAATTTCTTTTTTTAAAGTTTTTTTCGCCTGTGTCTATCTGTGTGCACATTTTGGCTGCCACTTTGGACCCAAGCCTTTAACCTCTTTTTACACCTCCTTCTCCCACTTTTTCTCTCTTTCCCTCAATGGTCAATATGTAACATTTTGTAAAATTGTTCTGAAGCGCCTTGGGATGTTTTACTACGTTAAAGGTGCTATATAAATGAAACTATATTATTATCATAATTAATCAAATAAATCACCTCACATTTCTCCACATTAAATGTATCCATCAGCCTTCTGTCCCGTTGACTACCAATGTTCTCCTGAAGTTGCTTCACAGTTACATCATGCTCTCTATTATTGGATCATCACTCACCCCCAGAATCATATTTTAATTTGAATGATTCGCTTTCCTTTAAGTTTTATTTATATTAAGTTACAGTTAATTGGGTGTGTCGCTTTAAGAAGGGGGCGCTTGCTGCCTTTTTAATTGGCGGTGGCAATAGCTGTCAATCATCCTTAGTTACCCAATAGGAATACAGACACCATCCCAGAATTTGAAGATGAGCAAGCTGCAATTGGACAAAGTTGCGGCTATGCCTGTTTAAACGCTCAGCCCGCAATGTGGAGCTTGTAATGCGGATCCGGCAGATGTGAAAGGACGGTTCCTGTATTGTTTGTTGCGTGAAGTCCGGAAGAAAGACGGACGCTGAATAACTGCATCTAGCCATTTATAAGGGCCGGGCGGACGTTCCGAAAACTCCGCAGCAACTTACTGGAAACGCCAGGGAGCAGCTCCGGCGGCAATAAAAGGTGAGTTGGTTTTTATTGATGAACAAACCACACTCAGCCATGGAGCTGGGGCTGGGTGTTGGGCGAGGAAGCAGCGGGCGCTTGGTTGCTCGGGGGGGGGGGAATTGTTATCACCGGGGGCTCGGGGCATTTCATCCAAAACAGTCTGGAGCCGGCAACTGGGAGTTTCAGGAAGCGCAGGCAATCTGGATTCCCATTGGATTTAGACACCAGCAATCGGAATGCAGCATTCCTCCAGCTGCTGAGAGCAGCACTGATGTGTGGATAATAGGGGCTAGGCTTGGCAGATGTACCCGACCAATGGGGAGTGAGACGGTGTTTTAAATGTTCTGAGTGCCAGATAAGTCACAATTACACTGGCAACGATTTACTCTTAATTCATGGTAACTTCATTCACTTGATCTGATTTTGTTCATCAAATGATTGTCATTTACATTGTGTTTTTTGTCTTGCGGAGTAGGAGCACAAGGCAGTGTAGAGAGGGGTGTGTCATGCGAATCAGTTGGTAAAGTCACACAGCACATGTACATTTTGAGGAGTGAGCAAAAATCTCGAGCTATGACAATGAACCAAAGCTGTGCGCTGATCCTAGACCAGCGAATCACAGAATGGTTACAGTACAGGAGGCCATTCAGCCCATTGATCCTGTGCTGGCTCTCCAAGAGCACATCAGATAGTCCCACTGTAGCCCTGCATTTTTTTTCCCTTGAGGTACTTATCCAATTCCCTTTTTGGAAAGCCACGATTGAATCTGCCTCCACCACCCTTTCAGGCAGTGCATTCCAGATCCTAACCAGTTGCTGTGTTTAATCACCTTAAATCTGTGTCCTCTGCTTCTTGATTCTGACAATGTGAACAGTTTCTCTCTCTCTCTCTCTCTCTCTCCTCTGTCTAGACTCATGATTTTTGAACACTCAAATCTCCTCTCCACCTTCTCTGTTCTCAGAACAATCCCAGCTTCTCCAGTCTATCTACATAACTGAAGTCTCATTCCTGCAAATCTTTCTACACCCTCTCTAAGGCCTTCACATCCTTCCTAAAAGTGCCATGGGCAGAATTGGACACAATACTCCTGTTGGGGCAAAACCAGTGTTTTTAAAAAAAGTTTTTCATAATTTTATAGAATCATTGAATTTCCTTGCTTTTGTACACACTGCCTCTAAAGCCCAGAATCCCATATGCTTTTGAACTGCTTTTTCAACTTGCCCTGCAATGGTTTGTGCACCCCTTTAGAATTGCACCCTTTAGTTTATATTGCTTCTCCTTGTTCTTCCTATGAAAATGTTTCACTTTGCACTTGTGTTTAAATTTTGTCTGCCCATTCCAACAGCCTGTCTGTCCTCCTTGAAGTCTATCACTATCGTCCTCACTGTTCACTATGAATTCCAAGTTTTGTCATCTGCAAATTTGAAATTATGCCTTGCACACCCAAGTCATTAAGAGATATTAAGAAAAGCAAGGTTGCAGTACCAACCCCTGGGGAACACCACTATACCTTCTTTCAGTCTGAAATACAACTGTTCACCACTACAGTTTCCTGTCACTTAGCCAATTTCATATCCATGCTGCCACTATCCCTTATTCCATGGGCTTCAACTTTGCTGACAAGCCTATTATGTGGCACTTTAACACCTTTTTTTGGAAGTCCATGTACACCACATTCCCTCATCAACCCCCTCTGTTAACTCAGTTAAACACTATTTGCCTTTTACAAATCTGTGCTGGCTTTCCTCAATTAATCTGCATTTGTCCCAGATTATTATTTCTAAAAACTTTCCCATTACTGGGGTTAATCTGACTGGCCTGTAATTGCTGGATCCTTGCATCCTTTTATGAACAAACATGTAACATTTGCATTTCTCCAATCCTCTGCCACCACCCCTATATATAAGGAGGATTGGAAGATTATGGCACATACCTCTGCAATTTCCATCCTTAACTCCCTCAACATTCCTAGGATGCATCCCATTTGGTCCTGGTGACTTACTTACTTTAAGTACAGCTAGCCTTTCTAGTATCTCCTCTATCAATTTTTATCCCATCCAGTATCTCCACTATCTCTTCTCTCTTTGGCTTTGGCAGCATCTTCTTCCTTGAAGACAGATGCAAAGTACTCATTTAATCCTCAGACATGCCCTCTGCCTCTGTTGGTCTCCTCCTTTTGGTCCCTAATTGTCCCACCCCTCCTCTTGCTACCTGTTTACTATTTATATGCTGATAGACTTTTTTGGATTCCTGTTTTATGTTGCTGCCAGTCTATTCTCATACACTCTTTGCCCCTCATTTCCTTTTTCACTTCCCCTCTGAACTTTCTCTTTGGCCTGATTCTTTCTTGTATTCTTAACCTGATATCTGTCATATGCCCCTTTTTCTGGTTCAGTTTACTCTTTCTTTCTTCATCCAGGGACCTCTGGCTTTGGTTGTCCTATTTTTCCCCCCTCGTACCTCGACTGTACCAAACTATCTCCTCTGGCATTGTTTGATTATTGTTTTGCCTGTCTATCTTGGATTCCTGTTTACCCAGACCAGTTCTCCAATTTTAACTCTAGCATGCTCCCTGTCCTTTTCCAAAGCAAATTGAAACCTTATGATACTACTGATATGCTCAGAATAAAGGATGAAACTGAGTACTGTGAGCCATGAGGCAAATGTGACCTTAGCTCCTTTTTTAATAAGACTCGAGTGCAGGTACCGTGTGGGTGGCCTGCTTATATACAGTGCTCCCAAGGGATGCTGGGATCCCTTGGGACTCCAATAGGTAGGCCCTCTGGTGGTGTGATACAGGTTGTCAAGGGTTAAATACATGACAACTGTGATCAATGCTCCCCTACTGAAATTTGCTCCACTTGACCCACCTCATTCCCCAGAACCATATCCAACAATGGCTCTTTCCTCATTTGGGCTGGAAACTTACTGATGAAAAAAGTTCTCCTGGACACACTTCAAAAATTCATCCCCCTCTGCCCTTTACACTTACTATCCCAGTCTATATAGTAGGATAATTGAAGTATCCCATTATCACTACTCTATTCTTGCACTCCTTATTTCCCTTCAAATTTGCTCCCCTATATCCTTCCCACTAGTTGGCAGCCTATATAATACACCTAGTAGTGTAATGGCACCTGTATTGGTTAATTCTAACAAAGTAGATTCTGTCCTTGACCCCACCAGGACATCAGCACTAACATTCTCCTTGACCAATACTGCCACACCACCTCCTTCCTTTTCTTTTCTTCCCTACCTTTCTTGAACAACTTGTATCCAGGAATACTTAATACCCAATCCTGCCCCCTTTTGAGCCAGTTCACCATTATTGCCATGACATCATATTCCCATGTGGCTATTTTTTACCTGCAGTTCACCAAACTTATTTTCCACATTTTGTGTATTTACACACGTGCACTGTAAACATATCTTAGACCACCTTGTGTTTAGTCTGATCCCACCTAATACTGTACTATTTCTTACTCTAGTTTTATGTCTCTCCCAATCCTTTTTGCAGCTTGTCTCCTTTCTAATGCTACATTCTGGTACCCTTCTCTTTCCACCCCCACCCCCTGCCAAATTAGTTGAAACCCTCCCCAACAGCATTAGCAAATCCACCGTGAGGATATTGGTCCCGGCTCTTGTTGAGGTGCAACCTGTCTGGCCTGTACAAGTCCCACATCTCTCAGAACAGATCCTAATGTCCCAGGAATCTAAAGCTCCTCTCTCCAGTCACTCATTCATCTGCTCCATCCTTCTACTTCTATCATCACTAGCTTGTGGCACCAGGAGTGATCTGGAGATTGCCACCTTTTTAATCTCGTTCCTATCCCTTTTTTTATTTGAGAATTAAAAAAAAAAATCTGCCTGCAGGACCTCAACCCTCTTTCCACCTATGTTGATACCGATACAGACCATGACATCTGGCTGTTCATCTCTCCTTTCCCCACCCCCCCTCCCCTCAGACTGTTCTGCAGCTGCTCAGTGACATCCCTAACCCTGGCACCAGGGAGGCAACATAGTATGTAATGAGAATGGTGTCAGTTTCATGGTTAAATCCTTTTCCTTCCCCTACTAATGAGTGATAGACTTAAAGACAGAGACAGGCTGTGGAATGGTGGACACATGGCAGATGCAATTTAATGCAGAAAAGTGCAATGATTCATTTTGGTTTGCACCCAGGAGTAATCTGGAAATATATATTGACATGGTAGCATAGTGGTTGTTATTGGACTAGTCATTCAGAGGCCTGGTCTAATGATCTAGAGATGAGTTCAAATCCCATCATGGCAGCTGGGGCATTTACATTCAAAGAATTAAATAAATCTGGAATTAAAAAAAAAAAATAGTATCAGTAATAAAACTGTTGGATTGTTTTAAAAATCCATCTGGTTTACTAGTGTCTTTTTTTTTAAGGAAATGAAACCTATCCTTGCCTGGTCTGGCTTGTGTGACTCCAGACTTGTAGCAATGTGGTTGACTCTTAACTGCTCTCTGAAATGACCCAACAAGCCAGTCAGTTATACACAACCGCTACAAAAAAAACAATAAAACTGGACGGACCACCTGGCATTGACCTAAGCACTGGTTGCGGACACAACAACCACACACAGCCCATTCGCCCCTCCTCACTAACATCTGGGGATTTGTGCCAAATTTGGGTGAGCTGTCCCACGGACTAGTCTGTGCAACAGCCTGACTGTCTTATTCACAGAATCATACCTTTCAGCCAATGTCCCAGACACCTCCATCGCCATCCCTGTGTATGTGCTGTCCCACCGACAGGGCAGACCCACCAGAGGTGGCGTCGGTGGTATACAGTTGGGAGGGAGTGACCCTGGAAGTCTTCAACATTGACTTGATACCGCATGAAATTTCATGGCTTCAAGTAAAGCCTAGGCAAGGTAACCTCCTGCTGATTTCCACCCACCAATCTCCCTCAGCTGATGAATTAATATTCCCTGTTGAACACCAGTTGGAAGAAGCACTAGGTAGCAAAGGCACAGAATATACTCTGGGTGGGGGACATCAATGTCCAGCACGAAGAGTGGCTCGGTAGCACCGCTACTGGCTGAGCCCTGAAGGACATAGCTGCCAGACTGGACCTGTAGAAAGTGGTGCGCGAACCAACACAAGGGGAAAACCTATTTGACCTCGTCCTCCCCAATCTACCTGTTGCAGATGCATCTGCCAATGACTATCGGTAGCAGTGATCACTGCACAGTCCTTGTGGAGACAAAGTTCTGTCTTCACACTGAGGACAGCCTCCATTGTGTTGTATGGCACTACCACCATGTTAAAGGGGAGATTTTGATCAGATCTGGCAGCTCCAAACTGGGCATCCATGAGATGCTGTGAGCAATCAGCAGAACTGTATTCCACCACAATCTGTAACCTCATGGCCTGGCATATCCCTCACTCTACCATTACCATCAAGCCAGGGGACCAACCCTGGTTCAATGAATTTTTTAAAAAAATCTGGAGACTTTTTGAGGTCCTGTTTAATTTTTCCTAGTTCCTTAAAATCTGCCTGCAGGACCTTATCCCTCTTTTTCTATTTATGTGCAACTGATATGCACCACAACCTCTGGCTGTTCACCATCTTTCCTCTTCTTTCTCTCCCCCTGTACAGTGGAGCCACTTGGTGCCATGGCCTGGACTTGGCTCTGGCTGTACTCCTCCACAGGAACCATTGCCCTTCCCTGTATTCACCTGCTTAGAGAGGCACTCTGGACTCCTGCAGTTCCTGCCTGGTCCTCTGTCTCTAGTGGTTACACATTCTCCCTCTACCTGCACACTCTTGTGCTGCAGGGTGACAACTTCCTGAAACGTGCTATCCAAATAGTTCTCAGCCAACTGGATGCACTGCAGTGACACCATCTGCTCAAGTTCTGAAACCAGGAGCTTGAGCTCCTCCAGCTGATGACATTTCCTGCACATGTGGTTGTCCAGAACATGGGGAAGCATCCTGGTGTTCTCGTGGCACAGGCCTGAGGTTCCCTGCCATGCCTCTTTAATGGACTATTAACTAACTTAACAGAAATAAACTCTAAGCTTGCCAGCTAATCACCAATTTCATTTTTCTTTTCGGCTCCTTCTGTTGTACTGACATTACGTAACTTGCTCCCTCCGGGCTATCTCTGGCTGCTGCTTTCGCTTCAGCACTGCTTAGAAGCATTCTATTTAGGATCACCTTTGTGCAGACCAAAGTCACTTGATTACATGCTACAGAAGTCTGGCAGCCATGCAAAAAGCTGTCTTTACTAAACTACCACAATTTTCACTTAATTACTTGTAAAATTCAATACTTTATCTACTCTGTTGTCTGCATTCTGCAAGGGTATATCAAAAATAATCTGAGCTGGGTAGCTTAAATCAATTGTGTTTTGCAGTGCCCCAAACTGGCCACCTCTGACTTGGCTGTTTAAGCATTTTCAGGATGAAAATGGTTGAGGACTTGGGACAAAGCTGTTCCTTTTTGTGTAGAAGGAGCCTGATTGTAATATGAGATCAGTGCTGAAGGATCTTCAGTTGAGATTAGTTTAGTGTTTCTGAATGTTAAATCATGGTAATTGAATTAATCAATCAGAGAGCCTGCATCACTTTTAATCATCCTTCCCAACTGAGTCTCCAGTTTGAACAAACCATCTCTGAATAGAGCTTCTAAATGGCTCTTGAATGAAATTGATTAAGTTGACAGATCAGATTTTCTTGTTTGAAATCACACACTACTCTTGGATGTTTAGTATATCTCGTGTGACCTTGTACACTATGGAGGAGTTTCTCCTATTCTGCTTAATTGTTTGTTACTGGTTTTACTGTTATTTCTTTGCCTTTTCAACTCTTCTATCTATCTCCTGTCTTTTTGTCCTCTTTCAGATTGTGGATGAAGCTAACTCCTTGAAGGTTGCTTTTGGGATGGTTGTTTGTGGGGAAACATGTTTGTTTTTGGCTTCTTTGCCATCACATTTTTTTAACTTTGAACTCTTCACCTTTTCACTAACCCTGCTCTTCCTACCTTTTCTCCTTTTTGAATTGATCACATCATCCCTATTCCTTCTCTGCCTGTTATTCATCAGCTACCTGCCTCTTCTCTGCTTCTGCACCCCCCCCCCACCCAGCAAGGAGGGATTACTTTTGACTCTAGGCCCACCTCATCCTCGAACTGCTTTCCATCTTTCCTCTTTCCTAACTAATGCCCTCTGAAATTGTTTGCTTTCACAATTCAACTTTATAAAAACCAAATTAGAATGAAGGAAGACTCTCTCTCCTGGTTTATCCTGTCTTGTAGCTGTTGGAAATGATTATCTTACATCAACAAACACAAATCTAATAACTAGATGGCTTAAATTCAATTTTTGTAAACCAATATGTACAACAATGGCATGTTCTTTATCAATACACTTATTTCCTCAAGGAAATGTATTAAATGCTTGAGTAATACTTGTTCTGTGGTCTCAAAAGCCTGAATATACAGTTTAATTTAAAAAAAATTATTGCTGATCAGCTAATGTGCTTTTTCTTTTTCCCTTCCTGCCCCCCCCCCCCCAACTGCTGCAAAATGTCACCATTACCCAGACGGAGTTTAATGAAGTCCTCACTGCCTGTACTCAAGCGACGAACTTCCACAACTGCTAAGGAGGATAGCAAAGAAGCATTGCAATGTAGACTTCCACTGCCGAACAGAAAAAGTGTTCTTCAAGGTTGCTCAAAAAAGCCATCAACTGAATTGCAGAAACCGACTGTTGGGACCAAAGACTTGAAAACTTTTGAGAAACAAGTGCCAAGAGCACCAAGTGCCTTAACTGTCAAAAATAGGCGATTCAGCACAGGCTCATTCAGTCTGAATTCTAATCGAAAGATGGATGCCAAACTCAAAATGGCTGCATTCCCAAAAAAAAGTCCACTAAATACAACATACAGTCTTTCACGTTCTGATGGTAAAAGCACAGGGCAGATTATTCTAAACACAAAGGGTTTAGATGTGGTAATGGTACAACGGTACTTGCCCAACATTGGTGGTGTTGACACTATACCTGAGCAATTGGCCCACTTCCCACTTCACCTTGTGGAACCCAGTAACTTGTCTCCTCTGCTCACCAGTTTTGTTCCAGAAGAATGTTTCAGTATAGCTTCTGAGTTAAGTTCTGAAAGAAAGACAAGTACAGTTGGTGCAATAAATCCAGTTTACATGACCAATGTTTCCCTCATAAATGACAAACCTATACCACCTGACTGTTCAGACACCTCTCCAGCAAAATCTCTGCAATTTGGCTGTACTTCAAAATTGCAAGAAAATGGTTTAAAAGATAGCAGTTGTCAACTAATCCCCACAGAAGCTGCAAGAAAAACTAAAGACTCCTCTGTTGGTGCTGAGATGAATAATAACTATATTGAGAGTGGAACTTTGCCCTATTTCCCTTTAGGAAATTTGCTCCAGCTAAATGAAACCATGATGCTGAGTGACCATGATGAGCACAAAGATGATGCACCAAAACATGAAGCCTATTCTAGAAATATCCCCACTGGATCCAATTGCAATTTGCCTCTATGTGCAGTAGATTCCATCCACTTGGATGGAGCCATAGTGTTGAGTGGTGCATCAAATATGCCATCTTTATGCACAAAGAATGATGACTCTTGCAGAAGTGCCATGCCAGTGAAGACTTTGTCTAATTGCAAGTTGCCTCTATCTAAGAGAGACTTGCTCTTGTGTGAAGGAGCCATGTTAAGCGATAACAAAATTGTTGTTCCAAAGCACAAAGACAGTTTTGGAAATGAGCACCACGAGGCATCTGCTTTGTTTGATTGTATGCCATCTCCATTTACAAAAGAGGTCTTCCAGTTAAATGAAACCATAACTGTGAGAGGTGACAATGCAACATTTGATGCATCAAAGCATGAAAGCAGTGTTGGAAATAACCTCCAGGCATTCACCTTATCCAATTGTAAGTTGTCTCTCTCTACAGGAGATATTGTGCAGATCAATGGAATGCTAACTTTGGATGGCCATAGAAATGCCAGCTTTGATATATCTAAGCATGAAGGCAGTCTTAGAAATGATACCAGCAAAGCGACTGCCTTGTCCAGCTGCAAGTTGTCTTTGTCTACAGGAGATGTAATGCAGTTAAACAGGACCAGGATTGTGACTGACTGTAAAGATGCTACATTTGATGCATTAAAGCATGAAGACCATTTGGAAAATGACCTCCACAAAACAACCAACTTGCCTGATTGCAAGTTGTGTCAATCTTCAGGAGGCTCGAATGAAATCCTCCTACTGAGTACCAAAAATCTTAAACTTGTGAGAAAATGTGAAAAAAGGCTAAGTGAAGTAAAGCAAGGCAGTGATGGTGATCTCAGCTATTCTGCAGAACTACATAAAGGAGCTCCAGCTGTGGTTAAAGATTTGCCTTTGACAGAACCTTCACACAACCAGCAACAAAATGTGTGCGAGAGTGCAGATTTGGTTCAGGATCCATTGGGTTCCGAATGGGCTCCGTTCTGCATGTCTACTCCATTATCAGTTGCATTGAAATGGAGTTATCTGCCATTTGACCATACCTTCCAGACCTCTTCCTCCACCCTTGAGGATGACACTCATGAGTGCCCACATGAACGAGTTGAGACCAAAGATGACTCCAGAAGCTCTGGCACTAATGCAACTGGAACTAAATCCTGCAGTGGAAAAATGGTAAATGCACCAAGACTTAAAGAGGGATTGCAGCAAACCAAAATATCTATTTCCCATCTCAATGGAGCCAGAAGTAAAGTAATTAATTTAAAGCCCAAGTCTGAAGAACATAAATGTGGAGCTGAAAAGAACTCTCTACCTCTTCCTGCTAGAACCTTGAGACCAGATTCTTCCTCTGTGGGAAGAGGAGGAAGACCTCCAGCACACCCATCTAGTTTTTCAAAGCTGTGCCTTCCAAAGCCTAGTCTGGTCTCGGGAAGGCCTTCTAGTCGCTTCGGAACTGGGCAAATTACAGGCAATAATGAGCAGCTTCCATCGTGCCAGACTGGAGTCAATAGCAAAGTAAGTGAATTTTGATAACTGTTCACCCATCGTTGCTTCATTGAGGTGGATTACTTGTGTAGTGGCTGGTATTGGGTACGTACAATGTTTCACTCAATGCAAGGTTGTTTGATAACCTGTGAGCCAGGACTGATGTTGGTTTTCCCTTTGCAAAATTTCCACAGGAAAAAATAAAGATTATTTTGTTTCTTATCCTCATTGGATTTGGAAGTGCTGGTGATTCAATTGCAGCTGAAAGTACTGCAAGTTACTGAGACTTGGGGCAAGACATTATCAGTAGTCTTGATGATTTACTATCCTGTTTGGGATTAACCTGGCAGGAGGGAATTTATCAATGGTATGTGTGTGCCCCCCCCTGCCGGCCCCGGTGTCTCTCGCTCCTGCCTAATGTTTACCAGAATTTTTTCATTTCTGATTTCCAAATTTGGCATATTTTGGTGTTTTCTCATTGCTTATTAATGTAAATCTTTATCATGGGTCATTTATGGCGTGACAAGGTCTTTAGAAATTGCAGATCACTCCTGAAATCACCCCCTTCCCTTCCCATGACACCTTTCTGTGCAAGTGCAGGAGATGCAACACCTGCCCTTTAACCTCCTCCCTTCCCACTGTCCAGGGCCCCATATGCTCCCAGGTGAAACAGCAATTTATTTGTACTTGTAATTTAGTATACTGTGTTCACTTTTCACTATGCAGTCTGCTCTACATTGGGGTGACCGCTTTGCAAAATACCTACGTTCAGTCTGTATGCTTGACTCTGAGCTGGTCACCTGACACTTTAATTTTCTGATCTCTCCTTCCTTGCCCTCTTATTATTCCCATGAAGCTCAACACCAGCTTGGAACAGCACTTCATCTTTTGTTTAGGCACTTTACAGCCTTCTGGACTCTAGTCCAACAATTTCAAACCATCAACTTTGCCCCTATTTTTTTATTCTCTTTTGCACGGCATAAGAACGAGAGGAGTAGGCCATTTGACCCCTCAAGCCTGCTCTGCCATTTAATAAGATCATGGCTGATCTGATCATGGACTCTGCTCCAATTCCCTGCCCGCTCCCCATAACCCTTTTCCCTTATTGCTCAAAATTCTGTCTTGAATGTATTCAATGACCCAGCCTCCACAGCTCTCTGGGGCAGAGAATTCCATAGTTACAACTGAGGAAATTCCTCCTCATCTCTGTTGTAAATGGGTGGTCCTTTATTCTGAGACTATGTCCCCTAGTTTTAGTTTCCCAGAGTGGAAATATTCTCTCTACATCCACCTTGGTGAGCCCTCATTATTTTGGGACAATCTCCTCTCATTCTTAACTCTAATGTGTATAGGCCCAACCTACTCAATCTATATCTTAAGTCAGCTCCCTCATCTCTGGAATCAACCTAGTGAACCTTCTCTGAACAGCCTCCAATGCAAGTATATCCTTCCTTCAATACGGCGACCAAACCTGTACACTGTACGTTGGGTATGACTGCACCAATACTCTATACTATTGTAGCAGGACTTGCCTGCTTTTATTCCCCCTTGCAATAAAGGTCAAGATTCCATTTGCCTTTCTGATTACTTGCTGTACCTGTATACTAACTTTTTGTGTTTCATGCACCAGGACCCCTAGGTTTCTCTGTACTGCAGTACTTCATAATTTAAATGGAGAAAAATTGCAATTTGCTTTTCTATTTTCTGTCAGTTGATAACCTCACTTCCCCACATTATACTCCATCTGCCAATTGTTTTGCCCACTCACTTGGCCTGTCTATATCCCTTTACAGATTTTTTGGCAGCTGTTGATGATTCTATCTCCATTTACACCCTATCTTGACTCATTGTTTTGTTTCTTAACTTGTCTCATTACCATCTCCTTTTACCTTGCACCATCATCCCTTAAATAGGCTGGAATTTCCAATGGCTTACCACCCAGTTTCTGGGCAGTATTGGCCATTGTGGGCAGTAATCAGGTGAGTGAAAATTTCCTTACCTGAGTTATGCCAGTGGTTGAGGTACCGCTGGGGAGCAGACCGCCAGTGTGCACTGTACTCGGATTGTCCTGGCTTGATGGTTTTTAACTAATTATGTTGTGATTTAGTTTTGAAGTGTCTTTGGAATGTTTTGGGTTTTTTGTTGCTGTTTTTCTGGAATTATTTTGTTTTTCTGGTGTTGGGCCTTGGTGTAAATTTTTATTGATTTTATTTTTCGCCCATTTTGTTAACTAACTGCCCAGTCAATCCTAAATTGCACATTTTTGCCCAGAATGGGGTGCAAGGCCCATATGTTACGCTCGGTGGATTTTTTTTATTTTTTGGGTTAAGCTTTTGCTGGCGATAATCTTCCCAGTCTTAGCAGTCCTTTGGGCAGCGATCGGATGCTGGAAGGCTGACGAGATTAAGGGCTAGAATTTCCTATCATAGACATACCGTTTTGTTCTTTCCTCCCCTCCCTTTCTCTGCCCCTACACTTGCTTAAAAAACGGTTACATCTCTAACTTTTTGCAGTTTTGACGAAGGGTCATCAGCCTGAAACATTAATTCTTTCTCTCTCCACAGATGCTGCCTGACCTGCTCAGTATTGTTTTTATTTCAGATTTTCAGTATCCACCTATATATCCTGATAAAATCTGACCGGACCTCCGGACAGTATCCCTGTTCACTAAAGTGATACTCGAATAGAGAAATCTTCAGGTTACAAATACTGTTCTCTTTCAGATGCCTCCTAAAGCAGAACCTCATCAACCTTTGACTAAAGTGATCACAAAGATACCTGGAATAAAGAGGAGGTCTCCACAGACACCATCACTTCCTCCTCCACCTCGAACAAAAACAGCAGAGTCCAAACAAGTTGAACTCTTTAATTTAGGTAAATACAATAGCTGCAAATATTGTGTTCATGCATCATTGCCTGATAAATTAGGGAAGGATGGCAAAAAACTGCCAAGCTGCTTTAACACTTCATACTGTGACTCTTCGTTCTTTGCTACTCATTGTACCTGGAGTGTGCAGCAATATGGATTTTCAGCAATGCCCATTAATGCAGGACTAAATGTCTAAATATAAATGTCAGCTATTTAGTCCTGTACAAGAATGATGTGCTTTATTTTTAAAATTGCATTTTAAATTAATTTGAATCCCATGTTAACCAAATAAAAATTAAACTAAAGCATGCAAAGTAATATTCCTTGATCAAGACTAGTGCATAATTGTGTGTGTGTGTGTGTGTGTGCTGATACGTTAGACTTTAAAATTTGGTAATGTGTTCAAAATAATTAGAATATTTATAAGCCATTTGGCCCATTAGTACATCCATCCAGAAATTCTGAAGTTTTACCCCCCCGCCCCACACCCCCATTGCCCTGCTGTCGCAAATCCAATTATTTCAAAGATTCCAAGACCTTGTCGCCAATATTTTATCTGGGAGTCCAAAGAATAACCCCCTGATATTGGTCCTAAATTTACTTTTTGCTTTTTAATCTGTCGTCTTTATCATACATTTGCAATTTAATTCAAAGTAATTTTCCAGACATTTCCATATATTTACTATCTTGAATATCATCGCCTCTAAAATACATCCTGTTGGGATGAAGAAACTGAAGCTTTACAACCCTATCAAGTCTGGTCTGTAGCACAGGGGACCAGCCTCTTGCCTCTATTTCTGCAATGCCTTCAGTGCTTGACTGTCTTGTGTCTTGAGTATGACTGGAACTGGGTGTGGTCGACAGTTTGATGATGATTTTCCTCTGACTTGTTTGAAGCTTTGTTGAACTTACGAAGATAATGAGATCTCCTTCAATGTCCTCTGCTAATTGCTTGAATTAAAAATAAAGCATTGCTGTTCCAATAATTATCCCACTAAATTTCTATTTTACCTTTCTTCCTCTAGATTCTATAGAACTTTAGAATGCACAGTGAAATTGTGACCAGATAGGGCATATTCTCTGATCATGTGCACAAAGTTGAGGTCTGTCATGCAGTTGGAAGGGGGAATAGAAAATTCTTACTAGAACCCCACAAATGGTCATCTGCTTTGCTATACAAGACTACAAGACACATTGGGCTGGAAGTTGTGGTGGGTAATGACTGCAAAGCGACAGCCCTCGCCATTATTACCCCTTGGAAGCTGACCGCAACTTCAGGATGTATCGCATACACATCCTGACGTGGAAATCCTGAAGTTGCGTTCAGTCATTCCCTGCTCCGACGCTGACTGCACTGTGGCCCTCACCGCCCCCACCCAGCCATCAGTGAAACTGATACACTTGGGCTTTTCCCACAGTAATATCACTGTTCAATACCCCATTAAATGTTGGACCTTGTTGGATTAGGCGTAACTAAGGTTTTAACAGCGTATGGACTGCTAAACCTGTTCTGGTCCTGAAAAAATAGTTCTAATTTTGTGGATGGCAAATTTCTTATGATAAATTACAATTTATTTTTAAGAACCTTAAATTTTTTTTTAATTTTAGGTTTTACCATGCAAGCCTGACTTTGTTTTGCTCTCTAACATTTTTAAAGTTGGATAAAAGTAGGTTCTCATTTCCTGCTACCCTGTCTAAGAATTTTGCAATGTGATTGGTTGCTTAGACAGCTTGTTGACATCACAGCAGGTCGCATTCGGGGATCCCCACTGTACTGCACTGAAATCACTTGTGTCAAAAGGCAGACTTCTATGCACAGGGATTGGAAGAGCTCTGTGGGCAGCTTTCTTTTGCCAGCAACAAATGCCTTTACTTTGCTGCTGATTAATTCCAGGCCAAAATGTTAACTTTCTCACTTCCTCCCTCCCCCCCCCCCCCCCCCACCCCCCCAATCTACTGCCCCCTTAACATTGGTGTCATCTTCTGATTACAAGCAAATGTTCTTCAAAGAAGGAATTAGTTAATAATTTGTGTTAATCATTTTTGAAGCACTTTTTTTTCCAGACTAGTGATGGAGATTTACTTATGAAGATTTACTTTCATAAGAACCTAAGCAATAGGAGTAGGCCATTTGGCCCCTCAAGCCTGCTGTGCCATTCAATAAGATCATGGCTGATCTGATCTTGACAACTCTACTTCCCTGCCCGCTCCCCATAATCCTTGACTTCCTTGTCATTCAAAAATCTGTATCTCTACCTTTTTTAAAATATATTTAATGACCCAGCCTCCACCACTCTTTGGGGCAGAGAATTCCACTGATTTATAACTCTGAAATTCCTTCTCATCTGTTTTAAATGGCCAACCCCTTATTCTGAAACTATGCCCTCTAGTTCCAGATTCCCCCACACGGGCTTCTAAATACAGACTGGTTAATCCATGCATCCTCTTTGCTTTTTGTATAGAAATTGATTGATTGGGAAGCAATTTGAGCTATTTTCTAGTTGAATGTATCCTTAAGTATGAGTCACTATCCTCCTGTCTGGGTTTAAGCACTTCTTGGAGCTCCCTATGCTGCCTGTTTCTTTAAAAATATCCTGGAGCATTGGCTTGCAGTCTTGTGCAATGATTCTATCCTATTTTATTTGTGGGGAGGGGAGCAGGAAAACCAACAGTTTTTGTCATAGATGCTTGATTTAACCCTCCATCTAGTCTTTGCCTCCTTTGGTATATTTTATGCTGCTTTTGTGACTTTTTGTTTCTATGCAAGTTTGCAGGCTTAGTTTGGTTATATGCCAGCTCTCTTTCTGGTAAATAAGTGATCTACACCATCTGGTGTTGGTTTTATATATGATACCGAGATCATTAAGTCCCATTTCTGATCTCTTTTAACCTGTGAACTTTGTTTTAGCATTTAATTTAGCCCAATTAACTAGCATTGAAGATAACTGACAAAAACTTCACAAACTGGCTGTCCTGCAATATCTGACCATGTGAACAGCCCTAATGTGAAGTGAAAGAGTCTAATCCAAATGTTGATGGCACCATATTCATGGATTTCTAAGGTGTCTAGTGCATGATCTGAGAGGGAATTGAATTTTCACATTAAATGATTGATTCTGGTTAATTTTAAGATCCATGGTCCATTTTTAAAATTGTCATGTTTGAATTTTCAGCCCGTTTCCCCAGTAGTTGGTAATGCCCCCCTCCATTCAGACATTCTATTCCCATTGGCAAACATGCACTTTTCTTTCTCAAACCTTCCCAGTTTATACTAGGATGATTCTTGCTCTTATTTCCAATTTAGTTAAGCTGGAAAAGCAAAGCCTGTGGCTACATCTAGTTTTATTGCTTAAAATTTATTTTGCACACAGGTGTGGGTGGTCCTCCAAGTGTCACCAAACATGCCCACAAATCTTTAGCTTTGGCCTCCAACAACCTTGTGACTGGCATAAAACGCCCAAGCAGTGCAATGGAACGGAAGAGACTATGTTCATCCCCGAAGAGATCCAAAGAAGTTGGTATGGTTTTTAAAAAAAAACACACTTTTTTTTTTTCTGTCTGAACTTGCAATTTGACCACTGCTTTATTTTAAGGGAAAGATACCTGTTGGATTAAGTACCAATACCCAAACCATAAATGGATCATTTGCTCCACATTTAGTTCCACAGCTGTTAAAATGGATGTACTATGAGAAGTTTAAATATTGTCAAATTTGTTTTGGAAAAGTGGGACTTCTTGCTGAGCATTCATCCAATCTGTTTGGGCATGATTTATTTCCAGCACACTTGTATTCTCGTGTATATTCAAAATTCTCATGTTTGCCTTTATTACAAATGAGCTGCAAATCAAATGAGGAAGTGGAGTATATGTCCATCAAAAGGACCACTGTGATTACCGGGATCAGTCAAACACAATTGCATATTCCATAACCAAACTTGCTGCATTGAGTGGTTTTACATGAAAGCTTGTTTTGTGATGTCTGGGCAATAGTTTGAGCTGATCCTCCAGCTGCCTATTTTCCATTTGTAGTATAACTATTGAATCTGCATGGTCACCAATTGCATGGTCTGTGCAAGTGAGTGCACTGACTTATTTGGGGGCAACTTGCAGTTTAATAATAAAAAAAAAAAAAAAATTCTGGAACTGTAAGTGTCTGTGCATGTAGTGTCAGCGATCTCATTTATTGTAATACACTGTCAATTGGTTGTCTCTCTCTCTCTCTCTCTCTCCTCGTTTTTGCATTAATTGAAGGGTGAAGGTTTTCCTGCTGCTTGGGGGATTTTTTTTTTTTAATATACTGGGTGTGGTTACAGACCCAGAGGTCCATGATTGGCTTTGAATCTTTTTGTGGGGCCTTGTTTCCTGTTCAAGTTGGTGGCTTTTCCAGTTTGGTTTTATGGTTGAACCTGTGCTTAGTGGCCAGTTTATCAATTGGTTTGTCTCCACTGTATAGAAACATAGAAACATAGAAAATAGGTGCAGGTGCAGGCCATTCAGCCCTTCTAGCCTGCACCGCCATTCAATGAGTTCATGGCTGAACATGAAACTTCAGTACCCCCTTCCTGCTTTCTCGCCATACCCCTTGATCCCCTGAGTAGTAAGGACTTCATCTAACTCCCTTTTGAATATATTTAGTGAATTGGCCTCAACTACTTTCTGTGGTAGAGAATTCCACAGGTTCACCACTCTGGGTGAAGAAGTTTCTCCTCATCTCAGTCCTAAATGGCTTACCCCTTATCCTTAGACTGTGACCCCTGGTTCTGGACTTCCCCAACATTGGGTACATTCTTCCTGCATCCAACCTGTCCAAACCCGTCAGAATTTTAAAAGTTTCTATGAGGTCCCCTCTCACTCTTCTGAACTCCAGTGAATACAAGCCCAGTTGATCCAGTCTTTCTTGATAGGTCAGTCCCACCATCCTGGGAATCAGTCTGGTGAATCTTCGCTGCACTTCCTCAAGTTAGGAGACAAAAACTGTACACAATACTCCAGGTGTGGCCTCACCAAGGCCCTATACAACTGTAGCAACACCTCCCTGCCCCTGTACTCAAATCCTCTCGCTATGAAGGCCAACATGCCATTTGCTTTCTTAACCGCCTGCTGTACCTGCATGCCAACCTTCAATGACTGATGTACCATGACACCCAGGTCTCGTTGCACCTCCCCTTTTCCTAATCTGTCACCATTCAGATAATAGTCTGTCTCTCTGTTTTTACCACCAAAGTGGATAACCTCACATTTATCCACATTATACTTCATCTGCCATTCATTTGCCCACTCACCTAACCTATCCAAGTCACTCTGCAGCCTCATAGCATCCTCCTCGCAGCTCTCACTGCCACCCAACTTAGTGTCATCCGCAAATTTGGAGATACTACATTTAATCCCCTCGTCTAAATCATTAATGTACAATGTAAACAGCTGGGGCCCCAGCACAGAACCTTGTGGTACCCCACTAGTCACTGCCTGCCATTCTGAAAAGTCCCCATTTACTCCTACTCTTTGCTTCCTGTCTGCCAACTAGTTCTCAATCCATGTCAGCACACTACCCCCAATCCCATGTGCTTTAACTTTGCACATTAATCTCCTGTGTGGGACCTTGTCGAAAGCCTTCTGAAAGTCCAAATATACCACATCAACTGGTTCTCCTTTGTCCACTTTACTGGAAATATCCTCAAAAAATTCCAGAAGATTTGTCAAGCATGATCTCCCTTTCACAAATCCATGCTGACTTGGACCTATCATGTCACCATTTTCCAAATGTGCTGCTATGACATCCTTAATAATTGATTCCATCATTTTACCCACTACTGAAGTCAGGCTGACTGGTCTATAATTCCCTGCTTTCTCTCTCCCTCCTTTTTTTTAAAAAGTGGGGTTACATTGGCTACCCTTCACTCGATAGGAACTGATCCAGAGTCAATGGAATGTTGGAAAATGACTGTCAATACATCTGCTATTTCCAAGGCCACCTCAAGTACTCTGGGATGCAGTCCATCAGGCCCTGGGGATTTATCGGCCTTCAATCCAATCAATTTCCCCAACACAATTTCCCGACTAATAAAGATTTCGCTCAGTTCCTCCTCCTTACTAGACCCTCTGACCCCTTTTTGTATCCGGAAGGTTGTTTGTGTCCTCCTTAGTGAATACTGAACCAAAGTACTTGTTCAATTGGTCTGCCATTTCTTTGTTCCCTGTTATGATGTCCCCTGATTCTGACTGCAGGGGACCTACGTTTGTCTTTACTAACCTTTTTCTCTTTACATATCTATAGAAACTTTTGCAATCTGCCTTAATGTTCCCTGCAAGCTTCTTCTTGTACTCTATTTTCCCTGCCCTAATCAAACCCTTTGTCCCCCTCTACTGAGTTCTAAATTTCTCCGTCCCCAGGTTCGCTGCTATTTCTGGCCAATTTGTATGCCACTTCCTTGGCTTTAATACTATCCCTGATTTCCCTAGATAGCCACGGTTGAGCCACCTTCCCTTTTTTATTTTTACGCCAGACAGGAATGTACAATTGTTGTAATTCATCCATGCGGTCTCTAAATGTCTGCCATTGCCCATCCACAGTCAACCCCTTAAGTATCATTAGCCAATCTATCTTAGCCAATTCATGCCTCATACCTTCAAAGTTACCCTTCTTTAAGTTCTGGACCATGGTCTCTGAATTAACTGTTTCATTCTCCATCCTAATGCAGAATTCCACCATATTATGGTCACTCTTCCCCAAGGGGCCTCGCACAATGAGATTGTTAATTAATCCTCTCGCATTACACAACACCCAGTCTAAGATGGCCTCCCCCCTAGTTGGTTCCTTGACATATTGGTCTAGAAAACCATCCCTTATGCACTCCAGGAAATCCTTCTCCACCGTATTGCTTCCAGTTTGGCTAGCCCAATCTATGTGCATATTAAAGTCACCTTATGTGCATATTAAAGTATCTTAGATCAGGGTGAAGATTTTTTTTGCATTGTCAGGGACTGTTTTTCTAGGGACTGTAATTAAAAACTTGGGGTGGGTGGGCAAAGTTTATATAAAAAATGATTCCCATGGCACTTCATGCTCTTGTATTGAATATTATGCCCTACTTTTTGTTTACTCCACTAAAATGCCATCTGTTGCAGCCTACTAGTTTATTTTGTTGCAGGAGGGGGTACTGCCAAATTGCCAAAGAAAAGTGGAACAAAACCAGCATTGCCACTGGGATCCAAGCCGAAGGGGCCACTGGGATTGAAGCTGAAGATGGAAGTGAAGGGAGAAAGTCCAACTTCAGAACCAAAAGTTAATCGGGTATGAAACTCATTGTTCACTCGTTTGATTGCTTTTTACCCACAGCCAGCAACCACATAAAACTAAAACTGATGGATTGGGACATATGGCTGGAAAACCATTTTTCTCTAGGCCTTGATGATTAAATACTACAATACCAATTTTATTTTTTTTAAAAAAGCATCCCCTCTTAACCTAATCCCATTCAGTCCTTGTTTATTTGAAGTAACTAGTCTATCTTGACTCCATTATGTTGCACAGTGGATTGGTCATGGCCAATGTTCCCTGAAGCTGTGTGGCCGCAGTGCCCTGGAGGTTCCAGAGCCGGTTTGCCAGTTTTAAATGGAAACACGCTTGTGTGAAATTTTGAATAGTCCATGTGGCTCGCCCTAAAAATTGGAGGGAACATTGTTCATGGCTACTTTGTGCAGGCACTTACTCTTGTGCACATTCAAAAGGCAAGGAAAACTTGCATTTATAGAGCACCTTTCACAACCTTGATGTCCCAAAGCACTTTACAGCCAATGGCACACTAAGTGCAGTCGCAGTTGCAATGTAGGAAATGAGGCAGGCAATTTGCACACAGCAAGCTCCTGCAAACAGCAATGTGATAATGACTAGATCATTTGTCTTTAAGGAAATTGTGATTTAAGTTAAATTTGACCTTTTTTTAATGTAAAAGACCCTTAAATCTCACCTGATGCTTCATTATCTACTTGTTCTCTTCCTATTTAACTATCTTCCCACCACCCAATCCTTACTTCTGCCTCAAAGATTAACATCTGGGCAGATAAACCAGACCCTATTGGTTGGGTAGCATGTGATGGTTCTCATTGCTAATGGCATCTTTTCTGTGTCCCTTTCCAAGAATCATCTGCAAGATTATTTTGTTGGCTCCCTAATTTCCAGTAACATTTCTACACACTAAATTTAATGAAGTTTGTTGTTTTTTTTTCCAGTGCTTTAAAAAGTATAATCTGAAATAAGTGCTACTTGTTTGTTTTTTTTACAGAATAAAACTGCAGTAGAGGAATCCAAACAGGAACTGAAAGTAGGTAAGAGTTTTTTTTTTTAATTTCTCGTCACAATGGACCATGTCTCCCCAACAACCTCCGTTAACAGGGAAAAGGAGATCAAGCTGTGATTTATTTTCTAGTTGGAGTATGGCTCATCAATCAGATTAGGTGTACAACATCAACTTCTCCCATCTGAAGGGGAACTCGTGCTTTGGCAAAAACGATTTTGGGGTAGCTTTTTTATTCTTGGGAGTACCAGAGTGCAGTGGTTGCTGTCAAATTCTTTGACCCGACCAGAAACTCTGTTCAGTTGCTTGAGCATCAGACATAGAATGAGTACAGTATTTGATTTCACTGCATGGCCGCTCCATCTAGAAGCAGATTTGGGACTTTGTTCTGTTCACCACTCACTAGAAGAAAATGTGACCATCAATTTGTCTCCATAAGGTGCACAGGTACTATAATGTAAAAAGTGAAGTTGTTGGGCTGGCATACAGACAACTGATGTTTGTAGAAACATGCTTTCACTTTGGGATTGGTGAGCAGAGCCCAGTCTGACCATGTGCACCTGTTTGGTTGTCACCAGTTTTTAATTTTGGTATGTTGAGCTGTATATGATATATTGGGAATATGAAGCTCCACTAGCTAATCTCTTCCCTTATTGGGAGTCTTCATGGTCTGCACTGTTCTGTGGGCAGGTGACACAGGTTTATATCAATGTTGCTATGGAGCTGACACTTGGGTGATGAGAAGTGAGACCTCTTGCCTCACTGTGCTAAATGCCTGGTCTCCTTTTTGATGTCCAGATCTAGGAAGGAAACTAGCACTGGAATAAAGGGCCTTTCTAAATCATAATTAAAACACTAATCATTGAGATGTTCAGCAAAAGACCTAGCCATTGGTGATCATAAATGCATAGGGATTTCTTTCTCCAGCTCCACCCATACTACTTTTGTGGTATGGAAGTCAATGGGACAAGAGGAGAAATTTGCATAACTTGTGTGACGGGTTTGGACCTGATTGCTAAAGCTAAGCCTCTCATTTCAGCAAAGCTTCAAGAGTTGGCAATGGAAGTTGCTGCACTGGAGTTGCGAAATGCTGCTCTTCGGCAGGAGATGGAGAATCCCATACCTGCCCCAGAAGAAACCACCAGTATTGATACAATAATCAAAGAGTTGGAGGAGAAATTTGCTGTTCTGAAGCTTCAAAATGCTGCTCTTTTGCAGAAGAAAGCGAATCCCACACATATCCCAGAATAAGAATCTAATTAATTTTTAGTGCCTTGTTTGATGCAAAGGGAGTGCTTCTGTTAAGTGTTGTCCATACACTATCTTGTAACATAGGAGTTTAGAATGCAAGTGTAATAAATTTGAGTGTTGAATGATTGGGTAATAACTCAAATTAGTCAAAATTAAGTGGAGGCTGGGTTGCATTGTTTGCTTAATAGCAGCAGATACAATTTTGAAATGCCCAATGTGGATTGGTTTACAGTTGCATCTTAAACCAGCACAATTTTGCTTGTATTATCACCTGTTTCTAAAGTGCCTTAATGCAAGATATTTTGAATGTGTTAATCTTGTGGAAGCTGGATAGATTCTCACTATATAGTGATGTCCATTAGCTTATTTAAACCCTTGTAATTACTCATCTCACCTTAAATTTACCCACAATGTGTGTCTGGACAAACCTCTGAATTGTCAGCTAATTCCTAGATAACTTTGTACCTGTATTCGGGTTGAATTGTGACCCCCAGGGTTGCAGACTCTGTCAAATGTTGAGTAACACTGCTATACTCAAGTGTGAAGTCTCAACGTGCTCAGTTTACCTTGTCTGTGGTAATTGTGTATATGTGAGCTGTGCATCTGTAGTTGCAATGATATTTTAAGTTTCTTGTGTCTAAATTACTCTTTCTCTTCAATTTTTGTAAACTCTAATAAAGTTTGTTAACATCTAGTCAATGCTGTCTGTATATAATTTCTAAAGTTTGGTTTCATCACGAACATAAATGGGAGCAAGAGTAGGCCATATGGCCCTCGAGCCTGCTCCGCCATTTAATACAATCATGGCTGATCTGATCATGGACTCTGATCTGTTTTCCTGCCCACTTCCCATAGCCCCTTATTCCCTTATTGGTTAAGAAACTATCTGTCTTAAATTTAAGACCGAATGTCCCAGCTCCACAGCTGAGGCAGCGAGATCCACAATCCTCGAAGAAAAGACACTATATTATTTTGGCCCGTCTCTCCCAGTAACTGCTGGTGAGGGTGGTATGTAATACCTCATGGTATTTTCTTTCTTTTCATACGTTTGTAGTATTGTCAAAGCTGTACTGCATCCATCTTAATCAGACTAGTCTCTGAATAGTTTGAAACTAGGTTAGTTCAGTCCTTTTGGCTCAATGGATTTGAATTCAGCTCCATGTTTAGTGCTGTGGCTCAGTGGGTAGCTCCTTTGCCTCAGCATCAGAAGGTTGTGGGTTCAAGTCCCACTCCAGGGACTAGTGCACAAATCCAGGCTGACCTTCCCAGCGCAGTGCCGAGTGCCATCTGAGACGTTAAACCGAGGCCCTGTTTACACTCAGGTTGGCGTAAAAGATCCCATGGCACTATTTTGAAGAGCAGGGCAGTTAACCCCAGTGACCTGACCCATACTATCCCTTAATCAACATAACAAACACATTATCTGGTGATTATCACATTGTGGGAGCTTGCTGTGTGCAAATTGGCTGCTGTTTCCCACATTACAATGGTGACTACACTCCAAAAGGTACTTCATTGGGTAAAGCATTTGGAGATGTCCAATAGTTGTGAAAGGTGCTTGTATAAATCCAAGTCTTGGGCGTTGGAACAACATCTTGTATTTATATATCGCCTTTAATGTATTAAAAGGAAACTGTCGGCAGTTGTAAATGAAGGATTGTTGGTAGGCCTCAACCAAATCCCTACTGACTGGACCACAAGCACCAAGAACTGTCCATAACAATGTCCTTTCACAGTCAAGTTACCCCCTGTGGGATGTGTGAGTGACTGGTCGGGAGTAGTGATCGACACATGTTACAGGCTTGCCATGGGGATGTGCTCTGTTCTACCATTGACTTTCTTTCAACCCTCTTCCCTTCACCCCCAGAAAGCTGAAGGGTGGGTGAAAAGGAAAATAAAGCTGGTTTTAATTTTAATAAGATTTCTGGAGGATTGCATCCAAGGCCATAGGTTCAAATTATCTGGTTCTGACTCAGAGTGGATCATTTTCAACCTACCCCTAGAGCATAAATCTACATCAGGGGCCCATTATACAAACCATGGAATTTTCTTTTTCATTGAAACCAATGGAAGGAAAGTTTTTTTTTTTATCTTGCATTTAATAGTTTTGTTAGCATTTTTAGTATGCAGTCAATTGACACTTGAGTAATATTTTGAAAATAGATCTTGCACAAACACTGAATGCTCACAGCAGTATAAAAATATAAAATCCAAGAATTTGAATAGTGATCTATATTGGCAAATACAATTATTCATCTTTACCTGGTTTGCAGTTGGTCTAAAGCTGAGTGATTCAATGTCTGTATAGTTTGCACTTTATTGTGCAAGATTGGATTATGTCCCATTGATCAGACCTGGAGTTTTAACCAATAACTTTTATTTATATTGCACCTTTTAACAAGGCACTTCAAGTGTTATAGACAAACAGATTTATAGGATTTGGTTGGTGCCAACATCAGTGTGTGTATGGGCCAGAAGGATTTTTGGACTTTTAAAATGGATATGTGCCCTTTTAAATTGGAGATGCACATGGCCTGTGTTTCAAAATGGAGTTTGAACATTTGGACTTTTAAAAAGGACTGATAGCAGCAGCTGTCTGTCTTTTGGGTTGCCATGGTCCCAGTCTCAACACTGACATCAAAGGCAAAGGCCTTTTCATTTCGAACTTTGATTTGTGGAAAAACACCTTTTTTCCATGGGGCTGGGATGTCTGGATGGACAATGAGGTTTACAGGCCAAATGTAACACCTGGACTCTTTCAATGAAGGAGCAGTCAAGAACTCAAACAGTAAGCACTTTGAGAATTGCTCATTTTACTGAAGTGGCCTACTATTGTTTATCAAGTTGACCAATCCAGGTCTGAGACATCAGGAAGACCAACAAGCATCTCTGGGTGATTTTTGGTTACCATGGTTGCAGCCAGTTTTTTGTATCATACAGGGTATAAGTATGCTGAACTTTGGGGGATTTAGTGTTTACTTTTCCTCTACCATCTGGGACAGGGTTCCCCACATGGCTGTCTGTCATATCTCCAGGAACACCTGAAGTGAGTGCCTTGCCACACCGCCTGAACGTAACACACTCTGCCGCAACGCATGCCTCTGTTAGGCATGGTTTTGTCTTGAGTTGAACAGACCTAGGGCCGTGCGAATCAATGACAAGGGCTGGTAATTATATCTAGTATACACCTCTGGAGATCACCAGTGTGTTTAGCTGCTGAGGAACTGCATGCGTGTGTGTGTGAGAGGAGGCTTCCAAGTGTGGGTTCTGACCAAACCGGGAGAGGGGTTTAGTTAGAAGGGTTTCCATTATCTAGGCTTAGATTCTGGGAAGTGGGTTGGTTCGGTGTAACTGACAGGGTGGGTATTTAATCTACGGTTTTAAGCTAGTGTCCAGTCACCCACTCTTTAAGCCATATGCGAAGGGAGTAGGGGGGTTGTGGTTTTGAGTAATAAAAAGAATCTATCTTTGACCAACCTGAACCATTTTGTTTTGTCTGAGTCAATTTATAATCTATCCATAGTAACTCCTTGTGTCTGAACTTGGGGGTTATGGGGCTTGTGGTTCGTGGTATAATTCCGAAGACCAAGCAGGTGGCATCCGCTCACGGCCGGGTTACACACTAATCCCACTGGGGACACTGCGCATCAGGCATATAGAAGACCTATCTGACCTGTGTGTGTGTGTCTGGTTGTCAGACAGGAAGCAGAGAGTAGGAGTAAATGGGGACTTTTCAGAACGGCAGGCAGTGACTAGTGGGGTACCGCAAGGTTCTGTGCTGGGGCCCCAGCTGTTTACACTGTACATTAATGATTTAGATGAGGGGATTAAATGTAGTATCTCCAAATTTGCAGATGACAAAGTTGGGTGGCAGTGTGAGCTGCGAGGAGGATGCTGTGAGGCTGCAGAGCGACTTGGATAGGTTAGGTGAGTGGGCAAATGAATGGCAGATGAAGTATAATGTGGATAAATGTGAGGTTATCCACTTTGGTGGTAAAAACAGAGAGACAGACTATTATCTGAATGGTGACAGATTAGGAAAAGGGGAGGTGCAAAGAGACCTGGGTGTCATGGTACATCAGTCATTGAAGGTTGGCATGCAGGTGCAGCAGGCGGTTAAGAAAGCAAATGGCATGTTGGCCTTCATAGCAAGGGGATTTGAGTACAGGGGCAGGGAGGTGTTGCTACAGTTGTACAGGGCCTTGGTGAGGCCACACCTGGAGTATTGTGTACAGTTTTGGTCTCCTAACCTGAGGAAGGACATTCTTGCTATTGAGGGAGTGCAGCAAAGGTTCACCAGACTGATTCCCGGGATGGCGGGACTGACCTATCTAGAAAGACTGGATCAACTGGGCTTGTATTCACTGGAGTTCAGAAGAATGAGAGGGGACCTCATAGAAACATTTAAAATTCTGACGGGGTTAGACAGGTTAGATGCAGGAAGAATGTTCCCAATGTTGGGGAAGTCCAGAACCAGAGGTCACAGTCTAAGGATAAGGGGTAAGCCATTTAGGACCGAGATGTGGAGGAACTTCTTCACCCAGAGAGTGGTGAACCTGTGGAATTCTCTACCACAGAAAGTTGTTGAGGCCAATTCACTAAATATATTCAAAAAGGAGTTAGATAAGGTCCTTACTACTAGGGGGATCAAGGGGTACGGCGAGAAAGCAGGAATGGGGTACTGAAGTTGAATGTTCAGCCATGAACTCATTGAATGGCGGTGCAGGCTAGAAGGGCCGAATGGCCTACTCCGTATCTATGTATCTATGTATCTATGTATCTATGTATCTATGTATCTATGTATCTATGTATCACGCCCTACAGAAATGTGACACCGAGCCACAGAAGAAATTAAGGCAGATTATCAAAAGCTTGTTTAAAGAGGTAGATTTTACCGAGCACCTTCAAGGAGGAGAGAGAGGTTTAGGGAGGCAGTTCCAGAGCTTAGGGCCCAGGCAGCTGAAGGTACGTCCATCGATGGTTGAGCAGTTATAATGAGGGATTTTCAAGAGGGCAGAATTTGAGGAGCGCTGACATCTTATGGAATTGTGAGGCTGAAAAAGAGGGGGGGGAAAGTCCATGGAGTAGTTTGTAAACCAGGATAAGAATTTTGAAATTGACGTGTTTAACTGGGAGCCAATGTAGGTCAGAAAGCACAAGGGTGATGGGTGATCTTGACTTGGTGTGGGTTAGTACACGGGCTACTGAGTTTTGGATGATCTAGTTTATGTAGGGTAGAACATGGGAGGCCAGCTAGGAGTGAGTTGGAGTAGTCAAGTCTAGAGGTAACAAAAGCATAGATGAGGCTTTCAGCAGCAGAAGGGCTGAAGCAGGGGTGGGCAATATTAGAGGTGGAAAAAGGCGATTTTATTTATGCTGTGGATGTGGCTGGAAACTCAATTCAGGGTCAAATATGACACCTAGGTTGTGAACAGTCTTGTTCACCCTCAGATTGATGCTAGGGAGAGGGATGGAGTCAGTGGTTCAAGAATGCAGTTTGTGGCGGGGACCAAAGATAATGGCTTTGGTTTTCTCCAATATTTAATTGGAGAACATTTCTGCTCATCTAGTATTGGATGTTGGACAAGCAATCTGACAATTTAGAGACCATGGAGGGGTTGACAGAAGTGGTGGAGAGGTAGAGCTGGGTGTCATCTGCCTACATGTGGAAACTGACTCCGTGTTTTCGGATGATCGCCTAGGGGCAGCATGTAGATGAGAAATAAGAGGGGACTAAGGACAGATCCTTGGGGGACACCAGAGGTAACTATGCAGGAGTGGGAAGAGAATCTATTGGAGATTTTCTGGCTATGATTAGATAGATAATGGAACTAGGTGAGTGCAGTCCCACATAGCTGGACTTTGGTAGAGAGGCGTTGGAGGATGGCGTGGTCAACTGTGTCAAAGACTGCAGACCGGTCCAGACGGACAAGGAGGGATAGTTTACCTTTGAGAGTGTGACAAAGTATGTCATTTGTGACTTTGATGAGAGCTGTTTCGGTACTGTGGCAGGAGTGAAAGCCAAATCGAAGGGATTCAAACATTGAATTCATGGAAAGATGATCATGGATTTGGGAGGCAACAACACGTTCAAGTACTTGGGATAGGAAAGGGAGGTTGGAGATGGTGTGATAGCTAGCAAGCAAAGTGGGGTCAAGGGTTGGCTTTTTGAGGAGAGGAGAACAGTACCTGAGGACAGAGAACCGTTAACAATGTCGGCTATCATGGGACCCAAAAAAGGAAGTTATGTGGTCAGCAGTTTAGTGGGTCTCATGGACAAGATGAGCTTGGAGAGATCAAAAAGAAACTAGAGAAAGATGTGAGTTTAGGGCTAGGGCAGGTCGGAGCCTCAGATGAAGTTTGGCCCAGTGAGTTAGATGAAGGAAGGGAACTCTGAGGCAGCTGATCAGATGGTCTCAATCTTTGATACAAATAAGTCCATGAGCTCCTCACATGTTGAAGGTGAGTGTGGTGGAGACAGGGGACAGGGGAGAGGGGTTTAGGGAGATGGTTAGCAGTAGGGAATAGTAGCTTGGGGTTATTTTTTCAATCCAGAATAATCCTGGAATAGTGAGCAGTTTTTGTAGACAAGAGTAAGAACAGATAGTGTTTTGTGTTTGAGCCTGATCTAGCGGTCAATGGCTAAATCAGTTGTCCGCAACATCCGTTCCAAATCTATACCCTTTTAACTTGGAGTAAAAATGAGGGCTGTACCAGGGGGAATGGTAAGTGTGGGAGAGTAATCATTTTAATAGGGGCTAGGGCATCAAATAAAACGATAACTGTGGAAATTTTTTATTTTTTATTGCAAATGCTCTTTCGGGCTTAGTAAATATATTGGTTAAGTGCTGAGTTATGACTCTCAGCCACACTGAAGAAAGTGCCGTCTGTCAGGTGCCATATAACAAAGCCTCAAACGAGAGCCGGAGTCGTTAAGATTTGGCGAAAACTCGACAGCAAAACTTAAACTTTTGGACATTGCTTGGAGTCATTTTCTGTTACTGCAGAGAGCAGACAGCACTGACCTGGGACAGGTCCAAACCTGTTTAACTTGAATACACATCAGCTGGGCAGGAATGAGAATGGCTGAATGCAGGAATATCATGGTTGATGGGTGCCTTTTGTCATGGAATGGGAACCCATCAGTGAGACATTAAGTAAAGTGGCTGAGGTTTCAGGCCAGCAAAAGACAAAGGAAAGCTATTTGACCACAGACTTGTTGGAGCCACATATTGAGGTACAGCCCAGTTGACAAAGGAACAGGCACAGACTTGAGCTTGCTTTTCAGTTGGACAGCCTCAGGGGGAAGTACAGTTGGACTTATAGCACGAGAATATGCATTTTTGCAAGTATATGAGGCGCAGTTTTGGCTGCTATCTCTCTCGCTCCCCTCTTTTACGCCTGCTTGGAACGCACAAGGACTGAGCACTCCGTTTAGGACGGAGAGAAGAAACCACCAACTACTAACCAAGGGAGCCTTGCTACTTCGACTAGGAAGCTGACCTGGAGATTGGACTTGGACGCAGAAGATATGCCTCATTGGAAGAAGCAGCAAGTAAGCCAAAGGGGTAATTGGTGAGCATTTATCCCAATCCACGCATCTTTAAGACCACCGTATAGTATAAAAGAGTGTTGTGTGTCCCAACCAAGCCTTAGGGGTTTTAGTGGGAAGGTTTTTGCAAGGATCATAAGCATACACACATTCTATTGGACAGATCCAGTGGTGCAATTTTCAATCCAAGCAGGGGTAGTTTAGACGTGGGTACTTTGCGTTAGGGGCCTGTTTAGACAGGCTAGATTGTGTTTGTATTACATTACCAGAGTGTGTTTTTAACTAGGTGCAGGTGTGGTTTAACTTGAATAAAAGCATTGTGATGGTGGAGATCAAAAAGATCCATCTATGACTGTACATTACTGTTCATGACTATAATTCCAGTGTCTAGAACTATTGGTTCGAAACCACCAGGGACAAAACCACTTACAATGGCTGGGGAGAAGATCATGGGGCCGAAATTCAGGGTCCCGATACCATCTGAATGCGGTGACCAGGCGGCAGAAACCAGTAGCCGCCAATTTCTGGCCAAATTGAGCAGGTGGGGTGGGGATGGTTTCTGGCGGTCCCCACTTCCACCCCGCCACTACTGAGCGGCCGCAAGTGCGTGCACTACTGGGAACTCTCCCCCACCTCCGTTGATATGCGGGCCGAAAAACCTAATGCCCACCTGAGCGGTGCCCACGACAGCATTCTCTGTTGGTGCACCTGTCATCACAGTGGCCATTAATGGCAAGGGCCCAATGCTGCTGCCGCCACCATTTTAATTTTCTTTGCTGGCTGACTTCCATGTCAGCTGAACTATTGTTCGGTCAGGCCGCCAACAGACAGCTGGTCACCTCCTCTTGGGTGCCAGGCCATTGGCTCGGCCGAAACCCTCCCTGGTGGCCGATCCTAAAGATTGGCCAATTCTCTCCACTTTAAGGGAGGGGTGGGGAAGAGATGTGGCAATGCAGACTTGTAATGACATCACTACCGTGCCACTGCTGAGTGACAGCGATGGAAAATACATCCCGCCTCCATTTCCGCCCCTCACCAGTACTTACCGGCGCACTTCTGCCCCCATTATGACAGACTTCCGGTTTGCTGGGGGAAAAAAAAAGACAAAGACCTGAATATCGAGCAAGAGTCAACTTCCAAGACAGCGGTAAAAAAAGCACTAAAAAAAAAAGTGCGCCAGATTTCTCGTATGGCAGAGGACAGACAGCACCTCCTTCACTGAGGCCCCGAGTCAAAAATGGGAGTGCTACCAACTGAGCCAAGGCTGCCACCAATGTAACTGTATTCTAGAGGTTTAGGATCATTTCTTTGGAGTGTTGTTGACTGTGCTAGTTATCTACATTGCCATGTACGGGCGAGTGTGAGGGAAGAGGGCTCATTGAGCCTGTTGCCCACCTACAGCAGTTCCATCAGTTCACACTTCCACAGGCACTATTCCTCTCTGGCTTTTAAGCAGTACAGCATTTGGCATATCCTGCAGTATAGCCACTTCTACAGTTTGGATGAGATATAATAGATTCTATTCCAACAAATGCACTGAAGTCAAAAATTAAAATGTCCTTGGAGATAATCGACCCCTATAGTCACTGCACCACCGAGTGTGGCAGAGTCTAACTCAGCACGTAACCATTAAATATGTTTACTAAGCCCAAAAGATTAATAAAAATTTTCCAGATATCATTTTATTGTTTAAACTCCAGGTCTGATCAATGGGACACAATCCAATCTTGCACAATAAAGTGCAAACTGTAGATATTGAATCACTCCACTTCAAACCAGGGTAATGATGATTATATTTGCTGATCGATTACACTTTCAAATTCTTGGATTTAATATTTTTGGACTCCTGTAAGCATTCAGTGCTTGTGCACATTCTATTTTCAAAGTATTACTCAAGTGTTAACTGACTGCACACTAAAAATGCGAACAAAACAATAAATGCAAGATTTGAAAAAAAAAATCTTTCCTTCCATTGGTTTCAATGAAAAAGATTTGGTGGTTTCCATAATGGGCCCCTGACCCACAGATTTATGCACCAGGGGTATGTTGAAAATGATCCACAAGGAGTCATAACCAGATACAGTTCAAATGGCCGTGGATGCAATCCTCCAGAAATCTTATTAAAAAGCACTGACTGCTGATTTTAAAACCAGCTTTATTATCCCTCTTTCACCCACACTTCACCTTTCTGGGGGTGAGGGGGAAAGAGGGCTGAATGAAGGTCAATGGTAGAGTAGAGCCCATCTCCATGGCAAGCCTGTAACATCCATGTCAATCACTACTCCCGACCAGTTGCTCACACATCCCACAGGGGGTAACTTGACTGTGAAAGGACATTGTTATGGATGGTTCTTGGTGCTGGTGGTCCAGTCGTTAAGGATTTGGTTGAGGCCTACAAACAATCCTTTATTTACAGCTGGTGACAGCTTCCTTTTAATACATTAAAGGCAATATATAAATACAAGATATTATTCCAAAACACAAGACTTGGATTTATCTAGTGCCTTTCATGACCACTGGACATCTCAAAGTGCTTTACACCCAATGAAGTACCTTTTGGAGTGCAGTCACCATTGTAATGTGATATACACAGCAGCCAATTTGCACACAGCAAGCTCCCACACAAACAGCAATGTGATAATCTGTTTTTGTTATCTGGTCATTATATTGACTGAGGGATAAATATTTGTCAGCTCACTGGGGATAACTCCCCTGTTCTTAAATAGTGCCATGGGATCTTTTACATCCACTTGAGAAAGCAGACGGAACCTCAGTTTAACGTCTCAGACGGTACTCCCTCAGCACTGCACTGGGAAGGTCAGCCTGGATTTGTGTGCTCAAGTCCCTAGAGTGGGACTTAAGCCCACAACCTTATGACAGAGGCAAGGGAGCTACCCACTGAGCCACAGCTGGCACGAAACATGGATCGAATTCAAATCCATTAAGCCAAAAAAGGACTGAACTAACCCACTGTTTACAAACTAATCAGAGGCTACAATCTGGTTAAGATGGATGCAGTACAGCTTTGACAATACTACAAACATACAAAAAAGAAAATACCACAATTACATATCACCCTCACCAGCAGTTACTGTGGGAGACGGGCAACAACGTGTCAAGTGATGAAACCAAACTTTAGAAAGTACACAGACAGCATTGACTAGATGTTGACAAACTTTATTTTCAATTTTTGTAAACATTTTAATAGAGCAAGTTAGACAGAAGAAACCTAAAACATCATGACAACTACAGATGCACAGCTCACATATACACAATTACCACAGACAAGGTAAACTGAGCATGTTAAGGCTTCACACTCGATTGTCAAATGTTGAGTAACACTGCTAGAAAGAGAGTGTCTGCAACCTTGGGGGTCACAATTCAAGCCGAATACAGGTACAAGGTTATCTAGGAATTAGCTGACAATTCAGGAGGTTTGTCCACAGATGCACATTGTGTGTACATTTAAGGAGAGGCGAGTAATTACAAAAAGGTATAAATAAGTTAATACACTTCACTAAATAGTGAGAATCTATCCAGCTGCCACAAGATTAACACATTAGAAATATCTTGCATTAAGGCACTTTAGAAACAGGTGATAAATACAAGCAAAATTGTGCTGGTTTGAAAGTTTGCTGATTTAAGATGCAAGTGTAAACCAATCCACATTGGGCATTTCAAAGTTGTATCTGCTGCTATCAAGTGAACAATGCAACCAGCCTCCATTTAATTTTGACTAATTTGAATTATTTGATCATTCAAAACTCAGGCAAATGTATTACACTATCTTGTAACATAGGCATTTAGAACGCAAGTGTATGGACAACACTTCACGAAGGAAGCATTAACTTTGCGTCAAACAAGGCACTAAAAAAAAAATGATTTTTATTCTGGAATATGTGTGGGATTCTCTTTCTTCTGCAAAAGATCAGCATTTTGAAGCTTCAGCACAGCAAATTTTTCCTCCAACTCTTTGATTATTGCATTAATACTGGTTGTTTCTTCTGGGGCAGGTATGGGATTCTCCATCTCCTGCCGAAGAGCAGCATTTCGCAACTCCAGCACAGCCACTTCCACCTCCAACTCTTTCATTTTATGAAGCTTTGCTGAAATGAGGGGTTTAACTTTAGCAATCAGGTCCAAAATCCTTCACGCAACAAGTTATGCAAATTTCTCCCACTGATTTCCATATCACAAAAGTAGCATGGGTAGAGCTGGAGAGAAAATCCCTATGCATTTATGATCACCAAAGGCTAGGTCATTTGCTGAACATCTTAAATGATTATAGTGTCTTAATTATGGTTTAGAAAGGCCCTTTATTACAGTGCTAGTTTCCTTCCTAGATCTGGACATCAAAAGGAGACCAGGCATTTACCACAGCAAGGAAGATGTCTCACTTCTCATCGCCCAAGTGTCAGTTCCATAGCAACATTGATATAAACCTGCGTCACCTGCCCACAGAACGTTGCAGACCATGAAGACTCCCAATAAGGGAAGAGACTGGCTAGTAGAGCTTCACATTCCCAATACATCATATACAGCTCAACATACCAATTAAAAACTGGGGGTGATCAAACAGGTGCACATGGTCAGACTGGGCTCTGCTCACCAATCCCAAAGTGAAAGCATGTTTCTATAAACACCAGTTGTCTGTATGCCAGCCCAACAACTTCACTTTCTACATTATAGTACCTGTGCACCTTATGGCGACAAATTGATGGTCACATTTTCTTCTAGTGAGTTGTGAACAGAACAAAGTCCTGAATCTGCTTCTAGATGGAGCGGCCATGCAGTGAAATCAAATACTGTACTCATTCTATGTCTGATGCTCAAGCAACTGAACAGAGTTTCTGGTCGGGTCAAAGAATTTGACAGCAACCACTGCACTCAAGAATAAAAAAGGTATATCAAAAACGTTTTTGCCAAAGCACGAGCGTTCCCCTTCAGATGGGAGAAGTTGATGTTGTACACCTAATCTGATTGATGAGCCATACTCCAACTAGAAAATAAATCACAGCTTGATCTCCTTTTCCCTGTTAACGGAGGTTGTTGGGGAGACATGGTCCATTGTGACGAGAAATAAAAATCAAAACTCTTACCCACTTGAAGTTCCCGTTTGGATTTGGATTCCTCTACTGCAGTTTTATTCTGCAAATACAAAACCCATTCTGAACAAGTATCGCTGATCATTTCAGGTGATAAATACGTTTTAAAGCACTGGTTAAAAAAAATTTCATTAAATTTGGTGTGCAGTATGTTACTGGAGATTAGAGAGCCAATAAAGATGCTTGCAGATGATTCTTGGAAAGAGACAACACAGAAAAGATGCCGTTAGCAATGAGAACTATCAAATGCTACCCAACCAATGGTATATCTGTCCAGATGTCAATCTTCTTTTGAGGCAGAAGGATTGGGTGGTGGGAAGATAGTGAAGGAGGAAGAAAAAAAGTAAATATTGAAGCATCAGGTGACACCCTATAGATTTAAAGGGCCTTTTACATTAAAAGCAAAATTTAACTTATCACACAATCTCTTTAAAGACAAATTATCTAGTCATTATCACATTGCTGTTTGCAAATTGCCTGCCTCATTTCATAGAAACATAGAAAATAGCTGCAGGAGTAGGCCATTCGAGCCTGCACCACCATTCAATATCGATCATGGCTGATCATGCAACTTCAGTACCCCATTCCTGCTTTCTCTCCATACCCCTTGACCCCCTTGGCAGTAAGGGCCACATCCAACTCCCTTTTGAATATATCTAATGAACTAACCTCAACAACTTTGTGTAGAGAATTCCACATGTTCACAACTGAGTGAAGCAGTTTCTCCTCATCTCGGTCCTAAATGGCTTACCCCTTATCCTTAGACTGTGACCCCTCATTCTGGACTTCCCAACATCGGGAACATTCTTCCTGCATCTAACCTGTCCAATTCCGTCAGAATGTTATATGTTTCTATGAAATCCCCTCTCATTCTTCTAAATTCCAGTGAATATAAGCCTAGTCGATGCAGTCTCAGTCCTGCCATCCCAGGAATCAGTCTGGTGAACCTTTGCTGCACTCCCTAAATAGCAAGAATGTCCTTCCTCAGATTAGGCGGCCAAAACTGTACACAATATTCAAGGTGTGGCCTCACCAAGGCCCTGTACAACTGCAGTAAAGCCTCCCTGCTCCTATACTCAAAACCCTTAACTATGAAGGCCAACATGCCATTTGCCTTCACCATCTGCTGTACCTGCATGCCAACTTTCAATGACTGATGTACCATAACACCCAAGTCTCATTGCACCTCCCCTTTTCCTAATCTGTCACCATTCAGGTAATATTCTGCCTTCCTGTTTTTGCCACCAAAGTTGATAACCTCACATTTATATGGCATCTGCCATATATTTGCCCACTCACCTAACCTGTCCAAATCACCTGCAGCCTCTTAACATCCTCCTCCTCAGTTCACACTACCACCCAGCTTAGTGTCATCTACAAACTTGGAGATATTACATTCAATTCCTTCACTTAAAATCACTAATGTATATTGTAAATAGCTGGAGTCCCAGCACTGGACCTTGCAGTACCCCACTAGTCACTGCCTGCCATTCGGAAAAGGACCCGTTTATTCCTACTCTGCTTCCTGTCTGCCAACCACGTCAGTACATTACCCGCAATACCATGTGCTTTAATTTTGCACACTAATCTCGTGTGGGATCTTGTCAAAAGCCTTTTGAAAGTCTAAATCCACCACATCCACTGGCTCCCCCTTGTCCACTCGACAAGTTACATCCTCAAAAAATTCTAGAAGATTTGTCAAGCATGTTTCCCTTTCATAAATCCATGCTGACTTGGACCGATCCTGTCACTGCTTTCCAAATGCGCTGCTATTACATCTTTAATAATGGATTCCAACATTTTCCCCACCACCGATGTCAGGCTGACCGGTCTATAACTCAGTTTTCTCTCCCTCCTTTTTAAAAAAAAAGTGGGGTTACATTAGCTACCCTCCAATCCAAAAGGAACTGATCCAGAGTCTATAGAATGTTGGAAAATGACCACCAATGCATCCAGTATTTCTAGGGTCACTTCCTTAAGTACTCTGGGATGCAGACTATCAGGCCCTGGGGATTTATCAGCCTTCAATCCCATCAATTTCCCCAACACAATTTGCTGACTAAAGGATTTCATTTAGTTCCTCCTTCTCGCTAGACCCTCGGTCCCCTAGTATTTCCAGAATGTTATTTGTGTCTTCCTTAGTGAAGACAGAACCAAAGTATTGGCTCAATTGGTCTGTCATTTCTTTGTTCCCCATTATAAATTCACCTGATTCTGACTGTAAGGGACCTACATTTGTCTTCACTAATCTTTCGCTTCATGTATCTGTAGAAGCTTTAGCAGTCAGTTTTTATGTTCCCTGCAAGCTTACTCATTCTATTTTTCCCCCTCCTTTAAACCCTTTGTCCTCCTCTGCTGAATTCAAAATTTCTCAGTCTTCAGGTTTGCTGTTTTTTTGGCCAATTGATATTCCTCTTCCTTGGATTTAACACTATCCCTAATTTCCCTTGTAAGTCACAGTTGACTCACCTACCCAGTTTTATTTTTACACCAGACAGGATATTAAATTGTTGAAGTTCATCCATGTGATCTTTAAATGTCTGCCATTGCCTATCCACCGTCAACCCTTTAAGTATCATTCACCAGTCTATCCTAGCCAATTCACGTCTCATACCATCGAAGTTACCTTTCAGTTCAGACCCTCGTCTCTGAATTAACTGTCACTCTCCATCTTAAATGATGAAGAATTCTACCATGTTATGGTCACTCTTCCCCAAGGGGCCTCGCACAACAAGATTGCTAATTAATCCTCATTACACAACACCTGGTCTAGGATGGCCAGCTCTAGTTGGTTCCTTGACATATTGGTCTAGAAAACCATCCCTTATACACTCCAAGAAATCCTCCACCGTATTGCTACCAGTTTGCTTAGCGCAATCTATATGTAGATTAAAGTCACTCATGATAACTACTGTACCTTTATTGCACACATCCCTAATTTCCTGTTTGAGGCCATCCCCAACCTCACTGACTGTTTGGTCATCTATACATTTCAACTGTGACTGCACTTCAAAAGTATGCCATTGGCTGTAAAGCGCTTTGGGACATAGAGGTTGTGAAAGGTGCTATATAAACGCAAGTCTTTCTTTCCTTTTGAACTTTCACAAGAGAAAGTGCCTGCACAAAGTAGCCATGAGCAATGTTCCCTCTAATATTTAGGGGGGCCACATGGCCCATTCAAAATTTCATGTATAGTGTTTCCATTTAAAACCTGGCAAGCCAGCTCTGGGACCTCCAGGGCACTGTGCAGCCATGCAGCTTAACAGGAACATTGACCATGACCAATCCACTGTACAGCATAATGGAGTCAAGATAGACTAGTTACTTCATACAAGGACTGAATGGGATTAGGTTAAGAGGGCATGCTTTAAAAAAAAAAAATTGGTATTGTATTATTTAATTAACAAGACCTAGGGAAAATGGTCTTCCAGCCACATGTCCCAATCCATCAGTTTTAGTTTCATGTGGTTGCTGGCTGTGGGTAAAAAATAAATAAAAAAATGAGTGAACAATTACAGTTTCATACCAGATTAACTTTTGGTTCTGAAGTTAGACTTTTTCCCTTCAATGCCATCTTCAGCTTTGATCCCAGCAGCAAAGCTGGTTTTGTTCCACTTTGCTTTGGCAATTTGGCAGCCCCTGCTCCTGCAACAAAATAAACCAGTAGGCTGTGACAGATGGCATTTTAGTGGAGTAAACAAAAGTAGGGCACAATATTCAATACAAAAGCATGAAATGCCATTGAAATCATTTCTTTTTTATATAAACTTTGCATTTCCTCCCTCCCAAGGCGAGCTAAAAGCAGCCATAAAACTAGAGCACTGGGATGTTTTTAATTACAGTCCCTGATAAGGCAAAAAAAAGTCTTCACCTTGATACAAGACACAATGGAGACAAAAAAAGACAAACCAATTGATAAACTGGCCACATTGGTTTCATATGGTTGAACCTGTGCTCAAACTGGAAAAGACACCAACTTGAAAAACAGGAAACAAGGTCCCACAAAAAGATTCAAATCCAAATCATTGACCTCTGGGTCAGTAACCACACCCAGTATATAAAAAAAACCCAAGCAGCAGGAAAACCTTCACCCTTTGATTAAAGCAAAGAGAGAGAGAGAGAGAGAGAGACTGCCAACCAATTGGCACCCTAGTACAATAAATGAGATTGCTGACACCATGTGCAGACACTACAGCTCTAGAATCTTTAAAAACTGCAAGTTGCCCCCAAATAAGTCAGTACACTCACTTGCACAGACCATGCAATTGGTGGCCATGCAAATGCAATAGTTATACTACAAATGGAAAATAAAAGGCTAGAGGATCAGCCTCAAACTATTGCCCAGACATCACAAAACAAGCTTTCAAGTAAAACCACTTAATACAGCAAGTTTGGTCATGGAATATGCAATTGTGTTTGTCTGATCCTGGTAATCACAGTGGTCCTTTTGATGGACATATACTCCACTTCCTCATTTATAATAAAAGGAAAATCAACATGAGAATTTTGAATATACATGAGAATACTAAGTACGCTGGAAACAAAAAAGTATCAGACCCAAACAGATTGGATGAATGCTCACCGAGAAGTCCCACTTACTTTTCCAAAAAAATATTTGTTAATATTTAACTTCTCATAGTACCTGCATTTCAACAGCTGTGGAACTAAATGTGGAGCAAATTATCCACATTGTTTGGGTGGAACAGGTCTCCGTATTGGTGCTTAACCCAACAGATATCCTTTCCTTAAAATAAACTGGTGGGCAAATTGCAAGTTAAGACAGAAAAAAAAAAAGTTTTTTTCCAAAACCATACCAACTTCCTTCGATCTCTTCGGGGATGGACATAGTCTCTTCCGTTCCATTGCACTGCTTGGGCGTTTTATGCCAGTCACAACGTTGTTGGAGGCCAAAGCTAAAGCTTTGTGGGCACGTTTGGTAGCATGTGAAGGACCACCCACACCTGTGTGCAAAATAAATTTAAAGTGGTAAAACCAGATGTAGCCACAGACTTCCTTGCTTTTCCAGCTTAACTAAATTGGAGATAAAGAGCAAGAATCATACTAGTATAAACTGGGAAGGTTTGAGGAAGAAAAGTGCATGTTTGCCAATGGGAAGAGATTGTCTGAATGGGGGTGAGTTACTGTCTACTTGGGGAAATGGGCTGAAAATTCTATTACAAAATTAAAAATGGACCGTGGATCTTAAAATTAATCAGAATCATTTAATGTGAAAATTCAACTCCCTCTCCACAATCATGCCCTAGCCACCTTAGAAATGCATGAATTTTGTGCCAACATTTGGATTAGACTCATTCACTTCACATTAGGGTTGTTCACATGGTCAGATATCAGATTATTTGAAGCTTTTGTTCGTTATCTTGGATGCTACAGTTAATTGGGCTAAGTAAAATGCTAAAAACAAAGTTCACATGTAAAAAAAAAAGATACTTAATGATCTAGGTACCATATTCAAACACCAGATGGTGTAGATCACTTACTTACCAGAAAGAGAGCTGGCATATAACCAAAATAAGCCTACAAACTTGCATAGAAACAAACAAATGTCACAAAAGCAGCATAAAATATACCAAAAAGAGACCAAGACTAGACCAAGAGTTGAATCAAGCATCTACAATAAATCTCAATGACAAAAACTGTTGGTTTTCCTGCTCCCCTCCCCACAAATAAAATAGGATAGAATCAATGCACAAGACTGCATGCCAATGCTCCAGGATATTTTTAAAGAAACAGGCAGCATATAAAATGCAGTGAAGGTATATAAGGAGTGCTCAAACCCAGACAGGAGGATAATGACTCCTACTTAAAAAAGGAAACATTCATCCAGAAAGTAGCTCAAATTGCTTCCCAATCAATTTCTATCTGAAAAGCAGAGGATGCATGGATTAACCAGTCTGTATTGAGAAGCACTTATGGGGGAACCTAGAACTGGGAGGGGCATAGTTTCAAAATAAGGGGTCGCCCATTTAAACAGATGAGGAGGAATTTCCAGAGGTTTGTGGAATTCTCTGCCCCAGAGAGCTGTAGAGGCTGGGTCATTGACTATATTTAAGGCAGAGAGACAGACAGATCTTTGAGTGAAAAGTTATTGGGAGTGGGTAGGGAAGTGGAGGTGAGCCCAAGGTCAAATCAGCCATGATCTTATTCAATGGCAGAGCAGGCTTGAGGGGCCAAATGGCCAACTTCTGGTGCTATTTCTTATGTTTGTATGTAAGCCAACTTCATGAATTTGGGGCATCACATTTACTGGATGACAGGAATCCAGAAAGGTAAAATTGCTTGGATTTTCAGAAAGCATAAAATGTTTCATCTACACCTTTAAATTAAAGGATCAAGAAAAAAAAAAGAGAAAAAAAACACTAGAGCACCTTTCAAAACTGGCTGTTAACTGCTTTTGACCTGTACTCACTGTTGCATAGTAGGGAAGTTGAAGAGAAAAGGCTCTAGTAGGTGTGGGGATGCAAGAGAGGTGGGGAGGGGAGGGGCAGGGGAGAAAAAGTGGGAGAAAAAGTGGGAGAGGGCAATAACCAGAGGGGTCCCAGATGAGTCAGTTGCAATCCATTGCTGTTTCTGTTATTCATGAATGGTGAGGATTGTTTTTTGCATTGAAGTCAGATAGCAAATTCCATTAACTAGTACACTGGAGATTGATAGTAATTTAGACAAGTGGAGGAGTCAGAATGGCAGGCTTTAATACAGGTTAACTCTTCTAGTCAGACCTGTAAATTTGAAAGTCTCAGTAAAGTTGGATTTGCCTAGTCCAAAGCATCTCCTTTAGCTGGGAGATAAATAACGCCTGGTGCCAACTGAAGACTTCTAGCAAGTCAGACACAACTAGAGGTCACCCATACGCAGCGTCAAACATACAATCACTGGCCTAATCAGGAAAGATGACAGGGTAGATGCAGAGATGATGTTTCCCTTTGTGTGGGAATCTAGAATTAGGGGGCATTGTTTCAGAATAAGGAGATGCCCATTTAAAACAGAAATGAGAACCCAAAAAGGCACTTTGTCCAACAATTTTCTTTTCCCCCTTCCAATTGCACAGCAGACCTCAACTTTGTTGTGTGTGTGATCAGAGAACATGCCCTATCTGGTTAATTTTACTGTGCATTCTAAAGAATCTAGAGGAAGAAAGGGAAAATAGAAATTCAGTGGGATAAGTATTGGAACAGCAATGCTTTATTTATTTTTTTTAAATTCAAGCAATTAGAGGAAGTTGATTGCGATCTCATTATCTTTGTAAACTCCAACTAATTTCAACAAAGCTTCAAACAAGTCAGAGGAAATCATGATCAAACTGTGTCGACCACTCCCATTTCCAGTCCTACTCAAGACAAGACATTCAAGCACTGAAGGCATTGCAGAAATAGAGGCAAGAGGATGGTCCCCAGTGCTACAGACCTGACTTGGTAGGAAGAAGAAACTGAAGCTTTACAATCCTAACAGATGTGTTTTAGAGGCGGAGATATATTCAAGATAGTAAGTATACGGAAATATCTGGAAAATTACTTTGAATTAAATTGCAAGTATATGATAATATGACAGATTCAAAACTAGCAAAAAGTACATTTAGGACCAATATTCAGGGGCTCTTTTTTGGACACTGTAGATGGGATGGACTCCCAGATAAAATAGTGGAGACAAAGGTCTTGGAATCATTTGAAATAATTGTATTTGCAACAGCAGGGCGATGGGGGGGTGTGGTACTTTAGAATCTTTCTGGATGGATGTCCTAATGGGCCAAATGGCTTATAAATATTCTAATTATCTTGATGCGATCGCAATACCAAATTTAAAAGTCTAATGTACCATCAGCACACACACACCATTATGCAATAGTCTTGATCAAGGAATGTTACATTGCATGCTTAGTTTAGCTTTTATTTAATCAACGTGGGATTGAAAGGGATATAAAATACAATTTTAAAAATAAAGCACATCATTGCTGTGCAAATACCTGACATTTATATTTATAGGCATTTAGTCCTGCATTAATGGGCATTGCTGAAAATCCATATTGCTGCACACTCCAGGTTCAATGAGTAGCAAAGAGTGAAGAGTTAAAGCAGCTCAGCTGTTTTTTTTGGGGCATCTTTCCTGAGTTTATCAGGCAATGATGCATGAACACACTACAATATTTACAACTTACTGTATTTACCAAAATTAAAGAGTTCAACTTGTTTCAACTCTCTTGATTTTGTTCCAGGTGCAGGAGGAAGTGATGGTGTCTGTGGAGACCTCCTTTTTATTCCAGGTATCTTTATGATCGGTTTAGTCAAAAGTTGATGAGGTTTTGCTTTAGGAGGAATCTGAAAGAGAACCGTATTTGTAACGTGAAGATTTCTCTATTCAAAGTATTGCTCTAGCGAACAGGGATACTGACCAGAGGTCCAGTCAGTAGATCATATCAAGATATATGGGTGGATAATAGAAATCTGAAATAAAAACAGAAAATGCTGGAAATACACAGGTAAGGCAGCATCTGTGGAGAGGGAGACAGAGAGACAATGTTTCAGGTTGTTAACTGCAAAAAGTTAGAAATGTAACCGGCATTTAAGCAAGTGTAGGGGCAGGGAAAGGGATGGGAGGAAAGAACAAAAGGGAATGTCTATGATTAGGATGGAAGGCAGAAGAGATTAAGGGCTAGAATTTCCTATCAGCCCAACAGCGCCCGATCGTCGCCCAAAAAACCGCTAAGACTGGGAAGATTATCGCCGGCATAAACGTCACCCAAAAATTTTTTTTAAATCAGCCGAGCGAAAAACATGGGCCTTGCACCCCCATTCTGGGCGAAAATGTGCAATTTTGGGTCAACTGGGCAGTTTGTAAACAAAATGGGCAAATAAAATAATAAAAATTTACCCCAAGGCTGCAGGTTGGGCCTAGCACCAAAAAACAAATAATTTTCCAAAAAACATCAACTAAAAAAAACCAAATCAAAATACATTCCCAAGACACTTTAAAACAAAACCACCACAACACATTAAACTAATTAGTAAAAAAACAATTACTAACGTTTTTTTTTTTTGCAGAGGTATTCACCGACCACCTAGCTCCACTGATCCTCCTGGGCAGTTTAAAAAAATTATATAAAAACTTACCTACAGGTCACCGCTCAGCCAATTATCGCACCATGGCGATCTAAGGACTGTGCATGCTGGCAGCCCGCTTCCCAGCAGTACCTCGAAACTACCGGCGTAACTCCGGTAAGGACATTTTCGCTCACCTGATTACCACCCACAATGGCCAATACTGCCCAGAAACCAGGCGGTAAGCCATTGGAAATTTCAGTCTTTTGAAGGGATGATTTTGCAAGGCAAAAGGAGATGGTAATGACAAGTGAAAAAACAAAAGATGAGTAGATAGGGTGGAAATGAAGATGGCAGAATCAACAGCTGCCAATCTGCAAAGGGATATCTCAAATCTCACTCAGGCTAAGTGAGTAGGTAAAAATTTGGCATATGGATTCTAATGTGGGGAAAAGTGAGGTTATCAACTGGCAGAAGAAAAAAAAAAATAGAAGGATGTTATGTATGTAAACATCGTAACTAAGACTTGCCACCAGAGGGCGCAACTGTTAGAGGCTCAAGGGTCACCTGCACACCTTGTGCAAGGGAGTATAAAAGTCGTTTGCCATGCTGCTTAGGCACTCTGGAGTTGTATTAGAGACTAAGGTCACATCAGTTTTAGCTCAGTTCTCAATCTTGAGAGTTCTTCCATACTTAAAGAGCAAATTATAATTTAAATGGAGAAAAATTGCAAATTGCTGCAGTACAGAGGGATCTGAGGGTCCTTGTGCATGAAACACAAAAAAGTTAGTATGCAGGTACAGCAAGTGATCAGGAAGGCTAATGGAATGTTGGCCTTTATTGCAAGGGGGATAGAGTATAAAAGCAGAGAAATCCTGCAGTGAATTGGTGAGGCCACAACTGGAGTATTGTGTACAGTTTTGGTCTCCATATTTAAGGATATACAGGGTACTTGCATTGGAGACTTTTCAAAGAAGGTTCACTAGGTTGATTCCAGAGATGAGGGGGTTGACTTGAGGATAGGTTGAGTAGGTTGGGCCTCTACTCAGTGGAGTTCAGAAGAATGAGGTGATCTTAGCGAAACATACAAGATAATGAAGGGGCTTGACAAGGTGGATGCAGAGAGGATATTTCCACTCAGGGGGAACTAGAACTACAGGACAGTCTCAGAATAAGGGGTCACCCATTTACAACTGAGATGAGGAGGAATTTCCTCTCGGGGTTGTAAATCTATGGAATTCCGAGAGCTGTGGAGGCTGGGTCATTAAAGGCGGGGAGAGAGAGAGAGAGAGAGAGAGAGAGAGAGAGAGAGAGAGAGAGAGAGAGAGAGAGAGAGAGAGAGAGAGATTTGAGTGTGATAAGGGAATAAAGGGTTATGGGAAGCAGGTAGGGAAGTGGAGCCGAGTCCATGATCAGATCACGCACAATCTTATTAAATGGCCTGCTATTTCTCATGTTCTTATGCCGTGGGAAAGAAAAAAAAAAAAATAGGGGCAGAGGTTATGGTTTGATATTGTTGAACTCTATATGGAATCCAGAAGGCTGCAAAGTGCCTAAACGAAAGATGAAGTGCTGTTCTGAGCTGGTGTTGAGCTTCATGGGAATAATAAGCGGGCAAGGAAAGAGATCAGAGTGAGAGTAGAGTGGAAAATTAAAGTGTCAGGTGACCAGAAGCTCAGGGTCGTGTACAGACTGAACGCAGGTATTCTGCAAAGCGGTCACCCAATCTGCATTCGGTCTCGCTAATGTAGAGCAGACTGTATAGTGAGACGTGAACACAGTATACTAAATTGCAAGTACAAGTAGTAAATCACCGTTTCAACTGGGAGGAGTGTATGGGGCCCTGGACAGTGGGAAGGGAGGAGGTAAAAGGGCAGCTGTTGCACCTCCTACGTTTGCACAGAAAGGTGCCGTGGGAAGGGAGTGATTTCAGGAGTGGCCCACGGGGTCACGGAGGGAGCAGGCCCTGCAGAATGCTGAAAATGGAGGGGAGAGGAGGGGAAGACATGCTTGTTGATGGGATCAAGCTGGAGCTGGCATAAAGTGATCCATTGAACGTGGAGGCTGATAGGAGGAAGGTGAAGACAAGGGGCTAAATACAGTCTTCTTCCTTAAGCATGCAACACAAGACCATCTGTGATTAGGCAATAATACAGGCATAAAGTGATCCGCAATTTCTAAACACCTTGTCATGCCATAAATGACCCATGATAAAGATTTACATTACGAAGCAACGAGAAAAACACCAAACTGAGGACAGGCACACAATACTGCCGAATCAGGAAATAAAAAAAGTGCTGGAGATCATCAGGCAGTATTGGGGGAGAGGAAACGAGAGCGAGTTAATGTTTCAGCTTCTACTGAAAGATCATTGAGCTGAACTGTTAACTGTCTCTCCCCACAGATGCTGCCAAGATGCGTTTTGCAGCATTTTCTGCAGGGAGACAGGAAAAAAAAGCCAGATGACCATTAGTCACGAGAAGAGAGTTTGCCTGGAGAACTTTGATAAATTCCCTCCTGCCAGTTATTAAGCCCAAACAGGATAGTAAATCATCAAGACTACTGATAACCAGTTGATGTGGTATATTTGGACTTTCAGAAGGCTTTCGACAAGGTCCCACACAAGAGATTAATGTGCAAAGTTAAAGCACATGGGATTGGGGGTAGTGTGCTGACATGGATTGAGAACTGGTTGGCAGACAGGAAGCAAAGAGTAGGAGTAAATGGATACTTTTCAGAATGGCAGGCAGTGACTAGTGGGGTACCGCAAGGTTCTGTGCTGGGGCCCCAGCTGTTTACGTTGTACATTAATGATTTAGACGAGGGGATTAAATGTAGTATCTCCAAATTTGCGGATGACACTATGTTAGGTGGCAGTGTGAGCTGCGAGGAGGATGCTATGAGGCTGCAGAGTGACTTGGATAGGTTAGGTGAGTGGGCAAATGCATGGCAGATGAAGTATAATGTGGATAAATGTGAGGTTATCCACTTTGGTGGTAAAAAGAGAGAGACAAACTATTATCTGAATGTGACAGATTAGGAAAAGGGGAGGAGCAACGAGACCTGGGTGTCATGGTACATCAGTCATTGAAGGTTGGCATGCAAGTACAGCAGGCGGTTAAGAAAACAAATGGCATGTTGGCCTTCATAGCGAGGGGATTTGAGTACAGGGGCAGGGAGGTGTTGCTACAGTTGTACAGGGCCTTGGTGAGGCCACACCTGGGGTATAGTGTACAGTTTTGGTCTCCTAACTTGAGGAAGGACATTCTTGCTATTGAGGGAGTGCAGCGGAGGTTCACCAGACTGATTCCCAGGATGGCGGGACTGACCTATCAAGAAAGACTGGATCAACTGGGCTTGTATTCACTGGAGTTCAGAAGAATGAGAGGGGACCTCATAGAAACGTTTAAAATTCTGATGGGTTCAGAAAGGTTAGATGCAGGAAGAATGTTCCCAATGTTGGGGGAAGTCCAGAACCAGGGGTCACAGTCTAAGGATAAGGGGTAAGCCATTTAGGGCCGAGATGAGGAGAAATTTCTTCACCCAGAGAGTGGTGAACCTGTGGAATTCTCTACCACAGAAAGTTGTTGAGGCCAATTCACTAAATGTTAAAAAAGGAGTTAGATGTAGTCCTTACTACTAGGGGGATCAAGGGGTATGGCGAGAAAGCAGGAATGGGGTACTGAAGTTGCATGTTCAGCCATGAACTCATTGAATGGTGGTGCAGGCTCGAAGGGCCGAATGGCCTAATCCTGCAGCTATTTTCTATGTTTCTATGATAATGTCTTGCCCCAAGTCTCAGTAACTTGCAGTACTTTCAACTGCAATTGAATCACCAGCACTTCCAAATCCAATGAGGAAAAGAAACAAAAATAATCTTTATTTTTTCCTGTGGAAATTTTGCAAAGGGAAAACCAACATCAGTCCTGGCTCACAGGTTAACAAACAACCTTGCATTGAGTGAAACATTGTACGTACCCAATACCAGCCACTACACAAGTAATCCACCTCAATGAAGCAACGGTGGGTGAACAGTTATCAAAATTCACTTACTTTGCTATTGACTCCAGTCTGGCACGATGGAAGCTGCTCATTATTGCCTGTAATTTGCCCAGTTCCGAAGCGACTAGAAGGCCTTCCCGAGACCAGACTAGGCTTTGGAAGGCACAGCTTTGAAAAACTAGATGGGTGTGCTGGAGGTCTTCCTCCTCTTCCCACAGAGGAAGAACCTGGTCTCGAGGTTCTCGCAGGAAGAGGTAGAGAGTTCTTTTCAGCTCCACATTTATGTTCTTCAGACTTGGACTTTAAATTAATTACTTTACTTCTAGCTCCAGCGAGATGGGAAATAGATATTTTGGTTTGCTGCAATCCCTCTTTAAGTCTTGGTGCATTTACCATTTTTCCACTGCAGGATTTAGTTCCAGTCGCATCAGTGCCAGAGCTTCTGGAGTCATCTTTGGTCTCAACTCGTTCATGTGGGCACTCATGAGTGTCATCCTCAAGGGTGGAGGAAGAGGTCTGGAAGGTATGGTCAAATGGCAGATGACTCCATTTCAAGGCAAATGATAATGGAGTAGACATGCAGAACGGAGCCCATTCGGAACCCAATGGATCATGAACCAAATCTGCACTCTCGCACACATTTTGTTGCTGGTTGTGTGAAGGTTCTCTCAAAGGCAAATCTTTAACCACAGCTGGAGCTCCTTTATGCAGTTCTACAGAACAGCTGAGATCACCATCACTGCCTTGCTTTACTTCACTTATCCTTTTTTCACATTTTCTCACAAGTTTAAGATTTTTGGTACTCAGTAGGAGGATTTCATTCGAGCCTCCTGAAGATTGAGATAGCTTGCAATCGGGCAAGTCGATTGTTTTGTGGAGGTCATTTTCCAAATGGTCTTCATGCTTTAATGCATCAAATGTAGCATCTTTACAGTCAGTCACAATCCTGGTCCTGTTTAACTGCATTACATCTCTTGTAGACAAAGACAACTTGTAGCTGGACAAGGCAGTTGCTTTGCTGGTATCATTTCGAAGACTGTCTTCATGCTTAGATCGATCAAAGGTGGCATTTTTATGGTCATCCAAATTCATGGTACCATTTAACTGTGCTTGGTCTCCTGTAGATAGAGACAACTTGCAGTTAGGCAAAGCAATCTCTTTGCTGGTATCATTTCTAAGACTGCCTTCATGCTTAGATATATCAAAGGTGGCATTTCTATGGCCATCCAAAGTTAGCATTCCATTGAACTGCACAATGTCTCCTGTAGAGAGAGACAACTTACAATTGGATAAGGTGAATGCCTGGAGGTTATTTCCAACACTGCTTTCATGCTTTGATGCATCAAGTGTTGCATTATCACCTCTCGCAGTTATGGTTTCATTTAACTGGATTAAGTCTTTTGTAAATGGAGATGGCATACAATCGAACAAATCAGATGCCCCGTGGTGCTCATTTCCAAAACTGTCTTTGTGCTTTGACACAACAATTTTGTTATCGCTGAACATGGCTCCTTCACACAAGAGCAAGTCTCTCTTAGATAGAGGCAACTTGCAATTAGACAAAGTCTTCACTGGCATGGCACTTCCACAACAGTCATCATTCTTTGTGCATAAAGATGGCATATTTGATGTACCACTCAGCACTATGGCTCCATCCAAGTGGATGGAATCTATTGTACATAGAGGCAAATTGCAATTGGATACAGTGGGGATATTTCTAGAATAGGCTTCATGTTTTGGTGCACCATCTTTGTGCTCATCAGGGTCACTCAGCATAATGGTTTCATTTAGCTGGAGCAAATTTCCTAAAGGGGAACAGGGCAAAGTTCCACTCTCAATATAGTTATTATTCATCCCAGCACCAACAGAGGCGTCTTTAGTTTTTCTTGTCGCTTCTGTGGGGATTAGTTGACAACTGGTATCTTTTAAACCATTTTCTTGCAATTTTGAAGTATGGCCTAATTGTGGAGATTTTGCTAGAGAGGTGTCTGAACAGAAGGAATATTGTAAACAATCGGGTGGTATAGGTTCGTCATTTATTAGGGAAACATTGGTCATGTAAACTGGACTTATTGCACCAACTGTACTTATCTTGCTTTCAGTGCTTAACTCAGAAGCTATACTGAAACATTCTTCTGCAATAAAACTGGTGAGCAGAGGAGACAAGTTACTGGGTTCCACAAGGTGAAGTGGGAAGTGGGCCAATTGCTCAGGTATAGTGTCAGCAACACCGATGTTGGGCAAGTACCGTTGTACCATTACCACATCTAAACCCTTTGTGTTTAGAATAATCTCCCCTGTGCATTTACCATCAGAATGTGAAAGACAATATGTTGCATTTAGTGGATTTTCTTTTGGGAACGCAGCCATTTTGAGTTTGGTATCCATCTTTCGGTTAGAATTCAGACTGAATGAGCCTGTGCTGAATCGCCTATTTTTGACAGTTAAGGCACTTGGTGCTCTTGGCACTTGTTTCTCAAAAGTTTTCAAGTCTTTGGTCCCAGTCGGTTTCTGCAATTCAGTTGATGGCTTTTTTGAGCAACCTTGAAGAACATTTTTTCTGTTCGGCAGTGGAAGTCTACATTGCAATGGTTCTTTGCTATCCTCCTTAGCAGTTGTGGAAGTTCGTCGCTTGAGTACAGGCAGTGAGGACTTCATTAAACTCCGTCTGGGTAATGGTGACATTTTGCAGCAGTTGGGGGGGGGGGGGGGGGGGGAAAAAGAGAGGAGGGGGGGAAAAAGGGGGAAAAAGAAAAAAAAGCACATTAGCTGATCAGCAATAATTTTTTTTTTATTAAAAAGAACTGTATATTCAGGCTTTTGAGACCACAGAACAAGTATTACTCAAGCATTGAATACATTTCCTTGAGGAAGTGTGTATTGATAAAGAACATGCCATTGTTGTACATATTGGTTTACAAAAATTGAATTTAAGCCAACTAGTTATTAGATTTGTGTTTGTTGATGTAAGATCATCATTTCCAACAGCTGCAAGACAGGACAAACGAGGAGAGTCTTCCCTCATTCTAATTTTGTTTTTATTAAGTTGAATTGTGAAAACAAAACACATTTTCTGAGGCTATTACTTAGGAAAGAGGAAAAATGGAATGCAGGTCGAGGGCGAGGTGGACCTCGAATGAAAAGTAACCTCGCCTTGCTGACCTGGGGTGGGGGAGGGAGAAAAGAGGCAGGTAGCTGGTGAATGGCAGGCAGAGAGAAGGTTGTGTGGTCAATTCAAAAAGGAGAAAAGGTAGCGTAATAGGAAGGGCAAGGTTAGTGAAAAGGTGAAGAGTTTGAGGTTTTAAAAAAAAAAAGTGATGGCAAAAGAGCCAAAAAACAAACATGTTTTCCCACAAACATCCAGTCCAAAATCAGTCTTCAAGGAGTTAGCTTCATCCACAATCTGAAAAAAAAGCCAAAAAGACAGAAGAGGGCAGAGAAAGAGTTGCGGAGGCAAAGAAATAACAGTAACACAATAAAACCAGTAACAGACAATCAAGCAGAATAGGAGAGAAACTCCTCCAGTGTGCAAGGACACACAAGATATACTAGCAAAACACTAAACATCCAAGAGTATTTTGTGTGATTTCAAACAAGAAATTCTGATCTGTCAACTTAAATCAATCAATTTCATTCAAGAGACATTTAGAAGCTCTATTCAAAGATGGTTTGTTCGAACAGGAGAAGGACGTTTAAAAAAAAGTGATGCAAGCTCTATTTAATTCAATTACCGTGATTTAACGTAATCATTCAGAGATACTATAAACTAATCTCAACTGGAGATCCTTCAGCACCGATCTCAGATTACAATCAGGTTCCTTCTGGACAAAAGAACAGTTGTGTCCCAAGTCCTCAACCATTTTCACCAGTTTGTCCTGAAAATGCTTAAACAGCCAAGTCAGATGTGGCCCGTTTAGGGCACTGCAAAACACATCCCTGCAGAATGCAGACAGTAGATAAAGTATTGAATTTTACAAGTAATAGTGAAAATTGTGGTAGTTTAGTAAAGACAGCTTTTTGCATGGCTCCCAGACTTCTGTAGTGTGTAATGAAGTGACTTTGGTCTGCACAAAGGTGATCCTAAATAGAATGCTTCTAAACAGAGTGCTGAAGTTGGGAATTTGGAGCCAGGGTGGGGGGGGTGCGGGAAGAGGAAGGAAAAAGAAAAAAAAAAAGAGAAGGATGTCATGTATATACTTTTGGGATCACTAGCCACTAGATGGCATCACTGTTGGAGGGCATTGGGCTGCACGCATGTGTGTGTAGCCCAAGTAGAACAGCCGAGCCATTTTGTATATTAGTCAATTTGGGCCTTAATAAAAGCAGAGCCAAGGTCATACACCTTGGAGTTAAACAGCACTCTGTCTAACAGTTATTGCATTAACAGGGACAGAGCGAGAGCAGCGGCCGGAGATAAAGGTAGGCTACGAGCCTAGAGGGAGCAAGTTAAGTAATGTCAGCACAAGGGAAGGAACTGAAAAGAAAAATGAAATTGGTAAGTAGCTGGCAAGCCTGGAGTTTATTTCTGTTAAGTTAGTTAATAATCCATTAAGTAGAGGCATAGCAGGGAACCGCAAGCCTGTGGAATGCACATCGTGTGCCATGGGAACTCTAGGGTGCTTCCCATGTCCTGGACAACCACATATGCAGGAAGTATCATCAGCTGGATGAGCTCAAGCTCCTGGTTTCAGAGCTTCAGCGGTGCATCAGTGAGGCAGAGAGCTATGTGGATAGTACGTTTCAGGAAGTTATCACCCTGCAGTACACGAGTGTGCAGGCAGAGAGGGAATGTGTGATTGCCAGAAAGACAAGGAAGGTAGTGCAGGAGGCTAGAGTGCCTCCCACCCTCCAACCAGGTGAATACATGCAAGGGTGATGGTTCCTGTGGAGAGTACAGCCAGAGCCAAGTCTAGGCCATGGCACTATGAGTGGCTGCACTGTACCGCGCGGGGGCTGGGGGTGGGGGGCAGTGGTGGAAAGGAAGAGATTGAGAAAGCACGAGTGATCAGAGACTCAATAGTTCAGGGAACAGACAGGCGATTCTGCAGCCGCAGACGTGACTTCCAGATGGTATGTTGCCTCCCTGGTGCCAAGAATGTTATGGAGTGGCTGTAGGACATTCTTTTGGAAAGGTTGGGGAGGAAAGGAGAAGAGAAGAGGACAGAGGACAAGAGATAGAGCACAAGATGAACCCTAAAAAAGGGGGTGTATGACCAATGTCAGGTTAAAAATATAATTGAGAATCAGGCCAAAGAGAAAGTTCAGAAGAGAAGTGAAAAAGGAAATAAGAGGGGCAAAGAGTGTATGAGAATAGACTGGCAGCAACATAAAAGGGAATCCACAATCTATCAACATATAAATAGTAAGGGGGTGGGGCCAAATAGGGACCAAAAGGAGACCTACGCATGGAGGCAGAGGGCATGTCGGAGGACTAAATGAGTACTTTGCATTGGTCTTCACCAAGGAAGAGGATGCCAAAGCCAATGAAAGGGGAGATAGTGGACATACTGGATGGGATAAAAGTTGATAGAGATACACTAGAAAGGCTGGTTGTACTTAAAGTAGGTAAGTCACCAGGACCGAATGGGATGCATCCTAGGATTCTGAGGGAGTTAAGGATGGAAATCACAGAGGTATGTGCCATTATCTTCCAATCCTCCTTATATAGGGGTGGTGGCAGAGGATTGGAGAATTGCAAATGTTACATCCTTGTTCAAAAAAAAAGTGCCAGGATAAACCCAGCAACTACAGGCCAGTCAGATTAACCTCTAATGGGAACGTTTTTAGAAACGATAATCTGGGACAAATTTAATAACTCGGCCAAGTGCAGATTAATTAAGGAAAGCCAGCACAGATTTGTTAAAGGCAAATAGTGTTTAACTGAGTTTTAAGAGAGAGAGAGAGAGAGAGAGAGAGAGAGAGAGAGAGAGAGAGAGAGAGAGAGAGAGAGAGAGAGAGGGTTGATGAGGGAATGTGATGTACATGGACTTCCAAAAAAGGTGTTAAAGTGCCACATAATAGGCTTGCCAGCAAAGTTGAAGCCCATGGAATAAAAGGGACAGTGGCAGTATGGATATGAAATTGGCAAATTGACAGGAAACTGTAGTGGTGAACAGTTGTTTTTCAGACTGAAAGAAGGTATACAGTGGTGTTCCCCAGGGGTTGGTACTACAACCCTGCTTTTCTTGAAATCTATTAATGACTTGGACTTGGGTGTACAGGGCACAATTTCAAAATTTGCAGATGACAAAACCTGGAAGTATAGTGAACAGTGAGGAGGATAGTGAGACTTCAAGGAGGACATAGACATGCTGTTGGAATGGGCAGACACATGGCAGATAAAATTTAAACACAGAAGTGCAAAGTGAAACATTTTCATAGGAAAAACAAGGAGAAGCAATATAAACTAAAGGGTGTAATTCTAAAGGGGGTGTGCAAACCATTGTAAGGTGGCAGGGCAAGTTGAAAAAGCAGTTAAAAAGCATATGGGATCCTGGTACTTTAGAGGCAGAGTGTACAAAAGCAAGGAAATTCAATGATTCTATAAAATTATGAACTTTTTAAAACACTGGTTTGGCCCCAACTGGAGTATTATGTCCAATTCTGGGCACCATACTTTAAGGATGTGAAAGCCTCAGAGGTTACAGAAAAGATTTGCAAGAATGGTTCCAGGAATGAGATTCAGTTATGTGGATAGACCTTGCCTCAGGAGCCTCCTATCAATAAGAGCAGGCATTGACGACGAGATCCAACACCATCTCCAGTGCGCCTGAGAAAAAAAAGTGTGTTTGAAGACCAGGCCCTCAAATCTGTCACCAAGCTCATGGTCTATAGGGCCGGAGTAATACCCACCCTCCTGTATGGCTCAGAGATGTGGACCATGTACAGTAGACACCTCAAGTCGCTGGAGAAATACCACCAGTGATATCTTTGCAAGATCCTACAAATCCCCTGGGAGGGCAGGCACACCAACATTCACTTCCTCGTCCAGGCCAACATCCCCAGCATTGAAGCACTGACCACACTTGATCAGCTCCGCTGGGCAGGCCATATAGTTCGCATGCCAGACACGAGACTCCCAAAGCAGGTGCTCTACTTGGAACTCTTCCACGGCAAATGAGCCAAAGGTGGGCAGAGGAAATGTTACAAGGACACCTTCAAAGCTTCCCTGATAAAGTGCGACATCCCCATTGACACCTGGGAGGCCCTGGCCAAAGACTGCCCTAAGTGGAGGGAGTGCATCCGAGAGGGCGCTGAGCACCTCGAGTATCGTCACCGAGAGCATGCAGAAATCAAGCGCAGGCAGTGGAAGGAGCGTGCGGCAAACCAGGCTCCCCGCCCACCTTCCCCCTCAATCACTCTCTGTCCCATCTGTGACAGAGACTGTGGCTCTCATATTGGACTGTACTGCCACCTAAGAACTCATGCTAAAAGTGGAAGCAAGTCTTCCTTGATTCCAAGGGTCTGTCGATGATGATGGGATAGACTGGTGAAGCTGGGGTTGTTCTTTGAACAGAGAAGGTTGAGCAGATTTGATAGGTGTTCAAAATCATGAGGCATCTAGACAGAGTAGGAGAGAAACTGTTCCCATTGGCAGAATCGTCAAGCAGCAGGAGGACACCAATTTAAGGTGATTAGCACAAGAACCAAAAGGCGACATGAGGAAAAACGTTTTTGAAAAAAACCCAGTGCATGGTTATGATCTGGCTTGCACTGTCTGAAAAAGGTAATCGAGGCAAATTCAATCGTGGCTTTCAAAAGGGATTGTGATAAGTAACTGAAGGAAAAATAAATGCATGCCTATGGGGAAAGAGCATGGGAGTGGGACTATCTGATGTGCTCTCGCAGAGAGCTGGCACAGGATCGATGGGCTGAATGGCCTCCTGTACTGTAACCATTCTGTGATTCGCTGGTCTAGGATCAGCACACAGCTTTGGTTCATTTTCATAGCTCGAGATTTTTGCTCACTCCTCAAGATGTGCATGTGCTGTGTGACTTTACCAACTGATTCGCATTACACACCACTCTACAATGCCTTGTGCTCCTACTCCGCAAGACAAAAAACATTCACTAAAAATGTAATGACAATCATTTAACGAACAAATCAGATCAAGTGAAAAAAGATACCATGAATTAAGAGTAAATCGTTGCCAGTCTAATTTTGTGACTTATCTGACACTCAGAACATTTAAAATACCGTCTCACTCCCCATTGGTCGGGTGTATCTGCCAAGCCCCGCCTCCATGTTATCCACATATCAGTGCTGCACTCTCAGCTGCTGGAGGAATGCTGCATTCCGATTGCTGGTGTCTAAATCCAATCAGAAGCCAGATTGCCTGCACTTCCTGAAACTCCCAGTTGCCGGCTCCAGACTGCTTTGGATGAAATGCCCCGAGCCCCCGGTAATAACAATTCTCCCCCCTCGAGCAACCAACCTCAAAACCCCAACTAACCGCCCAACACCCAGCCCCAGCTCCATGGCTGAGTGTGATTTGTTCATCAATAAAAAACAACTCACCTTTTATTACCGCTGGAGCTGCTCCCTGGCGTTCCGAGCAAGTTGCTGCGAAGTTTTCGGAACGTCTGCCCGGCCCTTATAAATGGCCAGATGCAGTTATTCAGCGTCCGTCTTTCTTCTGGACCCACCCCCACAACAAGCAATACAAGAAGCGTCCTTTCACATCTGCCAGATCCGCATTACAAGCTCCACATTGCGGGCCGAGCGTTTAAACAAGCACAGTCGCAAACTTGTCCAATTGCAGCTTGTTCATGTTCAAATTCTGGGATGGTCTCTGTACTCCTATTGGTTAACTAAGGATGATTGACAACTATTGCCACCGCCAATTAAAAAGGCAGCAAGCGCCCCCTTCTTAAAGCGACACACCCAATTAACTGTAGCTTAATATAAATACAACTTAAAGGAAAGCGAATCAATCAAATTAAAAGATGATTCCGGGGGCGAGTGATGATCCAATAATAGAGAGTATGATGTAACTGTGAAGCAACTTCAGGAGGTCATTGGTAGTCAAATGGGCACAAGACTGGATACATTTAATGTGGAGAAATGTGAGGTGATTTATTTTGGAAGGAACAATTCAATGTACCACATACACTAAATTAGTAGTGTTCAAAATTGGGAGGTTTGATTCAAGGAAAACTCTCTTCACTGGTCAGTGAGTTGCCAACTCGTGAACAAAAGTTTACGATTATTTAGTTTTGGGAAATGAAGCTGGGCAGGTGGAAGGGGTATCAGTGGGAGAGCATTTGGGTGCCAGTGACCATAATTCAGTCAGATTCAAGGTAGTAATGGATAAGGGCAAGGATAGACTAGGAATAAAAGTCCCAAATTGGGGAAAAGCTAACTTTGCTAAGTTGAGAAGTGATTTGGCCACAGTGGACTGGAAACAATTACTTGAAGGTAAATCAGTGTTGGAACAGTGGGAGGCATTCAAGGAGGAGATCTGGAGGACTCAGGCCAAACATGTGCCTTTAAAGAAAAAGGGTAGGAAAACAATTCTAGAGCCTCCTGGATGTCTAGGGACTTACAGGGGAGGATAAAGAAAAAAAGGGAAGTTTATGTCCTACACCGATGGCTAAATACTGTAGAATCTCTGGAGGAATATAGTAAGTTCAGAGGTGAAATTAAAAAGGATATTAGGAATGCTAAGAGAGAGCATGAAACATTTTTGGCAAGTAAAATCAAGGAAAACCTAAAGATGTTCTATAAATATATTAAGAGCAAGAGGATAACTAAAGAAAGGGTAGGGCCTATTAGAGACCATGAGGGTAATCTGTGTGTGGATGCAGAAGATATGGGTATGCTTCTTAATGAATACTTTGCATCTGTTTTCACAAAGGAAAGGGGCAATGTAGATACTGCTATCGAGGAGAAGTGTGAAATTCTGGACGAAATAGACATAGTGAGAGAGGAGGTATTGGGGGGTTTGGCAGCTTTAAAAGTGGATAAATCCCCAGGCCCAGATGAAATGCATCCCAGGTTGTTTTGCAAAGCAAGAGAGGAAATAGCAGAGGCTTTGACCATCATTTTCCAGTCCTCTTTCGATTCAGGCATAGGGCCAGAGGACTGGAGGATTGCTAATGTGGTACCCTTGTTTAAGAAGGCCAAGTAATTACATGCCTGTCAGCCTAACCTCAGTAGTGGGAAAATTATTGGAAAAAATCCTGAAGGACAGAATAAATCTACATTTAGAAAGGCGAAGATTAATCAGGGACAGTCAGCACAGATTTGTTAAGGGAGGGCGAATAAGGAAAGGGTATACACATTAAATGGTAGGCCACTTAGAAGTGTAGATGAACAAAAGGACCTTGGAGTGCTTGTCTATAGATCCCTGAAGGTAGCAGGCCAGGTGAATAAGGTGGTTAAGTAGGCATACAGAATGCTTGCTTTTATTGGCCGAGGCATAGAATACAAGAGCATGGAGGTTATGCTTAAATTGTATAATACACTGGTCAGGCCAAAGCTGGAATACTGCATGCAGTTCTGGTCACTATTATAGGAAGGACGTGATTGCACTGGAGAGGGTGCAGAGGAGATTTACGAGGATGCTTCCTGGAATGGAGAATCTTAGCTATGAGGACAGATTGGATAGGCTGGGTTTGTTCTCCTTGGAACAGAGGAGGCTGAGGGGAGACCTCATTGAGATGTATAATATTTTGAGGGACCTAGATATAGTGGAAACAAGGGCCTATTTCTCTTGGTGGAGGGTTCAATTACGAGGAGGTATAGGATTAAAGTGGTTGGTGGAAGGTACAAAGGGGATTTGAGGGGAAGCTTCTTCACGCAGAGGGTTGTGAGGGTCTGGAACTCGCTGCCTGGAACCACATTTAAAAGGTACTTGGATGTGCACTTGAAGTCCCATAACCTGCAGGGTTATGGACCTAGAGCTGGTAAGTGGGATTTGACTAGATAGCCTCTTGTTGGCTGGCACAGACACGATGGTAAGTACATCATGGAATCTAATATGGCTAAAGTGATCTCTTGGACTAGTTTCGATCGCCTGGATGGGTTGGAGAGGAAATTTCCTGGATTTTTTTCCCCAGTTGGCCTGGGTTTTTATCTGTTTTTTGCCTCTCCCAGGAGATTGCATGGCTCCAGCTGGGGTGGAGTGTAAAATGTTGCGATACATGGGGTATCACAGTTGTGTGGGGCAGAGTGGTTGGGCCGGATGCTCTTTACCTGTCCGGCATTGTCCAACTATTTTGTTTAAAACAATAAATCAAGTGCCCCCTGCTAGAGGGGCACTAAAACCGACAAATTAAATAAATTCACTTTTACATTCGTTGTTCAAATTAAAATTTGGTTGCCGGGGGTGATGATGCACCCAGTCCCTCTGGCGCCCACCTCTCGTGGAAGGCTGCGAGCATACCGGTGGTCACCACGTGCTCCATCTCCAGGGACACTCTGGCTTGAATGTAACTGCAGAAGAGAGGCAGGCAGTTGGGCTGAATGAACCCCTCGACCGCCCGCTGTCTGGACCGGTTAATGGCCACCGTGGCCATGTCCAGGAGCAGTCCTACGAGGAGGCCTTCCAACCTGCCCACTCCCCTCCGCACAGAATCTGCCATTGTTCGTTATTCATAGGTTTATCATAACCTTCAGGGCTGCTGACCGAGGGCCGTGTGGCTCTTTGTCGGTCAACACGGACATGATGGGTCTGCACTGTAAATTTCTATGTTTCTATGTTTCTATTGCCAAAAGGAAAGATTAGGAGAATTTTTTTTTTATAGAGTGTTGTTGGGACATGGAAGGTGGAAACAGAATTCATATAACTTTTAAAAGGAAAGTGGATTAATGCATGAGAAAGAGATTTAAAAGGGTATGAGGAAAAGAGAAGCATGTGGGGCTAAGTGGATAGCTCTTCAAAAAACTATAGTAGGGTCTTCTTTGTACTCTGGAAGTTGTCCCTGACGCCTTTCATCAGCCTATATGTACTGTAACAGTAAGAATAGCAGAGCTTACAATCAATGAGGCTTTTGACTATCACTTAGCTATTTTATTAGAGGATTTTAACCCATCCTTTACTAAACTCTGCCCAGTCGACATGACCTGGACTGAATAAAGTCATGTACTTCATGAGAAGTTCAACAATGTCTATTCCCCCATTTCTGGTCTACTGTAAGTGATAGATTAACACATTACCAGCACATACCCTCATTTGGGGAATCACATACAATTGAAAATATTCAAGTTATGAAAATAAAGACAAAACAACTTTAGACATCAATACTGTGAACAATTGGATTAGGACCGAGGGAAGGCGCAGCGTGGGCCAATAGTGAGGCTGTGAGGTCGCGAGGCTCACATTGCGTACTATGAATTCCATGTAGAGGGAGGTCCTGTGGGAGGAGGAAGAAAGGAGGACAGTAGGAGTATGTTTGAGTTTGTGTGTATGTATCGGCACAAGCAGCGGAACCTGGTCTCCAGTCGTCTTGGATCCCCTTGCCACTGGACAAAGACCTTGCTCTGTCAAGCCAGTGTGGTGGCTGGTGTGCATCGGCCACCCCACGCTAAAAGAATTCATGCACAGGCACCTTCCACCATTTAAAATGAATTCATCAGTCACCTGAGTACTCACTTTTAGTGTGGAAGTGATGTGGGAAGCACGGGGTTAACGTGAATGTTGTTTTGAAACACTGTAGCTATGCTACATGGCATGATGGGAAGCTTTGGCAAAACAGACAGAAGCATAGTGTCAGCAGTTAATACGTAACAGTTGGTATAAAGACGTTTCATATCTTGTTACAGAGACAAAGGGTAAAGATGAAATCCTATTACAGAGGCAATGGGCAAACAAGACAGTTGAGATAACAGAATACATTTGCTGAGCGCTTACGTGATGAACAATTGACAGTTGTTCGGTTGCTAATTGCGTCAGCTCTTAGCTTGTCAACTGTCAAATTTCGTGTTTGCTTGATTATGTATAAATACATTGCCACGACTACTGTAAAGTTGAGAGACTTCTGGACTTCATTTCGGGATGCCGCATGCTCTCCCCTGCATGCTTGTATCGTGGACTAAAAGTGACTTTGAGTGGTGTTTTTTCCCACAACAGGAAGCAAGTCATCTTCGACCCCGAGGGACTGCCTATGATGATGATGCAGCACTCCAGTCCCTCCGGTGCCCACTGGTCACGGAAGGCCTCAAGCGTACACCGGCGTACACCGCGTGCTCCATCTCCAGGGACACCCGAACATGAAGGTTACCGCAGAAGAGATGCATGGCCTCGGTATTCAGCTACAACCGCTCACCGTGGCACAAACTCAAAGGGCAGGATGCTAAGAGATACCACAGCTATATTTTATACTTACAGTTTTCGTTTGTATAAAGTTCTAAGATGCATTTATATTTTATTGCACAGGTTCAATCTATATTTTGTAAATGGCTATATACAAGCATTGGTTCGGTGATGCCAGGCTTCTGTTTTATCATCCCCCTCCCCGCCACCCCCCCCCGCCCACACCACCCTCCTATTTATATCTTCATACTGCCCCTCGGCAATATCATCCAAAAACGCAACATCAGGCTCCATATATACGCTGTTGACATCCAGCTCTACTTCACCACCATCTTCCCCAACTCCTCCACTGCCTCTGTGCTGTGACACTGCTTCTCCGGCATCCAGTCCTGGATGTGCTGAAACTTCCTCCAATTAAATATTGCGAAGACCAAAGCCATTGTCTTCGGCCTCCGGCATAAACTTCATTCCCTAGCCATCAATTCCATTCCCCTCCCTGCCCACTGTCTTAGACAGAACCAGACTGCTTGATCTCGGCATCATATTTGACCCTGATCTGTGCTTCTGACCCCATTACCTCTCTATAACTAAGATCACCTACTGTCTTCTCTGTCATATTGTCCGTCTCTGCCCCAGCCTCCACCCATCTGCTCCTGAAACCCTCATCCACGCTTTTGTTATCTCCAGACTCGACTATTCCATCTTCCATCTTCCACTCTCTATGAACGAAAACTCATCCAAAAACCCTGCGGCCCATATCCTAACTTGCATCAAGACCTGATCACCCATCACCTCTGTGCTCGCTAATCTATTGACAGGGTCCAGCAAAGGCTCAGTTTTAGAAAAAGCAATCCCTGTGCTCAAATCCCCCCATGGCTTCGTCCCTCCCCATCTGTGTAATTTCCTCCTGCCCTACAACTCTCCGAGATCTTTGCGTTACTCCAATTCTGGCCTCTGTGAGATGTTTTATTATGTTAAAGGCACTATGTATAAGTCCTATCGTTATAGGTTGCAGGAGGAAGTATAGCTACCACCAATAGGAAGTGAATTTTAAAATGTTTCCAGGTGATCTATGACTTTAATTTTAACCATTTACTATTAGCAAGGAACCAATCATCCTGTTGAATCTTCACTCGCGTTAATATTTAATCAGCATTTGAATGCCAATAACTGGCAAGCATTAATGGCAAAGGAACCAGAGGGGATTTTTTTACTCAGCGAGGTGTAATGATCTTGAATGTATTACCTAAAAGGGAGGTGGAAGCAGATTCAATAGAAATTTTCAAAGGGGAATTGGATAAATACCTTGTCATGTATCTTACATTATTATATATAACTGTATCCCAACATGCTATACATGTCTCTAATAAGATATGACCTGTAACCACCAGCATACCTTACCACCGGGGGTGCACTTGCAAGAGGCAGGTATATAAGCACAGGTCTCAGGCAAGTGCAGCATTCCAGAGCTGTGAAATAAAAGGTGCAGGTCCAGAGTGACCTTGACTTCACTACATGCCTCGTGTGAATCTGTACTGAGGGGACAGGACTTTACAGTGGCGACGATACGGCAGACAAGAGAAGAGCCCATCTCTTGACCAGCTGTGGCTCAAAAACATATGCTTTAATGAAAGATCTGTTGGCACCTGAGAAACCAGCAAGCAAGTCGTTTGAAGAATTGAGCACACTGGTAAGAGACCACCTGAAGCCAGCGAGCAGCCTACACATGGCCAGACACAGGTTCTACAACTACAGACACTATGTGGGTCAGAGCATACCCGACTTCGTGGCGGAACTTCGGAGGTTGGCTAGTTTATGTGAGTTCTCCGATGAACTGAGGAGAGAAATGCTGAGAGACTTTTTCATTGAAGGAATAGGCCACGCAGGCATATTCCGAAAGCTCATAGAGACCACGAACCTGACCTTAGAGGCAGCAGCACTGGTTGCACAGACATTCTTGGTAGGGGAAGAAGAAACGAGGTTGATTTACAATGCAGGTACGACAACTAACAAAATAATGGAACAAGGAGTTCACAGCATTAGAAAAGCTGCTACCCCCACACACAGACAAAACCGGCAGAACAGGCTTTCGACAGCAAGCAGTGGCAACAGAAGCCATCAAGGGCCACAGGAATGGTCGTTCACACCTCATCAACCCACAATGAGAGCAATCACAACAAACTGAGAGAAGCTCAAGAGAGATCAGCCAGGCGCAGCTCATTCTTTGCAAGCAGTCTGTGCTGAGGTGTGGGGGTGGGCACACGTCAAGGGGATGTCGATTTCAGCAGGCTGTTTGCAGGAACTGTGAATATACAGGGTATTTGGCCCGCATGTGTAAAAAAACGACAGCTCGGCTGGTATACAAATCGGATGGGTCGGAAAGCGGACCAGAAGACGGTGGGGACAGTACCCGGGACACCGATGTACTGCGGGTCAACACGATCAATGGCCGCTGCTCCTACGACAGGACACCTCCTATAATGATGAGGGTCCTACACAACGGGATATCTGTCAACATGGAGCTGGATACAGGAGCGAGTCAATCTCTCATGGGCGCTCAACAATTTGAACAACTGTGGCCGCATAAAAGAGATAGACCAAAACTCACAAGGGTCGACACCAAACTAAGGACCTATACCAAAGAAATTGTACCAGTCCTCGGCAGCGCCATGCTCTCTGTCACACACAAAGGGACAGTGAACCGACTTCCCCTGTGGATTGTCCCCGGAGACCCCACAGTACTGCTGGGGAGAAGCTGGCTGGCAAAACTAAACTGGAAATGGGATGATGTCCATGCCATGTCATTAGAGGAATGGACCTCCTGCTCAACAGTTATAAAGCGATTTGAACATCTCTTTCAGCCAGGTGTGGGCACTTTCAAAGGGGCCAAAGTCAAAATCTACATCACACAGGATGCTAGACCGGTCCATCACAAGGCCAGAGCTGTACCCTATGTGATGAGGGAAAAGATTGAACATGAACTAGACAGGCCTCTGCGGGAAGGCATTATATCACCTGTGGAATTTAGCGACTGGGCAAGTCCCATCATCCCAGTCATGAAGCCTGATGGATCCGTACGAATCTGTGGGGACTACAAATCTACCATAAACAGAGTCTCCCTACAGGACCAGTACCCGCTGCCCAGAGCGGAGGACTTATTTGCCACATTGGCTGGAGGTAAACTTTTCTCAAAATTAGACCTCACATCTGCGTATATGACGCAAGAATTGACCGAGGAATCCAAGCTACTCACCACCATCAACACTCATCGAGGCCTTTTCATGTACAATTGATGCACATTCGGCATCAGGTCGGCAGCTGCCATATTCCAGCGCAACATGGAGAGTCTGCTCAAGTCCATCCCGGGGACAGTTGTATTTCAAGACGACATACTTATCACGGGCAGGGACACCGACTCCTATCTCCGTAATTTGGAGGAAGTACTAAAGCAGTTGGATCGGGTAGGCCTACGAGTCAAAAAATCCAAGTGTCTGTTTCTCGCACCCGAGGTTGAATTGTTGGGCAGAAGGATTGCCGCTGATGGAATCCGCCCAACAGAGTCCAAAACTGAAGCAATTCGCCTGGCACCCAGGCCCCGGTATGTCTCAGAACTGCGCGCCTTTCTCAAGCTACTCAATTACTTTGGGAACTTTATGCAGAACTTAAGTACGCTGCTGGAGCCTCTCCATGTGCTACTCGGGAAGGGGTGCGATTGGTTTTGCGGGGACGCCCAGGAACGCGCCTTCAATAAGGCACGCAACCTTCTGTGTTCCAATAGTGTTTTGACTTTCTTTGACCCAGGTAAAAAGCTAGTTCTCACATGCGATGCGACAGCGTGTGGGGTCAGGTGCGTTTTGCAACATGTCAACAGTGCGGGCAAATTACAACCCATAGCTTATGCCTCCAGGTCACTTTCGCGGGCGGAGCGCGGGTACGGAATGGTAGACAAGGAGGCGCTCGCGTGCGTGTATGGTGTCAAAAAGATGCACCAATACCTTTTCGGGGCCAAGTTCACATTAGAAACCGACCACAAGCCCCTCACATCCCTCCTATCTGAGAGCAAGGCAATAAACGCCAACGCCTCGGCACGAATTCAACGGTGGGCAATCATGCTGGTGTCCTACGACTATACCATAAGGCACAGACCAGGCACAGACACCTGTGCCGGCGCACTCAGCAGGCTACCCCCGGTGACCACGGAAGGGTCTGACGAACAGGACTGTGAGATAGTCATGGCAATCAATGCCTTTGAGTCCACAGGTTCGCCCATGGCGGCTCGCCAAATCAGAGCCTGGATGGCCAGCGACCCCACGTTATCCTTAGTAAAAAGATGTGTCCTAACCGGTGACTGGGCAGAGGCTCGCGATGCCCGTCCCAAGGAATTAAAACCCTTTCACAGGCGCATGCAAGAGCTATCACTACAAGCAGACTGCCTGATGTGGGGCAGCCGAGTAGCCATGGTTCTGCGAGGCAGAGAGGCATTTGTCCGGGAGCTCCACCACGAGCACCCGGGGATCGTTCCCATGAAGGCCATAGCCAGATCCCACGTCTGGTGGCCTGGTATTGACGCGGACTTGGAGCTCTGCGTCCGAAGGTGCACCATTTGTGCCCAACTCAGCAATGCCCCCAGGGAGGCTCCTCTGAGCCCCTGGCCCTGGCTTACCAAACCCTGGTCGCAGGTGTACGTAGACTATGCGGGCCCATTCATGGGCAAAATGTTCCTCGTAGTTGTAGATGCATTTTCAAAGTGGATTGAATGCACCATTTTAAACTCGAGCACAACCTCCACCACTGTGGAGAGCCTCGCAACCATGTTTGCAACGCACGGAATCCCTGACATATTAGTCAGTGACAATGGTCCGTGCTTCACCAGCGCAGAATTCCAAGACTTTATAATTGACCACGGCATAAATCACGTTAAGACGGCACCTTTCAAGCCGGCCTCCAATGGCCAGGCGGAGAGAGCAGTGCAAATCATTAAACAAGGCATGCTTAAAATCCAAGGTCCCACGCTGCAGGATCGCCTGTCGCGACTGCTGCTGGCATAGAGATCTCGTCCGCACTCACTGACTGGGATCCCCTCCCGCGCAACTGTTGATGAAAAGGACTTTAAAAACAAGGCTCTCATTAACCCTCCCATACATGCACAAAATCGTTGAGGCAAAGCGCCGTAAGCTGACTGAGTACCATGACAGAAATTCGAGGGGGAGATGGAATGAAATAGGGGACAAAGTGTTTGTACTAAACTATGGCAGGGGTCCCAATGGCTTGCAGGGGCAGTATCGGGCAAGGAAGGAAACAGGCTACTGGTAGTACAAATGGACAATGGCAAAACCTGCCGGAGGCATGTAGACCAAGTCAAAAGCAGATTTACCAACAGCACTGCGGAACCAGAGGCAGACTACAATGTGGAACTCGCACCACACCTGGTGGACAGACAGAGGGAACAACCTGAGGAAAGGGAAATCCCAACAGACAGCCCAGGCGAGTCAACAACAATCACACCAATCGTAACAGACAGCCCAGGCGAGATACCAGCAACCACACCCAAAGAAAAACAGACACCAAGGCAAACAACTGAACCACAACTCAGACGCTCCACGCGAGCACGTAGACCACCTGAGAGACTGAACTTATAAAGACAATAAGACTTTGGGGGAGGGTGATGTCATGTATCTTACATTATTATATATAACTGTATCCCAACATGCTATACATGTCCCTAATAAGATATGACCTGTAACCACCAGCATACCTTACCACCGGGGGTGCACTTGCAAGAGACAGGTATATAAGCACAGGTCTCAGGCAAGTGCAGCATTCCAGAGCTGTGAAATAAAAGGTGCAGGTCCAGAGTGACCTTGACTTCACTACATGCCTCGTGTGAATCTGTACTGAAGGGACAGGACTTTACATACCTGAAAAGGAAACATTTGCAGGGCTATCGGAAAATGGTGGGGTGGTGGGTGGGGGAGGGGGTTGTGGGCCTGATTGTATAGCTCTTTTAAAAGAGCTGGCACAGACACGATGGGCTGAAAGGCTTCCTGTGCTGTAAGATTCTGAATTGCAAGAGGGAAATTAATGTGACTGATAGCAGGATCTAAATAGGGAGAAAATTTCAATGGCATTAAAAAAAATTTTTGACTCAATGTATTCCTTTAGTCCATTTTTGTGGTTGTAAAGAAAGACTTGCATTCATAGAGGAGGCATCTGCTGTGGCACTGAACAGCAGAATTATTTAAATCAAAGCTAAATACTGCAGATGCTGGAAATCAGAAATATAAACAGAAAATGCTGGAAATACTCAGCAGGTCAGGCTGGACAACGCAGTAGATTTGCCAGATAAAAGACGGATCAATGATTGTGTGGCCAAGTTTTGGGTATTTCCAGATTTCGGAGAAAATCCGCCACCCCAAATCCGGAAACCCTTGGACCGAGTTCCAGTTATTTCCGAATTTCTGAGCAGAAAATCCGACGGCCCAAATCCGGCAGCTCGAGGCCGGGCTGGGCAGGAATGCTTATTTTTCCAGATTTATCTTTGAAAAGGTATGTACAGCTTAAACTGTACTTAAAATATGAAAAGGAATGTACTCAGAGCATGAAATATAATAAATAAAGGTTTTAATTTGGTAAACAGTACAGGTATGAAATATAACACAGTCAATAAAGGTTTTTATTTGGTAAATAGAGTACAGGTATGAAACAGAATACAGGTACCCTGTAATGTATAAAGAATAATATTCTTCCTTCCTGTGATCCACTTCCTAAGTAAGCTGCACAGAAATAGGTACAGGTTACAATTGGCTGGAGGTTGTGCTTGAGGCAGAGGGCTCAGCTCATCATCATCATCATAGGCAGTCCCTCGGATTCGAGGAAGACTTGCTTCCACTCTTAAAATGAGTCCTTGGATGGCTGAACAGTCCAATACGAGAGCCACAGTCCCTGTCATAGGTGGGACAGATAGTCGTTGAGGGTAAGGGAGGGTGGGACTGGTTTGCCGCATGCTCTTTCCGCTGCTTGTGCTTGATTTCTGTATGCTCTTGGCGATGAGACTCGAGGTGCTCAGCGCCATCCCGGATGCTCTTCCTCCACTTAGGGTGGTCTTTGGCCACGGAATCCCGGGTGGATGTTGCACTTTACCAGGGAGGCTTTGAGGGTGGCCTTGTAACGTTTCCTCTGCCCACCTTTGGCTCGTTTGCCGTGAAGGAGTTCCGAGTAGAGTGCTTGCTTTGGGAGTCTTTTGTCTGGCATCTGTGGTTACTGCGTCATCACCGTGCGCACCGCTGATCTACCTCCGACGGCGACATTCCCCTCGGAAAATCTTCGGCCTGCCCAGCGGTGCCAAAACCTGTTTTTTCCTGGTGGTCCAGTGAAGCGGTGGCCTTCTGCAATGGCGGTGCAGCTTCCCATAAAGGGAAGGGCCTACTGCCGCTGCCACCATGTTTTTTTTTGGCCGACTGCTGGCCCAGCTGAAACCCTCCCTGCTGGCCCAGTGGGCTGAAATTTTAAGATCGCGAAGGCTGCCCCTTTAAGTGAAGGGGAGAGCCATGGTGACACTGTGATGATGTCATCACGGCAGTCACTCCGCACCCCCCAACTTCCGCCCCTTAAGTGCACTTACCGCCCCAACTTCCATCCCTCTCATGTAGTCACCGCCCCCATTACGAATGATTTCCAGATCCGAATAAAAAAGACAATGAAGAGCGGAATTTTACTCAAGAGGTGACCTCAAACACAGCTGCACCCCGTTTTGTATTGGGGGCAATTTATACCTCTTGCCTTTTTCTTAGGCAGTCCCTCAGAGTAGAGGATGACTTGTTTCCACATTAAAAATGAGTTCTCAGGTGACTGATGAGTCTGATGTGGGACCTATAGTCTCTGTCGCAGGTGGGGCGGACGGTGGTGGACGAGACGTTGGTTGAAGGAACGGGTGGGTGGGGTGCTTCCGCTGTTTGCGCTTGACTCCGCTTGCTCCCGGCGAAGAGACTCGACGTGTTCGGCGCCTTCCTGGATACTTCTCCTCCACTTTGGGTGGTCTTGGGCCAGGGATTCCCAGGTGTCGGTGGGGATGTTGCACTTTTTCAAGGAGACTTTGAGGGTGTCCTTGAAGCATTTCCTCTGCTCGCTTGCCGTGTTGGAGCTCAGAGTAGAGCGCTTGTTTTGGGAGTCTCGTACCAGGCATGCGGACGATGTGGCCCGTCCATCGGAGCTGGTCGAGCGTGGTCAATGCTTCGATGCTAGGGATATTGACCTGAGCGAGAACACTGTCGGTGCACCTATCCTGCCAATGGATTTGCAGGATCTTGCGGAGGCACGGTTTGTGGTACTTCTCCAGTGCGTTGAGGTGCCAGCTGTATATAGTCCACGTCTCTGAAGCATATAGGATGGCGGGTATCACTACTGTTCTGTCGACCATGAGCTTGGTCCCGGGTTTGAGGTCCTGGTCTTCAAACACACTCTTCCTCAGGCGACCGAAGGCTGCGCTGGCACACTGAAGGCGGTGCTGGACCTTGTCGTCAATATCTGCCCTTGCTGATAGTAGGCTCCCGAGGTATGGGAAATGGTCTACGTTGTCCAAGGCCTAACTTGGATTTTGATAATCGGGGGGCAGTACTGTGTGGCGGGGGCAGTTTGGTAGAGAACCTTTGTCTTACGGATGTTTAGTGTAAGGCCCATGCTCTCGCACACTTCTGTGATGGTGTTGACGATGGTTTGGTGTTCGTCATCTGCGTACTGTAATTCAATGACAGAGGATGGGACGACCTTGCATCTGGGCTGAAGGCGACGGAGATTGAACAGTTTCCCATTTGTTCTGTAGATTAGCTCCACTCCAGCAGGGAGCTTACTGAATGTGACATGGAGCATTGCTGCAAGGAAGATTGAGAAGAGCGTGGGTGGGATGACACAGTCTTGCTTGACCCCGGTCCGTACGTGAATTGGGTCTGTGGTGGATCCATTGGTCAGGATAAGAGCTTGCAGGTGGAGGATGGTGACAAATTTTTGAGGGCAGCCGAATTTGAAGAGGATGCTCCATGATCCCTCACAGTTGACAGTGTCGAAGGCCTTTGTGATGTCAAAGAAAGCCATGAACAGATATTGGTGTTGTTCCCTGCATTTTTCTTGAATTTTACGCACGGTGAATATCATGTCCGTTGTGGACGGAATCCGCATTGCGACTCTGGGAAGAGCTCTTCAGCCACAGGGAGAAGTCGATTCTTGCAATGACTTTCCCTGTTGTAGACAGCAGAGAAACTCCTCTGCAATTACCGCAATCGGACTTGTCCTCTTGCTTCAAGATGGTCACAATTACGGCGTCTCTGAGATCCCCTGGCATGCTCTCCTCCTTCCAAATAAGAGAAATTAGTTCATGTATTCGTGCCAATAGTGCTTCTCCGCCAAACTTTAGTGCCTCGGCGGGGATTCCATCTGCTCCTGATGACTTGTTGTTCTTCAGTTGTCGGATGGCCTTTTCTATCTCATACTGGACTGGGGTTGTGCTGAGGTGGTGGTGGGTAGCATGCTGTGGGATGGAGTCAAGGACACTCACGTCGAAGACAGAGTCTCGGTTAAGGAAATCTTCAAAGTGCTCCTTCCAGCGGACATTGACTGCCTCTCTGTCCTTGATGAGTACCTCTCCGTTCTTGGCCTGCAGTGGAGTAGGGCCTTGGGCGCGTGGGCTGTAGGTGGTCTTGACTGTGCTAAAGAATCCACGCACATCGTGGTTGTCAGTTAGTTGCTGGATCTCCTGCGCTTTCTCCACCCACCATCTTTTCTTTATTTCGCGGGTTTTTTGTTGGACCTCGACCTTCAGACATCTGTAGAGCTGGTTTCTTGCCCTCGAATTGTGTTGCTGTTTCCAGTTAAAGAATGCCCTTGTGCTTGCAGCTTATTAACCCCTTGATCTCCTGGTCATTCTCGTCGAACCAGTCTTGCTGTTTCCGAGTTGAGTGACCGAGCGTCTCTTCACAGGTGTTAATTATGGAGGCCTTGAGGGCAGACCAGGCGCTGTGGGCACTCTGCATCTCTGGATCACTGGGAGTTACCAGGTTGGGATAGAGGCGCTGGCTGAATGGGGCTTTCTGAACAGGAACTTTGTGTGCTCCAGCATTGATTTTCCTGCATTGTTTCTGTTGGCATTGCTGTTTTGGGGCTACATTGATGGAGATGACAGAACGAATTAGGCAGTGCTCCATCCAGCAGTCGTCAGCTCCTGTGATGGCACGGGCGATGTGCACGTCCTTGCGGTCGATTGCTCAGACGATGACGCAGTCTAGCAGATGCCATTGCTTGGAGCGAGGGTGTTGCCATGAAGCCTTGTACTTGTCTCTCTGACAGAACAAGGGGTTGGTTATGACAAGGTCACGTTCCGCAGGTCGGGGCTACAAAAAGAGCTGGAGCGGCATACCACGACAACTTCCCGTGTGAGCTGCTCCAAGTGTGCGACGGCTTCGAGCATCATTACTCATCCAACTCATCACATTTAGGCTTGTGCATAGTTTTTCTCTTACTCATTTCCTTCTGAACATCACTTTCTGCATAAAGCTTCATGATCTGTTCTTTCTGCTTTCTGATATCATAAATGGTGGTGATTCCAACACCACACTCCTCACTCAGTCTCCTCATTGAAGCACCTCTATCTAATCTCTGGAGTAACTCCACTTTCTTGGCAATTGACAATGAATTATGCTTTCTCTTTGCACTGCCTGTATCACCCATTGGGCTATCTGTTGGCCTTTTTGACATGGTTGCAATGGTAAACAACACAAATTCACAATATCTTTAAATCGGAAAAAGCACCACAGGACTTGAGTCAGGTTGGGTGGGGCCTGATCAAGGGGAGTACGTGGGTCAGGTGGGGTCGGCTCGGGTCACACATGGGTTAGGCCGGGTGGACTCGGATCACACATGGGTCGGAGTCGTGGGTCATTCCGAAAGGCTCGGGCCAATCACAGGTCTGTAATGCGCCGTTTAAAAAAAAATGTCCGGTTTTCAGAACATATTTTCAGATTCCGGACGACACCTTCCATCATGCGCCGTTTAAATTAAAAAGTCCGGTTTTCAGGAAATATTTCCAGATTCCGGATGATGTCTTCTGCGATCTGCAAAATGTCCAGATTTCGGAAAATTCCAGTATTTAGAATTCCGGACTCGGAACGTTGTACCTGTACTATCAAACCAACCATCTCCTCTTCTCCCCAGATGCCGACAACACTGCCATGGATCCCCAGCACTCCGGCCAATTAAGGAAATGGGAGAGATTGCTAAGGTGTTAGGTTGCTGAATTCTGTGTGCATGTCAGTGGGTTGCTGGCTGCCTCAGTGAAAGATGAGATACTTGGCTGATTCCTCCCAGTGAGGAGCATCACTCACAGGGAGCGTTGATGAGGAAATCGCAGACAGAGAAAAGTACTGATCATATTCAATGCAATTTTTAAGATGTCCATTTATTGTCAATATTCCTGCTTCAAATTTACTCAAATTTGCATTTTTGTGTGTATTTATTGAACACTTTAATTTGCATTTTTTTGGTCCATTTTCCATTCTAAACACTGAGGGGCTGAAATTGCCCCTGCCGTTAAGGCCTGTTACCACAAATCGATGTTTTGGTGGAATGGCCGCTGCTAGCCCAATCGCCCTTCTGATGTTTCCCGGCGGTGCCCTGATCCCTCCCTGCCCCACTGCTCCGCTGCTGCCGATCCGTCTTAAGTTCATCATTAAGTGCACCGCCAATCTACCCCCCTTGACGGTGACATTCCCCTTTGAAAATCTTCAGCCTGCCCGGCGGTGCAAAAAACCTATTTTTATTCCCGGTGGTCCAGTGAAGCTGTGGCCTTCTGCAATGGCAGTGCGGCTTCCCTTAAAGGGGAGGACGCACTGCCGCTGCTGCCATGTATTTTTTTTCGGCCGACTGCCCAGTCGGCCCGACAATTATGCCCCCGGGTTCAGCCTGGCCGTGAAGGGGAGAGCCGTGGTGACATGGCGCCGTGATGACATCATCGCAGCGGTCACTCCGCACCCATCCAACTTCCGCCCCTCAAGTGCACTCACCGCCCCAACTTTCATCCCTCTCGTGTAGTCACCGCCCCCATTATGAGCAATTTCCAGACCCAAATAAAAAAAAAGAGGGGAAATTTGCTCATGAGGCGACCTCAAACACAGCTGCATCCCGTTTTGGGCGGGGGGCAATTTTTACCTCTTGCCTTCTTTTCCTTAGGCTGTTCCTCGGAGTCAAGGATGACTTGCTTCCACACTAAAAATGAGTCCTCAGGTGACTGATGAGTCCAATGCGGGACCTACAGTCACTGTCACAGGTGGGGCAGACAGTGGTTGAAGGGACGTTGGTTTAAGGGACGGGTGGGTGGGGTGCTTGGGTTGTCGTGCGATCCTTCCATTGTTTGCGCTTCACCTCTGCTTGCTCCCGGTGAAGAGACTTGAGGTCCTTCCCGGATGTTTCTCCTCCACTTTGAGTGGTCTCGGGCCAGGGATTCCCAGGTGTCGTTGGGGATGTTGCACTTTGTCAAGTAGGCTTTGAGGGTGTTCTTGAAGCATTTCCTCTGCCCGCCTGGGCCTCGCTTGCCATATCGAAGCTCCACGTAGAACGGTTGTTTTGGGGGTCTCATGTCGGACATGCAGACGATGTGGCCCGCCCAACAGAGCTGATCGAGCGAGGTCAATGCTTTGATGCTGGGGATGTTAGCCTGAGCGAGAACACTGACGTTGGTGCGCCTATCCTGCCAATGGATTTGCAGGATCGTGCGGAGGCTGTGTTGGTGGTACTTCTCCAGTGCTTTCATGTGCCTGCTGTACATAGTCCATGTCTCTGAAGCATGTAGGAGGGCGGGTATCACCACTGCTCTATAAACCATGAGTTTGGTGCTGGATTTGAGATCCTGGTCTTCAAACACTCTCTTCCTCAGGCGACCGAAGGCTGCTCTGGCACGCTGAAGGCGGTGTTGGACTTCATCATTGATGTCTGCCCTTGTTGATGGTAGGCTCCCAAGGTATGGAAAATGGTCCACGTTGTCCAGGGCATCATCGTGGATTTTGATAATCGAGGGGGCAGTACTGTGTGGCGGGGGCAGGTTGGCAGAGGACCTTTGTTTTACAGATGTTTAGTGTAAGTCCCATGTTCTCGTACGCTTCGGTAAAGGTGTTGACAATGGTTTGGAGTTCGCACTTGGAGTGTGCGCAGATGCAAGCGTCATATGCATACAGTAATTCAATGTCAGAGGATGGGACGACCTTGGATCTGGACTGGAGGTGACGGAGGTTGAACAGTTTCCCATTTGTTCTGTAGATTAGCTCCACTCCAGAGAAGAGCTTACTGAGACTGAGATGGAGCATTGCAGCAAGGAAGATCGAGAAGCGATGACACAGCATTGCTTTACCCTGGTTCATACGTGAATTGAGTCTGTGGTGGATCCCTTGGTCAGGATCTCGGCTTACATGTCATCGTGAAGCAGGCAGAGGATGGTGACAAACTTTTGATGGCAGCCAAATTTGAAGAAGACACTCTATAATCCCTCATGGTTGACAGTGTCGAAGGCCTTTGTGAGGTCAAAGAAGGCCGTGTACAGATGTTGCTGTTGTTCCCTGCATTTCTCTTGACTTTACCGCGCGGTGAATATCACGTCCATTGTGCCCCTTAGTGGGCGGAATCCACATTGCAACTCTGGGAGGAGCTCTTCAGCCACAGCCAGAAGGCGATTGGGGAGGATTCTTGCGGTGACTTTCCCTGTGGTTGACAGCAGGAAATTTCCTCTGTAATTACTGCCACCTTTCTTAAAGATGGTCACGATTACGGCGTCTCTGAGATCCCCTGCATGCTCTCTTCCTTCCAAATAAGAGAAATGAGTTCATGTATTCAAGCCAATAGTGCTTCTCCGCCATGTTTTAGTGCTTCGGCGGGGATTCCATCTGCTCCTGAGGCCTTGTTGTTCTTCAGTTGCTGGATAATATTGAGACGTTGGCCAAATGGGGCTTTCTTAGCAGGGTGCCGCTGCTGTTTTAGGGCTACATTGATGGAGATGACAGAGCGGATTAGGCAGTGGTCCGTCCAGCAGTCGTCAGCTCCTGTCATGGCATGGGTGATGTGCACGTCCTTGCGGTCCCTCGCTCGGACGATGACGTAGTCTAGCAGATGCCAGTGCTTGGATCGAGGGTGTCGTCATGAAGCCTTGTACTTGTTTTTCTGACGGAACAAGGTATTGGTTATGACAAGGTCATGTTCCGCAGGTCGGGGCTACAAAAAGAGCTGGAGCGGCATACCACTACAACTTCCAGCGTGAGCTGCTCCAAGTGTGCAACGGCTTCGAGCAGGGTGACGTCATCATGACCCAGGTCGCTGTTTGGAGCATGGGCAGGAGCATTGGCGGAGCCCAGGTACAGTGGAGGAGTGGGAAGGACATGGCGGAGGTGCGGCGAGTGATCGAGGCGGAGGGGCGATGATGGATCGTGACTGAGATTTGGTGGGTGATCGTGGTGGAGGTTCGACAAATGTTTGGTGCAGAGGTGCAGTGGGAGATTGTGGCGGAGGTGCAGCAAATGAGGGTACCGGGCCCAGAAAAGCCAAGGGCCCAGGGGCAGCACGGGCCAGCTCATACTGCGATATGTTTGCGCGCACTAGGTCTGTGCAGCAGAGAAGGTCTCCAATCGTCCTGGTTAACCCTCGCCACTGGATAAAGGCCTAGCTCTGTCAAGCCCGTGTGGTGGCTGATGTGCAACAGTCACCACACGGTAAAATAATCTACGCGCCGGCATCTTCCATCCCTGGAGTTCAGGACTGGAATATCGGTCCTCATTGAAACATCTGTGAACTCATGTGGAATCAAGTCATCCTCGTTCGAGGGACCGCCTATGATGATGATGATGTTCTAAGCATTTCATTAGGAGCATGGTATCACTGGAGTTGGTTTTGCCTACCCCTCTCTGCCGATCACACCCCCCCAGAGGTCTGTGTCCTTTCCAACTCTGGTGTTAAAGTCACCAAGGAGGCTCAACTTGTCGCCTGTTAGGATTCGGGACAGGGATTGTTCGAGGCTGGAGTAGAATTCCTCTTTGGTCTCATCTGTAGCATCCAGTATTGGGGCGTATGCGCTGAAGACCGTAGCGCTCTGGTTCCAGGCTAGGGTGAGTCGAAGGGTCATGAGGCATTCGCTTATCCCGCAAGGAGAGTCTCTGAGACAGCCCACTAGCTCATTGTTTATGGTGAAGCCCACCCCATGGAGGTGGCGTTCTTCTTCTGTTTACCTTTCCAGAAGAAGGTGTAACCACCACTTTGTTCCTTGAGCTGGCCTTCCCCTGCCCGCTGGTCTCACTTAGGCCGGCGATGACTACGTCGAAACGTCTGAGTTCCCGGGCAACAATAGCAGTGCGATGTTCCGGTCTGTCGCTGTTGGGGTTGTACATGAGAGTCCTGACTTTCCAGGTCCCGAACTTCATTCCTGTGCCTGTGCGTGAATTCTTTTAAAGTGGGGTGGCCATTGCACACTGGCTACCACACGGGCTTGACAGAGCTAGGTCTTGGTCCAGGGGCAAGGGGATCCAAGAGGACTAGAGACCAGGCTCTGCTGCATGGGCCTCCCTTGGCTTACAATATTATAGAAATAAAACATTTTCAGGTCAGGCGTTTGGCACTAAAACTGCTGCACTGAGTTGTGTAGGTGCTTGAGTATCAGGGAGGAATTCTCCTCCGAGATCCCACCTGAATCAGGCTCGATTGTAGCAGAGAATATCAGAAAATTCAGGAGGTGAGGCCTAGCGCCAGCTCACTATACTGACCAGGATTTCCATCCACTAGCCATGCTGGCTGCTCCTTTGCTGCCCGCCTAGAACAAATGGTAGCAAAGGTGGGTGGGCAGAGCCCCATCAGAATTCTCTTCTTTCTGTCCCAGTTACTGCTGCTTCCCGTGGGGTCCCATGTGGAAGGTGGCAGTAAAGGCCTTGAGTTTCCCCAATGTAAGGGCAGAGAGCCTTGTAGCAGGCTCTTCACCTGTCAGTGGGCCTCAAACAATTATCTGCTGTGTCAGCTGAGGCCTCTGGTGGGAGCCTTCCTTCTGATCTTCACTCCACTTCTGCCCCTTTTAGAGGAACCTCGCCACCTCTACCGGCACCCCCACTGGAGCACTGCTAGAGTTTCCTTGCTCACACTGGTGGGCTCCCTCTTGACAGCAGGAATCCCCATTGTGCATATACAATGAGTCCCAAATCAGGAAAATGAGTCAGGGTTGGGGCAGGTACAGATGGGCAGGCGGAAGTCATGACAAACATAGCTCGTAGCCTTTCAATGTTGGCCGTGGATGTGCTTACAGACATTATTGCACATTCAATTCACTTTGAGTAAGCGTCCACGACAACCAAAAGCATTTTGCTTAGAAATGGGCCCACATAGTCCACATGGATCCTCGACCACGGTTTGGATGGCCAGGACCACAAACTTAGCAATGCCTCTTTGGGTGCATTGCTCAACTGAGAGCAAGTGTTGCACTGGCACACACATGACTCTAAATCTGAGTCGATGCCAGGCCAGCACATGTGGGATCTGGCCATGGCTTTCATTATTACGATGCCTGGTTGGGTGTTGTGCAGTTCGCAAATGAATGTGTCTCTGCCTTTCTTGGGCAAGACCACACGATTGCCCCACAAAAGACAGTCCGCCTGCAGGGACAGCTCATCTTTTCGTCTGTGGAATGGCTTAATCGCTTCTTGCATCTCCACTGGGACACTGGACCAGCTCCCATGGAGGACACAGTTTTTTACTGGGGACCGTAAAGGATCCTTGCTGGTCCTGATCTGGCGGGCCGTAACGGGGGATTTCTCGTTCTCAAATGTCTCTATGACCATGAGCAAGTCTGCTGGGCAATGGTAGCCGACTGAGAGTATCTGCACAGTTCTCTGTGCCCGGTCTGTGGTGGATTACATAGTTGTATGCCGACAGCATGAGCGCCCATCTTTGGATGCGGGCAGAGGCATTGGTATTAATCCCTTTGCTCTCCAAGAATAGTGATATGAGCGGCTTGTGGTCAGTTTCAAGCTCGAACTTGAGGCCAAATAATACTGGTGCATTTTTTTTACCCGTAAACACACCAGAGCCTCTTTTACAACCATGCTGTAGGCCCTTTCGGCCTGGGACAAACTCCTGGATGCATACGCAACTGGATGGAAAATTCTCGATTCATTAGCCTGTTGTAACACACACCCGACCCCATATGACGACGCATCGCAAGCTAACGCTAATCGTTTACATGGGTTATACAGAACAAGCAGTTTGTTAGAACACAATAAGTTTCTGGCTTTCTTAAAGGCAGCCTCTTGTGAATTCCCCCATACCGAGTCATCTCCCTTGCGCAGTAGCGCATGTAGGGGTTCTAGCAGGGTGCATAATCCCAGGTAGAAATTACTGAAACAGTTAAGGAGTCCCAGGAACGACTGAAGCTCCGTCACGATCTGTGGTCGTGGCACGTTCTTGATAACCTCCGTCTTGGTGTCGGAGGGTCTGATGCCGTCTGCTGCGATTCTCCTTCCTAGAAATTTGACCTCCTGCGCCGGGTAAACACACTTCGAGTGTTTCAATCTGAGCCCCAAGCAATCCAACTGACTAAAACCTCCTCCAAGTGCTCCATGGTGTCCCGACCTATAACCAGTATATCGTCCTGGAAGACCACTGTGCAAGGAACCGACTTTAGCAGGCTCTCCATGTTCCGCTGGAAGATCGCTGCAGCCGACCGAATCCCGAACGGGCACCGGTTGTAGATAAACAGAACCTGTGTGCGTGTTGATGCAGGTGAAGCCTTTTGAAGACTCCTCCAGCTCCTGCGTCATATAGGCCGAGGTCAGGTCCAGCTTGGTGAACATCTTCCCTCCAGCCAGGGTCGCGAATAGGTCGTCTGCCTTGGGTAGTGGGTACTGGTCCTGCAGCGAAAAACGGTTAATCGTTACTTTATAGTCCCCGCAAATTCTAACCGTACCGTCCTCCTTGAGTACCGGAACAATCGGACTGGCCCAGTTGTTGAATTCCACCGGCGTGATGATGCCTTTGCGTTGCAGCCTGTCCAGCTCGATTTTCACTTTTTCACGCCTCATATGCGGTATTGCCCGAGTCTTTGGTGGATGGGTCGCATACCGAGAACCAAATGGATCTGCACTTTCGCCCCCAAGAAGCTTCCAATGCCTGGCTTGAATAACGAAGGGAACTTGCTTAGAACCTGGGTACATATGGTGTTGTCGACAGACGAAAGCACTCGTATGTCGTCCCAGTTCCAGTGGATTTTCCCCAGCCAGCTTCTGCCAAACAACGTGGGGCCATCCCCTGGCAGAATCCACAGCGGGAGTTCGTGTACTGCTCCATCATAGGAGACTTTGACTTCAGCACTGCCAATTCCAGGGATTAGTTAACTTTGTGTATGTTAAGTCCTGACTCTAATGTACTGACTTACACGAGGCACATGCTGAAGTCAAGGTCACTCAGGACCTGCATCTTTAATTCACAGCTCTCCAGTGCTGCACTTGCCTGAGACCTCCCTTTATATACCACAATGGGACAGGTATGGAGTGTCTCCTGCAAGTGCACCCCCGGTGGTAAGGTATGCTTATTGTTACAGGTCATATCCAGTTACAGTCATGTATAGCATGGTAAGATACAGTTATATACACTAATGTGAGATACATGACATCACCCTCCCCCAAGGTCTTATTGCCTTTATAGATTCAGTCTCTCAGGTGGTCTGCGCTCTCGCGTGGAGCATCTTAGTTGTGGTTCAGTTGTTTGCCTTGGTGCCTGTTTTTCGTTCGGTGTGATTGCTGGTATTTCACCTGGGCTGTCTGTTTCGTTCGGTGTGATTGCTGATATCTCACCTGGGCTGTCTGTTGAGACTGCCCTTTCCTCAGGTTGTTCCACCTGTCTTTCCACCAGGTGTGGTGTGAGTTCCACATTGTAGTCTGCCTCTGGTTCTTCAGTGTTATCAGTGAATCTACTTTTTACTTGGTCTACATGCCTCCGGCAGGTTTGGCTATTGTCCATTTGTACATCCAGTAGCCTGTTACCCTCTTTATCTGTTATTGTCCCTGCAAGCCATTTGGGACCCCTGCCATAGTTTAGCACAAACACTTTGTCCCCTATCTCATTCCACCTCCCCCTCGAATTTCAGTCATGGTACTCAGTTAGCTTTTGAAGCTTAGCCTCAACAATTTCATGCATGTCTGGGAGGATTAACGAGAGCCTGGTCTTTGAGGTTCTTTTCATCAATAGTTGCGCGGGGGGTACCCCAGTCAACGAATGCGGACAAGATCTGTATGCCAGCAGCAGTCGCGACAGGTGGCTCTGCAGCGTGGGACCTTGGATTCTGAGCATGCCTTGTTTAATGATCTGCACTGCTCGCTCCGCCTGGCCATTGGAGGCCGGCTTGAAAGGTGCCGTCTTAACGTGATTTATATCGTGGTCAACTATAAAATCGTGAAATTCTGCGCTGGTGAAGCACGGATCATTATCACTGACCAATATGTCAGGAATTCCGTGCATTGCAAACATGGTTCTAAGGCTCTCCACAGTGGTGGAGGTGGTGCTCGAGTTTAAAATGGTGCACTCGATCCATTTTGAAAATGCATCAACGACTACGAGGAACATTTTGCCTATGAATGGGCCCGCATAGTCTACATGCACCCGCGACCACGGTTTGGTGGGCCAGGGCCAGGGGCTTAGTGGGGCCTCCCTGGGGGCATTACTGAGTTGGGCACAAATGGTGCACTGACGGACGCAGAGCTCCAAGTCCGCGTCAATGCCAGGCCACCAGACATGGGATCTAGCTATGGCCTTCATAAGGACGATCCCCGGGTGCTCGCGATGAAGCTCCCGGACAAATGCCTCCCTGCCTTGTAAGGGCATAACTACTCGGCTGCCCCACATCAGGCAGTCTGCCTGTAGTGAGAGTTCATGCATGCGCCTATGGAAGGGTTTGACCTCCTCGGGGCAGGCATCACGAGCCTCTGCCCAGTCACCGATTAAAACGCATCTTTTAACTAGAGATAACGTGCGGTCGCTGGTTGTTCAGGCTCTGATTTGGCGAGCCGTCATGGGCGAACCTGTGGATTCAAAGGCATTGATTGCCATGACCATCTCACAGTCCTGTTCATCGGACCCTTCTGTGGTCGCCAGGGGTAGCCTGCTAAGCACGTCGGCACAGTTGTCTGTGCCTTATCGTGTAGTCGTAAGTCGCCAGCATGAGTGCCCACTGCTGAATGCGCGCCGAGGCGTTGGCGTTGATTGACTTGCACTCGGAGAGTAGGGACGTGAGGGGTTTGTGGTCGGTTTCTGATGCAAACTTGGCCCCGAAAAGGTATTGGTGCATCTTTTTGACACCGTACACGCACGCGAGCGCCTCCTTCTCAACCATACCGTACCCGCGCTCCGCCTGCGAAAATGACCTGGAGGCTTAAGCAACGGGCTGCAATTTATCCGCATCATTGACGTGCTGTAAAACGCACCCGATCCTGTACGCTGACGCATCACATGTAAGGACGAACTTTTTACCTGGGTCAAAAAAGGCTAAAACACTCTTGGAACATAGAAGGTTGTGTGCCTTATTGAAGGCGCGTTCTTGGGCGTCCCCCCAAAACCAATCGCACCCCTTTCTGAGTAGCACGTGGAGAGGCTCCAGCAGCGTGCTCAAGTTCTGCATAAAGTTCCCAAAGTAATTGAGTAGCCCGAGAAAGGCGCGCAGTTCCGAGACATTCCGGGGCCTGGGTGCCAGGCGAATTGCTTCGGTTTTGGATTCGGTTGGGCGGATTCCATCAGCGGCAATCTTTCTGCCCAAAAATTCAACCTCAGGCGCGAGAAACAGTCTCTTGGATTTCTTAACTCTTAGGTCTATCCGATCCAATCGACTTAGTACTTCCTCAAGATTGCGGAGATGAGAGTCGGTGTCCCTGCCCATGATGAGTATGTCATCTTGAAACACAACCATCCCCGGGATGGACTTGAGGAGACTTTCTATGTTGCGCTGGAATGTAGCAGCTGCCGACCTGATGCCGAATGGGCATCGATTGTACACAAAAAGGCCTCGATGTGTGTTGATGGTGGTGAGTAGCTTAGACTCTTCGGTCAGTTCTTGTGTCATATACGCAGATGTGAGGTCAAGTTTCATGAAACGTTTTCCTCCAGCCAACGTGGCAAATAGGTCCTCCGCTCTGGGCAGCGGGTATTGGTCCTGTAGGGAGACTCTGTTTATGGTAGACTTGTAATCCCCACAGATTCGCACGGATCCATCAGGCTTCATGGCAGGGACGATGGGGCTTGCCCAGTCGCTGAATTCCACGGGAGAAATTATGCCTTCCTGCAGAAGCCGGTCCAGTTCGCTTTCAATTTTTTCCCTCATCACATAAGGCACAGCTCTAGCCTTGTGATGGACCGGTCTGGCATTCTGTGTGATGTAGATTCTAACTTTAGCCCCTTTGAAGGTGCCCACACCTGGCTGAAAGAGATGTTCAAAACGGCTTAGAACTGTTGAGCAGGAGGTCCGTTCCTCTGACGACACGGCGTGAACATCATCCCATTTCCAATTAAGTTCTGCTAGCCAGCATCTCCCCAACAGGGCTGGGAGATCCCTGGGGACAATCCACAGGGAAAGTCGGTGCACCATCCCTTTGTGTGTGACTGAGAGCATGGCGCTGCCAAGGACTGGGACGATTTCTTTATATAGGTCCTTAGTTTGGTGTCAATCTTTGTGAGTTTTGGTCTGTTGCTTTTGTGCGGCCACAGCTGTTCAAATTGTTGAACGCTCATGAGGGATTGACTGGCCCCCGTGTCCAGTTCCATGTTGATGGGTATCCCGTTGAGTAGAACCGTCATCATAATTGGAAGCATCTTGGTGTAAGAACAATTGACATTGATCGTGTTAACCCGCTGTACCTCGGCGTCCCGTGCACTGTTCCAACCGTTTTCTGGTCCGCTTTCTGACCCTTCCGATTCATATACCAGCCGAGCTGCTGTTTTTCTGCACATGCGAGCCAGATGCCCAGTGTAGTTGCAGTTTCTGCAAACGGCATGCTGAAATCGACACACCTTGGTTGAGTGCCTTCCCCCACATCTCCAACACAGACCGTTTCCATTGTTTCCGAAGGATGAGCTACATCTGGCTGATTTCCCTTGAGCTTCTCTCAATCTGTTGTTGATTGCTTGCATTGTGGGTTGATGAGGTGAGATCGGCCGTTCATGTGGCCCTTGAGTTTGATGGCTTCTGGCGCCATTGTCTGCTGTTGAAGGCCTGCTCTCCTGCCTTTGTCTGTGTGTGGGGGTAGCAGTTTGTTTCACAATGTGAACCCCTTGTTCCGATGCCTCGTTGGTTGTCGTACCCGAAGTATAGATCAGCCTCTTTTCTTCTTCGCCTGCCAAGAACATCTGTGCAACCAGTGCTGCTGCTTCTAGAGTCAAGTTCTTAGTCTCTATAAGCTTTTGGAATATGCCTGCGTGGCCTATTCCTTCAATAAAAAAGTCTCTCAATACTTCTCTCCTTAGTTCATCGGGGAACTCACATGAACTAGCCAACCTCCGAAGTTCCGCCACGAAGTCGGGTATGCTTTGGCCCACACAGCATCTGTCATTGTAGAACCTGTGTCTGGCCATATGTAGGCTGCTCGCTGGCTTCAGGTGGTCTCTCACCAGTGTGCTCAACTCCTCAAACGACTTGCTTGCTGGTTTCTCGGGTGCCAGCAGGTCTTTCATTAAAGCGTATGTTTTCGAGCCACAGTTGGTCAAGAGATGGGCTCTTCTCTTGTCTGCCTTATCGTCGCCCAGCCAGTCTTTGGTCACAAAGCTTTGTTGGAACCTTTCTATAAAGTCATCCCAATTGTCTCCAGCGTTGTATTTCTCATCTGAGCTGTTGGTAGCCATTCTGTGGATTCTGTGATCCCATCCTCGTCACCACTGTTAAGTCCTGACTCTAATGTACTGACTTACACGAGACACATGTTGAAGTCAAAGTCACTCAGGACCTGCACCTTTAGTTCCAGCTCTCCAGTGCTGCACTTGCCTGAGACCTTCCTTTATATACCACAGTGGGACAGGTATGGAGTGTCTCCTGCAAGTGCACCCCTGGTTGTAAGGTATGCTTATTGTTCCAGGTCATATCCAGTTACAGTCATGTATAGCATGGTAAGGTACAGTTATATACAGTAATGTGAGATACATGACAGTGTAAGTCCTTAGTTTGGTGTGAATGGATCTGAGCTTGGGCCTGTGTGCCTTCTTTCCCCACAGCCTGACGAAGGCCGTTTTACTCATTATGGACTGACTTGCCCCCGTGTCCAGCTCAATAGACACTGGAATACCGTTCAGTTCAACTTTCAACATTATTGGTGGGCATTTCGTCGTGAACGTGTGTACCCCGTACACCTCTGCCTCCTCCGTACGAGTTTCCAATTCCGTCTGATCCACTGTGGATCGATCTTCCTATGCAACGTGGTGGTTTACAGGGTTTGCAAGGTTTGAAGCTTGCCTGCACATTCGTTGGAGGTGTCCCATTGTTCTGCAGCCATTGCACACTATGGGCCAAAGTTTCGAGCCGCGCCTAGAACGGTGTAGTCCCGACCTGGATGCCCGTTTTTCGCGCCACAAAGTGCGCCTAAAAAAACCCTCCAGATTCTCAGGCTCCCTGCAGGTCGTTTGCAGCTCGGCGCGGCGCAGCATGAGCTGTAGGGGGCGAAGCCAGGTCCCTGTGCTGAAAACAGTGCCGGGACCTCTGCACATGCGCGCTACAGTGGGCGCGCATGTGCAGTAGCTCCAGATGCCCAAAACTGTGTGGGAGGGGCCGAAGCACGCAGCCCCTAGCCCTGGCCGAATGGCCTCACTGGGGCTGCGTGCATAAGGCTCCTCCCACAGCCAGCTCCTGCTTCCTCCCGACCCGACTCGACTCCCGCTTCCCGCCTCCCGCCTCCGGACCGGACCCGACACCGACACCGACTTCCGCTTCCCCCCCACCCCCCCCCCGCCCCTGGACCGGATCCGACCCAGACCCAATTCCCGCTCCCCCCGCCCCCCCGGACCGGACCCGACCCCGACCCTGACCCGACTCCCGCTTCCCCCCCCCCGGACCGACCCCGACCCGACTCCCGCTTCCCCCCCCCCCCTCCCGGACCGGACCCGACCCCGACCCGACTCCCGCTTCCCAGCCCCGCGCCCCCAGACCGGACCCGACCCGAACCCCCGGACTGGACCCGACCCGACTCCCGCTTCCCTCCCGCTTCCCCCCCCCCCCCCCGCCCCCCGCCTCCGGACCGGACCCGACACCGACACCGACCCAACTCCCGCTTCCCCCCCGCCCGCCCCCGGACTGGATCCGACCTGACCTCCCTCCCCCGACCTGACCTCCCTCATCCCGACCGGACCTCCCTCTCCCTCCCTCCCCCTGACCCGAACCGAACCAACCTCCCTCCCACCACCCCCCCCCGACCCGCGCTCCCCCCGACCCGACCCAACACCACCTACCTGTAAATCTGGTGCTGGGGACGGGCCCTGCCCGAAGTCTCGGGCCCGGCCCGTTCAGCCTCTCTCCCCCTTCTCCTTCCCCCCCTCCATCTCCTTTCCCCTCTCCATCTCCTTTCCCCCCATCTCCTTTCCCCCCTTCTCCCCCTCCCCTTCTCCCTCCCCTCTCTCTCCCCCTCCCCCTTCTCCCCCCCCATTCCTCCCCTCCCCCTTCTTCCCCCTCACCCCCTCCCCCTTCTCCTCCCCATCCCTCCCCCTTCTCCCCCATCCCTCCCCCTTCTCCCCCTTCTCCCCCATCCCTCCCCCTGCCCTCCCTCTGCCCCTCTACCACCCTCCTCCCCCTCCCCTCGCTGTCAGAAACACAGACACTGACAGACAGAGAATGAGAGACACACACAGACAGAGAAATAGAGACACTGACAGAGACACACTGGGGGGGGGGGGGACGGGGGCATCCCAGCACGCTGTTGGAGAGCTCCCGGTGCTGCAGTCGGTAAGTAGAAAATGTTTTATTTATTGATTTAAAAAAAAAAAAATATTTCTTATTAATTTTTTTTGATTGATTTATTGGTTGATTTATTGATGTATTTATCATTTATTATTGATGATGGCTCTCTATTTGTAAAGCTGAAGTGTTTAATGTTTGTAAACTTCCTTTTAAACCCCCCCCCGCCCCCATTCCCTACGCCTGATTTGTAACCTACGCCTGATTTTCTAAAGTGTAGACAAGGTTTTTTCGAGCGTACAAAAATCTTCACTTACTCCATTCTAAGTTAGTTTGGAGTACGTTTTCACTGACGAAACTTTGAAAACAGGCGTAAGTGGCCGGACACGCCCCCTTTTGAAAAAAAAATTCTGTTCCAAAGTGAAACTGTTCTAACTGACTAGAACTGGAGCAAACTAAATGACGAGAATTCCGATTTCTAAGATACTCCGTTCTACACCAGTTGCTCCTAAAAATCAGGAGCAAATCATGTCGAAACTTGGGGCCATAGTGCTTAAAGCAGCATTGATGAGGCCGATGATCACTTCCGCAGTGCCAACAGGGTGTTGACTGCCTGGCATTAACAGATGATGGCGGATTCTGGGTCAATTGAGGTCGGGTCACAGCAGCCGGTGTGTACGTTCTGCCCTGTACATTTCTGCTCAAAACCGACATTACTTTATGCACAGTACTGGCCGAAACTTCTTTGTTCTGCGAAATCTGCTTGGTGTTGTCGCTGGTGGATATAAATGCCTGGCTATCATTATGGCTTTAGTCCGATTCAGAATTTCTACAATCAACAGTTTGCGAAGGATTGTCTCATGTTCGATGCCCAGTACAAAAAAGTCTCTGAGCATTTGTTCTCGGAATCCCCCAAACTCACAATGTCCTGCGAGGCGCCTTAGTTCGGCGAGGTAGCTCGCCACTTCCTGGCCCTCCGATCGTTGACAAGTATAGAACCGATATCTCGTCATCAAAACTCTTTCCTTAGGATTTAGGTGCTCCCGGACCAGTGTACACAGTTCTTCGTAGGATTTCTCTGTTGGTTTTGCCAGGGCCAGGAGATTCTTCATGAGAACATAGGTTGTTGCCCCACAGACAGTTAGGAGGATCGCCCTTTGTTTGGTTGCGTTCTCGTCTCCTTCCAGCTCGTTGGCCACGAAGTATTGGTTGAGTCTCTCCATGAAGGCCTCCCAATCGTCCCCCTCTGAGAACTTCTCCAGGATGCCGTCTGTTCTTTGCATTTTCGCGCCGTTGTTCGTTACCTCATTGCCAATTGTTACACTCATAATAAATGGTCAGACTGAGTACTGTGTGTAATGAGCAAGTGTGACCTTAGCTCCTTTATTTAGGTTCCAGAGTGCAGGTACCTTGTGGGTGACCTGCTTATATACTGTGCTCTCATGGGATGCTGGGATCCCTTAGGACTCCAACAGGTAGGCCCTCTGGTGGTCAGGTGTCATGCAGGTTACAAGGGGTTAAATACATAACAAACATTACGAATGCTTTGGGGAATTGAGGTGGTTTGAAATATTTTAGACTGCTTTGTGAACAGCACTAGCTGGTTTGTAACAGAGCTGTTTATTTTTATGTATTTATTTTGTAGTTAGGAAGTCATTTGCCGTAGTGCAATATCCTGCAGCAAATCCCATGATTTTTGACACTTACCGCATGTAAAGAAAGAAAGACTTGGATTTATATAGTGCCTTTCACGACTGTTGTGTATAGAAGAACTCCACGAGGCTGAGTACTGTGAGCTAAACTTAGTGTGACCTTAGTCTTCTTTATTACAACTCCAGAGTGCCTAAACATCATGGCAGCCAACCTTTTATACTGGCCCTGCACGTGTGTGCAGGTGACCATTAGGACTCCATCAGTCGCGCCCTCTGGTGGCAAGTATTACATAGTTACATACATAACAACGACCACTGGACGTCACAAAACGCTTTACAGCCAATGAAGTACTTCTGGAGTGTCGTCACTTGTAAGAAACGGGGCAGCCAATTTGCGCACAAGTAAGCTCCCCCAAGCAGCAATGTGATAATGACTGGATAATCTGCTTTGTTATGTTGATGGAGAGATAACTATTGGCCAGGACACTGGGGATTTTGAACGACAAGGATGTCAAGGGTTATGCGGAGCATGCAGGAAAGTGGAGTTGAGGCCAAGACCAGATCAGCCCTGATCTTAGTGAATGGTGGAGCATTCCTACTCCTGCCCCTATTTCTTATGTTCTTATAACCCTCCTGCTCTTCTTCAAAATAGTTCCATGAGATTTTATACATCCACTTGAGAAAGCAGACAGGGCCTCGGTTTAACGTCTCATCCGAAAGACGGCACCTCCAATAGTGCAGCGCTCCCTCAGTACTGTCTTGGGTGTCAGCCTAGATTTTTGTGCTTAAGTCCCTGGAGTGGGACTTGAACCCACAACCTTAACTCATTCCCTGTGGTCAAGGTGTGCATTGCTTAAGTATATACAGTATTGCAGTGGTGTTACATAGAGGTTACATACATGACATCACCTCCCCCCCCCCCTCCCAAAGTCTTATTGGGATCACAGGTTAAGTCTTTCAGGTGGTCTACACTCCCTCGTGGAGCGCCGCAGTTGGGGCTCTGGTTGTTGAGCCTTGGCGTGAGTGTCTGTCACCTGTGGTGATTCCGGCCTGTCCGGGCTGACCGCCGGGACTGTGTCTACTGCTGAATGTTCTTGTTGCTCGTTCACTGGCGGTGGTGTGAGCACAATCTCATGATCTTCCTCGGGTTCCTCAGTGTCCATGCTGAACCTTTTTTTTACTTGGTCCAGATGCTTACGGCATATCTGCCCATTGTTAAGTTTAACCACGATGATCCTGTTCCCCTCTTTGTCTATTATAGTGCCCTCAAGCCATTTGGGCCCCACGGCGTGATTGAGGACAAATACGGGATCATTTATTTCTATACATCTCCCCCTTGAATTTCGGTCATGGTACTCGTTTTGGGACTGATGCTTGCCCTCAACTATGTCGGTCAGGACTGGGTGAATGAGGGACAACCGAGTGTTAATTTCATAAGTAGCTCAGTGGGCAGGACCCCCGTGAGCGAGTGCGGTCAGGACCTATAGGCCAGCAGGAGGCGCGATAGGCGGCATTGAAGGGAGGGTCCTTGAATCCTGAGCATGCTTTGTTTAATGATTTGGAGCACATGATCCGTCTGGCCTTTGGAGGCCGGCTTGAACAGTGCTGTCCTGACATGGTTGATGCCATTGCCCGACATGAACTCCCAGAATTCGTGCTCGTGAAACATGGCCATTATCGCTAACAAGGATGTCCAGCAAGCCGTGGGTTGCAAAGACCGCACGCAGACTCTCCACAGTGGTGGATGTCGGGCACGAATTCAAAATGATGCACTCGATCCATTTCGAGTACGCATCTACCACAATGAGAAACATTTTTCCCATGAATGGGCCCGCATAGTCTACGTGAATACGTGATCATGGCCTGGTGGGCCAGGGCCACGGGCTGAGCAGGGCCTCCCTGGGGGCATTACCCAGCTGGACACACATCGTGCACCTGCAAACACAGCATTCTAGGTCTGAATCAATTCCCGGCCACCAAACATGTGACTAAGCAATGGCCTTCATCAGCACGATGTCTGGATGCTCGCTGTGGAGTTCCCTGATGAATGCCTTCCTGCCCCTCTGGGGCATGACTACCCGGCTGCCCCATAGTAGGCAGTCGGCTTGGATGGAGAGCTCATCCATCCGCCTGTGAAACGGTCTGACCTCCTCAGGGCATGCTCCGTGTGCGGGCACACAATCCCCATTCAGGACACATTTCTTAATCAGATAGGAGGGGATCTTTGTTTGTCCAGATTTTGATCTGGCGGGCTGTGATGGGGGAGCCTGCGCTGTCAAAGGCATCAACGGCCATGACCATCTCAGCGCTTTGCTCCACTGCCCCCTCAGTGGTGGCCAATGGAAGCCTGCTGAGCGCGTCAGCGCAATTCTCGGTGCCAGACTGGTGCCAGATGGAGTAGTCATAAGCAACCAGCGTGAGAGCCCATCGCTGTATGCGAGCTGACGAGTTGGCATTGACGGCCTTGCTGTCTGACAACGGGGATGTTAACGGCTTGTGGTCCATTTCTAATTCGAACCTCCTGCCAAAAAGGTACTGATGCATTTTTTTAACACCATAGACACATGCGAGTGCCTCCTTTTCAACCATCCCATATCCTCGTTCTACTTGAGAGAGCGACCTGGAAGCATCAGCCACAGGTTGTAGTTGGACATCAGCATTACTCTGCTGCAACACACACCCAACTCCATAGAACGATGCATCACATGTCAGAACCAATTTCTTTGAACAGAGTAGGTTACGCACCCGATTGAAAACCCATTCTTGACAGTCCCCCCAAAACCAATCAGAACGTTACGCAGGAGCACGTGAAACGGCTCCAAAAAAGTGCTTAAGTTCAGCAGAAAGTTCCCGAAATAGTTCAAGAGTCCCAGAAATGAACGCAACTCCGATGTGTTGCCGGGCCTGGGCGCTCGTCGAATTCTGTTTTGGATTCGGTGGGCCGAATCCCTTCTGCAGCAACCCTCCTGCCCAGGAACTCAACCTCAGGAGCCAAAAACACACAGTTAGACTTCTTGAGTCGCAGGCCTACCCAGTCCAGTCGGCGTAGCACCTCCACCAGGTTGTGGAGGTGTTTCTCGGTGTCACGACCCGTGATGAGGATGTCGTCCTGAAATACGATTGTTCCAGGAATGGATTTGAGCAGGCTTTCCATGTTTCTTTGAAAAATCGCGGCCACTGATCGAATGCCAAACGGGCACCTGTTGTAAACGAACAGTCCCTTGTGCGTAGTGATGGTGGTCAGTAGTTTAGATTCGTCGGCCAGTTCTTGGGTCATGTAGGCTGAAGTGAGATCCAACTTGGTAAACAGCTTGTCGCCTGCCAGCGTGGCGAAAAGATCCTCCGCTCTCGGGAGCGGGTATTGGTCTTGTAGGGACACCCGATTGATAGTGGCCTTGTAGTCGCCACAGATCCTGACAGAACCATCTGCTTTTAGGACAGGAACGATGGGGCTCGCCCAGTCGCTGAATTCAACGGGCAAGATGATGCCCTCTCTCAGCAAACGGTCCAATTCGCTCTCAATTTTCTACCGCATCACATATGGCACAGCTCTGGCTTTGTGGCGCACTGGTCTGGCGTCCGGGGTGATGCGTATCACTACTTTTGAACGTCGCGACGCCAGGTTGGAATAGTGACTCAAATTGTTGTAGGACTTGTGAGCTCGAATTTCACTCCACAGATCACATTGCGTGCACATCCCCCCATTTCCAGTTCATCTCAGCTAACCAGCTCCTCCCCAACAGTGCGGGACCATTGCCTGGGACATTCCTGGGCGGCAGCCGGTTCACTGATCCATTGTGTGTGACCACCAACATTGCACTGCCTAGTACTGGAATGATTTATTTGGTATATGTCCATAGTTGTGTCTCAATGTGTTCTAGTTTGGGTCTACTGGCTTTGAGTGGCCATAGCTTTTCGAATTGTTGAACGCTCATGAGTGACTGGCTGGCCCCCGTGTCCAGCTCCATGTGTACAGGGATGCCGTTTAATAAAACCTTCACCATCATTGGTGGCGTTTTTGTATATGAGCTGTGAATGTTTGCCACATGAACCCGCTGAACTTCAGCGTCCATTGATTTGCCCCAAGAGTCATCCTGCCTCACAGACCCCTCTTCTGGTCCATCCGCCTCGTAAATTAGCCTGGTTACAGGCTTCCTGCACATTCGAGCTAAATGGCCACTGAGGTTGCATTTCTGCAGATAAATTGTTGAAACCTGCAAGTCCTGGCAGAGTGTTTGCCCCCACACCTCCAGCATGAGCTGAGATTCCCATTGTTGTGAACAAAGGAGCTATGACCCGGCATTCCTCGCTAATTGTCCCTTTGGCTGCTCTTGAGTACCCTGTTAGTGGGTGTCAATGGCCCCTTCCCGGACCGCATTGTCCGCTGTGATGGCGTAAATGTCCGTTCAGCCTGCCATTGTTTCTGTTGAAAACCTATTCTGGGGTCTGTTGCTGCCTGGGGTGTGTCGAACTGCCCTTGCCTGCCTGCGGGGCTCTGAGTCGCGTTTATGATATTAACTCCCCGATCCCCCGCCGCGTTGGAGGCAGAATTGCACGCGTATATTATTTTGGTTTCCTCCTCCCCCGCCATGAAAGTTTGAGCCATCAACGCCGCCGCTTCCAAAGTCAAGTCCTTGGTCTCAATTAACTTTCGGAAAATCCCCGCATGACCGATGCCCTCAATAAAGAAGTCCCTTAACATCTCCCCTCTGCAGGCGTCTGTGAACTTACAGAGGCTGGCCAAACGCAGGAGGTCCGCAACAAAGTCCGGTATGCTCTGTCCTTCACGAGTCGGTAGGTATAGAATCTGTGTCGGGCCATGTGTATGCTGCTCGCCGGTTTGAGGTGCTCACTGATTAGTTTGCTGAGCTCTTCAAAGATTTTTTCCACCGGCTTTTCGGGTGCTAGTAGGTTCTTCATGAGCACGTAAGTCTTGGGTCCGCAGCTGGTCAGCAGATGGGCCCTTCGCTTGTCGGCCGCTGCATCTCTCAGCCATTCTTTCGTGACAAAGCTTTGCTGTAGCCTCTCAATGAAATCGTCCCAGTCCTCACCAACACAGTACCATTCTTCTGTGCTACCGGTGGCCATTCTCGTGGGTCACTGATTCCCGTTTCTCGTCGCCAATGTAATGTCCTTTCTCAATGGCACAAAACCCACACGAGGCACATTCTATGGACAAGGTCACTCTGTGACCTGCACCTTTATTCACAGGACCAAGAAGTGATGAACCTGCATGGGACCTCCCTTTCTATACCTGGATGACCAGATAAGGAGTGTCTCCCACAAGTTCACCCCCCTGTGGTCAAGGTGTGCATTGCTTAAGTATATACAGTATTGCAGTGGTGTTACATAGAGGTTACATACATGACACGCACAAATGCAGTAAATTAAAAAAAAGTACGTGGGTGTACTGACTGAAAGCCCTCCCACAAATATTGGAACAGAGGGCGAGGAGGGCATACAATAGGTCAGAATCAGAAGAGTAGAGCACTTATGCTGCGACATAGGACTGGATATGATTGCAGACCAAGGGATAGAAATTCAGGTAGCAGCGATTTTGCCTGTTTCTGGGTGATAATCGTATGTTTTTTTTGGCGCCGAGGTAGCGTTATCTCTACACGTTGCAAAATTCACCAAACGGTGACCAGCAATAGTGCTAAATCCGGCCTTGCACAAGTGAATTTGTGTATCGGAGTTGAAATATGCGATTAAAAAACTAACCTTCTGCGCATGCGTGATTTTTTTTTCCATTTTTTTTTTTCTCCGATATTTTTCTTCTTCCCGTGATTCTGGTCAGGTGTCAGGGTGTGCCCGCGCATGTGCAGTACACCCAGGGCTGAATCGGATATTTTTCACGGACCAAGCAGCCACAATGGAAGGGGACTCCAGCAGGCAGAGAGCCAAGAAGTTTAGCTATGAGGCAAATGAGGCCCTGATTTCAGCTGTGCAAAGCAGATGGGGGAAATTTAATAGGAGGGTTGTTGGTAAATCCCTCCCAGCTGTGCGAAGGCATCTGAGGACCAGCATGGCCGAGGAGGTTTCCTCAGTCGATAATATCAAGTGGGACCATCAACAATGTCTTAAAAAGTTCAATGACCATTGCAGGGTCATGAGAGTAAGTAATATTTTTATTCATGCACTCGTTCATTACTTCAATTGTAAATCTGACACATGTTGGTATAGGTAGGCTTAGTGTTGCAACTTATTTACCATGAATAATAGTTACACATTAGTAAGACTGCTTTTTGACATCTTAAAGATGTTTCTGCACTTCGATGTCTTCCTCATGAACCACGAGCAACGACCAGGGCCATTAAACAGAGGACTGTATTAAATACACACAGTATGGTATCAGTGCTTTGATGGCTATCTGTGTGCCAGAAGAGCAGAAGGGCACTCTGGTAACCATTTCAATTGTCATCTTTGCCGGGAAAGTTGTCGCATAACTGCCGGGAGCAGCGGCACACGGGCGGTGGTCCATCCCAGACACAGCCGTTAACAGACATGGAGGAACGCGTGGTAGCTCTGATGGGTGCCTCAGGGAGGTCAACTACCCATGGGGGTGCTGATCGCCTGTTCAAAACTTAGGGTAAGTCCTGCAAAATCCTTGGGCTGTGTTGGGGCAATGTGATGTAGTGTTTGTGGACTAGGATTTGGGCAATATGATGCAGTGTCTGTGGACTAGGGTTGGGGCAATGTGATGCAATGTCTGTGGACTAGGGTTGGGGCAATGTGATGCAGTGTCTTTGGGCTAGGGTTGGGGCAATGTGATGCAGTGTCTTTGGGCTAGGGTTGGGGCAATGTGATGCAGTGTCTTTGGGCTAGGGTTGGGATAATGTGATGCAATGTCTGTGGACTAGGGTTGGGGCAATGTGATGCAGTGTCTGTGGGCTACATATAATGCAGGTTTGGGGGGGTGCTGCTGAAGAAGCCTTGATGAGTTATTGCAGTGCAGTGTTATAGATATTATACACTGCAGCCACAGTGAGCAGGTAGTGGAGGGAGTGAATGTTTAAGGTGGTGAATGGGGTGCCAATCAAGTGGGTTGCTTTGTCCTGGATGGTGTCGAGCTTCTTCAGTGTTGTTGGAGCTACATTCATCCAGGCAAGTGGAGAGTATTCCATCACACTCCTGACTTGTGCCTTGTAGAGGCTTTGGGGAGTCAGGAGGTGAGACACTTGCCGAAGAACACCCAATGTCTGACCTTCTCTTGTTGCCAGAGTATTTACGTGGCTGGTCCAGTTACGTTTCTGGTCAATGGTGACCCCCAGGATATTGATGGTGGGGGATTCAACGATAGTAATGTTGTTGAATATCAAGGGGAGGTGGTTCGACTCTCCCTTGTTGGAGATAATCATTGCCTGGCACTTTTGTAACGTGTCACTTGCCACTTATCTTCCCAAGCCTGAATGTTATCCAGGTCTTTGTACATGCGGGCATGGACTGCTTCATTATCTGAAGAGTTGCGAATGGAACTGAACACTGTGCAATCATCAGCGAACATCCCCACTTCTGACCTTGTGATGGAGAGAAGGTCATTGATGAAGCAGCTGAAGATGTTTGGGTCCAGGATACTGCCCTGAGGTACTCCTGCAGTGATATCTTTGGGCTGGGATGATTGACCTCCAACAATCACAACCATCTTCCTTTGTGTTAGGTATGACTCCAACCAGTGGAGAGTTTTCCTCCCTGATTCCCATTGCCTTCAGTTTTACTAGGGCTCCTTGATGCCACACTCGGTCAAATGCTGCCTTGCTGTCAAGGACTGGTCTGGTACAACAGAATTTAACAGCTGGATCCAAAAATGTTTATAGAAACATAGAAACAAAGAAATTTACAGCGCAGAAGGAGGCCATTTCAGCCCATCGTGTCCACGCCAGCCAACAAAGAGCCGCACGGCCCTCGGTCAGCAGTCCTGAAGGTTACATATAAACCTATGAACAATGAACAATGGCAGAAAGGCAAAGAGCACCCAGCCCAACCAGTCCGCCTCACACAACTGCGACACCCCTTATACTGAAACCTTCTACACTCCACCCCAACCAGAGCCATGTGATCTCCTGGGAGAGGCAAAAACCAGATAAAAACCCAGGCCAATTTAGGGAGAAAAAAATCTGGGAAAATTCCTCTCCGACCTATCCAGGCGATCGAAACTAGTCCAGGAGATCACCCTGGCTGTATTCGATTCCCTGCAGTACTTATCATTATATCTACGACTGCCAACAAGAGGTTATCCAGTCTAATCCCAAGTACCAGCTCTAGGTCCGTAACCCAGTAGGTTACGGCACTTTAAGTGCCCATCCACCCATCCCTTAAAAGTGGTGAGGGCTTGTGCATCCAACACTCTTCCAGGCAGCGAGTTCCAGATCCCCGCAACCCTCTGCGTAAAGAAGCCCCCCTCCCCCTCAAATCCCCTCTAAACTTTCCACCAACCACCTTAAGACGATGCCCCCTCGTAATACACCCCTCTACCAATGGAAATAGGCCTTTACTATCCACTATGTCCTATATCTGGAGTGGACGGTAAACTTTCTGAACTCTATACACTAAATGCTTACTTCCAGCAGACTGTCTTCATGTCAAGAAAATGTCATAAATTCCAAGTGGAATTATACCTTTCAATTCAAATCGACTGAATTTATAAGAGGTGGCAATGAACAAAGCAAATAGGATTCCAGATCAATTGAGTTTAATGTTATGGTTAGGCTGCACCAGGAATACATTAGGGGCCATTTAGGCCTTAGGAGCGCAACAACTGTTAGAGGAATGAACTATGAGAAACATAACTAAATAACAAATGAAAGAATTTGCATGTATATAGTGCCTTTCACATCCTCTGAGCATGCCAAAGTGCTACACAGCTAAATGACTTATTTTGCAGTATAGTCAGTCTTGGCTCAATGGTATGAGTTGGCCTTGGCTTAGCAGTGGCACTCTTGCCTCTGAGTTGTAAGGCCATAAGTTCAAGCCCCATTCCGGAGACCTGAGTACATAATCCAGGCTGACACTTCAGCTGAGTATTGAAGGAGTGCTGCACTGTTGGAGATTCCATCTTTAGGATAAGAAGTTCAACTGAGGTCCTATCAGCTTTCTGAGGTGGAAGTAAAAAATCCCAAGGCATTATGTGACGAAGAGCAGGGGAGTCCTCCTGAAGTCCTATCTGTAAAGTCCTTACACAATACCACAAATCCACACGAGGCACATTCTAGGGACAAGGTCACTCTGTGACCTGCACCTTTATTCACAGGACCAAGAAGTGATGACCCTGTGTGGGACCTCCCTTTATATACCTTGATGACCAGGTGAGGAGTGTCTCCCACAAGTTCATCCCCTGTGGCCAATGTGTGCATTTCTCAAGTATATACAGTATTGCAGTGTTGTTACATGAAGGTTACATACATGACATCACCCCCATCCCCCCCCAACGTCTTATTGGGATCACAGGTTAAGTCTTTCGGGTGGTCTGCGCTCCCTCGTGGAGCGCCGCAGTTGGGGCTCTGGCTGTTGAGCCTTGGCCTGCGTGTCTGTCCCCTGTGGTGATTCCGGCCTGTCCGGGCTGACCGCCGGGACTGTGCATGCTGCTGAATATTCTTGTTGCTTGTTCACTGGCGGTGGTGTGAATACCATCTCATGATCTTCCTCAGGTTCCTCAGAGTCCATGCTGAACCTTTTTTTTACTTGGTCCAGATGCTTGCGGCATATCTGCCCATTGTTAAGTTTAACCACGATGACCCTATTCCCCTCTTTGTCTATTACAGTGCCTTCAAGCCATTTGCGCCCCAAAGCGTGATTGAGAACAAATACGGGGTCACCAATTTCTATACATCTCCCCCTTGAATTACGGTCATGGTACTCATTTTGGGATTGGCGCTTGCCTTCAACAATGTCGGACAAGACAGGATGAATGATGGACAGCCGAGTTTTTAGTGTACGTTTCATAAGGAGCTCCGTGGGCGGGACACCCGTGAGCAAGTGCGGTCGGGATCTATAGGCCAGCAGGAGGCGCGATAGGCAGCATTGAAGGGAGGGACCTTGAATCCTGAGCATGCCTTGTTTTATGATTTGGACCGCATGTTCCACCTGGCCATTGGAGGCCGGCTTGAACGGTGCTGTCCTGACATGGTTGATGCCATTACCCAACATGAACTCCCGGAATTCGTAGCTAGTGAAACATGGGCCAGTATCGCTAACAAGGATGTCCGGCAAACCATGGGTCGCAAAGAACGCACGTAGACGCTCCACAGTGGTAGATGTTGTGCACGAATTCAAAATGATGCACTCGATCCATTTCGAGTATGCATCAACCACGATGAGAAACATTTTCCCCATGAACGGACCCGCGTAGTCAACATAAATGCGTGACCATGGCCTGGTGGGCCAGGGCCATGGGCTGAGCGGGGCCTCCCTGGGGGCATTACCCAGCTGAACACACGTCGTGCACCTGCGAACACAGTGTTCCAGGTCTGAATCAATTCCCGACCACCAAACATGCGACCGGGCAATGGCCTTCATCAGCACGATGCCTCGGTGCTTGCTGTGGAGTAACCTGATGGAAGCTTCCCTGCCCCTCTGGGGCATGACTACCCGGCTGCCCCATAATAGGCAGTCTGCTTGGATGGAGAGCTCATCCATCCGCCTGTGAAACGGTCTGACCTCCTCAGGGCATGCTCCGTGTGCGGGCGCCCAATCCCCAGTCAGGACACATTTCTTAATCAAAGATAGGAGGGGATCTATGTTGGTCCAGATTTTGATCTGGCGGGCTGTGATGGGGGAGCCTGCGCTGTCAAAGGCATCAACGGCCATGACCATCTCAACGCTTTGCTCCACTGCCCTCTCAGTGGTGGCCATTGGAAGCCTGCTGAGCGCTTCAGCACAATTCTCGGTGCCAGGCCGGTGCCGGATGGTGTAGTCATAAGCAGCCAGCGTGCGAGCTCATCGCTGTATGCAAGCTGACGCATTGGCATTGACAGCGTTGCTGTCTGACAACAGGGATGTTAACGGCTTGTGGTCGTTTCTAATTCGAACCTCCTGCCAAAAAGGTACTGGTGCATCCTTTTCACCCCATAGACACATGCAAGTGCTTCCTTCTCAACCATCCCATATCCATGTTCTGCTTGAGAGAGCGACCTGGAGGCATAAGCCACAGGTTGGAGTTGGACATCAGCATTGTACTGCTGCAACACAAACCCAACCCCACAGGATGATGCATCACATGTCAGAACCAATTTCTTACAGGGGTTGTACGGGGTCAACAACTTATTTGAACAGAGTAGGTTACGCACCCGATTGAAAACCCGTTCTTGACAGTCTCCCCAAAACCAATCGCAACCCTTACGCAGGAGCACGTGTAGTGGCTCCAACAATGTGCTTAAGTTTCTGCAGAAAGTTCCCGAAATAGTCTAAGAGTCCCAGAAATGAACGCAACTCCGATGTGTTGCAGGGCCTGGGCGCTCGTCGAATCGCCTCTGTTTTGCATTCGGTGGGCCAAATCCCATCCGCAGCAACCCTCTTGCCCAGAAACCTGACTTCGGGAGCCAAAAACACAAATTTAGGTTTCTTGAGTCGCAGGCCTACCCGGTCCAGTCGGCGTAGCACCTCTTCCAGGTTGTGGAGGTGTTCCTCGGTGTCCCGACCCGTGATGAGGATATCGTCCTGGAATACGATCGTTCCAGGAATGGATTTGAGCAGGCTTTCCATGTTTCTTTGAAAAATCGCGGCCGCTGATCGAATGCCAAATGGGCACCTGTTGTAAACAAACAGTCCCTTGTGCGTGGTGATTGTGGTCAGTAGTTTGGATTCGTCGGCCAGTTCTTGGGTCATGTAGGCTGAAGTGAGGTCCAACTTGGTGAACAGCTTGCCGCCTGCCAGCCTGGCAAAAAGATCCACTGCTCTCGGAAGCGGATATTGGTCTTGTAGGGACACCCGGTTGATCGTGGCCTTGTAGTCGCTACAGATCCTGACCAAGCCATCCACTTTTAGGATGTGAACAATGGGGCTTGCCCAGTCGCTGAATTCAACGGGCAAGATGATGCCCTCTCTCAGCAAACGGTCCAATTCGCTTTCAATTTTCTCCCACATCACATACGGCACAGCTCTGGCTTTGTGGTGCACTGGTCTGGCGTCCGGGGTGATGCGAATCACTACTTTGGTACCTTTGAATGTCCCGACGCCAGGTTGGAATAGCGACTCAAATTGCTGTAGGATCTGTGAGCATGAACTTCGCTCCACAGATGACACTGCGTGCACATCCCCCCATTTCCAGTTCATCTCAGCAAACCAGCTCCTCCCCAACAGTGCGGGACCATTGCCCGGGACAAACCAGAGCGGTAGCCGGTTCATTGATGCATTGTGTGTGACAACCAACATTGCACTGCCTAACACTGGAATGATTTCTTTGGTGTACATCCGTAATTGAGTCTCAATGCATTCTAGTTTGGGTCTGCTGGCTTTGAGTGGCCATAGCTTTTCGAATTGTTGAACGCTCATGAGTGACTGGCTGGCCCCCGTGTCCAACTCCATGCGTACCGGGATGCCTTTTAATAGGACCTTCATCATCATAGGTGGCGTTTTGGTATATGAGCTGTGAATATTTGCCACATGAACCCGCTGAACTTCAGCGTCCATTGATTTGCCCCAAGCGTCATCCTGCCTCACAGACTCCTCTTCTGGTCCATCCGCCTCATAAATTAGCCTGGTCGCAGGCTTCCTGCACATTCTGGCTAAATGGCCAGTGAGGTTACAATTTCTGCAGGCGAACTGTTGAAACCTGCAAGTCCTGGCAGCATGTCTGCCCCCACATCTCCAGCATGAACTGAGATTCCCATTGTTGTGAACAAAAGAGCTGTTACCAGGCATTCCTCGCTGATTGTCCCTTTGACTGCTCTTGAGCACCCTGTTAGTGAGTGTCAATGGCCCCATCCCAGGACCAAGAAGTGATGACCCTGCGTGGGACCTCCCTTTATATACCTGGATGACCAGGTGAGGAGTGTCTCCCACAAGCTTACCCCCTGTGGTCAATGTGTGCATTTCTCAAGTATATACAGTATTGCAGTGTTGTTACATGAAGGTTACGTACATGACACTATCCCTCAACCAACACCATTAAAAAACATTTTATCGGGTCAGTTATCTCATTGCTAGTTCCCTGGTTGGTTCCATAATGTAGGAAACTGTCTCAAATGCATTCCAAGAACTCGTCCTCCAGACTACCTTTGCCAATTTGATTTGCCTGGTCTATATGAAGATTAAAATCGCCCATGATTATTGTATTACCTTTGTTACAAGCTCCTATTATTTGTTGATTAATACTCTGTCCAACAGTACAGCTACTGTTTGGGGGCCTATAAACTACTCCTACCACTGTTTTCTGCCCCATGTTATTTCTTATCTCCACCCATACTGATTCTACTTCCTGATCTTTCGAGCCAAGATCCTTTCTCTCTACTGTCCTTCTGTCATCCTTTATTATCAGGGCTGCCACCCACTTCCTTTTCCATTCTGCTTGTCTTTTTGAAATGTCAGGTTCCCACTAAGTGGAAACTCTCTCAAGAGTTCGACTACAGTGGGTGGAGGCAAGGATCGAGATTGCCAGTGGCAGCAATCGGCACGGCACCAAGGTCAGAGGTCACCTGACTGAAGGAGTGTACGCCACCATTATCAACTGCTGCAAAGCCAGTGTATGGTTCTCTACTGAAATTAAGTGTTTTTTTTTGTTGCATATATCCCCGACTACACCCTGGGTACAGTGTGGATTCTACAATTAGTAGCAGTGTCCAGATTAGGAGCGGCATAAATTAGCCTAGATTCCCATTTATGGTCACTATCCAGAGTTTCTACCTGTACATGTATATAAAGCAGCAAGGCCAGGGGAAATGTGTAGCTCTGGGGCCAGCTCCCTAGAGGGTGAGTTTGCATGCATGTTCTGCACAGGATTCAGATGAGGACCTTGATAGGGCGGCCTTCAGAAGAAGGGTATGCACACCAAATTGCTTGGTGCAATGGCAAGTTTGCCTGAGAGCCTCTTGGCACTGTCAAGGAGTAGGGAGGAGTCTACCTCCAACATTGCACGGGGCTCTGCATGGAGATCAGAGCCCAGGATTTTCAGGCTGAAAATGATGAAAGACTCCCGAAGAGACCGCTTGACCCAGACACGATGGTGCGTGTGATGGATGATGTCGCAGTTGCCATTGCAGCACAAGCAGAAACGACCCACTGTCTTAGTGCTGTAGCAGAAGCTCAGTCTGCTCTCATGCAATCTCAGCTTGCTGCCACCCAAGCTCAGACTGCTGACATCGTGGCTGGGTTTTCCACTGTTGACCAGGGCTTACAGGATGTTGTGGCAGTGCATGAATCTATGCTCCAACAGATTTCTCGGAATGCTGAGGCGCCACTCCGGGTGAGTGGCAGTGGGTCAGTGGAGCAGGACCTGACTGTCCTCTCTCAGGATGACAGCATTGCTGTTACCACGGCTGCAACTCTGCCATTGCCCTTGCCGCTGCCTGTCAGCCAGTCCAGACTGCTGCCGTCCATGCCGAGGTGGTGCAGTCTGCAGCCGTGCCTTTTAGATCCAGAGCTGCTCGATGTCACCCTGCAAGGCCACCTGAAGTCTCCCCCATCGAAACTCAGTATCCTTCCTCCAGCCATGTTACAGCCACTGGGGGAGCACTGTGTAGGAGCACTAGGACGGGAAAGGCACCCGAACAACAAGCACGGAGGGATTACACAAGGGTGATTAGTTCATATTGTAAGTGTAAAAATGTGTGAATTGATTTTTTGATAAATTTGTTAATTTTGTTTGGAAACTTTTGTGATGGGTCTCATTTCAGCTTTGTGTCCAGGAGGATGCTGTGATATTCCGATACAGAGGGATGGTATGATGGGGATGTGTTGAGCAACAGGGATCTGGGGTTTCATTCATTGGAATTGGAGTCTAATGAGGCATACACTGACAACCCACCCAGAATGGAGATTGGCTGCCTGCCTTCTCCCTCCCTTCTCGCCCTCTTCCTCCTTCTTCTCCTCCTCTCCCTCATCATCCTCCTGAGGTGGTCCCGCAATCACTGGCGGCGAGGGTTGCAACCTCATGATGCCCAAGTTGTGAGCGTGCAGCAGATCACCATGAAATGGGGCACCCGCTCTTGCGTGTATTGGAGGGCCCATTGTAAGATTTCTAAATCTTTGGCATTCAAGTTCGACAGTGAGACAATTCCTTTTAAAACAATTGGAACAGTTTATTAAAAACACACACACATGCATATCAGCAATTGTCAGTTACTTAGTTACAACAGATACAATGAGGTTATAATAACAAGCGTTACTTCTCTTTGGCTGGCTGGTTTGAACATGTGGCTTGCTGTTTTGGCTGGTCTTCAACAGGAGGTCTTGTGCAGTGTGTCCAGCAGAGAGAAGAGAGAGAGAAGTCTTTGGCTGAGTTCTTTATACTTCTCAAAGCCATTGTCCCTCAGAAAGCCTCAGGATTGGACCTTGGTTCCAGGGCAGTTCCTTATTGGCTCTCCTCACACATGTGGCTGTCTAACCTGTCCCAAACATCTCAAAATGGCTTTCCAATACACAAAACCCTTGCTTTGTAGGCTTCCATTTTGTTTCTTTCAAAACTCAGCCCATGCTGGCAACCTGTGGGCTTTCATTTTGTTTCAACACAAACAGGTCTTTCCGTATAATCTACACTTTTAACATTTATACATAAACAGAATCAATTTTAATCATTAATAAACACTTTTATTCTTACACCATCCCAAGCGGTCAAGGAAGTAGAACCATTTCTTCAGTAGCCCAATGCTCCACTCGATGATGTTCCTGGTGTCAGCATGGCTCTCATTATATGAGTGTTGGGCACGAGTGTTGGGGTTGCGGAGGGGAGTCATGAGCCAGGTGCAGAGCGGATAGCTCTTGTCTCTGAGCTACCACCCTCAAGTTTGCTGTGGTGGCTGGAGATTGCCGGCACCACGGACTGATACAGGATGAAGGCATCATGGCTGCTGCCAGGACAGCAGGCATTAACCATCAGGAATCACTGGCCGTGGTCACACACCAACTGCACATTATGTAAGTGGTAGCCTTTGCCGTTATGGAAGGTCTCAGCATTGTTATACGTTGCCCGCAAAGCCACATGGGTACAGTCAATGATGTCCTGCACCATGGGGAAGCCCGCTATCCTGGCAAAGCCACATGCATGCTCCGCCTGCTTCTCTCTGCTCAGAGAGAAGACAACTTTACATTACATAGGATATACGGCACAGAAAACGGGCCATTCGGCCCAACCAGTCTGTGCCAGCGATTATGCTCCACTCTGGCCTCCTCCCGTCTTTCCTCATCTAAATCTATGACCATAACCCTCCAGTCCCTTCTCCTTCATGTGCTAGTCTAGCTTCCCCTTAAATGAATCTATACTATTCGCTTCAACCACTCCCTGTGGTAGCGAGTTCCACATTCTCACCACTTTTTGGGTGAAGAATTTTCTTCTGAATTCCCTATTTGATTTCTTGGTGACTATCTTATATTGATGCCCCTAGTTATGCTCTTCCCCACAAGTGGAAACATTCTCTCTGTATCCACTCTATCAAAACCTTTCATAATTTTAAAGATCACTATTAGGTCACCCCTCAACCTTCTTTTTTCAGGAGAAAAGAGACCCAGCCTGTTCATCCTTTCCTGATTTGTATACTGAGTCCCTTCTCCTGGTGTAGAAAGCCCCAGTGACCTCGCAGAGGCAGCTATGGTGGCGAATTGTGAGATCCTAGCTATGTCTCCTGTTGCGTTGCAGACTGGAAGACTATTCAGGGCCATAGTGACCTTGAGGGCTACTGGGAGAGCTGTGTTTGCCCTGCTCTCAGGTTGCAGGAAATGGCAGAGTTCTGTAACCACCTTCTTGCTGAAACTGCTCCTCACTTAAATGGATATAAGAGAAGTGCTCTCATAAGAATCTAGGTAGGGAAGGCCTCCTATTGAGGGCCCTCCTGACTCTCCTCTTCCTCCCTCTGTGGGGATCTTCTCCCCTTCTTCGCTGCCTCCACTCCCTTTCCCGAAGATTCCCGGGGACTGCCAGGAGAGCCACATGACTGTGAGCAAGTGTTGTGAGCATAAGTCTTTAAATAATAATGAAGACATTCTCCACTTGCAACAACACTCCCTGTTACCTTAGAACCTGGAAAGATGTTTATAAAAACTGCTGGAGTTGCAGAAAGTTGCACAGTCTGTTGTGTATATATAATATAAGTATACTCCCTGTACATTTAATGTACAGTTACTTAAGACTACTGGATGTACCTTCATATTGTATACGCTCTGCTTGTACCATCAGAGGGTGCAACTGGTGGAGACCTAGGGGTCACCTGTACACGACAGGTAACCAGGTATAAAAGGGAGCTCACCTTACTGTACCGTCACTCAGGAGCTGTAATAAATGGACTAAGGTCACTATGGAGTCATTACTAGAGTGCTTGCACACACAATAGAGCCAGTCTAACTGAACAAACGTGTCGGGTGCAAATAGTTGCTGCTGATCCCTTTAAATACCGCTGCTGGAGCCTACTTCCTGCTGCTCAATGCTTGTTCAGCTCATCGCACGTAAGGCATGCCAGTAAGTTGAACGGTGAACTCCAAACTCACTGATCAGGCGACAAGTGAGCTCACTGACATCATGATCTGCATTATCTGCATAATTTTAGCAATTGCTGATACTGGCAGCGCTGCCAGCCATCCAAACATGACAGTCACCACGGTACTTGCTGGCAGCTGGCGGAAGAGCGGCGGCCGCCATTTTTAGCCCGAATCTGGTGGTAACAGATGGTGATAAGCACCCCCCCCAATTTTCTAGGACATTGTGCCTAGGTGTTGAGAAATAATACTTGCTATGCTTATTTTGGCCACATGGGGGCGACATGAAATCATTCATTGGAAATGAGAAGTTATTTAATGTATCAATCTGTATATTGTAGATGAAATTGAATTTGATAGAGACTATACGCAAAATGAGGCCTCTTATAAGTAGTGATCCTTATTTAAATTTGCTATGTCAAATTAAGCTGAACCTGCCAAATCATTGAGCAACTAGGTCCTGCCCAAAAGTTCTTTAGAGAAAGATCAATTTTGAAAAGTAGGTGTGATTTGAAACCAACTTTATCAGGGAAAATAAGGACCTATGGGCCCAAGTTTCCCGAATTAAAAGTAATGGCACTCACTCACCTGGACGCCCGTTTTATTTTGGTCCCTCGGTGCTGAAAATAAAAATCCAAAACTTTCTTCCAGCGTACGCACCTTCTGGCACCGCGCTACCAGAGTCGATCGCGCAGGGCGGGGCTTCCAGCGTACGCACATTCTGGTGCCGCGCTACCAGAGTCGATCGCGCAGGGCGGGGCTGCCAGCGTACGCACATTCTGGTGCCGTGCTACCAGAGTCGATCGTGCAGGGCGCGACTTCCAGTGTGCGCCTGAAATGCACAGTGCATGCGCTCCAAAAAAACAAACAAAAAACGGCCAACTAATTGCGCATGCGCCATCCGCAAATAAATACAACAAAAATAACGGTGCTTACAGTTAACATCGCATGAGCAGCATTATTGGTAAATTTACATTTATTTTTATTTTTATACTTGCATGTTGTTCATATTCGCTTTTTAAATTCCCTATTTATAAGAGACAGGGAGTCCCTTCGGCTGGGGATAGGAGCAGGCCAGCGCGGATTTCTCTAACTGCAGGTAAATGTTTTTTCTTCGGTGCATCTAGGGTCTGTGTGCCGGTTTTAAAAATTTTGTTCGTGGGGAAAGTTGGCCTTATGCCCAGAAATGGCGCGCAACCTTCTTTTACAGGTACACCAGCGCCAGAATGTTTGGCGCCAAACATTGTGGTGCTGGTAGTAGACGCTAGCACCCCAACACTGGGAATCTTCAAACTGAGCTTCAGTGCCAAACAATTCACTGGGCACCGAAAAAACAGTGCCCAATGCTGGGGAAACATTGGGGCCTGCATACCTCTCGGTCTCCATTCTTCTACATTTCCCGTTACATTCTCTTTATAGATTTGTGTAAGGTTTCGTTTGTGGTACTTTGGTAGAGTATCCTGTTCTGAAACATAAAAATGGAGATGATGACCATTCAGCTGCATACTTAACCTTTTGAAGATGGAAATGAGTGTCAGATCTTCAAAGATCAGTATTTTCTAAGTGTATCCTCTGAATCTTACTTTTTATGTGTGAGGTACTTAAGCTTATAGTTGAAATTGATAAATAGGGTATGGTAGGATAGTGGTTATATTACTGGACCAGTAATCCAGAGGCATAGACTAATGATCCCGAGGTGTGAGTTCAAATCCCACCACAGTAGCTGGAGAATTTAAATTCAATTAATTAAATAAATCTGGAATAAAAGTATCAGTAATGGTGACCATGAAACCACCGGATTGTTGTAAAAATCCATCTGGTTCACTAATGTCCTTTTTAGGGAAGAAAATCTGCCATCCTTACCCAGTCTGGTCCAGTCTCCAGACCCACAGCAATGTGGTTGACTCTGAAATGTATAAGGTGGCTCACCACCACCTTCTCATGAGCAATTAGGGATGGGTAATAAATGCTGGCCTTGCCAGTGCCACCCACATCCCGTGAATTAATTTTTAAAAAGCTCAAAAGACAGCAGACGAAGTAGAAGCTATCACCTTGACTGCTGAGCACTGGCTGATTTTAGGCATGCGATCTGCAGAAGCAGTGGCCCAATTGTACCAGGATTAAATTGCCAGAGCTTAGAGTGGACAAAGAAGTTAAAGCATCAGTAGAAATGGAAGAGGGCAGACAAATGTGTTTTTCTGTGGATCAGACTGTTTCCTTGAGATGAAGAATCTGGGTGAGGGGGTCAAAGCCCATTGTGCAGGATAGGAGTGGGTGAAAAGTGAAGATCAGTCAAGGCACGGTAATGAGCTGATGCCAAGCTTAGATTTAAAAGCTGTAGCTGGAAGGAGGAGGGAAAAACAAAGGGAGGCAAGGAGTTCCAGCATTGAGGTCATGGGAAATAAAACATTAGACTTGGGAACGATCTAGTAAATCTTGATTTACAAAAGGAGGATGCATGGAGGAGGTGTATTTGTAACTTAGGGCAAACACGAGAGAGTAGTTCAGAGAAACAATAAAAATAGAAACAGAAAAAAAGAAAAAAGAGTTGGAAATGCAAGGAATCACCTACAACAACAAAAACAACGTACATTTATATAGTGCCTCTAATGTAGTAAAGGCACTTCACAGTAGTGTTATCAAACAAAATTTTACAGCGAGTCATATAAGGAGATATTAGTACAGTTGACAAAGCTTGGTCAGACAGATAGATTTTAAGGAGTGACTTAAAGGAAGAGAGAGAGGTGAAGTCGTGGAGAGGTTTAGGGAGGGAATTCCAGAGCTTAGGACATAGGCAACGAAAGGCATGGCCACCAACGGTGGGGTGATGAAAACTGGGGATGCACAAGAGATCAGAATTGGAGGAGAGCAGAGATCTCGGACAGTTGTGAGGCTGCAGGAGATCACAGAGATGGGGAGGGGCGAAGCCCTGGAGGGATTTGAAAACAAGTCTGAGAAATGTAAAATTGAAACATTGCCCAACCTACTAGACGAAAAGCTCATATAACTTCTCCAGTAGCATGAGAGGTGCTAGAAAAGCCTACTAGATACGGGAACACTGAATGTTTGCATCAAGGGTAAAAGTTGTTGTGATGAACAACATCCTTGTGAGCATGAGCAAAGCGAATAAAAGTATCGAATGGCAACTCATCACATAGTCCAGTATCCTATGTTCCCATTCACAGAAGGGCATTAGTTAAGTGTACAGATTTCTCCCATCATAATATTTAGCATTATGTATCAATTCATAAATATTCTTCGCTTTTACCATAATTTTCCTAAAATAAAATAAAATAAAAGATGTAATTTTCCCAGTATTCAAGTAAAGATAAGAGCATAAGAACATAAGAAATAGGAGCAGGAGTAGGCCACCTGGCCCCTCGAGCCTGCTCTGCCATTTAATAAGATCATGGCTGATCCGATCATGGACTTAGCTTCACTTCCCTGCCCGCTCCCCATAACCCTGTATTCCTTTATCGCTCAAAAATCTGTCTATCTCTGCCTTAAATATATTCAATGACCCAACCTCCACAGCTCTCTGGGGCAGAGAATTCCATAGATTTACAACCCTCTGAGAGAAGAAATTCCTCCTCATCTCAATTTTAAATGGGCGGCCTCTTATTCTGAGACTGTGCCCCCAGTTCTAGTTTCCCCTATGAGTGGAAATATCCTCTCTGCATCCACCTTGTTGAGCCCCCTCATTATAGGTTTTGATAAGATCACCTCTCATTCTTCTGAATTCCAATGATGATAGGCTCAACTTACTCAACCTATCTTCATATGTCAACTCCCTCATCTCCGGAATCAACCTAGTGAACCTTCTCTGAACAGCCTCCAATGCAAGTATATCCTTCCTTAAATATGGAAACCAAAACTGGATGCAGTACTCTAGGTGTGGCCTCACCAATACCCTGGACAGTTGCAGCAGGACTTCTCTGCTTTTATATTCTATCCCCCTTGTAATAAAGGCCAACATTTCATTTGCCGTCCTGATTCCTTGTTTTTATTTTCTACTTGCTTTTCTATTTTTTCTGCCAAAGTGGATAACCTCACATTTTCACACATTATACTCCATCTGCCAAATTTTTGCCCACTCACTTAGCCTGTCTATATCCCTTTGCAGATTTTTTGTGTCCTCCTCTCAATTTGCTTTCCCACCCATCTTTGTATCATCAGCAAACTTGGCTATATTACACTCGGTCCCTTCATCCAAGTCATTAATATAGATTGTAAATAGTTGAGGACCCAGCACCGATCCCTGCGACACCCCATTTATGTTTGACCCATTTATTCCGACACAATGTTTTCTGTTGGCCAATCCTCTATCCATGCTAATATATTACCCCAACCCCATGAACTTTTATCTTGTGCAGTAACCTTTTATGTGGCACCTTATCAACTCTAAATACACCGCATCCACAAGTTCCCCCTTAGCCACCCTACGTGTTATATCCTCAAAGAACTCCAGCAAATTTGTCAAACATGATTTCCCTTTCATAAAACCATGCTGACTCTGCTTGATTAAATTATGCTTTTCTAAATGTCCCGCTACTGCTTCCTTAATAATGGATTCCAGCATTTTCACAACGACAGGTGTTAGGCTAACTGGTCTATATATAGTTTCCTGCTTTTTGTCTGCCTCCTTTTTTAAATAGGGACGTTACATTTGCGGTTTTCCAATCCACTGGGACCTCCCCAAAATCTAGGGAATTTTGATAGATTGCAACCAATGCATCCACTATCTCTGCAGCCACTTCTTTTAAGACCCTAGGATGCAAGCCATCAGGTCCCGGGGACTTGTCCGCCTTTAGCCCCATTATTATTCCTTATCTCCACCCAAACTGATTCAACATCTTGATTTTCTGCGCCAATATCGTTTCTCACTAATGCACTGATCTCATCCTTTATTAACAGTGCTACCCCACCCCCCTTTTCCTATCTGTCTGTCCTTCCAAATTGTCAAATACCCCAGAATATTTAGGGGCTGAAGTTGTGCCCGCAGCCGCCGAGGATCCGCTGGAAATGTATGTTTTCTGAGCGATTCCTCCGGAACCGCCCATCTGCCGTCCAAGTTCCGCTCGGCGTGAGATTGGTCGTGGAGGCATCCGCCGCTGTGACGTCATGCCGTCTGCCCATGCCGGATACTGCAAATCGGCCAAGGGATGCTGGCCTCAGATCGACCTGCTGGCCTCAGATCGACCTGCTGCCCGCCAGAAGGACCGCTCGCCGTGAGTCGGGCGGCAGGGAGAAGGGCTCCGAGTGCTGCAGCGCTGCACATCGTGGCTATGGTGCAGGTGCTCGACCATCGTGAGTGGGACTGCTGGGAAAAGGTTAGGTGGATGTTGCTTTACTTTATTGCTAATGGTCATGTTTAATTTGGATGTGATAAAAGCGACTGAAATGTGTCTAGGCTGATGGAAACCTTTCTCTTTGACCTTTTTTAGAAGCCCAATGGCAAAGGCAAAATAATTATGAATAAGTGAGAAGCCTTCAGCATGTGACATTTTGTGCAGCCAGGCTGATTAATTAATTCTGTGACACAGTCCTTCAAGAAGTTCTCATGAAAGAACTGCATATAACAGAGGGTGAGAGGGTTAGGGTTAGAATGATCTATTGTAAGCCTGAGACAGCTGCAGACTCTGACAACATTTGTCTGGGAAGAAAAGGGTATAAAGTTACAGCTATCTGACTTTTTCCCCTTACTCCTTATCTCCACCCAAACTGATTCAACATCTTGATCTCCTGTGCCAATATAGTTTCTCACTAATGATAGCGATTACAGAGCAAACTGAGGAAGGACTACGGTCAAAGGAACACAGCAAGAGACAAGTGCCGTGGTGACTCAGTGGCCTACCGTTGAGGTTTCAATGACTAGACTGTCATTATTGCCTTGTTAATGTGTTTTTCTTTGTACTGCAAGGAAACTACTTCATAAAATCAGTTCTGGTTCATCACAAAAGACTTGTACCCAGCGTGCCTTGCTGTGGTGATGGACATAAGTCTATTCTGAGAGATGTAATAAATCTGACACATCGAATAACCCTCACAGCACATAGAGTAATGTGAAGGAACTTAATCCGCACAGAAAGTGTTCAGATATGTTTCTCCATATGACTCTGTTGAAGGGAAGGTGTGGTGGACGAAGTGGCAATGAGTAGTGAAAGATGGTAAAGGCTCAGTGGAGATGCCCTCCAAGGGTTATGAGAGCATTTAATGCGGAACATATTTCGGCGCATATTGTGACTGCGCAGAGGGTATGGGATTACATCAGGCTGAATAAGCGAGAATTAGAAGATATTAAGAAATGACGCATCACTGCAACTGATAGTCAGAAAAGCATTACATGAGGTATGGAACACGGGAAAAGACATTTAATGTACTGCAATGTAACTGATGACCACGTCATCTCAGGGGTGGCACTCCTCCATGTTTGGCCTCAGAAAAAGAGGGTTGAAGTGCAAGCCTTAAGGTCTGTCCTGCAAGTAGGTAAAGTGAGAGTAATTGAATGGCAGCCTTCCTGCATTGGTGACCCTTCCTTGTCATGTTGCGTTGGCCTGATGACAGGACCCATTATACAGTGCAGTCATATGTGGATGGGAAGATATTCCTGATAAAGCAGATGACCTAGGGATAGATGTGTGTTTCTCACAAGGCACCACACATGACATTAAAATCAGACACTTACCAAGAGAGGGTCAACAATGTGAGTGTATTTACAAGTGCACAATAACAAAGGTAACATAACATTATTACACCACCAACACCCACCCCTCTACCCAACACCACCACCTCTCTTCACCCCTCTTGAAGCAATACGCAAGTTCCGCTTCCTCGCCCGGCCTAAACCACCGTGTCCCGCTCCCCTGCCCCTCTCTGCTTCTGGTTGACGAGGTTGTGCAGGAGAGCAGCGGGATGTCTGCAGACGTGTGCGCCTTGGTGAGAAGGTGGGGGCGTGACCAAAGGTGCTGGGATCTCCTGTTCCTCCGGCTCTGTCTGCCTTGAGGGTGTGGGCTCAGGGGCTTGAACTGCGCTTCCAGAAGCCATCTCTTGCCTCATCGCCTCAACAGTCTCAGTTGTGCGCTCCAACACAGTGATGCGCCGGTACATCTTGTCAACACGCTGCTGGGTGAAGGTGGCCATGCTGCCAGCTATCCCAGTCATGGGCTGGAGCATATCGCGACCTATCTGCATGCTTGTCTGTGATAGCTGGACCATCTCCAGAATTGCAGAGAGCTGTGGTGAATCCTCAGGTGGATGCTCGATCCTGGTGGGTTCTGGTGCCTTGCCTGCCTTCGCACCATGGCCTCTGCGCTTGGTTGAGCTTGTTCCAAACCCAGGAACTCAGAGCCCGACACAGAGGTTCTGCGGACACCTGGCTCACATGGCAGGAGGCTGCTGTCATCCTGTGCCGTCTCCTCGAGCTCAAGGGCCTCAAAGACGGGCCCTTCTTCATGGCTTTGGGTGGCGGAGGTGGGAGTGGTGAAAATGGGTGATCGGGGGGGTGGGGAGGGGTAGGGGGGTTTGGGGGGTGGGGGGATTGTGCAGGGGGGGGCGGGGTGGAGGAAGGATCCGCTGTCTTGGGCTGGCGGCAATGTCAGGGTGGGAAACGTTGGAGTCTGATGGCTTCACTGAAGGCCAGAGGTCGATGATGTGCCTTGATCCGTGCTGTCCGAGTCATCATCTGCGAGTAGTGGACGACATTTCAGTCTGTGGGGGGGCGGTGGGGGGGTGGTATTGGTCAAGCTTAGATGTGAGCCGTGCCATCTCACATACTACCAGCAAGGAGTTGCATCTCTACATGGGCACACCAATACTGGGCAACAAAGTGTGCAGTAAACTGCGAGTGCCTGAACATTGCATGTCCTTTCATGCCATGAGCGTGGCTCAGACCGCAGATTAGTATAACCTTACCATGCTGTAGCACCGGATCTGCATCAACCATTGTGGTTGCACGGCGGCAATCACCCACCAATGCCAACGCACGCTCCTCCAGCCTGCTCAATCTGACCACCTCTGCTAGTCCTCCTCCCGTCGCATGCAGGCTTGCTGCCTTGGATGCATTTTTCTTCTGCACAAAGAAACCTTGCAGCCTTTAGCCCCTTTGCTGATGCCCCCCACACACACTCCCACACACACACACACACACACATCTGGCACATAATCCTTTTGGCGTTGGACAGGAGGGGGAAAATACATTTTTATTCACTCTTGCTGCTGCCACCAAATTGTTCCAACGTTTCCAACATTGTTCCCCATCCCACTCAACGTTGCCCATTGCAGACACGATCTGAGCGATCTCCCTCCAAATGCGTCAGTATTGGGGTGGTGGAGGCTTGCCACAACCATCCCGGGTGAGGTCTTTGTACCTGCGCTCCACCTCCGTTACTAGCTCCTCCAATTCCTGCTCATTAAACCAGGGAGCTCTGGGCCTGGTTTTGCCAGTATTCATGGAAGATTTCTGGCCACTCATCGGCATTGATGAAACGAATGGCTGCACAATGTTTGTGTGTGTCAATTTCTCTGACTGCCCCCTCTCCAACCTCCAACTCTCTCCTCTCTAACCTCCAACTCTCTCCTCTCCCCTCTCACACTCACAGGTGGAATAAAGTGGCGTGCCTTTATGCACATGCGCAGTACAGCAATCAGCCTCAAACGGCCCCGAAATGACGAAAGACAAAAACTACAAAAATAAATTGCAAATTCTCGCGCATGTGCATTGGAGATCCCCGAATGGCGAGGCCTCCAACTGCCGTACACTGATGATGCCGGCTGCTCACTCCCGTTCCTGCCCAGCGACTGCTGCTGAAGCTGCCGCCCACATCACGGAGCCGAAAGTGGCTCCCGGCGGCAGCGGGCGGCAAAAAGGTAGGTGTCGCCCGGGGGCCACCGAGAAATGGGCGGCAACCAAATTCGGCCCCTAAGTTCCCAGTCCTGGTCACCTTGCAACCACGTATCTGTAATGGCTATCAGATCATACCCATTTGTATCTATTTGTGCCGTCAACTCATCTATTTGGTTACGAATGCTGCGTGCATTCAGATAGAGCATTTACATTTCTTTTTTACCATTTTTTCCTGCTTTGACCCCACTTTCTGTTTCATCTTTATGTTTATACATTCTGTCCCTTCCTGGCACACTCTGGTTTTCATTTCCCCCAGTGCTACAAGCTACTTCCAATAAGGAGAAAAGCTAAAGGAGCAATAGATCTGTCAAAGCAATAGGTCCATAGTTGTGCCCTTTCACAATGTGAATATTAAGTTGGGCTCACCTTCTAATAAAATTCCCTTGTTTTCTATCATTGCACAGAAGAGTAGGCGACAGAACAGCTCCAAGCAACTGAATCTGAGCTCTGATGATATCCCTCAGCTAGGTGGGCATGGCTGGAAGTCAAGAGATATATGGAACAGCAGATCTACCTGGTACCACAGGTGAAGGAAAAATGATCTGCAGATGGCCCTTGGGCAATATTACAACTACCACTGCCCTATACTATTAAGTTAGTGAAATATTCTTTGCCCTGTAACACAAAGTAATCTTCATTCCACACTATGTATACCTCTTCCATCTTCAAATGTCATCAGGAAGCCCTTCCTCAAACCATTGCAACAGTAGGAAAACCACTTAACCGAGCTGCCCCATTGGCATTTTGGGTAAATGGACTACAAGGTGTGGTGCTTCGCCATACAGACCAGCAAGGTCTCAGGTTCGATACCCAGTCTGCATCGAGTTAACCATATCTCAGCCACATTGGCAGTAGAGGTGCTACAGTCAGCCTCACCATCCTGGGCTAGGGAAGGACAAAAATAATATTCACAGAATTCCAGTTCCTGAATGCTATCCAATGAAGCTTGTTCGGGCATGTGTGGATTGGGCTTGGTTGTAATGCCTCCCTAATTGAATAGGATGCTGCCATTTATTGACCAGGGCTCACACATGAACAGTAGCCACTTGGATGAGATGTCGGAAGCCAGTAAAACCATAACCCAGTGATCGTCACCTCTTTCCAGAGGAAATAAAAGGAAGAAAAATATAGCACACCACAATGATAAATCACCATTTGATATCATTAATAAATAGTAACAGATGACAAGTTTGAGGCAGGGTTCAGCTGACAGTTACAAGCCTGTGCTTTACTCTTGTAGTTGATGAATTCACCTGACCTCACCTCAGTTGGATTATTGCCTTGTGTAGATATATGCCAGCAATGGAACAAAACAGAAATTTATGTGCGTCAGACAATGTGATCCAAGGGCACAGGATAGCTCAATGGGTTAGAACATTGACTTTTTACATCTGTGGCCTGGGTTTGAATCCAATCCAGACTGATGGAATGCATCCACTCTCCCATCCTATCCTGTCAATCTGCAATAATCTCAAACAAATTGCTACTGGGCTTGAGCACCGAGGGCAAAACGTCCCATAAATTGGTGCTCGCTCAGACCTGGTAGTGTTTGAAAAGTATTCCATTCATTCATGGACTTAGGCAGCAAAATTAGAATGCTAAATCTCCTCTGTACCCTCTCTAGTGCAATCACATCTTTCCTGTAATGTGGTGATCAGAACTGTACACAGTACTCTAGCTGTGGTCTAACTAGTGTTTTAAACAACTCTAGCATAAACTCCCTGCTCTTATATTCTATGCCTCGGCTAATAAAGGAAAGTATCCTGTACGTTTTCTTAACCACATTATCTATCTGGCCTGCTACCTTAAGAGATCTGTGGACTTGCACTCCAAGGTCCCCCTGTTCTTCTACACTTCTCAGTGCCCTACCATTTGTTGTGTATTCCCTTGCCTTGTTAGCCCTCCCCAAATATCCACCTGACCAGTCCATTGATATCTTCCTGCAATCTACAGCTTTCTTCCTCACTATCAACCACATGGCCATTTTTTGTATCATCTGCAAACTTCTTAATCATGTCCCTTACATTGTAGTGTAAATCATTGATATATACCACAAAGAGCAAAGGACCTAGCACTGAGCCCTGCGGAACCCCATTGGAAAAAGCCTTCCAGTCACAAAAACACCTGTCGACCATTACTCTTTGCTTCCTGTCACTGAGCCAATTTTGGATCCAATTTGCCACTTTCCCTTGGATCCCATGGGTTTTTCATTTTCTGACCAGTCTGCCATGTGGGATCTCATCAAAAGCCTAGTTAAAATCCATGTACACTACATCAAATGCACTACTGTCATCGACCCTCCTTGTTACCTCCTCAAAAAATTCAATCAAGTTAGTCAGACATGATCTTCCCTTAACAAATCTGTGCTGACTGTCCTTGATTAATCCATGCTTTTCTAAATGATGATAAATATTGCCCCTCAGAATTTTTCCCAATAATTTGCCCACCACTGAGGTTAGGCTGACTGGCCTATAATTACTTAGTCTATCATTTTCTCCCTTTTTAAACAACAGTGCAACACTAGCAGTCCTTCAGTCCTCCGGCACCACACCAGAGAAGATTGGAAAATGATGGTCAGAACCTCTGCTATTTCCTCCCTTGCTTCTCTTAACAGCCTGGCATACATTTCATCCAGGCCTAACAATTTATCTACTTTCAAAGATGCTAAATCCCTCTCACCCTATGTTTATCTCATCTAATATTTCACACTCCTCATGCTTAACTACAATAGAAACATAGAAACATAGAAAATAGGTGCAGGAGTAGGCCATTCGGCCCTTCTAGCCTGCACCGCCATTCAATGAGTTCATGGCTGAACATGCAACTTCAGTACCCCATTCCTGCTTTCTCACCATACCCCTTGATCCCCCAAGTAGTAAGGACTTCATCTAACTCCCTTTTGAATATATTTAGTGAATTGGCCTCAACAACTTTCTGTGGTAGAGAATTCCACAGATTCACCACTCTCTGGGTGAAGAAGTTTCTCCTCATCTCGATCCTAAATGACTTACCCCTTATCTTTAGACTGTGACCCCTGGTTCTGGACTTCCCCAACATTGGGAACATTCTTCCTGCATCTAACCTGTCTAAACCCGTCAGAATTTTAAACGTTTCTATGAGGTCCCCTCTCATTCTTCTGAACTCCAGTGAATACAAGCCCAGTTGATCCAGTCTTTCTTGATAGGTCAGTCCCACCATCCCGGGAATCAGTCTGGTGAACCTTCGCTGCACTCCCTCAATAGCAAGAATGTCCTTCCTCAAGTTAGGAGACCAAAACTGTACACAATACTCCAGGTGTGGCCTCACCAAGGCCCTGTACAACTGTAGCAACACCTCCCTGCCCCTGTACTCAAATCCCCTCGCTATGAAGGCCAACATGCCATTTGCTTTCTTAACCGCCTGCTGTACCTGCATGCCAACCTTCAATGACTGATGTACCATGATACCCAGGTCTCGTTGCACCTCCCCTTTTCCTAATCTGTCACCATTCAGATAATAGTCTGTCTCTCTGTTTTTACCACCAAAGTGGATAACCTCACATTTATCCACATTATTCTTCATCTGCCATGCATTTGCCCACTCATCTAACCTATCCAAGTCACTCTGCAGCCTCATAGCATCCTCCTCGCAGCTCACACTGCCACCCAACTTAGTGCCATCCGCAAATTTGGAGATACTACATTTAATCCCCTCGTCTAAATCATTAATGTACAGTGTAAACAGCTGGGGCCCCAGCACAGAACCTTGCGGTACCCCACTAGTCACTGCCTGCCATTCTGAAAAGTCCCCATTTACTCCTACTCTTTGCTTCCTGTCTGACAACCAGTTCTCAATCCATGTCAGCACACTATCCCCAATCCCATGTGCTTTAACTTTGCACATTAATCTCTTGTGTGGGACCTTGTCTGCATCGTCCCTCTCTTGTGCAGACAATGGAAGCTGAGACATTGGCTATCAGACGCTGCATCATGGTTGGATCCAGAAGTGCGGTAATGGATCTGCCCACCCTTTCCATGCTGGAAAGCATGGGCTCCAAGCTCTGTTCCAAACTCTGCGCAAAGCTCTGTGCAAAGTTAGTGCCGGACTCCTCCATGCAGCTTGACAGTAACAACACATTCTCTGGCAGGCCTGATAATGCACCAAGCTCTTGTGTGTGCATGCCCATCACCCTTCTTCTGTAGGCTACCCCATCGAAGTTCTCAGCTGAGTCCCCTGCAGCAGATTTGTGTGCAATCTTGCCCTCCGGGGAGCTGGCACCTGCGCTACCCTTTCCCTCCTGCACTAGTTACAGGCCACTCGTGCCCAGTGACTCACTGCATGCGGATCCCGCCTCTATACTACCCTGTGAAGTCCACACCATGCTCGTATCTGAGTTGGTGCCTCTGAGTGTGAGATCGAGTGACAGTGTCTCTGCTTCTCCATCACTGTCCTCTTGCTCTTCCTGCACTCGCTGGCCAGATTGGAGCTCTTGGGTATCTGAAAGGCCAAAGGGTAGGGTTGTGGTGAGGGCAAGGGGAGGAAATCAAGATGAGCATGCTTACACCATCAGCAGCTTGCAAGTGAGAAGAGATTGTGGGATGAGGGGGAATTGGGATGTGAGAAGGAGGATTAGGTATGAGCACCGTCATCTTCAATGGTTTCAGCCTCGCCGCTCGCCACGGCCTCAGTGACGGCCAATCCAATAATGTCGAGCACCGTCTCCTCCAGCTGGGTCAGGGTATGCAGGCTTGCCTGTCCCCTGCCGGTTAGCTACTGTAGACACCAAGTTGCTGGAGAAATACCACCAATGATGTCTCCGCAAGATGCTGCAAATCCCCTGGGAGGACAGATGCACCAACATTAGCGTCCTTGACCAGGCAAACATCCCCAGCATTGAAGCACTGACCACACTTGATCAGCTCCGCTGGTCAGGCCACTTTGCTCGCATGCCAGACACGAGACTCCCAAAGCAAGCGCTCTACTCGGAACTCCCACATGGCAAACGAGCCAAAGGTGGGCAGAAGAAATGTTACAAGAATATCCTGCAAAGCCTCCCTGATAAAGTGCAACATCCCCACCGACACCTGGGAGTCCCTGGCCAAAGACCGCCCTAAGTAGAGGAAGTGCATCCGGGAGAGCGCTGAGCACCTCTATTCTCATTGCCGAGAGCTTGCAGAAATCAAGCACAGGCAGCGGAAAGAGTATGCGGCAAACCTGTCCCACCGACCCTTTTCCTCAACGTCTATCTGTCCCATCTGTGGCTCTTGTATTGGACTGTTCAGCAACCTAAGTACTCATTTTTAGAGTGGAAGCAAGTCTTCCTCGATTCTGAGGGACTGCCTATGATGATGAACTGCTGCTGCCTGGGATTATGAGCCACCTTGCTCTGCAAGAGAGAGGGAAGTGTGTCAGTGAGTGTGGTGCAATGTGTTTGGGTGATGGGCCTGTCTTGGTTGAATAGCTGGCGGTGTGTGCAAGGTGTGAGATATGGGTGTGAGGCTTGCAGCATTGGTAAGTGTATAAGAGTAGGTGAAGCAATGAATGTGAGGTTTGTGTCATGATTGATTGAGATTGTTGGTATGTGAGTGATGGGGATGTGGTGCATTGAGCAGTGTGTGAGGCCAGTGGTGCAGTTGATAGGAGATGGTATTTGAAGATGCATTCAATGAACTTGACCACTAGTGAGGTCATTGAACTTCTTTCGGCACTGCATCCATTTTCTCGGGGAAAGACTGCTGACATTGACCTCGTCGGCTATCTGCTCCCACTGCCTTCGCAGTGTGTGTTTGGAGGGCCTCCTGGCCCTCTGAAGATAAAGGACCTGTATTCTCTTTTACACCCTCTGCAGTAAGGCCTCTACTGCTGTGGCCGAGAATCTTGGAGCCCTTTCTCTGGCCTGTTCAGCCATTATTCACTCTTCTTTCTGATCCTTTCCTCCATAATAAGTTGCATGAGCTGCTACAGGCAGAATACACTGCCCCTTTAAGAGATGCAGACTGCCTTTAAGTAGTGCAGACTATCTTTAATTGGAACTAGCCTCGCACGAACTTGGGCCGTCTGCTGAGCGATCAGCAGCGTGGTCAGTGCTGGGCTGAATGCTGCAAGCATTGTAATTAGCAAGCAGGACAAAGTTTGCGTGCTGCCTGCAGTCCTTTCAACGGGCGCCGATCGCGCAACGCGATCCTTGTGCCCGTTTTCAGGGGCAATCAAATTTTTAGCCCTAGTACTTTCCATGCTCACTGAATGATTTCAGTTACTTGGATAGAATAGAGAAGCCTTGATTATTATTCTTAGAGCAGAGAAGGTTGAGATCATGAGGAGTCTGCAGAGAGTAGATAGAGATAAACTGTTCCCATTGGCGGAAGGGTCGAGAACCAGAGGACACAGATTTGGGGTGATTGGCAGAAGAACCAAAGGCGACATGAGGAAAAACTTTTTTACACAGCGAGTGGTTTGGATCTGGATTGCACTGGCTGAAAGGGTGGTGGAGGCAGATTCAATCGTGGCTTTCAAAAGGGAATTTGGTAAGTATCTGAAGGAAAATAAATTGCAGGGCTACGGGGAAAGGGTGTGGGAGTGGGACTAGCTGAAGTTCTCTTACAGAGAGCCGACATAGGCTCAAGAGGCCAAATGGCCTCCTTCTGTGCTGTAAACATTCTATGATTCTATGGGGGAGAAATTGGGTGCATTTGCGCCTCACGTTACCGCTCCTGGGGGGTGCTGACAGGGCACAAGTGAGTTTGTGACCGGGCGCGGCATTGATAACGACTCCCGCTAAATTCGGCAGGAGTTTAGCAGCAGCGCTATGGTGTTGTGCCTCGATCTGCGCCTGGAGATCGTGACGTCATCGGCATGCGCATCGCCCTGTTGGCGCCCCGGTCCCTAAATTGGGTTTCTCCCCCTGAAGCAGCGCGGAGCGATAGCAGCAACAGCTTCAGGGGACGCATACCGGGCGGATGGTTGCTACCGGGGCAAAGATTAAAGGGGAGGTGGTCGGCTGCTGCTGAGAAAAAATCTGCCCTTTTTGTTGCCGCTCCGGTCGAAGTTTGTTCGCGGGGTTGGTGCCGCGATCGCTTCAGTGCTGGGCTCCCCGGTGGTCCAGGTAGGTGGCTTCTTCCTTGGCAGAGTATGCAGCTTGGACCCTGCCCTTTAATCGAGGGAGGAGCCCCTTGGACGCGGCAGTTGTACGCGGCCCAGTGCGTAGTGCTGCTGAGGTGTGCGCCCCGCTACCACACCAGGAAGGAGGTGAAGCTCCAACCCGAATTTATCGCGAGGGTCGAGACTTCTATGCCTGGCGCAAAGTCTCGCGCCTCCCATGTGTTACCGCCCCCAAATGATCTGATACCCAATTTCTAGGCCTATGATTCTATTTACCCTGGAAGGAAGAAACTCTGCGGTGGGCTGTTTTTGATGAGCTGATTAACACGCCTGAGTAAAATTCCTCTGCCAATGAGTTGTTTATCAATTTTTTCAATGTGGGCAGTAATTCGAAGTGCTCTCTAAATAATCATTGAATAGAATATTGTACAATTAGTGCTGATGGCATGCTTTTAATACCTAGCATTTCGATAGAAACTAGAAAGGGACAATTCAAGAAAGATGACTAATTAGATAAAGTATTACATATCTCTGCTTTACATCGATTTCTCTTTGTTTTACATTAACTTATCTTAAATGTATTATTTAAGAACAATCACTTTAGTGTTGCTTCACACCTCAAGATTTCTTTTACCAAATATGATTCAAGTAATGATACACATTTGTAAATAGTACTTTTTATATAATTCATGGAGTCTGAGCTACAATTCACAAATGTTGATTTGTCAGAATATATTTTCATGTTAATGTGAATGAGTGTGACTGGGCAGCGGGAGCATAATTGGAAATCATGCCTTTTACTGCATTAAAGGCGATTTACATCATTTATTTTATAATCAGCAAAGACATTCTAAACTTAGATCTTATCCAACCTGCTTTTTCTTTTCATGCAAATGCATATTAGAGATTGTACTCTGAGCTTTAATGGGCTGCCTGGCATCAGTTAGATCGAGGATTCCATTACGAGTCTATTCAAACATCTGTGTTCTATTTTAATGAACTCAAGATTAGATTCAACGAGTCCAGCTGAAGAAAAATGTTCTTCACTAGATGATTTTTTTTTGCACATTTAGTTCGATTTGGATTATTTAGTTTTTGCAGGTCAGTGCTGCATCATGTATTTTTGTTGTACTGGTAAGAGTTAGGACACCTTTTATCTTTTACGTGTGTGCAGATAACAAATTGCATTTATATAACGTTGTTAACATAGTAAAACACCCCAAGGTACTTCACAGGAGTGTTATCAAACAAAATCTGACACCAAACCACATAGGAGATATTAGGACAGATGACCAAAAGTTTAGTCAAAGGGATAGGTTTTAAGGAGCGTCCTAAAGCAAGAGAGAGAGGTAGCGAGGCAGAGAGGTTTAGGGAGCAAATTCCAGAGCTTAGGTCCTTGGCAATGGAAGGCATGGCTGCCAATGGTGGAGTAATGAGAATCAGGGATGCGCAAGAGGCTAGAATTGGAGGAGTGCAGAGATCTTGTGTGGTTGTAGGGCTGGAGAAGGTTACAGAGATAGGGAGGGGTTTGAAAACAATGACAATTTTAAAATCAAGGCATTGCCAGACCAGGAGCCAATATAGGTCAGTGAGCACAGGATTGATGGGTGAATTAGGATATGGGCAGCAGAGTTTTGATGAGCTCAAGCTTATGGAGGGTAGAACATAGGAGGCCGGCCAGGAGAGCATGGTAATCTAGAGGTAACAAAGACATGGATGAGTGTTTCAGCAGCAGATGAGTTGGGCGGTGTTGGGCAATATTACAGAGATGGAAGTAGGCAGTTTTACTGATGGAGCGCATATGTGGTCGGAAGCTCATCTCGGGGGCAAATATGACACCAAGGTTGCGAACGGTCTGGTTCAGCCTCTTGCAGTGGCCAGGGAGGGGGATGGAGTGAGTGGCTATGAAACGGAGTTTGTGGGGGTGGTGGTTGGGGGTTGGGGGGGGGGGGGGTGCGGGGGAGGGGTGGAATACAGTAGCTTCGGATTTCCCAATATTTCGTTGGAGGAAATTTCCACTCGTCCAGTACTGGATGTTGGACAAGTGGTGTATCAAATCAGAGACAATGGAGGGGTCGAGGGAGGTGGTAGTGAGGTAGAGCTGGGTGTCATCAGCGTACATGTGGAAACTGACGTGTATTTTCTGATGATGTCACCAAGGGGCAGCATGTAGATGGGAAATAGGAAGGAGCCAAGGATAGGTCCTTGGGGGTCTCCAGATATAACGGTGCAGGAGGGTGAAGAGAAGCCATTGCAGATGATTCTCTGGCTACGACTGGGTAGACAAGAATGGAACCAGGTGAGTGCAGCCCCACCCAGCTGGTCGACGTAGAAGAGGCATTGGAGGAAGATGGTGTGGTTAATTGTGTCAAATGCTCCAGACAGATCGAGAAGGATGAGGAGAGATAGTTTACCGTGGTGAGAGTCACAAAGAACATAATTTGTGACTTTAATAAGGTTGTTTTATTACTGTGACATGAGTGGAAATGTGATTGGAAGGGTTCAAACATGGAGTTATAGGAAAGATGGACACGGATTTGGGAGACAACAATACATTCAAGGACTTTGGAGAAGAAAGGCATTTTGGAGACGGGGCGGTAGTTTGCAAGGACAGAGGGCATCAAGGGTGGGTTTTTTCAGGAGAGGAGTGATGACGGAAGATTTGAAGGGGAGGGGGACAGTACCTGAGGAGAGGAAACCGTTAACAACATCAGCTAACATGGGGGCCAGGAAGAGAAGTTGGGTGGTCAGCAGTGTGGTGGGAATAAGGTCGAGGGAGCAGAAGATGGGTCTCATGGACAAGGTGAAAGGGTATCAAGGAAGATAGGAGAGAAAGTAGAGAAAGATGCAAGTTCAGGACTAGGGCAGGGGAGAAGTTTGGCCCAGTGAGCGAGGAGAAGGGAGGGTAGTGGCAGAGGTAGCTGAACAGATGGTCTCCATCTTAGTGACAAAGAAATCCATGAGCTCCTCGCACTTGTTGTTGGATGTGAAGGTGGAGGGACAGGGCGAGGGGTTTAAGAAGGCAGTTTGTAGTGGAGAAAAGAAGCCGAGGGTTATCTTTGCATTTTAAGATGGTCCTTGAATAGTGAGCAGTTTTGACCGAGGAGAACAAGACCCGATAGTGCTTTCTGTGCTCCAGCCAGATCTGCTGATGAATGGCTGAACCAGTTGCCCGCCATAAATGTTCAAGTCTGCGGCCCTTGGAGTTAAGGGAGTGGAGATGAGGGCCGTACCAGAGGGATCGACCAGGGTGAGAGAGAGTAATAGTTCTAATAGGGACTAGGGCATCAAAGGTTTGGGTGTGATTGAGCAGATCGGTAGCTGCAGAAATGTCATAGTAAATGGAGGGCCGAAGAGTTGACAGGTGGGAGTTTGAAAGCGCTGTTGGACATGACTTGTGGGAGAGTTTTTTTTCCAGGGGCGGACACAGAAGGAAGTGGGATTGGGAAGGGGAAGAGAGATGTGAGTGGAGAGCGATACAAGGAAGTGATCAGAGATGGCCTCATCTGTGAGGTTGAGGGGGTGGCCGTGAATTTGGGTAGGGGGGTTTATATGGAGGGGGAGATTTAGGGAAGATAGGAGAGCAGAGAACTCAGGAGAGAGAGCATGATGAGTTGAGATGGAGGTTGAAATCACTGAGGATGAGAAGTCGCTCGGTGCAGAGGCTGACAGAAGAAAGCAGTGAAGATATCTCGGTGAGAAAACTGGCATGTTCTTGGGTGGGCAGAAAAGGACAAGGATTTTAAAGGAAATGAGCAGATGTGATGTTCAAAGGAGGAGAAGGCAGACAGACCGAGGTGTGATTGGTTGTTGAGTCACACTGCCACCGCAGCAGTCTGGACGGGGTAGGAGGTGTGGCCAGGCGGGAAGGCTTCATTCAGGGAGAAGATGTCATCACCAATCAGTCAGGTTTCTGTCAAGGCCATGATGTCGATGCGATCATCCACGATAAGCTCATGGATGGCAAGAGCCTTGTTTACAAGTGAACGGACATACTTGAGGGAGATGCGGAGAGGGGGCGGTGATAGCTAATCTTCTGGCAGAGTCCACAAGGTCAGCTCTGGGAGGGATGAGTGGGATGGGAAGGAGATTGGCAAGATTGACCCCCATCCGGTACACTGGGCGTGAAGGGGAGAGAGAAAATAGGATGGGCCAGTTGCCCATAAGGAGTTGCTGCTCATGAGGCAGCGGTGACAGCTTCATTGGGCCCTTCGGAGAATACCAAGAGAGGCAGTGAGGGAAGCTGTGTGCTGAATTATGGGCACATTTCAGCTAGGGACCTGCAATGATTAAGATTCAGATTGAGACTCAGGTACCTGCTGATCTTCCTTTCATCTTGTACCACTTCAACCATAACATCAGAGCACATACAAACCAACGGCAATCATTAACTTAAGGGAAGGTCGTGTCTGACTAACTTGATTGAATTTTGAGAGGAGGTAACCAGGAGGGTCGATGAGGGCAGTGCATATGATGTAGTGTATATGGATTTTAGTAAAGCTTTTGATAAGGTCCCACAAGGCAGACTGGTCACGAAAGTAAAAGCCCATGGGATCCAGGGCAAAGTGGCAAGTTGGATCCAAAATTGGCTCAGTGGCAGGAAGCAAAGGGTAATGGTTGATGGGTGTTTTTGTGACTGGAAGGATGTTTCCAGTGGGGTTCCGCAAGGCTCAGTGCTGGTTCCCTTGCTCTTTGTGGTATACATCAATGATCTTTATTTGTATATAGGGGATATGATTAAGAAGTTTGCTGATGATACAAAAATCGGCTATGTGGTTGATGATGAAGGAGGAAGCTGTGGACTGCAGGCCTACAAAACAAAGAAGGTTGGTGAGTAGCAGTTCAGTTAAACATGTGGAACTAATGGATGTACAGTTTCATGCGAGTAATATATTAGCATGGATAGAGGATTGGCTAACTAACAGAAAACAGAGAGTCGGGATAAATGGGTCATTTTCCGGTTGGCAAACAGTAACTAGTGGGATGTCGCAGGGATCAATGCTGGGGCCTCAACTATTTACAATCTATATTAATGACTTGGATGGAGGGACCGAGTGTAATGTAGCCAAGTTTGTTGATGATACAAAGATGGAGGAGGACATAAAGAATCTGAAAAGGGATATAGGGCTAGAACCTCCACTATTTTTGCACGCTTAACGCCTACTTAACACCCATTTTACCGCTAAAATGACGTATAACGCCCAGATATCGGCATTTAGCCACAAAATAGAAACAGACGAAAATTTTTCATAAACTGATCGCCGAGCATTACCTTCCCCATGTGCTTAACACTGGGAAAAAAATAATACTGCCCGTCCACTTTTTTTGGGCAGAATCATCAGAATGGGTGGGCATAATCAACGCCCATAATATTGCCCAGTGTTAATTTCCGCACTGATTTAACACCGAGATTCAATAATACCGCCCGCCCACTTTTTTTTATTGTAAAGAGCATATTTACCGAAACTAGCAGCCATGAGATTGCCCAGCGTCACTTTCACCACCTCGCACACATCACTCACAATATCGCTCGTCAAAAAAACACCCCAAAAAAGTGGAACTAACCGGAACTAATCACAGCGTTATGGATGCCATGTTCTACATCACATGTCGCATCCTTTAAAAGGCAGCTGTGCTTCAACCTCAGGGGAGTTCGAATGTTCGCTGGAGGTCGTTGGAGTTGATGTGAACATCTCTACAAACATCTTGACCATATGGCGACCGGTTAGAATTTAATAGGTGTCTTCATCGGGACAATCGGTGGAAATCAGAGCTATTGCAATGGGGCCTGTCCTTTCTTACCTTCTCTTGATGACCAATTACATGCAGCAGACTCGAGATCGCCGAAGGTACGCTCCAGTGCATTATGTGCCCAATGTAAGACATGCCAGACTGATGAGGACCAGACGTTACATCCCCTGCAAGTACAGGGAGAAGCGGTCTTACCTCGACTTGCCCGACACCACCTGCCTTCGGAGACTGCGCTTCCACAAGGAGGTTATCACCGAGGTATGCCAGCTGACAGGCGGAGATCTGCAGCCTGCCAACACCATCCGTACTGCATTGTCTGTCGAGGTCAAAGTCATCACAGCACTGCCATTCTACATCTCGGGTTCTTTTCAGGCCACAACTGATGACATTTGCGGACTTTCTCAGCATGCCACACATTGCTGCATTAAACAGGTCACTGAAGCCCTGTATGCATGCAGGAGAGACTTGATCAGCTTCCCTAAGACCAGGGAGGCATAGAGTGAGAGGGCTCTAGGATTCTCCAGAATTGCAAACTTCCCCAAGGTGCAGGGAGCAATAGACTGTACATACATGTGATGCGGGCACCATTTCAGGATGCAGAGGTTATCAGGAACCACAAGGGATTCCGCCCCTGAATGTCCAACTAGTTGACGACCACCACCAAATTATACTGATAGTGAATATTCAATTTCCGGGCAGCATCCATGATGCTCACATCATGTGTGAGAGCACTGTATCTGACTCAAGGTCAATATTGGATGCTTGGTGACAAAGGTTATGGCCTCGTCACCTGGCTGAGGACCCTCCTGCATGTCACCCACACCAAAACCGAGATGCGATATAACACGAGCCACAGAGCCACTCGCAATATCGTGGAGAAAACCATTGGAGTGCTGAAGCAGCGCTTTAGATGCCTGGACCACCCAGGAGGCAAGCTCCAATACCACCCTGAGCAGGCAGCTCAATTCGTGGTAGTCTGCTCCATGCTGCACAACTTGGCTATCAGGAGGGGACAAGAATTGCCTGATGAGTCTGACAGTCCACCTCACGAGAGAGAGGAAGAGGAGGACGAGGAGGTGGACGCTGACATTGGTTCAGACAATCAGGTTGACACTGAAGCCATGCCCCCACCCCCCTGTAGACCGCATGAAAGGGCCCGTGGTGGCATGATAGCTGCAAGAGCCTTACATCAGGAGCTCATCAATGATCGCTTTGCCTGAAAGAACGATGGTGTTATTTACAAGGCTGACACACTGCTGGGTGTGCAGGTGATACATCAATGGTGGGCATCACCTTGGTGACAGTTAAAGTTTAAGTTGATTGAAGTTAAGTGTCATTATACCCTTTGATAAGGAATCACCAGCATGTAATGGTGCAGCTATCTGAGCCAATGCGCAACAAGGTTTTATTAAATAAACATTTAAACCGAACATTTGTCTGAAATCATCAGTATTTCTGTAAAAAAACATCCCTTCCCCTCCTCCCCCAATTCTACCCCTTCCCCTTCCCCTCCTGACTCCAAGCCACCTGACCAAGGAGCTCCTCAGGCGATGCTTCATTGGGGGAGCGGGGGGCGCGGATTATGGCCGAACCGCTGCTTGGACAGATACGGGAGGTGGGAACGTGCTCTGAGCCAGAAGCAAAATGTTGTGCTGGCTCTCATGTGCAGTTGGCAATGGGGGTGCATTACCTTGGGGTGCAGTGCTGCGATCCGGGATCCCTCTGCCACCAGTGTTCCTGGCTTCCAGCTCCAGGGCCTCCTCCATCCCTTCCATGTTATATCTTACTTGTTGGACAAACACTCGGTGCCAACTATGTTCTTGGTGCTTAGTAGGCTTTTTGCTGCTAGTGAATCTCCCTCGTGCCTCCCACAACAGCCAAACAAGAACACACCACAGCCACACACGCCTTCAGTCCCCCTGAGATCCCTCCCACTCTATCTCCTCCTCTTCACATGTCATGATGACCCTTGACCTCCTGAATTGCGGGAATCGAGCGTTGCCATGCCGTTGCTAAGGATGGCGACACTTTATGGCAGAAGGTCAGTGAGATTTAACGCTACCACCCATTTCATATCGCTCGCGGTAACTCCCATTTTCAAAAATGGAGACTAGGTGCTTTGAGAATGGGCGAGCAACCGGCGATCTGAAAATCCTTTTTTACTGCCCACACCGGAAATAACGCCCATTTTTGGGCGATAAGCACAAAAGTGGAAAATCTAGCCCATAGACAGGCTAAGTAAGTGGGCAAAAATTTGGCAGATGGAGTACAATGTGGGAAAATGTGAGGTTATCTACTTTGGCAGAAAAAATAGAAAAGCAATTTATTATTTAAATGGAGAAAAATTACAAAGTGCTGCAGTACAGAGGGACCTGGGGGTCCTTGTGCATGAAACACAAAAAGTTAGTATGCAGATACAGCAAGTAATCAGGAAGTCAAATGGAATGTTGACCTTTATTGCAAGGGGGATAGAGTATAAAAGTAGAGATATCCTGCTACAACTGTGCAGGGTATTGGTGAGGCCACACCTAGAGTAGTGCGTACAGTTTTGGTCTCCGTATTTAATGAAGGGTATACTTGCATTGGAGGCTGTTCAGAGAAGGTTCACTAGGTTGATTCCGGAGATGAGGGGTTGACGTATGAGGAAAGGTTGATGGGACAAATAAAGAAATAAAAGATGTGTAAATAGAAAGGCAGGAACATCAACAGCTGCCGTGTGGAAAAAATAGGGGCAGAGGTTGTGGTCTGAAATTGTTGAATTCGATGTTGAGTCCAGAAGGCTGTAAAGTGCCTAATCGAAAGATGAGGTGCTGTTCCTCGAGCTTCATTGGTACAGTGTAAGAGGCCGAGGACAGAGAGGTTCAAGTGGGAATGCAGTGCTGCTGCTTCTTAGGCGGTCCCTCATATCGAGGATGACCTGCTTCCGCACCAAAAAGGGATGAGTTCACAGGTGTTTCAATGAGGGACCTAATATTCCAGGTCCCGAACTACATGTTGAAGGGTGGAAGATGCCTATGCATGGATTTTTTTTTAATGTATAATCTTAATCCAAGTGTAATTTTGAATGTACCCTGATGTAATTCAGGCACAGTAATGATCGAATTCTTATACAGGTATAACCTTGAGTTAATCATGATCTAGGTATATTCCTGAATGAATTGTGCTGCAGGAGGGTGACGGCAGTGAAGAGGGCGACTGGGTTGGACCTCATCATAATCCAGGTCACTGATTGGAGCAGGATCGGTGAGGTCGGGGCGCAGTGCAGAATTAAAGTGACAGGCGACCGGAAGCTTGGGGCCATGCTTATGGACTGAACGGAGGCAAAGTGGTCACCCAATCTACGTTTAGTTTCCCCAGTGTAGAGCAGACTACATCGTGAGCAGCAAATACAGTATACTAAATTGCAAGAAGTGCAAGTAAATCGCTGTTTCACCTGGAAGGAGTGTTTGGGGCCCTGGACAGTGGGACGGGAGGAGGTGAAAGGGCAGGTGTTGCATCTCCTGCGCTTGCACGGGAAGATGCTGTGGGAAGGGGAGGGGGGTGCTGGGGGTGACTGTGGAATGGACCAGGGTGTCGCAGAGGGAACGGTCCCTTCGGAATGCTGAAAGGGGAGGAGGGGAAGATGTGTTTGGTGGTGGGATCATGCTAATCTTCGATGTTCCCTTGCAGCTACTCAGCTGTACCAAAGTAAATGTTGGTTCTTTACACCATTCAATCTCCCAGGTTAAAATCTGAGCAACAGCTTTTGAGGACTTTTTCCCCTGCAAGTTGATTTGACATGTTTCAAAATGTCAAAAAAAGAACATTGCTTCCAGAAATATTCCATAGAAATCCTGATGTAATTAGAATCCAGAACTGATCCTGATCTATGTATAATATGGATTTAAATATCATCCTAATTTGATCCAGAGCCAAGTATAACCCTGATTCCAATATAATCCTGACCTGAGCCTGATCGAAATCATGTTAGTTGCTTTGGCTGTGTTGGTAGGGCTTTCACCTCTGAGTAATAATACTCTGGGTTCAAATCCCATTCCAGGATTTAAACACTTAATCTAGGTTGGTATTCTAAAGGAGTAGTGCTGTACTTGCAGCGACACTGCCCTTTGGATGAGATGTTGAACTAAGAGCCTGTTTTGGTGGGTCAAATAGGTTAAAGATCACATGGCAGTTTCTGAAGAAGAGAGTTCTGTGATGTTTTGCCCATAAGTTCTCAATTAGCTAATTCTTGTTTGAGGGATCGTGGTGTGTGCAAATTGGCTGCCATCTTTTGTTTGTATAATAACAGTCACTTCTTTTAATATGAAGTGCTTTGAGTAGTTTTTGATAACATCTTGTACAAATGCAATTTTTTTCTGTATTGTCTTGCTAATCGAGTTCTGACATTCATGCAGACATAGTCCCAGTTGAAGTGTATTCCTGGTTTGTTCTTCATACATGAAAAATATTGATCAAAGTATAATCTTAATCCAAGTGTAATTTTGAATGTACCCTGATGTAATTCAGGCACAGTAATGATCGAATTCTTATACAGGTATAACCTTGAGTTAATCATGATCTAGGTATATTCCTGAATGAATTGTGCTGAAGGTATAATTTTAATTTAAGTAAAGTCCTGACCTCATCACAGCATCTCTTAGTGATCCAACAGCTGAGTTTGAAAGCACTTATTGTTGGCTCCACTGCATAAGCTTTGTATTTATTAACGTAACACCTTCTCTAAATGAAAAACCCCAGGAAAAACTGATAATTTGAATTGTAGTTTCTTTGCTTCAGAAATACCGCTATAATCCTCAAGGCAATTAATTCTCTTCCAGTCATTCAGCAAATTGAATGCTGCTGCTTCCTTTCTCTTGCGGATCCTCCTAAATGCTTCAAATAACTTCCAAGGCCACCTTTGCTCTAACTTTCTTTCTCTATTTTCCTTTTGAAGTTTACAAATCCCTCCGTGGCCTCGCCCCTTCCTATCTCTGTAATCTCTTTCAGCCTCACAACCCCATGAGATGTCTGCGCATCTCAAATTCTGCCCTCTTGAACGTCCCTGATTATAATTACAACCATCGGTGGCCATGCCTTCAGCTGCCTAGGCCCTAAGCTCTGGAACTCCCTCCCTAAACTTCTCCGCCTCTCTACCTCTATTTCCTCCTTTAAAAACCTACCTCTTTGACCTTTTGGTCATCTGCCGTAATTTCTTCTAATGTGGCTGGATGTCAAATTTATCTGTTTTGTCTTTTAACTATTGTGTCTGCAAGCACTCTAGTAATGACTCCATGAGGTAAGGTGTTGCACTTGAACTGTTGTGACCTTAGTCCTTTTATTGCAGCTCCTGAGTGAGGGTACAGCATCGTGAGCTCCATTTTATAGTTGGTTACCTGTAGTGTACAGGTGACCCCTGGGTCACCCTCTGGTGCACCCTCTGGTGGTACAGGCACAGTGTATACAGTGTGAAGATACATCCAGTAGTAAGTACAGGGTATGTACTTATGTTATACACCATCATAGACAGTATCTCGGAATCGAGGAAGACTTACTTCCACTCTTAGCATGAGTTCTTAGGTGGCAGTACAGTCCAATATGAGAACCATAGTCTCTATCACAGGTGGGACAGATAGTCGTTGAGGGAAAGGGTGGGCAGGGAGCCTGGTTTGCCGCACGCTCCTTCCGCTGCCTGCACTTGATTTCTGCATGCTCTAGGCGACGATACTCGAGGTGATCAGCGCCCTCCCGAATGCACTTCCTCCACTTAGGGCGATCTATGGCCAAGGACTCCCAGGTGTCAGTGGGGATGTTGCACTTTATCTGGGAGGCTTTGAGGGTGTCCTTGTAAAGGTTCCTCTGCCCGCCTTTGGCTCATTTGCCGTGGACGAGTTCCGAGTAGAGCGCTTGCTTTCAGAGTCTCGTGTCTGGCATGCGAACTATGTGGCCTGCCCAGCAGAGCTGATCAAGTGTGATCAGTGCTTCAATGCTGGGGCTGTTGGCCTGGATGAGGACGCTAATGTTTATGCGTCTGTCCTCCCAGGGGATTTGCAGAATCTTGCGGAGACATCGCTGGTGGTATTTCTCCAGTGACTTGAGGTGTCTACTGTACATGGCCCATGTCTCTGAGCTATCCAGGAGGGCGGGTATTACTACAGCCCTGTAGACCATGAGCTTGGTGACAGTTTTGAGGGACTGATCTTCAAACACTCTTTTCCTCAGGCGGCTGAAAGCTGCACTGGCGCACAGGAGGCGGTGTTGGATCTCATCATCAATGCCTGCTCTTGTTGATAGGAGGCTCCCGAGATAGGGGAAGTGGTCCATGTTGTCCAAGGCCATGCCGTGGATCTTGATGTTTGGGGGGCAGTGCTGTGCGGCGAGGACAGGCTGGTGGAGAACCTTTGTCTTACTAATATTTAGTGTAAGGCCCATGCTTTCATATGCCTCAGTAAATACGTCGACTATGTCCTGGAGTTCAGCCTCTGTGTGTGCACAGACACAGGCATCGTTCGCGTACTGTAGCTCGACGACAGAGGTTGGAGTGGTCTTGGACCTGGCCTGGAGACGGTGAAGGTTGAACAACTTCCCACTGGTTCTGTAGTTTAGCTCCACTCCAGCGGGGAGCTTATCAACTGTGAGGTGGAACATGGCAGCGAGGAAGATGAAGAGGGTAGGGGCGATGACGCAGCCTGCTTGACCCCGGTCCGGACATGAATTGGGTCTGTGATGAATCCGTTGGTAAGGATCATGGCCTGCATGTCGTCGTGGAGCAGGTGGAGTATGGTGACGTACTTTGGGGGGCATCCAAAATGGAGGAGGACGCTCCATAGACCCTCGCGGTTGACAGTGTCTAAGGCCTTTGTAAGAAGGCCATGTATAAGGGCTGGTGCTGTTCCCTGCATTTTTCCTGCAGCTACATACACAACATACACATTAACACTGCTGTGAAGCACCTTGCAGTGTTTTACTACGTTAAAGGTGCTATATAAATAAAAGTTGTTGTTTTTGTTGTTTTAAAAGTGCTCCATAAGAGCCTGAGTAAAATTGAGCAAGATGGTTCAGTCACATCATAGGAGATAGGGTTTAGCAGCAGTGTTAGTGGTAGCTCAGTTGGTAGCACTTCCAGTTGCTGTACTAGATGGTTGTGGGTTCAAATCCCACTCCAGGGACTTAAGTGCATAATCAAGGCTGATATTTTAATGCAGTGCTGAGAGAGCTCTGCATTGTCAGAGGTGCTAGTCTTTTGGATGAAACATTAAACCAAGACCCCATCTTCCCTCTTAGATGGATGTAAAAGATCCCATGACAGTATTTGAAGAAGAGCACAGGAGCTTTCTCCTCGGTGTCCCGGTCAATTTTATCCCTCAATCAACATCACTAAAAACAGATTATCTGGTCATTTATCTCATGTCTATTTGTGGCTGCCGTGTTTCCAACATTACAACAGTGACTACACTTCAAAAGAACTTCATTAGTTGTAAAGCACTTTGGGGCATCCTGAGTTTTTGAAAAGCACTATATAAATGAAAGTTCTTTTTTTCTAAGTGAGCTACAATTTCCGTACGTACCTTCTCAGGTTCAGTGGCATCAGGCGCTCCCATACGCAGTGTGAGTGTCTTACTTTTATGGGAATTGACTTACACTGTCCTATAAAGTCCAGCACAAGAGATTGGTGTGCAAAATTGAAGCACATGGTATTGGGGGTAATGTACTGACGTGGATAGAGAACTGGTTGGCAGACAGGAAGCAGAGAATCGGGATAAACTGGTCCTTTTCAGAATGGCAGGCAGTGACTAGTGGAGTGCTGCAGGGCTCAGTGCTGGGATCTCAGCTCTTTACAATATACATTAATGATTTAGATGAAGGAATTGCGTGTAATATCTCCAAGTTTGCGGATGACACTGTAAAGTCCTGTCCCCTCAGTACAGATTCACACGAGGCATGTAGTGAAGTCAAGGTCACTCTGGACCTGCGCCTTTATTTCACAGCTCTGGAATGCTGCACTTGCCTGAGACTTCTCTTTATATACCTGTCTCTTAGTGGTAAGAGACCACCTGGTGGTAAGGTATGCTGGTGATTACAGGTCATATCTTATTACAGTCATGTATAGCATGTTAGGATACAGTTAGATATAATAATGTAAGATACATGACATCACCCTCCCCCAAGGTCTTATTGTTTTTATAGGTTCAGTCTCTCAGGTGGTCTACGCTCTCGTGTGGAGCGTTTGAGTTGTGGTTCAGTTGTTTGCCTTGGTGTCTGTTTTTCTTTGGGTGTGGTTGCTGGTATCTCGCCTGGGCTGTCTGTTTCAATTGGTGTGATTGTTGTTGACTCGCCTGGGCTGTCTGTTGGGATTGCCCTTTCCTCAGGTTGTTCCCACTGTCTGTCCACCAGGTGTGGTGCGAGTTCCACTTTGTAGTTTGCCTCTGGTTCCGCAGTGTTGTTGGTAAATCTGCTTTTGACTTGGTCTACATGCCTCCGGCAGGTTTTGCCATTGTCCATTTGTACTACCAGTAGCCTGTTTCCTTCCTTGCCCATTACTATCCCTGCCATTTGGGACCCCTGCCATAGTTTAGGACAAACACTTTGTCCCCTATCTCATTCCATCTCCCCCTCGAATTTCTGTCATGGTACTCAGTCAGCTTAAGGCGCTTTGCCTCAACGATTTCGTGCATGTCTGGGAGGATTAATGAGAGCCTTGTTTTTAAAGTCCTTTTCATCAACAGTTGCGCAGGGGGGATCCCAGTCAATGAGTGCGGACGAGATCTGTATGCCAGCAGCAGTCGCGACAAGCGACCCTGCAGCGTGGGACCTCGGATTTTAAGCAGGCCTTGTTTAATGATTTGCACTGCTCTCTCCGCCTGGCCGTTGGAGGCCGGCTTGAACGGTGCCGTCTTGACGTGATTTATGCCATGGTCAATTATAAAGTCTTGGAATTCTGTGCTGGTGAAGCACGGACCATTGTCACTGACCAATATGTCAGGGATTCCGTGCGTTGCAAACATGGTTGCGAGGCTCTCCACAGTGGTGGAGGTTGTGCTCGAGTTTAAAATGGTGCATTCGACCCACTTTGAAAATGCATCTACAACTACGAGGAACATTTTGCCCATGAATGGGCCCGCATAGTCTACGTGCACCCACAACCACAGTTTGGTAGGCCAGGGCCAGGGGATCAGTGGAGCCTCCCTAGGGGCATTGCTGAGTTGGGCACAAATGGTGCACCTTCGGACGCAGAGCTCCAAGTCCGTGTCAATACCAGGCCACCAGACGTGGGATCTGGCTATGGCCTTCATGAGAACGATCCCCGGGTGCTTGCGGTGGAGCTCCCAGACAAATTCCTCTCTGCCTCGCAGAGGCATGACTACTCGGCTGCCCCACATCAGGCAGTCTGCTTGTAGTGATAGCTCATGCATGCGCCTGTGAAAGGATTTTAATTCCTCGGGGCAGGCATCGCGAGCCTCTGCCCAGTCACCGGTTAGGACACATCTTTTACTAAGGATAACGTGGGGTCGCTGGCCGTCCAGGCTCTGATTTGGCGAGCCGTCATGGACGAACCTGTGGACTCAAAGGCATTGATTGCCATGACTATCTCACAGTCCTGTTTGTCAGACCCTTCCGTGGTTGCCAGGGGTAGCCTGCTGAGCGCGTCGGCACAGTTGTCTGTGCCTTATGGTATAGTCGTAGGACGCCAGCATGAGTGCCCACAGTTGAATTCGCGCCAAGGCGTTGGCGTTTATTGCCTTGCTCTCGGATAGGAGGGACGTGAGGGGCTTGTGGTCGGTTTCTAATGTGAACTTGGCCCCGAAAAGGTATTGGTGCATCTTTTTGACACCGTACACGCACGCGAGCGCCTCCTTCTCTACCATTCCGTACCCGCGCTCTGCCCGCGAAAGTGATCTGGAGGCATAAGCAATGGGTTGTAATTTGCCCGCACTATTGACATGTTGCAAAACGCACCCGACCCCATACGCTGACGCATCGCATGTGAGAACTAGCTTTTTACCTGGATCAAAGAAAGTCAAAACACTGTTGGAACACAGAAGGTTGCGTGCCTTATTGAAGGCGCGTTCCTGGGCGTCCCCCCAAAACCAATCGCAACCCTTCCTGAGTAGCACGTGGAGAGGCTCCAGCAGCGTGCTTAAGTTCTGCATAAAGTACCCAAAGTAATTGAGTAGCCCGAGAAAAGCACGCAGTTCTGAGACATTCCGGGGCCTGGGTGCCAGGCGAATTGCTTCTGTTTTGGACTCTGTTGGGTGGATTCCATCAGCGGAAATCCTTCTGCCCAAAAATTCAACCTTGGGTGTGAGAAACAGGCACTTGGATTTCTTGACTCGTAGGCCTACCCGATCCAACCGCTTTAGTACTTCCTCCAAATTACGGAGATGGGGGTCAGTGTACCTGCCCGTGATAAGTATGTCGTCTTGAAATACAACCATCCGCGGGATGGACTTGAGCAGACTCTCCATGTTGCGCTGGAATATGGCAGCTGCTAACCTGATGCCGAATGGGCATCGATTGTACATAAAAAGGCCTCGATGTGTGTTGATGGTGGTGAGTAGCTTGGATACCTCGGTCAATTCTTGTGTCATATACACAGATGTGAGGTCTAGTTTTGAGAAAAGTTTATCTCCAGCCAATGTGGCAAATAAGTCCTCCGCTCTGGGCAGCGGGTACTAGTCCTGTAGGGAGACTCTGTTTATGGTAGATTTGTAGATTCGTACGGATCCATCAGGCTTCATGACTGGGATGATGGGACTTGCCCAGTCGCTAAATTCGATATAATGCCTTCCCGCATTAAAGCCTGTCTAGTTCGTGTTCAATCTTTTCCCTCATCACATAGGGTACAGCTCTGGCCTTGTAATGGACTGGTCTAGCATCCTGTGTGATGTAGATTTTGACTTTGGCCCCTTTGAAAGTGCCCACACCTGGCTGAAAGAGATGTTCAAATCGCTTTATAACTGTTGAGCAGGAGGTCCGTTCCTCTAATGACATGGCATGGACATCATCCCATTTCCAGTTTAGTTTTGCCAGCCAGCTTCTCCCCAGCAGTGCTGGGGGGTCTCCGGGGACAATCCACAGGGGAAGTCGGTTCACTGTCCCTTTGTATGTGACAGAGAGCATGGTGCTGCCGAGGACTGGTACGATTTCTTTGATATAGGTCCTTAGTTTGGTGTCGACCCTTGTAAGTTTTGGTCTGTCTCTTTTATGCGGCCACAGTTGTTCAAATTGTTGAGCGCCCATGAGAGATTGACTCGCTCCAGTATCCAGCTCCATGTTGACATATATCCCGTTGGGTAGGACCCTCATCATTATAGGAGGTGTCCTGTTGTAGGAGCAGCGGCCATTGATCGTGTTGACCCGCTGTACATCGGTGTCCCGGATACTGTCCCCACTGTCTTCTGGTCCGCTTTCCGACCCATCCAATTCGTATACCAGCCAAGCTGCCGTTTTTTTGCACATGCGGGCCAAATGCCCTGTATATTCACAATTTCTGCAAACAGCCTGCTGAAATCGACATCCCCTTGCCGAGTGCCCACCCCCACACCTCCAGCACAGACTGCTTGCAAAGAATGAGCTGCGTCTGGCTGATCTCTCTTGAGCTTCTCTCAGTTTGTAGTTGATTGCTCGCATTGTGGGTTGATGAGGTGTGAACGGCCGTTCCTGTGGCCCTTGATGGCTTCTGTTGCCACTGCTTGCTGTCGAAAGCCTGTTCTCCAGGTTTTGTCTGTGTGTGGGGTAGCAGCTTGTCTACTGCTGTGAACTCCTTGTTCCATTATTTTGTTAGTTGTCGTACCTGCATTGTAAATCAACCTCGTTTCTTCTTCCCCTACCAAGAATGTCTGTGCAACCAGTGCTGCTGCCTCTAAGGTCAGGTTAGGTTCTTGGTCTCAATGAGCTTTCCATATATACCTGCGTGGCCTATTCCTTCAATGAAAAAGTCTCTCAGCATTTCTCTCCTCAGTTCATCAGAGAACTCACATAAACTAGCCAACCTCCGAAGTTCTGCCACGAAGTCGGGTATGCTCTGGCCCACGCAGCGTCTGTAGTTGTAGAACCTGTGTCTGGCCATGTGTAGGCTGCTCGCTGGCTTCAGGTGGTCTCTTACCAGTGTGCTCAATTCTTCAAACGACTTGCTTGCTGATTTCTCGGGTGCCAACAGATCCTTCATTAAAGCGTATGTTTTCGAGCCACAGCTGGTCAAGAGATGGGCTCTTCTCTTGTCTGCCTTATCATCGCCTAACCAATCTTTGGTTACAAAGCTTTGCTGGAGCCTTTCTATAAAGTCCTCCCAATTGTCTCCCGCATTGTACTTTTCATCTGACCCGTTGTTCGCCATTCTGTGGATTCTGTAATCCCGTAACCCGTCACCACTGTAAAGTCCTGTCCCCTCAGTACAGATTCACACGAGGCATGTAGTGAAGTCAAGGTCACTCTGGACCTGCACCTTTATTTCACAGCTCTGGAATGCTGCACTTGCCTGAGACCTCTCTTTATATACCTGTCTCTTGCAAGTGCACCCCTGGTGGTAAGGTATGCTGATGGTTACAGGTCATATTTTATTACAGTCATGTATAGCATGTTAGGATACAGTTATATATAATAATGTAAGATACATGACAGACACTAAACTAGGTGGCAGTGTGTGCTGTGAGGAGGACGCTAAGAGGCTGCAGGGTGACTTGGACAGGTTAGGTGAGTGGGCAAATGCATGGCAGATGCAGTATAATGTGGATAAATGTGAGATTATCCATTTTGGGGGCAAAAACAGGAAGGCAGAATATTATCTGGATGGTGGCAGATTAGGAAAAGAGGAGGTGCAACAAGACCTGGGTGTCATGGTTCATCAGTCACTGAAAGTGGGCATGCAGGAACAGCAGGCGGTGAAGAAGGCAAATGGTATGTTGGCCTTCATAGCTAGGGGATTTGAGTATAGGAGCAGGGAGGTCTTACTGCAGTTGTACAGGGCCTTAGTGAGGCTTCACCTGGAATATTGTGTTCAGTTTTGGTCTCCTAATCTGAGGAAGGACGTTCTTGCTATTGAGGGAGTGCAGCGAAGGTTCACCAGACTGATTCCAGGGATGGCTGGGTTGTCATATGAGGAGCGACTGGATCAACTGGGCCTTTATTCACTGGAGTTTAGAAGGATGAGAGGGGATCCCATGGAAACATAAGAACATAAGAACATAAGAATTAGGAACAGGCGTAGGCCATCTAGCCCCTCGAGCCTGCACCGCCACTCAACAAAATCATGGCTGAACTGGCCGTGGACGCAGCTCCACTTACCCGCCCGCTCCCCATAACCCTTAATTCCCTTACTGGTTAAAAATCTATCTATCTGTGATTTGACTACATTCAATGAGCTAGCCTCAACTACTTCCTTGGGCAGAGAGTTCCACAGATTCACAACTCTCTAGGAGAAGAAATTCTTTCTCAACTCGGTTTTAAATTGGCTCCCCCGTATTTTGAGGCTGTGCCCCCTAGTTCTAGTCTCCCCGACCAGTGGAAACAACCTCTCAGCCTCTATCTTGTCTATCCCTTTCATTATTTTAAATGTTTCTATAAGATCACCCATCATCCTTCTGAACTACAACGAGTAAAGACCCAGTCTACTCAATCTATCATCATAAGGTAACCCCCTCATCTCCGGAATCAGCCTAGTGAATCGTCTCTGTACCCCCTCCAAAGCTAGTATATCCTTCCTTAAGTAAGGTGACCAAAACTGCACGCAGTACTCTAGGTGCGGCCTCACCAATACCCTATACAGTTGCAGCAGGACCTCCCTGCTTTTGTACTCCATCCCTCTCGCAATGAAGGCCAACATTCCATTCGCCTTCCTGATTACCTGCTGCACCTGCAAACTAACATTTTTGGATTCATGCACAAGATCCCCCAGGTCCTTCTGCACCGCAGCATGTTGTAATTTCTCCCCATTCAAATAATATTCCCTTTTACTGTTTTTTTTTTTCCCCCCAAGGTGGATGACCTCACATTTTCCAACATTGTATTCCATCTGCCAAACCTTAGCCCATTTGCTTAACCTATCTAAATCTCTTTGCAGCCTCTCTGTGTCCTCTACACAACCCGCTTTCCCACTAATCTTTGTTTCATCTGCAAATTTTATTACACTACACTCTGTCCCCTCTTCCAGGTCATCTATGTATATTGTAAACAGTTGTGGTCCCAGCACCGATCCCTGTGGCACACCACTAACCACCGATTTCCAACCCGAAAAGGACCCATTTATCCCGACTCTCTGCTTTCTGTTAGCCAGCCAATTCTCTATCCATGCTAATACATTTCCTCTGACTCCACGTACCTTTATCTTCTGCAGTAACCTTTTGTGTGGCACCTTATCGAATGCCTTTTGGAAATCTAAATACACCACATCCATCGGTACACCTCTATCCACCATGCTCGTTATATCCTCAAAGAATTCCAGTAAATTAGTTAAACATGATTTCCCCTTCATGAATCCATGTTGCGTCTGCTTGATTGCACTATTCCTATCTAGATGTCCCGTTATTTCTTCCTTAATGATAGCTTCAAGCATTTTCCCCACTACAGATGTTAAACTAACCGGCCTATAGTTACCTGCCCTTTGTCTGCCCCCTTTTTTAAACAGAGGCGTTACATTAGCTGCTTTCCAATCCGCTGGTACCTCCCCAGAGTCCAGAGAATTTTGGTAGATTATAACGAATGCAGCTGCTATAACTTCCGCCATCTCTTTTAATATCCTGGGATGCATTTCATCAGGACCAGGGGACTCGTCTACCTTGAGTCCCATTAGCCTGTCCAGCACTACCCCCCTAGTGATAGTGATTATCTCAAGGTCCTCCCTTCCCACATTCCCGTGACCAGCAATTTTTGGCATGGTTTTTGTGTCTTCCACTGTGAAGACCGAAGCAAAATAATTGTTTACGGTCTCAGCCATTTCCACATTTCCCATTATTAAATCCCCCTTCTCATCTTCTAAGGGACCAACATTTACTTTAGTCACTCTTTTCCGTTTTATATATCGGTAAAAGCTTTTACTATCTGTTTTTATGTTTTGCACAAGTTTACTTTCGTAATCTATCTTTCCTTTCTTTATTGCTTTCTTAGTCATTCCTTGCTGTCGTTGAAATTTTTCCCAATCTGCTAGTTTCCCACTAACCTTGGCCACCTTATACGCATTGGTTTTTAATTTGATACTCTCCTTTATTTCCTTGGTTATCCACGGCTGGTTATCCCTTCTCTTACCGCCCTTACTTTTCACTGGAATATATTTTTGTTGAGCACTATGAAAGAGCTCCTTAAAAGTTCTCCACTGTTCCTCAATTGTGCCACCGATTAGTCTGTGTTTCCAGTCTACTTTAGCCAACTCTGCCCTCATCCCACTATAGTCCCCTTTGTTTAAGCATAGTACGCTCGTTTGAGACACTACTTCCTCACCCTCAATCTGTATTACAAATTCAACCATACTGTGATCACTCATTCCAAGAGGATCTTTTACAAGGAGATCGTTTATTATTCCTGTCTCATTACACAGGGCCAGATCTAAGATAGCTTGCTCCCTTGTAGGTTCTGTAACATACTGTTCTAAGAAACAATCCCGTATGCATTCTATGAATTCCCCCTCAAGGCTATCCTGTGCGATTTGGTTTGACCAATCGATATGTAGGTTAAAATCCCCCATGATTACTGCTGTTCCTTTTTCACATGCCTCCATTATTCCCTTGATTATTGCCCGCCCCACCGTGAAGTTATTATTTGGGGGCCTATAAACTATGCCCACCAGTGACTTTTTCCGCTTACTATCTCTAATCTCCACCCACAGTGATTCAACATTTTGTTCATTAGAGCCAATATCGTCTCACAACTGCCCTGATATCATCCTTTATTAATAGAGCTACCCCACCTCCTTTCCCTTCTTGTCTATCTTTCCGAATTGTCAGATACTCCTGTATGTTTAATTCCCAGTCTTGGCCACCCTGCAACCACGTTTCTGTAATGGCTACCAAATCATACCCATTTGTAATGATTTGTGCCGTCAACTGATTTACTTTATTTCGAATGCTGCGTGCGTTTAGGTGAGTGTTTTAATACTAGATTTTAAACCATGATTTTTAGTTTTGACCCCTCCTATAGCCCCTTTATATTCATACATATTGTTCCTTCCTATCACCTTGTGGTTTACACTTACCCCAGTGCTACTCTGCTCTGTTGCCTCCTGCCTTTTGCATTCTTTCTTGGGGTCCTGTTCATCTGAGCTCACCCACTCTAACTAGCTCAGAGCCCTCTCCTGGGTTCCGAATACTCCTTGCATTGAGGTACCGAGCTTTCATGCTTGCCTTTTTATTACACTTTGACCCTTTAGAATTTTGCTGTACAGTGGCCCTTTTTGTTTTTTGCCTTGGGTTTCTCTGCCCTCCACTTTTACTCATCTCCTTTAAGCGTTAACGGCTTGTGATCCATTTCTAACTCGAACGGTCTGCCGAAAAGATACTGGTGCATCTTTTTCACACCGTAAACGCAAGCGAGTGCTTCCTTTTCGACCATGCCATACCCATGCTCTGCCTGGGAGAGCGACCTGGAGGCATAAACCACCGGTTGTAGTCAGCCATCGTCATTTCCCTGCTGCAACACACACCTAACCCCGTATGATGATGCATCGCATGTTAAAACTAGTTTTTTACAGGGGTCATACAAAGTCAACAGTTTGCTCGAACAAAGCAGGTTCCACACCCTGTTGAAATCCCGTTCCTGACAGTCCCCCCAGAACCAGTCACAACCCTTACGCAGGAGCACATGTAACGGCTCCTACAATGTGCTTAAGTTAGGCAGGAAGTTCCCGAAATAGTTCAAAAGTCCCAGGAACGATCGCAACTCCAATGTGTTGCCAGGCCGGAGCGCTCGACGGATCGTTTCTGTTTTGGATTCGGTAGGCCGGATCCCGCCTGCGGCAACCCTCCTGCCCAAAAACTCGACCTCTGGGGCCAAAAACACCAACGTGGCCTTTTTCAGCCGCAGGCCTACCCGGTCCAGTCGGCGTAGCACCTCCTCCAGGTTGTGAAGGTTTTCCGCGGTGTCTCGACCAGTTATTAGGATGTCGTCTTGGAATACGATTGTGCCAGAAATGGATTTGAGCAAGCTTTCCATGTTCCTCTGGAAGATTGCGGCCACTGAACGACTGCCAAACGGACACCTGTTGTCAATGAATCCTCCCTTGTGCGTCGTGATGGTGGTCAGAAGCTTGGATTCTTCAGTCATGTAGGCCGAAGTGAGGTCCAACTTAGTGAACAGCTTGCCACCTGCCAACATGGCAAAAAGGTCCTCTGCTCTTGGGAGCGGGTATTGGTCCTGCAGCAACACTCGGTTGATGGTGGCTTTGTAGTTGCCGCAGATGCTGACCGAGCCATCCGCTTTGAGGACAAGAATGATGGGACTTGCCCAGTGACTGAATTCAACAGGCGAAATTATGCCCTCTCTGAGCAGCCTGTCCAATTCACTCTCAATTTTCTCACGAATCACATACGGCACCGCTCTGGCTTTGTGGTGCACTGGTCTGGCATCTGGGGTGATGTGCATCACTACTTTGGTGCCCTTGAACGTTCCGACACCCGGTTGAAACAGTGACCCGAATTTTTGTAGGACCTGCGAGCATGAACTTCGCTCCACATCTCCCCATTTCCAGTTCATTCGGTTAGCCAGCTCCTTCCCAAAAGTGCGGGGCCATTTCCCGCAACAATCCAGAGTGGCAGGCGGTTCTGTGATCCATTGTGTGTTACCACCAGGTTTGCACTGCCTAGCACTGGGATGATTTCTTTGGTGTACATGCGTAGCTGCGTGTCAATGCATTCCAGTTTGGGCCTGCTAGCTCTGTGTGGCCATAGTCTCACAAATTGTTGGATGCTCATGAGGGACTGGCTGGCTTCCGTATCCAGCTCCATGCGCACCGGGATGCCATTCAATAAAACTTTCATCATCATGGGTGGCCTTTTGGTGTACGTCAGCCACATGAACCCTCTGAACCTCAGCATCCATGGCTTTGCCCCAGGCATCATCCTGCATTACAGACCCCTCGTCTGATTCCTCTGTTTCATAAATTAGCCTTGCTACAGCCTTTCGGCACATTCTAGCCAAATGTCCTCTGGCATTACAATTCCTGCAGGTGAACTACTGGAACTTGCAGCTTTTAGTAGTATGTCTACCCCCGCATCTCCAGCATTGGCTGAGATTGTTGTTCACAAAGGGGCTGTTACCAGGCATTCCTCTCTGATTGTCCCCTTGGTTGTTTCTAAGCACTCTGTTGGTGAGTGTCAATGGTCCCATCACTGGACGCATTGTTCCTCTTGATGGCATGAACTGTCGATCCTCCTGCCATTGTTTCTGTTGCTGTCCCACCCTAGAGCCTGTTTCTGCCTGGGCAGTGTTGAATTGCCCTTGCCTGCCTGCCTGGGCGGTGTCGAATTGCCCTTGCCTGCCTGCGGGGTTCTGTATCACTTTTACAACATTAACTCTCTGGTTCATCGCAACGTTAAAACCAGGGCTGCTTGCGTAAATTATCTTGGTCTCCTCTTCCCCCGCCAAGAAGGTCTGAGCTATCAAAGCTGCCCTTTCCAAAATCAAGTCCTTGTCCTCAATAAGCTTCCTGAAAATACCGGCATGACTAATGCCCTCAATGAAAAAATCCCTTAACATCTCCCCCCTGCAGGCGTCTGTGAACTTACAGAAGCTGGCCAAGCACCTCAGGTCTGCAACGAAGTCCGAGATGTTATGCCCTTCCCAACGCCGGTGTGTGTAGAACCTGTGCCGGGCCATGTGTATGCTGCTTGCCGGTTTCAGATGTTTGCTGATCAGCTAGCTGAGCTCTTCGAAGGACTTGTCGGCCGACTTGAGAGGTACAAGCAGGTCTTTCATCAGCACGTACGTTTTTGTCCCGCAGCTTGTCAGTAGATGCGCCCTCCGCTTGTCAGCCGCTTCTACTCCCAGCCAGTCCTTTGTGACAAAGGTCTGCTGGAGTTGCTCCACAAAATCGGCCCAGTCCTCACCCACACGATAACGTTCCTCTGTGCTACCGGTGGCCATCCTTGTGGTTCAGTGATTCCCGTTTCTCGTTGCCAGATGTAAAGTTCTCAACTCTAGAACATATTCACACGAGGCATATACTGCAGACAAGGTCACTCATGACCTGCACCTTTATTCCCCGGACCAAGGAGTGCTGAGCCTGCGTGGAACCTCCCTTTGAGTACCTGGCTGACCAGGTAAGGAGTATCTCCCACAAGTTCACCCCCTGTGGTCAAGCTGTGTATTTCACAGTTTTATACAGTGTACAGTGTTGTTACATATTGGTTACAGTTATGTGAAAGTTACAAACATGACACTGATGATATTATTGTTGTTGCTGTTACTGTTGTAACTGTTCTCACATTAGAAGTTTTTTGTAAGTGATGTAAATTTCCAAGTTTAAAAGTTTGTAAGTGATCTTAAAATTTGTAATTAATCTTAACTGAAAACTTTAAAGTTTGATACAAGAATATTTTTATTAAAGTTAAGTACAAACAAGTGTTAAACTTTTGAATAAAATATATTTTAAATTATAACTGAATCATTTCCATTATTTGTTCCATTATTAACACAACTTTCTGAACTAAAGAAAAATCATTTCCATTATTTGTTCCATTAACACAACACAACATTACGGAACAGATCCAAACAGTAAACATGGTCCATTTGGAATAGTTGACGCTGAGCCTTCAGGCAGCATAGCGTTCACGGTTGAGCTGCTGGCGCAAGGTTCGGGCAATCGTTAAAGGGGCACGGTGGCCCGCCCTCCTCCGCTGTCGTGCTCCAGGTTCAGGTAGCTGCACAGCTTCCTTGTCCTGCTCCTCATCCTTCTCATCATCATCGACATCTTCCTCCTTATCAGCCACTCTCGCCTCAGGTTGGTCTTCTACTATCAGCTGCTGCTGCCTCATGATGGCTAAGTTATGCAGCATGCAGCACACAACAGTGAACTGACCAACAATCTCAGGGAAATATTGCAAGTAGCCTCCGGAATGGGCCAGGCATCAGAAATGTTGCTTCACGATGCCAATGATCCTCTCTATTATGCTACGCGTCGCAATGTGCGACATGTTGTATTCCCGGTCAGCTTCCATCCGGGTTACGTGCAGGAGCGTCATGAGCCAGGTGGCAAGGCTGTACCCTTTGTCTCCCAGCAGCTGGCTCTTCCCTTCTGGCTGCTGCTGAAACATGGCAGATATAGCGCTCTCGCGTACGACGAATGCATCATGGGTGCTTCCAGGGTATCTTGCATCAACTGCCATGATGCGATACATGTTGTCACACATGAGCTGCACATTCACAGAGTGGAAGTCTTTTCTGTTCCTGTACATCTCGGAATCCTCCAAAGGTGCCCGCAAGGCGATGTGGGTACAATCAATGCAGCCCTGTGCCTTTGGGAAGCTAGCAATCTTAGAGAAGCCCACGCATTGCCTGGGCGGTCATGGAGAACTTTATGTAGTCATTCCTCTGGGCATATAGTGCAGCAGTCACCTGCCGAATGCAGATATGTGTTGCATGTTGAGAAATGGTGCACACATCCACAGTTGAAATGATCCAGATGCATAACATGAAAGTGCAGCTGTAACCTTTACTTCAACTGACAAAGCAGTCCTCCTGACACTTCTAGGGTGCAGGGCTGCTTTTACTAACTCACATATCTCTGTTACAACTTCTTTGCGGAAACGCAGCCTTCTCACACAGTCTGCATCACTCAGCTGCAAGTATGAACGCCTGTTTCGATATACCCGATGTGGGCAAGGCCCTGCCCATCATCCTACGTGGCCTGAGGTTCCTCATGCGATGATGTCTAATCAATTGTCTCCTCCACAGCACCATCATGCAGAAGGCTTGCACAAGGTATGGCATTGTCAATATTGCCTCCATAATTAAATTGTAGCTTTGCAAGAAGCCCAAAACAGCAGGACAAAGGACTTAAACCTTCTTTCCTCTCTCTCTCTCCCCAAGGTGGACGCCCTAGTAGGGACCACACCCTGGTCTGCGCTTGCGTAAGAGGCTTACTTAGAACGGGAAGCTAGGCATTCAATGAAGACATTTGGGGCCACGAAGTCTAATGCAATTCTTTAATTTTTGTTTTTTTCCCAAGTACCATCCCACCATCGACCGAACGTCTCCTCACCGGGCTCGAGTGTCGGCCGGCAGAATCGCTCCCTCGCCCGGACACAGGGGCTCGGCATCCACCACCCGGCTATGTGATTCTTTTGAAGCTGCTGTATGTATAAGGGTTCTCATCCCTTCAGTTCCGCTTCCACCACCCCCGGGCTTCTGTTGAAGCTGAGCCCTGAGCCCCTGTGTCCGGGCGAGGGAGCGATTCTGCCGGCCAACACTCCGACCCCGGTGAGGAGACGTTCGGTGGTGGCGTGGACTTTGCAATAAATCAAAAATTAAAGAATTGCAATTAGACTTCCATTTTCTCCCTTTTGACTTTGAAAAAATGATGCATATTCTTTGTCTTCTTGACTCCCTCCAAAATAATGGCATCTTTCTGCGCCGGTTTTTTAATGTGCGCTGGTTTTTTTAAGTTCCCAGAAGGTTTTTTGGGGAGTGGTCACAGACGCCGTTCTAGGAAAGATGTAAATTGGCAAAACTTACTTAAATGTGAAAAACTGGTGCTGACATCAGGTTACGCCCCCATGATGCAAAAAAATACTAACTTAAATAGTTTGCGTCTTGGTAATTAAGTTTGGGCATCTGGGCACTGCATCATGGGGTGCAGAGCTAAGGGAGGCGTTGTACACCTCTCTTGGCGCAAGGATGAGAAACCAACGAACTAAAGTGTCGGGCCGTGAGCGCTCTGAGAGAGGCCTGAGGAGGGGGGGGGGACTTAAAAACATTCCCAAAACTTTGCCCACAGCACCGCAACACAATTGCAAATAAATTTAAAAGAACAAACACTCTCACTTACCTTTGCAATCTTTTACCTTCCTCTCCTCCACCAGCATGGCTGAACTGCTCTGATTTCCGAGGTGGTCATCCGGGCACGGGTCGGGCAGGAGCTCAAACACTCACCGGCCGTCACAACCAGGGGCGTTGCACACCCAGCCCAGCTCTTCCCGGCAGTGCTGCTCAGCGCCACCACAAAAACGGACCGGAGGATCGCGGCGGGGCTCAGGAGACCACACCGCCGCCTTTCACGCCTCTCTGTAAGGGGTTCTCGGGGAGTGTTGTTGTGCCTTGGGTGTCTCTCTCTGGGCTTCTGCCCTCACAGCTTATGCCTGGCCTGTGAGGTACCCTGAGTGCTGCAAGAGCACCCCTGGAGAGACTGTGTCTCCTCCTTATGAAGGGGGTTTTGAGACCCGTGCGTCCCCACAGCTTATGCCTAGCCTGTGAGGCACCTGTGAGTGTTAAACACTCCTAACCCCTTCTTCCCTAGCCTGTGACACACAGTTGAGCGTTTTCGAGGCGCTCCTAGCTTCCCTTACACTGTTGTGACATAAGACTCACGATCAGGAGATGTAATACAATAGAACTGAGACAAGGTGATTCCAAGAAGAACTTAGGCTTCCAATTTATTTGACAAGGTGTATCTCAACAAACAGCAATACACCAACAAAACAATCCCCCTAAATCCCACTAAACGGACACAACGAAAATTTTTACACAAGTTTAGCAGTACAATGCCCAACCTCCCACCTTTCCTGGCCTAACTGAGTTGGGAGTTCTGGGGACCAGAGGTTATACTCACTACTGTGCCTTCTGCAGTCTGGTGGTTTGTTTCTTCAATCTTCGGTGTCTTCGGACACTGGTTTTCCTTCAGTGTCGAGAGGCTTGCTGGTTGTTGGCTCACGAGAGCAGAGCACACACACACTGCGTCAGAAACTCCTTTTTATAGCCAGATTATCCAGTCCGCCTCTCGTGCTGAAATCGATCCTTCCCATTGGTGGGCTTTGTGATTTTGAAAAATGCAGTAGTTTTAGATTATTGCGGGTTTTTTCCACTGATGTTAACCTACTCAAGGTTTGAGTAGGTGTTGCTTGCATTGGCCTCCTGTAGCCATTGTGTAAGCCCTTGGGTTGTTTTGGGTTCCCTAGTTTTCTGAAGGTCTGCATAATTTCCTTCCAATTCAGTTTTCTCTAACCTACTCAAGGTTTGAGTAGGTGTTGTTTGGGTTGGCCTCCTGTAGCCATTGTGTAGGCCCTTGCTTTGTTTTGGGTTCCCTAGTTTTCTGAAGGTCTGCATAATTTCCCTCCATAGTGTAAACATGGGGAAGACAATAGCCCGATAATGGCGATGAGTCAGTCCCACAGGTTTCGAGCAAGTGCTCTCCCATTGGCTTGAAAGCCCCATGCTTTGGGCTGACCTGTCCAACCATTGGCCCTCCAGTGTCCTCCCCCGTCCAATCACTGCTCTGCTAAGGTCAAACCGTCTCGATTTCAATTCACATTGCAGCACAGACAGATCCCACAGTTTTTTTCCTTCTGGGTAAAATGAGGGGGTTTTCGTCCTCCCCTACATCTCCAGGGTGAAAAATGGGATGAAGAGAACTGGAAAATCCAAGTCTTTACACAAGAACAACAAAGAAAAAAGAAATGACATTCATAACTTGTCGTGATCTCAGGGTGTTTGAAAGCAGCATATCCAGTGAATTGCTTTGAGCTGCATTCACTTTATTCTTTCTCAGGATGCTGGCAAGACCGGCATTTATTGCCAGTCCCGAATTGCCCTGAGAAGCTGGTGGTGGGCTGCCTTCTTGAACAGTTGTTGCGGTTTGATACAACTGAGTGGCTTGCTAGCAGTAAAGAGTCAACCGCATTGGTGTGGGACTGGAATCACATAATAGGCTAGACTGGGTAAGGACGGCAGGCTTCCTTCTCTAAAAAGCCTTAACGAACCAGGTAGGTTTAGAAACATAGAAACATAGAAAATAGGTGCAGGAGTAGGCCATTCGGTCCTTCGAGCCTGCACCACCATTCAATGAGTTCATGGCTGAACATGCAACTTCAGTACCCCATTCCTGCTTTCTTGCCATACCCCTTGATCCCCCTAGTAGTAAGGACTACATCTAACTCCTTTTTGAATATATTTAGTGAATTGGCCTCAACAACTTTCTGTGGTAGAGAATTCCACAGGTTCACCACTCTCTGGGTGAAGAAGTTTCTTCTCATCTCGGTCCTAAATGGCTTACCCCTTATCCTTAGACTGTGATCCCTGGTTCTGGACTTCCCCAACATTGGGAACATTCTTCCTGCATCTAGTCTGTCTAAACCCATCAGAATTTTAAACGTTTCTGCAATAATCCGATAGCTTCATGATCACTCACACTGATACCAGCTTTATATTTCCAGATTTTTTAAACTTGAACTCAAATTTGCAAACTGCCATGATTTGAACTCACATTCCCTGGATTACTAATTCAGTAACATAACCGCGACACTACCACACCCCATAAAGTGTTGTCATACAGCAGCATTGCTCCACACTGGCTGATTTCCAGTTCACAGACCCAGCTCAATGACTAACAAAACTTTAGAAAAGTTACACAGCCACAATTGCGAAACACCTGTCAGGGAATAAGTGAAGACAAATGTTAAACTTCTCGCATGAGGAATTATCCAGTAGAAATGATTAACATTTATTTATGGCAGTAAGGCAAAGCTAATTTTAAACAGATGGTCAATGTTTAGTTTGGCTTAAATGTGTAGTTCTATATATAAGCAGGGGTCACTGTGATACTTAGTTAAATAAATTGGCCAGTGAAGAGAAAAAGCCTTTCAGAGTATTACAGAGGGAATAAACTGCAGTTTATACGGGGGAGGGAGGAGTGGGAACTCAAAAATACATTTACTTGAGTCTAGTTTAAAAAAGAACTGATCCTCGACCCATTCAAAAAAAAGTAACATAGGCTGGAGTGTGTTATATAAAGGACTCAGTTATATAGAGGATTGTATATATCAAGGAGTCAAGGAGACACAAAAGGTTACTGCAGAAGATAAAGGTATGCGGAATCAGAGGAAATGTATTAGCATGGATTGAGAATTGGCTGGCTAACAGAAAACAGAGAGTCGGGATAAATGGGTCCGTTTCGGGTTGGAAATCGGTGGTTAGTGGTGTGCCACAGGGATCGGTGCTGGGACCACAACTGTTTACAATATACATAGATGACCTGGAAGCAGGGACAGAGTGTAGTGTAACAAAATTTGCAGATGACACAAAGATTAGTGGGAAAGCGGGCTGTGTAGAGGACACAGAGAGGCTGCAAAGAGATTTAGATAGGTTAAGCGAATAGGCTAAGGTTTGGTAGATGGAATACAATGTCGGAAAATGTGAGGTCATCCACCTTGGAAAAGAAAACAGTAAAAAGGAATATTATTTGAATGGGGAGAAATTACAACATGCTGTGGTGCAGAGGGACCTGGGGGTCCTTGTGCATGAATCCCAAAAAGTTAGTTTGCAGGTGCAGCAGGTAATCAGGAAGGCGAATGGAATGTTGGCCTTCATTGCGAGAGGGATGGAGTACAAAAGCAGGGAGGTCCTGCTGCAACTTATAGGGTATTGGTGAGGCCGCACCTGGAATACTGTGTGCAGTTTTGGTCACCTTACTTAAGGAAGGATATACTAGCTTTGGAGGGGGCACAGAGACGATGCACTAGGCTGATTCCGGAGATGAGGGGGTTACCTTATGATGATAGATTGAGTAGACTGGGTCTTTACTCGTTGGAGTTCAGAAGGATGAGGGGTGATCTTATAGAAACATTTAAAATAATGAAAGGGATAGACAAGATAGAGGCAGAGAGGTTGTTTCCACTGGTCGGGGAGACTAGAACTAGGGGGCACAGCCTCAAAATACGGGGGAGCCAATTTAAAACTGAGTTGAGAAGGAATTTTTTCTCCCAGAGGGTTGTGAATTTGTGGAATTCTCTGCCCAGGGAAGCAATTGAGGCTAGCTCATTGAATGTATTCAAATCACAGATAAATAGATTTTTAACCAATAAGGGAATTAAGGGTTATGGGGAGCGGGCAGGTAAGTGGAGTTGAGTCCACGGCCAGATCAGCCATGATATAGTTGAGTGGCGGAGCAGGCTCGAGGGGCTAGATGGCTTACTCCTGTTCCTAATTCTTATGTTCTTATATAGCAGATGGTTTGGAATATACAATTGCAGTGAAATGAAAGAAAGAAAGATAGGTGAATAGAAGGAAAGAAAGACTTGGATTTATATAGCACCTTTCACGACCACCGGACACCTCAAAGCGCTTTACAGCCAATGAAGTACTTTTGGAGTATAGTCACTGTTGTAAAGTGGGAAACGCAGCAGCCAATTTGCGCACAGCAAGCTCTCACAAACAGCAATGTGATAATGATCAGATGTGGACGATGTAGTCCACTCAATGGAGCTGGTCAAGTGTGGTCAGTGCTTCGATGCTGGAGATATTGGCCTGAGCGAGAACACTGACGTTGGTGCGTCTATCCTCCCAGTGGATTTGCAGGATCTTGCGGAGGCAGCGCTGGTGGTATTTCTCCAGCACTTTGAGGTGTCTGCTGTACATAGTCCACGTCTCTGAGCCATATAGGGCAGGTATCACAACTTCCCTGTAGACCATAAGCTTGGTGCCAGATTTGAGGTCCTGGTCTTCAAACACTCTCTTCCTCAGGCGACCGAAGGCTGTGCTGGCACATTGGAGGCGGTATTGGACCTCATCATCGATGTCTGCCCTTGCTGATAGTAGACTCCCGAGGTATGGAAAAAGGTCCATGTTGTCCAAGAGACTCCCTAAGCAAGTGCTTTACTCGGAATTCCTACACGGCAAGTGAGCCCCAGGTGAGTAGAGGAAATGCTTCAAGGACACCCTCAAAGCCTTCTTGATAAAGTGTAACATTTCCACTGACACCTGGGAATCCCTGGCCCACGACTGCCCAAAGTGGAGGAAGAGCATCCTGGAGGATGCTGAGCACCTCGAGTCTCGTCGCCGAGAGCATGCAGAAACCAAACGCAGACAGCGGAAGGAGCATGCGGCAAACCAGGCTCCCCACCCACCCTTTCCTTCAACCAATGTCTGCCTCACCTATGACAGAGACTGTAATTCCCGTATCGGATTGTACAGCTACCTGAGAACTCACTTTTAGTGTGGAAGCAAGTCTTCCTCGATTTTGAGGGACTGCCTATGATAATGAATGATCAGATAATCTGTTTTTGTTATGTTGATTGAGGAGTAAATATTGGCCAGGGCACCAGGGATAACTCCCCTGCTCTTCTCAGAAATAGTGCCGTGGGATCTTTTACGTCCACCTGAGAGAGCAGATGGAGCCTCGATTTAACATCTCATCAGAAAGAAGGATAAATAGATCAAAGGAAAGAAAGAATAAAGAACTTGCATTTCTATAGCGCCTTTCACAACCTCAGGACAACCCAAAGCATTTTACATACAGCCATTTAAGTATTTTGAAGTGTAGTCACAAATGTGGCAGCCAAATTGCACACAGCAAGATCCATCAAACAGCAATGTGATAATGACAGGTAAAGTATTTCAGTGATGTTGGTTGTATAACAATATATAAGAATATATATGATAATATAAGAATCCCAGTGGCACTGACTTCCTGTCATGTTTCTGGATTTTTTTTCACATTTCATCACGGCAAGTTGATAATGTAGCTACAGTGTCAGCTGTGTCTCAGTGGGACGCACTCTCAACTCTGAGTCAGAAGGCTGTGGGTTCAAGTCCCACTCCAGAGATCTGAGCACAAAAATCTCGGCTGACACTCCAGTGCAGTACTGAGGGAGTGCTGCACTGTCGGAGGTGCCGTCCTTTGGATGAGACGTTAAACCCAGGCCCTGTCTGCTCTCTCAGGTGGACATAAAAGATCCCATGACACTATTTCGAAGGCAAGCAGGGGAGTTATCCCCGGTGTACTGGTCAATGACATCCCTTTTCACTGCCGTTGCTCTCCTGCTGCAGCACCTGCTGCTCCCTGGAGTGGTATGCCGCCTCGCTGCTCCTTCCGCTCCCCAGCCTGCTTCGATGGTGCTCGCAGGCCGGGGGCAGGTCGGTGATTGGAGTGTGGGCAGGTACATCAGGAGCGATGAGATCGGGGCGAAGGAGCGGTGAGGTCGGGGCGAAGGAGCGGCGAGAGATTGTAGAGGAACGTGATCGGAGCCCAGGAGAGGCGTGAGTTCAGGGCCCAGAAGAGGCGAGGGCCCAGGGGCAGCTTGGGCCAGCCCACACTGCGATCTTTGAGCGCACTAAGTCCATGCAGCAGAGCAGGTCTCCAGTCGTCTTGGTTACTCCTTGCTACTGGACCAAGACCTAGCCCGTGTGGTGGCTGGTGTGCAGTGGTCACCATACGTTAAAAAAATCTAAGCACAGGCATCTTCCACCCTTCAAGATTTAGTTCGGACCTGGAATTTTAGGTCCATCATTGAAACACCTGTGAACTTTTTGACGTGGAAACAAGTCATCCTCGATTCGAGGGACTGCCTATGATGATGACTGGTTAATGTTTATCCCTCAATCAACATAACAAAAACAGATTAACTGGTCATTATCACATTGCTGTTTGTGGCAGCTTGCTGTGTGCAAATTGGCTGCCGTGTTTCCTACATTACAACAGTGACTACACTCCAAAAGTACTTCATTGGCTGTAAAGCACTTTGAGACTTCCAGTGGTCTTGACAGAGGCTTGACAGAGCTAGGTCTTGGTCCAGTAGCAAGGATTAACCAAGACGACTGTAGACCAGCTCTGTTGCACGGACTTAGTGCGCTCACATATCGCAGTGTGGGCTGGCCCGTGCTGCCCTTGAGCCCTTGCCTCTTCTGGTGGTCGTGAAAGGCGCTGTATACATGCAAGTCTTTCTTTCTTTTAAGCGTTCTATTCTAAAACAAAATGAATAAAGACAGTTTTTTTAAAATGCCACAGCCTGCAGGCACTGAAGATGGGTATTAATGGCAGATAGGCCAGTTTGTAAGATGACATGACTCACAGTCTATTTCAACCTGATCAAATGGGAGTCAATTGTCTCAATTCAAGTTCATCAACCAGGATGGTCCCCAATTCATTTTGAGAATATAAGATGTTTTCTTGAAATCCACATCTCAAGGTAAACTATTGACAGGTCTACTGGTGAATCACATAAGGGGAAGAGGTCAGCATCATAGCTTACCACAACCCCCCTCTCCCAGCTGGAGGATATGGAAAGAAAAGGACTGCGCACATGGGCAGTCAGGTTCATACAAGAGATTGTGAGGTGTAAGCCTGGCTCGGAAGCTAAAATGTAGAAGGTTGCCTACAAAGAAAGTCATTTTTTCAGCGAGACTAGTGAGATTGAGTTAGGTAAATGGAATTTGCTTTGAACATAAGAATATAAGAAATAGGAGCAGGAGTAGGCTGTACAGCCCTTCGAGCCTGCTCCGCCATTCAATAAGATCATGGCTGATCTTCAACCTTAACTCCACTTTCCTGCTTGATCCCCATATCCCTTGATTCTACTAGAGTCCAAACATCTATCTATCTCAGCCTTGAATATACTCAATGACTCAGAATCCACAACCCTTTTGGGTCGAAAATTCCAATGATTCACCACCCTTTGATTGAAGAAACTCCTCCTCATCTCAGTCTTAAATGGCCGACTCCTTACCTTGTGACTATGCCGCCTAGTTTTAGACTCTCCAGCCAGGGGAAGCAACCTTTTAGTATCTACCCTGTCATACCCCCCTCAGAAACTTGTATGTTTCACTAAGATCACCTCTCATTCTTCTAAACTCCAGCGAGTATAGGCCCAATCTACTCAAACTCTCCTCATAGGGCAATCCTCTCATCCCAGGGATCAATCCAGTGAACCTTCGTTGCACCGCCTCGAAGGCAGGTATGTCCTTTCTCAGATAAGGAGACCAAAACTGTGCACAGTACTCCAAGGGGTGCTCTCACCAAAGTCCAGTATAATTGTAGAAAGACTTCCTTAATATTGTACTCCAACCCCTTTGCAATAAAGGCCAACATGCCATTTGCCTTCCTAATTGCTATCGTTACATCCATTGAGTTACCTATCGTATATTTAGATATCGGACAGTATGGCACGTTCCTGAACATAAAACGATCAGACCACAATGGGAGCAGACGCTAAGCTTGTAACACTTTCCCTTGCACACATTGCAGAGCAGGAAAACCAGTAACTGGTAGTTATACTGGTAGCCGCAGTGCAGTGCAGTGATCCGAGTAGTTAAAGCAGTGAGGATGCGCAATGTAGTCAGCCCAGCAGCATGACAGATTTGACCACGGCAACTGATATTAAAACAATAGCCAGTTCGCTTGTGTTCGTCAGGACATTGATTCTCCAATGGAATCAATGGAGGTGTTAATAAATAGTTTATCTCAATACCTCGAGTTTACTTCAACAGCTAAAAAAGATCAATGCTGAACTTGCCTACAGACCCAGGCCCAGTAACCGTCAAACCAAATAAACTTGACATTTTAATGACTTGCATCGACAAACCTAATAACAAATCACTAAAGGTACAATTAACCGTATCATTAAACCAGATTAAAAGAGGTTCGTTAAATAAAATAAATGACGCTTCTGGTGACAAAACTGTTTAAGCCAGATCCATAAATCTTTCTGAAGCATTAATCTGTTAAGTGAAAGGATATACTACTTAAAGAGGCATTGTTATCGCTGAAAATTGTTCAGCAAATATTTTTAATGCTGTTGCAAAGTTGGGGCTCAAATTATGTAATCTGTATTATCAAATGATCAATCATCTTAGAGGTCACTGTACATGGAGAATATACAGCAGTGCAGCTCTGACATCTGTGCAGATATACAAGGGGTTTCTGGAAACCCTGCAGCAAGTGACTGCTCTATGGCAGGAGAACCACTGTGGACAAAGGGCCCAATTGCAGAGAAGATTTGCCAGTCAACATGGTGGCCAACATAATTGAGACTTGGGGTTCCAATTTACAAGAGGGTCCGACTTCTGGTCTTGAGAAACCTGGGGATCATTTTGAGAGAACCTTGATGGTGGGCTTCACACTCCTTACTGGTGGCCAATAGTTTTTCTCCACATAGATCATCTGCAAGGGGCACCCAGAATCTGGGCTATGTCCAGAAGAGTCATGAATGAGATATTTACTTCTTCGGGTGAAATAATGAGTCAAATTTGTCCAGGACCTGTGAGCATGATACTCGCTCCACAGAAGAAATTGCATTGACATCGCCCCATTTCCAGTTCATGACAGCAAGCCAACCCTCCCCAGTAGTGCGGGACCGTCCCCCGGGACAATCCAGAGTAGCAACTTGTTTTCCGAATCTTTGTGGATCACGACTACCGTGGCGCTGCCTAGAACTGGAATGATCTCCTTTGTATATGTTCGTAGCAGTGCGTCAATCGGCAATAATTTTGGCCTCCTGACCTTGGACATCCACAACCTTTCGAACTGTTTGATACTCATCAGGGACTGGCTGGCCCCCGTGTCTATCTCCATTAATACTGGAATGCCATTGAGGAGCACTTTCATAATTATCGGTGGCGTCCTGGTATATGAACTGTATATGTGCTCCACATGAACTCGCTGAACTTCAGCTTCCAGCGATTTCCCCCAGTATTCATTTGGCCTCGTAGGGCTTACATCGGGCCCGTCCTCCTCGTACATCAACCTGGCTGCAGGCTTCCTGCACATACGTGCCAAGTGACCGCTGACGTTGCAGTTTTTGCAGGTATACTGCTGATACCTGCAAGCTTTGGCTGGGTGTTTGCCTCCACACCTCTAGCATGAGCTGGAGGCCCTGTTGTTGGAAACAAAAGGTCCATTGCCAGTCGATCATTTCTGACTGTCTCTGTAACTGTCCTTAAGCGCGCACCATTGACAGGTGTTGATGGCCCCATTAATGGCCGCATTGTCCATTGCGTTGGCATGAATCGCCGTTCAGCTAGCCATTGTCTCTGTTGAATTCCCCCTTTGGGTTCGACTCCATGCTGGGGCATGTCAGATTGTCCTTGTCTGCCTAGAGAACTGTGTGCCACGTTAACAATCTTGACTCCCAGGTCGTTTGCCGCATTTGAGCCAAGATTTTTGCCATAAATCATTCTGGTCTCTTCCTCCCCTGAGATAATTGTCTGGGCTATCATAGCCACCGCTTCCAAGGTCAAGTCTTTGGTCTCAATCAGTTTCCTGAAAACCCCAACGTGCCCGATGCCCTAAATAAAAAAGTCTCGCAGCATCTCCACTCTGCATGCATCTGGGAACTTACATAGGCTCGCCAGTCGCCTGAGATCTGCCACGAAGTCTGGAACGCTTTGCCCTTCTCGCCGCCAGTGTGTGTAAAACCGGTGTCTCGCCATATGCATGCCGCTTAAGGTGTTCCCCGATCAACTTACTGAGCTCTTCGAACGTCTAGTCCGCCGGCTTCTCTGGTGCTAGAAGGTCCTTCATCAGGGAGTACGTTCTGGATCCACAAACTGTCAGGAGATGATCCCTGCATTTGTCGGCCGAATCCTGTCCCAACCATTCCTTAGTAACAAAACTTTGCTGCAGTCTCTCAATAAAGTCGTCCCAATCATCAGCAACACAGTACCTCTGTTTTGTGCTGCTAGTGGCCATGCTCGCGTTTCTTGTCGCCAATAATATGTCCTTACTCTACAGTATAAATGCACACGAGGCCCATACTTGAGAAAACATCACTCTGTGACCAGTTACCTTTATTACCAAGACCTCAAGAGGCAGATGGTGTGTGGAACTTCCCCTTTTATACCGGAAAATCCAGATTAGGAGTGTCTCCCACAAGTTCGCCCCCTGTGGTCAGTGTTCTCATGGTGTACAACTTAGGTCAGCTTATACATGGGTTACAATGACAGTTGAATACATGACACCCATATTCTCTGCTGACGGGGTGTGGGGGGAACCAGCAGTACATCTGAGGCCAGCATACCAAGGAAGAAGTTGATCAGCCTGAATCCACGAATATGAGGGGGGATTGAAAATAGAAGAGTGGTTAATTAGATTATTTTCCAGGTAGGGAGCCTGCTAACTTATTCAGAGAGACAGATGTATGTTGGTTTGATGGTGTGATAAATCTAATAGTTGCTCATGCCAGCAGCTGTCTAAGGTTGAAACCAGTGTCTTTTCTGCCAGTTTTTATTATAATTTGGTTAATACCTCCTCATAATCTTCGAGAGTTTAGAAGAATGAGAGGTGATCTCATTGAAACATAAAAAAATTCTTACAGGGCTTGACAGGGTAGATGCAGGGAGGGATGTTTCCTCTGGCTGAGGAGTCTAAATCTAGGAGTCACAGTCTCAGAATACTCAAGTTGCTGGAGAAATATCACCAACGATGTCTCCGCAAGATCCTACAAATCTCCTGGGAGGACAGGGGCACCAATATCAGCGTCCTCACTCAGGCTAACATCCCCAGCATTGAAGCACTGACCACACTCAATCAGCTCCACTGGGCAGGCCACATAGTCCGCATGCCAGACACGAGACTCCCAAAGCAAGTGCTCTATTCGGAGCTCCTCCACGGCAAACGAGCCAAAGGTGGGCAGCGGAAACGCTACAAGGACACCCTCAAAGCCTCCTTGATAAAGTGAAACATCCCCACTGACACCTGGGAGTCCCTGGCCCAAGACCGCCCTAAGTGGGGGAAGTACATCCGAGAGGGTGCTGAACACCTCAAGTCTCAACGCCGAGAGCATGAAGAAATCAAGCGCAGATAGTGGAAAGAGCGCGCGGCAAACCAGCCCCACCCACCGCTTCCCTCAACGACTATCGGTCCCACCTGTGACAGAGTCTGTGGCTCTCGTATTGGACTGTTCAGCCACCAAAGAACTGTCTTCAGGAGTGGAAGCAAGTCTTCCTCGATTCCAAGGGACTGCCTATGATGATGATGATGATATAATTCCAAAACATTTTGCCTCCACTAACCATCTGCAAGTCCATTCCTATTGTTGATCACTCTGGATGAAAGAGAATTTTCTGACATGGAAATAGAAACATAGAAAATAGGTGCAGGAGTAGGCCATTCAGCCCTTAGAGCCTGCACCACCATTCAATCAACTTCAGTACCCCATTCCTGCTTTCTCGCCATACCCCTTGATCCCTTTAGCCGTAAGGGCCACATCTAACTCCTTTTTGAATATATCTAACGAACTGGCCTCAACAACTTTCTGCGGTAGAGAATTCCACAGGTTCACAATTCTCTGAGTGAAGAAGTTTCTCCTCATCTTGGTCCTAAATGGCTTACGCCTTATCCTTGGACTGTGCCCCCTGGTTCTGGACTTCCCCAACATCGGGAACATTCTTCCTGCATCTAACCTGTCCAATACCGTCAGAATTTTATATGTTTCTATGAGATCCACTCTCATTCTTCTAAATTCCAGTGAATATAAACCTAGTCGATCCAGTCTTTCTTCATATGTCAGTCCTGCCATCCCGGGAATCAGTCTGGTGAACCTTCGCTGCACTCCCTCAATAGCAAGAATGTCCTTTCTTAGATTAGGAGACCAAAACTGTACATAATATTCAAGGTGTGGCCTCACCAAGGCCCTGTACAACTGCAGTAAGACCTCTCTGCTCCTATACTCAAATCCCCTAGCTATGAACCCAACATACCATTTGCCTTCACCACCTGCTGTACCTGCGTGTCAACTTTCAATGACTGATGTACTATGACACCCAGGTCTCGTTGCATCTCCTCTTTTCCTAATCCGTCACCATTCAGATAATATTCTGCCTTCCTGTTTTTGCCACCAAAGTGGATAACCTCACATTTATCAACATTATACTGCATCTGCCATGCATTTGCCCACTCATCTAACCTGTTCAAGTCATCCTGCAGTCTCTTAGCATCCACCTCAGAGCTCACACTGCCACCCAGCTTAGTGTCATCTGCAAACCTAGAGATATTACATTGAATTCCTTTGTCTAAATCATTAATGTATATTGTAAATAGCTGGGGTCCCAGCACTGAACCTTGCGGTACCCCACTAGTCACTGTCTGCCATTCTGAAAAGGACCCGTTTATTCCTACTCTTTGCTTCCTGTCTGCCAACCAGTTCTCTATCCCATCAATACATTACCCCCAATACCATGTGCTTTAATTTTGCACACCAATCTCTTGTGTGGGACCTTGTCAAAAGCCTTTTGAAAGTCCAAATACACCACAACCACTGGTTCACCCTTATCTACTCTACTAGTTACATCCTCAAAAAATTCTAGAAGATTTAACAAGCATGATTTCCCTTTCATAAATCCATGCTGACTTGGACTGATCCTGTCATTGCTTTCCAAATGCGCTGCTATTACATCTTTAATAATTGATTCCAACATTTTCCCCACTACCGATGTCAGGCTAACCAGTCTATAATTCCCCATTTTCTCTCTCCCTCCTTTTTTAAAAAGTGGGGTTACATTAGCTACCCTCCAGTCCATAGGAACTGATCAAGAGTCTATAGAATGTTGGAAAATGATCTATCTTAAATGTAGATTTTGATCTCTCCCTTTCTGACCATTTGCTCTTTATTTTTGCCTGATAAGGTCAGGTCTGCAGCCATCAGATCAATCACCATCAGTGGAGGGGTGAAGAAAATTGGAAGAAAGATGGGACAAAACAATAAGAAAACTGAAGACAGATAAAATTATCAACATATAGAGCTTAATTTTGCCCAAGCCCGTTTTCTGGCGTATTGCCACAGTTACGCTCGTTTTTCCAGGCGAGAAATGCACCAGAAATAGTTTGCCAAAGTTTCCCGAATGTATAATTTAAATTTGGCACCGCACAGCGTGTCCAGTCGCCTCGGGGGGTGGAGCCTCCTGTCTGCGCTGAACAACGCTGCACCTTCTGCGCATACACGATAAAATGGTGAGGGTTTCTGCCTCTACCACTCTTTCAGGCAGTGAGTTCCAGACCCCCACCACCCTCAAATCCCCTCTAAACTTTCTAGCAATTACTTTAAATCTATGTCCCCAATTACATTAAACATTGACTAAACTTCAAAAGTAATTAATTGGCTATAAAGTGCTTTAGGATGTCCTGAGGCTGTGAAAAGTGCTTTAGAAATGGAAGTATTTCTTTCTTCTATTGCTAATCTTTTTGGTATCTCCAAGAGCCCAGCTGGAGGATAGGCTGAAACAGACTCTGTTGGAATGTGAAGCAATGTGATCCTGAATAGGAAGGACACAGAGGTGGAAGCTGTGCTCCCTCAGTGGTTCCGGCAGAGCCTGGCTCTGGGAGCCAAGCTCTCAGGACCCTTCCGAAAACATGAAGCGCAAGCAGTCGCTACGCTGATGGGTCACTGAATTTACATAAACAAATGGACTTCTGCTCGATGGGACAATCAGTCAGGATGAGTCAAGTCCCACTGAGGTGTCTTCAATGGAGTCTTCCATCCAGTCTTCTGCTGAGCCACAGTTCTTGTTGTGACCATTATTGGGAGATGGGGAACAGCAAGTAAAATCTCATCAGGAAAATGCATTTCTCATCTTCATTAACTTCCATTCACACCATAGGACAACCATTTGGTATTTTACGCTTGTTTGATCCCATTAGTGCTATCGCCCCAGATAACAGCAGATAATTGAGATTTGTTTAATGTCCTGTAAAAGTTTTTTAGACTGTAGACAGCAAAACAACCCATGATTCTAATTAATAAAAGCTGTGCTGAAGGCACAGCAGGACTTTCAGATATTTAATTTATATATACATTGGATTAAATAGAGATGTTCAAAGTATAAAGCAGAGGGTCAAAGCTTCACAAAATTGGGGCTTGGATGAGAGAAATCTCTGGCAATATTTAATACAGGCTAAATGTTTTGTCAGATTATGTGCCTACTGTCCATCTCTCTGTTGTTATGGACCCCGCTCTATTGGAATTATATAGGGCCTGGAATTCCAGCCTTGCCGGGTCCATATGGAATACGTACGGACCTGGCGAGGCTCCGCAAAAGCCAGTTTTCAGCGCACAATGTGCATGCGCCAAAAAACGGCTTTTCCGATCTGTCGAGTTTTAGCTTGACAGATCCAACACATCCCCGCAGCAAAGACATTCACATGGGCGAGATTGCGCTATTTGCCCCCTATTGGGCACAATGGACATGATTTTTTCAGCGCGACAGCTGCAGGAAAAATGCAGGGAACAGCATCAGCCCCGATACATGGCCTTCTTTGACCTGACAAAGGCCTTTGACACTGTCAACCATGAGGTTCTATGGAACGTCTACTCCGTTTCGGATGTCCCCAAAAGTTCGTCACCATCCTCCGCCTGCTCCACGACGACATGCAGGCCATGATCCTTACCAACGGATCCATTACAGACCCAATCCACGTCCGGACCGGGGTCAAACAGGGCTTCATCATCGCCCCAACCCTCTTCTCAATCTTCTTCGCTAGCATGCTCCACTTCACAGTCAACAAACTCGCCGCTGGAGTGGAACTAAATTACAGAACCTGTGGGAACCTATTCAACCTTTGCCATCTCCTGGCCAGGTCCAAGACCACTCCAACCTCTGTCGTCGAGCTACAGTAGGCGGACAACGCCTGCGTCTGCGCACATACAGAGGCTGAACTTCAAGACATAGTTGATGTATTTACTGAGGCGTACGAAAGCATGGGCCTTATGCTAAACATCCGTAAGACAAAGGTCCTCCACCAGCCTGTCCTCATCGCACAGCACTGCCCCCCAGTCATCAAGATCCACGGCACGGCCATGGAAAATGTGGACCATTTCCCATACCTCAGGAGCCCACTATGAACACGAGCAGACATTGACGACGAGATTCAACACCACCTCCAGTGCGCCAGTGCAGCCTTTGGCCGCCTGAGAAAAGAGTGTTTGAAGAATAAGCCCTCAAAACTGCCACCAAGCTCATGGTCTACAGGGCTGTAATAATACCCGTCCTCCTGTATAACTCAGAGACAAGGACCATGTACAGTAGATACCTCAAGTCGCTGGAGAAATACTACCAACGATGCCTCCGCAAGATCCTACAAATCCCCTGGGAGGACAGACGCACCAACATTAGCGTCCTTGACCAGGCCAACATCCCCAGCATTGAAGCACTGACCACACTTGATCAACTCCGCTGGGCAGGCCACGTCGTTCGCATGCCAGACACGAGACTCGCAAAGCAAGCACTCTACTCGGAACTCCTTCATGGCAAACAAGCCAAAGGTGGATAGAGGAAACGTTGCAGGGTCACCCTGAAAGCCTCCCTGAAAAAGTGCAACATCCCCACTGACATCTGGGAGGTCTCTGGCCAAAGATCGCTCTAAGTTGAGGAAGTGCATCCGGGAGGGTGCTGAGCACTTCGAGTCTCTTCGCCGAGAGCATGCAGAAATCAAGCGCAGGCAGCGGAAAGAGTGTGCGGCAAATCTGTCCCACCCACCCCTTCCCTCAACGACTGTCTGTCCCACCTATGACAGGGACTGTGGTTCTCATATTGGACTGTTCAGCCACCTAAGGGCTCATTTTTAAGAGTGGAAGCAAGTCTTCCTCGATTCCGAGGGACTGCCTATGATGATGATGAATTTGCCCATCTCTTGTCCAGTGAATGTCCTTAAAATTCTTGCGCCTAGTAAAAACAGGCACATGGCCTACTTTTACCAGCGTAAAAGTTTTAAAATATATAAAAAACATATAAAAATATAATTAAAAAACACATTTTTATGTTAAAAACCCTGTCCACTAAGGTGTTTATTTTAAACCCTAATTACAACTCTTAAAAAATCCCATAAATATTTTTTCTTTCTAACACATTTCATTAACTTTAATTATAATTAATATAAATATGAGATGTTTTTTTAAATTGTTTATTTGTGTTTGGGTGTTAGGGGGGTTGTCGTTCATAATAATGAAAATTCCTACTTAGGGAGTTCCGATTACTATCAATGAGAATACTGAGTCTTTGTTGGTTGTCCAGTGCCACATGACTCCAGCTTCTCCCTCCGCATCTCCAAGACGTGAAGGCACTCCGATGCACAGGGAGACGGGCCTCCGACCTGAATCGCTGGAGGGTGCAGCAGCAAAAGGTAGGTGTGGATCTTTTTCCTTATTTTCAGGCGAGCGCCCACGGGAAGCCCAGAACTGGGATTTCAGGCCCATTGTTAACTTCAATGCTTTTTCTCCTCTTTCTGCTTTCTGAAATACAGAAATCTTCAGAGCTTACTGTAACTTTTAGAGAAAGGGAGAGGAGGAAGAGAGGCAAGGGGGAGTGGGAGGATGAATGTTTCCTCGAAGGGAGGTGGCCTGACTTAGGGAGCTAGGAGTTAAATTAAAAAGTAGGACCTCAAAGGTAGTAATCTCAGGATTGCTACCAGTGCCACGTGCTAGTCAGAATAGGAATCGCAGGATAGCTCAGATGAATACATGGCTTGAGGAGTGGTGCAGAAGGGAGGGATTCAAATTCCTGGGACATTGGAACTGGTTCTGGGGGAGGATCAGTACAAACCAGACGGTCTGCACCTGGGCAGGATCGGAACTAATGTCCTCAGGGGAGTGTTTGTTAGTGCTGTTGGGGATGGGTTAAACTAATATGGCAGGGGGATGGGAACCTATGCAGGGAGACAGAAGGAAGTAGAATGGGGGCAGAAGCAAAAGATAGAAAGAAGAAAAGTAAAAGTGGAGGGCAGAGAAACCCAAGGCAAAAATCAAAAAGGGCCATATTACAGCAAAATTCTAAAAGGGCAAAGTGTGTTAAAAAGACAAGCCTGAAGGCTCTGTGCCTCATTACGAGGAGTATTCATAATAAGGTGGACAAATTAACTGCAATTAATGAATATGATATAATTGATATCACGGAGACATGGCTCCAGGGTGACCAAGGCTGGTAACTCAATATCCAGTGGTATTCAACATTCAGGGAGGATAGACAGAAAGGAAAAGGAGGTGGGGTAGCATTGCTGGTTAAAGAGGAAATTAACGCAATCGTAAGGAAGGACATTAGCTTGGATGATGTGGAATCTGTATGGGTGGAACTGCAGAATACCAAAGGGCAGAAAATGCGAGTGGGAGTTGTGTACAGACCACCAAACACTAGTAGTGAGGTTGGGGAAAACATCAAACAAGAAATTAGGCATGCGTGCAATAAAGGTACAGCAGTTATCATGGGCGACTTTAATCTACATATGGATTGGGCGAACCAAACTGGTAGCAATACAGTGGAGGAGGAGTTCCAGGAGTGTATTAGGGATGGTTTTCTAGACCAATATGTCGAGGAACCAACTAGAGGGCTGGCCATCCTAGACTGGGTGATGTGTAATGAGAAAGGATGAATTAGCAATCTTGTTGTGCGAGGCCCCTTGGGGAAGAGTGACCATAATATGGTAGAATTCTTTATTAAGATGGAGATTGACACAGTTAGTTCAGAGACTAGGGTCCTGAACTTAAGGAAAGGTAAATTTGATGGTTTGAGACGTGAATTGGCTAGAATAGACTGGCAAATGATACTTAAAGGGTTGACGGTGGATAGGCAATGGCAAACATTTAAAGATCACATGGATGAGCTTCAACAATTCTACATCCCTGTCTAGAGTAAAAATAAAATGGGGAAGGTGGCTCAACCGTGGCTAACAAGGGAAATTAAGGATAGTGTTAAATCTAAGGAAGAGGCATATAAATTGGCCAGAAAAAGAAGCAAACCTGAGGACTGGGAGAAATTTAGAATTCAGCAGAGGAGGATAAAGGGTTTAATTAAGAGGGGAAAAATAGAGTTTGAGAGGAAGCTTGCAGGGCACATAAACACTGACTGCAAAAGCTTCCGTAGATATGTGAAAAGGAAAAGGAGGTGGGGTAGCATTGCTGGTTAAAGAGGAGATTAATGCAATAGTTAGGAAGGACATTAGCTTGGATGATGTGGAATCTATATGGGTAGAGCTGCAGAACACCAAAGGGCAAAAAACGTTAGTGGAAGTTGTGTACAGACCTCCAAACATTAGGAGTGATGTTGGGGAGGGCATCAAACAGGAAATTAGGGGTGCATGCAATAAAGGTGCAGCAATTATCATGGGTGACTTTAATATGCATATAGATTGGGCTAACCAAACTGGAAGCAATACGGTGGAGGAGGATTTCCTGGAGTGCATAAGGGATGGTTTTCTAGACCAATATGTTGAGGAACCAACGAGGGGGGAGGCCATCTTAGACTGGGTGTTGTGTAATGAGAGAGGATTAATTAGCAATCTCATTGTGCGAGGCCCCTTGGGGAAGAGTGACCATAATATGGTGGAATTCTACATTAGGATGGAGAATGAAACAGTTAATTCAGAGACCATGGTCCAGAACTTAAAGAAGGGTAACTTTGAAGGTATGAGGCATGAATTGGCTAGGATAGATTGGCGAATGATATTTAAGGGGTTGACTGTGGATGGGCAATGGCAGACATTTAGAGACCGCATGGATGAACTACAACAATTGTACATCAATGTCTGGCGAAAAATAAAAAAGGGAAGGTGGCTCAACCGTGGCTATCAGGGGAAATCAGGGATAGTGTTAAAGCCAAGGAAGTGGCATACAAATTGGCCAGAAATAGCAGCGAACCCAGGGACTGGGAGAAATTTAGAACTCAGCAGAGGAGGACAAAGGGTTTGATTAGGGCAGGAAAAATAGAGTACGAGAGGATGCTTGCAGGGTACAATAAGACGTACTGCAAAAGTTTCTATAGATATGTAAAGAGAAAAAGGTTAGTAAAGACAAACATAGGTCCCCTGCAGTCAGAATCAGGGGAAGTCATAATGGGGAACAAAGAAATGGCAGACCAATTCAACAAGTACTTTGGTTCGGTATTCACTAAGGAGGACACAAACAACCTTCCAGATATAAAAGGGGTCAGAGGGTCTAGTAAGGAGGAGGAACTGAGGGAAATCCTTATTAGTCGGGAAATTGTGTTGGGGAAATTGATGGGATTGAAGGCCAATAAATCCCCAGGGCCTGATGGACTGCATCCCAGAGAACTTAAGGAGGTGGCCTTGGAAATAGCGATGCATTGACAGTCATTTTCCAACATTCCATAGACTCTGGATCAGTTCCTATCGAGTAGAGGGTAGCCAATGTAACCCCACTTTTTAAAAAAGGAGGGAAAGAAAAAACAGGGAATTATAGATCGGTCAGCCTGACATCAGTAGTGGGTAAAATGATGGAGTTAATTATTAAGGATGTCATAGCAGCGCATTTGGAAAGAGGTGACATGATAGGTCCAAGTCAGCATGGATTAGTGAAAGGGAAATCATGCTTGACAAATCTTCTGGAATTTTTTGAGGATGTTTCCAGTAGAGTGGACAAGGGAGAACCAGTTGATATGGTGCATTTGGACTTTCAGAAGGCTTTTGACAAGGTTCCACACAAGAGATTAATGTGCACAGTTAAAGCACATGGGATTGGGGGTAGTGTGCTGACATGGATTGAGAACTGGTTGGCAGACAGGAAGCAAAGAGTAGGAGTAAATGGGTACTTTTCAGAATGGCAGGCAGTGACTAGTGGGGTACCGCAAGGTTCTGTGCTGGGGCCCCAGCTGTTTACATTGTACATTAATGATTTAGACGAGGGGATTAAATGTAGTATCTCCAAATTTGCGGATGACACTAAGTTGGGTGACAGTGTGAGCTGCGAGGAGGATGCTATGAGGCTGCAGAGTGACTTGGATAGGTTAGGTGAGTGGGCAAATGCATGGCAGATGAAGTATAATGTGGATAAATGTGAGGTTATCCACTTTGGTGGTAAAACAGAGAGACAGACTATTATCTGAATGGTGACAGATTAGGAAAAGGGGAGGTGCAACGAGACCTTGGTGTCATGGTACATCAGTCATTGAAGGTTGGCATGCAGGTACAGCAGGCAGTTAAGAAAGCAAATGGCATGTTGGCCTTCATAGCGAGGGGATTTGAGGATAGGGACAGGGAGGTGTTGCTACAGTTGTACAGGGCCTTGGTGAGGCCACACCTGGAGTATTGTGTACAGTTTTGGTCTCTTAACTTGAGGAAGGGCATTCTTGCTATTGAGGGAATGCAGCGAAGGTTCACCAGACTGATTCCCGGGATGGCGGGACTGACATATCAAGAAAGACTGGATCAACTGGGCTTGTATTCACTGGAGTTCCGAAGAATGAGAGGGCATCTCCTAGAAACGTTTAAAATTCTGATGGGTTTAGACAGGTTAGATGCAGGAAGAATGTTCCCAATGTTGGGGAAATCCAGAACCAGGGGTCACAGTCTAAGGATAAGGGGTAAGCCATTTAGGACTGAGATGACGAGAAACTTCTTCACCCAGAGAGTGGTGAACCTGTGGAATTCTCTACCACAGAAAGTTGTTGAGGCCAATTCACTAAATATATTCAAAGAGGAGTTAGATGTAGTCCTTACTACTAGGGGGATCAAGGGGTATGCCGAGAAAGCAGGAATGGGGTACTGAAGTTGCATGTTCAGCCATGAACTCATTGAATGGCGGTGCAGGCTCGAAGGGCCGAATGGCCTACTCCTGCACCTATTTTCTATGTTATTATGTTTCTATGTGAAGAGAAAAAGATTAGTGTCGACAAATGTAGGTCCCTTGCAGTCAGATTCCGGGTGAATTTATAAAGGGGAACAAAAAAATGGCACACCAATTGAACAAATACTTTGGTTCTGTCTTCACGAAAGAAGACACAAATAACCTGCCGGAAGTACTAGAGAACCGAGGGTCTAGTGAGAAGGATGAACTGAAGAATATCCTTATTAGGCGGGAAATTGTGTTAGGGAAATTGATGGGATTGAAGGCCGATAAACCCCCGGAGCCTGATAGTCTGCATCCCAGATTGGTGATCATTTTCCAACAGTCTATCGACTCTGGATCAGTTCCTATGGACTGGAGGGTAGCTAATGTAACACCACTTTTTAAAAAAGGAGGGAGAGAGATATTGTAGACCGGTTAGCCTGACATCAGTGGTATGGAAAATGTTGGAATCAATTATTAAGGATGAAATAGCAGCGCACTTGGAAAGCAGTGACAGGATCGGTCCAAGTCAGCATGGATTTATGAAGGGGAAATCATGCTTGACAAATCTTCTGGAATTTTTTGAGGATGTAACTAGTAGATTGGACCAGGGAGAACCAGTGGATGTGGTGTATTTGGACTTTCAAAAGGCTTTTGACGAGGTCCCACACAAGAGATTGGTGTGCAAAATCAAAGCACATAGTATTGGGGGTAATGTATTGATGTGGATAGAGAACTGGTTGGCACACAGGAAGCAAAGAGTCGGGATAAATGGGTCCTTTTCAGAATCGCAGGCAGTGACTAGTGGGGTGCCGCAGGGCTCAGTGCTGGGACCCCAGCTCTTTACAATATACATTAATGATTTAGATGAAGGAATTGCGTGTAATATCTTCAAGTTTGCAGATGACACTAAACTGGATGGCGGTGTGAACTGTGAGGAGAACGCTAAGAGGCTGCAGGGTGACTTCGACAGGTTAGGTGAGTGGGCAAATGCATGGCAGATGCAGTATAATATGGATAAATGTGAGGTTATCCACTTTGGGGGCAAAAACACGAAGGCAGAATATTAACTGAATGGCGGCAGATTAGGAAAAGGGGAGGTGCAACGAGACCTGGGTGTCATAGTACATCAGTCATTGAAAGTTGGCATGCAGGTACAGCAGGCGGTGAAGAAGGCAAATGGTATGTTGGCCTTCATAGCAAGGGAATTTGAGTATAGGAGCAGGGAGGTCTTATGCAGTTGTACAGGGCCTTGGTGAGGCCTCACCTGGATTATTGTGTTCAGTTTGGGTCTCCTAATTTGAGGAAGGACGTTCTTGCTATTTAAGGAGTGCAGCGAAGGTTCAGCAGACTGATTCCCGGGATGGCTGGAGTGACATATGAGGAGAGACTGGATCAACTGGGCCTGTATTCACCAGCGTTTAGAAGGATGAGAGGGGATCTCATAGAAACATATAAAATTCTGACGGGACTGGACAGGTTAGATGCAGGAATATTGTTCCCGCTGTTGGGAACAGTCTAAGTATAAGGGGTAAGCCATTTAGGACTGAGAACCAGGGGACACAGTCTAAGGATAAAGCGTAAGCCATTTAGGACTGAGATGAGGAGCAACTTCTTCACTTAGAGAGTTGTTAACCTGTGGAGTTCCCTACCGCAGAGAGTTGTTGATGCCAGTTCATTGGATATATTCAATAGGGAGTTAGATATGGCCCTTACATCTAAAGGGATCAAGGGGTATGGAGAGAAAGCAGGAAAGGGGTACTGAGGTGAATGATCAGCCATGATCTTATTGAATGGCGGTGCAGGCTCGAAGGGCCAAATGGCCTACTCCTGCACCTATTTTCTATGTTTCTATGACTTCTGGGGTATGATCTTTTTTCTCAGCAGGGCAGTTGGGTGGGGTTAGGGGTGGAACTTTGCCTCAGTGGGGAGGTGGCTGGTCAGAGTATGGTTTCTTTGTTGGGAGGAGTCATAGTGGGGATATTTCCTCAGAGAGGTCCAGCATCTTGCAGAATTTTTCAACTTGCTCTGCCATCTCCATAGAATTTGTTTTCCTGTCACATGATTCGAAAGTTGAGTTACTAATTTTGACTTTAAATTGCCCTGTTACATAACATTATGCTCAAAGTGCCACCTACAGTTGAAGAATCTTCAGACTGTAGTGACCACTCACCATTTTTAATATAGAATAGATGCAGCTTCGTCAATCTTTGCCAATTACTTCAAATCATTTTAAACATGGTTGCTTTCCCCCTCTGCTTGTTAACATGGTGGCATAGTAATGAAATACATTGGAAGCGATCATTGCCATCCAACTGACACAAACTGAAGTTCAAAACATATTATAGTATCCTCTATCTCCTGTAACCTTAAAGCTTTATTCACAGAACAAAAACTTTTGGGCTTTATTTTCCGGTCCATTGCACTCTTGGTTTTTTCCCGGAGCAGGGTGAAAGGCAGCGTTCAGGTCTCCTGCGCCCTGTCGCGATCCTGCGGTCCGGTTTTGCCGCGGCGCTGAGCAGCACTGCTGGGAAGAGCTGCGATGGGTGTGCAACGCCTCTGGTTGCGATACTGGCAGTAGTTTGGACTTTTCTCTGATCCATCAGCCCAGAACTGCACCCGCAATGACAGCCTGGGAAATCGATGCGGTCCAGCATAGCCGGCGATGCCGAGGAAGGTAAAGTACCCCCAAGGAGTGTTTCTTCTTTACATTTTTTAGCGATTTGTGTTGTAATGGCGTGGGCAATGTTTTTTTTTAAGGTTTCCCTGCGCCCCCACCCTCCCCGCCCTGCTCCCCGGGCTCTCTTGGAGCGCACTTTGCCCAGCACTTTAGTTCACGAGTTTTCCATCCTTGCACCGTGAAAAGTGTACAATGCCTCCATTAGCACTGCATCCCCTGAAGCAGGACTCAGATGCCGAAACTTCCATATTAAAGCGCAAACTGTTCCCGGACGGTCATTTTTCCAATCCGCCTCCGTTTTCGCCCCTAAAACAGAAAAGGCTAAACTCCAGCCTAACAAATCAAAATCACAATTTTGTTTCTGGTGGTGATGAAGCTCTCCAGTCCCTCCGGTGCACACTGGTTGCGGAAGGCCTCAATCGTACCGACGGACACCATTCCCGTGACACCCGGGCACAAACATAACTATGGAATAGAGGCAAACAGTCGGGCCAAACAACATCATCTGCCTACAAAATGAAAGTGGCAGCTATTTTCCCCCTGTTGGAGTAACCCTACAAGCATTTCATTGCCATAGTGACGAGGCTTTCCACACTGGAATGTGACTGGTCTGTTCAGGGAACTGAACTTCAGGTGCCTGTCACTACGGTACAATATTGAAATGGCCATAAAATCATTCCTTTTTTATTACGAAAATTATCAAAAGAGCTGAATTCCAGAGGTGAGGTGAGAGTGACTACCCTTGACATCAAGGTAGCATTTGACTGAGTGTGGCATCAAGGAGCCCTAGTTAAATTGAAGTTAATGGGAATCAGGGGGAAAACTCTCCATTGGCTGGAGTCATACCGAACACAAAGGAAGACGGTTGTGGTGTTGGAAGCCAATCATCTCAGCCCCAGGACATTGCTGCAGGAATACCTCAGGTCAGTGTCCTTGGCCTGACCAATATCAGCTGCTTCAATAATGACTTTCTTCCATCATGTCAGAAGTGGGGATGTTCATTATTGCATAGTATTCAGTTCCATTTGCAACTCCTCAGATAACGAAGCAGTCCATGCTCGCATGCAGCAAGACCTGGATGGCATTCAGGCTTAGGCTGATAAGTGACAAGTAACATTCGCATCACAAAGTACGAAGTAATGACCATCTCCAACAAGAGCGAGTCTAACCACCTCCCCTTGACATTCCCCCTCCCCTTGGCATTATCATCGCTGAATCACCCACCAATATCCTGGGAGTCACCATTGGCCAGAAACGTAACTGGAGCAGCCATATAAATACTGTGGCAACAAGAGCAGATCAGAGGCTGGGTATTCTGCACCGAGTGTCTCACCTCCTGACTCCCCAAAGCCTTTCCACTATCTACAAGGCACAAGTCAGGAGCGTGATGGAATATTCTCCACTTGTCTGGATGAGTGCAGCTCCAATAACAGTCAAGAATCTTGACACCATCCAGGACAAAGCAGCCCGCTTGATTGGCACCCCATCCACCAGCTTAAACATTCACTCTCTCCACCTCTGGTGCATCGTGGCTGCAGTGCGTACCGTCTGCAAGATGCACTGGAGCAACTTGCCAACGCTTCTTAGACAGCACCTCTAAAATTCGCGACCTCTACCACCTCATCATCATAGGCAGTCTCTCGGAATCGAGGAAGACTTGCTTCAACTCCTGAAGTGAGTTCTTTGGTGGCTGCACAGTCCATATGAGAGCCACAGACTCTGTCACAGGTGAGATAGATAGTCGTTGGGGGAAAGGGTGGGTGAGACTGGTTTGCCGAATGCTCTTTCCGCTGTCTGTGCTTGACTTCTGCATTCTCTCAGCGTTGAGACTCGAGGTGCTCAGCGCCCTCTCGGATGCACTTCCTCCACTTAGGGTGGTCTTGGGCCAAGGACTCCCAGGTGTCAGTGGGGATGTTGCACTTTATCAGGGAGGCTTTCAGGGTGTCCTTGTAGTGTTTCTGCTGCCCACTTTTGGCTCGTTTGCGATGAAGGAACTCCGAGTTGAGCACTTGCTTTGGGAGTCTCGTGTCTGGCATGTGGACTATGTGGCCTGCCCAGCAGAGCTGATTGAGTGTGGTCAGTGCTTCAATGCTGGGGATGTTAGCCTGAATGAGGACGATGATGTTGGTGCGCCTGTCCTCCCAGGGGATTTGTAGGATCTTGCGGAGACATCGTTGGTGATATTTCTCCAGCAACTTGAGGTGTCTACTGTACATAGTCCATGTCTCTGAATCATACAGGAGGAAAGGTATTACCACAGCCCTATAGACCATGAGCTTGGTGGCAGTTTGGAGGGCCTGGTCTTCAAACATTCTTTTGCTCAGACGACCGAAGGCTGCACTGACGCACTGGAGGCGGTGTTGGATCTTGTCGTCGATGCCTGCTCTGTTGATAGGAGGCTGTCGAGATATGGGAAATGGTCCACGGTGTCCAGGGCCGCGCCATGAATCTTGATGACTGGGGGGCAGTGCTGTGCAGTGAGGTCAGGCTGGTGGAGGACCTTTGTCTTATGGATGTTTAGCATAAGGCCCTTGCTTTCGTACGCCTCAGTAAATACGTCGACTATGTCCTGGAGTGCAGCCTCTGTATGTGCGCAGACGCAGGCATCATCCGCGTACTGTAGCTCGACGACAGAGATTGGGGTGGTCTTGGATCTGGCCTGGAGACGGCGCAGGTCGAACAGGTTCCCACTGGTTCTGTAGTTTAGTTCCACTCCAGTGGGGAGTTTGTTGACTGTGAGGTGGAGCATGGTGGCGAGAAAGATTGAAAAGAGGGTTCGGGCGATGACGCAGCCCTGTTTGACCCCGGTCCAGAAGTGGATTGAGTCTGTGATGGATCTGTTGGTAAGGATCACAGCCTGCATGTCGTCGTGGAGCAGGCGGAGGATGGTGACGAACTTTTGGGGGCATCCGAAACGGAGGAGGACACTCCATAGACCCTCGCGGTTGACAGTGTCAAAGGCCTTTGTAAGGTCGAAGAAGGTCATGTATAGGGGCTGGTGCTGTTCCCTGCATTTTTCCTGTAGCTGTTGCGCTGCAAAAATCATGTCCGTTGTGCCCTGTAGGGGCCGAAATCTGCACTGTGACTCCAGGAGGAGCTCCTCGGCCACAGGAAGAAGACGGTTGAGGAGGACTCTAGTAACGATTTTTCCAGTGGCTGATAGCAGGGAGATTCCTCTGGAGTTGCCACAGTCAGACTTGTCCCCTTTTTTAAAGATGGTCATGATTACTGCTTCTCTGAGATCCCCCAGCATGCTTTCCTCCCTCCAGATGAGAGAGATGAGGTCGTGTATTCGCGCCAGCAGTGCCTCTCCGCCATACTTCAATGCCTCAGCAGGGATTCCGTCCGCACCCGTAGCCTTGTTACTTTTGATCTGTCTTATGGCTTTGTCTACCTCGTGCAGTGTTGGGGTCTCACTGAGGTGGTGGCGGGTAGCATGCTGCAGGATGGAGTCGAGAACACTCAAGTCAAAGGCAGAGTCTCGATTGAGGAGATCTTTGAAGTGCTCCTTCCAGTGGGCCCTGACTGCCTCGGTGTCCTTGATGAGTGTTTCCCCGTTCTTGGCCAGCAGTGGGGTGGGACCTTGTGAGTTTGGTCCGTATGTGGCCTTGACTGCGATGAAGAATCCTCGCACATCATGGTTGTCGGCCAGCTGCTGTATCTCCTGTGCTTTCACCATCTACAAGATGTACTACAGCAACTTGCCAAGGCTTCTTAGACAGTACCTCCAAAATTCCCGACTTCTACACCTAGAAGGACAAGGGCAGCAGATACCTGCAAACACCAACACCTGCAAGTTCCCCTCCAAGTCACACATCATCCTGACTTGGAAATATATCGTCCTCGACCAGGCCAACATCCCCAGCATTGAAGCACTGACTATACTTGATCAGCTCCATTGGGTGGGCCACGTCGTCCGCATGCCAGACACGAGACTCCTGAAACAAGCGCTCTACTTGGAACTCCTTCATGGCAAATGAGCCAAAGGTGGGCAGAGGAAACATTAAGGACACCCTCAAAGCCTCCCTGGTAAAGTGCAGCAACCCCACTGACTCCTGGTATCCCTGGTCGAAGACCGCCCTGGGTGGAGGAGGTGGAGCCAGGAGGGTGTTAAAGGCCTCGAAACTCATTGGCGAGTGCATACGGAAGACAAGCGCAGGGTGCGGAAAGAACGTGCGGCAAACCTGTCCCACCCTCTCTTACTCTCAATGACTGTCTGTCCCACCTGTGGCAGGGACTGTGGCTCTCGCATTGGACTGTTCAGCCACCTAAGGACTCATTCTAAGAGTGGAAATCTTCCTCGATTCCGAGGGACTGCCTATGATGATATGGTTCAAAATCATGGTATGCCCTATCTAACAGCACTGTGCGTACCTTCACCATACAGACTGCAGCGGTTCAAGTAGGTGGCTCACCACCACCTTCTCAAGGGCAATTAGGGATGGCCAATAAATGCTGGCCTTACCAATCACGCCCACGTCCCACGAATGAATTTTTAAGAAATGGTATTTTGGAGCCAAGGACTAATTGTAGGTGAAGGACTGAGCTCTAGACAGAAGTAATACATAAAACTGTTTTGGGACATCACATATATGGCAATAAACCAAAGATTGGCTATACTTTTGACATATGGGGGATCATTTTGCCTTTGGCCGATTGTGTAAAATGGGCGATATCGGATCAGCTGCCCGTCGGGAGAGATGCATAGGGCGGCTGATCTGATATTTCCCGTTTTACACTATCACCCAAAGTCAAGTAAATCCGCATATATACAAATACATGCACTCGGGTAAAAAATAAAGAGACATATTCACACCATGAAAACCGCATCATATCCCAGTGATATCTGCTCTCTAATTCTGCCCTCTTGAGCATCCTTGATTATAATCGCTCCACCATTGGTGGCCATGCCTTAAGTTGTCTAGGCCTTAACTTCTGGAATTCCCTCCCTAAACCTTTCCGTCTCTCTACCTCTCTTTCCTCCTTTAAGACGCCCCTTAAAACCTACCTCTTTGACCTTTGGTCATCTGCTGTAATTTCTCCTTATGTGGCTCAAATTATCAAATTTTTTCTTCTAATACTCCTGTGAAGCGCCTTGGGATGTTTTACTACGCTAAAGGTGTTATATAAATACAAGTTGTTGTTTTTGTTTCAACTCATCATCAGGTCAGTCCTATAATTTTGAAACTAGCAGGTTATATTTGACATTTGGTTTTATTAAAATATCTGTTAAAGCTGTAATCAATTTATTGACTGCCCTAAAATTAAACACACGGGAAATCTTTTATTGATTGGGTTATTACTAATGTTCCCCCGAAGGTGCGCGGGCGCATGGCCTCGCATCAATCAGCAGGTCCCGTGTGGGCCGCTCACAAGCTCTTGCCACTGGAAGCTACGGTGCACAAAACACATTAGCGGGAACATTGGTTATTGCTATTTTAAAAACTATGATTCATGTTTTGAATCATGGAAATTTTTATAATTCAGACCTGACCTGTTGTGTCTCAGTGAAACGTATGGGGTGTTTTGTTTTTACATAGCCATCTACTTCAATAGAGATACAGTCGAGATAATCGTAGAATCATAAAAATTTATAGTATGGAATGAAGACATTTTGGCCCATCGTGTCCATGCCGGTCGACAAAGAACTATCCAGCCTAATCCCACTTTACAGCTCTTGGTCCGTAGCCCTGTAGGTTACGGCACTTTAAGTGCATATTCAAGTAGTTTTTAAATGTGATTAGAGTTTCTGCCTCTACCACCCTTTCAGGCAGTGAGTTCCAGACCCCCACCACCTATGGATGAAAAAATGTCTCCTCAAATCCCCTTTAAACCTCAAAGCAATTACTTTAAATCTATGCTCCCTGGTTGCTGATCCCTCTGCTAAGAAACATAGAAACATAGAAAATAGGTGCAGGAATAGGCGATTCGGCCCTTTGAGCCTGCAGCGCCATTCAATAAGATCATGGCTGATCATTCCCTCAGTACCCCTTTCCTGCTTTCTCTCCGTACCCCTTGATCCCCTCAGCCGTAAGGGCCATATCTAACTCCCTCTTGAATATATCCAATGAACTGGCATTAACAACTCTCTGCAGCAGGGAATTCCACAGGTTAACAACTCTCTGAGTGAAGAAATTTCTCCTCATCTCAGTCCTAAATGGCCTACCCCTTATCCTAAGACTGTGTCCCCTCTCATCCTTCTAAACTCCAAAGTATAAAGGCCCAGTTGATCCAGTCTCTCCTCATATGTCAGTCCGGCCATCGCAGGAATCAGTCTGGTGAACCTTCGCTGCACTCCCTTAATAGCAAAAACGTCCTTCCTCAGATTAGGAGACCAAAACTGAACACAATATTCCAGGTGAGGCCTCACCAAGGCCCTGTACAACTGCAGTAAGACCTCCCTGCTCCTATACTCAAATCCCCTAGCTATGAAGGCCAACATACCATTTGCCTTCTTTACCGCCTGCTGCACCTGTACGCCAACTTTTAATGAGTGATGAACCATGACACCCAGGTCTCGTTGCACCTCCCCTTTTCCTAATCTGCCGCCATTCAGATAATATTCTGTCTTTGCGTTTTTGCCCCCAAAGTGGATAACCTCACATTTATCCACATTATACTGCATCTGCCATGCATTTGCCCTTTCACCTAACCTGTCTAAGTCACCCTGCAGCCTCTTAGCGTTCCCCTCACAGTTCACACCGCCACCCAGTTTAGTGTCATCTGAAAACTTGAAGATATTACACTCAATTCCTTCATCCAAATCATTGATGTATATTGTAAAGAGCTGGGTTCCCAGAACTGAGCCCTGCGGCACTCCACTAGTCACTGCCTGCCATTCTAAAAAGGACCCGTTTATCCCGACTCTCTGCTTCCTGTCTGCCAACGAGTTCTCTATCCACGTCAATACATTACCCCCAATACTGTGTGCTTTGATTTTGCACACCAATCGCTTGTGTGGGACCTCGTCAAAAGCCTTTTGAAAATCCAAATATACCACATCCACTGGTTCTCCCTGGTCCACTCTACTAGTTACATCCTCAAAAAATTCCAGAAGATTTGTCAAGCATGATAAATCCATGCTGACTTGGACCGATCCTGTCACTGCTTTCCAAGTGCGCTGCTATTTCATCCTTAATAATTGATTCCAACATTTTCCCCACCACTGATGTCAGGCTAACCGGTCTATAATTACCCGCTTTCTCTCTCCCTCCATTTTTAAAAAGTGGTGTTACATTAGCTACCCTCCAGTCCATAGGAACTGCTCCAGAGTTGATAGACTGTTGGAAAATGATCACCAATTCATCCACTATTTCTAGGGCCACTTCCTTAAGTACTCTGGGATGCAGACTATCAGGCCCCGGGGATTTATCGGCCTTCAATCCCATCAATTTCCCTAACAAAATTTCCCACCTAATAAGGATATCCTTCAGTTCCTCCTTCTCACTAGACCCTTGGTCCCCTAGTACTTCCGGAAGGATATTTGTGTCTTCCTTCGTGAAGACAGAACCAAAGTATTTGTTCAATTGGTCTGCCATTTCTTTATTCCCCATTATAAATTCACCTGAATCTGACTGCAAGGGACCTATGTTTGTCTTCACTAATCTTTTTCTCTTCACATATCGATAGAAGCTTTTGCAGTCAGTTTTATGTTCCCGGCAAGCTTCTTCTCGTACTCTATTTTCCCCCTCTTAATTAAACCCTTTGTCCTCCTCTGCTGAATTCTAAATTTATTCTAGTCCTCAGGTTTGCTGTTTTTTCTGCCCAATGTATATGCCTCTTCCTTGGATTTAACACTATCCTGAATTTCCCATGTTAGCCATGGTTGAGCCACCTTCCCCGTTTTATTTTTACTCCAGACAGGGATGTACAATTGCTGAAGTTCATCCATGTGATCTTTAAATGTTTGCCATTGCCTATCTACTGTCAACCCTTTAAGTATCATTTGCCAGTCTACTCTTGCGAATTCACGCCTCAAACCATCGAAGTTACCTTTCCTTAAGTTCAGGACCCTAGTTTCTGAATTAACTGTGTCACTCTCCATCCGAATAAAGAATTCTACCTTGTTATGGTCACTCTTCCCCAAGGGGTCTCGCACAACAAGATTGCTAATTAATCCTTTCTCATTACATATCACCCAGTCTAGAATGGCCAGCTCCCTGGTTGGTTCCTCGACATATTGGTCTAGAAAACCATCCCTAATGCACTCCAGGAATCCTTCAACACCGCATTGCTACCTGTTTGGTTAGCGCAATCAATATGTAGATTAAAGTCACCCATGATAACTGCTGTAGCTTTATTGCATGCATCCCTTATTTCTTGTTTGATGCTGTCCCCAACCTGACTACTTATGTTTGGTGGTCTTTATACAACTCCCACGAGCGTTTTCTGCCCCTTGGTATTCCGCAGCTCCACCCATACCGATTCCACATCATCCAAGCTAATGTCCTTTCTTATTATTGCATTCATTTCCTCTTTAACCAGCAATGCCACCCGCCTCCTTTTCCTTTCTGTCTATCCTTCCTAAATGTTGAATACCACTGGATGTTGAGTTCCCAGCCTTGGTCACCCTGGAGCCATGTCTCCGTGATTCCAATTACATCATACCATGCTATTTACATGCTATCTGCGCAGTTAATTCGTCCACCTTATTCTGAATTGAGGCACAGAGCCTTCAGGCTTGTCTTTCTAACACACTTTGCCCCTTTAGCATTTTGCTGTAATGTGGCTCTTTTTGCTTTTTGCCTTAGGTTTCTCTGCCCTCCACTTTTACTTTTCCTCTTTCTATCTTTTGCTTCTGCCCCCATTCTACTTCCCTCTGTCTCCCTGCATAGGTTCCCATCCCCTGCTCTATTAGTTTAACTCCTCTCCAACAGCAGTAGCAAACACTCCCCCTAGAACATTGGTTCCGGTCCTGCCCAGGTGCAGACCGTCCGGTTTGTACTGGTCCCACCTCCCCCAGAACCGGTTCCAATGTGCCAGGAATTTGAATCCCTCCCTGCTACACCACTCCTCAAGCCACGTATTCATCTGAGCTATCCTGCGATTCCTACTCTGACTAGCACATGGCACTGGTAGCAATCATGAGATTACTCCTTTTGAGGTCCTACTTTTTAATTTAGCTCCTAGCTGCCTAATTTCGCCTTGTAGGACCTCATCCCTTTTTTTACCTATATCGCTGGTACCTATATGCACCACAACAACTGGCTGTTCACCCTCCCTTTTCAGAATGCCTTGCACCCGCTCCAAGACATCCTTGATCCTTGCACCCGGGAGGCAACATACCATCCTGGAGTCTCGGTTGCGGCTGCAGAAACATCTATCTATTCCTCTTACAATCGAATCCCCTATCACTACAGCTCTCCCACTCTTTTTCCTGCCCTCCTGTGCAGCAGAGCCACCAATGGTGCCATGGACTGGCTGCTGCTGCTCTTCCCTGATGAGTCATCCCCATCAACATTACCCAAAGCGGTGTATCTGTTTTTCAGGGGGATGATCGCAGGGGACCCCTGCACTACCTTCCTTGCACTGCTCTTCCTGTTGTTCATTCATTCCCTATCTGCCTGAGTAACCTTTTCCTGCGGTAAGACCAACTCACTAAATGTGCTATTCACATCATTCTCAGCATCGTGCATGCTCCAGAGTGACTCCACCCGCAGCTCCAGTGCCGCAATGCGGTCCATCAGGAGCTGCAGCCGGATACACTTCCCGCACACATAGTCGTCAGGGACACCGGAAGCGTCCCTGACTTCCCACATAGTACAGGAGGAGCATAACTTGTGTCCGAGCTGTCCTGCCATGACTTAACCTCTAGATAAACTTAAATTGGCAACAACAATGCTAAAGGTTACTTTCTGATATAGAAAAGAAAAAGAAAAACTACTTACCAATCACCAGCCAATCACTTACCCCCTTGGCTGTGACGTCATCTTTCGATTTCTTTCTACTTCTTTTTTGCCTTCTCACCCTTCTGCAGCTACACCAACTGGCCTCTCCGAAGTTGGGCCTTTGGTAGGCCTCCTTGATCTCCCCGCTCCGTCTCCCAACGATGCTCAAACTCCCGAGCCTCTCTGAAGTTGGGCTTCTTGTAGGCCTCCTTGATCTCCCCGCTCTGCCTCCCGATGAACTGGGTCCTTCCTATCCATTCTATCCAAACTCCTCATAATTTTATACACTGCAATAAGGTTTCCCCTCAGCCTCCTCTGTTCCAAAGAAATAATAAGAGAATGTGAAGAACTATTTATCAACACCTTGTAACATACATGTTAATTCAAAACCTAGCGTGTTGACTCTACCAGAATTAGTTTAAATTCAATGTGCACGGGTACCAAGCTCGGCACAGCCACGAAACAATGACCAGTAACTAGCAGAGGGAGCTTGCTGTGTGCAAATTGCTGCGTTTCCTACATTGCAACAGTGACTACACTTCAAAAGTACTTTATTGGCTGTAAAGCGCTTTGGGACGTCCTCTGGTCATGAAAGACACGATATAAATTATTTCTTTTTGTAGCCTTTTAAATTTTCTTAATGTTTTCAACTGCCTACCATTGCTGGACGCCTGTTGAATACAGGCATAAATTAAGTCCAGCGGAGGTGACACCAGATAATCAGACAGCTGGAAAAGTGAGCAGGCATCCACCATGAGATGTCCTAATCCCACCCCTGAACCATCCAAAATCAGGCTGTAAAAGGGAGGAAAATCCTACCTGTTGAACACTGAATCTACCAATGTATTAGATCTCTCCAGTCAACCTTCATTATTCAGACACCACTTATTTCTACCTTCCTTATTTGTGTTGAATTTCATCTGGCACTGTTCCACCCATTGACAGATTTGATCTTGCAATGTGCGTGGACAGATGTAGATGGACATATTAAATAATCAGGGATCAAGAAAGTGCAATTACTCTGTCCTTGCCTGTTGATCTTTTAAAATGTATTTTTTATTCAAACATCTATCTCTGGAGCTGTCAAAGCTTTCCACGCTCAGCTTTGATCACAGCTGCTTTGCTGTATTTGCAAATGCTAATTCTGAGCCCAGAGAGTTGGAAAACAGGAAAGTACACGGGATTGTGTTAGCACCTGCAGTGTGACCCACCCATCATGAATAAACGGGCTCCACAAAGTTAAGGGGAGACCTAATAGAGGTATTCAGTGGAGGATCATCCAAGCCTGGCATTTCTTTTCTTCACCTCTCTGGGACTTGAGCACATAATGTAGGCTGACACTTTAGTGCAGTACAAGGGTGTGCTGCATGTCACGGGTGCGATCTTTTAGATGAGGCTTTAAACTGAGACTCCATCTGTATGTTAAAAGATCCCATGATACCATTGGAAGAAGAGTAGGGCGTTCTTCTGGTGTCCTAGAATCATAAAATATTACAGTACAGAAGGAGGCCATTTGGCCCATCAGGCCTGTGCCGGCTCTTTGAAAGAGGTGTCCAATTTAGTCACATGCTCCAGCTTTTTCCCCATAACCCTGCAAAGTAGTCCTCTTATAAGAACATAAGAACATAAGAATTAGGAACAGGAGTAGGCCATCTAGCCCCTTGAGCCTGCTCCGCCATTTAACAAGATCATGGCTGATCTGGCCGTGGACTCAGCTCCACTTACCCGCCCGCTCCCCGTAACCCTTAATTCCCTTATTGGTTAACAATCTATCTATCTGTGATTTAAATACATTCAATGAGCTAGCCTCAACTGCTTCCTTGGGCAGCGAATTCCACAGATTCACAACCCTCTGGGAGAAGAAATTCCTTCTCAACTCGGTTTTAAATTGGCTCCCCCATATTTTGAGGCTGTGCCCCCTAGTTCTAGTCTCCTCGACCAGTGGAAACAACCTCTCTGCCTCTATCTTGTCTATCCCTTTCATTATTTTAAATGTTAATATAAGATCACCCCTCATCCTTCTGAACTCCAACGAGTAAAGACCCAGTCTACTCAATCTATCATCATAAGGTAACCCCCTCATCTCCGGAATCAGCCTAGTGAATCATCTCTGTACCCCCTCCAAAGCTAGTATATCCTTCTTTAAGTAAGGTGACCAAAACTGCACACAGTACTCCAGGTGCAGCCTCACCAATACCCTGTACAGTTGCAGCAGGACCTCCCTGCTTTTGTACTCCATCCCTCTCGCAATGAAGGCCAACATTCCATTCGCCTTCCTGATTACCTGCTGCACCTGCAAACTAACTTTTTGGGATTCATGCACAAGGACCCCCAGGTCCCTCTGCACCGCAGCATGTTGTAATTTCTCCCCATTCAAATAATATTCCCTTTTAATTTTTTTTTTTCCAAGATGGATGACCTCACACTTTCTGACATTGTATTCCATCTACCAAACCTTAGCCCATTCGTTTAACCTATCTAAATCTCTTTGCAGCCTTTCTGTGTTCTCTACACAACCTGCTTTCCCACTAATCTTTGTGTCATCTGCAAATTTTGTTACACTCTGTTCCCTCTTCCAGGTCATCTATGTATATTGTAAACAGTTGTGGTCCCAGCACCGATCCCTGTGGCACACCACTAACAACCGATTTCCAACCCAAAAAGGACCCATTTATCCCGACTCTCTGCTTTCTGTTCGCCAGCCAATTCTCTATCCATGCTGATACATTTCCTCTGACTCCACGTACCTTTATCTTCTGCAGTAACCTTTTGTGTGGCACCTTATCGAATGCCTTTTGAAAATCTAAATACACCACATCCATCGGTACACCTCTATCCACCATGCTCGTTATATCCTCAAAGAATTCCAGTAAATTAGTTAAACATGATTTTCCCTTCATGAATCCATGCTGCGTCTGCTTGATTGCACTATTCTTATCTAGATGTCCCGCTATTTCTTCCTTAATGATAGTTTCAAGCATTTTCCCCACTACAGATGTTAAACTAACCGGCCTATAGTTACCTGCCTTTTGTCTGCCCCCTTTTTTAAACAGAGGCGTTACATTAGCTGCTTTCCAATCCGCTGGTACCTCCCCAGAGTCCAGAGAATTTTGGTAGATTATAACGAATGCATCTGCTATAACTTCCGCCATCTCTTTTAATACCCTGGGATGCATTTCATTAGGACCAGGGGACTTGTCTACCTTGAGTCCCATTAGCCTGTCCAGCACTACCCCCCTCGTGATAGTGATTGTCTCAAGGTCCTCCCTTCCCACATTCCTGTGACCAGCAATTTTTGGCATGGTTTTTGTGTCTTCCACTGTGAAGACGGAAGCAAAATAATTGTTTACGGTCTCAGCCATTTCCACATTTCCCATTATTAAATCCCCCTTCTCATCTTCTAAGGGACCAACATTTACTTTAGTCACTCTTTTCTGTTTTATATATCTGTAAAAGCTTTTACTATCCGTTTTTATGTTTTGCACAAGTTTACCTTTGTAATCTATCTTTCCTTTCTTTATTGCTTTCTTAGTCATTCTTTGCTGTCGTTTAAAATTTTCCCACTCTTCTATTTTACCACTAACCTTGGCCACCTTATACGCATTTTAATTTGATACTCTCCTTTATTTCCTTGCTTATCCATGGCTGGTTATCCCTTCTCTTACCGCTCTTCTTTTTCACTGGAATATATTTTTGTTGAGCACTATGAAAGAGCTCCTTAAAAGTCCTCCACTGTTCCTCAATTGTGCCACCGTTTAGTCTGTGTTTCCAGTCTACTTTAGCCAACTCTGCCCTCATCCCACTGTAGTCCCCTTTGTTTAAGCATAGTATGCTCGTTTGAGACACTACTTCCTCACCCTCAATCTGTATTACAAATTCAACCATACTGTGATCACTCATTCCGAGAGGATCTTTTACTAGGAGATCGTTTATTATTCCTGTCTCATTACACAGGGCCAGATCTAAGATAGCTTGCTCCCTTGTAGGTTCTGTAACATACTGGTCTAAGAAACAATCCCGTATGCATTCTATGAATTCCTCCTACAGGCTACCCCGTGCGATTTGATTTGACCAATCCATATGTAGATTAAAATCCCCCATGATTACTGCCGTTCCTTTTTCAAATGCCTCCATTATTCCCTTGATTATTGCCCTACCCACTGTGAAGTTATTATTTGGGGGCCTATAAACTACACCCACCAGTGACTTTTTCCCCTTACTATCTCTAATGTCCACCTACAATGATTCAACATTTTGTTCATTAGAGCCAATATCGTCTCTCACAACTGCCCTGATATCATCCTTTATTAACAGAGCTACCCCACCTCCTTTCCCTTCTTATCTATCTTTCCGAATCGTCAGATACCCCTGTATGTTTAATTCCCAGTCTTGGCCACCCTGCAACCACGTTTCTGTAATGGCCACCAAATCATACCCATTTGTAATGATTTGTGCCGTAAACTCATTTACTTTATTTCGAATGCTGCGTGCGTTTAGGTAGAGTGTTTTAATACTAGTTTTTAAACCATGATTTTTAGTTTTGACCCCTCCTGCAGCCCCTTTATATTCAGTGGCCCTTTTTGTTTTTTGCCTTGGGTTTCTCTGCCCTCCACTTTTACTCATCTCCTTTCTGTCTTTTGTTTTTTCTCCTTTTTGTTTCCCTCTGTCTCCCTGCATTGGTTCCCATCCCTCTGCCATATTAGTTTAACTCTTCCCCAACAGCACTAGCAAACACTCCTTCCTCTTCAAATACATGTCCAATTGCCTTTTGAAATTTTCATGTAGTGCATTTCAGTGAAGAAATGTTTCCGCATTATCTTTGAGCTCTGTTGCCAATTATTTTAAATCTATGACCTCTGGTTCTCAACCCATTTGTCAGAGGAAATAGTTTCTCCTTACTTGCTTTATCAAAATCCCTCATAATTTTGAATACCTCTATCAGGTCTCCCCTTAACTTTCTCTGCTCTAAGGGGAGCAATCCTAGCTTCTCCAATCTCGCCACAAAACTGAAGTCTCTCATCCCTAGTGTAATTCTGGTAAACCTCCTCTGCACCCTCTCCAGGGCCTTGACATCCATCCTAAAGTGTGGTGCCAGAATTGTATACAATACTGCAGCTGTGGTCTAACCAGTGATTTGTAAAGGATTGTGGTATCCATTTTTTTTATAACACTTCTGTGAAGCGCCTTGGGACATTTTATTACGTTAAAAGCTCTACAAATAAATATAAATTGCTCTTTGTTTTTATATTCAATGTCCCATTTACAAAGCCATGTATTCCCATACACCTTCTTAACTGCCTTATCAGCTTGTCCTGCCACATTCAAGGATTTGTGAATATGCACCCACCTCAAGAAAGTGCTATTTAGATCATACTGTTTCTCCATGTTGTTTCTGCCAAAGTCCATCACTTTGCCCACTGCATTAAATTGCATCTGCCATGTGTCTGCCTATTTCACTGTCTCTGTCCTCCTGAAGTCTGCTACTATCCTGTTCACTATTTACATTGCCAAGTTCTGTATCATCTGCAAACTACAATATTGTACTCCCTATCCTAAATCCAGGTCATTTATAGATAACAAGCTAAGCAATGGTCCTAGTACCATGCAGGGAAATGACACACACATTAACATTATAATTTACTTTTGTAAGTTTCCTTTTTGTTCTATTGAAATAGGACGATGTTTCAATTCCTTTATTATTCGTGCCTCCTTCAAACAAAGGGGCATATGCCAATTTATTTCTCTGTTGATGACACTGGAGCACAGACTTCTTTTTCAAATGTTTTTCTTTCCTTCTTTCTTCCTTTTTTTCCATATAGCACAGGTTAGGCACAGGGTAAAGATCGCTCAATCCCACCCCAGTGAACCCTCTGAGCTCAATCCAATTAGTGCCAAATTGTTGCTTATGTTCTGCTGTGGACTCATGCATATGAAGCAGGGGATGAGGTGAGGGTTCTACATTACTGTCACTGGGGATTAGAATTCCCCGTCTCAATTAGTGTTTTCATTTGCAGTTTTCTATTCACTGTGTCTCACAGTGAGGGGCCGCAATTCACTTATTTCCAGGTGACAAGACAATGGATCTTTCAAATGCACCTGTGTATTTGAGCAGGCCCTTGTTTCTATAGAAACACTCAGTTTGTACTGCGATTTGCAGAGCTATGATTAATGATTCATGGGTAATTTAATAAAGGCTCCTAATAATATAATCAGGATCACTAAGGTTATGCATCAAATATAATGATTAATCAGGTTACTGGTGTTATAGGAGAAATGCAATGAATTACCGGGTGGAAAAAGAAATCCACTTTTATCTGAGGAAAGCACAGCACTTTGAACACCATCTGTGGTTGATGACTTATAGCAAACATGAAAATCACAGGCCATTTATGGGGATTTATTTTTCTATTTACTGTGCCTGCATTCATGCACTTTTAAGGGTGTGGGTCTCGCCAATGAAGTCTCCTTTGCCAAGATTTGTGATTGAAGGATGTGGCCTCTCCTTTGGGGAGCCTCATGGAGTATGTAGGATGGGAGGCTAGTCGCGGTTGTTAAAAGGCTACTGCTTCTGAAATGGCCAGGAGCATGACAGGTGAATTGAGGCAGGCAGAGAGAGAGAGAGAAAGAAAGAGAGAGAGAGTGACAGATGGATCTGGATTTAGATCTAAAGGTGAAATTGTGATGACAAAAGGAGATGCATCTTTTGGCGGTGGAGATCACTTTGGCAAAAATATGGGCTAGGACAGAGGTTTCCTAGGGATTCGGGGAATGATGCTCGAAAACATTGCTATGCAGGTAGTTTGGAGGCAAGTGGCTCTGGCAGTCAGTGTCACCTCAACATCTCCTGGTTGGCTATTGACTGCCAGAGATGTTTTGGTGAGCTGACCAGGTAGATAAAGGTCTGAGTACCCATGTAGATGCTGAAGTACTAACGGAAGCATAACTCATCTACACACCATCCAGGACCACATAGTGTAAAAGAAGAAATGAATCAGACTGCTAGCAAGCATATGATACTCACACAGTCCTCCTCATTGGTTCACCTCCTGTCCTACCAATCCACTGACCCACGTTAAATGTCATGTAATGTTTGCCAAGTGAAGAGGTTACTGTATTACCTGCACCAGACAGCATGTTCACAAGGGAATGTCTGCACATACATAAGTGAATGAGTCTGCAGCGTGTCTCAATTTCTGCGTTCTTTGTAAAGGTGAAGAGTGTAGACAACCAGAGGCACAGGATTGTTACTGGTGGAGGAATCAGGCCCCTGAGTACACTGAGGAGCAAACTCTGAAACTCCTGGTGAGATATACCAAGGAGTCTGGTAGAAGATGGAAAAGTTGGATTTGTTTCAACATGACTATTATACGCTCCACCAGAATTTTGGTGCAGGCATTAGCCTTACTGCATTTCGGTCAGAAAAGGTTACCCTTGGCTGAGGAGCCCAGGCACCAAGATCCATGATTTGGGAGCATAAATCTTGTGTGCAGGCAGTGGAGACACTCTCCTCTCATACGTTGCAGATGGTGGGTAAATTGATAGGGACCATAAACCACATATATAACACCATGCAGGAGGTATGGCATGACATGATGAACACTTTGGCAGTCCTGGAGATCAATTAAGCCTCAAGATGTCACTACATCCCTAAAGACAGTTGTTGCTTGCAGAGTGGCAGCAATGACTGCTTCCATAGGTGCTCTGAGAGCACCCTCGCTTTGGGTTTTCAGTACTTATTGGGGACTATTTGACCTGCTCTCACACACAGCATTAGTTCAACTGAAGGAGGTGAGGAGGGGTGGGGGAGAAGAGAAAGGGAGGGAGGGAGATGACAGTGGAAGGGGAGAGGTCAAGGAGAGTGGAAGGAGGGGGTTGAAAGAGAGTGCTGGAAAGAGGAATTCATATCAATGGAGCTAAGAAGATTGAGGCATGAGACAGACAGCCAATGGAGAGACGTAATACAGCCGGTAGTGGGGGAAGGGTGCTGGCGATGAGAATGCAGTTGAGACAGGGGTTACTTTATAAGGGGAAATGAAGCAGAGTAAGGGTATCCTGTAAGGGGAGATGGCAACCAATATGGGGGAGAGGAGGGTGTAGGGAGGGAGAGCGAAAACAGGGTTAGGTTACAAGAAATACAGGGGGCACGTTAGAGGAGGTGCACCCAACAATGAACAAAAAGGACCTGTGCCAGCTTGAGGGATGGGAAGGGGGGAAATGAATGAAATACATGACTTACTGGTCATGGAGGGGACGGGGTCCATGATTCCTGCTCATTGGGGGAAAGTCCAGGTCTTAGGGAGAGGTGGAGTACTTGCTTATCGGGTGGAGATGGGCAGCTTTTAGCTTTGTGTCCCATTTTACTTGATGATCGCTTTGCTCAGATAGTGCTCAGCAATTCTTGATCCTTCTATCTGTTTGTCTTCTTCTCTCTCCTCTTTCATTTCAATCTTCTGCCCAGCTTCACTTTTGTCTCTCTCCTCCTATAATTCTGTCTCTGCCTCGCTCCTCCTTCACTTCAGTCTCTCTTGCCTTACCATACCCACTTTTCCTTTCCTTTTTTTCTCATTCCCTTTCTTGATCTTCTGCTGTTACTTCTCTTCCATTTTTCTCTGTGATTGTGGGACAGGGAGGAGCAGCAGGATCAGGACTCGGACAAAACGGCAAGTGAGAAACTCATCAATTTTATAAGTTCATAGAAAACCATGAGCTGATAAGAAAGCACCACAAGCCGCAAACATCCTATATGGGTTCCTAGGGAATCTGCTACCACTGATGTCAAGGCCTGAGTTATCGTAACATTACAGCATAAGCAGACATTGACGACGAGGTCCAACAGCACCTTCAGTGTGCCAGTGCAGCCTTCAATCGTCTGAGGAAGAGAGTGTTTGAAGACCAGGACCTCAAACCCGGCACTAAGCTCATGGTCTACAGTGCAGTAGTGAAACCCGCCCTCCTATATGGCTCAGCGACGTGGACTATATACAGCAGACACTTCAAAGCGCTGGAGAAGTACCACCAGCGCTGCCTCCGCAAGATCCTGCAAATCCATTGGCAGGACAGATGCACCAACGTCAGTGTTCTTACTCAAGTCAACATCCCCAGCATCGAACCATTGATCGCACTTGATCAGCTCCATTGGGTGGGCCACATTGTATGCATGCCTGACACGAGACTCCCAAAGCAAGCGTTCTACGCGGAGCTTCGACACGGCAAGCGAGCCCTAGGTGGGCAGAGGAAACGTTTCAAAGACACCCTCAAAGCCTCCTTGATAAAGTGCAACATCCCCACCAACTCCTGGGAATCCCTGGCCCAAGACCACCCAAAGTGGAGGAAGAGCATCCGGGAGGGTGCTGAGCACCTCGAGTCCCATCGCTGAGACCAAGCAGAAACCAAGCGTAGACAGGGGAAGGAGCGTGCGTCAACCCAGGCTTCCTGACCACCCTTTCCTCCAACCACTGTCTGCCCCACCTGTGACAGAGACTGTAGGTCCCGCATTGGACTCATCAGTCACCTGAGAACTCACTTTTAGTGTGGAAGCAAGTCTTCCCCGACTCCGAGGGACTGCCTATGATATGATGATGACAGCATATTTACTAACCTGCTGAGATTCAGCCTGCCTGAGATGCAATCATGGCGTGATTGTATTTTCATTTTCCAGTTCAGCATACACTGATAATTTTTTAAGCGACTTACAAAATTCTATATCAATCTCCAACAATGTTATTGTATTTTAAGCAATGAATGTATGATGATATTGGGACTGAAATTCCAGGAGTCCTTGTCCATCGCCAGGAATGCAGCAGAGCAGGATTCCTGTCAATCTGAAGCCTATGCTGTAGGCCCCATCCCAATTCACAGGGACACGGTCCAACCGTCATCGGAGCAGGCAGCCCACAGTGGTACAAACACAGCAGGCATGCCACTTCCAGATGCTGGCAGGAAAATCATAACTGTGCCATGCCACTCCGATGGCTAAGTGCGAGGCCAGGAAGATCAGAAATCAGTTGTAGAATTGAGAAAAATGGTTAAAAAAAAGGCCAGAAGTTAACCAGCAACTAACCTCTATGTAATCTCAACATCACTAAAACAGATTATCCATTCATTATCACATTGCTGTTGTAGTAACTGTACATTTATGCTTGTGATAACTAAATGTCAGTTGTGGCTCAATGGGTAGCACACTCATCACTGTAGCAGGAAGGTTGTGAGTTCAAGTCCCACTTCAGCACATTAACCGAGGCTGATGCTCCAGTGCATTACTGAGGGAGTGCTGCACTGTTGGCGGTGCCGTCTTTCTGATGTGACATTAAACTGCAGCCCCGGCTGCTCTCTCAGGTGGATGTAAAAGTTCCCATAGCACTATTTTGAAGTAGAGCAGGGGAGTTATCCCCGGTATCCTGGCCAATATTTATCCCTCAGTCAACACCACTAAAACAGATTATTTGGTCATTATCACATTGCTGTTTATGGGATCTTTCTGTGTCCCAATTAGCTGCTGTGTTTCCTACATTACAACAGTGACTACACTCCAAAAGTACTTCATTGGCTGTAAAGCGCTTTGAGACATCCGGTGGTCATGAAAGGCGCTATATAAGTGTAAGTCTTTCTTTCTTTAGTGATGAGCCCTTTAAATATCGCTGCTGAAGAGTCCTTGCTGCCTGTGAGCACCCATGAGTTGCAAAGCAATATTGTGAAATGGCGAATCAGACATTGGGACAGTCCAATTTCATAAAATGGTCGTACAACCAGCATAGAACCTTCAATGGAATATTATAATGAGGCTTTTAAATGATTCCGGTGGGCACCTACTGGAGAGCCCAATCCCATAAGGAGGGTGGTGACTTGCGGTGTGGATGGATGTATATTGGACACTTAGGCATCAACACATTTCTGAGCCAGAGTCTTTGTGTTTGTGAGCCATCTGATTAATGGTTATGGTCTCAGGATTAGTGTCGTATCACTTTATCAGCAGCCTCTTTTAGAGCAGGCATCAACAATTGCTTCCCAAGTGCTGCCTATTCCTCAACAGACTGTAACATGAGAAATGATAAACTGTTACAAAATAAACATCTTAAACCCATAGGAAAATAAAATAAACATCGATAAAATGCTTTTCATTTGTGGCTGTGGTGTTTCACGGCTGTCTGCCTATATCAAGAATACTCAGAAATCCCTGGGCTCTTCTGTATTTCTCATTGCTGTCTTTCTCCATCTCTTATATGCGGAAGCAGCATGCTATAGACAAGGCTAAGCGATCCCACAACCAACGGATCAGATTAAAGCTCTGTAGTCCTGCCATATCCAATCGTGAATGGCGGTGGACAATTAAACAACTAACGGGAGGAGGAGGCTCCATGAATATCCCCATCTCAATGATGGCGGAGCCCAGCACATGAGTGCAAATGACAAGGCTGAAGCATTTACAACCATCTTCAGCCAGAAGTGCCGAGTGGATGATCCATATTGGCCTCCTGAGGCCCCCAACATCACAGAAGCCTATCTTCAGCCAATTCGATTCACTCCACATTATATCAAGAAATGGCTGAGTGCACTGGAAACAACAAAGGCTATGGGCCCCAACAACATCCTGGCTGTCATGCTGAAGACTTGTGCTCCAGAACCAGCCGCACCTCTAGCCAAGCTGTTCAAATACAGCTACAACACAGGCATCCACCCAACAATGTGGAAAACTTCCCAGGTATGTCTTGTCCACAAAAAGATGGACAAATCCAACTCGGCCAATTATTGCCACATCAGTCTACTCTCAATCATTAGTGACGGAAGGTGTCGTCAACAGTGCTTTCAAACTGCACTTGCTCAGCAATAACCTGCTCACCAATGCTCAGATTGTGTTCTGCCAGGACCATGCGGCTCCAGACCACATTATAACCTTGGTCGAAACATGAACAATAGAGCTGAATTCCAGAGGTGAGGTGAGAGTGACTGCCCTTGACATCAAGGTAGAATTTGACTGAGTGAGACATCAAGGAGCCCCAGTAAAACTGAAGTCAATGGGAACCAGGGGGAAAATACCTAGCACAAAGGTGGATGGTTGTGGTGGTTGGAGTTCAATCATCACAGACCCAGGACATCGCTGCAGGAGTTCCTCAGGGCAGTGTCATCAGATAATGGCGCAGTCCATGCCTGCATGCTGCAAGCTCCGGACGACATTCATATTAAGTATACAATAAAGGTTCAAACGGAGTACTGTTTAACTAAGCAAGGTACGACCTTGCCTGTGCTTTATTTAGTCCCAAATGTCTGACTCACAAAATGGCTGGCCTTTTATACCCGAGCAGCACCATGTGCTTGCTGCTCAGTGACCTCCAACAATGACACCATCTGGTGGCTATAAACAGCATGTACATACATGACAATACCCTCCTCTGAGATCTTATCACAGTCTTTCACAGGTTGACAGTCCGGTGCTTTACGCTCCCGGGTTGACCGCCTCAATTCAATTCCGGCCTTGGGTGAATGTGCGGAGTCTGTTGTGGCTGGTGGCTGGATGGCTGACGTGTTGGGGGTGGCAGTGGCCATGTCAGGAATTGAAGTCCATTTTTATTGAACACGTCCATGATGGAAATTCGGGTTCACTGATGACGGTTGAGTTCACTGAAGTTTGCTGGTAGGTTGGTTGGTCGTTGACGGTTTCTTCGTCCGACTGTTCTGGCTCGTCTGCATACCTTAACTCTGTTTGATCCATGTGTTTCCTGCAAGTTTGCCCATTCTTGAGCTTAATAACAAATACTCTGTTGCCCTCCTTGGCCATGACCATACCAGTGAACCATTTGTGACCCTGACCATAATTCAACACATATACAGGATCATTAACAGAAATCTCGCGTGACACAGTTGTGCGATCGTGGTACCCTTGTTGACTCTGTCTTCTGTATTCAACCTGATTACTTAAATCCGGGTGTACAAGAGATAACTTGGTCTTAAGATCTCTTTTCATCATGAGTTCAGCAGGCGAGACCCCTGTGAGTCTGTGGGGTCTTGTCCTGTAACTCAGCAGCAAGACAAGTGGGTCTGCAGTGACCCTTGGGTTACTCTCCTCATGCTTTGTTAATTTTTACTGCACGTTCTGCTTGCCCGTTGGATGCAGGCTTGAACGCTGCTGACCTTACATGTTTTATGCCGTTAAGTTTCACAAACTCCTGAAACTCCTGACTGGTGAAGCACGACCCATTGTCGCTCACCACTATGTCAGGCAGACCATGTGGCGCAAACATGACATTGAGATTCTCTATGGTTGCCGTGGACGTACTGGATGACATGATCATGCATTCTATCCACTTCGAATAAGCATCCACAACCACTAAAAACACCTTGCCCAGGAAGGGACCTGCAAAATCTACATGGATCCTGGACCAAGGTTTGGATGGCCATGACCACAGACTCAGCGGCGATTCCGCTGGTGCTTTGCTGAACTGCATACAGGTGTTGCACTGATGCTTCCAGCTCAGAATCAATTCCTGGCCACCAGACGTGGGACCCGGCTATGGCCTTCATCATCACTATACCAGGATGTGCTGTGTAACTCACGCACAAACTTGTCTCTCCCTTTCTTAGGCATTACAACACGATTGCCCCACAATATGCAATCTGCCTGAATAGACAGTTCGACCTTGCGACGAAGGTACAGCTTGGCCTGCTCGCACATTTGCTTAGTTATGCAGACCAATTCCCTTTGAGGATGCAACCCTTAACCACTGAGGCTGGTCCAGGTCTTAACTTGTTGAGCCGTGACAGGGGTACCTTCACTCTCAAAACCATCCATGATTAACATTAAATCTGCCGGTGGTGGCGTTTCCACCTCCGGTGTGGGCAACAGCAACCGGCTCAAAGCATCGGCACAATTCTCTGTGCCAGGTCTGTGGCGAATAACATAATCATAGGCAGATAATGTCAGCGCCCACCTTTGGATGCGGGATGAAGCGTTGGTATTGATACCTTTGTTCTCGGAAAACAACGAAATGAGTGGTTTGTGATCGATCTCTAATTCGAAACTCAGACCGAACAGGTATTGATGCATCTTTTTAACACCGCGCACACATGCTAAAGCTTCTTTTTCTACCATAATGTAGGCTCTTTCTGCTTTTGATAAACTTTTATCAAAAGCATACGCAACAGGTTGAAGTTTCCTCGACTCATTGGCTTGTTGTAACACACAACCAATTCCATATAATGATGCATCACAGGCCAAAACTAAACATTTACATGGGTCATAATGTACCAGCAGCTGATTCGAGCAAAGCAGATTGGTGGCTTTCTCAAAAGCTCTGTCTTGCAATGCGCCCCACACCCAGTTGTTGCCTTTTCTCAATAGCATGTGCAGTGGTTCAAGTAAGGTGCTCAATTTAGGTAGGAAGTTACCAAAATAGTTGAGTAGACCCAGGAACAAATGCAGCTCCGGCACATTCTGCAGCTTGGGTGCATTCTTGATGGCTCTGGTTTTCATGTCCATGGGCCTGATGCCGTCAGCAGCAATTTTTCTCCCAAGGAATTCGACCTCCGATGCCATGAGGACGCACCGAGCGTTTAAGTCTGAGTCCCACTCTGTCCAAACGCAGTAGAACCTCTTCCAGGTTGCTCAGATGTTCCTTGGAGTCACGACCGATGATCAGGATATCATCTTGGAACACGAAGGTTCTGGGAACAGACTTCAGTAGACTTTCCATATTCCTCTGGAATATTGCTCCAGTCAAGCGAATTCCAAACGGGCACCTGTGGTAAATAAACAGTCCTTTTTGCGTGTTAATGCACGTAAGTCTCTTTGACGTCTCAACCAACTCCTGCGTCATATAGGCCGACGTCAAGTCCAGTTTTGTGAACGACTTTCCTCCGACTAGCATCGCAAACAAGTCATCAGCCTTCGGTAATGAGTACTGATCTTGTTTTTCGAAACCCTGTTGATCGTAGCCTTGTAGTCTCCACAGATTCTGACTGTGCCATCACTTTTCAGCACAGGAACCATGGGGCTGGCCCATTCATTAAATTCGACCGGTGATATGATCCCTTCACGCTGGAGTCTGTCCAGTTCAAATTTGACCTTCTCCCTCATCATATATGGCACTGCCCGAGCTTTATGATGGACAGGTTTCGCATCTGAGTCCACATGGATCTGCGCCTTGGCTCCCGTGAAGTTGTCGATACCCGGTTCGAACAGCGAGGGGTACTTGCTCAATACTTGGGCACATGTATCTTCCTCCGACGACAACGCCTTTATGTCGTTCCAGTCACATTGGATTCTCTCCAACCAGCTCCTGCCAAGCAGCGTTGGGCCATTGCCTGGAACAATCCACATCCACAGCGGTAACTCGTGAACTGCACCGTTATGCGACACATGAATTTGTGCACTGCCAATCACTATATCAGCTCTTTGGTGTACATGCGCAGCTTGGCGTTAACAGGGCTCAGCTTGGGCCTCGCAGTCTTAGTATCCCACAGCTTTTTAAAGCCCTCTTGTTCATGATCGATTGACTCACCCCTGTATCCAGTTCCATCGAGACCGGTATCCCATTAAACTTCACATTAATCAAACTTGATTTAGTCTTGGTTATGAAAGAGTACACTTCCTCCTCTGGCATCTCAGATTGCGTATCCGGATCTGCACTAGTCTGACTCTCATCCTCCACATGGTGTGTCACAGCTCGCTTGCTCATCTGCAGACACTTGCGCTGGAGCTGCCCCACTCTCAGACAGCCTTTGCAACTATATTGCTTAAATCGGCACTGTTGGTGCCGATGATTTTCCCCACAATGCCAACACGGGGAAGTCGGATACATTCCCGCTGGCGGACTTTGGGCAGCCACAGGTTTCACGAACGCAGCCGGATAGGCCCTGTCATGTGCCGCTCTGCTGAACGCCAATTCATTCGCGAACGCAGCCGGATAGGCCCTGCCAGGATGAATTAACTGCACAGGCAGCAATGAATGAATATGATATAATTGGCAACACGGAGACATGGCTCCAGGGTGACCAAGGCTGGGAACTCAACATCCAGGGGTATTCAACATTCGGGAAGGATAGAACGACAGGAAAAGGAGGTGGGGTAGCGTTGCTGATTAAAGAGGAAATGAACACAATAGTAAGGAAGGACATTAGCTTGGATGATGTGGAATCTGTATGGGTGGAGCTGCGGAATACCAAAGGGCAGAAAATGCTAGTGGGAGTTGTGTACAGACCACCAAACAGTAGTTGTGAGGTTGGGGAAAGCATCAGGAAGCGTGCAATAAAGGTACAGCAGTTATCATGGGCAACTTTAATCTACATTTAGATTGGGCTAACCAAACTGGTAGCAATACGGTGGAGGAGGATTTCCTGGAGTGTATTCGGGATGGTTTTCTGGACCAATATGTCGAGGAACCAACTAGAGGGCTGGCCATCCTAGACTGGGTGTTGTGTAATGAGAAAGGACTAATTAGCAATCTTGTTGTGCGAGGTCACTTGGGGAAGAGTGACCATAATATGGTAGAATTCTTTATTAAGATGGAGAGTGACACAATTAATTCAGAGACTAGGCTCCTGAACTGAAGGAAAGGTAACTTCGATGGTATGAGACGTGAATTGGCTAGAATAGACTGGCAAATGATACTTAAAGGGTTGACAGTGGATAGGCAATGGCAAACATTTAAAGATCACATGGATGAATTTCAGCAATTGTACATCCCTGTCTGGAGTAAAAATAAAACGGGGAAGGTGGCTCAATAGTGGCTAACAAGGGAAATTAAGGATAGTGTTAAATGCAAGGAAGAGGCATATAAATTGGCCAGAAAAAGCAGCAAACCTGAGGACTGGGAGAAATTTATAATTAGGCAGAAGACAAAGGATTTAATTAAGAGGGGGAAAATAGAGTATGAGAGGAAGCTTGCTGGGAACATAAAAACTGACTGCAAAAGCTTCTATAGATATGTGAAGAGAGATAGATTAGTGAAGACAAATGTAGGTCCATTGCAGTCAGATTCAAGTGAATTTATAATGGGGAACAAAGAAATGGCAGACCAGTTGAACAAACACTTTGATTCGTTCTTCACGAAGGAAGACACAAATAACCTTCCGGAAGTACTAGGGGACCGAGGGTCTAGTGAGAAGGAGGAACTGAAGGATATCCTTATTAGGCAGGAAATTGTGTTAGGGAAATTGATGGGATTGAAGGCCGATAAATCCCTGGGGCCTGATGGTCTGCATCCCAGAGTACTTAAGGAAGTGGCCCTAGAAATAGTGGATGCATTGGTGATCATTTTCCAACAGTCTATCGACTCTGGATCAGTTCCTATGGACTGGAGGGTAGCGAATGTAACACCACTTTTTTAAAAAGGAGGGAGAGAGAAAACAGGTAATTATAGATCGGTTAGCCTGACATCAGTTGTGGGGAAAATGTTGGAATCAATTATTAAAGATGAAATAACAGTGCATTTGGTAAGTAGTGACAGGATCGGTCCAAGTCAACATGGATTTATGAAGGGGAAATCATGCTTGACAAATCTTCTGGAATTTTTTGAGGATGTAACTAGTAGAGTGGACAAGGGAGAACCAGTGGATGTGGTGTACTTGGACTTTCAAAAGGCTTTTGACAAGGTCCCACGAAGGAAATTGGTGTGCAAAATTAAAGCACATGGTATTGGGAGTAATGTATTGACGTGGATAGAGAACTGGTTGGCAGACAAGAAGCAGAGAGTCAGGATAAACGGGACCTTTTCAGAATGGCAGGCAGTGACTAGTGGGGTACCGCAGGGCTCAGTGCTGGGACCCCAGTTCTTTACAATATACATTAATGATTTGGATGAAGGAATTGAGTGTAATACCTCCAAGTTTGCAGATGACACTAAAGTGGGTGGCAGTGTGAGCTGTGAGGGGGACGCTAAGAGGCTGTGGGTGACTTGGACAGGTTAGGTGAGTGGGCAAATGCATGGCAGATGCAGTATAACGTAGATAAATGTGAGGTTATCCACTTTGGGGGCAAAAACACGAAGGCAGAATATTATCTGAATGGCAGCAGATTAGGAAAAGAGGTGCAACGAGATCTGGGTGTCATGGTACATCAGTCATTGAAAGTTGGCATGGAGGTACAACAGGCGGTGAAGAAGGCAAATGTTATGTTGGCCTTCATAGCTAGGGGTTTTGAGTATAGGAGTAGGGAGATCTTACTGCTGTTGTACAGGGCCTTGGTGAGGCCTCACCTGGAATATTGTGTTCAGTTTTGGTCTCCTAATCTGAGGAAGGACGTTCTTACTATTGAGGGAGTGCAACAAAGGTTCACCAGACTGATTCCCGGGATGGCTGGACTGACATATGAGGAGAGACTGGATTGACTGGGGTTTAGAAGGATGAGAGGGGATCTCATAGAAACATATAAAATTCTGCCAGGACTGGACAGGTTAGATGCAGGAAGAATGGTCCCGATGTTGGGGAAGTCCAGAACCAGGGGACACAGTCAAAGATAAGGAGTAAGCCATTTAGGACTGAGATGAGGAGAAACTTCTTCACTCAGAGAGTTGTTAACCTGTGGAATTCCCTACCGCAGAGACTTGTTGATGCCAGTTCATTGGCTATATTCAAGAGGGAGTTAGATATGGCCCTTACGGCTAAAGGGATCAAGGGGTATGGAGAGAAAGCAGAAAAGGGGTACTGAGGTGAATGATCAGCCATGATCTTATTGAATGGTGGTGCAGGCTCGAAGGGCCGAATGGCCTACTCCTGCACCTATTTTCTATGTTTCTATGTTTGTATGCCATGTGCCGCTCTGCCAAACACTGAATCAATCGCATTTACAGTACTTGCTAAGATCCGGTTCTTCACCGACATTTGCTTTAAACTTCTGTCCGGCGTCATACATGATTGAGCGATGTGGATGGCCCTTTTTAAATCCAACTCCTCCACCACCAGAAGTTTGTGCAGGATCATCTCGTGGTTGATACCGATAACAAAGAAGTCCCACAGCATATCTGCCAACACCGTCCCGAACTTGCACGGTCCCGCTAGACGTCTCAGATCGGCAACGAATTCCGTCGCGCTCTGTCCCTCCGATCGAACGTGTGTATAAAACCTGTATCTCGAGATGATGATGCTGTTGTCTGGCTTGAAGTACTCCCGTACCAATGTACACAACTCCTCGTATGTTTTCTCTGTTGGATCACTCGGCATGAATAGATTCTTTATCAGACCGTAGCGCTTTGAACCGCACACAGTGAGGAACACAGCCCGGCGCCAACCTGCATCGTCGACCCCCTTCATTTTTTTCGCCACGAAGTACTGGTTCAAACGACTCAGAAAGTCTGCCCAATCTTCTCCCTCCACGAATTGCTCTAAAAATCCAATTGTGCTCATTTTGCAAACAAAGGTTCTTGTATTCTCGTCGCCAAATGTTATGTATGCAATAAAGGTTCAAACTGAGTACTGATTAACTAAGCAAGTTATGACCTTGCCTGTGCTTTATTTAGTCCCAAAGTGTCTGACTCACAAAATGGCTGGCCTTTTATACCCGAGCAGCACCATGTGCTTGCTGCTCAGTGACCTCCAATAATGACACCATCTGGTGGCTACAATCAGCATGTACATACATGACAATTCAGGCTTGGGCTGATAAGTAGCAAGTAACATTCGCGCCACACAAGTGGCAGGCAATGATTATCTCCAACAAGTGAGAGTCTAGCCACCGCCGCTTGACATCCAACGCCATTACCATCACCGAATCCCCCACCAACATCCTGGGGGTTAGCATTGACCAGAAACTTAACTGGACCAGCCACATAAATACTGTGGCAACAAGACCAGGTCAAGAAGCTGGTTATTCTGCAGCAAGTGTCTCACCTACTGGCCCCTCAAAGCCTTTCTACCATCTACAAGGCACAAGTCAGGGATGTGATGGAATATTCTCCACTTGCCTGGATGAGTGCAGCTCCAACCACATTCAGGACAAAGCAGCCCACTTGGTTGGCATCCCATCCACCATCTTAAACATTCACTCCCTCCATCACCGACGTACCGTGGCTGCAGTGTGTACCATCTACAAGATACACTGCAGCAACTCGCCACAGCTTCTTCGGCAGCACCCCCCAAACCCACGACCTTGACCACCTAGAAGGACAAGGGCAGCAGGTGCATGGGAACACCACCATCTCTACGTTCCCGTCCAAGTCAACACCATCCTGACTTTGAAGTATATCGTTGTTCCTTCATCGTCGCTGTGTCAAAATCCTGGAACTCCCTCCCTAACAGCACTGTGGGAATACCTTCACCACACAGATTGCAGTGGTTCAAGATGGTGACTCACCACCATCTTCTCAAAGGCATTTAGGAATGAACAATAAATGCTGGCTTTGCCAACAACACCCACATCCCATGAATGAATTAAAAAAAAACACTTTTCAGCTGATTCTTTTCTCTTTCTTGCCTTTCTAAAGTCATCCTTTGCTCTCTCTTTCACTCTGAACTCATCCCATCTCTTTCTTGCTCTGGGCTTATCCATTTTTCCATTAAGTTAATGTTTTCCTTGCATTAATTCTCTTCCCTCCACGTCATTAACCATCTTTAACTGTGGCTGCACCTAGCTATGACATCCACTCCTGTACCTATTACAGACCAGCACTAACTCTCCTGTATACTGTCTCTACCCATACCAGACACAGCACTAACTCTCCTGTATACCGTCTATACCCACATCAGACACAGCACTAACTCTCCTGTATACTGTCTCTACCCATACCAGACACAGCACTAACTCTCCTGTATACCGTCTATACCCATACCAGACACAGCACTAACTCTCCTGTATACCGTCTATACCCATACCAGACACAGCACTAACTCTCCGGTATACCGTCTATATCCATTCCAGATGCAGCACTAACTCTCCTGTATACCGTCTATACCCATACCAGATGCAGCACTAACTCTCCTGTATACCGTCTATATCCATTCCAGATGCAGCACTAACTCTCCTGTACACTGTCTCTACCCATACCAGACACAGCACTAACTCTCATGTATACCGTCTATACCCATATCAGACACAGCACTAACTCTCCTGTATACTGTCTATACCCACATAAGACACAGCACTAACTCTCCTGTATACCATCTATACCCATACCAGACGCAGCACTAACTCTCCGGTATACCGTCTATATCCATACCAGACACAGCACTAATTCTCCGGTATACTGTCTATATCCATACCAGACGCAGCACTAACTCTCCTGTATACCGTCTATACCCATACCAGACGCAGCACTAACTCTCCTGTATACCGTCTATACCCATACCAGACGCAGCACTAACTCTCCGGTATACTGTCTATACCCATACCAGACGCAGCACTAACTCTCCGGTATACTGTCTATACCCATACCAGACACAGCACTAACTCTCCTGTATACTGTCTATACCCATACCAGACACAGCACTAACTCTCCGGTATACTGTCTATACCCATACCAGACACAGCACTAACTCTCCTGTATACCGTCTATACCCATACCAGACACAGCACTAACTCTCCTGTATACCGTCTATACCCATACCAGACACAGCACTAACTCTCCGGTATACCGTCTATATCCATTCCAGATGCAGCACTAACTCTCCTGTATACCGTCTATACCCATTCCAGACGCAGCACTAACTCTCCTGTATACCGTCTATATCCATACCAGACGCAGCACTAACTCTCCTGTATACCGTCTATACCCATACCAGACGCAGCACTAACTCTCCTGTATACCATCTATACCCATACCAGACACAGCACTAACTCTCCGGTATACTGTCTATACCCATACCAGACACAGCACTAACTCTCCGGTATACTGTCTATACCCATACCAGACACAGCACTAACTCTCCTGTATACCGTCTATACCCATACCAGACGCAGCACTAACTCTCCGGTATACCATCTATACCCATACCAGACACAGCACTAACTCTCCGGTATACTGTCTATACCCATACCAGACGCAGCACTAACTCTCCTGTATACCGTCTATACCCATACCAGACGCAGCACTAACTCTCCGGTATACTGTCTATACCCATACCAGACGCAGCACTAACTCTCCGGTATACTGTCTATACCCATACCAGACACAGCACTAACTCTCCTGTATACTGTCTATACCCATACCAGACACAGCACTAACTCTCCGGTATACTGTCTATACCCATACCAGACACAGCACTAACTCTCCTGTATACTGTCTATACCCATACCAGACACAGCACTAACTCTCCTGTATACTGTCTATACCCATACCAGACACAGCACTAACTCTCCTGTATACTGTCTATACCCATACCAGACACAGCACTAAGGGCTGGATTTTCGGCTTTTTGCATTTTCGCCTATTTCCGGGCACAATTGGCGATGGAGCGAAAAATTTAGAGCCGGGTTAACGTTAGCACCAGAGCGAGGAACTTTCACCAAATGAAAGCGTTAACTCCAGCGTTACACCACAGACTTTGTGTCCTGCAGCCGAAAGTTCCGGCAATCTGCCGTTTTGCGCACGCGCAATTTGTTTTTTTCTCTCCGCGTTCTGGTCTGGTCTCCTGTCGCAAACATTAATGCAGGGCATGGCCACTATCTGCCCGCGCATGCGCAGTACAACCGGGGTTAAACCGGCCATTTCACATTGGATTTTGATGATGGAGGAAGATGTTTCCAGACAGCGTGCCAGGCGATTCAGCCACAAGGCTAATGAAGCTCTAGTGGGGGATGTGGAAAGAAGATGGCAGGAGTTGCATCTTCGGGGTGGTTCTAGATCACTGCCATCGATATGTAAGAGGATTTGGAGAGAAATTGCTGAGGAGATCTCTGCCTTGGACACTGTGGTCAGGACTAGCACACTGTGCCGAAAGAAATTTAACGATCTCACCAGGGTCATCAGAGTGAGTACCATTTTCATTCATGCACTCCTTCAAGGATAAATCTGACACACTATTTGTTCTTATGTTGTTGGTGCCTCTCAGCACTCTGTGGGTTGCCTCCTAAAATGCATGACACATAGGTAGGCTTAGTTCAGCACATTATTTGCCATGAATGATCTTTACACATTATTAAGATTGCTTTCTGAGATCTCATATGATGGCTGCTCACTTCGATGTCCTCCTGATGAACCACGTGCAACTTCCAAGGCAGATGTGGAACTGGACATGGTGGGAATGTCCAGCAAGATCATCCAAATCAGTCGTCAGCTCCTTGATGTCTTGGGAAGGATTCCCGCGAGCATTGACAATCTGAAAGCGACCATTACGGAAGTAAGGTCGCAGATTATCAGTGCGAGCCGTGATTCCAGCGAGGCCATCAATGCCCACACGAAGCTGGTGGCCTCCAGCAGTGACACTGGAGTCCTGGAGAGTGTGGCGCGAGCCCTTGCGGAATATGGCGTATCACAGGCACAAGCTCTGCTTCAGCTTGGGCAGGTGATGCAGTCCATGCCTGCCTTCATACTCTCTGTGTTCCCCACTGTCACACGGGGAAGAGATGGTTCCGAAACAGGCCAGCAAGGTGCTCCGGTTGCTAGGGGCCAGCCCCGTCGGTGACTGAGTGGCTCCAGGGATATGGGAGGTGGTGTCATTCCTCCGGATGACAGCATTCCGTCTCCCGCCGCTCAGTCGCCAACCAAGCATCAGCGACGGTTGTCACCCAAACCACCTGTGACTGGCGATGCCGATGAAGAGGCTAGCCAGTCAGAAGCCGGGTCTTGCACGCCACGAGCTGGTCGAGTGTATCCCCAGATGCTGTCTCTCCCCCCAACACAGCAGCGCTCTGGCAGCCTTACTGTATGGCATCTTGGTGCCACTTTGATTAGGAGCAGCAGGTAAGGGAGGGGGTGAAGGGAGGAGGGGTGCAAAAGACGGTGGGGAAAAATAATAGGGCTGGAATTGATGTTGCTGGATTATGTTGTTGATGTTGGATGCATTGTATGTTTTATGTTACTGTATCATTATGTTACAGTATCACACTGGATTATGTTGTTGATGCTTGATGCTGGATTATGTTCCGATAATGTTGTTGAATTATCACACTGCTGGATGCAGCTCATCTTATTTTATTTAAGTCTCACAATGAAGGTTACAAAGTTTACAATGCTACAATGTTCAATACATTTTTTCTTTAGCTTAACCATTTCTGTGTAATGTGTCATTTGCAGAATACGAGGGGGGATAGTCAACATGGTGGGATAGAGTGGCCAGGCAATGCTCCAATGTGCTGCTCACTCTTCAAGCGAAGTGTTCAATAATGAGCTGCCGACATAAGGCTTTTGCAGCGGCGAAATCTCCACGATGCCTCACCTGTGGTTGTGGTGGTGGTGATCTCGTGGGTTCCTCGCCAGGCCCCTCTTCTTCATCTGCCTCCTCCTCCTCCTCTTTCTCCTGAAGTGGTCCTGCAATCCCCACAGGCAATTCTTGTCTCCTCATGATGGCTAAGTTGAGTAACATGCAGCACACCACAATGAATTCAGAGACCTGCTGAGGGGAGTATTGTAGGCAGCCTCCAGAGTGGTCCAGGCATCGGAAGCGTTGCTTGAGCACTCCAATTGTCTGTTTGACGATGTTGCGTGTGGCTGCATGGCAGTGATGCTCGGCTTCTGTCTGAGGGTTCCAGAGGAGGGTCATGAGCCAGGTGGCGAGGCCGTAATCTTAGACCCCGAGCATCCAGCTCTGGCCTTGTGGTTGACGCTGGAACATATGTGAGAAACTGGAGGAAGAATTCATAGAATGCATACGGGATTGTTTCTTAGAACAGTATGTAACAGAGCCTACAAGGGAGCAAGCCATTTTGGATCTGGTCCTGTGTAACGAGACAGAAAAATAAACGATCTCCTCGTAAAAGATCCTCTCGAAATGAGTGATCACAATATGGTTGAATTTGTAATACAGATTGAGGATGAGGAAGTTGTGTCAGAAACGAGCGTACTATGCTTAAACAAAGGGGACTACAGTGGGATGAGGGCAGAGTTGGCTAAAGTAGATTGGAAACAAGGACTAAACGGTGGCACAATTGAGGAACAGTGGAGGACTTTTAAGGAGCTCTTTCACAATGCGCAACAAAAATATATTCCAGTGAAAAAGAAGGGCGGCAAGAGAAGAGATAACCAGCCGTGGATAACCAAGGAAATAAAGGAAAGTATCAAATCAAAGACCAATGTTTATAAGGTGGCCAAGGTTAGTGGGAAACTAGAGGATTGGGAAGATTTTAAGCAACAGCAAAGAATGACTAAAAAAGCAATAAAGAAAGGGAAGATAGATTACGAAAGTAAACTTGCGCAAAACATAAAAACAGATAGTAAAAGCTTTTACAGATATATAAAACGGAAAAGAGTGACTAAAGTAAATGTTGGTCCCTTAGAAGATGAAAAGGGGGATTTAATAATGGGAAATGTGGAAATGGCTGAGACCTTAAACAATTATTTTGCTTCCGTCTTCACAGTGGAAGACACAAAAACCATGCCACAAATTGCTGGTCACAGGAATGTGGGAAGGGAGGACCTTGAGGTGATCACTATCACTAAGGGGGGTAGTGCTGGACAGACTAATGGGACTGAAGGTAGACAAGTCCCCTGGTCCTGATGAAATGCATCCCAGGGTATTAAAAGAGATGGCGGAAGTTATAGCAGATGCATTTGTTATAATCTACCAAAATTCTCTGGACTCTGGGGAGGTACCAGCAGATTGGAGAGCAGCAAATGTAACGACTCTGTTTAAAAAAGGGGGCAGGCAAAAGGCAGGTAACTATAGGCCAGTTAGTTTAACATCTGTAGTGGGGAAAATGCTTGAAACTATCATTAAGGAAGAAATAGCGGGACATCTGGATAGGAATAGTGCAATCAAGCAGACGCAGCATGGATTCATGAAAGGGAAATCATGTTTAACTAATTTACTGGAATTCTTTGAGGATATAACGAGCATGGTGGATAGAGGTGTACCGATGGATGTGGTGTATTTAGATTTCCAAAAGGCATTCGATAAGGTGCCACACAAAAGGTTACTGCAGAAGATAAAGGTACGCGGAGTCAGAGGAAATGTATTAGCATGGATAGAAAATTGGCTGGCGAACAGAAAGCAGAGAGTCGGGATAAATGGGTCCTTTTCCGGTTGGAAATCAGTGGTTAGTGGTGTGCCACAGGGATCAGTGCTGGGACCACAACTGTTTACAATATACATAGATGACCTAGAGGAGGGGACAGAGTGTAGTGCAACAAAATTTGCAGATGACACAAAGATTAGTGGGAAAGCGGGTTGTGTAGAGGACTCAGAGAGGCTGCAAGGAGATTTGGATAGGTTATGCGAATGGGCTAAGGTTTGGTAGATGGAATACAATGTCGGAAAGTGTGAGGTTATCCACCTTGGGGAAAAAAAACAGTAAAAGGGAATATTATTTAAATGGGGAGAAATTACAACATGCTGTGGTGTAGAGGGACCTGGGGGTCCTTGTGCATGAATCCCAAAAGGTTAGTTTGCAGGTGCAGCAGGTAATCAGGAAGGCGAATGGGATGTTGGCCTTCATTGTGAAAGGGATGGAGTACAAAAGCAGGGAGGTGTTGCTGCAACTGTATAAGGTATTGGTGAGGCCGCACCTGGAGTACTGCGTGCAGTTTTGGTCACCTTACTTAAGGAAGGATATACTAGCTTTGGAAGGGGTACAGAGACGATTCACTAGGCTGATTCGAGAAATGAGGGGGTTACCTTATGATGATAGATTGAGTAGACTGGGTCTTTACTCCTTGGAGTTCAGAAGGATGAGGGGTGATCTTATAGAAACATTTAAAATCATGAAAGGGATAGACAAGATAGAGGCAGAGAGGTTGTTTCCATTGGTGGGGGAGACTAGAACTAGGGGGCACAGCCTCAAAATATGGAGGAGCCAATTTAAAACCGAGTTGAGGAAGAATTTCTTCTCCCAGAGGGTTGTGAATCTGTGGAATTCTCTGCCCAAGGAAGCAGTTGAGGCTGGCTCATTGAATGTTTTCAAGTCAAAGATAGATAGATTTTTAAGCAATAAGGGAATTAAGGGTTACGGGGCGAGGGCAGGTAAATGGAGCTGAGTCCACGACCAGATCAGCCATGATCTTATTGAATGGCGGAGCAGGCCCGAGGGGCTAGATGGCCTACTCCTGTTCCTAATTCTTATGCTCTTATGTTCTTAACTGCTCTCACTCAAGATGAAAACATCATGGATGCTCCCTGGATATTGGACATTGACTGCCATGATGCGCTGAGTACGGTCGCAGGCGATCTGTACGTTCAGGGAGTGGAATCCCTTTCGGTTTTGGAAAACTCCTGCATTCTGTAAAGGTGTTTGCATGGAGATGTCCGTATAATCAATGGCAGCCTGAACCTTGGGGAAGCCAGAAATTCATGCAAAACCTACAGCCTTCTCATTCTGTGTCCCCTTGGTCATTGGGAATTTATGAAGTCTATCCTGCGTGTGTACAGTACATTAGTCATCTGGCGAATGCAGCAACGTGTGGCATGCTGCGAGATGGAGCATATGTCCCCTGCTAATGCCTGAAAGGAGCCGGAGGCATAGAAGGCAAGTGCCACAGTTACCTTCACCTTGATGGGCAATGCAGTCCTGTTGCCGCTGGTAGGCTGTAGGTCTGCCTGTATATCTCTGTCAGTACTTCTTTTCAGAAGCACAGCCTTCTAACGCACAGTGCCTCAGAGAGCTGGAGGTATGAGCGATGTTCCTTGTAAACGTGGGAGGTAAGGCTTCCTCCCCATAGGTCTGTGACAACTTCGATTACGTTGCAAATGATCAACAATAAGCCTTTTCCAGCTTGAAGCCATATTGCAATCACAGCCAGGATTACTGGCTCCCGACCTAGCATGGCCCCCCATCTTTTAAAATGTCTATAAAAGTCCATTATAAAACAAACTACAAACTCACATAAATGTCACAATCAAAAGTATGCAGTAACGCAGTGTTCTTCTCCCAATGCTTTTAATCACTCAGAACTGTGACTTTCTCCTTCACTTTCAACATGGCACCATTAGCGCCTGATGCATCCTGGATCCATCTGGTTTTTGCTGGGCTGGTCCTCAGGTGGATGTTAAATTGGATAAAATGCTCGAAGGTTCCGCTCGGAGCGCTAGCGCAGTGATGCATGGGTTTACGTTATCCCAACGGTCAAAATAGCGGCGGGGCGGTAAGTTTTAACGCCGCTGTAAAACCATTGGTGAAAGTTCTGCCCCAGCGCAAAATTTTGTGCGCTTCATTTCACGCCCAAAAATTATTTTTGCGCCCCACTGAGGTGCTAAATGGGGCCCAAATCAGCCGAAAATCCAGCCCTAATTCTCCTGTATACCATCTTTAAAAGAAAAAGAAAGATTTGCATTTCTATAAGCACCTTTTGTTATATGTAAACCTTGTTTAACCACCAGAGGGCTCATCCCCTGGAGTTCCAAGGGATCCCACAATCCTTTGGGAGCACCTGTACATAAGGAGGCCGCACAGGCTGGAGAGGCATTCTGAGACCTGTAATAAAGGGCTATGGTCACACCTTATTTTGAGCTCACAGTATCTGATCAGATTCCTTATTCCAGACATAACTGGTGAAGAGATACAGATGACGAACCCCACCGCAACGATACAGAGATCAGTAGGCATCCTGGAGAAATTTTCGGAGGGAGTTGATTGGGAAAGCTTCGTGGAGCGACTCGACCAATACTTTGTGGCCAACGAACTGGAAGGAGAAGCAAACGCTGCCAAACGAAAGGCAATCCTCCTCACTGTTTGCGGGGCACCAACATATGGCCTCATGAAAAATCTGCTTGCTCCAGCGAATCCCACAGAGAAGTCGTATGATGATTTGTGCGCACTGCTCCGGGAGCAGCTAAATCCGAAGGAAAGCGTTCTGATGGCAAGGTATCGGTTCTACACGTAAAAGATGTCTGAAGGCCAGGAAGTGGCGAGCTACGTCGCTGAGCTAAGGCGCCTTGCAGAACATTGCGAATTTGAAGGATACTTGGAGCACATGCTCAGGGACTTCTTTGTACTTGGCATTGGCCATGAAGTAATACTTCGCAAACTTTTGACTGTAGAGACCCCAACCTTGGGTAAAGACTTAGCGATAGCTCAGGCGTTCATCGCCACCAGCGACAATACCAACCAGATCTCTCTAGTGCTGCTGCAAGTAGTGTGAACAAAGTAATGTTGTTTTTGAATTGTAACGTACAGGACAGGCCTCACATGCCTGCAGGTGCACAACCGCAGATGTCTGAGTGTCCGCCATCAAGGGTGAATGCAAGGCCTTTAACACCTTGTTGGCGCTGCAGAGGTGATCAAGGATTCCATTCATGCAGCTTCAAAGGATACGTTTGCAAGGGCTGTGGAACAATGGGACACCGCCAACGTATGTGCAGGCGAGCTGCAAACCCTGCTAATCCTGCAAACCACCATGTTGCAGAGGAGGACAGATCCACAGTGGATCACGACGAACCAGAGCCTCAGGCTGAGGAGGCAGAGGTATATTGGTGCACACATTTACCACAAAGTGACCCCAGATAATACTGAAGGTTGAATTAAATGGACTCCCGGTGTCAATGGAGCTGGACAAGTGAGACAGTGCATAATAAGCAAAAAGACTTTCGATAAATTGTGGTGCAACACAAGGCCAGTCCTGACTCGCATTCGTATTAAACTGAGAACGTACACAAAGGAACTGATTCCCGTAATCGGCAGTGCTACCATAAAGGCCTCCACTCTGGGTGGTACCGGGCGATGGCCCCATGCTGTTTGGCAGAAGCTGGCTGGGAAAGATACACTGGAATTGGGAAGACGCTTGAGCGCTCTCGTCTGTTGACGACACTTCATGTGCCCAGACCCTAAACAAGTTCCCCTCGCTGTTCGAACCAGGTATCAGGAAGTTCCAAGGAGCAAAAGTGCAGATTCACTTGATTTCGGGGACGCCCCCCATCCATCACAAGGCGAGAGCGGTACCATACATGATGAGGAGAGGGTGCAGATCGAGCTGGACCAGCTGCAAAGAGAGGGTATCATTTCGCCGATCGAATTCAACGAGTGGGCCAGTCCGATTGTTCCAGTCCTCAAGGAAGATGGCACCGTCAAAATCTGTGATGATTACAAAGTAACTATCAATCGTTTCTCCCTGCAGAATCAATACCTGCTATCAAAGGCTGATGACCTATTTGCGACGCTGGTGGGAGGAAAAACATTCACGAAGCTGGACTTGACCTCGGCCTACATGACGCAGGAGCTGGAGGAATCATCGAAGGGCCTCACCTGCATCAACGCGCACAAAGGTCTCTTTATTTACAACAGATGCCCATTTGGGATTCGATCGGCCGCGGCGATATTCCAGAGGACCATGGAAAGCTTTCTGAAGTCGGTCCCGCACACCGTGGTCTTCCAAGACGACATCTTGGTTACAAGTCGGGACACCGTCGAGCACCTGCAGAACCTGGAGGAGGTTCTTAATCGGCTTAATCATGTGGGGCTCAGGTTAAAATGCTCGCATTTTCCTGGCACCTGAAGTGGAGTTCCTGGGGAGAAGAATCACGGCGGACGGTATCAGGCCCACCGATTCGAAGACGGAGGCAACCAAGAACGCACCGAGACCACAGAACGTGACGGAGCTGCGGTCGTTTCTAGGACTCCTGAACTACTTTGGTAACTTCTTCCTGGGTCTTAGCACACTGTTAGAACCACTGCACTCTTTACTGCAGAAAGGAGATGAATGGGTATGGGGTAAATGCCAAGAAAATGCCTTTGAGAAAGCTAGGAAACTGTTATGCTCAAACAAATTGCTTGTGTTGTATGATCCATGTAAGCGTTTGGTACTAGCATGTGATGCATCGTCATACGGTGTCGGATGTGTATTGCAACAAGCTAATGAATCTGGGAAATTGCAACCGGTTGCTTATGTATCCAGAAGTCTGTCTAAGGCTGAGAGGGCCTACAGTATGATCGAAAAAGAAGCGTTAGCGTGTGTTTATGGAGTAAAGAAAATGCATCAATATCTGTTCGGGCTCAAATTTGAATTGGAAACCGATCATAAGCCGCTTATATCCCTCTTTTCTGAGAGTAAGGGGATAAACACGAATGCATCGGCCCGCATCCAGAGATGGGCGCTCAGGTTGTCTGCATACAACTACGCCATCCGCCACAGGCCAGGCACAGAAAACTGTGCCGAAGCTCTCAGTAGGCTACCATTGCCCACCACCGGGGTGGAGATAACACAGCCCGCAGATTTAGTCATGGTTATGGAAGCATTCGAGAGTGAGTAATCACCTGTTACCGCCCGACAGATTAGAACCTGGACGAGCCAGGACCCTTTACTATCCTTAGTAAAAAAACTGTGTGCTCCACGGGAGTTGGTCTAGTGTCCCATTAGAGATGCAGGAAGAAATAAAGCCATACCAGCGGCACCGAGATGAAATGTCCATATAGGCAGACTGCCTCCTATGGGGTAATCGGGTAGTGATCTCCACAGTATCCGCTCAGCCATTGTAATGATGAAAGCGATAGCCAGATCCCACACGTGGTGGCCCGGTATCGATGCAGACTTAAAGTCCTGCGTGCACAAATGTAACATGTTTACAGTTAAGCAATGCACCCAGGGAGGCACCACTAAGTTTATGGTCTTGGCCCTCCATCACGATCGCTCAGTCATGCATGACGATGGATAGAAGTCTAAAGCAGACATCAATGAAAAATCGAAACTCGGCAAGTACTGTAAATATGATTGATTCGGCGTTCGGCAGAGCGGCACATGGCAGGGCCTACCTGACTGCGTACGCAAAACCTGTGGCTGCCCAAAGTCCGCCAGCGGGAATGCATCCGATTTCTCCGTGTTGGCATTGTGGGGGAAATCACCGGCACCAGCTGTGCCAATTTAAGCAATATAGTTGCAAAGGCTGTCTGAGAGTGGGGCATTTCCAGCGCAAGTGTCCGCAGATGAGCAAGTGTGCTGACCACTTGGAGGATGATGGTCAGACTAGCGCAGATCCGGATATGCAATAGGAGATACCAGAGGAGGAAGTGTATGGACTGTACTCGTTCCTAACTAAGAGCAAACCGATAATGATCAACGTGAAATTTAATGGGGTGCCGGTATCGATGGAACTGGACACGGGGGCGAGTCAATTGATAATGAGCCAGAGGGCATTTGACAGGCTGTGGGATACTAAGGCTGTGAGGCCCAGGCTGAGTCCAGTCAATGCCAAGTGGCGCACATATACCAAAGAACTCATAACGGTGATTGACAGTGCCACAATTAAAGTGTCGTATGACGGTGCGGTTCACGAGTTACCGCTATGGATTGTCCCAGGCAATGGCAAGAACTGGCTTGAAAACAAATCAGATGCAATTGGAACGACATCAAGGCATTATCGTCGGAGAAAGATACATGTGCCCAAGTACTGAGCAAGATCCGCTCGCTGTTTGAACCAGGCATCGGCAACTTCATGGGAGTCAAGATGCAGATCCACGTAGACTCAGATGCAAGACCCATCCATCATAAAGCTTGGGCAGTTCCGTATATAATGAGGGAGAAGGTCGAAATTGAACTGGACAGACTCCAGCGTAAAGGGATCATATCACCGGTTGAATTTAATGAATGGGCCAGTCCCATTGTTTCTGTGCTGAAAAGTGATGGCACAGTCAGAATCAGTGGAGACTATAAGGCTACGATCAACAGGGTTTCGAAACAGGATCAGTACCCATTACCAAAGGCTGATGACTTGTTTGCAACGCTAGCCGGGGGTAAGTCATTCACCAAACTGGACTTGACATCGACCTACATGACAGAGGAGCTGGTCAAGACGTCGAAGATACTTATGTGCATTAACACGCATAAAGGACTGTTTATTTACCACAGGTGCCCTTTTGGAATTCGCTCGGCTGCAGCAATATTTCAGAGGAACATGGAGAGTCTACTGAAGTCCATTTCCAGAACCGTCATGTTCCAAGATAACATCCAGATCACAGGTCGTGACTCTGAGGAACATCTGAACAACCTGGAAGAGGTTCTACATCATCTGGACAAAGTGGGACTCAGACTGAAATGCTTGAAGTGCGTCATCATGGCACCAGAGGTCGAATTCCTGGGGAGGAAAATTGCTGCTGAAAATTGCATCAGGCCCACGGACGTGAAAACCAAGGCCATCAAGAATGCACCCAAGCCGCAGAATGTGATGGAGCTGCGTTCATTCCCGGGTCTACTCAACTACTTCGGTAACTTCCTACCTAAATTGAACACCTTATTAGAACCACTGCACATGCTGCTAAGAAAAGGCGACAACTGGGTGTGGGTTCCGTCTCAAGACAGAGCTTTTGAGAAAACCACTAAACTGCTTTGCTCCAACAAGCTGCTGGTACATTATGACCCATGAAAATGTTTAGTATTGGCCTGTGATGCTTCGTCATATGGAATTGGTTGCGTACTCCAACCAGCTAATGAGTCAGGTAAACTTCAACCAATCGCGTATGCTTCAAAAAGTTTGTTTAAAGCGGAAAGAGCCTATAGCATGGTAGAGAAAGAAGCACTAGCCTGTGTGTATGGGGCTAAAAGGATGCATCAATACCTGTTTGTTCTTTGGTTTGTACTGAAGACAGATCACAAGCCGCTCATTTCACTGTTCTCTGAAAACAAGGTATCAATACCAAAGCTTCATCCCGCATCCATAGGTGGGCGCTGACATTATCTGCTTATGATTATGTCATTCGACATAGACCTGGCACCAAGAATTGTGCCGATGCTTTGAGCCGTCTGCTGTTGCCCACACCAGAGATGGAAACTCCACAACTGACGGACCTATTGTTAGTTATGGATGCTTTTGAGAGTGAAGGAACCCTTGTCACGGCTCAACAAGTTAAGACCTGGACCAGCCAGGACCCAATTTTTATTGGTGGTGAAGAGTTGCATCCTTAAAGGTGATTGGTCTGCCATACCCAAGCAAATCTGCGAGGAGACCAAACCTTACATTTGTCGCAAAGACGAACTGTCTATTCAATCGGATTGTATACTGTGGGGCAATCGCCCAAGAAAGGGAGAGAGTTACATAGCACACATTCTGGCATTGTAATGATGAAAGCCATCGCCAGGTCTCATGTATGGTGGCCTGGAATTGACTCTGAGCTGGAATCATGTGTGCACCAGTGCAACACTTACATGCAGCACTTAATTGCCGCTGAGTCTGTGGTCGTGGCTGTCCAAACCATGGTCCAGGATCTGAGAATGTGAATAGAAGATTTGTGAATGTGTCATTTGAATAGGGTCATGGGAAAATGGCTAAAAGAAAATGTCAAGCTGAGATATTTGCAATGTCGACACAAAAAGGGGTTACTCAGAGTTGTGGTCAAACACGAGTTACACGAAAAAGCAAAGTCAGGCATGAGACAGACGAGGGGCTGCTAATAACCAGCCATAAAATAAGGAAATGCTATGTAAAATCGAAACTATAAACACACGCCCTATTTGGAGAGTTATTAGCCTGCAATTGGGTATGCTATGGGGGAAGTCGACCAATGATTATATAAACTGAGTGTCACTCAAATATGTTCTGCTGTAACAATGTATAAAAATTGAGCTTTTGTACTGTTACGGAACTTGTCAGGAGAGAGGTGGACAGGCTCAAATCGAGGGTGTTCCCTTTATCTTAACGGGTCTCGGACGGAGAATCTCTAATAAAGGTCTTATGTTGCTAAGACTAAAAGTGTTTGTGTGTCAGTGAATTCGCTGAAACAGATTGAAGGGAAAAGAATCCAGTATCTACAGATCAACATAGACTTTGCAGGTCCCTTCCTGGGGAAAATGTTTTTAGTTGTGGTGGATGCATATTCGAAGTGGATAGAGTGTATAATCATGTCATCCAGCACATCCACAGCTCCATTGAGAATCTCAGTGTCATGTTCGCGACAAATGAACTGCCTGACATCGTTGTTATTGACAACGGATCGTGCTTCACCAGTCAGGAATTTCAAGAGTTCATGAAACTCAATGGTATCAAACATGTAAGGTCAGCACCGTTCAAACCTGCATCCATTGGGCAAGCAGAATGTGCTGTCCAAATCATAAAGCAGAATATGAAGCGAGTAACCCAAGGGTCACTGCAGACCCGCCTGTCGTGCATACTGCTTAGTTACAGAACAAGATCACACATGCGTACCGGGTCTTGCCTACTGAACTAATGATGAAGATAGGTCTTAAGACCAAGCTATCTCTTGTACACCCTGATTTGAATAATCATGTTGAATGTAGAAGACAAAGTCAGCAAGGGTATCACAATCGCGCAGCTGTGTCACGTGATATTTCTGTAAATGATCCTGTATATGTTCTGAATTATGGTCAGGGTCCCAAGTGGATTGCTGGTACTGTCATGGCCAAGGAGGGCAATAGAGTATTTATTGTCAAGCCCAAAAATGGGCAAACATGCAGGAAACATCTGGATCAGACAAAGCTGCGGCACACAGACGAACTGCAACAGTCAGAGGAAGAGACAATCGATGACCAACCAACCTACCCCCAGTCATCAGAGGACTCAGTGGTCATCAGTGAATCGGGACTTTCAATCATTGACATGTTCAATGAAAATAGACTTTCAATCCCTGACATGGCCATTGCCACTCCCACCAGGTCAGCCACCCAGCCACCAATCACAACAGACTTTGAACACTCACCCAAGGCTGGAGTTGAACTGAGACGGTCAACAAAGGAAATTAAGGATAGTGTTAAATCCAAGGAAGCGGCATATAAATTGGCCAGAAAAAGCAGCAAACCTGAGGACTGGGAGAATTTTATAATTCAGCAGAGGAGGACAAAGGGTTTAATTAAGAGGGAGAAAATAGAGTATGAGAGGAAGCTTGCTGAGAACATAAAAACTGACTGCAAAAGCTTCTATAGATATGTGAAGAGAAAAAGATTCGTGAAGACAAACATAGGTCCCTTGTAGTCAGATTCAGGTGAATTTATAATGGGGAACAAAGAAATGGCAGACCAGTTGAACAAATACTTCGATTCGGTCTTCACGAAGGAAGACACAAATAAACTTTCGGAAATACAAGGGGACCGGGGATCGAGTGAGAAGGAGGAATTGAAAGAAATCCTTATTAGGCGGGAAGTTGTGTTAGGGAAATTGATAGGATTGAAGGCCGATAAATCCCTGGGGCCTAATAGTCTGCATCCCAGAGTACTTAACGAAATGGCCCTAGAAATATTGGATGCATTGGTGAGCATTTTACAACAGTCTATCGACTCTGGATCAGTTCCTATGGATTGGAGGACAGCTAATGTAACACCACTTTTAAAACAAGGAGGGAGAGCAAAAACAGTTAATTATAGACTGGTTAGCCTGACATCAGTAGTGGGGAAAATGTTGGAATCAATTGTTAAAGATGAAATAGCAGCGCATTTGGAAAGCAGTGACAGGATCGGTCCAAGTCAACATGGATTTATGAAAGGGAAATCATGCTTGACAAATCTTCTAGAATTTTTTGAGGATGTAACTAGTAGAGTGGACAAGGGCGAACCAGTGGATGTGGTATATTTGGACTTTCAAAAGGCTTTTGACAAGGTCCCACACAAGAGATTGGTGTGCAAAATTAAAGCACATGGTATTGGGGGTAAAATACTGACATGGATAGAGAACTAGTTGGCAGACAGGAAGCAGAGAGTCGGAATAAACAGTTCCTTTTCAGAATGGCAGGCAGTGACTAGTGGGGTGTTGTAGGGCTCAGTGCTGGGACCCCAGCTATTTACAATATACATTAATGATTTAAATGAAGAAATTAAGTGTAATATCTCCAAGTTTGCAGATGACACTAAGCTGGGTGGCCGTATGAGCTGTGAGGAGGATGCTAAGAGGCTGCAGGGTGATTTGGACAGGTTGGGTGAGTGGGCAAACACATGGCAGATGCAGTATAATGTGGATAAATGTGTGGTTATCCACTTTGGGGGCAAAAACACGAAGGCAGAATATTATCTGAATGGTGACAGATTAGGAAAAGGGGACGTGCAACGAGACCTGGGTGTCATGGTGCATCAGTCATTGAAAATTGGCATACAGGTACAGCAGGCAATGAAGAAGGCAAATGGTATGTTGGCCTTCAAAGCTAGGGGATTTGAGTATAGGAGCAGGGCGATCTTACTGCAGTTGTACAGGGCCTTGGTATCACATGGAATATTGTATTCAGTTTTGGTCTCCTAATCTGAGAAAGGATGTTCTTGCTATTGAGGGAGTGCAGCGAAGATTCACTAGACTGATTCCCGGGATGGCAGACTGACATGAGGAGAGACTGGATCGACTGGGCCTGTATTCACTGGAGTTTAGAAGGATGAGAGGGGATCTTGTAGAAACATATAAAATTCTGAAGGGACTGGACAGGTTAGATGCAGGAAGAATGTTCCCGATGTTGGGGAAGTCCAGAACCAAGGGACATAGTCTAAGGATAAGGGGTAAGCCATTTCGGACTGAGATGAGGAGAAATTTCTTCACTCAGAGAGTTGTTAACCTGTGGAATTCCCTACTGCAGAGAGTTGTTGATGTCAGTTCATTGGATATATTCAAGAGGGAGTTAGATATGGCCCTTACGGCTAAAGGGATCAAGGGATATGGAGAGAAAGCAGGCAAGGGGTACTGAGGTGAATGATCAGCCATGATCTTATTGAATGGTGATGCAGGCTCGAAGGGCCGAATGGCCTACTCCTGCACCTATTTTCTATGTTCCTAACCCGGAAGCGTAAAACACCGGACCGTCTCAATTGGTAAAAGACTGTTGGTGAGAGGGGAGCGACCTATCAAAAGCCCAGCGGGAGATCGAGAGCCAGCGGCAGTTGGTGAGAGTGGAGCGACCTATCAAAAGCCCAGCGGGAGATCGAGAGCCAGCGGCAGTTGGTGAGAGGGGAGCGACCTATCAAAAGCCCAGCGGGAGATCGAGAGCCAGCGGCAGTTGGTGAGAGGGGAGCGACCTATCAAATGCCCAGCGGGAGATCGAGAGCCAGCGGCAGTTGGTGAGAGGGGAGCGACCTATCAAAAGCCCAGCGGGAGATCGAGAGCCAGCGGCAGTTGGTGAGAGGGGAGCGACCTATCAAATGCCCAGCGGGAGATCGAGAGCCAGCGGCAGTTGGTGAGAGGGGAGTGACCTATCAAAAGCGTACCGGTGCAGCTACAGCGGGAGAGAAAGCAAAATAGAAGTAGAAAGGAATCAAAAAGTGACGTCACAGCCAATGGGGTAAGTGATTGGCTGGTGATTGGTGAGTAGCTTTTCTTTTCTTTTTTATATCAGTAAGTGAACTTTAGCATTGATATTACCAATTTAAGGGTATCTAAGGTTAAGGCATGGCAGGAGAGCTCGGTCACGTGATATGCTCCTCCTGTACCATGTGGGAACTCGGGGACACTTCCGGTGTCCCTGGGGGCTACGTGTGTGGGAAGTGTATCCGCCTCGAGCTCTTGACGGTCCGCGTTGCGGAATTGGAGCTGAGGGTGGATTCACTCTGGAGCATCCACGATGCTGAGAATGACGTGAGTATCACATGTAGTGAGTTGGTCCCACCGCAGGAGAAGGGTCCACAGCCAGATAGGGAATGGAAGACCAGCAGAAAGAGCAGTGCAAGAAAGATAGTGCAGGGGTCCCCTGTGGTCATCCCCCTGCAAAACAGATACACCGCTTTGAGTACTGTTGGGGGGATGACTCATCAGGGGAGGGCAGCAGCAGCCAATTTCATGGCACCGTGGCTGGCTCTGCTGCACAGGAGGGCAGGAAAAAGATTGGGAGTGCGATAGTGATAGGGGATTCGATGGTGAGGGGAATAGATAGGCGTTTCTGCGGCCGCAACTGAGACTCCAGGATGGTATGTTGCCTCCCTGGTGCAAGGGTCAAGGATGTCTCGGAGCGGGTGCAGGACATTCTGAAAAGGGAGGGAGAACAGCCAGTTGTCGTGGTGCACATTGGTACCAACGACATAGGTAAAAAAAGGGATGAGTTCCTACGAAAAGAATTTAAGGAGCTAGGAGCTAAATTAAAAAGTAGGACCTCAAAAGTAGTAATCTCGGGATTGCTACCAGTGCCACGTGCTAGTCAGAGTAGGAATCGCAGGAAAGCGCAGATGAATACGTGGCTTGAGCAGTGGTGCAACAGGGAGGGATTCAAATTCCTGGGGCATTGGAACCGGTTCTGGGGGAGGTGGGACCAGTACAAACTGGACGGTCTGCACCTGGGCAGGACCGGAACCAATGTCCTAGGGGGAGTGTTTGCTAGTGCTGTTGGGGAGGAGTTAAACTAATTTTGCAGGGGGATGGGAACCGATGCAGGGAGACAGAGGGAGACAAAAAGGAGGCAAAAGCAAAAGACAGAAAGGAGATGAGGAAAAGTGGAGGGCAGAGAAACCCAAGGCAAAGAACAAAAAGGGCCACTGTACAGCAAAATTCTAAAAGGACAAAGGGTGTTAAAAAAACAAGCGTGAAGGCTTTGTGTCTTAATGCAAGGAGTATCCGCAATAAGGTGGATGAATTAACAGTGCAAATAGATGTTAACAAATATGATGTGATTGGGATTACGGAGACGTGGCTCCAGGATGATCAGGGCTTGGAACTCAACATTCAGGGGTATTCAACATTCAGGAAGGATAGAATAAAAGGAAAAGGAGGTGGGGTAGCATTGCTGGTTAAAGAGGAGATTAATGCAATAGTTAGGAAAGACATTAGCTTGGATGATGTGGAATCTATATGGGTAGAGCTGCAGAACACTAAAGGGCAAAAAACATTAGTGGGAGTTGTGTACAGACCTCCAAACAGTAGTAGTGATGTTGGGGAGGGCATCAAACAGGAAATTAGGAGTGCATGCAATAAAGGTGCAGCAGTTATAATGGGTGACTTTAATATGCACATAGATTGGGCTAGCCAAACTGGAAGCAATACGGTGGAGGAGGATTTCCTGGAGTGCATAAGGGATGGTTTTCTAGACCAATATGTTGAGGAACCAACTAGGGGGGAGGCCATCTTAGACTGGGTGTTGTGTAATGAGAGGGGATTAATTAGCAATCTCATTGTGCGAGGCCCCTTGGGGAAGAGTGACCATAATATGGTGGAATTCTGCATTAGGATGGAGAATGAAACAGTTAATTCAGAGACCATGGTCCAGAACTTAAAGAAGGGTAACTTTGAAGGTATGAGGCGTGAATTGGCTAAGATAGATTGGCGAATGATACTTAAGGGGTTGACTGTGGATGGGCAATGGCAGACATTTAGAGACCGCATGGATGAATTACAACAATTGTACATTCCTGTCTGGCGTAAAAATAAAAAAGGGAAGGTGGCTCAACCGTGGTTATCTAGGGAAATCAGGGATAGTATTAAAGCCAAGGAAGTGGCATACAAATTGGCCAGAAATAGCAGCGAATCTGGGGACTGGGAGAAATTTAGAACTCAGCAGAGGACGACAAAGGGTTTGATTAGGGCAGGGAAAATGGAGTACGAGAAGAAGCTTGCAGGGAACATTATGGCGGATTGCAAAAGTTTCTATAGGTATGTAAAGAGAAAAAGGTTAGTAAAGACAAATGTAGGTCCCCTGCAGTCAGAATCAGGGGAAGTCATAACGGGGAACAAAGAAATGGCAGACCAATTGAACAAGTACTTTGGTTCAGTATTCACTAAGGAGGACACAAACAACCTTCCGGATATAAAAGGGGTCAGAGGGTCTAGTAAGGAGGAGGAACTGAGGGAAATCTTTATTAGTCGGGAAATTGTGTTGAGGAAATTGATGGGATTGAAGGCCGATAAATCCCCAGGGCCTGATGGACTGCATCCCAGAGGACTTAAGGAGGTGGCCTTGGAAATAGCGGATGCATTGACAGTCATTTTCCAACATTCCATTGACTCTGGATCAGTTCCTATTGAGTGGAGGGTAGCCAATGTAACCCCACTTTTTAAAAAAGGAGGGAGAGAGAAAGCAGGGAATTATAGCCTGACCTCAGTAGTGGGCAAAATGATGGAATCAATTATTAAGGATGTCATAGCAGCGCATTTGGAAATTGGTGACATGATAGGTCCAAGTCAGCATGGATTTGTGAAAGGGAAATCATGCTTGACAAATCTTCTGGAATTTTTTGAAGCTGTTTCCAGTAGAGTGGACAAGGGGGAACCAGTTGATGAGGTATATTTGGACTTTCAGAAGGCTTTCGACAAGGTCCCAACACAAGAGATTAATGTGCAAAGTTAAAGCACATGGGATTGGGGGTAGTGTGCTGACGTGGATTGAGAACTGGTTGTCAGACAGGAAGCAAAGAGTAGAAGTAAATGGGTACTTTTCGGAATGGCAGGCAGTGACTAGTGGGGTACCGCAAGGTTCTGTGCTGGGGCCCCAGCTGTTTACATTGTACATTAATGATTTAGACGAGGGGATTAAATGTAGTATCTCCAAATTTGCGGATGACACGAAGTTGGATGGCAGTGTGAGCTGCGAGGAGGATGCTATGAGGCTGCAGAGTGACTTGGATAGGTTAGGTGAGGGGGCAAATGCGTGGCAGATGAAGTATAATGTGGATAAATGTGAGGTTATCCACTTTGATGGTAAAAACAGAGAGACAGACTATTATCTGAATGGTGACAGATTAGGAAAAGGGGAGGTGCAACGAGACCTGGGTGTCATGGTACACCAGTCACTGAAGGTTGGCGTGCAGGTACAGCAGGCGGTTAAGAAAGCAAATGGCATGTTGGCCTTCATAGCGAGGGGATTTGAGTACAGGGGCAGGGAGGTGTTGCTACAGTTGTACAGGGCCTTGGTGAGGCCACACCTGGAGTATTGTGTACAGTTTTGGTCTCCTAACTTGAGGAAGGACGTTCTTGCTATTGAGGGAGTGCAGCGAAGATTCACCAGACTGATTCCCGGGATGGTGGGACTGACCTATCAAGAAAGACTGGATCAACTGGGCTTGTATTCACTGGAGTTCAGAGGAGTGAGAGGGGACCTCATAGAAACGTTTAAAATTCTGACGGGTTTGGACAGGTTGGATGCAGGAAGAATGTTCCCAATGTTGGGGAAGTCCAGAACCAGGGGTCACAGTCTAAGGATAAGGGGTAAGCCATTTAGGACCGAGATGAGGAGAAACTTCTTCACCCAGAGTGGTGAACCTGTGGAATTCTCTACCACAGAAAGTAGTTGAGGCCAATTCACTAAGTATATTCAAAAGGGAGTTAGATGAAGTCCTTACTACTCGGGGGATCAAGGGGTATGGCGAGAAAGCAGGAAGGGGGTACTGAAGTTTCATGTTCAGTCATGAACTCATTGAATGGCGGTGCAGGCTAGAAGGGCTGAATGGCCTGCTCCTGCACCTATTTTCTATGTTTCTATGTGTTAATTTCTCAAAGGGGGCTATTGTCATGTATGTATTTTTGGAATCACTAGCCACTAGATGGCGTCACTGTTGGAGGCCCTTGGGCTGCACGCACATGTGTGCAGCCCAAGTATAAAAGGCCAGCCATTTTGGATATTAATCACTTTGGACTTTACTAAAGCAAGGCAAGGTCATACCTCTTGGAGTTAAACATTACTCAGTCTAACAGTTATTGCATACACAACACCTGGTTATAGTATTGCAAGATCTTTTTACACTGAGCGAAACTGGGTAACAATTGCAATGGCTGAGTGAGTTCAGCCCAACAATGCACTAAGGCCTCACATGCCATGAAATGTGCAGCTCATCTGAAACCATAAAATGATTATGCATATGTGTGCCAGATTCTCAGGGAGATGTCATGGCTCTTTCATCCTGCGCCAGTCCATCCTCCCTTAGCTCCATACCTCCAACCAGACATACCAGCTGGCTGCTTGGAGACAAGGGCTATCCACTAAAGACGTGGCTGATGATATCCTTGAGGAGGCCAAGCAATGAGACAGCAGAGTGCTATAATCAAAGCCATATCACGAGCAGATGTGCAACAGACAAAGCGATCGGGATGCTGAAGATGTGCTTCAGATCCCTTGACAGACTCTTCACTGCTATCCCCGTCTCCACCATCTGTTCTTGCTCACTTGTGGTGCGTGAGACACCAGGTGACAACACTACTCTACGTATCATAGGACTCACCAACGTGCACGTATCTGCGCTGGTGCTGGGTGCGCGTGGGTTTGGTGACGGTGCTGCCTCAGAGAATGCAGTTTCCTCTGAGGAGTCGTCTTCCTCCCCCGGCTGGAAAATTTGGGGTGGGGCACTTGATGGACCTGTGGGAGAGTAAAGTCATGAATTAGAACCGTTATGATAAGAATGTTGTAAGTTACCATTATACACCTGATCATGTTTCACTGGCTGCTGACATCAAGTCACCATGAGTGCCTGTTGTATGTCATGTAAATGTATGGTAATTAATTCTGACACCAGGTTGCTGTGAGATCCCTGTTATGTATTTAACCCCTTGTAACCTGTATCACACTACCACCAGAGGGCCAACCTGTTGGAGTCCCAAGGGATCCCAGCATCCCTTGGGAGCACGGTATATAAGCAGGCCATGGACACTGTGGACCATTTCCCATATCTCGGGAGCCTCTTATCAACAAAGGCAGACATTGATGCGGAGATTCAACATCACCTCCAGTGCGCCAGTGCAGCCTTCGACCGTCTGAGGAAAAGTGTTTGAAGACCAGGCCCTCAAATCTACCACCAAGCTCATGGTCTACAGGGCTGTAGTAATACCCGCCCTCCTGTATGGATCTGAGGCATGGACGATGTATAGAAGGCACCTCAAGTCGCTGGAGATATGTCACCAACGATGTCTCCGCAAGATCCTGCAAATCCCCTGGGAGGACAGGCGCACCAACATCAGTGTCCTCGACAAGGCTAACATCCCCAGTATTGAAGCACTGACCACATTCGATCAGCTTCGCTGGGCAGGCCACATAGTTCGCATGCCAGATATGAGACTCCCTAAGCAAATGCTTTATGCGGAGCTCCTTCATGGTAAACGAGCCAAAGGAGGACAGCGGAAACGTTATAAGGGCATCCTCAAAGCCTCCCTGGTAAAGTGCGACATCACCACTGACACCCGAAGACCGCCCGAGGTGGAGAAAGTACACCCAAGAGGGCGTTGAGCTCTTCGAGTCTCAACGCAAAGAGTATGAAGAGGCCAAGCGCAGGCAGCGGAAGGAGCGCGCGGCAAACCAGCCCTACCGATCCCTTCCCCCGACGAATATCTGTCCCACCTGTAACAGGGTCTGTGGCTCTCTTATCGGACTGTTCAGCTATCAAAGACCTCACTTTGGGAGTGGAAGCAAGTCTTCCTCGATTCCGAGGGACTGCCTATGATGATATAAACAGACCACCCACGAGGTACCTGCTCTCTGGAGTTTTATTAAAAGGAGCTAAGGTCACACTTGCTTATTGTTCACAGTACTCAGTTTCATCCTTTATTATGAACGCATCAATAACAAACAACCGCACGAAAATGCAAAGAACAGTTGGTATCCTGGAGAAGTTCTCAGAAGGGGACGATTGGGAGGCCATCGTGGAGAGACTCAACCAATACTTTGTGGGCAACGAGCTGGAAGGGGCTGAGAATGCTGCCAAATGAAAGGCGATCCTCCTTACTGTCTGTGGGGCAACAACCTATGGCCTCATGAAGAACCTTCTAGCTCTGGAAAAACCAACAGCTAAATCATATGAAGAATTGTATATGCAGGTCCGGGAGCACCTAAATCCTAAGGAAAGCATTTTGATGGCGAGATATAGGTTCTACACGTGTCAACGGTCAGAGGGCCAGGAAATGGCGAGCTATGTTGCCGAACTAAGGCGCCTTGCAGGACATTGTGAATTTGAGGGATTCCTAGAACAAATGCTTAGAGACTTTTTTGTACTAGGTATTGGCCAGGAGTTAATCTTTCGCAAACTGTTGACTGTTGAAACCCCGAATCTAAGCAAAGCCATAATGATAGCCCAGGCATTTATGCCCACCAGCGACAATACTAAACAGGTTTCGCAGAGTAAAGAAGTTTCGGCCAGTACTGTGCACAAAATAATGTCGTTTTCGAGCAGGAATATACATGGCAGAATGTACACGTCAGCTGCTGCTGCACGACCTCAGATGACCCAGAGTCCGCCATCAATCGTTAATGCGAGGCAGTTAACACCTTGTTGGCACTGTGGAGGTGATCATCGGCCCCATCAATGCCGCTTCAAGCACTATGCGTGCAACGATTGCAGAACAATGGGACACCTCCAGTGAATGTGCAGATGAGCTGCAAGCCCTGCAAACCACCACGTTGCAGAGGAAGATCGATCCACTGCGGATCAGGCGGAATTGAAGACTCATAACGAGGAGGCAGAAGTGTACGGGGTACACACATTCACCACAAAATGTCCACCAATAATGTTGAAAGTGGAACTGAATGGAATTCCAATATCTATGGAACTGGACACAGGTGTGAATCTGTCCATAACGAATAAAAAGGCCTTCGACAGGCTGTGGGGCAACAAGGGACACATCCAAGCTCAGCCCCATTCACATCAAACTAAGGACTTACACCAAGGAACTGATCCCTGCAATTGGCAGTGCAGAAGTCAAAGTCTCCTATGATGGAGCAGTACACGAACTCCCGCTGTGGATCGTGCCAGGGGATGGCACCTCGTTATTTGGCAGAAGCTGGCTTGGAAAAATCTGCTGGAACTGGGACGACATCCAAGCGCTTTCATCCGTTGATGACACCTCATGTGCCCAGGTTCTGAGCAGGATTCCATCGTTGTTCGAGCCAGGCATTGGAAGCTTCTCTGGGGTGAAAGTGCAGATCCATTTGGCTTCCAGTACGAGACCCATCCACCTCAAAGCACGGGCGGTACCATAGATGATGCGTGAGAAAGTGGAAATTGAGCTGGACAGGCTGCAGTGAGAAGGCATCATCGCACCGGTGAATTCAATGAGTGGGCCAGTCCGATTGACCCGGTACTTAAAAGAGGATGGTACGGTCAGAATTTGTGGGGACTATAAAGTACAGATTAACCGTTTTTCGCTACAGGGCCAGTACCCGCTACCCAAGGCAGACGACCTATTTGTGACCCTGGCTGGAGGGAAGACGTTCACCAAGCTGGACCTGACCTCGGCCTACATGACGCAGGAGCTGGAGGAGTCTTCAAAAGGCCTCACCTGCATCAGCACGCACAAAGGTCTGTTCATCTATAACAGATGCCCGTTTTGGATTCGGTCAGCCGTGGCAATCTTCCAACGGAACATGGAGAGCCTGCTAAAGTCGGTTCCTCACACCATGGTTTTCCAGGTCGACATACTGGTTACAGGTCGGGACACCATTGAGCACTTGAAGAATCTGGAAGAGGTTCTTAGTCGATTGGATTGCGTGAAACTCAGGTTGAAACACTCAAAGTGTGTTTTCCTGGCGCAGGACATCGAGTTCTTTGGAAGAAGAATTGCAGCAGATGGCATCAGACCCACCGACGCCAAGACGGAGGCCATCAAGAACGCGCTGAGACCACAGAACATGACGGAGCTGTGGTCATTCCTGGGACTCCTTAACTATTTCGGTCATTTCCTACCTGGGTTAAGCAGCCTGCTAGAACCCCTACACGCGCTACTGCGCAAGGGAGATGACTGGGTATGGGGGAATTCACAAGAGGCTGCCTTTGAGAAAGCCAGGAATCTGTTATGTTCAAACAAACTGCTTGTCCAGTATAACTCTTGTAAATGATTAGTGCTAGCTTGCAATGCGTCGTCATACGGGGTCGGGTGTGTATTACAACAGGCTAACGAATCGGGGATTTTGCAACCGGTCGCCTATGCGTCCAGGAGTTTGTACAAGACTGAAAGGGCCTACAGCATAATTGAAAAAGAGGCTCTGGCGTGCATTTATGGGGTAAAGAAAATGCACCAGTACTTATTTGGCCTCAAGTTTGAGCTTGAAACTGACCACAAGCCGCTCATATCGCTGTTTTCTGAGAGCAAAGGGATTAACACCAATGCCTCTGCCTGCATCCAACGACGGGCGCTCACACTGTCGGCATACAACTATGTAATTCACCACAGACTGGGCACAGAGAACTGTGCTGATGCTCTCAGTCGGATACCATTGCCCATCACCGGGGTGGAAATGGCACAGCCTGCGGACTTGCTCATGGTAATGGATGCATTCGAAAACGAAAAGTCATCCATTACGGCCCGCCAGATCAGGACCTGGACCAGCAAGGATCCTTTACTGTCCTTGGTAAAAAAACTGTGTCCTCCATGGGAGCTGGTCCAGCGTCCCAGCAGAGATGCAGGAGGCGATTAAGCCGTTCCACAGGCGCAAAGACGAAATGTCCCTGCAGGTGGACTGTCTATTGTGGGGTAATCGCGTGGCCTTGCCCAAGAAAGTAAGAGATACGTTCATTTGTGAACTGCACAGCACCCACCCAGGCATTGTAATGATGAAAGCCATAGCCAGATCCCATGTGTGGTGGCCCGGCATCGACTCAGATTTAGAGTTATGCGTGCGCCAGTGCAACACTTGCTCTCGGCTGAGCAATGCACCCAGAGAAGCACCGCTAAGTTTGTGGTCGTGGCCCTCCAAACTGTGGTCGAGGATCCACGTGGACTATGGGGGCCCATTTCTAGGCAAAATGTTCTTGGTTGTCTTGGATGCTTAATCAAAATGGATTAAATGTGCAATAATGTCTGTAAGCACGTCCACGGCCACCATTGAGAGCCTACGAGTCATGTTTGCCACGCACGACCTGCCTGATGTCCTAGTCAGCTACAATGGGCTGTGCTTCACCAGTGCTGAATTCAAGGAATTCATGACCCGCAATGGGATCAAGCACGTTACATCTGCCCCGTTCAAGCCCGCATCCAACGGCCAGGCAGAACGGGCAGTTCAGACCATCAAGCAAAGCTTGAAACGCGTGTCGGAAGGTTCCCTGCAGACCCGACAATCCCAAGTGCTGCTCAGCTACCGCACCAGACCCCACTCACTCACTAGGGTTCCCCCAGCCGAGCTGCTCATGAAAAGGGTGCTCAAAACAAGGCTCTCGCTTGTCCACCCTGATCTCCATGATCACATGGAGGGCAGGCGGCATCAACAAAGTGTGTACCATGACCGCGCAAATGTGTCACGCGATATTGAGGTCAATGATCCTGTGTTTGTACTCAATTATGGACATGGTCCCAAATGGCTCGCTGGCACAGTCACAGCCAAAGAAGGGAGTAGGGTGGTCCAGGTCAAATTGGCCAACGGACTAATGTGCAGAAAACATTTGGACCAAATCAATTTGCAGTTCACCAACAGCTACGAACAACCCAAAGAAAACACCACCAAATTTGACCTTCCAATACACACATACAAGTGGCAACCGACATCATGGTTGACCACGAAGCCGAACTCAACATTCCCAGCAGCCCGGCAAGGCCGGCTGCCCAGCAGTCCAGTGAAGAATTAATCAACTCACCCACACCCGCATTTGTACCGAGACGATCGACAAGGGAGCGAAAAGCCCCAAATCGGCTCACCTTGTAAATAAATGTACTATTAACTTTACGAGGGAGTGATGTTATGTATTTAACCCCTTGTAACCTGTATCACACTACCACCAGAGGGCCCACCTGTTGGAGTCCCAAGGGATCCCAGCATCCCTTGGGAGCACAGTATATAAGCAGGCCACCCACGAGGTACCTGCACTCTGGAGTCTTATTAAAGGAGCTAAGGTCACACTTGCTCATTGTTCACAGTACTCAGTTTCATCCTTTATTATGAACGTATCAGTCTCCCTCTCTTCATCTCCCACCACCAGCAGCTCTGCGACTCTGCTTATTCCCAGTGCCTCCTCCTCTGCTGGCGTCAATGCACTGTAACTTGGAGGGCTGCCTCTGATTCTTTGTCTCCCTGTTGTTCTGCGCTCTCTTCTCCTGCAAGGAGGGAAACAAGAGAACTTTGAGTGAGAGTGATGGTGATGGTGAGAGTGAGAGTAAGGGTTTATATGGGCTACATCTGTAGAGGGTGACTATGAGGGAGTGGCATGGCATTGCTAAATGGCCTCCTTCTGTGGCATTACTTTCTATGATTCTATGATTGCATTATGCTGAGGGGCAGTGTCAGTGGTAGTTAGTCAGATGGAGATGTGAGTAGCTGCAGACAGTGAGGGATGGGTGCACCTGCAAGTTAGGTTGGCTATGAGGAGTGACATGCAGGAGTATGCTTGGAAAGGCAGAGTGAGGGGGTTGGAGTGACACGCACATCAGGATGTAGCTGGATGTGGCATTGTACTCACCTTTCTGGACCTATTGAGGTCATTAATTCGCTTCCTATACTGAATCCAGGAGCAGCTTACAACACCTCTGCTGCCCACTTTGTGGGTGATCTCCAGCCTCGTCCCCTTTGTTTCACCGACTGGCCTCTTCATCCTGTCACCAGGGAACAGGACCTCTGTCATGTATCTCACATTACTGTATCTTACTATGCTATACATGACTGTAACTGGATATGACCTGAAACAATAAGCATACCTTACCACCAGGGGTGTACTTGCAGGAGACACTCCATACCTGTCCCACTGTGGTATATAAAGGGAGGTCTCAGGCAAGTGCAGCACCGGAGAGCTGGAATTAAAAGTGCGGGTCCTGAGCGACCTTGACTTCAGCATGTGTCTCGTGTGAGTCAGTACTTCCGTGCTCTCACTTCCTGGAGCAGGATTTCCAGGAAGGAATCAGAAAACCTGGGCATAGCCTTCTGGCACTGAGCCTGCATCCTTGCTTATAAATGCTTGAACCTTCACAGTCAAATTATTGGAACTATACAACAGCAACAGCCACCTCTTACAACAACCTCAGAACTGTCATGTATTTCACCATCTTGCAATGACAATATGTAATTGTAACTCATACATACTGTACCTATACCCTTGTAATGCACACGCTGACCACAGGGAGTGAGCTCCTCACCTGGGCTTCCAGGTATAAAAGGGGAGGTCCCACCCAGCATCAGCACTCTTTAGTCCTGGGAATAAAGTGAAGGTCACAGAGTGACCAGGTCTGATATATCCATGCCTCGTGTGAGTTTGTAACAAGGTGCAGAGACACAACATCTGGCGACGAGAAACGGGAATCACCGAACCACGAGGATGGCCACCGGCAGCACAGAGGAACACTACTGTGTGGGTGAAGACTGGGACGACTTTGTGGAAAGACTCTAGCAGAGCTTTGTCACAAAGGATTGGCTGGAAGAGGCAGCGGCTGACAAGCGGAGGGCGCATCTACTGACCAGCTATGGTCCACAGACGTATGCGCTAATGAAAGACCTGCTCGCACCCCAAACGCCAGCGGGCAAGTCCTTCGAAGAGCTCAGCCAGCTGATCAGTGAGCATCTCCAAGCCGGCAAGTAGTGTACAGATGGCCCAGCACCGGTTCTACTCTCACCGGCGTCGGGAGGGTCCAAACATCTCAGACTTCGTGGCGGAACTGCGGCGTTTGGCCAGTCTCTGTAAGTTCTCCAATGCCTGCAATGGGGAGATGTTAAGGGTCTTTTTCATCGAGGGCATTAATCATGCCGGCATTTTCAGGAAGCTCATAAAGACTAAGGATTTGACTTTAGAAGGGACGGCATTGATAGCTCAGACCTTTATGGAAGGGGAAAGAGGAGACCAAGCTAATCTATGCACACAGCCCTGGTTTTAAAGTTGCATTGAACCAGGGAATAAATGTTATAAAAATAACACAGAACCCCACAGGCAGGCAAGGGCAATTCGACATCGTCCAGGCAGGCAGGCAAGGGAAATTCGACACCACCCAGGTAGCAACAAGCTCCTGGCAACAGGGACAACGGGAAGGGGTTCAGCAATTCACGCCATCACGAGGAACAATACATTCTGTGATGGGGCAATTAACATTCCCCATCAGAGTGCTTAGAAACAGCCAAAAGGGCCATCAGAGAGGAATGCCTGGGAATAGTCCTTTTGTTAACAGCAAACCAGCTGATGTTGGAGATGTGGGAGCAGACACACTGCAAAAATTTGCAGGTTCCAACTTTACACCTGTAGGATTTGTAATGTCAAGGGACACCTGGCCAGGATGTGCAAAAAGGCAGTAGCGAGACAAGTCTGTGAGGCAGAGGAACCAGACGGGGGGTCTGAAATGCAGGATGAGGCCTGGGGAACAACCATGGATGCTGAAGTTCAGAGAGTTCATGTGGCTGACGTCCACAGCTCATACACCAAAACGCCACCCATGATGATGAAAGTCTTACTGAATGGCATCCCGGTGCACATGGAGCTGGATACCAGAACTAGCCAGTCACTCGGGGGCGCCCAACAATTTGAGACTATGGCCACACAGAGCTAGCAGGCCCAAATTGGAACACATTGAGACGCAGCTACGTACGTACACCAAAGAGATCATCCCAGTGCTGGGCAGTGCAAACTTGGTGGTAACGCATAATGGATCACAGAACCGGCTGCCACTCTGGATTGTTCCGGGAAATGGCCCCGCGCTCTTGGGAGAAGTTGGCTAGCTGAGATGAATTGGAAATGGGGGGGGGATGTGCACGCCATTTCATCCGTGGAGCGAAGTTCGTGCTCTCAGGTATTGCAAAAATTGGAGTCAGTCTTTCAACCTGGTGTCGGAATGTTCAAGGGCACCAAAGTAGTGATACACATCACTCCGGATGCCAGACCAGTGCACCACAAAGTCAGAGCGGTGCCGTACGTGATGTGTGAAAAAATTGAAAGTGAACTGGACAGGCTGCTGAGAGAGGGCATAATTTTGCCCGTTGAATTCAGCGACTGGGCAAGTCCCATTGTTCCCATCATCAAAGCAGATGGCTCGGTCAGGATTTGCGGCGACTACAAAGCCACCATCAACCGAGTGTCGCTGCAAAACCAATACCCGCTCCCGAGAGCGGAGGACCTTTTTGCCACACTGGCGGGTGGTAAGCTGTTCACGAAGCTGGACCTCACTTCAGCCTACATGACTCAGGAGCTGGCTGAAAAATCCAAGTTTCACGACACACAAATGATTATTTGTTTACAATAGGTGCCCGTTTGGCATTCGTTCGGCAGCGGCTATCTTTCAGCAAAACATGGAAAGCTTGCTCAAGTCCATCCCTGGAACGATCGTGTTCCAAGACGGGTCGAGACACTGAAGAACACCTCCGCAACTGGAGGAGGTGCTACGCCGATTGGAATGGGTAGGCCTGCGGCTGAAAAAGGCCAAGTGCGTGTGTTTGGCCCCAGAGGTCACGTTCCTGGGCAGGAGGGTTGCCGCAGATGGGATCCGGCCCACTGAATCAAAAACTGAGGCGATTTGCTGGGCACCCAGGCCTGACAACACGTTGGAGTTGCGATCATTCCTGGGACTCTTGAACTATTTTGGGAACTTTCTGCCGAACTTAAGCACATTGTTGGAGCTGTTACACATGCTCCTCCATAAAGGTTGTGAATGGTCTTGGGGGGGATTGTCAAGAACGGGCTTTCAATAAGGCGAGGAACCTGCTGTGTTCCAACAAACTGTTGACTTTGTATGACCCCTGTAAAAAACTGGTTTTAACATGCGATGTGTTATCCTACGGGGTTGGGTGTGTTTTGCAGCAGGGTAACGATGACAGCCGACTCCAACCGGTGGCTTATGCCTCCAGGTCGCTCTCCCAGGCAGAGCGTGGATACGGCATGGTCGAGAAGGAGGCACTCGCGTGTGTGTACAGTGTGAAAAAGATGCACCAGTACCTTTTCGGTAGACGGTTCGAGCTAGAGACGGGCCACAAGCAGTTAACATCCTTGTTGTCCGACAGCAAGGCTGTCACCGTTAATGCATCAGCTCGCATACAGCGATGGGCCCTCACGCTGGCTGCGTATGACACCACCATACGGCACCGGCCAGGCACCGAAAATTGCGCTAACGCGCTCAGCAGGCTCCCACTGGCCACCACTGAGGGGGTGTCGGAGCAGAGCACCGAGATGGTCATGGCCATTGAGGCTTTTGACACTGCGGGCTCCCCCATCACAGCCCGCCAGATTAAACTCTGGACCAACAGGGACCCACTCCTATCCATGATAAAGAAATGTATCCTGACTGGGGATTGGGCGCCCGCACACAGGGTGTGCCCCGAGGAAGTCAGGCCATTTCAGAGACGGCTGGATGAACTCTCCGTCCAAGCCGATTGCCTGTTATGGGGCAGCCGGGTAGTCATGCCCCAGAAAGGAAGGAAAGCATTCATCAGGGAACTCCACAGCGAGCATCGTGTTAATGAAGGCCATTGCCCGGTCACACGTATGGTGGCCGGGGATTGACTCAGACCTGGAACACTGGGTTCGCAGGTGCACGACGTGTGCCCAGCTGGGCAATGCCCCCAGGGTGGCCCCGCTCAGCCCGTGGCCCTGGCCCACCAGGCCATGGTCACGTATTCACATGGACTATGCGGGGCCGTTCATGGGAAAAATGTTCCTGATCATTGTCGATGCATACTCGAAGTGGATCGAGTGCATCATATTGAACTCGTGCACAACATCCATCACTGTGGAGAGTCTGCGTACAGTTTTCGCGACCCACGGCTTGCTGAACATCCTGGTCAGTGACAATGGCCCGTGTTTTACCAGCCATGAATTCCAGGAGTTTATGTCGGGCAATGGGATCAAGCACGTCTGGACAGCACCGTTCAAGCCGGCCTCCAATGGCCAGACGGAACGGGTGGTCCAAGTCATAAAGCAGGGCATTCTCCCTTCAGTACCGCCTATCGCGCCTCCTGCTGGCCTACAGGATCCGGCCTCACTTGCTCACGGGAGTCCCGCCAGCGGAACTCCTCATGAAACGCACGCTCAAGATGCGGCTGTCCCTTATTCACTCAGCCCTGGCAGACATTGTTGAGGGCAAGCGCCAGTCCCAAACCGAGCTCCATGATCGAGGCTCAAGGGGAAGGTGCATAGAAATAGATGACCCAGTATTTGTTCTTAACCATGCTTTGGGACCCAAATGGCTTGAGGGCACAGCAATTGGCAAAGAAGGAAACAGGATCATGGTGGTCAGACTAAACAATGGGCAGATATGCCGCAAACACTTGGACCAAGTAAAGACAAGGTTCAATGCAGACACGGAGGAACCAGAGGAAGAGCATGATGAGATAGCACCCACCCCACTGCAAGCGCACGAGCAACAAAGACAGCCCTCAGCATGCACAGTCCCTGCGGCCAGCACGGACAGGCCGGAATCACCTCAAGTGACAGAGACGCATGCTGAGGCTCAGCCACCAGAGTCACAACTGCGGCGCTCTGCGAGAGAGCGCCGACCACCCGATAGACTTAACCTCTGAAACTAAAAGACCTAAGGGGGGAGGTGATGTCATGTATTTCACCATCTTGCAATGACGATAAGTATGTAACTGTAACTCATGCATACTGTACCTGTACCCTTGTAATGCACACCCTGACCACAGGGAGTGAGCTCCTCACCTGGGCTTCCAGGTATAAAAGGGAAGGTCCCACCTAGGATCAGCACTTTTTAGTCCTGGGAATAAAGTGAAGGTCACAGAGTGACAGTGTCTGATATATCCATGCCTCGTGTAAGTTTGTAACAAGATGCAGAGACATAACAAGAACCACTCCAACAACCTTCAACTCTGAAGTGTGCAAGGCTCCTTTAACTAGGTGAGATGAAGGTGAGACATCTGTGATGTCATTAGACCTGCTCCAGTTAATTGGCTGGGAAACCCGCTTGACAAATTCAATTGATATAGTTAAGTTACACACACACTGCAGAACATGCTGATGGAAAGTTCGGGATAGTGACCAGGGACATGACCCCCATGCATCTGACCAGACTCAAAAGGTAAAAGTTCAGCCCCTAGTGTCTAGTTATACATCATTAGCAGACACAGCAGCACATAGACTTTTCTGACTACCTATTCAGTCAAGGAATGATGCCTCTGAGTCAGAAGGTAATGGGTTCTAGCCCCTTCCCATAGACTAAAGAACGTAATCGATGTAGTACTGAGGGATGCTGTCCTGTCGGAGGTGCTGTCTTTCAGTTGAAACGTTAAAGCGAGATTCCATCTGCTCTCAGGTAGACGTAAAAGGTCCCATTGTACTATCTGAATAAGAGCAGGAAAGATCTCCCCAGTGTTCTGGCCAATATGTATCCCTTAATATGTATCTCCTCCTTTGAGCATCCCACCCTATTCCAACCCTCTCACCTAATTTAAAATTCTCGTTCTCTCCTGCCCAGCCAAGTACCATAAAAATATTACCAATATTTCTTCACTACTTTCCTCCCTTTGCCTCGAACGATTTCTCATCCCTGGTGGTTTCAACCTCCATCTCAATTCATCATGCTCTCTCTCCTCTGAGTTCACTGGGCTCTTATCCTCCCTAATCTCTCCCTCCATGTAAACTCCCCAACCCATATTCACGGCCAGCCCCTTGACCTTGCCATCTCTCGTGGCCTCGCCACTCCCATCGAGTCAATCACAGATAAGGCCATCTCTGACCACTTCCTCAGATCACTCTCCACCCACATTCCCCTTCCATCCGCCCTCCCCCCCCTACCCCCCAAACCTACCTCCTTCTGTGTCCGCCCCTGGAAAAAACCTCTCTCCTGACTCTTTTCCAACTGCACTTATCAACTCCCAACTATCCAGCATTTGGCCCTCCATTCACCATGACATTACTGCTCAACCACACCCTCACCACCACCTTTTATGCCCTAGTCCCTGTTAAAACAACTCTCTCACCCTGGCCGTTCATCCAGGTAGAGAGCCCTGACCTTCGCTCCCTTAAGTCTAACGGATGTAGACTTAAACAAATATGCCGGACAACTGGTTTAGCCATTCACCGCCAGATCTGGCTGGACCACATAAAACACAAGTGTGAGGAGCTCCTGGACTTCTTTGTCTCTAAGATTGAGACCATCCGCTCCACTGCCTCTGCCTCTTCCCTTCCTTCCACTAGCCCACCAGACCAAACTTCCTTTAAGGAAGCCCCCTGCTCTAGCCCTGACCTGACATCTTTTTCCAGTTTCTCTCCGATCTCCTCTCATGACCTCCCCAAGCTCAACCTGTCCATGAGACCCACTTCCTGCTCCCTTGACCCTATTCCCACCAAACTGCTGACCACCCAACATCCTTTTCTGGCTCCCATGTTACCTGACATTGTTAACGGTTCGCTCTCCTCAGTTACTCCCTCAAATCTGCCGTCAGCACCCCTCTCCTCAAAAAACCCTCCGTCCTTGCAAACTACCGGTACCTCTCCAACATCCCTTTCCTCTCCAAAGTCCTTGAACATGTTGTCGCCTCCCAAATCTGTGCCCATCTTTCCAGCAATTCCATGTTTGAATCTCTCCAATCCGATTTCTGCGCCTGCCACAGTACCAAAATGGCTCTCATGAAAGTCACAAATGACATCTTTTGTGACTGTGACAAAGGCAAACTATCCTTTCTCATCCTTCTTGATCTGTCTGCAGCCTTTGACACGGTTGGTCACTCCATCTTCCTCCAACGCCTCTCCACTATCGTCCAGCTGGGTGGGACTGCACTCGCCTGGTTCCATTCTTATCTAGCTAATCGTAGCCAGAGAATCACCTGCAACAGCTTCTCTTCCCACCGCTGGATCATTACTTCTGGTGTCTCCCAAGGATCTATCCTTGGCTCCATCCTATCTCTCATCTACATGTTGCCCCTTGGCGACATCATCCAGGAACACGGCATCAGTTTCTACGCTGATGACACCCAACTTTACCACACTACCACTTCTCTCGATCCCTCCATGACCGCTCTAAATTGTCAGACTGCTTGCCTGACATCCAGTTCTGGGTGAGCAGAAATTTTCTCCAACTGAATATTGGGAAGACCGACGCCATTGTTTTCAGTGCCCGACACAAACTCTGTTACCTAGCCACTGACTCCATCCCTCTCCCCAACTCCTGTCTGGGACTGAACCAGATTGTTTGCAACCTTGGTGTCACATTTGACCCTGAAATGAGCTTTTGACCACATATCCGCAACATAACTAAGACCGCCTATTTCCACCACTGTAACATCGCCTGTCTCCGCACTTGCCTCAGCTCATCCACTGCTAAAGCCCTCATCCATGCCTTTTGTTACCTCTAGACTTAATTATTCCAATGCACACCTGGCTGGCCTCCCACATTCTACCCTACATAAACTAGAGGTTATCCAAAACTCGGCTGCCCGTGTCGTAACTTGCACCAAATCCTGCTCACCCATCATCCCTGTGCTCACTGAACCTACATTGGCTTCCAGTTAAGCAATGCCTCGATTTCAAAATTCTCATCCTTATTTTCAAGTCCCTCCACAATCTTGCCCCTCCTCATCTCTGTAATTTCCCTCCAGCCCCCACACCGAGATGTCTGCGCTCATCTAATTCTGCCCTCCTGACCATCCCTGACGATAATCGCACAACCATTGGTGGCCGTGCCTTCTGTTTCCTAGGACCCAAGCTCTGGAACTCCCTCCCTAAACCTCTCTGCCTCTCTTTCCTCCTTCAAGATGCTCCTTAAAACTTACCTCACCTGTGCTGATTTCTACTTATGCGGCTCGGTGGCAAATTTTTATCGCATGATACACCTGTGAAGCGCCTTGGGAGATTTCACTGCGTTAAAGGCGCTATATAAATACCAATAAAAATGGATTCCAGTAACTCACCATACTTGTTTGCACTGCTAGGCTAATTACAATAGAGTTCATATAATCTGATGGAGGAACTTTCCAGTTTGTATACATAAGGACAAATACAGAAATGTCACTTTAACAATTACACTCAAAGTCCTTAATTGACTATCATGTGCCACAAATGTAGTATATATGAAATCTATCTATCTAAATGTTTTGTTCCAGGAAACCCATTATTTTACCAGTTTTCCTAAGCTCCAAATCTCCTACTCTACCCGTTCTTCTCTCCCTGCATCTTCACTGTTGTGGGAGTGAAAGTCCATATTACCCGAATACCTCGTTCTTTTTTCTGCGCTGTCTGTGAGACCAGCACATTGCTGGGTTAAAAGTTAAAATAGCTTTCTGCTGAGCATGGGCTGTAAATTGGCTAAGAGGATTGTAAAGAAAGGATATCTTCATGGGAAAGATAATAGCAGAAAGTGTAAGAGTCATTCAGCTGTATCTGAATGTGTCAACTTGATAACTGTTTAGGGAGTGGGAAGTTTTATTACAGTAATAAATTGATTAGAAGAATTGGGTGCCTAGTTGTTTAGTTTATGTTATTATTCTGTGGTGTTTGTATGTATCTTTGAGATGCCATAATTCATTAGTAGTATACATGGAATGCAGTGATCAAAGGTAAAATGAGTGTAAGAAATGTTAAAGAACATTGTTTAGCAGCTCACACTAGAATCATGGATACTGTGATGTCTCAGTAGCTAGCTCACACTGGAATCGGATAGTGTGTGTCTCAAAAGCAGTTTGTGCTCACACAGGTTTTGTGATGTATGTGTCTCAGCAGCTCCCATACTGGTTTTGTGTAGTATGAAAAGACATGTGCACTCATACTGGTTGTGGATAGTATGAGGTTTCAAATAAAGACCTGAACCTGCATTGCTGCAACTGAGTGTGTTAATGTTGGTAATCTGACATTTAAAGCAACAAAACGAATAAGATCAAGAAAGCAGTCCAATAATTGTATTCACCATCAAAAATGATTGCACCATCTCCTGCCAAAACTCATTCTGTCTCAGGAATTCACAGTTATAGAATTCCTTCACTCTCTCCTATAATCTACAGACTCTAAACCTCAAGCTTGGCTTTACCAATACCTTTATTTACCTCTATTCCTTTCAGTCTTGGTGATATCTGGCACTATGGGCTTTGGCCTTTTACCTCTACTTCTTAATGAAAATGCAACATGAGTGGTGTATTGGTGAGACTTAAGAGACCCTTTCATTGATCACTTTATCCCTAAGCACTTACACTAAAGGGACCATGGTGAGCTATGAATATTATATAAACACTTATGGGTTGGATTTCCGGCTTTGCCGATTTCGCTGCGGGGTGGGAAATTTATGCTCAATTAACGTTAGTGATTAATTGCTTAACTTTTGTCATTTGGGCTCTGCACCAGGGTTGCAGCGCAAAGGGAGGCATTGAACTATCTTCGCAGCGTAAAAATGGGATCCTTGCCAACATTAGTGCAGGGCCGGGAGTGCTCCGAGAGAGGCCTTGGGAGGGGAAAAAAACAAGCAAAAAATTCAAAAAAACATTCAAAAACATTCCAACACCCTTACCTCACAAATCGCTGTAAAAATATAAAAAAATAAAAACTTTAACTTACTTTTTTTGCAGTTTATCCAACTCACCGCCGCCAACAGGGCAGGACTGCTGTGTTTTCCCTGGTGGTCAGCGCGGGGCACGTTTCATGGTGGACGGGTTGGGTGTTTGTCGAAGCTCGCAGCAGTGTCGCAATGCTTCTAAGCGGCGATGCAAACTCCGACCCGAGGATCGCGACCGGGTGAAAAACAGCTGACCGCTCCATTTTTCGCTGCAGAGGGTCAAAACGTAGTCGCAAACGACCCGAAAATCCAGCCCATAACTCGTTTGCTTTTACAGTGATATATATATATGTCAAGTATTTATGATGCTTGTAGGAATCAGAATTAATGGACTGGTTGGGCCGAATGGGCTGTTTCTGTGCTGTATATCCTAATAGCTTACAGCAATTAAGAGCTGCTTTTTGCCAACACTAAAAGGAAAAACAAATTGGCCCAATTATCTGGAGAAAATAACAGTTTATTCAACTTCAAAAATCCTTATCTTCAGAGAGCCATGACTTTTTCATATTACACAATATTTCTCTCATTTGTTATGATGGATGACTGTGGTGGAGAGCTTTGTACTTGTTCTCTATATATCCAATGACAGCTGTATACATCAACCCATGGAATTAGGGTCACAAGGACAGCATCAAAATAGTGCAGCATACAAATTAGCTGTTTAGTCATTTAGTGAATTCAGAGCAATTCTGAAGTGATGACAGGCCTTTAGGTCCATCAAGCTCACTTCATCCAGAGTCCATGTTATTGATCATGAAATTCCCTTCCCATCACCATTTGCTCATCCTTACTTGAGACAATATTTTGTTCTTTCCCCTATCTCCCTGAAAAAAAATCAAACAGTGCTAATACCATCTCTATAACCCCCAATTGCAGTTTTCAACAGATATTGATGAAGCTCCCTTTTCAAGGCATCAGTTGACCCAAATTGATTGCCTTCTCCAGGGAGCTTATTGCGCATAAACAGCATCCTGTGAGGAAGGTTTTCAAACCCCTCGTCTTGTTCAAGATGTGTGAATTTTGTAGCTTCTACTTAATCCACTGACCTATTATAAAATGTAGCCCTTTCAACTTATATCTGCATCCCAGAGTACTTAAGGAAGTAGCCCTCTATCGACTCTGGATCAGTTCCTATGGACTGGAGGATAGCTAATGTAACACCACTTTTTAAGAAAGGAGAGAGAGAGAAAATGGGTAATTAAATAGCCTGACATCGGTAGTGGGGAAAATGTTGGTATCAATTTTACAGATGAAATAGCAGCATATATGGAAAGCAGTGACGGGATCAGTCCAAGTCAGCATGGATTTATGAAAGGGAAATCCTGCTTGACAAATCTTCTAGAATTTTTTGAGGATGTAACTGGTAGAGTGGACAAGGGAGAACCAGTGGATCTGGTGTATTGGGACTTTCAAAAGGCTTTTGACAAGGTCCCACACAAGAGATTGGTGTGCAAAATTAAAGCACATGGTATTGGGGATAATGTACTGACATGGATAGAGAACTGGTTGGCAGACAGGAAGCAGAGAGTTGGGATAAATGGGTCCTTTTCAGAATGGCAGGCAGTAACTAGGGGGGTGCCGCAGGACTCAGTGCTGGGACCCCAGCTATTTACAATACACAATAATTTGGATGAGGAATTGAATGTAATATCTCCAAGTTTTCAGATGACACTAAGCTGGGTGGCGGTGTGAGCTGTGAGGACACTAAAAGGCTGCAGGTTAGGTCAGTGGGCAAACGCGTGGCAGATGCAGTATAATATGGATAAATGTGAGGTTATCCACTTCGGTGGCAAAAACACGAAGGCAGAATATTATCTGACTGGCGGCAGATTAGGAAAAGGGGAGGTGCAACGAGACCTGGGTGTCATGATACATCAGTTATTGAAAGTTGTAATGCAAGTACAGCAGTCGGTGAACAAGGCAAATGGTATGTTGGCCTTCATAGCTAGGGGATTTGAGTATAGGAGCAGGGTGGTCTTACTGCAGTTGTACAGGGCCTTGGTGAGGCCTCACCTGGAATATTGTGTTCAGTTTTGGTCTCCTAATCTGAGGAAGGACGTTCTTGCTATTGAGGGAGTGCAGGGAAGGCTCACCAGACTGATTCCCGGGATGGCAGGACTGACATATGAGGAGAGACTGGATCGACTGGGCCTGTATTCACTGGAGTTTAGAAGGATGAGAGGGGATCTCATAGAAACCTATAAAATTCTGACGGGACTGGACAGATTAGATGCAGAAAGAATGTTCCCGATGTTGGGGAAGTCCAGAACCAGGGGACATAATCTAAGGATAAGGGGTAAGCCATTTAGGACTGAGATGAGGAGAAACTTCTTCACTCAGAGTTGTTAACCTGTGGAATTCCCTACCGCAGAGAGTTGTTGATGCCAGTTCATTGGATATATTCAAGAGGGAGTTAGATATGGTCCTCATGGCTAAAGGGATCAAGGGGTATGGAGAGAAAGCGGGACAGGGGTACTGAGGTGAATGATCAGACATGATCTTATTGAATGGTGGTGCAGGCTCAAAGGGCCGAATGGCCTACTCCTGCACCTATTTTCTATGTTTCTATCCATTCATGGTTAGCTTTCATGTCTGCATTTATGCATCCTATACTCTATACATAATTGGTCCAAGTCTCTATGAAGATAATCACACTTTTTAAAAAATTCATTATCTGTCCACAAAACTTCGTTATTTGCAAATCTAATACTACTTAATACTGATACCCTGTTCAGTATTATTCACAAATGTTGCATAGATAGGAGATAATTCAAAATGAATCCTACAGATAAGAATAAATATTCTACCCAAAAGTGAGTTACACAGATAACAGTCATGGGATTAAATCAAATAAATAGTAGATATCTTGGAATGAGTCATACAACAAACAACAAATAGAGTTTTACAGAATTGATACAGGTAGCTGCAATACACTGAGGGATTAGGTTGAAATCAAGAGCTATGAAAGCAAAGTTTGATCTGGTTATACAATTATTGAAATTGGAAAATGTTACAACCTTCAACACAGACACTTGCATATTACTCTCGTCTGTAGGTAACAGGCCAAACGAAGGGGAAAAAGAGCTAAAAGTACAAAAACAGGAAACTTATCCAAAATATTCCCATAAAAAGTAAGAACAAAACTCCAAAAATTCCTCAGAGATCTACTTAAAAAAAACTTATGTGCTATCATCCAATTAAAAAATAGTTGCCCGTTTAAAGCTTCTCTGCATTTGTGCCAAAAGCAGCGAGCATTGTAACATCAAGGCTGCCAATAATTAATAATTAGAATAGTGATTGCTTTGAGTGAGCGGAAAATATAATTTTGAACTTTGTTTTTTGTATTTGTAGATGAAATGTTAAAAATGACAGCAGCGAGGACTGGATTTTGGAAGAGTGATTTGTTTGAAGCTTAGAGCTTCAGGCTCAGTTTCCAAGCGTACTAAATTGATTGCACTGCCATTGTATCATCCGTGTGTTGGCTTTCAATAATTTCCTCTATATTTGTGCATGTGGGAGTTGCAAAGTGACTGAAGTTGAAGGTATGAGTTTCAAAAAGTGACATATTTGTCTTCTAGATAACACAAATGTGGTCACAACCCACTATGGCTAATCTTTGCTAACTCCCGCACCCCTGGGCATATCACAAATGATAACCCATCACGGAGTTTCCCCTCATTCAACCAAACTATTCTCCGTAACATTAAACTCAGGCAGTTGGGAGAATGGGTGGACTTTGACCTTTGCCACCTTGTTTCAAACCTAGTTCAGACAGATGGGTTTAAAAGCCTGACTCTAAAGGTGGTAAAAGTCCTTTGCAAAATAAACTTGGGCAATTCAGCTTCAAGTGGGCATGGGTTCATAGCAAAATATCTGCAGCGTACTTAAAAGAATGCTATGCAAGACTGTGTGAGAAATGGAAAATTGCCACACTTTTGCAGATTGCTGGGATAAGACTCAGGTACATTGCTGGGGTAAAATAGAAGGAATTTTTTATGCTGCCAATAGCTACTTGAAATTGTCAAGTGCCCATTGCCAGCAGTAATACCCCTTGCAAACTTGGAACTAATGGAAAGAGAACACAGGAACAGCTCCTTAGTGTATTTTGGTATCAATGAACGTAGAACCAAAGAAGCTTAAAGCATAGGCGGCTATGCAGCCTATCATGGCTGCTAGTTCCTTCCTGGTCTAATCCCAAACTAATCACATGGTCCTGCTCTCTTCCCACAGCTCTATATTTTCCTCCTCTTCAAATATTTATCTATAGCTAAATATAGCTCTCTAAAGCTTTCTCTTTCTCCACCCAATAAAAAGGTGCTCTCATCGGCGTACGCTCGGTTTCTTTTCCTTCAATTGTTTTTGACCAGAAAAATAAATATCAAGCATAAGATATTTCTGAACTAAACCAGCTAATTTTTATTGTATTTGTTCCTGGGCTGTGGGTATCACTGGCAAGGTCAGCATTTATTGCCCAGCTGTAATTGCTCTTGAGAAGGTGGTGGTGAGTCACCTTCTTTAACCGCTGCAGTCCATGTGGTGAAGGTACTCTCACAGCGCTGTTAGGGAGGGAGTTCTAGGATTTTGACCGAGTGACGATGAAGGAACAGGGATATATTTCCAAGTCAGGATTGTGTGTAATTTTGAGGGGAACTTGCAGGTGATGCTCCCCCCATTCGCCTGCTGCCCTTGTCCTTGTCCTTGTAGGTGGTAGTCATGGGTTTGGGAGATGCTGTTGAAGAAGCCTTGGCGAGTTGCTGCAGTGCATCTTGTAGATGGTCCACAGTGCAGTCACGGTGCGCCGGTGGTGGAGGGGGTGAATGTTGCAGGTAGTGGATAGGGTGCCAATCAAGTGGGCTGCTTTGTGCTGGATGGTGTCGAGCTTCTTGACGGTTGTTGGAGCTGCACTCAACCATGCAAGTGGATAGTATCCCTTCACACTCCTAACTTGTGCCTTGTAGATGGTAGAAAGGCTTTGGGAATCAGGAGGTGAATCACTCACTGCAGAATGCCCAGCCTCCGACCTGCTCTTGTTGCCACTGTATTTGTGACTGCTCCAGTTAAGTTTCTGGTCAATGGTGACCCTCGGGATGTTGATGGTGGGGGTTTTGGTGATGGTAATGCCATTGAATGTCACAGGGCTGTGGTTACTCTCCCTGATTGGAGAGTTATTGCCTGGCACTTGTGTGGTGCGAAAGTCACTTGCAACTTTAGATCATCCAAAAAGGTTCAAGATGACAAATGAATAAGTATTTTACCTAATTCAAAGAATGCTGGATGAAGAGTACCCTCTACCCAACAAAGGTTACAACGCAGAAGCAATCAGACTCCCTAGGATGATTCAGTTGGAACTAGAAATGAGGTACAGACAAGAATAGGCCAGGTTCCCAGGAAATTATGCCAGCAGACATTAAGAGAGGACTTAAATGCGTTAGTTATGACATCCCCTATAGTAAAATAGACTACTCTTATCTTGACATTAAGCATGACTTCAGAGTGGCTGATGTTTATGGAAGTGCAAACAACCACAGTCAGCACTTGCAAGAAAGGGGCAGGGGGAGAACATTAGATGGAAAGATATATTAAAATTAACTCAAGTCTAGAGGAGGAAGGCAGAAATGTTTCAAATTTAACTCCAGACATGAACTAATCTGCCAAATTGATAATAAATCCAAACAACAGTATTTGACACAGCTATAAATTCCAAATGCTAAATTTATAAATACTATCCAAAATGACCTTGTTCAAATTAGCCCAGACATGTGCACTACTCGGGTCAAATGGTTTCGAACCTTCTCCAATGACTGCCTCTGCTGTTTATTCCACCAACCAATCTTTGGGTGAAGTCATTTACAACCACAATGTTCAAAGACCACAAGACAAAATGAATGAAAAGGGAACAATGCTCATTCAACATCCGAGTAAAAATGTCAAAATGTCATCATCATCATAGGCAGTCCCTCGGAATCGAGGAGGACTTACTTCCACTCCCAAAGTGAGTTCTTTGATGGCTGAACAGTCCGATACAAGAGCCACAGACCCTGTTACAGGTGGGACAGACATTCGTCGGGGGAAGGGGTCGGTGGGGCTGGTTTGCCGTGCGCTCCTTCCGCTGCCTGCGCCTGGCCTTTTCATGCTCCTTGCATCGAGACTCAAAGAGCTCAACCCCCTCTTGGATGGACTTTCTCCACCTGGGGCGGTCTGCGGCCAGGGTCTCTCAGGTGTCAGTGGTGATGTCGCACTTTACCGGGGAGGTTTTGAGGGTGTCCTTATAACGTTTCCGCTGTCCTCCTTTGGCTTGTTTACCACGAAGGAGCCCCGCATAAAGCATTTGCTTAGGGAGTCTCGTATCTGGCATGTGTACTATGTGGCCTGCCCAGCGAAGCTGATCGAGTGTGGTCAGTGCTTCAATGCTGGGGATGTTAGCCTGGTCGAGGACACTATGTTGGTGCGCCTGTCCTCCCAGGAGATTTGCAGGATCTTGCGGAGACATCGTTGGTGATATATCTCCAGCGACTTGAGGTGCCTTCTGTACATCATCCATGCCTCAGACCCATACAGGAGGGCAGCTATTATTACAGCCCTGTAGACCATAAGTTTGGTGGTAGATTTGAGGGCCTGGTCTTCAAACACTCTTTTGCGCAGGCAGTCGAAGGCTGCGTTGGTGCACTGGAGGTGATGCTGAATCTCCGCATCAATGTCTGCCTTTGTTGATAAGAGGCTCCCGAGATATGGGAAATGGTCCACGTTGTCCAGGGCCGCACCATGGATCTTGATGATTGGAGGGCAGTGCTGTGCGGCGATGACAGGCTGGTGAAGGACCTGTCTTATGGATGTTAAGCGTAAGGCCTATGCTTTCATATGCCTCAGTGAATACATTGACTATATCCTGGAGTTCAGCCTCTGAATGTGCACAGACGCAGGCATCGTCCGCATACTGCAGCTCAACGACAGAGGTTGGGGTGATCTTGGACTTGGCCTGGAGGCAGCGTCGGTTAAACAGCTTCCCACTGGTTCTGTAGTTTAATTCCACTCCAGCGGAGAGCTTGTTGATTGTGAGGTGGAGCATGGCAGCGAGGAAGATTGAGAAGAGGGTTGGAGCGATAACGCAGCCCTGTTTGACCCCGGTCCGGACATGGATTGGGTCTGTAATGGATCAGTTGGCAAGGATCACGGCCTGCATGTCATCGTGAAACAGGCGAAGGATGTTGACAAACTTTTGGGGGCATCCGAAACGGAGGACGACGCTCCATAGAGCCTCACAGTTGACAGTGTCAAAGGCCTTTGTAAGATCGAAAAAGGGCATGTATAAGAGCTGGCACTGCTCCCTGCAATTGGCGCACTGCAAAGATCATGTCTGTTGTACCGGGAAGGGGCCGAAATCCGCATTGCGATTCCGGGAGGAGCTCCTCGGCCACAGGGAGAAGACAATTGAGGAGAACTCTAGCGACAACTTTCCCAGTGGCTGATAGCAGCGAAATTCCCTTGTAGTTGCTGCAGTCGGACTTGTCCCCCTTTTTAAAAATGGTCACAATCACTGCCTCTCTAAGATCTCCCGGCATGCAACAGATGAGGTCATGTATTCACGCCAACAGCGTCTCTCCGCCATATTTTAGCGCCTCAGCAGGGATTCCACCCGCACCCGTAGCCTTGTTATTCTTAAGCTGTTTTATGGCTTTGTCAAAATGTACAGAATTGTTTAAGTGAATTTTTCTGTTGAAGTGAGGATGCAGCAGTATTGGAGAATGGAACATATCTCCCATGTTTGGTCCTACAATCAAACACTCTCAGGTCATAACCAACACTCCTTTATTCTGATTCAATAAGGTGCCTCGGTACAACATACCCTACTGTACTAAGCTTCCCAATTTACACAGCAGCTAGCCTGACTACAAATTTACATTGAATTGTTCACGGCTTTACACTGCACACTTGACCTTACAAATTGGACAGACTGATCAACTTAATTTTCTGCAAGATCTGAATTGCTCACAGAGGAAATTGAAGAGGTAGAAGGCCAATGTTCTAACCCACTGTACCACTCACGAACCAGAATGATAGGAACTTGATCTCCAAGTTCAAATGGAAAACGAGGGAGAAGTTTGGGCAGTCAGTTCTGATTTCCAATCTCATTTTAGTCTTCACTTTAACCTCTATCCTCTATTTCTTAGCTTGCAATCTTAGTCAAAGGTGCCTGCTTACATCTGCATTTGTCTATCCCTCCTTTCAAAAGGATGCAATCTTGGTAATATAAAGAGCTGGCTAGAGAAGTATTGCAGGTTGTAACCATCTTGTGAGTTTTGTCTGCACAAGGCGCTCCAGATTTACTGAAAAAAATGCTGGAAATATACAGGTCAGTCTACATCCATAAAGTGAAAAGACAAGTTAACTTTCCAGATGTAACTGTCAGATCTGAAAACTCAAAGATAAACAAGCTTTTTAGCAGGGCTAGGTTAAAAGATGGGTGAAGTAATAGATCCCCCAATCCAGAATGTAAGCTAATGAGTCAAATTACCTGTAAACCACTAAATCATGATTTTGGACATTACCAAATCCCATCAACTTAATTCACCCTTCCAGCACATACTACATAGAATACACAGCAGAAACAGACCATTCAGCAAATTAGTCTATGCTGGCGTTTATGCTCCACTCAAGCCTCCTTCCATCCTTTCTCATCTAACTCGGTCAGCATAATCTTTAATTCCCTTCTCCCTCATGTGCTTATCTAGCTTCCCCTAAAATGCATCTATACTATTTGTCTCAACTACTCCCTGTGGTGGCGAGTTCTACATTCACACCACTCTCTGGGTAAAGAAGTTTCTTCTGAATATCCTGTTTGATTTCTTGGTGACTATCTTATATTGATGGTCTCTAGTTTTGCTCTTCCTCACAAGTGGAAATACTCTCTCTCTGTCTACTCTATCAAAACCTTTCATAATTTTAAAGACCTTTATTAGGTCACCCTTCTCATTCCAAGAGAAAAGAAACCCAGCTTGTTCATCTTTTCCCAAAAAGGTATAACTTTGCAGTTGTGGTATCATCCTTGTAAATCTTTTCTGGATTCCAATACTGCAGTACTCTAATATGCTCAATTAATTTTCTTGGTATTGATTTACTTTCACCCACTTTATGCTGTGCTTACTTCTGAATCATTTACCATTACAGGCGTACTAAATTTAAAATGCCGAGTCTTTCAAACCTTTCGCAGAGATTCATTTTTTCAATGCTAAACCCACATCATCTGAGCTGCAATCTGGTGCTAAAGATTTCTACCAACAAACTAACCAAAAAGTAGCAACCATTGTAATTCACACCCGTTACCTTTTTTCAGCAAGTTTTTACACTTGTTATTTCCCCACCCATCATCATAGGCAGTCCCTCGGAATCGAGGAAGACTTGCTTCCACTCTTAGCATGAGTTCTTAGGTGGCTGTACAGTCCAATACAAGAACCACAGTCTCTGTCACAGGAGGGGCAGACAGTGGTTGAAGGAAAGGGTGGGCGGGGAGCCTGGTTTGCCGCATGCTCCATCCGCTGCCTGCGCTTGATTTCTGCATGCTCTCGGCAACGATACTTGAGCAGCTCAGCGCCCTCCCGGATGCACTTTCTCCACTTAGGGCGGTCTTTGGCCAGGGACTCCCAGGTGTCAGTGGGGATGTTGTACCTTATCAAGGAGGTTTTGAGGGTGTCCTTGTAAATGTTTCCTCTGCCCACCTTTGGCTCATTTGCCGTGGACGAGTTCAGAGTAGAGCGCTTGCTTTGGGAGTCTCGTGTCTGGCATGCAAACTATGTGGCTTGCCCAGCAGAGCTGATCAAGTGTGGTCAGTGCTTCAATGCTAGGAATGTTGGCCTGGACAAGAACACTAATGTTGGTGCGTCTGTCCTCCCAGGGGATTTGTAGGATCTTACAGAGACATCGTTGGTGGTATTTCTCCAGTGACTTGAAGTGTCTACTGTACATGGTCCACATCTGAGCCATACAGGAGGGCAGGTATTACTATGGTCCTGTAGACCATGAGCTTGGTGACAGTTTTGAGGGCCTGGTCTTCAAACACACTTTTCCTCAGGCGGCTGAAGGCATTACTGGTGCACTGGAGGCGGTGTTGGATCTCGTCGTCGATGCCTGCTTTTGTTGATAGGAGGTTCCCGAGATATGGGAAGTGGTCCACGGTGTCCAGGGCCGTGCCGTGGATCTTGATGTTTGGGGAGGCAGTGCTGTGCAGCGAGGACAGGCTGGTGAAGGACCTTTGTCTTGCTGATGTTTAGCGTAAGGCCCATGCTTTCATATGCCTTGGTAAATACGTCGACTATGTCCTGGAGTTCAGCCTCTATGTGTGTGCAGGCGTTGCCCGCGTACTGTAGCCCGACGATAGAGGTTGGAGTGATCTTGGACCTGGCCTGGAGATGGCAAAGGTTGAACAGCTTCCCACTGGTTCTGTAGTTTAGTTCCACTCCAGCAGAGAGCTTGTCAACTGTGAGGTGGAGCATGGCAGCGAGGAAGATTGAGAAGAGGGTTGTACAGCAGTCAACTGAAAGCATTTATTAGTCATCCTTTACGGGATTTCTCCACAAAACCAACAGCAGTCGCAACAAAAATAAACCAGGCTCATTTATTGAAGTGATTTATTGTAAAATGGTTAGAATGCTCCGCTTAAGAATGCAAAACACCGGAGAAAGTGTTTTTTTTTTTAAAAAACACAAATGAACTGACTGAAACTGGCAACATTTGGAGTGCACTGTATGGACACTCTCTCAGACATGAATACAGCTCCCATCCAGCTTCCCAAAAAGTGTTCTTTTTTACCTCAACAAAACAGCTGGTTGCAAATGTCAATTTTCTACCCTCCTTTTATAAATGCTCCCATTGCTTTAGAACAATTTATTTGACTTAAGGCAAAATATATTTTATTTTCCACGCAATTGCAGGGATGTCAATGGAATGGAATATCAGGCGCTGTGTATAACGGGTGGCAGATCCGATACCGCCTGTTCTGCGCCACCGCCAGAGGCGAATTTCTAGGCCTGCGTGTTCAAACTCAAGGAGCATCAGAGAACCCTAATGATCATACGTGCACACTTTTCAACAGGGGGGGGGGGGGGACACAGAGGATGCCAAATGAGAAATAGGGCTCGTGTGTGATTTTCACCTCTTTCCCCCCCCAGCCCAGAGACAGTGTAGCACACAATGGGGATCACACCATCTCTACTATGCTTTCATAGGTTGAGAGAGCGCGGACATACCTGCTTCTCCACAAAGTCATTTGTTATAACATACCCTCCAGCAATTTGATCATGGGCAGTAGACCACGAGAAAGCAGACCATTTGAGGCTAAAGGTTTTAAGGATACAGGAGCATACAGCTGCTTAAGGGATTGTTAAAAGAAAATAATTTATAAAAAATAGCAGATGCACAAACACATTTATCTAATATATCTATTATACAACAGATGTGTTTTAGATCACTCTAGTTGTGCAAATATCAAAATGCAAGAAAGTCCCCATTTTCAAACACAAAGCAACCTTAATCTGAAAATCAATACTTCTAAAGCATATAAATTCTTCAGTCTGACTACATGGAGGAAGATACAAATGACCCTGCTTAAGTTGACAGCTGGTCCATTAAAGGTCAGAATCCCATTGCTGTTGTTTGGTTGGGCAGTAGGAATTGAGAGGAATCCAGCAGCAGTCTATGAAAGTGCTCATTTGAACTGATTGTCGATCAGGGTACCTTTCATCTTAGCTTTCTTCGCCTCCAACTCCGCCTGTAGAGAAAGGAAAACAGCTTTTATTTATAAAGCGCCTTAATGTAGTAAAACTTCCCAAGGTGCTTCACAGCAGTTTTATAAGACAAACAGATAAATTTGACATCGAGCCACAAAAGAAGAAATTATGGCAGATGATCAAAAGCTTGGTTAAAGGTTTTAAGGAGCTTCTTAAAAGGAGGAAAGAGAGGTAGAGGCACAAAGATGTTTAAGGAGAGAGTTCCAGAGCTTAGGGCCCAAGCAGCTGAAGCCACGACCACCGATGTTTGAGTAGTTATAATCAGGGATGCTCAAGAGGGAAGAATTAGAGGAGTGCAGACATCTCGTGGGGTTGCGAGGCTGAAAGAGATTACAGAGATAGGGAGGGGGCGAGGCCATGGATGGATTTTTAAACAAGGATGAGAATTTTGAAAACACAGGAAACTTAAACCTACCTCTCCGTTGAAAACAATACCCCAAGTTAATTGGAAGCATAGATGAGAATTAAAGCAGTGAGTTTTACTCCTATTGATTCTATTTCTTGCAATTACATTAGTACTGTGTATTTACAATAATTTGTGGCTATGAATGCTACAGATTGAAGGGGCCAGCTTATTTTTGATGTGCTAAACTTGTTGCTCAATAACAAAAAAGTCTAGTTTATATGCTATACGTTTTGTTTTCTGGAATGAGATCTAGGAATAAAATCCTACAATAGCATGATCTGAGTATGCAATGGGTGTGCACTCAACCTCAACACCAAACATCCTTCGGCTATTTGTTGATTTCAGCGAGGGCAAGGAGGAGCAAGCTTGAGTACCAGCTGTCAAGACTGAGCTAATAAAGGTCACATTCATATTTGTGTAATACCACTGGCGCATGGACCAATTCAGACATCTGGCCCAGCAGCAAAATCCTAGCTGGATTACTGGATATTGCAATGCTGCACTAGCAGGCTTCTGCCACTAAGACATCCGTGAGCTGTGGAAATGAAAGTTGTGTCCTTTTAAAAAAAGAAGACATTACACTGCACGAACATTTTAATTTATTTGTGGAACCTGAGATTTTCTGCAGGTTCCAACTGTATCCTGAACTTGGACTAATGGATCTTTCACACTTGATGCAAATGATGGCAAAAATGCTAATTCACATACCAGTTCCTGCAACCTCTTCTTGCTCATGCCTTTTCGTTCCAGCTGCTTCTCAATCACTTTGGCGTTCTGTGCATAGGAATCAGCAATCTCCCTCTGTCGAATATACAAAACATGAATTAGCAACATTGAGTAACAATTTTTAGACGAGTGACAGAAGTTCCTGGGAGCAAAATGGAGGTGGTCCTCCAAACTAGTGTGGGCTAACCTCAAATGATTTGGGGGTGGGGGTGGTGCCGAGGGTCTTGCACCCCCTCCCCTCGACCTCCGCCACTGTCCCATTGCATGATTGTCTGAACATTATATATGCAAAATAGTGCTTATCCAGAACAGCTAGAATATTCCAGTTTTAATTCAAGAAAGGCTGGGATTTTAGCTTAGAGTATTTTCTGAACAAGAGTGATGGCAATAACTTACTTACAATTACTTAGTGCCTTTAATATAATAAATGGTTCAATACAATTCAAAGAGGAGAAACAGCTGGCGGGCTATAGAATTAGGGAAGATGAGGTTTTGAGGTAGCATTTGAAGGCAAGGCAAAGGGTTTTAAGGAGATAACTTTCTTTTTAAATGTATGGCTTTGATGGCTAATGGTTATCATGGTGGACCAGGAATTCACGAGGTCAGAGTTGGAAGAGCAGAAGGCACGAGCTGGTGCAGAGTGAAGAAAAGGTGGAGTGAGGTGACGCTTTGAAAGATTTGTAAATGAAGATTTTTAATAATGTGTTGGGAGATGGAGGCCTTTAGAGTTCAACGAGGGCTGGGATTGATGGGCGAGCGGGATTAAGTGAGACACAGATGCGGGCGATGAGTTAAGAGTTTAAGAGATAGAGTTACATAGAAACATAGAAAATAGGTGCAGGAGCAGGCCATTCAGCCCTTCTAGCCTGCACTGCCATTCAATGAGTTCATGGCTGAACATGAAACTTCAGTACCCCCTTCCTGCTTTCTCGCCATAACCCTTGATCCCCCGAGTAGTAAGGACTTCATCTAACTCCCTTTTGAATATATTTAGTGAATTGGCCTCAACTACTTTCTGTGGTAGAGAATTCCACAGGTTCACCACTCTCTGGGTGAAGAAGTTTCTCCTCATCTCGGTCCTAAATGGCTTACCCCTTATCCTCAGACTGTGACCCCTGGTTCTGGACTTCCCCAACATTGGGAACATTCTTTCTGCATCTAACCTGTCTAAACCCGTCAGAATTTTAAACGTTTCTATGAGGTCCCCTCTCATTCTTCTGAACTCCAGTGAATACAATCCCAATTGATCCAATCTTTCTTGATAGGTCAGTCCCGCCATCCCGGGAATCAGTCTGGTGAACTTCGCTGCACTCCCTCAATAGCAAGAATGTCCTTCCTCAAGTTAGGAGACCAAAACTGTACACAATACTCCAGGTGTGGCCTCACCAAGGCCCTGTACAACTGTAGCAACACCTCCCTGCCCCTGTATTCAAATCCCCTCGCTATGAAGGCCAACATGCCATTTGCTTTCTTAACCGCCTGCTGTACCTGCATGCCAACCTTCAATGACTGATGTACCATGACACCCAGGTCTCGTTGCACCTTCCCTTTTCCTAATCTGTCACCATTCAGATAATAGTCTGTCTCTGTTTTTACCACCAAAGTGGATAACCTCACATTTATCCACATTATACTTCATCTGCCATGCATTTGCCCACTCACCTAACCTATCCAAGTCACTCTGCAGCCTAATAGCATCCTCCTCGCAGCTCACACTGCCACCCAACTTAGTATCATCCGCAAATTTGGAGATACTGCATTTAATCCCCTCGTCTAAATCATTAATGTACAATGTAAACAGCTGGGGCCCCAGCACAGAACCTTGCGGCACTCCACTAGTCACTGCCTGCCATTCTGAAAAGTACCCGTTTACTCCTACTCTTTGCTTCCTGTCTGACAACCAGTTCTCAATCCACGTCAGCACACTACCCCCAATCCCATGTGCTTTAACTTTGCACATTAATCTCTTGTGTGGGACCTTGTCGAAAGCCTTCTGAAAGTCCAAATATACCACATCAACTGGTTCTCCCTTGTCCACTTTACTGGAAACATCCTCAAAAAATTCCAGAAGATTTGTCAAGCATGATTTCCCTTTCACAAATCCATGCTGACTTGGACCTATCATGTCACCATTTTCCAGATGCACTGCTATGACATCCTTAATAATTGATTCCATCACTTTACCCACTACTGAGGTCAGGCTGACCGGTCTATAATTCCCTGTTTTCTCTCTCCCTCCTTTTTTAAAAAGTGGGGTTACATTGGCTACCCTCCACTCCATAGGAACTGATCCAGAGTCAATGGAATGTTGGAAAATGACTGTCAATGCATCCGCTATTTCCAAGGCCACCTCCTTAAGTACTCTAGGATGCAGTCCATCAGGCCCTGGGGATTTATCGGCCTTCAATCCCATCAATTTCCCCAACACAATTTCCCGACTAATAAAGATTTCCCTCAGTTCCTCTTCCTTACTAGACCCTCTGACCCCTTTTATATCCGGAAGGTTGTTTGTATCCTCCTTAGTGAATACCGAACCAAAGTACTTGTTCAATTGATCCGCCATTTCTTTGTTCCCCGTTATGACTTCCCCTGATTCTGACTGCAGGGGACCTACGTTTGTCTTCACCAACCTTTTTCTCTTTACATACCTATAGAAACTTTTGCAATCCGCCTTAATGTTCCCTGCAAGCTTCTTCTCGTACTCCATTTTCCCTGTCCTAATCATGACAGTCTTCAAAACCCATAACAGAGTTACTTACAGCGTCTAACATAGGAACACGTTACGCCCCTCAAAACTGTTTCGCTATTCAATTAGATTATGACTGATCTGCACCTCAACCCACTGTTGCTCCATATCCCGGGATACACTTATTCAACAAAAATCTCAATCTCAGTCCTGCAAATTTCAACTGACCCAGCATCCGGCAGGTGGGGGGGGGGGGGTTAGAGAAAGAGGTGAGAAGAGGGGGAAGAGTTTAAGATTTGCACGAAAGTGTTTCTCGATTTCACTCTTAAATGGCAGAGCTCCGATTAGATCATTCCCCATTTTGTTTTGTATTCCCATATTTGTAAAGAGTTTCCCTATATCTACCCTATCGAACCTCTATAATTTTAAACATCTCAATTAGTTCACCCCACAACCTTCTAAGCTCAAGGGAATACAAACCAAGTTTATGCAACCTCATAATTTAACCCTTTAAGCCTCAGTATTCCTCTGCTGACTATGTGCTCTACCCCCTCCAAGGCCAATTTATCTTTCCTGAATTTCAGTGCCCAAAACCGAATTCCAGATAGAGTCTGACCAAAGCTCCGTACAATTAAGTATCATTAAGTAAAGGATTAATCAGATGGTCCTGAAGTCTACTAATGTTATACTACTACTGATGTCTTGTTATATTGTAACAATGTTAACATTTAGCCTTTGCCTATTAAGCAGGGAAGTTTAGATCAATTTAAAGTACCACTGCACCATTGGGCCAGGGCTGACCCTGCAGCAATGGTCAGTTTCAGGATGAAGTAATAAAAGGCTTAATGAAAGACTGCCATTGAATCATTTGAAAGCAGCATGGAAAAAGTTAGTTTGGCAAAGGAAAACATTTGGGTATACATTGGGCCCAAAATTCCATATTGCCAGTTTTTGGCTTTATTTCAGATTAACGGCCGTTTTTTGAGTCAGAAATAATGCCCCCCAAAAGAGTCCGAAGTTTCGCCAAAATTAGTTTTCATTTTGCCGCAGCGCAGAAACACCTCTGGTTTTCAGGGTGGAGCTAATTTTTCCACCAAAAAAGTGAGGCCCGTTCTGCGGGTATGCCCAAGCATTTAAGTTTCCAGGGTAACGCAAGGCACAATGGGAAGGAAGGAGCTGTCTCGCTCCGGTTCCCAGGCATGGGCGGAAGGAAATGTGGGCTGAGGGCTGCTTTTATGTAATTGTGTAAAGGGAGCTTTACTCTGTAGCTAACCCATGCTTTACCTTCCCTGGAAGTGTTTTGATGCTAAACTTCCCATCCGAGCAGACGGCTCGCAAATGGCCCACCGCACCGCCCCTATTCCTGGCCAAATGGCCTGCTGCAGCCGCCCCTATCGCTGGCCAAATGGCCCGCCGAATGTTTTATCACAGTAAATATTAAGTCCTAAAAATAAAATAACTTTCTTTTATAATGAAGTAATTCAAAGATAATATTGCATCACTACATTCAATAGGAACATAATAAATACAGGTCAACACAACAAATCAATCCTAGGCCCCCGTTAACGCCGATTTCGATCAGACTCCGATTTGGTACGGTAAGGTTTTAAAAAGTGGTCCTTAGTGCTGTCCTTAAAAATATCCTTATTGGCGAAACGTGCAAAAATTTAATTATGGGTGGGTTTGACCGAGTGATGTCAGAAAAATGATACTTAAAAAAAAAAGTCTGTTATCTGTTAAGGACGACGTTATACCATTGGTGAAACTTGCAAAATTAAGTTAGCTCCAAAAAACACCGCTTCAAAAAATGGAGCTAAATGGTGGTGAATTTTGGGCCCATAATCCTTTTGCATTGGTATGAATGACACAGAAACAGTGACAGATTATAATTAAAGGTTTAACTTGGTAGAATAGCAATAATATGGAAGAGTGAAGCTGTCAGTAAGATAACAAAGGAAGGGAGTTATACTGGTTAGCTCAACGGAAAAAAAGTCTTGTTAAGTAAGGAAAACTAAAGAAAGAGATAAGTCAATTAAATTCTCCTTATATTGAGTTGTATTTTATTAATGATGTACTGTAGATGTGTGAGGACTTCAGAGGAAGCAAGTGAAATGTATAAAAACAGTTTGGTTGTAATGAATATTTGGATTCGTAAAGGCTCAAGATACTGAGTTCAGAACTGTAACACGATGGGAGTCCCTCAAACATACCAACTGGTTCAGTTGTAAGTATTGTTTTTTAAATGTATTTTTAGTACTGTTGAATAAATCTGTGACACATGATTTTCAAGTACAAGAAACATTGACGAGTAAATTATAAATAAGAATCCATCCTCCAACATAGCTACCATGCTAATGACCTGCTCAAAAAATTCAACTAGATTAGTCAAACATGACCTATCCTTCACAAATCCTTGCTGACTCTATGGTCAGCACATACTTGTCCAAGTGTTCAGTCACTCTGTGTCTGATAATAAATTCCAGTAACTTCTCCACAACTGATGTTAAACTGACAGGTCTGTAGTTTCCTGGTTTCTCCCTCCTTCACTTCTTAAATAATGGAGTGACACCTGCAACTTTCCAATCCAAAAGGCACAATCCAAAGAGCAGGGATGTTATGCTTAAATTGTATAATAATCTGGTTAGGCCACGGCTGGAATACTGCGTGCAGTTCTGGTCGCCATATTATAGGAAGGACGTGATTGCACTAGAGAGGATGCAGAGGAGATTTACTAGGATGCTGCCTGGAATGGAGAATCTTAGTTATGAGGACAGATTAGATAGGCTAGCTTTGTTCTCATTGGAACAGAGGAGGTTGAGAGGAGACCTCATTGAGATGTACAAAATATTAAGGGCCTATTTCCATTGGTGGAAGGTCTATTACGAGGGGGGCATAGTTTTAAGGTGGTTGGTGGAAGGGTCAGAGGGGATTTGAGGGGGGGGGGGTTCTTTACGCAGAGGGTTGTGGGGATCTGGAACTCACTGCCTGGAAAAGTGGTGGATGCAGAAACCCTCACCACATTTAAAAGATGGTTGGATGGGCACTTAAAGTGCCGTAACCTGCAGTGGAGTGTAGAATGTTTCAGTGTAAGGGGTGTCGCAGTTGTGTGGGGCGGACTGGTTGAGCTGGGTGCTCTTTACCTTTCCGTCATTGTTCATAGGTTTATATGTAACCTTCAGGACTGCTGACCAAGGGCCGTGCGGCTTTTTGTTGGCCGGCACGGACACGATGGGCCGAAATGGCCTCCTTCTGCGCTGTAAATTTCTATGTTTCTAATTCCTGAATCTAGAGCATTTTGAAAAATGCAACTGCAATCTCCTTACCAATTTCTTTTAATACTTGGGATGGAAACCATCAGATGCTGGAGATTTGTCTACTAAAGTCCTTTTAAAATTATGAAAGATTTTGATAGAGTCAACACAGTTAGGTAGAGTTGATACTGTTTTCACTTGCGGGGAAGAGCAAAACTAGAGATCATCAATATAAGATAATCAATAAATCAAATAGGGAATTCAGAAAAATCTTTTTCACCCAGAGAGTGGTGAGAATGTGAAACTCGCTACCACAGGGATAGTTGAGGTGAATAGTATACATGCATTTAAAGGGAAACTAGATAAGTGGAAATGATTTCATAGTAGTTATGTTACAGGACTAGTAATCCAGAGGCCTGGAGTAATAATCCAGAGATGAGAGTTCAAATCCCACCACGGCAACCGAGCAATTTAAATTTAGTTAATTACATAAATCTGGAATTAAAAAAGCTAGCATCAGTTATGAAACTACTGGATTGTCGTAAAAACCCAACTGGTCCACGATTGTCCTTTAGGGAAGGAAATCTGCCATCCTTACCTGATCTGGCCTACTGTAGTGTACAGTTACACACTTTTCAAGAAGGCACAGAAAGAGGCCACTAGCTAAAAATTGATTAATTTGATTTAATACAAGCTTTGACTGGACAAAAGGGAGGAAAAAGGCACCAGCCTGGGGCAGGTGGTGACTCATCACCAATTAAGGGCAATCTCTGCGGTTGAGAACCAGGCTGGTTTTATGCATAGATATATAAAAAGGAATAGAGTGACTAAAGTAAATGTTGGTCCCTTAGAGGACGAGACCAGGGAATTAGTAAATGAGGAACATGGAGATGGCAGAAACTCTGAACAAATATTTTATATCAGTCTTTATGGTAGAGGACATAAACAATATTCCAAGTGGACAGTCAAGGTGCTATGGTGGGGGGGGGGGGGGGGGGGGGGGGGGGGGGGAGGAACTTAACACAATCACAATGGAGGTGGTACTCAGTAAGATAATGGGATAGCACATTTAGTGAGTTGGTCACACCGCAGGCAAGGGTTAGGACAGATAGTGAATGGGTGACCGAGAGACAAGGCAAGGGCAGGAAGGTAGTGCAGGAGTCCCCTACGGTCATCTCCCTCCAAAACAGATATACCGTTTTGGATACTGTTGGGGGAGATGACTTACCAGGGGAAGGCACCAGCAGCCAGGTTCATGGCACCATGGGTGGCTCTGCTGCACAGAAGGGCGGGAAAAGAGTGGGAGAGCTATAGTGATAGGGGACTCTATTGTAAGGGGAATAGATAGGAGTTTCTGCGGCCGCAATCGAGACTCCAGGATGGTATGTTGCCTCCCTGGTGCAAGGGTCAAGGATGTCTCAGAGCGGCTGCAGAGCATTCTGGAGAGAGAGAGAGAGAGAGAGTGTGAACAGCCAGTTGTCGTGGTACATGTAGGTACCAACGATATAGGTAAGAAGCGGGAAGAGGTCCTGCACGCTGAATTTAGGGAGCTAGGAGTTAAATTAAAAAGTAGGACCTCAAAGGTAGTAATCTCTGGATTGCTACCAGTGCCACATGCTAATCAGAGTAGAGGGAGCAGGATAGTTAGAATAAATATGTAGCTTGAGCAGTGGTGCAAGAGGGAGGGATTCAAATTCCTGGGACATTGGAACCAGTTCTGGGGAAAGTGAGACCTGTACAAAAGGGACAGTTTGCACTTGGGCAGGACTGGAACTGATGTCCTAGGGGTAACATTTGCTAATGCAGTTCGGGAGTGTTTAAACTAATATGGCAGGGGGATGGGAACCTATGCAGCGAGACAGGGCGAAGTAATATGGAGTCAGAAACAGACTGTAGAAAGGTAAAAAGCAATAGTGGAAGGCCGAGTAAACAAAGGCAAGAAACAAAAAGGGCCACACTACATCATAATTCTAAAAGGACAAAGGGTGATAAAAAAAACAAGCCTGAAGGCTTTATGTCTTAATGCAAGGAGTATCCGTAATAAGGTGGATGAATTAACTGTGCAAATAGATGTTAACAGATATGATGTGATTGGGATTACAGAGACGTGGCTCCAGGATGATCAGGGCTGGGAACTTAACATCCAAGGGTATTCAACATTCAGGAAGAATAGAATAAAAGGAAAAGGAGGTGGGGTAGCATTGCTGGTTAAAGAGGAGATTAATGCAATAGTTAGGAAGGACATTAGCTTGGATGATGTGGAATCTATATGGGTAGAGCTGCAGAACACCAAAGGGCAAAAAACCTTAGTGGGAGTTGTGTACAGACCTCCAAACAGGAGTAGTGATGTTAGGGAGGGCATCAAACAGGAAAATTGGGGTGCATGCAATAAAGGTGCAGCAGTTATCATGGGTGACTTTAATATGCATATAGATTGGGCTAACCAAACTGGAAGCAATACGGTGGAGGAGGATTTCCTGGAGTGCATAAGGGATGGTTTTCTAGACCAATATGTCGAGGAACCAACTAGGGGGGAGGCCATCTTAGACTGGGTGTTGTGTAACGAGAGAGGATTAATTAGCAATCTCGTTGTGCGAGGCCCCTTGGTGGGGGGGGGGGGGGAAAAGAGTGACCATAATATGGTGGAATTCTACATTAGGATGGAGAATGAAACAGTTAATTCAGAGACCATGGTCCAGAACTTAAAGAAGGGTAACTTTGAAGGTATGAGGCGTGAATTGGCTAGGATAGATTGGCGAATGATACTTAAGGGGTTGACTGTGGATGGGCAATGGCAGACATTTAGAGACTGTATGGGTGAACTACAACAATTGTACATTCCTGTCTGGCGTAAAAATAAAAAAGGGAAGGTGGCTCAACCGTGGCTATCAAGGGAAATCAGGGATAGTATTAAAGCCAAAGAAATGACATACAAATTGGCCAGAAATAGCAGCGAACCTGGGGACTGGGAGAAATTTAGAACTCAGCAGAGGAGGACAAAGGGTTTGATTAGGGCAGGGAAAAGAGAGTACGAGAGGACGGTTGCAGGGAACATTAAGACGGACTGCAAAAGCTTCGATAGATATGTAAAGAGAAAAAGGTTAGTAAAGACAAACATAGGTCCCCTGCAGTCAGAATCAGGGGAAGTCATAACGGGGAACAAAGAAATGGCAGACCAATTCAACAAGTACTTTGGTTCGGTATTCACTAAGGAGGACACAAACAACCTTCCAGATATAAAAGGGGTCAGAGGGTCTAGTAAGGAGGAGGAAACTGAGGGAAATCCTTATTAGTCGGGAAATTGTGTTGGGGAAATTGATGGGACTGAAGGCCAATAAATCCCCAGGGCCTGATGGACTGCATCCCAGAGTACTTAAGGAGGTGGCTTTGGAAATAGAAGATGCATTGAGAGTCATTTTCCAACAATCCATAGACTCTGGATCAGTTCCTATGGATGGAGGGTAGCCAATGTAACCCCACTTTTTAAAAAAGGAGGGAAGAGAGAAAACAGGGAATTATAGACCGGTCAGCCTGACATCGGTAGTGGGTAAAATGATGGAATCAATTATTAAGGATGTCATAGCAGCGCATTTGGAAAGTGGTGACATGATAGGTTCAAGTCAGCATGGATTTGTAAAGGGAAATCATGCTTGACAAATCTTCTGGAATTTTTTGGGGATGTTTCCAGTAGAGTGGACAAGGGAGAACCAGTTGATATGGTGCATTTGGACTTTCAGAAGGCTTTTGACAAGGTTCCACACAAGAGATTAATGTGCAAAGTTAAAGCACATGGGATTGGGGGTAGTGTGCTGACGTGGATTGAGAACTGGTTGGCAGACAGGAAGCAAAGAGTAGGAGTAAATGGGTACTTTTCAGAATGGCAGGCAGTGACTAGTGGGGTACCGCAAGGTTCTGTGCTGGGGCCCCAGCTGTTTACGTTGTACATTAATGATTTAGACGAGGGGATTAAATGTAGTATCTCCAAATTTGCGGATGACACTAAGTTGGGTGGCAGTGTGAGCTGCGAGGTGAATGCTATGAGGCTACAGAGTGACTTGGATAGGTTAGGTGAGTGGGCAAATGCATGGCAGATGAAGTATAATGTGGATAAATGTGAGGTTATCCACTTTGGTGGTTAAAAACAGAGAGACAGACTATTATTTGAATGGTGACAGATTAGAAAAAGGGGAGGTGCAACGAGACCTGGGTGTCATGGTACATCAATCATTGAAGGTTGGCATGCAGGTACAGCAGGCGGTTAAGAAAGCAAATGGCATGTTGGCCTTCATAGCGAGGGGATTTGAGTACAGGGGCAGGGAGGTGTTGCTACAGTTGTACAGGGCCTTGGTGAGGCCACACCTGGAGTATTGTGTACAGTTTTGGTCTCCTAATTTGAGGAAGGACATTCTTGCTATTGAGGGAGTGCAGTGAAGGTTCACCAGACTGATTCCCGGGATGGCGGGACTGACCTATCAAGAAAGACTGGATCAACTGGGCTTGTATTCACTGGAGTTCAAAAGAATGAGAGGGGATCTCATAGAAACGTTTAAAATTCTGACGGGTTTAGACAGGTTAGATGCAGGAAGAATGTTCCCAATGTTGGGGAAGTCCAGAACCAAGGGTCACAGTCTAAGGATAAGGGGTAAGCCATTTAGGACCGAGATGAGGAGAAACTTCTTCACCCAGAAAGTGGTGAACTTGTGGAATTCTCTACCACAGAAAGTTGTTGAGGCCAATTCACTAAATATATTAAATGAGGAGTTAGATGTAATCCTTACTACTCGGGGGGTCAAGGGGTATGGCTAGAAAGCAGGAATGGGGTACTGAAGTTGCATGTTCAGCCATGACCTCATTGAATGGCGGTGTAGGCTCGACGGGCCGAATGGCCTACTCCTGCACCTATTTTCTATGTTCCTATGTAAAGGCGGATAAATTCCCTGGACCTGATGGCTTCCATCCTAGGATCTTGAGACGTAGCGGCAGGGATTGTGGATGCATTGGTTGTAATTTACCAAAATTCCCTAAATTATGGGGCGGTCCCAGCAGATTGGAAAACTGCAAATGTAACGCCCCTATTTAAAAAAGGAAACTATAGCCCAGTTAGCCTAACATTTGTGGTTGGGAAAATGTTGGAGTCCATTTTTAAGGAAGCAGTAGCAGGACATTTGGAAAAGCAAAATTCGGTCAGGCAGAGTCAGCATGGATTTATGAAGGGGAAGTCATGTTTGACAAATTTGCTGGAGTTCTTTGAGGATGTAACGAACAGGGTGGATAAAGTGGAACCAGTGGATGTGATGTATTTGGATTTCCAGAAGGCATTTGACAAAGTGCCACATAAAAGAGTACTGCACAAGATAAAAGTTCATGGGGTTGGGGGCAATATATTAGCATGGATAAAGGATTGGCTAACTAACAGAAAACAGAGAGTCGGGATAAATGGTTCATTCTCTGGTTGCCAACCGGTAACGAGTGGGGTGCCGCAGGGATCAGTGCTGGTACCCCAACTATTTATAATCGATATTAACGACTTGGAAGTAGGGACTGAGTGTAACGTAGCCAAGTTTGCTGACAATACAAAGATGGGAGGAAAAGCAATGTGTGAGGAGGACACAAAAAATCTGCAAAAGGACATAACAGGCTAAGTGAGTGGGCAAAAATCTGGCAGATGGAGTATAATGTTTGAAAGTTTGAAGTCATGTACTTCGATTTTTTTCTGCCAAAGAGCAAGTTATTATTTAAATGGGGAAAGATTGCAAAGTGCTGCAGTTCAGCAGGATCTGGGAGTACGTATGTTTGAAACACAAAAGAATAGTATACAGGTACAGCAAGTGATCAGGAAGGCCAATGGTATCTTGGCCTTTATTGCGAAAGGGATGGCGTATAAAAGCAAGGAAGTATTGCTACAGCTATACAAGGTATTGGTGAGGCCACACCTGGAATACTGCGTGCAGTTTTGGTTTCCATATTTATGAAAGGATATACTTGCTTTGGAGGCAGTTCAGAGAAGGTTCACTAGATTGATTTCGGAGATAAGGGGGGTTGACTTATGAGGAAAGGTTGAGTATGTTGGGCCTCTACTCATTGGAATTAAGAATGAGAGGTGATCTTATCAAAACATATAAGATTATGAGGGGACTTGACAAGGTGGATGCAGAGAGGATGTTTCCACTGATGGGGGAGACTCGAACTAGAGGGCCTGATCTTAGAATAAGGGGCCGCCCATTTAAAGTAGAGATGAGGAGAAATTTCTTCGCTGAGGGTTGTAAATCTGTGGAATTCGCTGCCTCAGAGAGCTGTGGAAGCTGGGACACCGAATAAATTTAAGACAGAAATAGACAGTTTCTTAAACGATAAAGAGGTTATGGGGAGCGGGCGGGGAAGTGGAGTTGAGGGCATGATCAGATCAGCCATGATCTTATTGAATGGTGGAGCAGGATCGAGGGGCCGAATGGCCTACCCCTGTTCCTATTTCTTACGTTCTTATCTACTTAAACAATGGGTTTGATACATTTGTTATGAACTAACCAAAGAGCCCTGAACTGATTGGCCAGGGGGAAAATCAATTCTCTCTGGAGACTCCAAGTCTGCAAGGAACCAGAACAAAGGGACCTCACAAGGTGTACATTTTTGGAGAACGGGGTACTTAAGATGAGTTATCTTTTGCCCTGTAGACTCCGTGTGCAAATTGGGGACATTCAGGTTCATCATCACAGTCAGTTAAACAAATCACCACAAACAACGCATCGATCCAAACACATTATCGTAAACCGCAGCTCAGCGGGGGATTATTCCTAAAATGGATATAAGTATACGAGCTAGAAGCAGCTCAGAAGGAAAAAAGGTACAGAAGCGAAGCGAAGTGTGGAAGCAAACGGAAAGAAACAGAATGACCAGAAGAGGGAACAACCGGTCACGGAACCAACCTACGATTACAGCTATGAACTGGACGGGTGATTGTATGTCTTCAGTCAATTCTCTCAGAAGTCTAGTTCTGTAGTTTTTAGTTAGTTTTGCGTAATACTCCAGGCGCAATAAAACTGACACTGGATTAAGCCTAAACTTTGCGTCACGTGTCGTCCTTTTTCCTGTAATTCCCGAGGTCTACGAATCAAGATAGAGTGTAAAACAAACACCCTACAGTGGTTAGGCACATTAGTCAACCATTAATGGCTCTCTGAAATGGCCTAACAAGCCACTCAGTTATATCAAAAGCTACAAAGAAGTTACGGACTGCAGCGGTTCAAGAAAGTGGCTCACCACCATCACCTTCTTGAGGGCAATTAGGGATGGGCAATAAATGCCCACATTGTGAACAAATATTTTTTTAAAGCATACGTGGGATAGGGAAAAGAGGGTTATGCTGATAGAGTTAGATGAGGAAGGATGGGAGGAGGCTCAAGTGGAGCATAGATGCCGGCATGGATTGGTTGAGCCGAATGGCCTGTTTTTGTGCCATGTATTCTATGTAATTCCCCTCGATTTAAAAAAAAATTATGGCCTTGAAATTGCGGCCTCTCTGGGTGCGTACGATGTGCACACGCGCCCAAAGAGGCACCACAAGTTCCAAGTTTAGATGTGCAAAGCGCATGCGCCTGAACCTGGCACTTGCGATCTGTCAAAATGTCTTGACAGATCTTATGCCTCCCCAGGAGAAGGGCCTTCGCGGGCAGGAAGTCGGGCTATTCGCCCAACGAATGTCCTTCAAACTCTTATGCCTGGTAAAAGCAGGCTGGACTTTGCATTTATGCAAGCTTGATACTGGCTCTTACCTCATTTGTTGACGATGGTTGCTTAGCTACACGTGTGGAGGATTTACCTTTTATGGGTTTTGTATCAAATATTTCTTTGAATACTTCCCACAGTTAGTCTGCAGGTTTACCCATTAACAACAAAGCCCGGTTTACTGCAGTCAATTCATTTCTCATCCGTTCAAACTTGGCCTGAAAGTTAAACCCTTCGTTTGTGACTCACCCTTCTCCCCCTCAAGCAAAGCATCAAATTCAATCATATGATAGTCACTATTGGCAAGATGTTCCCATACCATCAGCTGTTAAGAAATTCTGGTTTGTTACCATCATTCAATCTAGTACAATCTGTTTTCTTGTCGATTCCAAAACATATTGTTCTCGAAAAGTGACCCAAATATGTTTGAGAAATTCATTGCCTTTACAACTTGAGCTGTTCTACTTCTCACAATGCATCTGAAAATTATGATCTCCTGATCGTATCTTGGGCCATTTCACAAACAAAGTTTATAAAAATGTATTCTCGGGATGTGGTGGTGGGGGGATTCTCGGGATGTGGTGGTGGTGGGGGGTGGGGGGGTCGCTGGCAAGGCCAGCATTTACTGACCATTCTCAGTGGCCGAGAGGGTGGTGATACAACTGTGTGCCTTGCCAGGCCTCTTCAGAGGGTAGTTATGAGTTAACCACATTGGTGAGAGACTGGAGTATTTACCCCCAAAAAATCCTCAGATCTTGAGTGACGCACCCTGCAGATGAATCCACACAGGCTTCAAGGTATGCAGCCTCAGACAATATTTCTCCGACTAGTAACTGGGGCATGGGAAAGCGGTGAGGGGTTGGCCAACCAGAAGAAGCTGATTTTACCTCAGCAATGACACCTTTGTAAAATAATGGAAGATTTAAGATTCACCTGGAATAAATGTTAAAAGGAGTTTCCTCCTCCCTCCTTAAATAATGGAGTGACATTTGCATGTTTTCAATCCAAAGGCACAATTCATGTCATTTGGAGGTGTATGAGGACATAACAATCATTTATTTTCTTTAAAATCAATAAGCAAATTTGAATGGAGATGTATAAATATTTTTAAATCACAAAAACAAGAATGGATGTTAATAATGGATATTAAAATTTAATATTGCAATCCAGGAAACATTTAAAAGATTGTTATATATTAATATTTGTCAATGTTAAATATATTTTCAGTGTTAAATCTGATTTCTAACTAACAAGCAATACAGAAGCAAACACTCCCAGCGTACCAATCTAAAGAAAGCGTTGTTGTATGATGAAACTCACCGCTTCAATCTCCTCCTCCTCCTCATCAATGGTGGACACGGTGACAGAGCTGAATTTACCCATGTCTTTGGTCCTCTTGGTCATCATTACCTGTGGAAACAGATACCCAATGGATCAGTGCCAGTATTTACGACATATCCTGCTGGATATTTTAAAAGGAAAAGAAAAATGGGTGAACTATTTAATGAGACAATTCATTTCTTTTTGGAAGCTGTAAAGGACATATTTACTGGAGATTTATTTTCTAACCAACAAATGCTATATATTATTTTTCTCTCTCTTCTGGTTCCCCCGTGCTGTGCAATCTGTACCAAGCCCTCGGCCAACACTATTATAAGCATGTGATCACTGGTGCACAAGACTGCCCTCAGATTTACTAATCTTAACTTCCCTCCCTGTTCAGGAAAATCTTTGATCAGAGTCTTCCCCCAATGGTACAACTGTGATTAGGAAAGCCAAAAGCACAGACCTGTGCACAATCACTCCAGGACACAGTGTGCTTCACTTTCTAATTGAAATATATTGAATGTAATACATAGTGTGTAGTATATTTATTCTTCTTAGGCAGTCCCCGCAGAGTCGAGGATGACTTGCTTCCACACTAAAATGAATTCCGAGGTGACTGATGAGACCAATACGGGATCTACAGTCTCTGTCACAGGTGGGTGGGGTTCTTGGTATGTTGTACGCTCCTTCCACTGTTTGTACTTGGCTTCTGCGTGCTACCGATGGAGACTCGAAGTATTCATATACTTACACTATGGTGTGTAGCATACATAATACTAAATATCCAGTGCACAGGGTGGTTGGGACCTTCATACAGATTTTATGACTTACATGCCTGAAGGGTGCAACTTAAATGATTTTTCTAACTGGGTATAAAATTCAAGGATGTGGTGCAGCAAAACTATGAATTTTCCAACAATGCAAAGCATATATCCCAGCAATTCGCTGCTAAAAAGAACATTAGAATGAATATTTTGTGTCAGAGTTAGAGGCATTTCCCAGCACGGTGATATACAGCTCCAACTTCATTGCTGCATCATCTTTATTACCCTTTTATTCAGGTCAAGTTGCCTCTACGGGAGTTACTCCATAATGGTTAAATATATTACACTTACACACACAAAAATAGGTCAAACGGTAAAAACATCCAATTTATGACTCAGATCATCCCACACCCACTCCTCCCGATTACCTCTCCCCCAGCAATACCTGAACAAAAAAAAAGAAAGCTAATTGAATAGGAACTTTTTTGTTTTTCATTAAAAATGCTTAAAGGGGGATATATTTTCTATTTATTCACTCTGCAAGCTGCCTCACAAAAATGGGCTTCCTAGTTGGAAAAGGCACCCTCGTCTCCTTCTGATCCAGTGCCTGCCAGCTGTCACTGATTAGGGTAGGGGTGGATATACTTCCCAGATCAAATAAAGGGAGCAATATCCTCACAGGAAGAAACATTTACAATAGTTTTCTTTTTCCAGTAATTCTGTCGAAATACTTCAGCTTAAAATGCTCATCGCTCCCAAAGCGCTGTTCGTTAATTGCTCAACACATGCAATGATTAGTACTAATGAGAACCTGCATTACATAGTGACAATAAACAGATCTCACTCTTCAAATAGTGGAAAGAGAGAGATGTGCTACATGGCAGAAAAAAAAATCAAAGAGCAAGTTATTATTTAAATGGAGAAAGATTGCAAAGTGCTGCAGTACAGCAGGACCTGGGGGGTACTATGCATGAAACACAAAAGGTTAGTATGCAGGTACAGCAAGTGATCAGGAAGGCCAATGGAATCTTAGCCTTTATTACAAAGGGGATGGAGTATAAAAGCAGGGATGTCTTGCTACAGCTATATAGAGTATTGGTGAGGCCACACCTGGAATACTGCGTGTAGTTTTGGCTTCCATATTTACGAAATAATATACTTGCTTTGGAGGCAGTTCAGAGAAGGTTCACCAGGTTGATTCCGGGGATGAGGGGGTTGACCTTTGAGGAAAGGGAGTAGGTTGGACCTCTACTCATTGGAATTCAGAAGAAAGAGAGATGATCTTATCGAAATGTGCAAGATTATGAAGGGGCTCGACAAGGTGGATGCAGAGAGGATGGTTCCACTGATGGGGGAGACTAGAACTAGAGGACATGATCTTAGAATAAGGGACCGCCCATTTAAAACTGAGATGACGAGAAATTTCTTCTGAGGGTTGTAAATCTGTGGAATTCGCTGCCTCAGAGAGCTGTGGAAGCTGGGACATTGAATAAATTTAAGACAGAAATAGACAGTTTCTTAAATGATAAGAGGCTAAGGGGTTATGGGAGCAGGCAGGGAATTGGAGCTGAGTCCATGATCAGATCAGCCGTGAGCAGACCCGGGTAATGTGAGCATGTCTTGGGCTCCCAGCTACTCTGAGCATTTAACAAACACTGTTCAGCCATGAACTCATTGAATGGCGGTGCAGGCTCGAAGGGCCTACTCCTGCACCTATTTTCTATGTTTCTATGTTTCTCTATGTTTCTATGATCTGACTGAATGACGGAGCAGGCTCGAGGGGCCGTATGGCCTACTCCTGCTCCTATTTCTTATGTTCTTATGTTGATCTCACAATATTGCTGCCATGGAAACAAGCACCCTATTACATGACATTTCTTGCATTGATGAGCTGTCATTTGTAGAAAATTGGAGGGTAGGCATATGTGGTGAACTTGTGTGCTCCAAAATATTTGATTTATAACCCTCATTATTGATGAAAGATGTAACTATTCAATCCTAATTGTCAAGGCTAATGTGGGACTGCACCAACTGAGCAAATGATTTTCAAAAATTATGAATTTCCAAAAGTTTTCTTCACATATCCTTTACTTTTCTCTTGAGCTTTGGATTTATTTTTGCGAATCCCCGCCACTTCTCATCCCAGCAGACATTGTTCCCAGCTTAGAGGGCAAGCAAAACCACCTCCTTCAAGACCTCTGCCTCTACCCTGTTGTAACTTGGCACCAAGCGGCGGTTGCAATCTGTCAGTGCTGAATCATTCAACATTGACCCAGAAATTCCTCTGGGGGTCTTCCCGCGGGCAATTGCCCCCTCACTGGATATTTTTTACGAATTTACCTGGTGGACTAGGAGGCGCCCTGATTTACGATGGGGAGGCCTTCTCCTCCCGCACTGTGAAGCGTACTCCGTTCAGAGGGTCCCGACACAGAAGATGCAATCAGGTAAGTACTTCACAGGTTCCCATTAACAGCACAGACTCGCGTAACTACGAGTTCTCAGTGCTATTAATGGGAACAAAAGCAATCATATAAAATAATAAAAAATTAACAGACCACACATTTAAAATTAACTGAAATTAGTTATGTCTTCTAAAAATAAAATATTTTCCCGATTTTTAAAAGAAGTTTTTTTGCTTAAGGTTAAAAATAAACTTAACGCAGTGAGGAGGGTTTTTCACAAACTATGTGTTTATAATTTTATTTTATAATTCTGTGTGTGTTTTAAAACACTTGAGCCTGTAAAAGTAGACTATGCGCCTGGTTTTTCAGATGCAAGATTTTTGAGGACATTACATAAGAACACAAGAAATAGGAGCAGGCCCTTCGAACCTGCTCTGCCATTCAATACGATCATGGCTGATCTGATCATTGACTCAGGTCCACTTCCCTGCCCGCTCTCCATAACCCCTTATTGTTTAAGAAACTGTCTATTTCGGTCTTAAATTTATTCAATGTCCCATCTTCCACAGCTCTCTGAGGCAGTGAATTCCACAGATCCACAACCCTCCGAGAAGAAATTTCTCCTCATCTCAGTTTTAAATAGGTGGCCCCTTATTCTAAGATTATGCCCTCTAGTTCTAGTCTCCATCAGTGGAAACATCGGGCCCAAGTTTCGGCCTCAGTTGCCCCTGATTTGTTGGAGCAACTGGTGTAGAACGGAGTATCTTAGAAATTCAAATTCTCGCCATTTAGTTTGCTTCAGTTCTAGTCAGTGAGAACAGTTTCACTTTGGAACAGAATTTTTTTTCCAAATGGGGGCGTGTCCTGCCACTTACGCCTGTTTTCAAAGTTTCGGCAGTGAAAACTTACTCCAAACTAACTTAGAATGGAGTAAGTGAAGATTTTTGTACGCTCGAAAAAACCTTGTCTGCACTTTAGAAAATCAGGCGTAGGTTACAAATCAGGCGTAGGAAATGGGGGGGGGGATTTAAAGGGAAGTTTACAAACATTAAACACTTCAGTTTTACAAATAAAGAGCCATCATCAATAATAAATGATAAAAACATCAATAAATCAACCAATAAATCAATTAAAAAAAATTAAGAAATAATTTTTTTTTTAAATCAATAAATAAAACATTTTCTACTTAACGACTGCAGCGCCGGGAGCCCCCCCCCCCCCCCCCCCACCCCCACCCAGTGTGTCTCTGTCAGTGTCTCTATCTCTCTGTCTGTGTGTGTGTCTCTCACTCTCTGTCAGTGTGTGTGTTGGTGGCGGGGGGGGGGGGGGGGGGTGAGGAGAAAGAGGGGGGGAGGAGAAAGGGGGGGGAGGAGAAAGGGGGGGGAGGAGAAAGGGGGGGGAGGAGAAAGGGGGGGGAGGAGAAAGGGGGGGGAGGAGAAAGGGGGGGGAGGAGAAAGGGGGGGGAGGAGAAAGGGGGGGGAGGGAGGAGAAAGGGGGGAAGGAGGAGAAAGGGGGGAAGGAGGAGAAGGGGGGGAAGGAAGGAGAAGGGGGGGAAGGAGGAGAAGGGGGGGGAAGGAGGAGAAGGGGGGGGAAGGAGGAGAAGGGGGGGGAAGGAGGAGAAGGGGGGGAAAGGAGGAGAAGGGGGGGGAAGGAGGAGACGGTGGGGAGGGGGGGGGAAAGGGAGGAGATGGTGGGGAGGGGGGAAAAGGAGAAGTGGGGAATTGGGGAAAAGGAGAAGGGGGGGAGGCTGAATGGGCCGGGCCCAAGACTTCGGGCAGGGCCTGTCCCCAGCACCAGATTTACAGGTAGGTGGCGTTGGGTCGGGTCGTGTCCGGAGTTGGGAGCGCATGTCAGGTCTGGGGTGGGGGGGGCGGAGGGAGGTGGGTTCGGTTCGGGTCGGGTCGGGGGGGGGGCGAGTGAGGGAGGTCAGGTCGCGCGCGGGGGGGGGAAGGAAGCGGGAGTCGAGTCGGGTCGGGAGGAAGCAGGAGCTGGGCCTGGGACGCAGCCTTATGCACGCAGCCCCAGTGAGGCCATTCAGCCAGGGCTAGGGGCTGCGTGCTTCGGGCTCCTCCCACACAGTTTTGGGCACCTGGAGCTACTGCACATGCGCGCCCACTGTAGCGCGCATGTGCAGAGGTCCCGGCACTGTTTTCAGCGCAGGGACCTAGCTCCACCCCCCACAGCTCGTGCTGCGCCGCGCCCGACTGAAGAGGACCAGCAGGGAGCCGGAGAATCTATAAGTTTTTTTTAGGCGCACTTTGTGGCGCGAAAAACGGGCGTCCAGGTCGGAACGGCGCAGCCCGAAACTTGGGCCCATCCTCTCTGCAGCCACCTCGTCAAGCACCTTCATAATCTTGTAAGTTTTGATAAGATCACCTCTCATTCTTCTGAATTCCAATGAGTAGAGGCCGAACCTATTCAACATAAGTCAACCCCCTCATCTCTGGAATCAACCATGTGAACCTTGTCTGAACTGCCTCCAAAGCAAGTATATCATTTCGTAAATATGGAAACCAAAACTGCACTCAGTATTCCAGGTGAGGCCTCACTGATACCCTGTACAACTGTAGCACGATTTCCCTGCTTTTATACTTCATCCCCTTTGCAATAAAGGCCAAGATTCCATTGGCCTTCTTGGTCACTTACTGTACCTGCATACTAACCTTTTGTGTTTCATGCACAAGTACCCACAGGTCCCGCTGTACTGCAGCACTTGGCAATCTTTCTCCATTTAAATAATAACTTGTTCTTTGATTTTTTTCTGCCAAAGTGCGTGACCTCATACTTCCCAACATTATACTCCATCTGCCAAATTTTTGCCCACTCACTTAGCCTATGTCCATGTCCTTTTGCAGATTTTGTGTGTTGTCCTCACACATTGCTTTTCTTCCTAGCTTTACATCATCGGCAAACTTGGCTACGTTACATTCAGTCCCTTCCTCCAAGTCGTTAATTTAGATTGTAAATAGTTGGGGTCTCAGCACTGATCCCTGTGGCACCCCAATGGTTACGGATTGCCAACCCGAGAATGAACCATTCTTTGCTGGGCAAGATATGGGTAAATAGCCCAATCTTGCCCATAAAATTTCCACGCTCACGATCTGGCTATCCCGATCTGGCTACGATCCGTCAAGCTCCAGCTTGACAGATCGGAAATTACGGTTTTCAGCGCATGCGCATTGCGCGCTGAAAACCGGCTTTTCCGATGCATTCCTGGGTCCGTACAAACTTCGTACGGGCCTGGGGCGTCGGAAATTCTGCCTCCTTGTGTCCTGTGCGAAAGTGACTTATATCAACTGGTCACCTTGCCCTCTTCCCACTCAAGGCTAAGCAAAAACCACGAACTTATCATGTAAAGAACATGTAGACAGCAATCACATGACCACCACCGGAGGGGAAAGAAGGGAAGGGGAGATTGTGTGTTAATACACCAGCATGTGGCAATTTTGGGCCATGTAGAATAAGAGTTTTCTAATTACACAAATCTAAATGATAAAAATATAATCTATAAATCAGTCCCTTGTGACATTAATGCATTCCATATTCCAGTCCCATTGAAGCAATTTTAAATACCTCGGAGATGGAAAGAAAAGATAATTCAGCAACTAAATAGAGATATTTTTCTTTCCTTAATTTGGCTAGGTAACTGAAAATAAATGCCTGAGAAAGTCCCGTCTCCCTTTCTGGAGTCTTCCAATTACAGTCTGCAGCCACTTTTATGGTTTTAAAAGTGCAACCAACAATAAATGCACAATTCTCTCACCATCAGCTGTACTTGGAAATATAAATGGCTGAACTAACTAAATTTGATTCAGCAGCAGCAGAAACCCACATGCGAGTTTTAAATGGATTGGTAGGCTCCAGAAAGCCATTATCGAACCACTCTTAAACATAAACAACATAAAAACAGCTAATTGCTTACATAAAATTGACAGAACGTCCCTATTGATCTATACTAATGAAATCTGCTGAAGACCATAATCCTGAGGAGCAGTATCTATTTATATGAACTGTCTCTTGGTTTACAAAAATATATTTAAAAAAAATGTCAGTTGCATACTGGGTTCACTAGGAAAAGATTCTTCCCATTTTGTGTTCCAGTATTACATATTAATAAAGGTTTAAAGCTAGACTTAAAAAAAAAGATTTTAATCTGAAGTACATGCCAATTGCTGTCAACGTCTGCTCAATTCATTCATAAGAACATAAGAAGGCCATCTAGCCTCTCGAGCCTGCTCCGCCATTCAACAAGATCATGGCTGATCTGGCCGTGGACTCAGTTCCACTTACCCGCCCGCTCCCCGTAACCCTCAATTCCCTTATTGGTTAAAAATCTATCTATCTGTGATTTGAATACATTCAATGAGCTAGCCTCAACTGCTTCCTTGGGCAGAGAATTCCACAGATTCACAACCCTCTGGGAGAAGAAATTCCTTCTCAACTCGGTTTTAAATTGGCTCCCCCGTATTTTGAGGCTGTGACCTCTAGTTCTAGTCTCCCCGACCAGTGGAAACAACCTCTCTGCCTCTATCTTGTCTATCCCTTTCATTATTTTAAATGTTTCTATAAGATCACCCCTCATCCTTCTGAACTCCAACGAGTAAAGACCCAGTCTACTCAATCTATCATCATAAGGTAACCCCCTCATCTCCGGAATCAGCTGAGTGAATCGTCTCTGTACCCCCTCCAAAGCTAGTATATCCTTCCTTAAGTAAGGTGACCAAAACTGCACGCAGTACTCCAGGTGCGGCCTCACCAATACCCTGTACAGTTGCAGCAGGACCTCCCGGCTTTTGTACTCCATCCCTCTCGCAATAAAGGCCAACATTCCATTCGCCTTCCTGATTACCTGCTGCACCTGCAAACTAACTTTTTGGGATTCATGCACAAGGACCCTCAGGTCCCTCTGCACCGCAGCACGTTGTAATTTCTCCCTATTCAAATAATATTCCCTTTTACTGTTTTTTTTCCAAGGTGGATGACCTCACATTTTCCGACGTTGTATTCCATCTGCCAAACCTTGCCTATTCGCTTAACCTATCTAAATCTCTTTGCAGCCTCTCTGTGTCCGCTACACAACCTGCTTTCCCACTAATCTTTGTGTCATCTGCAAATTTTGTTACACTACACTCTGTCCCCTCTTCCAGGACATCTACGTATATTGTAAACAGTTGTGGTCCCAGCACCCATCCCTGTGGCACCGATTTCCAACCCGAAAAGAACCCATTTATCCCGACTCTTAGCATTCTGTTAGCATGGATCGAGAATTGGCTGGCTAATACATTTCCTCTGACTCCTCGTACCTTTATCTTCTGCAGTAACCTTTTGTGTGGCACCTTATCGAATGCCTTTTGGAAATCTAAATACACCACATCCATCGGTACACCTCTATCCACCATGCTCATTATATCCTCAAAGAATTCCAGTAAATTAGTTAAACGTGATTTCCCCTTCATGAATCCATGTTGCGTCTGCTTGATTGCACTATTCCTATCTAGATGTCCCGCTATTTCTTCCTTAATGATAGCTTCAAGCATTTTCCCCACTACAGATGTTAAACTAACCGGCCTATAGTTACCTGCCTTTTGTCTGCCCCCCTTTTTTTTTTTAAAAACAGAGGCGCTACATTAGCTGCTTTCCAATCCGCTGGTACCTCCCCAGAGTCCAGAGAATTTTGGTAGATTATAACGAATGCATCGGCTATAACTTCTGCCATCTCTTTTAATACCCTGGGATGCATTTCATCAGGACCAGGGGACTTGTCTACCTTGAGTCCCATTAACCTATCCAGCACTAACCCCCTAGTGATAGTGATTATCTAAAGGTCCTCCCTTCCCACATTCCCGTGACCAGCAATTTTTGGCATGGTTTTTGTGTCTTCCACTGTGAAGACCGAAGCAAAATAATTGTTTAAGGTCTCAGCCATTTCCACATTTCCCATTATTAAATTCCCCTTCTCATCTTCTAAGGGACCAACATTTACTTTAGTCACTCTTTTCCGTTTTATATATCGGTAAAAGCTTTTACTATCTGTTTTTATGTTTTGCGCAAGTTTACTTTTGTAATCTATCTTTCCTTTCTTTATTGCTTTCTTAGTCATTCTTTGCTGTCGTTTAAAATTTTTCCAATCTTCTAGTTTCCCACTAACCTTGGCCACCTTATATACATTGGTTTTTAATTTGATACTCTCCTTTATTTCCTTGGTTATCCACGGCTGGTTATCACTTCTCTTACCGCCCTTCTTTTTCACTGGAATATATTTTTGTTGAGCACTATGAAAGAGCTCCTTAAAAGTCCTCCACTGTTTCTCAATTGTGCACCGTTTAGTCTGTGTTTCCAGTCTACTTTAGCCAACTCTGCCCTCATCCCACTGTAGTCCCCTTTGTTTGAGCATAGTACGCTCGTTTGAGACACTACTTCCTCACCCTCAATCTGTATTACAAATTCAACCATACTGTGATCACTCATTCCGAGACGTTCTTTTACTAGGAGATCATTTATTATTCCTGTCTCATTGCACAGGACCAGATCCAAGATAGCTTGCTCCCTTGTAGGTTCTGTAACATACTGTTCAGAAACAATCCCGTATGCATTCTATGAATTCCTCCTCAAGGCCACCCTGTGCGATTTGATCAATCGATGTGCAAGTTAAAATCCCCCATGATTACTGCCGTTCCTTTTTCACATGCCTCCATTATTCCCTTGATTATTGCCCGCCCCACTGTGAAGTTATTATTTGGGGGCCTATAAACTACGCCCACCAGTGACTTTTTCCCCTTACTATCTCTAATCTCCACCCACAATGATTCAACATTTTGTTCATTCGAGCCAATATCGTCTCTCACAACTGCCCTGATATCATTCTTTATTAACAGAGCTACCCCACCTCCTTTCCCCTCTTGTCTATCTTTCCGAATTGTCAGATACCCCTGTATGTTTAAACTTTTTTGTTTGGAGTATCGAGGTGAACCTCATCAGTGTGGAAAATGGAACATATTTCCATTTCTTGTGTTAGCATGAAGCACCTCGAGGCTTGGTGCAGAGACAGATGCAGAGGCTAGTTCTCTCTACTGCTTCAATGTGCCTTAACCCCACCCTCAGCTCGACACTGCCATTTCCTATACAATCCATGCCAATTGAATTTCCATCTTGCACACCCACAATTCTGCAACTTTGTACAGTGGACTAATACCACAAGGAACAGGATTGGGTTTGCCTCATATTCGTTCTATAATAAAACCCTCACCACAGGCAAAGAAGACTTTCATCCTAGTGTTTTGAAAAAAAAACACGACTTGTATTATATAGCCCCTTATCACGTCTCTCAACCCTTCTCAAACTGCTTCACGTACAATAACTTGGTTTGAAATGCAGTGATTGTCGTTATGCATCCAAATTGCCGATGGTGTTCAAACTTCGATCCAAGTTGTAAAGAAAAGATCTGAAACAAATTGCACCATGGACACTGACTTCCTTATTAATATTTTTCTCGTCAAGTTTCTCCTGAAGACATTAATGCCATTTGGAGGTTTGGTTCACCGAGTGCTGACTGCCCCATAAACCTCATTCATAAGATCAGAAATAGAAGCAGCAGTAGGCTATTCGGCCCCTCGAGCATGCTCCGCCATTCAATAAGATCGTGGCTGATCTTCCACCTCAACTCCACCTTCCTGCCCTATCCCCATATCCCTTGATTCCCTTAATATCCAAAAATTTATCCTTCTTGGTTTTGAATATACTCAACGACAGCCTCCACAGCCCTCTGGGAGTAGAGAATTCCAAAGATTCACCATCCTCTGAGTGAAGAAATTTCTCCTCATCTCTGTCCTAAATGGCCAAACCCTTATTCCGAGACTGTAACCCCTGGTTCTAGACTCCCCAGCCAGGAGAAACATCCTCCGTGCAGCTATCCTGTCAAGCCCTATAATGTTACAATGAGATCACCTCTCATTCTTCTAAACTCTGGAGAATATAGGCCTAGTTTACTCAATCTCTTCTCATTAGGACAATCCCAGGAATCAGTCTGGTGAACCTTCATTGCAGTCCCTCTGTGGCAATGATATCCTTCCTTCGCGGAAACATTTACAAGGACACCCTCAAAGCCTCCCTGATAAAGTGCGACATCCCCACTGACACCTGGGAGTCCCTGGCCAAAGACCGCCATAAGTGGAGGAAGTGCATCCGGGAGGGCGCTGAGCTCCTCGAGTCTCATTGCAGAGAGCATGCAGAAATCAAGCGCAGGCAGCGGAAGGAGAGTTCGGCAAACCAGACTCCCCACCCACCCTTTCCTTCAACCACTGTCTGTCCCACCTGTGACAGAGACTGTGGTTCTCGTATTGGACTGTACAGCCACCTAAGAACTCATGCTAAGAATGGAAGCAAGTCTTCCTCAATTCCGAGACTGCCTATGATGATGGTCCTTTTGGTAATATGGTGACCAGAACAGTACACAGATACTCTACGTGCGGTCTATCTAAGGTTCTATATAAGTTTAACAATTTCTTTGCTTTTCAAGTATATTTCCCTAGATATAAACGCCTTCCGTTGTTTGCATTTTTATGGCCGAGTTAACTTGTGTGCTACTTTTAATAATTTGTGAATGTGTACCCCTATATTCTGTTGCTCCTCTACCTCATTTAGACTCTTATTTTCCAAGGTGTATATGACTTCCTCATTTCTCTTACCAAAATGCACCACTTTGTAAATATAACTAAGCATTGGGGGCACCAAGTGTAACAAATTACTATTGTTCCAACTTTTCTCCTCATTTCAAATCCAACAATGGCTTCATAAAAGGATAAAATGTCTGAAAGGAATCCTGCATTTTGGTTCCATGATCTAAGTGGGCAAACGGGCACTGCAGTTCAATGAATTGAAATAAAAATAAAATTCTGAGATGCACAGTAGTCAATAAGCATCTGAAAGAGAAACAGAGATTAATGTTTCAGTGGGACCCTTCACCGGACACCTGAAATGTCACGGTTGTTTTCCTCATTTGGGTGCTGACTGACATGCTGTGCATTTCTGCATTTTCTGGTGAGTTTTCTTTTGAATTCTATGAAGTGGGATATGGAGTCAAGGCAGGTAAATGGGAGTTGAGATCCAGATCGAATTGAATGGTGGAGCAGGTGCGAGGGGCTGAATGGCCTACTCATGTTCTTATGTTCCTAAATGGTCTGCGGCTGGTTTCTTTTTGTGTTAGTGCTGTTGAATCCTGACGCTTTATTTGAAAATCCAATTAATCCATGTTAGCTAAGTCTCAGAGAAACCAGTGGCAAATGTAAATCGTACTTTCAGCACACTTCTGGAGGCAAATATAAACAAACAAACAGGGATCAAGCTCATCCTATTGAGGAATTTACACCAGGGGTTGCTTATTTATCAGGTGGAAGGGATTATGGGGTCTCTGTGATGCAAGTGAACAATGGCTGCTGGTTATATGTAGCTTTACTATTTGCAGTTATTCAACTTCAAGCATTTTCTTTGCTTAAGTGAACATTTTTAAAGTCCCATTAAGGGTTAAATGCAGAACCTAAAAGCTAACCTAACCAACTTGATGCAGATAGCAATCTCACATTGGATTTACAGTATTGGGTTGGGAAAATTTCCATTTTCTACCTCCTACTGTTGATTTATAGTTTGGAACGGTTTTCACCAGCAGCAGACAGAAAAATAGCTTCTGAAGCAGAGAATAAAGCAGCCGTTATTGCAACCAAAATATTTTTCAGTGGACTTACTGGTGCATGTGGTTATTTGCCTCCTAATATTTGTTTTTAATCAGTGCACATGCAGCACCTGATGTACATTTTGAACAGTTGTTAGAAGGTAGTTTCACACAAATACTCGGAGGAACCACGAGACTGGGATGTCCCCATAAAATGGCTTCAGTTGCAGCAGGAATGGGAAAGCAGGAAGTTAGTGGTAAAGCATCATCGTCATAGGCAGTCCCTTGGAATCGAGGAAGACTTGCTTCCACTCCCGAAGTGAGTTCTTGGATGGCTTTGATAGTGTCCTTATAACGTTTCCGCTGTCCTCCTTTGGCTCGTTTACCACGAAGGAGCTCTGCATAAAGCATTTGCTTCGGGAGTCTCGTATCTGGCATGCGAACTATGTGGCCTGCCCAGCGAAGTTGATCCGAGTGTGGTCAGTGCTTCAATACTGGGGATGTTAGCCTGGCCGAGGACACTGATGTTGGTGCGCCTGTCCTCCCAGGGAATTTGCAGGATCTTGCGGAGACATCTTTGGTGATATATCTCCAGCGACTTGAGGTGCCTTCTATACATCGTCCGTGCCTCGGATCCATACAGGGCCTGATGGACTGCATCCCAGAGTACTTAAGGAGGTGGCCTTGGAAATAGTGGATGCGTTGACAGTCATTTTCCAACATTCCATTGATTCTGGATCAGTTCCTATGGAGTGGAGGGTAGCCAATGTAACCCCACTTTTTAAAAAAGGAGGGAGAGAGAAAACAGGGAATTATAGACCGGTCAGCCTGACATCGGTAGTGGGTAAAATGATGGAATCAATTATTAAGGATGTCATAGCAGTGCATTTGGAAAGAGGTGACATGATAGGTCCAAGTCAGCATGGATTTGTGAAAGGGAAATCATGCTTGACAAATCTTCTGGAATTTTTTGAGGATGTTTCCAGTAGAGTGGATAAGGGAGAACCAGTTGATGTGGTATATTTGGACTTTCAGAAGGCGTTCGACAAGGTCCCACACAAGAGATTGATGTGCAAAGTTAGAGCACATGGGATTGGGGGTAGTGTGCTGACGTGGATTGAGAACTGGTTGTCAGACAGGAAGCAAAGAGTAGGAGTAAATGGGTACTTTTCAGAATGGCAGGCAGTGACTAGTGGGGTACCGCAAGGTTCTGTGCTGGGGCCCCAGCTGTTTACACTGTACATTAATGATTTAGATGAGGGGATTAAATGTAGTATCTCCAAATTTGCGGATGACACTAAGTTGGGTGGCAGTGTGAGCTGCGAGGAGGATGCTGTGAGGCTGCAGAGCGACTTGGATAGGTTAGGTGAGTGGGCAAATGCATGGCAGATGAAGTATAATGTGGATAAATGTGAGGTTATCCACTTTGGTGGTAAAAACAGAGTGACAGACTATTATCTGAATGGTGACAGATTAGGAAAAGGGGAGGTGCAAAGAGACCTGGGTGTCATGGTACATCAGTCATTGAAGGTTGGCATGCAGGTGCAGCAGGCGGTTAAGAAAGCAAATGGCATGTTGGCCTTCATAGCAAGGGGATTTGAGTACAGGGGCAGGGAGGTGTTGCTACAGTTGTACAGGGCATTGGTGAGGCCACACCTGGAGTATTGTGTACAGTTTTGGTCTCCTAACCTGAGGAAGGACATTCTTGCTATTGAGGGAGTGCAGCGAAGGTTCACCAGACTGATTCCCGGGATGGCGGGACTGACCTATCAAGAAAGACTGGATCAACTGGGCTTGTATTCACTGGAGTTCAGAAGAATGAGAGGGGACCTCATAGAAACATATAAAATTCTGACGGGGTTAGACAGGTTAGATGCAGTAAGAATGTTCCCAATGTTGGGGAAGTCCAGAACCAGGGGTCACAGTCTAAGGATAAGGGGTAAGCCATTTAGGACCGAGATGCGGAGGAACTTCTTCACCCAGAGAGTGGTGAACCTGTGGAATTCTCTACCACAGAAAGTTGTTGAGGCCAATTCACTAAATATATTCAAAAAGGAGTTAGATGAGGTCCTTACTGCTAGGGGGATCAAGGGGTATGGCGAGAAAGCAGGAATGGGGTACTGAAGTTGCATGTTCAGCCATGAACTCATTGAATGGCGGTGCAGGCTAGAAGGGCCGAATGGCCTGCTCCTGCACCTATTTTCTATGTTTCTATGTTTCTAGGAGGGTGGGTATTACTACAGCCCTAAGCAGCCAGATGGCAGCACCCATACTTTTTTTTCAGGCAGTGAGGACTCAGGTTATTATTTTACTTTCAACTGCGCCACAGCAGAAAGCAGCATCAATGTTAATATTTTGTCTGCCAAACTTTCAAAACTCAAGGATTACATTATAGTCCCTTTTTTGGATTCTTTCTATTGAACAGGGAAATTGAGAGGGGGAGTAAATAATACATTGATTTGGCTCCTGTTTGCTACTATAAACAAGGTGACATTATCAGCAGAAGAATGTCAGGTCCAAAGCAAAGATCAACCAGAATCACAGTAAACAGCTTTGGAGACAAGTTCAACATGTCCCAGAGACAAGTCTGCAAGCTGTGTAGGTCAGCCAAGATGCCTTTAATTATTTTCCCATAACGTAGTTTGACTGGGGTCATCAGAAAGCAGTTCATCACAACTTGCTTCAAACTTAAGTCCAGAAAGGCACCATCCCTAACACTCTAACAATGACATCCTTGAGAATAATTGAACATACTGTAGTCTCTCACAAACTGTAAGGCCAACCAGCACTAGCTCTCCCAATGGCTCAGTTAGGGACTTGTACCTCCCAGCTTGTAGATGCGTCAAACAGATAGGAAGGTCCCACGTTAAATTCCCATTCTGTAAACATGGAAACATCGAAAATAGGTGCAGGTGTAGGCCATTCAGCCCTTCGAGCCTGCACCACCATTCAATAAGATCATGGCTGATCATTCACCTCAGTACCCATTTCCTGCTTTCTCTGCATAGCCCTTGATCCCTTTAGCTGCAAGGGCCCTATCTAACTCTCTCTTCAATATATCCAATGAAATGGCATCAACAACTCTCGGCGGTAGGGAATTCCACAGGTTAACAACTCTGAGTGAAGAAATTTCTCCTCATCTCAGTCTGAAATAGCTTACTCCTTATCCTTAGACTGTGTCCCCTGGTTCTGGACTTTCCCAACATCGGGAACATTCTTCCTGCATCTAACCTGTCCAGTCCCGTCAGAATGTTATATGTTTCTATGAGATCCCCTCTCATCTTTCTAAACTCCAGTGAATAAAGGCCGAGTCGATCCAGTCTCTCTTCATATGTCAGTCCAGCCATCCCGGGAATCAGTCTGGTGAACCTTCGCTGCACTCCCTCAATAACAAGAACGTTCTTCCTCAGATTAGGAGACAAAACCTGAACACAATATTCCAGGTGAGGCCTCACCAAGGCCCTGTACAACTGCAGTAAGACCTCCCTGCTCCTATACTCAAATCCTCTAGCTATGAAGGCCAACATACCATTTGCCTTCTTCACCGCCTGCTGTACCTGCATGCCAACTTTCAATGACTGATGTACCATGACACCCAGATCACGTTGCACCTCCACTTTTCCTAATCTGCCGCCATTCAGATAATATTCTGCCTTTGTGTTTTTGCTCCCAAAGTGGATAACCTCACATTTATCCACATTATACTGCATCTGCCATGCATTTGCCCACACACCTAACCTGTCCAAATCACTCTGCAGCCTCTTGGTGTCCTCCTCACAGCTCACACCGCCACCTAGCTTAGTGTCATCTGCAAACTTGGGAGATATTACATACAATTCCTTCGTCCAAATCATTAATGTATATTGTAAATAGCTGGGGGCCCAGCATTGAACCTTGCAGTACCCCACTAGTCACTGCCTGCCATTCTGAAAAGGACCTGTTTATTCCTACTCTTTGCTTCCTGTCTGCCAACCAGTTCTCTTTCCATGTCAATACATTACCCCCAATACCATGTGCTTTAATTTTGCACACCAATGTCTTGTGTGGGACCTTGTCAAAAGCCTTTTGAAAGTCCAAATACACCACATCCACTGGTTCTCCCTTGTCCACTCTACTAGTTACATCCTCAAAAAATACCAGAAGATTTGTCAAGCATGATTTCCCCTTCATAAATCCATGTTGACTTGGACCGATCCTGTCACTACTTACCAAATGCGCTGTTATTTCATCTTTAATAATTGATTCCAACATTTTCCCCACTACTGATGTCAGGCTAACCGGTCTATAAATACCTGCTTTCTCTCTCCCTCCTTTTTTAAGAAGTGGTGTTACATTAGCTACCCTCCAGTCCATAGGAACTGATCCAGAGTCGATAGACTGTTGAAAAATGATCACCAATGCATCCACTATTTCTAGGGCTACTTCCTTAAGTACTCTGGGATGCAGACTATCAGGCCCCGGGGATTTATCGGCCTTCAATCCCATCAATTTCCCGAACACAGTTCCTCCTTCTCACTCGGTCCCCTAACATTTCCGGAAGGTTAGTTGTATCTTCCTTCATGAAGACAGAACCGAAGTATTTGTTCAACTGGTCTGCCATTTGTTTGTTCCCCATTCTAAATTCACCTGAATGTGACTGCAAGGGACCTATGTTTGTCTTCACTAATCTTTTTCTCCTCACATATCTATAGAAGCTTTTGCGGTCAATTTTTATGTTCCCGGCAAGCTTCTTCTCATACTCTATTTCCCCCCTCCTAATTAAACCTTTGTCCTCCTCTGCTGAATTCTAAATTTCTCCCAGTCTTCAGGTTTGCTGCTTTTTCTGGCCAATTTATATGCCTCTTCCTTGGACTTAACACTATCCTTAATTTCCCTTGTTAGCCACGGTTGAGCCACCTTCCTCGTTTTATTTTTACTCCAGACAGGGATGTACAATTTTTGGAGTTCATCCATGTGATCTTTGAGGGGCCAAGTTTCGGCCTGAGTTGCTCCTGTTTTTTTGGAGCAACTGGTTTAGAATGGAGTATCTTAGAAATTTGAATTCTTGGAATTTAGTTTACTCTAGTTCTAGTCAGTTAGAACAGTTTCACTTTGGAACAGAATTTTTTTTTCAAAACTTACTCCAAACTAACTTAGAATGGAGTAAATGAAGATTTTGTACGTTCGAAAAAACCTTGTCTACACTTTAGAAAATCAGGCATAGATTACAAATTAGGCGTAGGGAATGGGGGGGGGCGGGGTTTAAAGGGAAGTTTACAAACATTAAACACTTCAGTTTTACAAATAAAGAGCCATCATCAATAATAAATCAACCAATAAATCAATCAAAAAAAAATAAAAAATAAAAAAAAAATTTAAAAATCAATAAATAAAACATTTTCTACTTACCGACTGCAGGACCAGGAGTCCTCCAACAGCGTGCTGGGACGGCCCCCCCAGTGTGTCTCTGTCAGTGTCTCTCACTCTCTGTGTTTCTGACAGGGGGAGGGGGAGGAGGGAAGAGGGGAAGAGGGGGAGAGGGGGAGAGGGGGGAAGGGAGAAGGGAGAAGGGAGAGGGGAGAGGGGAGAAGGGAGAGGGGAGAAGGGAGAAGGGAGAGGGGAGAAGGGAGAAGGGAGAGGGGAGAAGATAGAGAGGAGAAGGGAGAAGGGAGAAGGGAGAGGGGAGAGGGGAGAGGGGAGAAGGGAGAGGGGAGAAGGGAGAAGGGAGAAGGGAGAAGGGAGAAGGGAG